>NC_133161.1:64627500-65877500 GCF_040802235.1 Manis javanica | reverse complement strand
GGAATTCATTTACCTCTGCAGTTGCTCTGGGTGTGGTCTGCCTCAGGCTGCTTCTCCAATATGGTGGAGCCACGTCAGAGGGGGAACAGGCAGGAGGCTGTTTATCGCTGTGAGGGGCCTCTGAGCTCTGCTGCGGGGTGTTCGGGCACCCAGTGTTCCCCGGGATTCCTAGCTCCTGGGCTGTGTCCCGGGACACTTCTGTTCAGCTTTGGGGTCCCTGTCCCTTTAAGACTTTCAAAAAGCACTCGCTTTTCTTTGTCCCAGGGGCACCAGCTGTGGAGACCCACTCACAGGTCTTACTGTCCTGTTTTCCCTGGTTTCCAGCACCCCACGCATGCACTGTGTCTGCGCTCTGGTGCGGATGGCTAGGGCTGGATGTTTAGCAGTCCTCGGCTCCCTCTCCCTCCCCGCTCCCAACTCCTCTCCTTCTGCCGGGAGTGGGGGGAAGGGTGCTCAGGTCCTGCCAGGCCATGGCTTGTATCTTACCCCCTTAGTGAGGCACTGGGTTTCGCAGGTGTGGATGTGGTCTGGCTGTTGTCCTGTGTCTTCTGGTCTCTCTTTTAGGAGGAGTTGTATTTGTTGTATTTTCAAAAATATATATGGTTTTGGGAGGAGATTTCCACTGTTCTACTCACGCCGCCATCTTGGTTCTCCACTGAGTCTGCTTTTGTGTATGATGTAAGAAAAGCTATGCATTTCATTCTTTTGTATATGGCTGTCCAGTTTCCCCAATACCATTTATTGAAGATACTGCCCTTTCCCCATTGTATACTCTTGCCTCCTTTGTCATATATATATATATATAGACCATATTAAGCATCAGTTTATTTCTCGGCTCTCTGTTCTGTTGATGTATATGCTTGTTTTTGTGCCAGTACCATACTGATTTGATTACTATAGCTTTGTAGTATAGTTGGAAATCTAGGACTGTGATATCCCAGCTTTGTTCAAGATTGCTTTGGCTATCCAGAGTCTTTTGTGATTCCATACAAAGGTACAGCCAGTGGGGAGCCTCTGGAGGTGGTTGTTTCTTTTAAACCCACATTTTACTTTGTAGTCATTTTAGTTTTATAGAAAAGTTACAAAGATAGTAGAGAGTTCTTGTGTAACTCCTCACCCAGTTTGTTTCCCTTTATGTTATCTTACATTACCATGGTACATTTGTCAACACTGGTGCATTACTGTTTAACTCGTTTTATTCAGATTTCACCGGATTTTCTAATAATGTCCTTTTCCTGTATCAGACAGTCTAGTATTCCAAGTCAAATTTAGATGTTATGTCTCCTCAGTCTTCTCTGCTTTGTTTTTCATGTCCTTGACAGTTTTGAATGGTACTGACCAGTTTATAGAATGTCCCTCAATTTGGGTTTATCTGATGTTTTCCCATGATTGGACTAGTGTTAAGGGTTTTTGAAAAAATGCGAGGTGAAATGCTTTTCTTAGCACATCACATCACAAAGCACATTTTATCTGTATGTCATCACTGGTGATGTTAGCCTTGATTACTTCATTAAGGTAGTGTTGGCCAGGTTTCTCTACTGTAATCTTTCCAGTTAAGCTTTCCCCTTTCCACACTTCTCTGGTTTTTGAACTTTGGAGTTATGATAATTAAAAGGATTCACTTAATGGAAAACAACTACCCTATTCATTTATTACAATTTACTGAACATAGTAGTTCAAGGAAAAGTTTCAGGCAGGGTTATCAGTGAGTTTTCAGATGTTAACATGATTGAGGACTGACTCCTCTGGCATTCAAGACAACACTGTGTAATTGAGACTGGCTGTGTCCCTCCTCAACCTCTTATTTCACCTTTAACTGTCTTTACATCCTATAATAAAATGCATTACCCTAAGTGGCTATGGCAGTGTTCTTAAGTCATTCATATTTTGATATCAAAGTTGAAACTGAAAATGCTATCAAATAAGATTCTGCTTGACTCTTTGTCCTACCCTTACCACATCCTTACTTGCCCACAACCATTGTTACAAAGGTGCAAAGGAAAAGTAAAAAGGAATTTCATACTAAGGACAATGACAGTTGAAAGGAAGAAAAAAAAAAACAAATGATACTATCAACTGTTTTAATGATCAGGCACTAGTAAATGCTCAGTCTTAAAATCCCCAGAAAGAGGTACTATGATAGTTAATTTTATTTGTCAACTTGACTGGGCTAAGGGATGCCCAGAAAGATGGTAAAATATTATTTCTGGGTGTGTCTGAGGTGTCTCTGAGATAAGCATCTGAATCAGCAGACTGAGTAAAGCTGGCCCTTGCCGATCTGATGAAAGCTCAAATAGAATAAGGCAGAAGGGCACAGTTGCTCTCCCTTCTTGATCTAGAATGTCCCATCTCCTGCCCCAAGACATCGGAGCTCCTAGTTCTTGGGCTTTTGAACTCTGGGACTTAAAGCAGTAGCCTCTCAGTTCTCAGGTCTTTGACCTTGGACTGTGAGTTTTAACACCAGCTCCCTGATTCTCAGGCCCTCAGACTATCTGTATCACCCCACCAGCTTTCCTGGTTCTTGAGCTTGCAGATGGCAGATCTGGGACTTCTCAGCCTCCATAACCAATTAAGCCAATTCCTTTAGCAAATCTCATGTATATCTACATATATCCTGTTGGTTCTGACTCTCTGGAGAACCCTAATACAAGTCCTCACAAATTTCAGAAGATGTAGAATTCTGCTTTTTAAATAGATTCTAGAGTGCCAAGGAAGTAATTAACATGGTGGTGTCCATGAGAAAGTAAATTCTTAACACAGTTGGCCCAGAGTTTCATTTAGTAAGTCTAAGTCCTGACCTTAACAGCTATGAAATTACAAGTTTATGCTTTAATATGTGACTGAAAGAATAACAATCAACGATCAATGGTTTGTACCATTTAAACTTTTATTAATAAAACAGAAAACTAAATTCAGACAACTGCTATGTTCTTGCATCTGATTTGGCCATATACTGGAGAAGTGATTCTTTATAAGGACATATGTGAAAAGTGTCAATATATCTGTCCCATCAAAAATGACAAGTGGGAATATCTAACAGGTAAATGAAATTAAAAGATAACAAATTAAATACTAAAACTCGCAAGAAAATCTGCAATATCAGGGACCTCCTTTAATAGTCTTTAGTGTAGCTCATGTGCAATCAGAAAATTCATAAATATCAATCATATTGCACAGTCCCCAAAGGAAAAAACTGAGGGAGATCATGGGTGATTTTCACAGCTTCATTGTAAAGTCCAAGATCTGAAAAACATTTTAGCAAATATTTAATCCACACCAATAATTATCTAAAAGATTTGTACCTATTTCTCCTTTCTCTCCCTTTTAGAATTCAACTTATTTTTATAACCTGTCTTCTGAAACTGCAACATGGATTGTCATATTAACTGTGGCTCCGAAAAATAAAAGATATGGGATATGGGATGCCATCCATTTGACATCCCACAGGCACAATTATTACCTGGTTGTGTTTTGGGTGTTAAGCATTATTTGATGCCTTCAATCCACATATTAAAAACAAAACAAAAACTATTTTGATTGCCCTATTTAAAATTCTTTTCTTTCCATAAATATAAATTAATCTTCACTGAGTATCCTACATATACAAGTGCTACTTAGAAACCAAAATGTCCTCCCCAGTTTCCTTTGGGATCAAAAAAATGCTAGAGAAATTGAAAATGTAGCAGGACTCAGACTTAAGAATATTAAGTTAAAAATTGTTTTCTTCCTAATTACATGAAACTACTAAATATCAGAATGCTTTATTTACCAAAAGGATGGTTATCTTCTTTAAACTGTATGTAAGATGCACACATAATGGTTGCCTTGGCTGTTACTCTTCCAACTACTTCCACGATTCCAGAGATTTCTTCATCAAGCTAATACAAACAAAAAATGTCAACTTGAGTGTTATCACAGTTTCAGTTGATAATTCATTTTGTATACTTAATCTTTCATTTGTATTATTAATCTTTCATTTAACAAAGTAAATTTTAGATTTACCAAAGCAAAAATTGAATTGTTAACTTGTTAAAAAATGTTTGAGTACTGTCAACATATCTGAAGTCCTGTTACCTTTAGCAGTAGCTTCAGATCCAAACATCTTTTAAGTTGGAAGACAATCACTGACATTTAGAATGTCCAGCATTTCTACAAGGAGCAATTTGTTTAAAAGGACCCACTGAAAGATATCTTTCATTATCTGTGTCTTGCATGTTCTGTATACCTCAACCAAACACCATACATTTTTGTCTTCAAAGACAAAAATTTTTTGAAAATACAATAATGATAAAATATAGTGACAACTGAAAATATGTGAACAAAAATAAGAGTAGAATTAAAAAATATGTAAAACTTGAAGAATAAAGTAATTTAAATTGAAAATTTTTCTTATGTGATTTTATGTCTTTCATAGGGAATGAGAATTGTCACCCAGCATTTAAGGATGTATTAAAAAGATTACAGAGGCCAAAGATCATTGGTTGGAAAAGTAGAAGTAAAGATAATGTAAGAAGAGGAAAAAAATTTAACTTTATAGAGCCAGAAAAGTTTTACAAGCTGGCCTTTTATACATCCACTCCAGGAATAAACCACATGAACAATTATAATATACATAGAATTAATACTTAAAACATACGGGCTCCAACAACTCAATGGTTCCATGTTTTCCTTCTCCATCTGAAAGAATAAACATTTTTCCAGTGGGATGAATCTAAAAAATAAACATACAATAAAAAAAATCCCACATTAAACAAAACTTAAAAAAATCTCATTAAAATACAAAAATTGTAAGTTTGGTAAGAGATGAGCAGATAGACCCAAACTTAGTCAATGCACACAAAGCCATTGTTTCTGAACAGTTTATTTGGTTCAAATTATTATCTTGTATTACCATATCTGGTCAAACAATGCCCAGTTAAATCTGAATTACAGGATCCTTCAGGTAAACAATACATTTTAGCACAAATATGTCCTGTGTTTTTATTTGCTAAATCTGGCATCTCTATTATAAAAACAAATTAAGGAGGGGGTTTCTGTACTACCTAAAAGTGAGATCTAGTGGCCCCCATGATTTAAATAGTACACCACCCGAGGGTGTTTTAAAAATTACGCATTAAGTACACTGAGAACTGGTGTCAGATTTGCGTTCTCCTCCTGTGAGACAGCTGCAAAGAGTTCAATCAGATCTGGGTTGAATGTCAGCTTTGCTACTTCCTGTGGCTTGAGGATTTTAACCATATATTGCTCTTTCTCAGTTTCTCCACCTGTGAAGGCGTTATAACACCTCCTGCACGAAGAGGATGTGTGGCTGAATGAACTACTAAAAAGCTTTTGTAGTAGTTTTCTTTCCCTTAGTTTTTCTCGCCTTGCTTTGGGCCTGTTTCTCCTCAGCAGGATGAGGGGGCTGCACTTTAACACTGGGGAAGAGCAGACTGCTACGGGATCTGCAAGGGACAACTAAGGAATGTTTTATGGAAAAGTGAATTAAACGAGAAAACGTGGTTTGAGAAGAGAACTGCGTTGAGAAGGAAACAAAACTAGTCAAATCTGGCTTAAGCTAAAATAAATTCATGTGGGAGTCAAGTCTATAATTTACTTAAACATAAAACGAGTGGAGGGGCCCTAGAATTTGGAACGGTGCGCATTCTAAAATATGGTGATTCCGCGCCAAAAATGGGGCTGCAATGGCTAAAAAGTGCGCAATAAGTCCTGTGCACAACAATGCAATGCGGAGCGCAGTGATGCACTAAGGCTTTCTGAACTCCTACACCCACCCTGAGGCCGCCACCCCGGTGGCGTTTGCGGGGCCCCCCCATGGGCTACCAGCTGGGATGCCCTGGGCGGCGAGCACGCGCACCTTTTCCAGCCTCCCCACGAAGCACACAGGCCGGTCGATGAATTGAGCTAGCATGCTGGCGTTGATGCGCGACCTGGGCAACTCCATCACATCCACCATGACTGCAGCGTAAACCCTTCAGCCGGCGGGCAACAGAAGGGCGACCGAACTTGCGCCTCGCGGGCGTCTATGGGGCAGATTTTCCCGCCACCAATTGGCGGAGACCAGCGCTCTCGCTCCACCAATCAAATGCGAGGAAATATCGACCGAAATCGCGCGGACGGACTTAGAGATGGGAAGCACGCGTCCGGAAGTGGAAATTCGCTGCTTAGTGACGCACAGCGTCCCGGAAGTTATCGCGGCCTCTGTGGAGTGGCAGTGCAGGTCTGGCTTAGGTGAGGCGGGGCCTGAGGCGCCTGTAATCTTTGCCTCGGCGCTGCGTCTTGACCCCGGAAGCAGGGTGTCGGGCTCTGGTGCTGATACGACGGGGGACTGCGGCGCGAGCCTCAGGTACCACTTCTCGCGGGAGGCGCCGCAGCCGACCGATTCCCCTTCTTTCCATCAACGGATGCGGAAGAGAGAGGCGGGAATCGGTGCCAGTCTTGCCACGGCATTCCTGTTGCTGTGCACGGTGCTTGTTGCCGTCTCCCCTCCTCCCGGTTCTGCGTGGGAAGTGAGGGCTTCATGCCGAGTTAAATCTCGGAATCTAGATTTCTTACGTCCGTTTTAGAGAGGGGAAGTAGAGTTGCCACTCATTTTCATTGCGTTTGTCAGGCTCCTGCTGCTCCTGGCAGAGGGTTGGCGATTACCGGCCCAAGCTGCGTCACTTACCAGCAGTTTCCCCACCTGTTGGCAGAGGGGTTGACCCGACTCTCTACGATCCTTTATGTCCCTGACAATATGGAGTAGGAGAAGGACCACTGGGTTAGAAAAGGACATGAATTTAAATAGTTGCTAGATCTTGAGCAGATGCGTTCCTCCCGAAACATAATTTACCCATCCGGAAAATTAAGGAGTAGATAACTATTTTGCAAGGTCCCACAGACTAACTTTTGTCCAGTGATTCACTGATGACTGAACTCCCCAGCACATCCCCCTCTCCATTGCTCTCCACACCCCAGGACTGGAGGGGAGAAGCTAATCTGTTTCAAGGAGATGTGAGGAGGAGATTCTCAAATCTGTCGCTGACTCCTATGACTGTTGATTTTCGGGGCTTTATCTACCGAGATTGGTTACCTATCTTGCCAGGATGAGTGCTTATAAAAATGCCTGCCAATGGTACTGAAGAAATTGGAGAGGGGGAACTCCTTTTAATTGGGGTGTGTGTGTATATTTGGAAACTGAGTCAATGAATTTGCATGAAAGCCACCGAGTTGTCATCGTTCAGATTCAGGTACTTAGTTGAGGTTTCCAGTTTAGTCCTGCAGTTGCCTTAAGCAAAGAGGATCCATTTTGAGACTTCACGTAACAAGATAGACATTAATAACCATAATTAAATGTTAGCCTCTCAGTGTTATTAGCACTTGATATATTTGTCTTTGAATTTTGCTGTTACTAAAACTTATAAAGGATTTGGTTAACAGGTGCATGTTGGTGTATAAAAATGTGTATTGGTGCAAGTCAATAAAGTATTTCATATTTCTGCACAAAGCCTTAACATTTACTGTTGCTTGTAAATACAAGTTGGTGTGCATTATGTAAGGTAGGGTACACAAGAATATCTGTAATAGCAATGTTAATGTAAGAGCAGTGCTTAAATACTAGTTGCTAATACTGTTTTGTTTTACAGTTTAAAGACTACTTATAGGTACCAATGGCATTTTTTTAAGCAGGGAAATGAGCCAGAATATAATTTCGTGTTTTAAATATTTTTGTGTCATTAAAAATTATGTAATATATAATGCACATCAAAGAGTGTATATAGCTGATATATATGGTTTCCAGAGAAATTAAACACGCCCACAGTGGGCCTCTGATTAAGTTTTAGAAATGGAACTTTACAGTTAGTAGTTTGCACTCGGTCAATTAAGTCCTCCTTATCAGACAGAAAATAAACATTCTCTTGAAATTTTTCTTAAGTACTCTATCTAAGCTTTTCTAGTTTATCACATGTATAGGCATTCCTAAATGGTATGTTTAATTTTGCTGGTTTTGACCTTTAAGTATATGGAATTATAACCATGTATATTCTTATGTGTTTCTTTTGCTTGTTTTTGAGATTAGTCCATGTTGACACATGTAGGTGGGGTTCATTCTTTTCACTCTGCTATTTCGCTATATTATTGACTGACATTTTGATTGTTGGCAGTTCTTCCCTATTAATTGCATACAGGGCTGTTCTGAGTGTTCTTGTACCTGTTTGTTGGTGCGGTTGTGCAAAGGTTTATCAGAATTGCTGGAACATTGGGTGTGTTATTTAGGCTTTACTAGTAAAACCATGTATTTCCTCCTAGTGGTGATACTGACATATCCTCTTACCAGGCGTGTAAGAGTTCCAATTAATCCACATTTTTGGCAACTCTTATTAAAAGTTTTTCCCCTAATCTAATGGATGTGAAATGGTTTCTCATGGTCTTAATTTGCTTTCCCTGGTTGCTACTATGGTTGAACAACTTTCCAAATACTTATTGGTCATTTGTTTACATTTTGGGTTTTTTGTTTTTGTTTTTTTACTGATTTTGGAGAGCTTTTTGTATTAGTATGGATAGTAATGCTGGATTTTCAGTTTTTGGCATATTTTTTTCTTTCATTCGAAAGAGCTCCTACTTCTAATATAGTTAAAATGTTTTTCCTTAAGTTTAATAAAGTTGAAAAATCAGTTAGAAAAATCTCATTTAAGAATCTAAAAGCTCTTAAAGAAATCCTAGATTTTTTTAAGAAAAATTTAATACCTTTGTCTTGCATGTTTAAAAATAGTCAGTCATTTAGAATTGATGTATGTCAGATAGGCATCAAATTTCTTTGTTTTGTTTTCATTTCAGTTGTCCAAGCATCATTTATTGATTCTATTACTCATTGCCACTGACCTTGAGTGTCACCTAGTTAATGCATATGTGTGCATCTGTTCCTGGGCTCTCAATTCTGTTTCATTGGTCTGGTTTTCTGTCCTTACATCAGTATCCACTGTCTTCAATACTGTGGCCTTGTGATAACTTTTGATGTCTGGGGATCAAGTCTTTCTAGCTTGCTGTGTTCTTCAGGAATGAATATGGATTCAGTGTGACCAAAGGAATGACAGTAGAACATTCTTGGGGTGAAAGGGTTATACCCAACTTATTTCCACAGTGGCAGGTCAATCACTAAAATCTCGTTCACTCAGAGCTAGTCTGCATACAGCAAGCTGGTCTCTGCCTCTGGGCCTCTCTTGCCTACACAGCTGTCCTCTGGGCCTCTCTGTCCTTGGCACCGCCACCACTCCAGCCTCTGCTCTGCTCTCCTGCAGCCTTGCACCCATGTCACTATGTCACCCAGAGCACTGGGCAGAGCTCTTTATATAGAGTCAATAGCAACATAATGCCCACACGTGTGTAGTGAGCTAGCCAACCAGGGCCAGGTGGATATTTTCACTTTCTTTACTTGGTATTTATTTTCACATCTCAACTTTCTTTTGGTGTTATTTCCCCTCTTTTGGAGGTACCTTCTTTGGAAGTTCTTTTACTGAAAATCTTTGGTAGTAAACCCCATCAATTTGTGGTTTTTCAAGGATATGTTTATTTTATCCTTGTTCTTGAATTCCACATTGAATTCTAAATGGACAGTTAATTTCTCTCAAAATGACTTAGATACTATTTTACTCTTATGTTTACTTTTAAATTGTGATTCTGCTGGAAGGTTTCAAGTCTCTTTATCTGCTTGATCCTCAGTTTGTCTTTGGTGTTTTGCAATTTTACTGTATAATGTATCTCAACATGGAATCTCTCTTACTTAGTTTGCTTGTGAGTATGTTGTGCTTTGTGAATCTGATAATTCTTTTCTTTATCAGTACTGGGACATTTCTAAGCAATATCCCTTTAATTATTGCCTCTCTTAAATTCTCTGACACCTTCTGGAACTCCAGTTAGAAGTAAGGACCTTTTCACATGCTCTTGACCTATGTTTTGTAATTCAGTGGCTTTGATTCTTTGTGCTGAATTCTGGATAAGTTTTTCGTATCTTCCAGTTTACTAATTCTTAGTACAGTTGTGACTCATATTCTCTAATATTAGTACTGTTTCTTACTAGAAGTTCTCTTTGGTTCTTTTTACAGATCTTAGTAGCTGCTATTAATATTCTTTGAAGTAGTTTCAGGTCTCCCTTTATTTCTACATATATTACAGAATGTAAAGAAAGTCTGCTTATAGTCTAGTTTTGATACCCATTCTTTATGGGTCTAATTCTGTAGTGTTTTTTGATTCTGCTAACTTCCTTGCTGTGGCTTGTTTCTCCATTTGTATAGTAATTTTTTATTGTAAATTCATGTTTTTTGGAACTTTTTTGTTGATTTCTTTGAGATTTAGTTTGAGGATATATTTCTCCACAGGAAGATTTCTTTCCTTCTTCCCAAGATATGTGAGCCCCTGACTTCGTCCTTGTTCCTTGTGGAATATGGACCTTTAAAATCCAGGCTTTTGACTATTAGAAGTCAGCAGTGGCCACAGAGAAGCTGTTAGCCCTAATACTTGAATGTACCCCTGTGGGTTTATAGATTTTTGTCCTTTCTGGTTTAAAGAATGTCTTTATTCTTATATCAGTTTAGCTATACATTTAAAAAAAGACATTTGTAAGGCATTAGCATGAATGCTTTTTTAGACAGCCAATGTGGGGATGCTCTTAGTCATTGAGGAAAACAAGGTCTTGGTGAAGGTGCAGTAGGAGGATGGGGAGATGCAGGGATTAAGGGTAAAGCTGAGTAGAGGCCAGAACTTGGAATGCCTCCTCATATGCCATGCCAAGGAGTTTAGCTTATCATAGTGCTGGAGGAAAGGGTTAGGTAGGGAGTGGAATGAGCAGTTTGATATTTCAGGTTGAGCATTCTGGGTTCAGAATGAAAAATGGCTTGAAGTTTCCTCATCAGGGTGCTTTTGGTATAAGTAACAGGACCACTTAAATCAGCTTAAACTTTTTTTGATTGATTATGGTAAAATATATATAACATAGAATTTGCTATTTTAACCATTTTTAAATGTAGAGCTCAGTGGCATTAGATACATTCATATTATCGTGTACCTATCACAACTGTCCATCTCTAGAACTTTGTCATCTTCCATACTGAAATTATGTACCCATTAAATAGTCTGTAGCTACCTCATATAAGTAGAATCATACAAACATTGTATTTGTATGTGTATGCTGTACATTCTGGTTGTTTCTACCTTCTAGTTGAAACTTTTAAATCAAAAGAAAACTGTTTGGAACTATTTTGAGGTGGCTTGAGTAGCCTAAGGTTTATTGACCTCACAGGGAGTGGAACCATGAATGGGAAAGCTTTTAGAATTCATGCTCTCTTCTGTCTCTTTTTAACATTGTTTTCTCTTCAGACAAATATTGTCCTTTTGTCTGGCTTATTTCACTTAGCATAATGTCTTCAAGGTTCCTCCATGTTGTAGCATATATCAGAATTTAATTCCTTTTTAATGCCAGATGATACCCCATTATATGTATAAATCACATTTTGTTTATCCATTTTCCCATTGTTGTATATTTGGGTTGTTTCTACCTTCTAGTTGAAACTTTTAAATCAAAAGAAAACTGTTTGGAACTATTTTGAGGTGGCTTGAGTAGCCTAAGATTTATTGACCTCACAGGGAGTGGAACCATGATGGGAATGCTTTCAGAATTCATGCTCTTTTCAGTCTCTTTTTGACATTGTTTTCTCTTCAGCCAAGTATTTGTTGCTTCATTGTTCCATAGACCTATATGGTTATCCCAGGCATTATGGCAGCTCCTGGGAGAATCTACTTTGCCAACTCTGTGGTCACTTGACTGTGTATCTTCCAGAAAGCTGTGGTACGGAAGGGGGCTTGGAGAGGACTGGTACAAACAACTGCTGGGAGCCCACTGTGTTAGGAAGATACTCAAGCACAGACAGTAGGAATAGGAGCCCCACGTTTTATGAGGTATCATGAGGTTGCAGGACTTAGTGGACAGGGAGTGAAAGGGAAAAGACGAAATCAAGGGAACACTTACAGTTCTGTCTCTAGCAGCTGTTTGGACCAGGATGCTTTTTTCTGAGATGGAGAATAGGGTAGTAACTCATGTGCTGACAAGATGACTCAGGCTTGGACATTGAGGCAAAGTAGCACAGAATGAAGAACATAGACTTTGGAACAGACAGACCTGGGTTAAAACCTTATACTTGCACAAACTTGACTTTTGGATAAATTATTCATCCTTTCAGAACTGCAATTTCTGTGTTAGCATAGGAGATAATAAAGCACCATAGGTTGGTGTAAGCATTAAGTGAGATTGTGTATGTAAAACATTGAGCATGGTGCCTTATTACATTAGATAATAAACTATAATTCATGATTGTTATTAGCATGACCAAATTGTCCTTAAGTATCTGTTGGACATCTTAGTGATGATGAAATAGTGAGATGGTGAAGCAGGTAGAAAACACCAGGGTGCTTCCCCACAAGGAAGGAAGCACATGGGCTTGTCTGAGAGTGGAGATCCTGAAGCCATCTATCTGGGTGATGATATGTTTTTGCCCAGCTCTGCTCAGCAGCCTGATGTAAGAAATTGTGTCTTTTTACAACCATTTGAGGATAACCAAGATGTTTTCTATACTTTTAAACCATTTGTTATGGAATATTATCATCAGAGAGTGATTCTTCTTCTTGGGTTCTTATTTCCCCTTCCTCATGTTGACCTCTTTCTGGTGACTTCTTATCGGAGGAGGGATTGACTGGTGAGATTACCTTCCTCTACCTCTGTGAACTTTGTGTTTGCAGGTAGCTTCTTGTTCCTGTGCCTAGTCCTGTAAGACAAATGAGTACACATATTCCTTAGTGCCATTTCCAGGGGCGGACAGGCACTTCGTGTGTGTGGGTTTGCCTCGCTGATACTGAGTCTTCCTCGGCTCTGTTTGTCAAGTTCTCTGAATTAGTTAGAGAATGAGGGGCAGTTTGTAGTTCTTTGCACATGAATGTAGACCTCATTCCTATGCTCTGTCCATGGAGCTTTTCATCTGGGACCGTTTGGCAAACTCTTCCTAGGCAGTTACAAACCATTGCCTGCCTTACTCTTCCCCTATGCTTGCCCAGGCCAAAAGCTGTCCTCTCTGAATGGAGGTGAAGATCTTGTGGGGGCAAGAGAGGGCAGGGCAGGGAATCTAGTTCTGTCAGACTTTGGAAAGTTGTCTACGGCCATACCGCCCTGAATGCGCCTGATCTCATCAGACTTTAGAAAGTTGCCATGCAGTCAGTGGGATATCTGGCAGCCAGCGTTTCTGGTAGACACATCTCCTGTGGAATTCAGTTCAGGCGATGGGAATGGATGAAATGCTTTCCCTGTCTTTGTGGTTCACTCTCCTGTTTTAGTTTGCTTGTTTATTCACTTATTCAGTTATTCCTTGGATAGGATTTCAGAAAATGTAGATGTAGCATGTGGCAGAGAGTACAGCAATGAACTCCTGGTCAGCCTCCTTTGGTCAAGCAGTCAGGGAGATTTGACCAGACTTTGGCATATAGTTGACAGAGCTTTTGCCCGTTTTTGTCTTGTGTTTCTTTATGTGCATTTTGATGAAAAATTGGAAGGAGTGGAACTGCCAGCTTTCCTGTTTACCCCGGAGTCTGAAGCACATCTTCAGACAGATAGCAGTACTTTCTGACTAGAGTGTTAGCAGCTTGCTAGCCACTTGCATGGCTAGTGCTGGTGCCAACTTTAAAAAGTAAAAGTAATTTTATTAGTAAAATGAATTTATTTTGAAATAGCAGAGGAACTGCAATTCAGCATAAGCAAATTATGACAAACAGAAGCAAGTCTGAAGAGACAAAGGCAAAATCAGCCTCTGTAAAGTTTTAGGAGGAAATTTGAGGAGAGTGGTTTTGAATAAAAATTCACTGGAGAAGGACAAGAGTCTGAGGTTGTGGCAGTTTCTCACTGGCTACAAGTGGTGGTTAGTGTGTGCTGCTGGGGCAGGGAGAGATCTTCCTGTTTTTTCTTAAAAACAGGAGATAAAATTCCTACTTGAAAGTGTCCTCCCTTGGCAGGAAGAATATCTTCCTTTTCAGTTAAGTGGGTGGCAAGGAGGGGGTGCATGGGTGAGAGCTCCCCCTGCAGGGCTTCCCGACTCCATTTTAAGTAGGGTTTCCTGTACTTACCAACCCCACCCTGCCCTGTGCCCTCAGTTTTACACAGGACTCAGCACCATGCTTTGTGCCCATCGCATTGTGAGAGGTGGTAGAGAAACAGACCAAGACGGCAGGTAGATGGGTCTATTCCTGAGTTTGGAGAAAGTGCCTGATCTGATTTCGTTTCTGTAGAGCCTAGAACTGTACCTGGTCAGTATTTGGCCTTCAAAACATGTTGGTTGAATGAATTAAAAAATGAACAAATGACTGACTTTTAGAAGTTTGTTTTTTGGGGAGGAGGAAGTAAAGACTTCTGATGATGAAGTTAAGTTGTATAGCAAGTCTCCAATGATGCAGATTTGTAGTGGGCAGTTTTAGGAGTAAATCTTTTTGGAAGTTGAATGTGATGGTTCCTGTTGTGCTAAATGTATGTAAGTGAGCAAAATAAGGCAATTAAAAGACACACAGTAAATAATGTTTTATTTTTTATCTTTGATTCATTCTGGATTTCCCTGTGCTAAAAAGAGTTGTGAAAAGTGTAATCTTGCATGAGGTGACTTCATTTTCCTATAGGACATTATTTAAATATATTTGCTTACTTAAGATACTTGTTTCATGTGAAAAGGTGCTTTTTGTTAGAGTTGTCTGTAGTCTTTTTCAGGATTTTTTTTTTCCCATTTTAGAGTTTGTACTGGTAGCTATCAGTAATATTTAAGCCAAGACCAAATTTTTTTATGTGCATGACAGTTATGTAGAATTGTATTTGTAACTTTTCTCAAGCATAACGATATATCATTGTGTAATTAATTTAGAAGAGTCAGAATAAGACTAAAGCCTCTAGATTATTCTGTGTCAATGAATGACCCAAATGATACAAATTATCAGTGCAGTTTGTTATAAGCTCTCAGAAGGCAGCAATTTTATCTTATAAATTTCTGTATCTCCTTATACTATATATTATTCTTTAGGAAAAATATCTGTTTTTCACATGTATTGCATTAAAAAGGGGAAGGTGTTTTTTAAATAAAACCTCTTGAAGTTAAAACATCTTATGACTGTACTGCATTACCTATTAGATGATCACACCCTGCAGAAGGGAGTAGGTTACAAAAAAGAATTATCTGGCCCAAAATGCTAAGAGTGAAGAGATTGAGAAACCCTGGTCTAATGTAATGGGAGATTTCTTCCCCACCTCCCTTAATTAGTAAGATAAGGAGAAACTTTATTATGCTGTTCCATTTTCATTTGATGAATAAGGATAGTAGAGGGAAAAAGCAGTCAGTACCTAACACTGCCTGGCTACATTCTTGATTCTGAAAATAATATGGTAGTTAATTAAAAGGAAAACAAGCAAAAATACCCACATCCAACAATTACAACAAAATTATACAAAACTTTCCTGTTGTTTCTGATAGAGACTTTGGGAGTCATATTATTTACAAAGTAATGGAGGACAGTAAAAGTGTATGAGGTCTGTTTTTAACTTAGACTCTATTCATTGAGGGAGGAAAGATCAGAGAAGTGATTTTATAATGTGTTTGAAAAGCAATTCTGCTAGAGAAAATTCCAGAAAATAGTAATTCCAGATTATGTAATACTCCCATGATATCAGGATTTTATTATCAAAGTGATAGCTAATGATTCCAAATGGTTCCTGATGGTAAAATATGCTAATGAGACATAGCTGGCAGTTGAGATTATAAAGTGCACCCTCTGTGCTGCTGTCCAAGACAATTAAAGCCAACTGTAAGTCATCAAGTGTGGTGATGAACTAGAACTAGTACTATTAACCTAGAATTTCCTGGATATATTGTGTTTAAAGGATTTCGTGTTTGAGTCCTGTGTATCCATTTCTGAAAAGCCTTAGGAGCTAAACTATAATGATCAAGAAAAAGCCATGAAACCAAGAAAAAATAATTCCACCTTAGCCCCTTTTGAAATCTACACTGTGAAATTCCCCAGAGCTCCTTTGCACTCTTCCAGAATCTTCCCCAGCCTGGTGTTTCATAATCATCAACAGGTAGCTCCAGTTCTTCTCACTTTCTAGGTATTTTAAATGTTGTGTTTTGGCTCAAGATAGTGTCTAATTTCTCAATTTGCTTAAAGTAACTATATGGTCATATTAGGGAGGTGAATTTTATTAAATCAGGTAACTTCAACTTTTAATGGCTGTTGCCTATGCACATGATGTCATTTTCCAGTTAGGTGACAAGTGAAGGGTTAAAAATGTTACATTAGAGGACAGGCTCTCTTAAAAATAAGAGCTATCACCACTTTATATTCACCTGGGTATGTTGTAAAAGCTGCACCCATGTGTTCTGAGGGCATCTCTGAGCTATTCCAGCCTAGTGAAAATGGAATGGAAATATGAGTTCAAGGAGAGAAAAAGACAATGTATGATTTCCTACTATTAGAAAAGAACTTGTTCATGTATTTTAAATGTTTGGTGGTAGTACTAAAATGTTATGATGTTTAGATTCCACAGGATAAATTTAACAGAATGAAATAAGTTTTATTTCAACATACAAATATTTATAATATGCTAGAAATTACATTCCTGATAATTCCCAGTTGAAACTTTTAGATGTCAACTTAAAAAGTGAAGGAGGTTTCATAATTTTTCAAAATTATTTTAGGGGTTACTTGAGCATCTAAGTATGATTATTGGCTTTGAAACTTTTTTGCCTGCAACCAACCTAAAATATACATGTCATGACCTAGCACATCCACCCAAAAGCAAAGTTCGTAAGACCTGACTGTATATGATGGTCTCTGATAATCCTTTGCTTCCTTTTCTTTCCTTTTCTTCTCCCTTCCCCCCTCTATCCCCCATTTCATTCTATTAAAAAACTGGTCATGACCTACTATATTGAGTTTACTTCTGCTAAAGTGTTGGGATCTGCAGTTTGAAAAATATCTATAGATCCAAGATCCATTTCTTTGTTTATTTTGCTTCCTGGGTGTTATTTGTAGGTGGGTGGGGAGTTCTGAGCATAAATCAGAGAGGTGGAATTAATTGGCATTCACACTGTTCTGTGAAGCCCATCTGCAGTATCAGTTTAAATTTCTTTCCTGCACCCCTTTTGCTTATCCTCCCAGATATCTGTACCTTTACCCATTACACCAATATCACAAACCTTCAAAAATTAAAAAACCTAGATGAGATGGAAAAATGAGGGGTGGGGGCTGGGGAGCCTCTGGGTAATCCTAATTGGTAGTCTGAAGTTAATACATTTTAAGAGAGCATAAAATTATATATCTCATACAAATAAAAAATCTGTCAAAGAGTTTACAGAATTCAGTAATTAAGGAGGGAACTAGTAAGACATTATAACTGGTTCAAAAGAGAACTCAAAGTATTACCACACATTTATAGTCAAATAAGGGAATGTTGAGTTTATAAATGGATTCAACATTGGTCACTATCCCCAGGGCAGAAATTAATGCATCCTACCAGGTACTTTTCTATGGACAGGAATTATTTGCATGACTATAAATTTTCTACACGTTATCTCCTACAGAGTTATAACCAAGTCAAAGATAAACAAAGGTGGAGATAACGCTGATGGATTAGCTAGCCAGGATATCCACTAGATTCCAGTGTCTTCTACCATTTTTCCTTATACTGATTCGATTTAGGCTGTTAAACACATTCCTATCCTCAGTCTATGATTTTGCCTCCTGAAGGTACATCCAGTTTGTAGAAAATGTATTCAATCAGCAAAGAATTAAAACAATTTTTGAATTTGTTGCTGTCATCTAAAAAATGGATTTTTACATGATAGTTACATTTCCAGTTTGTCTTTAAAAATCATACATGGTGTCCCTGGGCCCACATTCATTTATAGAACAGAGGGTAGAGCAGCCAAAGGTGCCTTCTATTTTACTTTGTTTTGTTTTATTTATTTCATTTTACTGTTTTAATTTTTACTTTAATTTTTTTTATTTTTAATTTTCAAAAATCTTCTGTTGTGAAATAATATAAAATATTTGGCTTAGCAAAGAGCAAATACTACAAAAGAACCATCAGATGAATATAAACTAGGCATGCATCCTGGTAACAAGTATTAGATTTGGTGCATATTTTTCCATTTTTTTTCCTAAAAATATACAAGCTTATCCCCTCCTTCACAGACAAAATAGCAATGATTTTTGTAATTTTGAGAGCCTGCCAGTTTCATTTTGAAAAAACAAATAATTAGAAAAACTACTAGAAAGGTTAAAATAGTATAAAACAAATATAGTAAAAAGACATCCTTAAAGAATATACAAGAAAAGATATTAAAACAGGCTATTAAAGTATAAGTTAATTATTATATTAGCTAAAATGATATAGTCTAAATAATTTGAGGAAAAATAAGTTACTTCAGCTAAAAAGTTATCTTCTCCAATCGACAGGGTGACAGCAAGATCAGCAATTCTGAGTCCAAAACCCACCAGATTAAATGGGGGTGAGCGCGGGCTCAGAGATTGAAGGGAGGGGATTTACCACAGAGACAGAGACAACTAGGCCTTCAAGCTATATTCCCCGAGGTTCCCAGAGGCCCTGCAGGGGGTCTGCTGCATGGGAGAGGGGAGAGATGCCCTCCCCGCCGAGCGTAAGCCTGGCCCTGTTTTTGTTTTTTGTTGATTTGATTTGTTGTTTTACCTGAGCTGGAAAAGCAAACGCAGATTCGGTTCCAGGCTATCCCAGCTCCAAACCTTCCGCGGCTCTTACTAGTTCCTGAATCCAGACCTCACAAGCCTTTTTGGGGGAAGGGCTCTCCCTCCCTCCCTCTGGGGGTGGACTAGGGCCTGTCTTCCCCTGCAGTCCTGTGTCACACCAGGCTGCGGGCGTTTGGATTTACCACCCCTGGATTACACTGAAGAGGTCAGTTGTTTTTGTAGTTTTGAAATGGGAAACAATATAACATGTTAGTTCTGGTATGATAGCCAAGTATGTTTTTGAAAATTTTGAAGAAATGGGAGTATACTTACCATTTTGATGACAACTAAGGGGGTGTGTATTCATAGTATAATTTGAAATTTCAAATTGGATGATCTCAATCCCTGAACTTTTATATTTTCCATTTGAAATCCGCTGATGTTCATGACTTCAGCTGCCACTTAGGTGCAAATAACTCCCCAAATCCAACTTACTCCTTTCACTGGAGCACTACACCCTATTTTTCCAACTGCATTTTACGTATTTCCATTTGGACCAGTCACTTTGCCTACATCTAGTTTGTCTGAAATGGAATTTATTATATTTTTTCTTTTCTTAAAATGAACTTCCCTTTGCTACTTTTCTTTTTTTATTCACAGTACTATTTTCTTCATTCCCTCAGGCTTGAAACTTCAGTCATCTTGTATTCCTTTCCAACTGTATTTTGTAGAGTTGAGAGTCAGTAGGTCCTCCTTGTCTGTATTTCTTTACATCTCTTCTTTTTCATTTGGATTTCTCTAATCTTGATCCATTCCCTTTTCACAAATTTTCAAGGTTCTTGAATCCACGCTGTCAACCTCTCCAGTGTATTAATCTTTTGAAACACTACTTTCCTCAAGTTTCTAGATTACATATTAACATTAAACAAACCCTGGCATACCACTCTGCATATTCTAACATACTCTTGACTTTTCCACCCTTTCAGTATTAGTCTCTTCTTTTGCAATCTTAATTTCTGTTGCTTATCTTCATGCCATTTAGGGAAGTTAATCCCTTTGCTGTCTTCTAAACACACTGTGCTCTTTGTAGTGATCCCTCTTACCAGAAAGGCCTGCCTTCTCTTTTTCATGTTTGTCTGCACTCTACCCATCAGATGAAGTTAAACTTAAGGCTTCCCTTTTGCAAAGTCTAACGAGGCTCTTCTAATTTTCATTGATCTTTCTGGAATATTTTATACTGTTAATGCTGGTTTTAGTGATACAGCCTTTAATCTCTAGATTAAAACAGTCCAAAGTATGGACCATTATTGTCTTTCGGTATCTCTCTCTCATACAAAATTAGTAAACTTGTTATCTCAGTTTGTATTATTTTTACATGACCATGCAGTTCATAGCCCAATGTACAGAAGAAGAGGAAGATTAGACATTGTTCAGGATTTAAAATTTTCATCAGTATGGAATTTATGTATTTATTGGATTTTGGTGCAAATATGAAGAAAAATATGAATGTGTGTATATGCAGTTATCCCCTGATTTTCAAAAATCTTGTTAGGCCACTTTGCTTTATGCAGTTATACCCTGATTTTCAAAAATCTTGTTAGGCCACTTTGCTTTTATGAAGGACCTACATTTGTACCTGTTTTGCTAATGGAAAGAAATTGGAAGAGGATTTTCACTTACATGAAAAGTGGTGAAAAGGCAGAATACCACTGTTTGTTTTGCAGGGAGCAGTTACAGATACAAGTGCGCACCACAGTGGTTAGAGTAGCACCACCAAGGTCCTTCTCCGGGGACCACACTCAGCATCTCAGTATCAAGCCATCAAAGCTTTGAGCTGTGCCTGTGAGCGTCTGTGCTTTATCATGATCCATTTTGTGCAAGCTGGGTCCTAAGGTATCAGAAAAGCCTAAGAGAAGTTATTTCTTGTGTCTAGGAACACTCAACATTTTTTCCATATAAATTAATGGTAATGGCGTCTTGATGGCATTTTTACTTCAACAGGTTTTATAGGAATGTTCTACTTTCACTGAGTGGATAATTACTTATTTTAATCTTATAGTTATTCTGATTATAGTTAAGTAGGCTGCTGTTAATCACACGTAGAAATTTCAGTCTATTTGATAATATTTACATTATCTAGTAGTCTGCTGAAATTGAAAGAGAATCAAATTGAGAAAACCAGTTTGCCTTAATCCTTTTCTCATGGATAATACTACTTTAAAGGTAAGGCTTAGGATGATAAGGAAAAATAAATATATTAATTGCCCTACACTCCTCCCTTTCAGAGTAATCATGCTAACCCTTTTATATGCAGTCTGTGTATACTATTAGAGACACTCTCCTTTAATTTTTCAGTTTGGCATGAATTAAGAGAGAAAAAAAGCATTTTTTTTTTTCATACAAAGACTGGAAGACACACAAAGTGGTTTAAGAAATTTGAGATAGTTTTCTGAATAATTGGGAACTACAACATTTATATGACATCTAGAATATTATACTAATGATGAATCTTAAAAATAGCTTTGTTGAAGTGTTACCAACATACAATAAATTGCACATATTTAAAGTGTACAGTTTGAAGAATTTTAACATATGCTTATACTCCTGAAACCATCACGCAATCAAGATAATGAACATATCCTCGCCCCAAAAGTCTCCTCGTGCTCCTTTATAATCTCTCCCTCCCTGTACCTCCCCATTCCCTAGGCAACCACTGATCTGCTTTATGTCACTGTACATTAGTTTGCATTTTCTAGAGTTTCCATATAAATGGAATCATCCGGTATAAACTCTTTTTTGTCTGGCTTCTTTCACTCTGCTTAATTTTTTTGAGATTCATGCATGCTCTAGCATATCTTAGGACTTTATTCCTTTTTATTGCTGAATAATATCATGGATATGCCAAGTTTGTTGTCAATTTATCTGTAGTTGGACATTTGGGTTATTTCCAGTTTTGAGCTATCACAAAATGTTGTATGGCATTTGTGTACAAGTGTGGACATATGCTTTCATTTTTCTTAGTTAAATACCTAGAAGGAGAAGTTCTGGGCCATATCATAGGTATATGTTTACATTTTTAAGAAACTGCCAAACTGTTATCCATAGTGGTTGAACTGTATTACACACCTATTACAGTGGTCAAGAATTTCAGGTGCTCCACATTTTTGCTAACACGTGGCATGGCAAGCCTTTTAAATTTTAAATATTTTAATTGGTATGTAGTGGTATCTCACTGAGATTTTAATTTACATTTGCCTATTGACAGATATTGTTGAACATCTTCCCATTCGATTGTTTGCCATCTACATACCTTCTTTGGTGAAATGTGTGTTTCATATTTTGACTTGTTTTTATTGAGTTGTGTTCTTATTGAGTTTTAAGAGTTCTTTATATTTTATAGTCCTTCATCAAATATGCAATTTGCAAGTATTTTCTCCCAGCCTGTGGTTTGGGCAGGTAAATTCTTCATCCACCTTTTTATATTGTGGCAGCTCCAAAAGTCCCATGATTTAGAATTGGGAGGCATTCTGGGTTGGGTCCCAGCTCAGCCAAGGAAGAGTGTTGCTGCTAACTAATAATGGATTTTTTAAGAAGAAATTTTGGTATTTTTCCCTGTTTATAGATATAAAATTTGCTCATTATAGACAACTCAAAAAATACTGAAAATTGTAAAGAAGGCAGTGAGACTGGAACATGTTTGGGAATTCCAAGCAGAGGAGGCACAGCTGTCAAGACCATGTGCCTCAGAAGCGTGAAGGGTTACGGGATACTGGGCTTGCTTGGGACAGCAGGCCAATTACAGGTCTCCTTCACTTTGGGAACTGAGCTCTTAAAATACCATTTTGCTGAGGACTGCCTCAGAAATTCGCTAGGTTTAGGTTCTAGTTTGTTCCCTCAAATATAAGTTGAGTGCTGCATTTGTAGTGCTTGGGCACTGTCCAGCCAAAGCACTTAGTAAATGTTTGTAAGATAAAAATACAAAGTAAGTGAAGGTCTTGAACATAGATGTTGTGCAATTAGTAAATTTCTTTACAGCATAGAGCTGAGCAAGGCTTGGGAAATAGGGATTGATAAAGACAGAGAATTAATTAGATGTATTTGACTAATATTGGGGAATATTATATTAAAGTCCAATACAAATGTAATTAAGTGTTAGGGGCTCCTTGTCTCTGGTGCTTTGTTGATTAAAATCACTCAGTTTAGGTGCCAGAGGGACTTGCTTTAAAATTCTAGCTCTGCTACTAAGGATTCACATAAACTCTGAGCAACACTTAACCTACTTTACTTCAATTCTTTCACTTGCCCATTGTCAATTATTGTATGTACCTGATTGTAGAGATAGAGTATACAGAGCATTTTGTATGGTGTCTGACACATTGTAGGAGCTCAGCAGATGTTAGTGGGGTTATAGTAAATCCCCACTCCTTCCCACTTTCTCATCTTAGGCAGGGTAACTAAATGTGGATGCTGGAGTGGTGACCTAAATATGAAGCTTTCCCATGGCAAGTTGCTCATAGAGGGGATATCTTAGAAGTATTTGCCAGGATAAATTTTTATACCACTGTTTTTTTTCAGTGATATGAAAAAGTATCAATGGGATAAAGACAATTTTGTTATAGATTTTAGTGTCTTGGGACATAGTCTTTTCATGCATGGAGTGATTTATTATAAAGATAGATGGTGAAACTTACCATTAGGTAGGCACCTAGTGGAATGAATCATTAATGTCAGCAGCGGTATTGATCATACAAGGGAAGTCTTTCTTGTATTGTAAAATTGGAAACATATTCCTATAGAGACATCTTGAGGTGGACTATTATAGAGGAAGGAGTTAATTAAGGTGGTGGTTAGGTTGGCAGAATGATAGGTGTGAGGGTGACTGGTAGTTATGTAACAATTTTAGAGCTGTTTCCAATGGATTTGTAGTAAACTAGCTTTTGCTGCTGCTCCGAGTTTTCTTGCACCGTTTCTGTTCCCTTTCCCTTATTCCTGGCCCATTTCTTCCATTCCTGGAAGTTTCTTGACTCTTGAAACCTAAATTATCCCTCCTTTTCTAAATACTTTGGAGTTTTATGATCTAAAATAATGGATTGTAATATTATGCATTGCCAATAAGTCATATGATCAGTTGCTGCAGCCTGTATATTATTTAAGTTCGATGTTTTAAGTCATGAAAAACTTAAATGCATCTGTTAATTACTTAAGTTATAAATTCTGTACAAAATACTTGTATTAAAAAGAGATTCTTGCACTATAGCTGGGTTTGTTCTGGCTTTCAGAACAACATAACAACATAACTAAACTTTCGAGAATGACTTATCAGAGCCACCTTTGTGATTTCCACATTTGTTCCATTTCCATTTGGTTGCCAGACAAGAAAAAGTACTGGGAATTCAAGAAGTTCTATTAAAAAGCTTTCTTTATGTATTAGAACAGGAACCACTTTTTAAAGGGCCTCTCTTTTTCTGTGTCCCCAAAGCTCCTTGTTACAGCATTCTAATGCCATGTGATACAGTGAACTAAGCCACATGGCCATACCTACCTGCAAGGAGGATAGAAAACTACAGTCATGGTGTATCATACGGGCAGAGAGTCAGTGAGCAGCCCTAGTGATTCTGTGGTTCTCATTTGCAGTCACCATATACTCAGCTCTCTCTTCCTACCATGGCAAAATAACTCACCCTTCCCCAAGGGCAGTAACGCATATCTCTCCATTCAGTCACAGCATCACGCACAAAGTTCATCTCTCTGTCAGGTCCAGAGGTGGCACTTCTCCGTCTGGAGACTTCATGCAATAAAAAGACCAGTAGCCTGTCCCTTTTGTCCCGTAATGGAACTGGGAAACATTACTGCCATTCAGAAAGGGGAGGAATGGAAGATAAACATAGTGGTAGCAATTCTGAAATTCCACTGAGCAGGCATTTGGGGGGACCCCCATTTTGGGTTGGAGAATGCTCATTAATTATGCCCTGATTCTGCTGCCTGGGAGAGCCCTCCATCCATTGGTCTCCATGCCAATTGCCTCCAACCTCTTAGAGTTTTTTCCTTTTCCAGTAACTTCCTTATCTACCCCTGAAGTGAGCACTGGAGAATAGACCCTCTGTGGGGGTGGAGCAGTATTCTCTGGCAGCTTCATGTCTGTAGGGTTGTTTTATAATCCAATTGTCATAGTTTTCTTTTAATCCAGACTGGTGGTCTTTTTGGCAATACAGTTCTCCAAAATTTTGCTGGTTTCTTATCTATTTCATTCTGCTCAGCTTGATGTGTTAATAGCTAGACCTACCATTTCTGCTAGATATAACCTGCAAATTTGCTACTTTTCTCAACTTTTTCATCCCTACAAGTGCCCTCTCTCTATTTAGGGCTATTTTTTCCTCTACCAGGCTTCAGTTGGGGACCTACCCACTTCCTTTCTTTTTCCTAAACCATTTTATCCAAAGAGAAAGAATTTACTAAGTGCCAATTAATCAGGTTTGATGACTATACTACTGATTTGTTCCTTACTCACGATTGAGTTCTAGTCAACTGTTGTTCTTTCAGAGGTTTTCTCCATTTTATTTTATATTTGTTTGGGATTGAGAATTTAGTAGTTCCTTCCAGTCTTTTAAGTCTTTGAATTTCAACTCTATTTTCATACATTCCTGCTTATAAACCAACCAGTTCTTTTCTGGTATCATTTCTTTGTTGCATAAGTTTCTCTTTATCTTAATCAGTTATTTTTCTTTTCATCTCACTCTTGTCTCTTCATCTTTTCCATTTTCTTTTTCAACTAATCTTGTTTTTCACCGTTTTCATACAGGCCATGTATTCTATTGAGGGTGCCAAACTATTTCCAGACTTTTCTTTTGGATCCATCACAATATACAGTGAGCTCCTTCTTTGAGGATTTCAGAGCCTGTGCCTTTTCCTTTACATGGCTTGTTTTTTTTCTTCTCCATTTTTTATTTCTTTAAAAAGTGAAATCTGCCAGATATGTTTTCTGTCAACCAATAGGCTCTTTTACCATTTACTTGAATCTGCAGCTCAGAGCAGGTTGACCAACACAAATCCCAGTACAATTACGTTTCTAGAAAGCTTTTGCTTAGATAAAATCCTTACTTGAAGTTCCTGCTTGGTTTTCCAGTGTGCGTGGAATGTATGAAAACTAAAAAATGGAGCCCTTGCTGCCACCAGGATTAGTCCATTCTTTGCTCTTACGTTGTTTTGCTGATAGGGACAGTCCTCAGTGTAATGTGTCCTTCCAAGGTCCCTTCACCTTGCTTCCCAGCTGTTTTCCAGGAATTGTTTCCCTGCCTGAATGTTCAAACATGGGTGGAGGAAGAGGAGAGAGGGGTGTGTGGGGTGTGTGGGGTGTGTGTGTGTGTGTGTGTGTGTGTGTGTGTGTGTGTTCGGGGCAGCACACAGTAAGACCACCAACACAAGAATCCTGCACTGATGGGCATTTAAAGTTGACCACATTATTACAGTGGGTAAATCAGTGTCTTGAGTGTCTGAATCAGGTAAGCAAGTGTAGAGGATGTTTGAGATGCCTTCTTTCTTTATACAGGTGGCCTCAGTTTTATGAGGCTTAAGCTAGTTACGGCATAAGAAGAAACCTGGACAGGCCTTTTTTTCCCCTTTCTTCAGTCCAGTGTCTGATTTATGGTTAGCAAGATCATTCTAGATTCTGTTGTTACCTGTTGATTTTAGTTTCATGTGGAATAATCTCTTGGGTTATTTCCTGTTTGTTCAGAAATTGAGAAAGGTTGCATGAGTTAAGGCACACATGGTTTTAAACTGGAAGTCCATACCCCTTAACTTCTGACTTTGTCTTCTGACATGTGAGGCTCCTGTTCTTAAGTCTGGGAATAGAATTACTAAAAGTAATTATTGTGATACCTTTGCATTTGGCTTTCTACAAAGAGGGAAACGTTCTACGGTTGCCTCTGAATTTGGCATTATATGGTGTTTCTATTGCAGAAGCAGCAAAGGCAATGTTTCACTTCTTCAGAAAGCCTCCGGAATCTAAGAAGCCCTCAACGCCAGAGACAGAAGCAGATGGATTTGTCCTTTTAGGTGAGTCTCTTTAAGCAACAAAATTATATTAGAAGAATTGTATTTCCTTTGAAAGATTACTTGAAAATTATGTGATTCTAGAATTACTTTATATATATGAAGTCTAAAAATAAAGGTCATCAGTCACTTAAGAATATTGTCGTCAGGTCAGATGCATCTTATGTATTGGTTTGGATGTATCCTTCAAATTCCATTTGCAAAATCATCCTGTTTTTTCTGCCCGATAAGCTAGTCAACCTTTTTAAATGTGAAAAACCAAAAATCTTGAAGACTCCTTGACAAATTCAAGTTCTGTTTTATAAATAGCACCAAAGCTTGCTTCTTAAATTAGCATCTGAAATTAAGTATTTCCTGAAGTATAGTTGTAAATCTAAGTATGTTAAATAATTGTCTCCTAAGTGTTTGTTAAAACTAGTTTACTTTCTGTTATAAAATTAATATCTGCTAATTATTAAGATTTGAATGGCTTTAAAAAAGTATTTCTTTCCACCAAATACTATGCTGTTCCCAAGGGGAATTTGGAAAAGTAACATTTCCTGCATGTCATTGTGCCTTTCCCCCCAGGAAGAAATTTTCTGTTTGGCTAGTTCCTCTCAGAAATTCTCTCCTGAAGGGTGGTGAGGAGGAGCCAGAAGCCAGTGTCCCCATTTGGCACACATTCACTTCCGCTGTGGACTTCCTCCCACCAAGTCCAGCTCCTTCTCTGAAAGGATTTGCACGAACCACTGCATGGTTGTTCTCTGGCATGCTTCTCCAGTGTTTCTCTTTCCAGGTTCTGGTTTCCTATGTCTTACTCTCCTTTGCTTGGCCCAGTCAGCCTGGGGTCCCTCAGCATTGGCAAATGCTCTGTATGTTTGGAGAAGTGGAAGATGGCTCTTTAGGTGATCCTGAATTTTCAGCTTAGGCCAGGGCTCACTCCCTGCCACTCATCAGAAGCATGGGTGATGGTTCTCTGCCTCTTGAGCTCTATAGATTCTGGCCTCTCACAGGAAGGACACAGGGGTTTTGCCCCTCTGGCCTTCTTATATATCTTGGCTTTAACCTCTGGGAGACCAGAATTGAGTTTCTCTCATGCCTAAACCTTACAGTAGAATTTCCCATCTTTTCACAATCAAGTTCTGGCAGACCTGTGTGTTTTTCTGACTCTGCTTCATATAGCCTGGGACAGGGGCTGTAGCTAGAGGGGCCAGAGTTGTTTTCTCTCTGACCAGGTCCCCTACACTTTAAGCACAATAATGGGGCTATCTGACCAAGGCTGGCAGTTTTTCTGGGGAGCTTTCTGACGGAGATAAGGTGGGGTGCTGTGGTTAAAGTGGACCCTTCCTACTGTGTCAGGAATTTGTGCCTTGGCTTCCAAGTGAGAACTGGCTCTCTCAACACCAACTTCTGTTTCTTAAAAGCTGTGAAATTTCTGCTTCTTTAGGAGTTTCACAATAAATCTTCTCTCTGATATTTGCTTCAACCAAGCCTGGTTTTCCACTCTTTGTTCTGCATTCCCCATTTTAGAACCTTTCTGTAGTCTTACATATGCAGAGAACTTTGCTCTTTTCTGTTGTTTCATGATTAGAAATCAACATTATTCTTTTTGTTATCAAATAGCCACTTAAAGGGGTTGAGTTTAGTGCACAGACATCTTTGAGAGCACACGCAACTTCTAAAGCTGGACTTCGGACACGCTAGACTTCTTCACCTGCATAGCTCTGTCGCCTGCCACTTTGCAGCATTTTAGAGGTAAGTTTTAACCACAACTGAAAAAACACCTGGTGCTGCTCTTTCTGGAGTTACCTTCACTGTCTGGTAGCTTGTAGCATGTAGATATTAGATCACTAACCCAGTACAGGCCCGGTTTCCAGGGTATTTTGCCTTAGCAGATAAAGCTTATCTGCTGTGGACCTTTCCTCTTGTAGGAAAGACTCTGGTTTAAGAAGTGGTCGTTAATTGAATCTCAGAAGACACAGAAACTTCCACATTTGCTAATTCTTGCCAGAATTTCCAGCACTTAATTGTGCAAATATGCTCTCATGTACCAGCTGCTCCATCTGATATATCTACACTTTAATGGTGCATTTTCCCAAAAGCTAACATGTTGTATTTTGAGGGAGTTTCCCTGAAACCATCTTGGACTGAACATGATTGGTGTGCCCTGCACCATATGTCCCCTTCAGTGTTGGTGTCTCTGGCACTCATGGTGAGGAATCACTTCCGTCACAGTTCCAGGATCATGATGTAGTTGGAATGCAGCTGGGTGCTCCACCCTCACTCACATGATCCAAGCCAGACAAGTCCTCCAAACGTCAGCTGAGTCCTCCTTGTCCTTCAGCTCCCATATCTGCGGACGCTTGTCTCTGTTAAACCCCATTTCCCCCCAGGTGCAAAGCTCTACCCTTTCACCGTTTTCCAGGGAAAATCCTTGCCTACCTACTGTTCTGTGGGTTTAGTTACTTGCCCAAAGTTTTGATGGCATCAGTCAGCTCACATCTTGGCTCTTCCTTCCTCTCTGTATTCTTTCTCTTTTTGTCAGTCACACTGTGTCCTTCCTTCACAGGAGCATCTCAGAGGCACTACAGTGAAGTTCAAACCAGACCCCCTGGGCTTGTATCCTGGCTCCACAACTTACTAGAGTTACCATCCCGAGGGAGGCAAAACTTGACCTCTCCCCTGTCAGTGTCTCTGGCTGGATCTGAGAGTCACATAGACATAAGGCAGATTAAGAGGAGAAAAGCATGCAGATTTTTACCTGTATATGAGAGCCTCCATAGGAAAATGAAGACCCAAAGAAGTGGCAACACCTAGGAGCTTATATACTGGGTTGAACAAAGAGGCATTGTGGAAAAGTAGCTTAAATATGTGGGGAGACCAAAGGAGGTAAGAGTTGTTAGAACAAGTTTCTGTTTGTACAGTTCTTTTGGCCTCAACTCCCCATCTCTGGCGATAAGAATGTTCCTTTCTTCTGGGCATCTTCCAGGAGGGTTTAATCTCCGGCTTTCAGGGAGAAAGGATGGGCAGAGTGCTCTCTTCTTGTGCTTCAGTTAAAAATAATCCTAATGCCAAAGTGGCACATTGGGGGTGGTATATCTGCCACCCTTCTTCACCACTTGGGGCAAGTTTGTTGGGTGTCATTTAGCTTATCTAGAAAAGGAACATAACAGTGCCAATCCCATGGGTTTATTGAGGATATTAAGAGTCAACGTGAGTAAAATATTTAGAACAAATTCTGTGAATGAAGAGGTAGTATTATATCTCAGTACAGGTGAGGACTTAGCTTTTCCAATTCCTGTAGCAAACATACAACAGATCTGGAATTAGCCCTGGCAGTCTGACTTCAGAGCCTCTCCTTTTAACAACTGAGCTATTCATCTTTTTTTTAATGTCATATTATCATTTTTAATTTTAAGATATTATGACAGTTTAAACTCCTTAAAAAAATTGTTAATTGTATTCCTTACTGTTCAAAAGAGAAAATGCTGGGTATTTTTATTTGTTTCTGTTTTTAAATAGAAGAGGGTTGATTGTTTTATTGTTCATAAAGTTTGGCTTTAACTTTGGCTACCCCAAACTTTTCCTATTTATTTAATATTTTAAATATTAAAAATACTGCAGAAAGCTATAATCTCCTTAATGAAGTTGAGATTGGAAGATGGCATACATTATTTAGTAAAAAAAAGCCTTCAACAGTTATGGGCTTAACTGAATTGACTGATGAAAGGACAGATTATTAAGAATATAGTTGTTGTTAAAAATAAGATGGTAACCTCTCTTTTCTTTAAACTGATTTGTTCTGCTAAGTTGCTTTTTAAAATCATGATTCTATGCTGACATATAATATCTACTTCAGTCTCAGAGCATACTGTGTAAAATACTTTTTGGAAAATGTCAATTCGATCAAATGGTAGATACAAAATGCTTTTATTAACATGCTCCGTACTTGGAAACACGTATTTTGGTTATCACATATCCACATAACTTTCTTTGTCCTCATGTGCAGTAGATACATTATAGGAAAATAAATTATTGATTTTGTGTGTATTAACTTCTAAGTGATAAAATCAAATAAGGATGTAGAAACATGATTGTATTTATAACAACAACTTCTTATCAACATGGATTCCACAGAATTTGTTAGATTATCATCACATGTGGCCTTTATAACCTGTTTCTAAAAAGCTTGGAGTAAATTATGTTGTTAAAGGTATAAATTATTTATTTTTTCCTCACTTGAGAATACCTTTTACCCTAGGCAAGCATTCCTGCCTAACACAAATAGGTTTGAGGTCACAGTTACTAGATGACATTGCTGGGTCACTGAAGTCAACACCTCATGACTTGAAATTCAGGGTCCAGGCAGAGCCTTGGCACTTTTGTTGATAATATGAATATTATCAACAAAAACAGGGCTGTTCATATACAACTAGCTTACTTTGGGACAGAAAGCTTTTTCTCATGTTAAAGTTTCCAAAGCTTTTAACCTTTGTAAAATGTTGAGTGTGCTGAATAAGAATAAAGGGGAAAAAAGCCTACTAGAAAAACATCCTTTCCCTTGTAACCAGCTCCTATTCACATAAGAAGGTTAATAGCTATTCATGCATTCCGTAATGAAGTTGAAGTAATCCTCCAGGGTGCTCATTTGACACAAAAACAAATTGCAGTTTTCATTTGCATCACTGGGTGGCGATTTTTCTTAGTATTGTGCCACTGTTTAAAATCCCAGCAAGCATGGTGCTATTTGTAATTACCAGGGTTTTCTTCTGTTATGACATGTTTAATTGTACTTTTAAGACATTATCTTTAAGTTGATTACAAATTTACTACTGTAGTGTGCAACCTCATAGTTATTTTGAATTAGGAGAAAGGGTATGTATGTGTTGCCTAGATGTTGGCATATAATTCCTTCCAAAACTAAGGCAAAGGCATGAATTAACTTATTATATTATAGCAAAAAGAAGGAAAAATAATAGTAACAAAAAACCCTCCCCAGAATATAAAATGAAAAGGAATATCTTAGATCACTGCTGTGCTGTTTGTGTTCACTAACGTTGTGACCAGATATGGAATACACCTTTGGAGCAGGCCGAATAAAATCGGGTGAGCACCATTACAGAGATTAAAGGAATTGGGTTACAGTACATCTGAAATTCATGTATTTCAGACTCTGCAGGTGCTTCTCAGAGTAGGGCATAGGAACTTCTAGTTTCCATTAAGCTAATTATTTTGTAAAGCTGACTGAATTTAGAATCAGAGTTTAGTAATGCACAGCAGCTTGAATTCATCTTTTAAGAATTGCTATTGAAATATGTAATTTATTTCTGTATTCCAGTTTAAATGATAAGTCAGATTTTGAAAAGTAGTGGGGTATTTTTATGATTATCTCTTACTGTATTCCTCATCCTGGGAATCACTCAAACCATGTTTATACACACTAAAGTCAAACCACCACATTTTTATATGGAACTTTTTAGGTAATCGCTTCATATCTAAGTTCTTTCCTTTATTTAAAAGTAGAAATTTAGCTGTATACTATAAGATATATGTTCCAAGAAATGAGGAATGTAAGTCACTTTGATTCTGTCTAGGGCTGAAGGCTTTAATTAAAACAGCAATGACAAAAACTAAACAGATTTTCAGCATGTGCTTCCTATTTTTACTCCATGTTCTTACAACAGAAGTATACCAAATGTCTAAAAAAAATTAGTGTTTATGGCTAAAGAAAAGCAACTGACCCTGTTAAAATCGCTTTACCCATGTACTATGATACCCCCAAACCTCAAATTATAATTAATTTACTTGGCATTCTTTGCTTTTTTATTGCTGACTTTTCAATTCTAAAGCAATGCACCAGGATTTTTGAACTAACTTTATCATGCAGTTGTTTATTTTTCCACTAAGAAATGTGGAGTTATGTGTCTAATAGAATTCAGAGTTTTCACATGTAGTGGTTCCTAATTCTGGTTCACCTATTAATCTAGTCGCAGTGGAGTTGGTGAAAATGTTTAGGCAAGGCTGTCTTAATAAATAAACAAATAAGGAGCCTATTTGTTGATAGAAAACATATCTGGCATGTAGCTCCTGCCTTATCTCCTGAATGTGCCAAGTGAGAGGGAACTTCACTGGACTGCTAGGGGCTGGGGAGGGGTGTCGTTCCACTGTCCTGAGAAGCAGAACTGAGCCCTCTGTTTCACACAATTAATTGTGAGAAAGTCACCATCATGGGACTCAAATGTAAATGAGGGATCTGTCTCCCTAACTTCATACTGTAAACCTGCTGTGCATTAGGGGGCAGTTGGGAAGTGTACTGGTGCTGGGGCTTAGTCCTGCACTCTGGTTAGACAGGCCTGGGGTTTGGCCCAGACACTGTTTTTGTGTTTTGTTTTCCAGAGTTCCCCGGATCGTTCTAGTGTGTATGCAGGGCTGAGAATCACTGCAGTACACTCCCTATAATTTAGTAATTGTATGCCATCAAATAATGTGTTAGGACACTTTGAAGAAGGCCTCATAAAAGTACAAAGTTACAGTTTCTCTTCCTCTGTAGTTTAGCCATAAACAAATAAACAAAGAGCAAATAAAACCACAGAATTTCTAGGTTAAACACACTTCCTTTTAAACATTAAATAGGTAAAGAGCACAAAACTTCAAAATTCTAAAAGATGAAATCTGTTTCTTAATATATTTGGAACCATAAGATTTTTTTATCATTAGAGCAATTGAGAAACATTTTGTTAACTTAATTATACAAATGTGAATTCCAAGTGACCTATAACTCTTTTTGTCTTTAGCTATAGTACATCTATTTGACAGATTAACACCTGTAAACTCTTCAGAAGAACTCTGAGGTACTTTTCCTTCGAACTGAAACCTAGTGGCAGTCATATTTTTAGTATAGCTATTTGGGAGTCGTTGACTGGTTTACTGTGGTGCTATTTCCTGGAGGGCATTTAGTCAGTACAATGTCGGTAGAGAAAAAATTTACATATGCACACCATATTCCATGAATGAGTTTCCTCTAGTATTTCTGTAGAGGCTTTCATAATTCTGTGTGTTCCATATTTGCAACTATTTAACTGAAAAATAATGATGAATAGCTTTTCTATTATAACTTAAAGTTTATTTTTATTTCATTCTGTTGAAAGAATAAATAATGAGAATGAGAATCAAAGTAAATGTACAGTATGATCATTGTACTTGGTACTAGTAATTCACATGGGGTTGGAAGACCTAAATATTGTTTTTCTGTTCATCTTAATACTGTAGTATTCTTTCTATATTTTAGTGTTTATCTTATTCAGCATTTGTTTTTTCCCATTGAATGCAACCAAAGCATATTGAGAAGGGAAGAATTCTTACTGAGTCACACATTAATCTTCACAAATATGTATTTCTGAAAAACGAATTTTCCTGTATTGTAATAGATTTATGGTGTTAGCTCGGAGTAGCATTATCTAATAAACTAAGCCGAAAAAAAGTCTTAAATTAGTGTGATGTAGTCTTCTCTTATTGTAGTATTCATTAAATGAATATTCTTCAGCACCTTCTCTGTCTCAGGCACTCTGCTCTTTGTTAAAAATGCTTGAAATTCTTGGGCCTCACCCATATCTAGTGAAACAGAATCTTTGGAACTATAGCTTAAGAATCAGCATTTTAAAAAAGCAAAAATGCAGTGATTTTTATGTGTGCTGATATTTGAGAATTGTTGGAATAATTATTTTATAAGGTGTGGTGGGGAACTAAAACTTCCCAGGCTATGAGACACACTGTGTTAAGTATGTAGGTTCAGAAGAACTTGGGGCATATTCAGGGCCAGTGAAAAGTTCTTCGTGGCTCACTAGAGAGGGTGTTTCAGGGCTGCTGAGGAGAAATGATTCTAGAAAGGTGGTTTGTGATGGATGGGTGTTGTGTGCTATTTTGAGATGTTAGAATTTTATCCCATTGGCAGTAATGAACTATCAGATATTTGACCACTTTAAAGCAATGAAATAGTGTTTTGGATTTTTTTTAAATCAGAAGTTTATTAATAATTTTTAAAACAGAGGTAATTGTTGTAGTTTCATTAAGATTAAAAATTATTTTAGTGAAAAAACTGATTGCAGCATCATCTCCTGAATGCATTACTGAAGAAGTGTTGCAAGTATAGTCATACCAGATTGACAGGATATGACAGAAGCACCCAATATACCAATGAATTGTGTAGGACCGTCATGCTTCAGGACATTAGATCAAAACCTTAAGTGCATCTTTTTCTGTATCCTGTGTTTTCAACATGATATAGGGGCAGAAACTACTAGTTGTCCCTCAACATCTGTCTCCACTTCTTTCTTAGTTCATAGTATTTTTTTCTTGCTTGTGGCCATTTTGCAATTACATGTGGAATTGTGATGAATTTTCTGGGTAGTGGAAAAGAAGAAGAAACATACTTCAGGTTCTAGGAAACTTTTAAAAACACAGCTGGTGTGTACCTTCCCTCCCCTTTGCTCACCTCCCTCCCAACTCCTCTCTGGTGTGTGGCTATAATGATTTGGTTACTAGCTGCCATCTTGGACCAGGAGGACTAGGGTACATTGTGAGGATAATTGAAGAGATAGCTGGGAAGACCCAGGTCCTGGAAGACTGTGGAGTTGCCTCACCAGCCCTGTAATGCTTTCCTATGAACTTCCTTTATGTGAGACAGGAGTGAACTTCAGTTTTCTGTGAGCCACTGTTTTGACATTTGTAGGTGAAAGAAACCCTAATATGGTACTGAATTGGAACCATAATATTTGGATTCCAAGTTCCATCATTTACTTGCTGTGTGATCAGGGAAGCTACTTACCATTTCAGCCTTGTTTTCCTTACATATATAATGTTAATACCATCCTGGTTTCCTCATTACAGTGTTAGATGAAATGAATGAGGGAACTATACAGACTTCTTCATTGACAAAAGTGAGAAGAAGTTTTAATTCACTTGAGAGTTCTGATCAGTTCAGTGAAATGCTTGGGAGGATGAGTCTGAGCCCACATCTAGGCTTAGCTGGAAAGAATGTTGTGATCATTAATGGTATATGTTGTGGGCAAGGGACTAGTGAGCACCCTACCAGTGCCACATATAGGCCTTTCCCCAGCTCCAACTGGAAGGTCACCACACATTTATGCAATGAGTCCACCAGAAAGTCCATTCATATCCAGTAAAAGCTGTTTAAAGTGTGCATTAACTAGGGAGCATAATCAAAGCATTGAGAATTGCTCCTACACTCTCGTTATTCGTTAAACTAGAAACTGACTCAGCTCTTACAATTGGTGTTTACATCAAAATGGCATATACTTTTATAGCTATGTATGTGTGTGTGCGTGCAATTTTTAATAAGTTAAGTATACTATACTAAAGCCTTACATTATTAATGACTTAAAGGAGTCATTGTCCTGAAATTTTTCAGTGTTATAAATCAGATAGCTCAGCTCTAAGTTTATGGGATGACTTATTTTTATTTCCGGCATATATTATTTCCTGATACACAAATTGAAAATATGCTTGGCAGCACCCAAGGAAAACAACAACCCTTAAAATAGTTTGTTGATGGATTGGGTGAAGGAGTTGATAAGCTGGAAGGAGACAACCAGTCATTGTCTCTGTTGCTATCACTATGTCAGGGCTTCTTAGCCATGAGAAGTTTGGGGGTCAGAGTGGAGTGGTCTGAAATTATAGGCAAAATTTTGTCTTTATGTTTTTCTGGGGAGAAGGGTCTCTGCATTTCATCAGATTTTCAAAGGTCTGTGACTCTGGAAAGGTTAAAGAACTGCTTTTCTAGGTGTTGCTATGTATACCAATGTTTACTAGCCACTGTTTTGATTTTAATGTCAGTGATAGTGTAGTCATTGTCAGAGGTGGGTTACATCTCAATGGCCACTTTTAACTCATTTGGCCTCAGAAAATAGAATGACTTTTGAGCAGGGAATAATTACTATTATGCAAGTACATAAGATGAGATGTCTGTAAGGAGGTTACGATCTAAGTGGCAAGATATGCCAAAATAAAAATTAAGTAACATTATAAAAATTAAAAAACAATAATAAACACTTAAGGTGTTTGATGGAATGACTTGTAGCATGATGGTCCCATACAGTTCATTTGTTTGCAGTTTGTCTCATCAGTTCAACCTGGTATAAGTACACTTGTATACTTTTCCACTGATGCATTTTTTTTTTTTTCATTAAAAGAAACAACAACAAAAATAGGCAAGGGATAATGGAGCTATACAGATCCCAAACTATGACGGGAGAAGTTTTTCCCTTGTTATATTAAATGTGTAATTAGTAATGAGTAATGAGAGTTTGCTTTTGGTTTGCCCTTGCACGGACCTCTTGTTATTTTCATCACGAGGATTTTCTACTCCCAAGCCTTCACGCAAGTGTGTCCTTGTGCAGAGTGCCCGGCCTGTTTGACTTTGTCTGTATCCTGCTCTGTTTTCAGATCTCACGTGAAGTCCTGTCTCTAGGTCTCTACTGTCTGTCTCTAGATAGCTTTGATCTCATAATGTAAATTTTCTTCCATCATTTATTTGCTTCTTGATCATATAGTATCTTGTAGCAGTTCCCATATTAGTCTTTGTAATATTATTTAAACCATTATTAAATGTGTATCAGTGCTATGACTTCCATAAAGTATATCCTCAGTCCACATACTGTTAACAGGTTTTGGAATGACTTCCGAATCATTTAGTGTCTGGTTAGAAAATGTGGTAATGTCTTCTATTAAGATGTTTTTCCAGTGAAAATACATCTTTGTTTAACTTAATGTCACCTATCACCTGGACTTAAGTGATACTAATTTTAGTTACTGTATTAATGCAAACTGAATGAAGCATTCAGAGCATGTTTGCCTACCCTGAATTCATTCTCCATTCTTCCACACTTCAAAGTATTCACCTTCCTCTGCAAGACCATGTGTTTCAGTAGAGACTGCCTGTATTCCTAGCCCTGGGAGGTCAATTCTTATTTGTCTAGGCCAATCAGGATGGGCCAATCCATCTTGCCAGTGATTAGTTTCAGAATGGACACCAGTGATGAGTCTGACTAATTGGATGTAAAGGAAGGTCAGCTGAGGGGCTCATAGGCAGCTACTGAAGCAATGGCCACGTCTTCTCTTGGCTGCTGTTTTATCTGTAAGAAATGCCTGATGAGGTTGCATCCATCATTGCCATCTTTGCTGAGGGGACAGAGGTAGCATGTCAAAGATTGTAGAATAATATAAGGAAGCAACCTGGACCATGATGACTTTGTTAAACTCATATATTTACTAGCCTGGGAGCTGTTGACCTCTAGACTCCTTGCTAGGTGAAATGGTATGTTCCCTGGTTAAAGTTTAAGCCATTTTTTGACAGTCTTCTGTTACTTCCAGCTGAAAATAGCTGGACTGACTTTTGACAGGTATGTTTGTAATACAACATCTTTCTGGATTATCTTTTCTCAGTAGACCCCTTTTAGTTTTAATGTCCCAACTTCATGGAATGTATACATATATATCTCAGAGTTCTTCAGTTTAGGTCTGTATAGGAAAAGTTTATGTTTATGTCCTCCAAAATTCAATTTTTAACAAAACAATGTGTGGAAATAGTCTTGAGTTACATCTCAAATGAAATGAATGGACTGTCAGAATCACGGGTAAACATTTTGAAAGGTATGCCTAGTGGCTTCGAAAAGAATGGGCATTTTGAATATTGCTGCAGCCAGGGAAGACCAAATTACTGCTGCAGAGCAATTGGTGGTGGACAGCTATATTAATTGTTTGGTCATCAGGAAACACATTTAACATAATAGTTTGCTAATTACCCATAGGCATTTTACTGTGTTTTAGTTAATGTTTTAAGAGATTGCTTGGTAGATTTAGATTGATATGCAACACACACTTGTTAAGTTTTCCCATCTAAAGTAATGAGAAATAGACTCCCTTGTGCATTTTCCTACATGTCCAGTTTTTAGGAATGAATTACTGACATTCAGCAGATTCCTATACTAATCTGGACCGACTATTTTATTAAATCAGCATTCCTGCTAATGATAACATAGTCTTGAACTTCATATAGTCTTAGAATGATACAGTCTTAAAGCAGCTCACCTATATGATTCACAATTCATGTACATGTTAAAATCTTTATGTTACATATTAAAATGTACTATTTCCAAAAATGCTGAAGGCAGCTAATGAAATCATAATCCTGTTTTTAAACATGGAAACTTGAGAGAAAAATGGAAATATATGCTTCCTTTTCTCATACCAAATTTATGGTTCTAAGCTTGCTTTTTAAAGTTTTAAACAATTGTATGTTAGGTTTTTACTTGAATTGCATGTTAATCTTGATCAATATGTAAAATTTTAAAGAAGAGTTTCTAAAGGTAATGATAAAAATTTCATTAATCTTATTTTTAAATGTTTATACTTTTTTGTTATAAATTATACTATGTTTTATTATATTCTGCCGGGTGGGAGTAATCCAGCATATTTCTAGGACTAGAAAGAGATTTTAGGGATAATTCTAAACAACCTCATCTGTTAATATTTCTGATTGAGAGTTGCATTTCAGAATATTTTAAAGTATGTGCCTTCTTTTGTTTGCTAAGAAGAGAAAAGAAGGTAAATGTAGTATAGAAGCTACCTTATGTAGGATACCAAATTATGGTATGAAATAATTATAGTAAAAATTTCCTTCACAGTGAGATATAAATACCTTTCTAGCCTGTAGGTATCTTTTTATTGCTAAAGTCTTGTTAAATTTACCTGTTATGAAAATATGCTAATGCATCCAAACATATTTTAATATTATCAGTTTAGGTATACTTAAATGTATTTTATTCCCTAACGGAGTACAGTTTCTTTCAGCTACTTTTGTGTCTCCAAGGTTACAAGACCTTGAAGCGCATAGAGTTCAGTGTGGTACAAGCCTGTATTTCTCAAGCCATGTTGCTTGTGCACCTTCCTGGTATGAGGCAGAGGTGTTATACTGCCAAAATTGAGTAAGGGTGGTTTTTTCATATTTTTAGGAAAAAAATAAGCTGACAAAATTTTGGGTTTTTCATTCTGAAGTTTTTCTTAAATTCTCCAGGGAGCCAATATTAATTTTACAAGCAGATGTTAGGCAGATAACATGTATGAATAAGAAGCAAATGGTTATTAAAGGAATAACTTCCAAACAGATAATCCTACTTAACTTCTACAGCTGTTTTGTTCTTTGAACATCTGTAATAATAGTCCTGGCTTTATATTCTATTTTATAACCTGTAAAAATACGTTGAACAGTAACAGCAGTTTAAACTTAGAATAACTTAAAATAAAATTATAGTTTCTATGATAGAATTTAAAATAGCACTATTTTATAATATTCTACAAAGGGCATTTTGACTTTCACACACTTCACAGCCTTCCCCTGTGAAAAGATCTACATTTCAAAGGAGAAGATAGGAAGTCTGCTGCTTATTTTCCTCCTCATTTTATGCAGTTCAGAGCACTTTACTGGGGCAGAGATTCCTCATCTGTTAAATGAGAGAGTAAATTAGATTTTTCTGTTTTGAGTTTTCGTTTGCTTTAAATAGCTTAACATTCTAGTGATACCTTTTTTGTTCTGTGAACTTAAAGGGGTTGACAAATCTCTCGATTTATTCTAATCTCTATTGACATAAGTTGATGATTCTAAAGTGTGTTCTGGCACATTTTGAGTTTTTCTCAGGAGGGCAGGAAATCGGTCCACCAAGCTGCTGAACAAAAGTCAGTATGAAGATTTTTTTAGTTAAAATTTTTCTGGCTAGTAGTTCCAATTTAGCGCTGGTTAATCTTTTATTAAAATACTCATGAAAACAGAAAGAAAAGTTTACAACCATGCCAAAACCTAAGGGTGGCGGACTGCTTGATGCCAGATCTGGGGTGGAGTTAGACTGAGAAAGGACCAGCTAATCTTCTACACATGGTATAGTATGAGTGTGTTAAGTATGAGTGTATATAGTTTAAGCTGAGACCTACAGCTTAAAACATGGAGCTTGGCAGTTTTCCCACTCCCCTGGGCTATGTTCCGTAAAGACGCAGACAACTTTGCTCCCCATGCCTGCACTACACTCTCACACATCACCATTTTTCTTCATTCTGGGAAAGAGCTAATCAGTGGAGGGAGGACTGGTGGTGATGGAGGGCAAATGGGAAGGTCGTTTCCCACCAAAAAATGTAGGCAAGAATAGAGATAAAATTGGTGTCAGCAGAGGTGGTGTTGGGCATTTTAATTTTTTTAATGTACTTCTGAGGACCAGGTAGTAGCAATAGGAGGAAAAAGACATCCCAAGAGAGAAGAGTTACTCTGAATGAAAAGCCTAGGAGAAAAATGCAAATGGATTGAGTAGTATGTGCGTTAGCCTGCCTCCAACTGGTGGGGAATTTATATTTGCACAATGTTTCTGGAAGACAGATTGGCAGTATGTATCAGAAGTTTTAAAGAAATAGATCTCCTTTGTCTTAGAAATTCCACTGTTAGTAATTTATCACCAAAACATAACAAATGCAGTTTATTAGCTGGGGTGTTTAATGTGGACTTTTTGTTATATGTGTTTTGTGTACCTAAAAACTCGAAGGAAAAACATTTAACTACCATCTACCTTATGATTATAGTAATTTAGTTTTTTTTCCCTTTGATAACTTATATTTACCTAACTTGATGAATTATATTTACTCTCATGAACATGTGGTACTTATAAAGCCCCAAAGTCAAAGGAGTCCCTAAGGGATATTTTCCTAAATCTTTGATTGTCTCATGAAAACTGTAGTTCTCCCACAGCAGAAGTGCATTTTAAATCTTTTACCAATGAAATTACATTCTGCTTCCTGTTTCCAGTAAAGTTCAATTCACCAAATGTTACTGAGTAAATACAAATACTGTTAGTGTCTCTTAAAATATTTATATTAATAATTATAAATATTATTTTGGTAGTTTTAAGGCTAGAGTATAATATATAAAAATCTCATCTTAAACTTTTCATTCATTTTGCAATAACTTCATAATTTATAGCATTTCTAAGAGGAAAAAATGTCTTCGGAAGAGAAGCTAACCAACTTGTTATTTGAGTTTTTCTCTCTTGCTTTCTTGGATGTTGACAATCCTTTTATTCCCTAAATACCATCATGAAACCGGAAGTTCCAGTGTATTAGGAGGCATCCTTTAGACATTAAGGTCAATTTTAAGGTGGAATTTCACTGAATCTCAAAAACTATTTATGTAAGCAGTAGCATTTTTAATGAAGTACACAAACTGGTACCTTGTTTATTTGATTACATTCTACGTCTCAGCACTTTTGGTAATATAGTTGTGAAGTTTTATATTCCTCTTCTGAAATTATTTTGCACAATGTTTTCTGGACTTTTAAGTTTAAACTTTTAAATGCTATTCACACTGAATATATATAATAATTTTCTCATTACAGTGGCTTTGGTATTGATTGTTTAGTTAATAAAGTTAAAATTATGTTTTTATTTGGCAATTATTAAAAAGGTCTTTCTGAGGAATGAGACCTCTTTTTTTATTGTCATTATTTTCAGTTGATCTGAAATGTCTGCAATTGATTTGTTGGCTGAAGGCAACTGAGTCATTAGGAACTTCTGGCAAATATACCAGAAACTAATTTTTTTAAAAAAACAAACCTTTGGTTTTTCTCCTTACTTCTAGAGCAGCTCTATTAAGTAGTTGGAAATTTATCTCTGAGTCATGTTTAAACATTCTGGAAAAGGAATTATGCATATTTTCTAACTAGTAAGAAGCACCATACCCCTCACCAGGTACGTGTACAATGATTTACTTGCCATCAACATTTTCCCCACCAGTTTATCTCAGAATTTTCCAGCCCAAGCAACTTTAGGATTTGATTTATAATAAAGAATGATTATGTTATTTAAGAAAAGATGTGGAGAGAGAAAAATCTGCTAACTTTTGGGCCTCCGTCTTTTTCTAGACCTCATACATTGATTTTTACTCTGTTTCTGTCCATTTAATTTTACTCTGCTTCTCAACCATGCTCTTTTTCCTTCTTACTTTTAGGCATAGAACTTCCTAAATGTTTAGTCTCAGGCTTTTCATGTTCTTTGGCATGAATGACTGTACACGTTGAATTTCTGGCAATGGAATTTTTCCTGAGAGACTGACCCCTTGCACCATTGGCGCTGAGTAAAGAAGCCTTGCTTCTTGGGCATGCGCACCTCAGCAAGAATCTTGAACTCTCGTTCTAAGTAGACCCAGCATCTTTTATGTCTGTGTATGTTGTTGTAAGTTAAGTAGCATTATTCACATTAACAGTTTTATGCACTCATAGTTGGAGTTAGTAAGACAAAAGTGAGTGAGATAGATCATCAACCTTTAATCTATATGAGGCTCTCTTAAACTCTATCTGCATGTGTTTCTGATAAAACTATTACCAGTATGATTTGTTTTCCGCATGAGCTCATATGAAACTTGCTCTTTCAGAGTCGAAATTGATAGGAATAATTGTGTACGTTAAAACAAAACAAAACAAAAAACCAAATATGGCCACATTTGTAAGGCATCACAATAATGATTGGAAAACCTACATGGAATCGTATTAGATGTGTCTCAATATGAAATTTTTATTTTTTAGAAAAAATACTTCTTAGAAGACCTGAGGTTAGCCACTGGAATTGGCCATGAGGCCTGATTTGGGAATAGAATAACTTGTGGTGTAAGTTTGGTAAGTAAAATTGTGGAAATTCAGATCCCATTTGATCATGGGAAGCATATTTTTTCCCCAGCTATTAACCGATGTCAGCTGCCTGAAATTTATCGATCTCAAGGCTCGTCCTCATTTGTTGCCAGTAACTCTCCCTCATACAGAACAAATGACTCACAGGCTCAAGCTAAATAAAGCAGTCTGTAAAGATTTTCTGTCTCTAGAACTGCTCAAAGTCAGCTTTGAATAGTGGGCACTGATCCTTGCCAACTGGTTTACCCTAATAACTTCATGGGTAGGGTCCTGTCAGACCAGACTCAGATGTAGATGCTCCCATTTTTTTTTTTTTAAGACTGCCCTTTTCAGACATTCCATCTGAAATCTGTTAAGAACAGCATAAGACTGGTCACAGATTTATTGATTTTTCCTGGGCATTTGACTATGTGAAGTGGAACCAGCTATGACCTAAGCCTAGAGAGTTCGATAAACACCCTGTTCTTGTTCCAAGTTCTATAGAACTTCAATCTTAGTACATGTTCCACAGTCAGTAGAAATGGTCCTATGGTAGGCCAGATAATTTTCAGTGAGGGTAAATTAGATTTTTTTGCTCTTCTTTCTATTTTTAAAATTACTTTTTTTTCACACATTAAAATCTTGTTGAGCACATACCTCTTCTCAGTGAACTATGTACCTGACCCTGTGCTGGCCTGAAGGGAGAGATTAAAATCTTCTACACTAATGCTGATTGTGTAGTTTTTTTAGTTTTTTATTTGACAGGTCCCATGCTCTCTAGTAATTCTGTTAATTTTTGTCTGAAAGAACTACTTAATATTTATTGCTCTAACATCAGAATCATCAAGTTTGCCACGCAAGTTGCAGTATTTGCTTATCTCTAAAAGACGTATGAAGCAAATAACTTATCCATTTCATCTTGAAGCATTTCCTTAAAGTCATCTGCTTCAAGTAGACACCTTATGGGAATCATACAGAGACTTTTAAAAATGGCTAACATAAAATGCATTTTTAAAAATTATTGTAGCCTCAGTGGCTGTTCTGCTCAAAGTTTTCTTCCAAATACCCCAGTGATGAAGGAGCTGCATGAGCATGCACCCGTGAAGCCTTTGGGGTGGGCGCTTGATTTCAGTGAATTCTTTTTCCTCTAGAGCTGGTATTATCTTCAACTCATGTGAATTTTGTACTCAGTGCAAAATGTAGCTGTACATAAAATTCATATTTTATTTTAGCATAAAATGTATTAGATTATGCAGCATCAAACCATAAATTAGATGCTAGGAGATTTGCTGTGTTTTTCCTCTGTCGTCTTGTATTTTCTCACATGCCTCCTATATTTCCGGGGTGCTCATCTTCTAGTTTGAGAAGTATAAATCCAAGTTCCTCAGTTGCTTAATTGACTGTTTAATGAGACCAGAAGTGTTTTGAGGAGGGTTGTGGTATTCCTTCAGCCCACTTCATAATGGCTATTAAATGCCCTTTTCTTTGGGAGTTACTTTGGGTAGATCCCTTATTTGCTCGTTTGCCTGTCAGAGCGTACAATTCTGCTTTTAACTAAAAATAGAGAATTTCTGCACTTCAGATTCTAGCTAGAAAGTGTATAATCTTGATCTTTTTGTTGTCAAGTTCTTATCAAAAGTCTCAGTAAAAAGCACTATCATTATTGGACTGCCTGAAAGATAAATAATTCATCCCTTACTCAAAAGAAGTCTGGTCCTTTTCTGGAGGCGGACTGTTTGAGAATCTGTTTAAAAATGCCCATGTATCCATGGGCCCAGTAGTTCACCTGCAAGTTCAGGAGATTCATAGAATTCTTGTAACCCATTCATGGATTTCCACTAAGTTAATCATATATGCAGTAAATATTTATTGAGTGCCTGCTCAGATACTTACTGAGTACTCATAGATTAGACACTGTGCTGGTCAGCACTAAGAACAGATAGCTCTGTTTCTGAAGGGGTTTTATTTATTATGAATAGCTAGATGCTTCATAAAGTTTTTTTGGGGGGGTGAAATTAATGAAGATATAGGTAGGTCAAATTTCCATGAAAAATTTGTAAAATGTAACTGTTCTCATTTTTTACATAACTATAGAGAACTATTTCTTTAACTTTTTAAATAAGTATTATGTGAGGGCATTTCCCTCTCCATCTTTGCCATCAATTGCAACCAAACGGGTAGAAGTTTTGATTAAGGGAGAAATAGCTCTAAGTTGACTTGCCACATCTTTTAGAACTTAGCCTTTTTCTTAAAAATCGCTTTTTGAACCAGACCCATCTGACTTAACAAGAAGTGTTTGAGATTGAATCATGGCAGACTTTAACCTGTCTGAATATTTCTCCCTTTTTTGTGGTGTATCGTATAGCTGGAGATCCTGTTTGGGCAGTTCACTCCAAACATTTGGACTATCAAGTAGCCACGTTTTACTGTGGGTATTGCAGCCTTGACTTCTCAGGTTCTGTTTGCCGTTGACCTCTTTCACCCTGCGTTCTCCAGGCCTCTTATTACCTACTCCTCTTCTGTAGTGATTATTTAATGGTAAGGCGATAGAGAATCTCCTCTTAAAATGAACCAATCTTGAAGTGATTTGGAGCCAAAAAGGAGGCCCTGATTTTTCCGGCAGTGTGTAAATGATGAATTCTGTGGATATTAGTTCCAACTCTAAGGGGCAGTAGCTTCACCAGTTACAGGAATAGCAGACCTTTCCTGGAATGGTTTTGTGTTTTTTCTTCTTATCAGATAAATATATTTAAGGTAATTGAATGAGTTTTTAGGTCTCTTAGAGTCTTTTCTCAATGGATGGTTTGTAATATGTGTTTTGCTTGAGCCATTCTTAAACTTGGGCCTCAAGATAAAATTTAATTTCTTTAATTCCTTAGAATTTTATAAGAATTTATGAATTAGAAGTAAGGATTTGTTTTATCTTTACTTTCATTAAAAATAGGAAAATCATTAAGCTATTTAAAAATAGTGGCACCAGACTGAACTAAACAGAAGCACTGGGAAGTTTCACTTTAGAAACTCTGTGAATCCCTAGGGTAGTCTATGGATTCAGTGTTCTGATCTGTAAGGTCATCTTGGCAATAGATTTAGTTCTAAGTTTAGGATGAGAAAGACTACTTCCTTCCTCCAAGCTTTTCACATTTAGCCCCAAAGCTATATTGAGTGAGGAGGGCAGGTTATACTTTTGAATTCCACAGCTGCTGGGGAACTACAACTTTAGTGCTCATATAATGCCTTCCAAATAGAAGGTGGTCAAATAAATCTTTGACTTGAGTATGAGAGTGGTTGAATTCACATGGTAAAACCTTGAAACTGCGCTCTGGGTTACAAATAAAGCTATTTATATAAGTGGAAATTTTCTTTTCACGAAGCATGGTGATATTTTACCCACTTGTAAGCCATTCACATATTTTGAAATGTTCACTCAAGTAAGTAATTCCTTATGAGGGTAGGGGAAAAACCCTGAAACCCAAAATTTTATATTGAAAAAAGATCATATAATTCACACTTGGATCTCTGCAGAGATTTGGTTTACGTCACTATGTGTAAGGTATTTAATAAGCATGTTTGTATTCTCATGAAAAAAATGCGTGAGGTAGAACAGAACCCATCTTTCCTTTTTAATATATGCATATAACTTTAAAGGAGTGAACCAGGTAGTTTCCTCCCTCACTGTGGGGCTCAGGGCCCTCAGAAGTTTTGTAAAGATGAAGTTGTGCTGATAACTTAAAACCTTAGAGGGAAACTAAGATTGGGGCCTTCCGTTGAAGATGTATCTGTGACAGGTTTTGCACTGGCTAAATAAAAACAGTCTGCATGACATTTACACATCTTTAATTAGTGATACTGGAAACTGCTCCACTCGATTCTGTTTACCATCCCTTGTTTGCTAGAGGCTTTGCCAGATCTCTGTCTCCTACACTTGTAAACATGTGTTGCTTTGTTGAAAATAAAACATTTATAAAGAGGCATTTTTCTGAGAGTCCTCATTCATTTCAGTGTTCTGTATCTTTCTGTTTTTCTGATTCGGAGTTGACCTTTGTCTCTTGCTTTGCAGGTCCTGCCTGGGCCTAGTCTTAGAAGAGGTGTGATGAGGAGGTTGGTTAGTCTGGTTAATCGAACAAGTGCAGGTGTTTACCTCCCCACATATTTATTAGCTCCCGTTCATTATATCCAGGTTTTTCCAGTTGTAGGCCATACTGTGGTTATTTCACGATAAACCCCTTTGCCCATGTCTCTGGTCCTTTGCTCTCTGAGGATACCTGGATGTGTTTACTTTCTGCCATTTATCTTTATCTTTTCTAAGATTACACTGTAACCATTTCTGCTGTTCCTTGCCATCAACTATACTTCCATTTTCTATATCTGACCACCTGTCTTGCCTTGTTTCATGAATTTTCCCAACAAGAGGAGGTCATGATTTGTAATAGTAGAATTGAAATTCATCTTGAAATGCAGGTAGAAAAGGTATATGGAAATATATTCACACATAATTGAATTTTACATAAGGAATCTCAAGGTAGAGAAGTAATTCCTATATAGATGTCTAATCATATCCCATTTTTTTAAATTGAAAGCTAGATTTTTATAAGATAAATTAATCATGGCTTGGCTTTAAAACTACAGCATTTGATGACATCAATACAGTGAGAGCAGGCTATTTCACATTTTAAAACTCTAAATCTCTAATAACTAAGACTTTCACAAGTTGGTAATATAATTGATACTGTTTTTCACAGGGCTTGGAGTTCCTGTTTCCCAAACCGATTTCAAAAGAAAGAAATGCTTCTAATTTACATATTTTATAAGACCTCATTTCTTAAATATGACATGTTATTTATGAAGAAAATAGAGAATAGTTTTCTGGGAAGCAGGAAACCTAGGTTTTAGTCCCAGTCAAATGCCTTTTCTCACATATATTTTTTCTCTGATACTTGAAACAACTGTTCTCATTTAAATTCTTATTCCTTGTATTTTTCTAAGGCCTTTTAAGCAAATTTTTTTTTTCATTTCAAAATGAACACCCTGTAAGGATGAAGATAAAAGGCAAATGTTTCTTAATGTGTCAAATAATTAAGTGATTTTCTTTCTTCCAACCTTATTTTTCTACTGACCTCTATCTGAAATTTGTTCCCCTGAGGAAAATTTGATCCTAAGTAAAGTGGCTAGGCTCTGCACCCTACCTCACCATTAGTATCCTGGTTTCTTTTATATAAAAAATGCTGCAAGACAAGCCAACTAGTTTGTGTGTCAATGAACGGTTGCTGTGCCCTCTGTACACTTCACTGTCCTAGCTGCAGTGGAAAAGCCCTTGATTTTTACTTATATCACTCCAGTCCCATTGTAATATAAATTTAGTATGTGCTCTTTGAAGCCATAAGACCAGCCATAGTAGAATTTCAAGACAATGCCATCCGCCAGGCTTCTAGTAGCAGTACACTGAGTTTACAGCTTGCTTTTAAAATTCTTGCTTGCCAAACTTTCACTAAACGACTCTTCATATAATTGAGAACAGCTGTAGTTTATTTTATTTGCCAAAAATAATTACAGAGGCCCACTAAAATGGTGATTAAAATTCACTCAAGGTTTGTAACTCTTTGCTAAGATTTTGAAAGTGTGCTGAAAATGAGGTTTCTCTAGTAAGAATCACTTCAGTTCCTCAAATTACTGCATTTGTATGGTCTTGTTTAAGATTGCTTTTTGAACTGGTTTTTCATGAAAATGTTGAATAAAAAGTAAGTTATCGTCCTAGTTTATTTAACCTATAGAATTTTTAATGTTTTAGGTGAAGTACCATTTTGTTAGTACCCTAATTTTCCATTAAATGAAAAGAAAAACTTGTCTATTGGATGTTACAACACACATGGCAAGAATAGCCTATTAATTTAAGAAGCCTCTTTTCTAACCTATATTAAATTCCAGAGGTCCTAACTCAGGTTTTAAACCACCTCAGAATATGGGGGCCTCCAATGAAGGTGATGCCAACAATTTGTCCCAACCAGATCGGAGGCTGAGGATGAGTCCCTGACAGGTTTTTTCATTTCTTTCTTCTTTGGCCAGTAAGATGTTTTAATTATGAAATGCAGACATACCTTAAAGCTACAGTTCCCAAAGGGATACATTCATGGAGTCCATGAAGTCTTCCCTTTCCGAATACATCTGTGTGACCCTGAGTTTTCCTTAATACTCTTAAGCAAGCAGCATATCACAAAAGCCTGAATGTAGAGCAGAGAAGAGAACCCAGCTATCCACTCTTGAGAATAAATTAAAAGAGTCTGCAAAAATATAGGATGCCTCTCTTTTCACTACATTTTTGTTTTTAGTATAGCTCTTTTTCATAAAAGCATGCTATTTTTAAAGTATAAAATATAATTTTAAATGAATTAATAAATATATTTAAATTTTCTGTTTTTCTTTCTAATGTGATAAAAGATAAGTAGATACAACTGACTCAAAGGCTTTTGAGGTCCTCAAGTTTTCAGGGTATAAAGAATTCTTGAGATCACAAAATTTAAGAACTGCTGCCTTGGTAGAATTGCTTCCGAACCAAAATATCAGTTTACCTTAACAGTTTTTAATCACAAAAGGGTGATCAGTTGAAAAAAAATGTGTTTTATTTGGATAGAAGGGTAAAAGTAAAATAGGAAGAGAAGATTGGCAGATCCTATACTTGTTAAAATGACTCTGCGATGCACGTTGGCTTCGGTAACACAGCGCTACTGACATTGCCGTTATTCTCTGAAAGGAGCTCCCATTCTCATGTATGGTAAACCAGTGTTTGGTTTTCTTAAAACTTCTTATGCAATGGTAGGAAGAGATCTCAGCTTACATAAGCTCTTACTGAACTGTGTAGAATAGGAAGTGAGCATAAAAACTTCCAAGATGATTGTAATGAAGTTTGTATAATTGATGCACTCAAATTTAGTTTTTGTCATTATTAAGATTGCATTTTAGAAAAATTACTGGCTTATAAGAAATAGAATCTTTGTGGTTTTTAATCATAGCAACCACTTATTAGAGAGCTTTGAAGTACTCCAGTGAATGAAATGAATGAGAAATAATTTTAAATGTTCTGAGAAGGTATTCACTCAAGTCATAGATATAAGCATTAATAAAATAACTAGGGTAAAGTAAATATAATTGTAATGGATCATGTGCTCTGTGCAGTGTTAATATCAGTGTGTTATCACAAAATGCTTAATACATATTTTATATAACCTGCTGTAAGTACTATACTTATCTAATCCATTATTTTGATAATCATTTGAGTATTTCCATTATAAGGCAATGAATGAATCATAATTCAGGCTACAACTGTTGAACATATTTAAAAACAGAAAAGTGTTTGAGATCTATAATCTATTATTAGAAATCTTTGTTGCTGTTTTTACATGGAGAAAAACATAGATGAAATAATTATTCCCTAGAATAAGCTATGAAAGTCACCAAAATTAACATGGAGTCTGGGTTTTGAAAATAAAGTAGTTGATGCTCAATAGTGTTTGTGTGTTGGGTGATTTGGGGAAGAGAAAAAGTAGAGATTAATGAGAATATGTGAAACCCATGTTAAATCAGAACAAAATGGTTTGAGAAGTAAAAAATCATCAAGAAAGTCTTAAAAATTAATTACTAAGGAAAGTATAGAGAGGTGGAAACAATGAGGCCAAGCATGTTATACTAAACACTAGTCTAAGTTTGCTGGTTACAGTACATGCTTATGATTGAAGGAAGAGGGACAAGTTTAGGAAGTACTGGCAGATCATAGGAACTGCACTAGGTTGAGTGACTAGTAAGAAAAATCGAAACTAATAATATAACAATGTTAACAATGTATGTAACCTTTTTGCTCCTTTTAAGAAGCACTTTCCAAAGCTTCAGTTAGATTATGCCTTAAAGTGTTAGGTATTGTTATTTCATAGAGTTGGGGAAAGTTAAGTACACAAAGCTTAGGTGGCCCATCCAGTGACTCAAACTAGTAGGTAATAAAGATAACAATGATGATAACTTATATTAACTCCTTTAATCCTCATAGCAGGCTCTAAGAGCTTGCTGCTATTGTCACCAACTCTCAGATGGGGAAACTAATTGTGACAGAAGTTAAATAACTGGCCCAAGATGACACAATTAATAAATGCCCGAGCTGGGATTTTAAAATAGATTGTCTGAGTCTGTGCTGTTCACACATATATTCTACATTCTATCTGTTGTTTGTGTTATTTTTGGATAGACCTTCTTAACTTAGATTTTAAAGATATTTCAATTTAATATAAACATTTGTAATAGTTCCTAAGATTCTAACAGTTTCCCAAGGAGATGACAGTGAATCTTGATGCCTGGCTCATGTTTTTGTCCCCTTCTTATATTTAAAGTTAAAACATTTGCAGTCATGTCCTTAAAAACAATAACATGATTGAGTCAGGTTGCTTATTAATTAGTATGGAAGAGTTGATCTCTCATTATAAATGCATAACAAACAATTGTACAAACATTCTTTGAGTAGTATGATTACTATTTGTACACATATTTGAGGAGCTGGGATAAATAAGCAAAAATCAGTTTCTTTGGCCTTTGTGAATACTGGTCTGTGCAGCAAAAATTATATCTGCCATGGTAAACTCATTGATCTGCCTACAATGTTAATATGGGATGAATTTTATCATCATCTTATTATAATTTAGAAGATTTGAGAAAATCTCCTTATCAGTATCAAATGTGTAATCATGGCAGTGTTAACTTGCCTTGACTGGTTTCCTTGGAAGCCAGAAGCCTGTGTTCCATTTCTAGTGCCACCATCAATGTTACCTTTGGTAAATAATTTAAACATGTGAAATGTATGTTCCATTTGGCAGTAGGATTGCCATATGCTCTCATGTTCCCTAAGTGCAATTTTGAAAAGTGAAATTGAATTTTAAAATACGAATATCTGAGTCCATCACTTATTAAGTAGAACGCTCTGTATGCTTCATAAATCTAACAAATAATAGAAGGAATACATGGTATTTTGGAACTTACGAAAAAAAGACTTCTTTAGTTTTGTATGATCCTGAATTCAGCCTAATTTGACTTAAAACTATTCTTAGTGTTAACATCTAGTGCTTTTTAAAAATCAGCTAAGCTAGCTTTGGACATTTAAATTCCTTTTCTGTTCAGAAATGTCATTAACTTGAAATATAAAGATGCTTTCTAAGGAAATTGGTTTGCCTAGCCAGATCTTTTAATGTAGTTATTTTGCGATGTGAGCTGTAAAACCCAAACATTGAGGCTGCTTTCCACAATGCCTTGTTGCCCAGACAGTGATGTCATGTTTTAAGCATGTTTAGTTTGTAAAGGTCCTGCTTTTGATCCTTTAGTTGTCACTTTTTTTATGCAGCTCCTCCGGATTTACAAAGGTACTGAAAGTAATTTGCTTCATTAAGGTCTGTTGCTGACACTGTTGTATTTCATTCATCATTCTTCTCTTAGCCTCCTTCATTAAGACCTTATTCAAATTTGGATCATGGTTCTACTGTGACATCCATGCTATTATCATCTAAATAGCAATTACATATTCAAAAACAACAGCTTCTCTTTAACTGTCTGTAACTTAACATTTTACATAGATTCAAGTGCGAATTAAGAATAAAATGAATCTTTTCTTTGTGATTTACAACCCTCTCTTTCACCCTTGATTTACTAGTTAATGTTGAATAAGCTACTTGTAGACCAAGGAAGACAAAATTATTGATTGCTCAGCTTTAGTTTTGTGGAGATATATTATAAATTGTTTCTGTATTAAACAGCTACCGAAGTGACAGTGACCCTGATTTAATCACCCATATATTTATTAGAAAGCATTTACCATTTTGGATATAATGGGGCCACACTGAACACTCTATTTAGAAGTTAAGAGTGTCTTTTACAAAAGTAGCAGAGCAATATAACAGGAAACATTTAAAGGACCTTTTAAAATAAATCAATATATTTGTCCTTTGTAGTGTAGAATTCAAAAATAGAAGAAAATTCTAATAAAATCATTTTTCTAACTATTTCGGCCATCTTAAAATTTTATTTTATAATCAGCACATACCTAGCTGATTTCACTGAAATGAGCAATTATGATTACTGAAACTGTTTCAGCAGATACAGTGGGCATAAATATTAGAATTTTTTGGCCATTAATATGTGGTTTAGAGGAAAGAGTACAAGATACCAAATACACATGTGCATATTTTATATATACAAATATCAGCTGAGATAGTGTATGTATTTCTTTTAAGAATTTCTTAACCAGCAAAATGTGTGTGTGTGTGTCTCTATAGGAAGGAGGGAGGGAGTCAGAAGAGATAGGAAAAGAAGATAGGAAAGAGGGAGAGAGTACTAACCATCAAAAATGCAAATTATTCAATATCTACTCCTCTGATGCCTTGCATAATAATTGCTAATATATTTTCCAAATTTCCTGTTCATGGCTAAGGAATTTTATTTCTTCTTTGAAGTGGACTCTTATTTCTTTGTTTTTCTATCCATATTCTCAAATTTGTCAGAATTACATATGTGTGAACAATTGCATAATATACACAATTACTTCCAATGTAGATTTAAGTGAGATTCTTGATTAATTTTTATATATGTTAACATTAGAAAATTGTTCAACTGTGGATTCTCACCAGCAAGAGTCAGGAAGACACACCCTTTGTCATTCACCATCTTTTGTGAAAATGAGATCTCAGGATAAGCTGAGAGGTCAGATTTTGGTGTTCATTTCAAAGGATACCAACCAAGGGGAAAAGATGGTGGCATGAGAAGTGAGGCAGAAACCTCCTCCCAAAACCACATATAACAAGAAAACAAAACAAATGCAACTAATCCTGAAAGAGCGACCCAAAGACTGCAGAACAGACTGGCTACATCTGGGAAAAAGAGAAGACCCCACAGAAAAGGGTAAAGTAGCAAAGCTGTGATCTGGCAGGACCCAGGCACTCCTCTGACCCCAGCCCACAGGCAGGAGGAAGAAAAACAGAGGCAGGGAGGGAGTTGAAGCCCAGGACTGCTAGGGACCCAGCCCTGAAGATCTGCTCCAGGAGTCCAAATCCACATTACATGGTGCTCTGGAGATTAGTGGGTTTGGAATGAAAAGCAGGCAGAATACTTGGAGGGACTGGGATTCCACCTGCTTGTGGAGAACAGGTACGCACAACTGGCCACTCTGGGACCAAAGAAAAGCAATCACTTTGAAAGACTACCCAATGGCAAGAGGGCTGCTAAAGGGGGCAAAGATTACACAGGAGAAAGGGCAGGTAGACAAAATCGTTCCAGCATACTCAGCCCAGCAGGTTGGGAACTTTCAGGAGCTTCATGCATTCCATTCCCCTGACTGGTAGGGCAGCTCTGAGGCTCCCTACTACACAGCCTGCTGCTCCTTCCTCTCAGCAGGCATCAGTCTGCATAACTCCTGCCCCTAACATCGTGCCAGACCAGCCACAGGGTGGCTCTGCATATGGCAGCTACAGGGGCATAATGCAGAGGCTCCTCCCTGTGTGCTCAGCCCACTGGACTTGGCAGTGGAGGCAGGTACTGCATCTGGGAAGCAGGAAAGAGCTCTTTCCTCCAGGCTGGTGCCAGTGCTGCTTGCCTGCGATCCCTGCCATTGCTCCAGGTGCTTGGAAGCTCCAGAGAGCAGAGCTTCTGGGCTGTAGAGGGCAACACCTACACAAAGTTATTATTCCATAGGAGTCACTAGAAAAATGAAATGGCAAAAGAAGTTGTACAAACAAAAATTCAGCAGACACCAGAAAGAGTGCTAAGTGAAATTGAAACCACGGATCTTCTTGATACAAATTTCAAAATAAAAGTCATAAACATGCTCATGGAACTGCAGAAAAATAGTATCTCAGAAAGGACTTCAAGAAAGAGATAGAAACTTTGAAAAATACAGTATCTGAAATGAAACATACAATGGAGGGATTTTAAAGAAGATTAGATGAGGTAGAAGAGACAGTAAATGAGATAGAAATTAGAGAACAGGAAAACAAAGAAGCTGAGGCACAGAGAGAAAAAAACGATCTCTAGGAATGAAAGAATAATATAACTCTCTGATCAATCCAAATGGAACAATATTCACATATAGGGATACCAGAAGAAGAAGAAGAGAGAAAAAAAGGGATAGAGAGTCTGTTTCAGCAAATAATTTCAGCAAATAATTGCTGAAACTTCCCAGTTGGGAGAAAGAAATAGTCTCTCAGGTCATAGAAGTGTAGAGATCTCCCAACATAAGGGACCCTAGACAATACCAAAACATATAATTTAAAATGGCAAATATCAAGGACAAGGAGAGAGTATTAAAAGCCAGTGAAAAAAAAAGATCATGTACAAAAGAAAGCCCATCAGGCTATCAGCAGACTACCCAGTAGAAACAGGCCAGAAGGGAGAGGCATAGAATATTTAATGCAGTGAAACCAAAGTGCCTCCAAACAAGAACACTCTACCTGGCAAGATTATCATTTTAAATTTGAAACAGGGATTAAACAATTTCCAAATAAGCAAAAGTTGAGGGAATTTACCTCCCACAAACTATCTCTACAGTGTATTATAAAGGGACTGCTATATATGGTAGTGCTTCTAAGGCTAAATAGCTGTTAGTAGAGAAAATAAAACCACAGTAAAGGAAGTAGACCAATTAATTACTAAGCATATGCCAAAGTAAATCAACTACCCTCAAAGTCAGTCAAGGGATGCACAAAGAGTACAGTATATGACCTAATATATAAAGAGTGGAGGAGGAAGAAGAAGAATAAGGGAGAAAAATAAACCATTTTGATTGTGTTTCAAATAGCATAGTAAGTGAATTAAGTTAGACTGTTAGATAGTAAGGAAGCTGCCTTTGAACCTTCAGTAACCACAAATCTGAAGCTTGCAATGGCAGTAAGTACATATCTATCAATAATCACCCTAAATGTAAATGGACTGAATGCACTGATCAAAAGACATAGACTTACACAGAATAGATAAGAAAACAAGACCCATCTATATTCTGCCTACAAGAGACTCACTTTAAACCCAAAGACATACATGGACTAAAAGTGAAGGGATGGAGAAAGATATTTCATGCAATTAATAGGGAGAAAAAAGCAAGAGCTGCAGTACTTGTATCAGGCCAAATCGATTTCAAAACAAAGAAAGTAATGAGATGAGGGCATTACATAATGGTAAGGGGTCAGTCCAACAAGAGAATATAACAATTATAATTATTTATGCACCCAGTATAGGAGCACTTAAATATGTGAAACAGATACTAGCAGAATTTAAGGGGAAAATAGGATGCAATACATTCATTTTAGGAGGCTTCAACAAACCACTCACTCCAAAATACAGACCAACCAGACAGAAAATAAATGAGACAGACGCACTGACAATGCATTAGAACAGATGGACCTAACAGACATATACAGAACACTCCACCCAAAAGCAGCAGGATACCCATTCTTCTCAAGTGTACAAGGAACATTTTCCAGAATAGATTACATTCTGGGCCACAAAAAGAGCCTCAGTAAATTCAAAAATATTGAAATTGTGCCAACCAGTTTATCAGATCACAAGGGTACAACACAAGAAATAAATTATGCAAAGAAAACAAGCCCACAAACACATGGAGGCTTAGCAACATGCTTCTAAATAATCAATGGATCAGTGACCAAATAAAAACAGAGATCAAGCAAAATATGGAGACAAATGAGAACAACAAATCAACACCCCAGAACCTGTGGGATACAGCAAAGACAGTTCTAGAAGGAAAGTATATTGCAATACATGCTTACCTCAAGAAAGAAAAACAATCCAAAATAAATGGTTAAAACTCACAATTAATAAAAAAGGAAAAACAAATGAGGCCCAAAGTCAGTAAAAGGAGGGACATAATAAAAACCAGAGCATAAATAAATAAAATTTAGAAGAATAAAACAATGGAAAAAAATCAGTAAAACCAGGAGCCTGGTCTTCAAGAAAATAAAATAGATAAACCACTAGCCATAGTTAACAAGAAAAAAGAGAATGTACATGCATAAAGAGAAACAGAAGTGAGAAAAAAATCACTATAGACACCACGGAAATACAAAGAAATAGAGAATACTATGAAAAAAGTATATGCCAAAAAATTGGATAAACTAGAAGAAATAGACAATTTTCTAGAAAAATGCAACCTTCCATGGCTGACCTAGGAAGAAACAGAAAATCTGAACAGAAGAATTATCAGCAATGAAATTGAATTGGCAATCAAAATACTACCTAAGAACAAAACTCCTGGACCAGACAATTTCACAGATGATTTTATCAAACATTTAAAGAAAAACTAATACCCATGCTCCTTAAAGTTTTGTGAAAAGAATAGGAGAGAATACTTCCAAACCCATTCTATGAGGACAGCATCACTCTAATACCAAAACCAAGCAAAGACACCACAAAAAAAGAAAATCATACACCAATATCCCTGATGAATATGGCAGCAAAAATCCTTACCAAAATGTTAGCAAACTGAATTCAAAAATACATTAAAAAAAAGGGTGGAGCCAAGATGGCAGCATGTGTAGAGCAGCGAAAATCTTCTCCCAAAACCACATATATTTATGAAAATATAACAAAGACAACTCTTCCTAGAATAGAGACCAGAGAACACAAGACAACATCCAGACCACATCCACACCTGTGAGAACCCAGCACCTCGCAAAGGAGGTAAGATACAAACCCCAGCCCAGCAGGACCCGAGCGCCCCTCCCCACAGCTCCTGGGGGGAGGAGAGGAGTCAGAGCCTGGAGGGAGAGGGAGCCCAGAACTGCTGAGCACCCAGCCCCAGCCATCCGGACCAGATCGCAGACACAGTGCATGTGTGGGGTCCTGGATACTAGGGAAACAGGGCAGCAAGACTGGTGAGGGGGTCCCTGAGGCCGGCGCCTGAGGACAAAGAAAAGTGAGTGGCTTCTTTTTTTTTTTTGGTGAGTGCTTTTTGGAACTCTTAAGGGGACAGGGACCCCAAAACAGGATGGAAGCGTCCCAGGACACTTAGTGCAGAGGCAGGGAATCTGAGAATCTCTGAGCACTCTAACCCCCTCGGTGGCAGGGAGCATGGAGGACCCTCACGGAGATAAATAGCCTCCCAGTCACTCTCCCTCCAACGCGGCTCCACCATTTGGAGCAGCAGCCCTAGCCAGGCCACACTCACAGCAACAGCAGAGATAAACTCCATAGCAGCCGGGCAGGAATCAGAAGCCCTCTCTGTTCGCAGCTGCCCAGCACAAGCCACTAGAGGTCACTGTTCTCCCAGGAGAGGAAGGCCACAAACCAACAAGAAGGGAAGTTCTTACAGCCATCACTCATCCCACCACTGCAAACTATTTCTATCACCATGAAAAGGCAAAATTACAGGCAAATCAAGATCACAGAGAAAACACCAGAGAAGGAGACAGACCTAACCAGTCTTCCTGAAAAAGAATTCAAAATAAAAATCATAAATATGCTGACGAAGATGCAGAGAAATATGCAAGAGCTAACAGATGAAGTCCGAAGGGAGATCACAAATACCAGGAAGGAGATAACAGAAGTGAAACAGACTCTGGAAGGATTTATAAGCAGAATGGATAAGATACAAGAGGCCATTGATGGAATAGAAACCAGAGAAGAGGAATGCATAGAAGCTGACATAGAGAGAGATAAAACGATCTCCAAGAATGAAACAATATTAAGAGAACTGTGTGACTAATCCAAAAGGAGCAATATCCATATTATAGGGGAACGAGAAGAAGAAGAGAGAGAAAAAGGGATAGAAAGTGTCTTTGAAGAAATAATTGCTGAAAACTTCCCCAAACTGAGGGAGGAAATAATCGAACAGACCACAGAAATACACAGAACTCCCAACAGAAAGGACCCAAGGAGGACAACACCAAGACACATAATAATTAAAATGGCAAAGATCAAGGACAAGGAAAGAGTTTTAAAGGCAGCTAGAGAGAAAAGGATCACCTATAAAGGAAAACCCATCACGCTATCATCAGACTTCTTGACAGAAACCTTAAGGCCAGAAGAGAATGGCATGATATAATTAATGAAATGAAACAGAAGGGCCTTGAACCAAGGATACGGTATCCAGCATGATTATCATTTAAATATGATGGAGGGATTAAACAATTCCCAGACAAGCAAAAGTTGAGGGAATTTGCCTCCACAAACCACCTCTACATGGCATCTTACAGGGACTGCTCTAGATGGGAGCACTCCTAAAAGGAGCACAGAACAAAACACCCAAAATATGAAGAATGGAGGAGGAGGAATAAGAAGGGAGAGAAGAAAGGAATCTCCAGACAGTGTATGTAACAGCTCAATAAGCGAGCTAAGTTAGGCAGTAAGATCCTAAAGAGGCTAACCTTGAAACTTTGTTAACCACGAATTTAAAGCCTGCAATGGCAATTAGTACATATCTTTCAATAGTCACCCTAAGTGTAAATGGACTTAATGCACCAATCAAAAGACGCAGAGTAATAGAATGGATAAAAAAGCAAGACCCATCTACATGCTGCTTACAAGAAACTCACCTCAAACCCAAAGACATGCAAAGACTAAAAGTCAAGGGATGGAAAAGCGTATTTCAGGCAAACAACAGAGAGAAGAAAGCAGGTGTTGCAGTACTAATATCAGACCAAATAGACTTCAAAACAAAGAAAATAACAAGAGATAAAGAAGGACACTACATAATGATAAAGGGCTCAGTCCAACAAGAGGATATAACCATTCTAAATATATATGCACCCCACACAGGAGCAGCAGCATATGTGAAACAAATACTAACAGAATTAAAGGGGGAAACAGACTGCAATGCATTCATTTTAGGAGACTTCAACACACCACTCACCCCAAAGGATAGAAGCACCAGGCAGAAAATAAGTAAGGACACGGGGGCACTGAACAACACAGTAGAACAGATGGACCTAATAGACATCTATAGAACTCTACATCCAAAAGCAACAGGATATACATTCTTCTCAAGTGCACATGGAACATTCTCCAGAATAGACCACATACTAGCCCACAAAAAGAGCCTCAGTAAATTCCAAAAGATTGAAATCCTACTAACCAACTTTTGAGACCACAAAGGTATAAAACTGGAAATAAAATCTACAAAGAAAACAAAAAGGCTCACAAACACATGGAGGCTTAACAACATGCTCCTAAGTAATCAATGGATCAACGAACTAATTAAAATAGAGGTCAAGGAATATATTGAAACAAATGACAACAACAACACAAAGCCCCAACTTCTGTGGGACGCAGTGAAAGCAGTCTTAAGAGGAAAGTATATAGCGATCCAGGCACACTTGAAGAAGGAAGAACAATCCCAAATGAATAGCCTAACATCACAATTATCAAAACTGGAAAAAGAAGATCAAATGAGTCCTAAAGTCAGCAGAAGGAGGGACATAATAAAGATCAGAGAACAAATAAACAAAATTGAGAAGGATAAACAATAGCAAAAATCAATGAAACCAAGAGCTGGTTCTTTGAGAAAATATACAAAATAGATAAGCCTCTAGCCAAACTTACAAAGAGAAAAAGAGAATCAACACAAATCAACAGAATCAGAAATGAGAACAGAAAAATCACGACAGACTCCACAGAAATACAAAGAATTATTAATGACTACTATGAAAACCTATATGCCAACAAGCTGGAAAACCTAGAAGAAATGGACAACTTCCTAGAAAAATACAACCTTCCAAGACTGACCAAGGAAGAAACACAAAAGATAAACAAACCAATTACGAGCAAAGAAATTGAAATGGTAATCAAAAAACTACCCAAGAACAAAACCCAAGGGCCGGACGGATTTACCTCGGAATTTTATCAGACACACAGAGAAGACATAATACCCATTCTCCTTAAAGTTTTCCAAAAAATAGAAGAGGAGGGAGTACTCTCAAACTCATTCTATGAAGCCAACATCACCCTAATACCAAAACCAGGCAAAGACCCCACCAAAAAAGAAAATTACAGACCAATATCCCTGATGAATGTGGATACAAAAATACTCAATAAAATATTAGCAAACAGAATTCAAAAATATATGAAAAGGATCATACACCATGACCAAGTGGAATTCATCCCAGGGATGCAAGGATGGTACAACATTCGAAAATCCATCAACATCATCCACCACATCAACAAAAAGAAAGACAAAAACCACATGATCATCTCCATAGATGCTGAAAAAGCATTTGACAAAATTCAACATCCATTCATGATAAAAACTCTCAGCAAAATGGGAATAGAGGGCAAGTACCTCAACATAATAAAGGCCATATATGATAAACCCACAGCCAACATTATACTGAACAGCGAGAAGCTGAAAGCATTTCCTCTGAGATGGGGAACCAGACAGGGATGCCCACTCTCACCACTGTTATTTAACATAGTACTGGAGGTCCTAGCCATGGCAATCAGACAAAACAAAGAAATACAAGGAATCCAGATTGGTAAAGAAGAAGTTAAACTGTCACTATTTGCAGATGACATGATATTGTACATAAAAAACCCTAAAGACTCCACTCCAAAACTACTAGAACTGATATCAGAATACAGCAAAGTTGCGGGATACAAAATTAACTCACAGAAATCTGTGGCTTTCCTATATACTAACAATGAACTAATAGAAAGAGAAATCAGGAAAACAACTCCATTCTCAATTGCACCAAAAAGAATAAAATACCTAGGAATAAACCTAACCAAAGATGTGAAAGACCTATACCCTGAAAACTACAAGTCAATCTTAAGAGAAATTCAAGGGGACACTAACAAATGGAAACTCATCCCTTGCTCATGGCTAGGAAGAATTAATATCGTCAAAATGGCCATCCTGCCCAAAGCAATATATAGATTTGATACAATTCCTATCAAATTACCAGCTACATTCTTCAACGAAGTGGAACAAATAGTTCAAAAATTCATATGGAAACACCAAAGACCCTGAATAGCCAAAGCAATCCTGAGAAAGAAGAATAAAGTAGGGGGGATCTCACTCCCCAACTTCAAGCTCTATTACAAAGGCATAGTAATCAGTATAATTTGGTACTGTCACAAGAACAGAGCCACAGACCAGTGGAACAGATTAGAGACTCCAGACATTAACCCAAACATATATGGTCAATTAATATTTGATAAAGGAGCCATGGACTTACAATGGCATAATGACAGTCTCTTCAGTAGATGGTGCGGGGAAAACTGGACAGCTACATGTAGGAGAATGAAACTGGACCATTGTCTAACCCCAAACACAAAAGTAAATTCAAAATGGATCAAAGACCTGAATATAAGTCATGAAACCATAAAAATCTTAGAAAAAAACATAGACAAAAACCTCTTAGACATAAACATGACTGACCTCTTCTTGAACATATCTCCCCGGGCAAGGAAAACAACAGCAAAAATGAACAAGTGGAACTATATTAAGCTGAAAAGCTTCTGTACAGCAAAAGACACAATCAATAGAACAAAAAGGTACCCTACAGTATGGGAGAATATATTTGTAAATGACAGATCCAATAAAGGCTTGACGTCCAAAATATATAAAGAGCTCACCCACCTCAACAAAGAAAAAACAGATAATCAAATTAAAAAATGGGCAGAGGAACAGAACAGACAGCTCTCCAAAAAAGAAATACAGATGGCCAACAGACACATGAAAAGATGCTCCACATCGCTAATCATCAGAGAAATGCAAATTAAAACTACAATGAGATATCACCTCACACCAGTAAGGATGGCTGCCATCCAAAAGACAAACAACAACAAATGTTGGCGAGGCTGTGGAGAAAGGGGAACCCTCCTACACTGCTGGTGGGAATGTAAATTAGTTCAACCAGTGTGGAAAGCAGTATGGAGGTTCATCAAAATGCTCAAAACAGACCTACCGTTTGACCCAGGAATTCCACTCCTAGGAATTTACCCTAAGAATGCAGCAATCAAGTTTGAGAAAGACAGATGCACCCCTATGTTTATTGCAGTACTATTTACAATAGCCAAGAATTGGAAGCAACCTAAATGTCCATCGGTAGATGAATGGATAAAGAAGATGTGGTACATATACACAATGGAATACTACTCAGCCATAAGAAGAGGTCAAATCCTACCATTTGCAGCAATATGGATGGAGCTGGAGGGTATTATGCTCAGTGAAATAAGCCAAGCGGAGAAATAGAAATACCAAATGATTTCACTCATCTGTGGAGTATAAGAACAAAGGAAAAACTGAAGGAACAAAACAGCAGCAGAATCACAGAGCCCAAGAATGGACTAACAGGTACCAACAGGAAAGGGACTGGGGATTATGGCTGGGTAGGGAGGGATAAGCAGGGGGAAGAAGAAAGGGGTATTATGATTAGCATCCATAATGGGGGGGGGGTGGGAGAAAGGGGAGGGCTGTACAACACAGAGAAGACAAGTAGTGATTCTACAACATTTTGCTATGCTGATGGACAGTGACTGTAAAGGGGTTTGTAGGGGGGACCTGGTATAGGGGAGAGCCTAGTAAACATAATATTCTTCATGTAATTGTAGATTAATGATAACAGAAAAAAAAAAAAGAGAAGGGGGATTACTCCCTGCTAGGATAAAACTAACTGTAAATCAACGATTAATGCATGCTTTAAATATCCTTAATTTTGATCATTTAATGGGTGTCAGATGATCAGCTATGGAAGTATATTTTTCTGATAATATTCCTTTCTCTTAAAAAAAAAAAAAGCAGTTCCTGTGTGGTGATCTCCAATAAGTTCTTCACAATGGTATAAAGGGCATATCAAAGTGTGGGCAAAGGGTCTGTTTGTGTTTACACAAAGGATCAAACCCTAATTTGGCTACCCAGAGAATGAATTAAGATATGATATGAAGAAGAACTTCCAACATCAACATTCTCTGGAAGAGTCAGTCCAGAAGATGATCATCAAGAAACCTCAACAAAGATCCTGGTGCTGTTGCACTTGTAGCTGCATCCATCCCACTGATTCCTGGACTTGCCATTGGAATGAAGAAGGAGATATCTTAGCTGGCCTGTCCATACAGTAAAACAAATTTGACTGGTTCTATACTGTCTGAACTCAACCAAGAATTAGGAGAAGTGCTAGTTGCAGCACTCCAAAATCTTGCAACTATAGACTATCTACTGTTAAAAGAACATATGGGATGTGAACAGTTCCCAGAATGTGTTGTTTTAATTTGTCTGATTTTTCTCAAACTATTCAAATTCAGTTAGACAATATCCATCATATCATTGATAAGTTTTCACAAATGCCTAGAGTGCCTAACTGGTTTTCTTGGTTTCACTGGAGATTGCTGGTAATTGTAGGTCTGCTTTGGTTATGTGGCTGTATTCCTATTATGTTAATGTATGTGCACAATTTAATTAGTTTAAAACTATACATGCTTATGTTACTCTACAAGAAGATATGTCAAAGAAATAATCAATCTTCCCATGTTTTCTTCCATCTGCTACTTCTATAGCTTTTCTTCTTCCTTCCTAATTACAACCCTTAAGTAGAATTCCTGCCTTATATCGAAATTACCGAGTATCATAATTCTTTCATGTGGTAAAGATACCTCAAGACAAATTCTGGTCATAGAAGCCACAGGCATAAATCTGCAAAGAAGTAAAAAGCTAACCTTTTCAAACACTATTGCTTCTCTCTCACTTACCAACTTTACATTTCCCTGTATGGCCCTGGCAGAGGACTGGTTAGCCAGAGACGGGTAAGATTCCTCAAGGTAGGAACAACTTAAAACAGGCACAGTCGCAGGGAGGCCATCAGGTGAGAAATTGGGAATCAACAGAGGTGAGGCTTAGAACCTCACTCCCCGTTTTGAGAGAAATCTTCTGCATCCGTGGATGTTTTGTTGCCCTTGTCTAGCTTGGATTAATACTTCATCTAGAGGCACACACCTGATCATCTACATTTGCCCTCTTACAGCATTAAACTATGTTTTCTACCTTTATCTTGCATCTACCTACCACTTCCGCATTTTATTAAAATAATAATAATAATAATAATAAGGTAGAAATGTGGGATTCACATATAAATCAAGTATAAAAATCAAGTGAATATTCATATTTGAGCTGATTGTTTATAGTTCAGAATGCGTGATCAAAACCGAAAGTTTCTATGATGACTGCCCTTGCACTGTTCACCATGTAAGAACTTATTCACTATGTTAGAATTTGTTCACCATCTAAGAACTTGTTCATTATGCTTCAGAAGATTGGAGACTGTTGAGAATTAGACTTGGGGTTGATTAATGATTGTGCATTGAGTCCCCTGTACAGAATTTTATTGTTGTTAACAACCATTTGATCAATAAATATGAGAGATACCCTCTCAAAAAGAAAAGAAAAAAAAATACATCAAAGAAACCCTCCACCATGATTTATTACAGGGATGCCAGGATGATACAATATTCAAACATTCGTCAACATCATAAACCACATCAATAAGAAAAATCACATGATCATCTCAGTAGCTACAGAAAAAGCATTTGACAAAATTCAACATCCATTCATCATAAAAACTCTCAACTAAATGGGTATAAAGGGTAAATACCTCAACATACTGAAGGCCATATATGACAAACCCACAGCCAATATACTTAATAGTGAAAAACTGATAGCGTTTTCTCTGTTAAGATCTGGAAGTATACCCACTCTCACCAGTTTTTTTATTCAGCATAGTACTGAATGTCCTAGTCACAGCAATCAGACAACACAAAGAAATAAAAGACATCGAGATTTATAAGGAAAAAATTAAACTTTCACTGTTGACAGATGATACAAGATTGTACATAAAAAACCCTAAGGACTCCACCAGAAAACTGTTAAAATAACTAAATTTAGCAAAGTTGCCGGATACAAAATTAATACACAGAAATCTGTTGCATTCATATACACCAGCGATGAGCTAGCAGAAAGGGAAATAAGGAAAACAACTCTATTTACAATTGCATCAAAAAGAATAAAATACCTAGGAATAAACCTAACCAAGGAGGTGAAAGACTTATACCCTGAATACTACAAGACACTCATGAGAGAAATTAAAGAAGATACCAATAAGTGGAAATACATCCTGTGCTCATGGATAGGAAGAATTAACATTATTAAAATGGCCATCCTGGCTAAAAGAATCTATAAATTCAGTGCAGTCCTTATCAAAGTACCAACAGCATTCTTCAGTGAACTAGAACAAAAAGATCTAAAATTCATATGGAACCACAAAAGACCCTGAATAGCCAAAGCAATCCTGAAAAGGAAGAACAGAGCTCTACTACAAAGCCATAGTAATGAAAACAATTTCTTACTGGCACAAGAACAAACCCATAGATCAATGGAACAGAATAGAGAGCCCAGATTTAATCCCACATATATATATATATATATGGATACTTAAAATACGAGAAAGGAGCCATGGATATGTAATAGGGAAATGACAGCCTCTTCAACAACTGGTGTTGGCAAAACTGGACAGCTACATGTAAGAGAATGAAACTGGATTATTTTCTAACTCCATAAAGAAACTGGAAATGGATCAAAGACCTGAATGTAAGTCATGAAACCATAAAACTCAAAGAAGGCAAAACTCTTGAATATAGAGATGAGCAACTTTTTCCTGAACACATCTCCATGGGCAAGAGAAACAAAATAAAAAATGAACAAATGTGACTACATCAAACTAAAAAACTTCTCTACAACAAAAGACACCTTTAGCAGAACAACAAGGCATGCTACAGTATGAGAGAACATATTCATAATGACATATCCAATAAGGGGTTAACATCCAAAATGTATAAAGAGCTCACACACCTCAACACCCCCAAAAAAATAACGCAATTAAAAAATGGGCAGAGGATCTGAGCAGACACTTCTCCAAACTAGAAATTCAGATGGCCAACAGGCACATGAAAAAATGCTCCACATCACTAACTATCAGGAAAATGAAAATTAAAACTTCAATGAGATATCATCTCACACCAGTTAGGATGGCCAACATTGAAAAGACAAGGAACAATGGATGCTGGCAAAGATGCGGAGAAATAGGAACCCTTCTACATTGCCGGTGGGAATGTAAATTAGTTAAACTGTTGTGGAAAGCAGTATGGAGGTTCCTCAAAATACTATAAATAGAAATACCATTTTACCCAGGAGTTCCACTCCCTAGGAATTTACCCAAATAAAACAAGATCCCAGATTCAAAAAGACATATGCATCCCTATGTTTATCACAGCACTATTTACAATAGGCAAGATATGGAAGAAACCTAAGTGTCCATCAATAGATGAATGGATAAAGAAGAGGTGGTACATGTACACAGTGCAATATTACTCAACTATAAAAAGAAAGAAATCCTACCATTTTCAACAACATGGTTGGAGCTAGAGGGTATTATACTCAGTGACATAAGCCAGGCAGAGAAACACATGTACCAAATTATTTCACTCATTTGTGTAGCATAAGAACAAAGCAAAACAGGACTAGTAGCAGACTCACAGACTCCAAGAAGGGATTAGTGGTTACCATAGCGAACCTTTGGACTTGATAATATGGATGAATGTTGAAACCCACAAGGTTGTTCATGTGAAACCTTCATAAGGTTGTTTATCAATGATACTTTAATAAAAAAATACCATAAACTGGGTGATCCATTTGGAGTCTCTTTTGTGTGAAATGTTAGACTTAAGTCAAGGATCTTCTTTTGCCTATGGAAGTCCAATAACAGCATTGTTTCTAATGGTTTCAAACAAAAACACCCCAAATGTTCATCATCAGAACAGATAAATAAACTGCAGTGTATTCATACACTGGAATGACAAATAAAAGTGAAAGAACTAAAGGTGCATACACCAACATGGATGAATCCCAGATATACGATGTTGAATGAGAAAGGCAACTTGCTGAATAATAATGTATATATTCTGTGATTGTCATTACATTTATATATGGTTCTAAAACATATAAAACTGAACTAGGGATATAAACAAATATGGCAACATTATTTACAAAGAGAATGAGAAACAATTTAGGCAGTAGAATTTATCTCTGAGGTGGGAGTAAGGGAGAGTGATGGGGGACTTCAAGGTTAACCATAAATTCTATTTCTTAAATTGAGTGGTGGGTGCTTGGGTGTTTACCACATTGTCATTCTGAAAATGTTTTCCAAGATTGCATTTTCTGTTTTTTGCTAGTATAAAAACATCTAATTGATTTGTAAGAACCATCTTGATAGTTTTTTTTTCTAATAGTTCTTCCTTAGATTCTTTTGTATTTTCTAAGTAGAAAATCATAACCACTGTAAATGAGTCTTGTTTCTTTCCAATCCTTATGGCTTTTATTTCATTTTTCTTGATCTTAATTGCATTATCTAGAATCTGTAGTGTGTTGAGAAGAAGTGTTTAAGCACAGTCTTTTTTTCCATTTTTGATTGTGCAGCGAATGCTCATGCTTACAATGTTTCATTTGTATAGATAGGACATACTATTTATCAGGTTACTTCCAATTTGCTGTAAGATTTTGTATATATTTATATATATAAATGGGCAATGCCTTTTTAATATGCCTTGATCAAGTAATTTTTTACCTTTATAAATGTGGTAGGTTAATAGCTTCTTTAATATTTAAACAAACTTGCATTCCTGAAGTAAAGTGAAAGTGTATTTTATTTTTAATATTTAAAATGGAAATTATTGGATTCATTTAGTTTATTTTTGGCTTGAGATTTTTGTACATATTTTTATGAGTGAGATTAGTTTTGCATTCTTGGGTTATCTTTAAAAAGTTTGGTCCAGGCTTATATTCTACTCATTAAATGAAGTGGGAAGTATTCCTTATTTTTACTTTTGTTTTTTTAGATAATAAAAGACATAATTTGTTGGCATAATTTGTGTAGTATTTTAACAGCATTTACTTGTAAATTTATCTGGGCCAGGTGTTTCTTTAGTGGGTAGCTTTTAATCTACTGAATGAATTTAATAGTTATCAACTAGCTTAATGCTTCAATTTGGTAAGTTAAAGTTTCTTAGGAGATTGCTCATTTTTTTAAATGTGTAAATTTTATTCCCTGAGAGTTCTTCATAATATCTTGTTTCTTTTTTAATTTCTGGGATGTTTGTTGTTATATTCCATTTCTGCCCCTAAAATCTTTCACTTGTTCCTTTGCTATCTTCTTGTTCAATCTTGTCATAGATTCGCTTTAGGATTTATCGTTCCTCTCTGTTTCATTATTTCCTTGTTTATTGTTTCTTTCTTTTATTTATTTATTTTTTCATTCTCTGTGATTTGTTTTCTTAAGTGGGTTGCTTGCTTCAGCTCATCAAGTTTTAGCTTTTTAATATTCTAATATATTCATTTAAAATGATGCTCTGTATTTCCTTTTAAATGCTAATTAGCAGCTTCCAATTTTTAATTTGTATTATATTATTTCCATTAGTTAGCCATTTTACATATTTTTCAGTTTCGATACTTCTTTGCTGAGTTACTTAAAAATGTTTTAAGATTCGCAAATATATGAGATGTTTTGGTTATCCTTTCGGTGAAGATTTTAAATTAAATGCACTGTGGTCAGAGAAAGTGGCCCAAATAATAAGTAATCTTTAATTGTGTTGAGACCTTTGTGGAAAAATGTGTTATTACAAAAACTATGTTTTCAACAGCTCAAGCTTTGTAAGTCCTGTCTATAGCTTGTGTGTTATTTTCTATACTTCCGTCACAAGATCAGAATTATATTTTCAAAGCAAGGATAGGGTAATTCTATATTGTTTTGTCTCAGTTTCATAACCTTTTGTTGACATGTATGTGACTGATCTCAAATATTTATTGTTTTTGTAAGGAAACTTGTTTTCTTTTTAGGAATTCTATTAATTTTTATGCATTTAGTTTTTATTTCTTTCATGCACTTGATTATTACCATCTTGTGTTTACTTAAGCAGTTTTTAGATGACTCCATTTCTAGTTCATCATATATTTTAATACAATTTTTCCTAAAATTAGTGGTGAAAGCATATTGTATATATAACAGAGTACAGAATATAGTAGGTCAAAAAATACAAATTGATATAAAATCTTTCATATTAGGACAGAGTAAGAGAAGATTTAGTAATATTTGAGTTAAATTTGAAACATTAACATTTACTAGTTTTTTGGAATGTTAATAGTTGACTGAAAAAGGGAGACTCACGTTTAAATCAAATTTGGTAAATGCTTGGCTTAAAATTGTTAAAGGCAATTCACAAGAATGTTTTAGTCTCTACTGTATTACTTACTGTGTCTTGAAAATGTCTAACTTAGGTTTATAGTATTCAGCATTTCTAAACTTGTTTAAAATTCATTTTTTTCATAGAGGATCTTGCAAAACTGAATATTCTACTGAACCTACATTTGTTAAAATACTACTTAGTAACTTTCAGAAAGTTATCATTAATTGTTAAAAATTTCAGAAAATCCTAGAAATACAAATTTTGAGCTCTTTAGTGAAAATGTTTTACATCATTAAAATTAATTAGTATGTACTGATTAGTAAGAATACCTAATATTTCCCAGTGCTTTAAAGATTTTGGAGCACAATGACATACCTAATTTCACTGTCTTTGAAACAGCCCTGTACTGTTGTGGACTGGCTACCTGAGTCCTTCTGGAGAGCCTCAAGTCAAACATGACTGTTCTCTAAATGCTGCTAGAAATTCCGCTGAGAAATTTTTAATCTTGTTGCTGAAATTCTTTCCATCTTCATTGTTGACGCATTTAAGTAATACATTAGATCGTTTTTTGTTGTTAAAGAAACAACAGTAATCCAATTAAATTAAAATGGAGACATTTTTACCTGTTTATGTTAGCATTTCAGTTTCTCATATGCTGTTTACAGCTTTGTGGATGGTCAACATTAGCTTTTTTAGTTTGTCTGATAGAGTTCTGATTTTCAGATTTCAGTATTAATGAAAATACAGTATTATCTCTATCAAGATGGAAAAATTACATTCATTATCTCTCTTACTTGAAAAGTAAGTTTCATTTCACTGAGTAAAAATTTCTACTTAAAAATTATGTGGTTGATTTTTAAGATTTAATTATATGTACACCAATCAAATCTCTTTGGAAACCTTTATTTAAAGATATGATTACAAGTATATCTTTGAAATAAGGATTGTTAATATAGGACTGGTCCTTGACAAAGATTTGGAAAATCAAAACTTAATTTCTTTCAAATGCTTTTGCTTCCTTTTCAGTGCCTTTTTTATCCATTATTTTGAAAAAGGGGAGTTCCACTTTTTTCTCAAAGAAAAGTATACAGGGAAGGCTTAACTGACCTCCACTTAAGTGACTTTGAAGATTGACTGATATTCTCCAGCTTTTTTAATAAAAGCCCTGAATATTGTCTGCTATAGGTGAAAGGAAAAGAGGGGATGCGAACTCCACAGTCCAAGCAGGTTTATTGCTAAACCTGAGAGGGACACCCCTGTTCTGGCCAGTAGAACAAAGAAGGCATCTCTTATAGGCTAAGAGGGTTTTTATGGCCAGTTTTTTTGGCGGGTTTTTGAGGGAATGGGTCAGCGAACATGTGAGCTTGTGCTTGCTCATGTGTCCTCCAGAAAATGCTTTTAGCCTAAGTAAGATGAAACCTAGGTCTGGGATGGTGGGAGGGCTTATTCAAAACAGCAGTACTCCTGTCCAGGCTCTGTCAACAGGTATCCTATCTAAGTGTTACACTCTTTGCCCCTAAACTATATGCTTATTACTGAAATTGTACAATTTAATTTTTTAAAAATATAAGCATAAAGAAGGAGTAATTATTTCTACAGGAACATAGTTTAAATGTTTTAGAAATAATCTATACAGTTTAAATAAAACAAGGAGCTGTCAACTTAGGTGGGGCTGAGATAACTTGTAAAAAGAAATCTAGGATCTGCATCAGATTGATATGAAAATGTCTTTAAGTTCTCATCTACTAAAAACAGTTGGAGATTGTGTACCATGTCAAGCTTACTAAGTAAAGTTCAGAACCCTAATCAGGTGGGTATACTGCAAATAAAGATTTAGGCCCAAAATCTTCCCCATGTGGGAATGTTAAAGCAAGTAACAGATGGGCTAAAAGTTGGGAGAAAGTCAGAAGTTGGGGTACTGGGCACTTGTAGGGAGAAACCGTCCTCTTATCAATCTGTTGTTTAAAAATTTATAAATGATTCATCTTTTTATCAATGATGACAGTTTTATTGCTGGCCATTTATACCATGTATAACATTGAACATTTTGAAGAACTGTTCAAACAGTTCTTCAAAATGATGGCACAGAAAAGCAGAACATGTGACAATAGAGTAAAAAATTTCAGAGGGTATCACAGTTGCCTTAGCAGTAACAAAAACTAATAAACTATAGTTTTTTTTAAACAAACTACTAGCAGCGCTACTACTAGTAGCAAACTACTAGTGTTGCTAGCAGCGCAACAATTTTTTGTTATAGGCAATTCATAAATCCTAGAACTTTAGAAAAATATACAGCCTACATTTTTTAGTTTTTTACCAGATGGATTCTGAGTTTTTTATGGAATTTTTCTCAACTAATATGTACCTTCAGCATAGAAACACTTGAAAATAATCTTACCTGAACTACTGTTTCCTGTACCTTGAGTTTCTTCACATCCTGTCCTGAGGACCTTAGAGGAAGTGACCTAAAAGTGACCTAAAAGCCGTAGTTTTGCCATTGATTATACCACTGTCCTTGCTCTCTTCTTCAAATGAGAAGATTTTAGAGTATTTAAAGATGAGATTTTAAAAAAGAGTTTTGAGATTTAATTTGGGAAAAAGTATAAGACAGAACTAATAGTCATGTAAAAGGGATAACATCAAACATTTTAAAAATACTATAGTAGCACATACACCCCCCCCCATTCACGGGGGATATATTCCAAGACAGCCAGGGGATGCCTGAGACCATGGATAGTGCTGAACTATGTGGATCTATACCTATGATAAAGTTTAATTTATAAATTAGGTGCAGTAACAGATTACTAACAATAACTGATAATTAAAAGGAACAATTAGAACAGTATGCTGTAATAAAAGTTACATGAGTGGGATCTCTGTCTCACTCTCAAAATATCTTATTGTGAAATACCGTTCTTCTTGTGATGATATGACATGATAAGATGCCTACAGGATAAGATGAAGTGAGGGGAACCATGTAAGGGCTGTGATGCAGCATTAGGCTACTAGTGACCCTCTGATGATTTTTCAGAAGATCGATCATCTGATTCTAGTCAACCGTGGTTAACTGAAACTGAGGATAAGAGGAGACTGCTGTGCAGTGATGGCAAAAAGAAAAATTTCCCTTTAAGCATTTACTAAACTTTGATGAAAACTATGACTTAAGTATATCCTGAATTACAAGGAGACACTGAAGAACATAGTTCATTGTTGTGTAAGTTTAAAAAAAATGCATTTTAATTATATCAGACAAGTTGAAGATGTCACTAAGAGACTAACCTATGATAAATTAATAATAAGTTATTTTTAAATGAAATTATGGGTAATGCAGAAACCATATAGGTTGTGACAGAAAAGGATGCATCTAAGTATGAAGAGAAGGAACAGGAGATAAGAGCAATCTAGAGAAATAACTCATGTCATAGTTACAGGTGCTCTAGAAATAGTTTTATGTTGTAATGAATAATAGACTAAATCAGCACTCAGTAATATAATATGGAAAGGAACAATGCCAAGAAGAATAGTATTTCTTGTAAATGACTTCAAATTATTCACTTTATTAAATGGATATAATTTATTCATTTTAAATTGAGCTATATGTTTAAGATATGCATATTGTAGTAATTTCTTGTTTAACTGGATTTTTATCAAATGAAGAAATGGTTCCAAAGATATTGAATAAGATTTACTCTATTTACTCTAGATTGCCTCTGTTGTATTGAATTTATATTTTTTACCACTGTCAGGCATCAGTAACATGGAGTGTTTATGAAGCAAGTTATATTTTGAACAAATCAAATAAATTTTAAATAACAAAGCAGCAAAGATTTGAAGCAAAGTATAATTTGAAGGTAATTCTATGGATTAGAAACTGTGGTCTGGACAAGTGAGTGAGTTTGCAAGTTTGACCTCAAACTTTCATTTAAATCTTACTACTGTTTGTGTATGCTTAAATTTATAACTGGTCATAAATTGTTAGATTAAGATATTTAGTCACATGAAAGTCTGTTTAGGAAAGTTGCCGTTATTTATTTTGTTTTTTTCTTTTTCTTGTTATTAAAAAAATTTTAAATTAAGGTACATACAGTAAAATGCACAAATCATAGTGTACAGCAGGATGAATTTTGAGATGTGTATACACTCATTTAACCATTTCCCAGAACAAGATATCAAAGACTCTCACTAATTTTTCCCCCTTCGCCTGTTTCATTCAGTGCCTTACCCCCTTTCCCTATGGCAACCATCAGTCTGTTCTCTGGGTTTATAAGTCTATTTCAGTTTTGTCTGTGTGTTTATTTTGTTTTTTAGATTCCACATATAACTGAAATCATATGATATCTGTCTGACTTATTTTACTCAGCATAACACTCTCTAGGTCCATCCATGTTGTCACAAATGACAAGATATTCTTTCTTATGGCTGAGTAATATTCCATTGTATATATGTGTCACATCTCTTTTATCCATTCATCTATCGATGGACACTTAGATTGTTTCCATATTTTGGCTATTGTAAATAATACTGCAATAAACATAGGAGTGCATGTATCTTTTCAGATTAGTGATTTTGTTTTCTTCAGATGAATTCCCAGAAGTGGAATTGCTGGGTCATATAGTATATCTATTTTTAGTTTTTGAGAAACCTCCATACTGCTTTCCATAGTGGCAGTACTAATTTACAATCCTACCAGCAGTGCACGAGGGTTCCCATAGCTTTGCCAACACTTGTTATTTCTTGTTTTTTGGATATTGTCATTCTGACTGATGTAAGGTGATATCTCACTATGGTTTTGATTTGCATTTTCCTGGTAATGAGTGATATGGAACATCTTTTCATGTCTGTTGACCATCTTTATTTCTTTGGAAAAATATCTATTCAGGCCCTCTGCCCATTTTTTAATTAGATTATTTGTTTTTTTGGTGTTGAATTATATGAGTCTTTATATATTGTGGATTAGCCCCTTATCAGATACATCATTTGCAAATATATTCTCCCATAGAGTAGGCTGTCCTTCCACTTTGTTAGCGGTTTCCTTTGCTGTGCAGAAGCTTTTTAGTTTGAGCAGTGCAGAAGCTTTTAGTAGTCCCACTTGTTTGTTTTTCTTTTTGTTTCCCTTGCCTGGGGAAACCTATCTAGAAAAAAAATCATTAATGCTGATATTTAAGAGTTTATTACCTATTTTCTTCTAGTTTTATGGTTTCAGGTCTTAAATTTAGGTATCCATTTTGAGTTTAACTTTGTGTGTGGTGTAAGATAGTGATCCAGTTTCATAGTCTTGCATGTAGCTGTGCAGTTTTCCGAATACCGTTTATTGAAGAGACTGTCTTTTCCTCATTGTATATTCTTAGCTCCTTTACCATATATTAACTGACCATATAGACATGGGTATATTTCTGGCTTTGCTATTCTGTTCCATTGGTCTATGTATCTGTTCTTGTGCAAGTACCATACTATTTTGATTACGGTTTCTTTGCAGTATAGTTTGAAATCAGAGTATAATAACCCCAGCTTTGTTCTTTCTTAAGATGGCTTGGGATATTCAGAGTTTTTTTTTTGTGGTCCAATACAAATTTTAGGATTATTTGCTCTAGTTTAGTGAAAAATTGTTATTTTGATAGGAATCACATTGAATCTCTAGATTGCTTTAGGCATTTGGCCATTTTAACAATAGTTGATGGTTATTTTAGAATATTAAGCTCAGTAAGTAAGTACTATAGATTGCATTAATCAGTTATATAGCTTTTGGATTTTATGGAAATCTGGTTTTCAGAATTGACACAGTAATTCATTATTTTAGCAGTGTTTTGAATAATCTGTTGTAGCAGAATATTTAACTTCATATTTTTGTATACTACACAAATTATTAATTTTAGATCTGATAATAAAGTAAAATTGGCATTCATTTTGGAAGGAGAAATATTACAGAACTTAAGAGTGATTTTTCCAAATAATGTTTCCACTATAATTTGAATGAGTTTTCTTTATCCCCAATGGTATCTTGAAATATATCAATGTCAATTTCTTATAATACACTTTAATAGAGCTATTTTAATATTTTAATTTTACAATGTTACACATGATATGGAATATGTGATATGCATGGGTTGTCTATTCTTGTTTACCACTGAATTCCCAACACTTGTGTGTAATGAATGATATATTAAGAAATGAGAGTAGAAATGTATAATGTAAAGTTTAAAGTTTATACCTTCAAAACCATACTTTTAAGTTATCTTGAAGAAGAACCACATGCATTCAACAAGTTGAAACATGCCTAAAAAATTAAGGCTATTTGGAAATAAGTGTTTTACTCCTTGTCATTACTGCCCACATCCAAAAATATCCTCTTGGAGACTCTAACCTGATTATCTTCTACGGACCTGATGATAGTAGGATTTTATTTCTTCTTTTGTTTTAAAAGCCTGATTTACCTATTTTCTTTGTATAGATACCATTCTTGACATGAGGTGTATATTAAATAACAGACAATAAATGGACAGTAAAAGGCAGTGAAAAGACCTGTCCTAGAGAGGCAGAAACCTGTTCTTTTCCTTCTTTTTTTTTCTCTCCCCCTCTCTCTCTCCCTCCCTTCCTCCCTCCTTTCTTTCTTTCTTTGTGACTCTCAGAAGCAGTATGAGCATATACTTTATTTAACTTACACATTAATTGTAAAAAAAAAACTATTTAAATTATGACTGAGTACGTCTAAGATGAAGCTGGAGAAATCTGTTTTGTTTTTGTTTTTGTAAGCCTCTAAGGGTGAATTTGATCATCAATCAAGTTCAGAAACAACTAAGGTTAATTTTTTAGGATTTGCTTGTGTATTTAATTCCAAGGAAGGAGAAAATTGAAATTTTTTTAAATATGAAAAAGTATCTTTGGTGATGGCATAAGTTTTATTTCATTAAAGAATGTTTTTTTAAGACAGTTTTTCCTGCCTTTTTGTTAACAAGGTTCAGCGATGGCTCAGAGAGCTCAAAACACCTTTGGGATCAATTCAGTAGATCCAAAATACACAGTGATGAAATATGATTTGCAAGCTATAGGGGAGGGCCACAAATATGTGATTTTGAAGTCTTTTCTGTTTGAGACCAATTTTCAGTCCTGAATTCAATCCAGTGCAGAGTATGCTACAAATGGAAAGATTAAACTGGAGCAATATAATTAGGGTAAGCCATTGCATCTGCACTCGTATCGCAGCAACTGAATTTGAAACCAGCTGCAAAATGGTGACTAATCTCTCTGGCAAGCCCACATGAGAGTGTAGTACAATAAGCCAGCTTCAGCCTCAGGAGCACATGTTTCTTCAGTGCGCCTCTGAGCAGGTGATAGTTATGATGCAAACTGATTATACTTTTGAATGTATTCTAACCACAGTCAACAGTTGAGTCTTGCAAGGGATTTCACAAAAGACTTCAAACCAACTATATATTTTTTTGGATAGTTTCAACTATAGAAAGCCATAGAAGTGAATTCTTTTTCACCATAGTGACTGTAGTACTTTGTAATATTTTATAACCTTAAATTTGAGAGGTTTTAATTAATTGTCCATGTGAATGTAGATGAGAAAAATAATGTGTTAAGAAGAAAGTACTTGAACTTGGAGCTCTTATTCAGAATTGTTCATGACTAGTTATACTGATCAATTAAAATAATTAAACTGTCTAGACTGTTTAATTCCATACAAACAAGAGATGGTGAATTGGTGGGCTGGGAAATGTTCCAGTGGTACACTAACCTTTCCATATTCAAAGAAGCACCTCCCTCACCATAGAACCTGTCCTGATGAGGTAATATTTAACAGTGTCTTGAACATTAAAGGTGTTTAATAAATACTCAGTTTGACTTGGATTTGAGCCTTTATTTTTCATCTTTGAAAGGAGTAATAGGTTTCTTCTTTCAGTGTACCACAGAAAGACATGGTGAGGATGAATTTAAAGCCATCTGTTTGAGGATATATGTCATCTTTGAAAAAAAGTACAACAGGACCTAAAATACAGTCACAAGTGTTGTTTCAAATGAATAGCTCAGAAGTAGAATGCTTTGAAATTGCTTGTTCATCTTATATATAAATGTGAAAATATGATATGACTTGCAATAAAGGATGTGAACTCCCCAAGATTATTAAAACAGAACTTACAAAGCATATGCCTTCAATAATAAAGGGGGAAAAGGAGTGTAAAAATCCTTCACCTGGTGGTACTTCAGGTGCATCAGAATTGCTGTGGATGCTTTTCACAAGTGCTTATGCCTCAGCCTCATCCCCATCATTTCTGATTTTGAAGGTTTGGAGTGAGTCCCAGCCACCTGTGATTTTAATAGTCTCACTCACTATGCCTCCCACCCAATGATTTTGAAACACACTGGAATTTGAGAAACACTGACCCAGACTCCTATGGTCTATAATATAGACTGCTAAGTATAGGTATGTTACTATAGTATTCGACTACTAAGCTTCCTAATATGCAAGGAAAAGAAAATTTTCACTGTCATCAGGAGAAAAATCCTTTCTCATGCTAATTATAAAAAGGCTTTTTGAAAAAAAAATAATGATAATTGTGTTCAATTGTGATTTATGTAGAAGTTAAGGTATTTTTTCCTATGTTTTTATTTAAACTTTAAACATAAATAAAGGGCATTTTACTCAAGAACCAAAAGCCTCCAGTGAAATGAATTGAGTGAATGGAGTGCAGGTATACTGCCTTCTAGACATCTCTCTTTATATAGAAAAGTAGCATTTAGACCGCCTGGAAGAATGAGTAGTTAGCATGTGTTCTGTGTTGACTTATGTCCCCCAGAAAGATATGTTTAAGACCTAATCTCCAGTAACTATGGCTGTGAACTTACTTGGAAATAGTCTGTACAAGTCCTCAAGGTATGAGGTCCTACTTACTAGAGCAAGCCTTCATCCAGTGACTGGTGTCCTTATAAGAAGAGAGAGATTTGGACACAAAGACACAAACACACACACACACACACACACATACACACACAGAAAAGCATGTGATGGTGGAGGCCGAGATTGGAGTGATGCAGCTACAAAGCCAAAGAACACCAAGGAATGCTGGCAACCACCAGAAACTAGAAACAGGCAAGGAAGTCCTCCCCAAGAGACCTCAGAGAGAGCAGGCCCTGCAGACCCTAGTTGCAGACTTCTAGCCTCCAATATTGTGAGAGAGTAAAATTCTACTATTTTAATTGTCCAGGTTTGTGATAAGACCCCTCAGAAACTAGTACAGCATGTGAAGGACTCTTCTCTCATTTGGATTTTTGACCAAAACTAGATAGAAGAAAAACATTAAACTTTCTTTTTTCCCATAATCTTTTTGTGTTATAGAGGTTCATGTGCCTTGGGCCTGTCCTTGTGGGCAAGTTGGAATCTTGTTTGCAATATCAGGGAGCCAGTCTAGTACTGTTACCAATGAAAACTACTCTACCTGTGCACGAATACAAGCCATAAGGGTTCCTCCCATTAGAACCCATTTTTTCCTTAAAAGAAGCTCATGTACAAGTGCTAAATGGTGAAGTCAGAGTTTTGTCCCATAGAATGTGGAAGAGTGTTTGCCTTCAGCAGGAACTGGTGACATTCCCTGATCTTCCCCCAGAAATGAAAACTCCCTTCCATCTCAGGGAAGATCGCTGCGGAATCAAGAACCAACTTCTTGTACTGCCTTCTCTTCTACCTCCTGTCTCTGATGTTTTGTGACAGCCCATGAGGATTTTGGCTACATGTCCTATCAGATTTTATTGAGCTCCCCATTCAAACTCAGTCTCCTCCATTGACCCACTTTCCAACCCTTGATACCCTTCATTTTATTGAAAGATGTCATAGTGAAGAGCACCAGCTTGAAGCCAGTCAAACTGATGCATGTTCAGATACTTGTGCATATTTGGAGTTGCTCTGAGTAACAGTTTAGCCTTAAGTATCCCTTTGTCCAGCTTTAAATAGAGATACAGGACCTCTATCTGGGAAGGTTCTGGCTCTGGTACTTCTCTATTTCTCTGTTAGGGGACAATAGGCAAATCATTTAATCTCTTTGAATGTCATTTTCCTTGTTTGGAAAATTGGGATTATAAAACCTGTTTTAGAGATTGATGCATGGATTAAATGAGTAGCCATATCTGCCAATATAGGAAGCAGTTGAGAAATGGTGTCTCTGCTCTAATAGTTTCAAGTACCCAGTGCCTTTTCACTATGTTCATTTGTATATCTGTTCATATATTCATTCATTAACAGCATTTATAGTGGGCCTGTCATATGCCAGTCACATGCTAAGCAGTGGGTATAAATGGTGAATATGATAGATACAGTCTGTGCCCTCATGGAACTGACAGCCAGGTGATTCTGTTGTGCAGTCAAGGTTGAGAACCACTGTGTTAATATCTACAAAGGCTAACAGGCATCTTTACCTCTTGTGCTTTCTGCTAGCTTCCCCTTTAAGCAGATGATCTTGCCTCATCCAACTTCTCTTCCTTTTCTACCTTTTTGCCTACTTACTTTTAATTGTACCCATGCTTATGCAGTTCATGCATTTTTTAAAGAGAAAAAATTGCCTACATCTGCATGTTTGACCCCTTCTAAGGTGCACTGGGTATGTGTGTGTCTCTTCTTCCTCCCTTCCTAGATCTAAGCCAGGGGATCTGAATGTTTAGGCTTAAAAAGTAGGCATATAGTAATAAAAGTGTATTTTCTCATAAAAACAAAACTTGGAGGAAGGAAAAACAATCAGACTTGAGTTTATGCAATATTGAACAGAATATTAAAAGATGGTGATTTTCAAAGCAAATAATACTTGAAGTGGAATGAAAAGTAATAACTGAAAGATGGTTGGTATGGGGGAGGGACAACAGTGGGAGTAGGGGCTTTACCTATGGTACTACAATTGTTGAATATTGATTTTCAAATACTTCAAATTCTTCTGAGTGGAAGGAATAGAATGATCAAATATATGTTACAAGCGCAGAACAACGGTAGCAATGTGGGGCATGATCTGTAGAGGAAACAGGTTGGAGCACAAAGGACATTTGGGAGCCATTTGTGATGGTCTAGGCTAGAAATGATGAAGTCCTGGACTAATAGCAGTGAAGATGAAAGGGGAAAACACCTTTTAGAGATATTTTTAGAGGTAGAACCAAGAAGATTGGGTCATTTTCATTTTGGACTATTATGTCAAAGACGCCTGGGTATTTATTTTGCTCATAGTAATTAAATAACCCAAAAACTCCTTGCTGAATTGCCTATGAATTTATAAACTACCTGTCTTAGTCCATTTGGGAACTGTAACAAAATTACCATACCCTGGGTGATGTATAAACAACTGAAATTTGTTTTTTATAGTTCTGGAATGTAGGAAGTCTCTGATCAAGGTGCTGACAGATTTGGCATCTGTTTTCCTAGATGGCCGGCTTTTAGCCGTGTCCTGCGTGGTGGAAGGAGAGAAGTAGCTCCCTGCAGGTGTTTTTATAAACACTGATCCCATTCTTGAGGGCTTTGATACCATCACCTTGTAGGTGGTTCATTTTAACATATGAATTTGGAGAGGAACACAACCATTTATTCTATCGCACTGACCGAATAAAAGAGATTTTTTTAAAAGAAAACATTTTTGAAAGAATCTAAGTCTCTTCTTTGTAATGTAATATTAGACCAAGTTTGAAGTAAGCTGTTTGATTAGGGATTCAGAGTGGGTTTTTTTTGTGGTCTATTAATGTATAAAATGTACAAAAGTGGCCTTAAGTATAAAAATATAATAACCAGGAGAAGTATAATGGGAGGGTTTGGATTGTGGACACAAACCAGATTTGAAGCTGAAAGTTGGGCAAGTTGCTTATCATTTTTAAGCTTCATTTTCCTTATCTGTAAAATGGACAAAGTAAAAGGATCCACCTCATAGCACTATCTGAAGAATATCTGAGATAAATATTAGCCATTATTATTTTGTGCTAGGTATCAATTTTAGATCAATGCTTTTACAGCTTATGCTTAAATTACTTGTTTTAGCGATTGAGGTTCACTAAATATCCACTAAATATTCTTGTTATCTAGAAAGCAAATGCAATGAGTAATTCATGTCCCTTTTAAGAAAGTATTTATTGGCTGAGCACTAGTGAACTGGTATGTTTGATGTTTAATAAACTTAAAAAAGTTGATCCTCTCATGAAGTTCCAGTTGAGTATTTTTTCCAAAAAATTCTTATTATCCTTAGCTGGTGTAATCAATCAGTTCTGTGTGGAGAAAGAAGTAGGCAGAACAGTAAAGTGAAAAGAGCAACAATTACGTTTTTCAGATTTTCTATTTCCAGATGTCCTATTTCCAACTCTTCCATGAATACACCTGGGCTATAACTTCATTTTTTTGTCGATTACTGGTGTCCTAGTTATCGTTTGCTGTGTAACAAACTACCCAAGCTTAGTGCCATAAAACAACAATTTGTTATTCTCTCTTATAGTTCTGTGTGCTTAGCTGGGCAGATCTTGGTTGAGTTCTTTCACGTGGTTGTACTCAGGTGTTGGCTGGGGCTGCTCTCATTACAAAGCTCTACTGGGCTTGATGTCCAGGGTGGCTTCCTCACATGACTGCCAGCTGATGTGGACTCAAGCTAAGGAGGTAAAAAGAATCCCTGTTCATAGCCTCCCCATATTTCTTGGGTTTTTCATAAAATAGTGTCTGAGTTCTAAGAGTCAGCAATCGCAATCGGAGAGGCAGGAAGGAGAAGCTGCCAGGCCAGTTAAGAGTTACACCCAGAACTGGTACAGCATAACTTCCATGATGTTTCATTGACCAAAGTAGCCTCAAGGTGTTCCCAGATTCGAGAACATAGATAACTATCAGCTCTGAATGGGGAAATATTGCTAAAGAACCCATGTGCTGGGGGATGCTGTGGCCCATTTTGGAAAATAAACTGTCGTAGTCAGTAAGTATAGGAAAGGTAGAGAAAAAGGTGATTACAAAGCTACCAATATTCTCATCACATTAAAAAAAAACTAAGACAGTTTTTATTTTGGAATAATTCTAGATTTACAAAAAAGTGGAGCTATTACGAGATTTTTTTTTTTAATACATCCTTCATCCACATCTTAAACAGCCATGGTAGATTTGTTAGAACTAGGAAATTAACATTAGTACAATACCACTAATTAAACCACACACTGTCCGAATTTTACCAAGTTTTCCATTAATGTCCTTTTTCTCTTCTAGAATTGAATCCAAGATACTACATCATATCTGGCCAAATTCTCTTTTAACATGTTAACCAATCTCTCTCTTATACTGATTTTTCTCCTTTCACAACCCATTAGAAAATGGTTTACTTACAAATATGTATCTTTATACATAATTGAAATTTTAAAATAAGATCTAACTCAATTAGAGAATCATTGATCCCTAAAATATGTGTTAGCCTTTATAAACTCCTATAAAACATTTTCTAATGAGTTGCTATATTTGTCTTCTAACATGAGAAAAATAATAAAACTTTCTAATGGAAATATATAACATCATAGCCATTTTGGGTGTTTTTAAAATTTCCATGTTAACTTTAAACTTTAATCTTTGTTGTATTTGTCACAGGAAAAAAATTAAAAATGACTTTCATCAGTGTGAATAAGACTTTAATGTTGCAGTTTAAATTTATAGACTTCAACATAACCACCATTTTCTGGTGATCCAACATTCAGTCTGATTTTCCACCTCATTGAAAACATTCTCCAGCTGCTGCCGAATGATTTCATAAATTGCATTCATGATCCTGGCTTGAAGTTCCTCTAAAAAATGTGGTCTGGATGAATACACAGCAGTTTTCACACAGTCCCATAAAATATAGTTCAGTGGGATAGGTCAAGTTTAAAGTTGCACAAGGATTTTATAAACACCCTGAGTAGATGGGCACTAAAACTTTGTGTTGTATGGAAAAACCTTATAAAGGATATGGCAGCATTCCAAGCGTAGATTAAGTTGGTCATCTATGAAACAATTCCTACTACTGATGGTTCTTAATAGTACCACCTGCTAGTTCTTTCATAGTAAATTGTGTGAAATAACACATTCTGTAAACTGATGAACTACTTATTTATTTAATAAATCCATCAATGAAAGAAACCTCTGTCATAAGAAACAGAGTCATTTATTAGACCCAAAAGGCCTTGAGCCAGAAATGTCAAGCATTTTTGTGGACAAAGAGTGTTACAATCTGGCATTGTTTTTTAAAACAGCAGCAAGCAGTGCACCATATCCAGTTGGTATGTTTGTCCTTTACCTGGCAGGAGACTCCAGAATCTCTGGGTACTGAGCTGAGTGCCAAGCTAAACCTCAGAAGGGCATCAGTGGTTTTGCTGTATGGTTCCGAAGATAGGACTGGACTCTCAGTGTGCACTGACAGCAGGCACTTTGGGTGCTTCTCTGATGTGTTTCCTTTGTCAATTTGCTTTGTGGTTTAGTAGGAATATCTTTCACTAGCCATGGCAATTGTTATCCTAGAAAACAAAATGAACCAATGTAAACTTCTCATTCCTAAATTAGAATTGTGATCCGCTTGTTAGAATAAACTTTGCTCATTCTTTGAAATTAATATGATATGAAATGAATGGTACACAGAAAACAGCAATATGTGGTTAATTATGCCTACGCAGCATGGTATGTTGCCAGACATGCAGAATTAATCCCAGAACAGTTTTTACTACTAGCCAGTCATATCAATTAAATTTATTAAAGGTATTCTGCTAAGATACCTTATTAATTTTCAATTCTGTCCCTGAACCTTTCTTTAAATGTTTGTGGAAACATGCGAGTTGTTTATACTTACGAATTTAAATGCTTAACATACTCCATGTCTATTAGTAGTTTGGAACCATCTTGATCCAGATACTACACACCAAGAGACATTTCCCACGTGTTGATAAAATTACAGCTTTCTAATATACATATATGAATATCTCTCTTTAGAAAAGAAAATATTAATGTGTTTCCTCTTTCTTGTAGATCATTCTGAACTTCTAATTTCCTTGCAGTTTCATAGGCATGTAATTTCCCTTTTTTTGTTGTTGTTATAGTTATGATTTCAGCAGTGTATGCTTTGACTCTGAAGTATAGTTATTTTTCCCCAGCTTTTAAAAAACTTGTGATCCATACTATTATTACCAAAGTTATTATAAAGTTACTGTAGAACTCTAGGTTTAAATAAGATCATTCCTTTTGAGATGTTGTCCCTAGTTCTGTAATCCTAGGGGGAGACTCTTGTTAACTTGTGGAGATCTGAGCTGAGTCTACTGTAGTGTGATTTGGGAATGCTACATCAAATTAAACTGTTAGATTTACCCTAGTGTAGATGTGACTCTTCTCTCAGTTCCCAGGAATTCTCTGCTTCCTGTACCTTGGGGTTGTAGCTAACTTTATTTATTATTGTTAAGAATTTTAAACTAATTTGAACTCTTAGTAAGTTCATGAATGTAGGAAGTTTGTGCTTTTGAAACTATCTTCTCTATTTAATTAAGCTATATTAGATGCTTTTACTTTCCAGAGCAAAATCTCTCTCTGTATTTGGCTTTCACATAAGCAAATTCGAAAGATTTGTTGTTCTCAGTGACATGGAAAAGTAGATAATCTTACTACTTTTAATCTTACTATGCCTCTGAAGTCTCATCATAAATACTCAAGGTCATAAGGAATATGGCAAAAATGCAGCCTTTCGCCATACTATGCTGTAACCCAGTGCCTGGGGTAAAAGGTTTCTATGATTTTTTTCATTTTCCATTCTCCCCCTTAAAATGAAACAGTTGCCTATCATTTCCATTAATTTGCATTACTACCTTATGATATATCTTTTGGTTTTTGAAGCAAAATTATATGCCTTCTAACTTTAATTTTTCATTCAAAAAGCAATTTTTGAAATCTCAAGTGCATTAACTACTTTGCAATCTCCCACAATGCTAAGACCTAAGACTCTAATACAAAAAAGTATTTTCATTCAAATTAAATTGCATTATGTAGTAAATATAAGACTATAACATGTTTTACTTACACTCCTAAAAGTGTGTTTAATGAATATATTGTGAACAGGGTGGTATTATTTTAGTAGTTTCTATCATGGAGCACTAAGGTTTCATAAAACCAATGATATAAAAAATTTCCAGGACCACATCAAATAAATTACTGTTTAATAGACAATGATTTGTCTTTGAAGAGTGATTATACCTTAAATGAATATTGTTGCAAGGTCAAAGAGAAAAGTTGACTTTGGGTGATTGATAGCATTACACTCTTGAGGGTGCCGATATTAGAGCTAGAAATAACATGTCATGGTTTCAGATTTGAAGCAAAAAAAGTATAATTTAAAGGTAATTTCTGAAGGCACAATATATGTGTGTGTATATTATCCATATATCTCTATTTCCATATCTATATGCATGCTGAAGACTTCTGCAAACTTTAAATCCAAGTCCACTTTTAGTTTGTTATACACATTTATTGAAATACCATTGAGGAAGATCTCATATCTTTATCTCCAGTTGTGAGTCTCTTCAGAATTAATTCCTATAAAAGCAGTTTTGATGATGTTGGTCCTCAAGTTTTACACTTGGTCCCCCAAAGACATCTTCACTCCTTTTAGGACGTCACACATGAAATATCTTCCATAGAATCTTTTTTTTTTTTGAGAGGGCATCTCTCATATTTATTGATCAAGTGGTTGTTAACAACAATAAAATTCTTTATAGGGGGGTCAGTGCTCAATGTACAATCATTAATCCATCTCAAGTCTAATTCTCATCAGTCTCCAATCTTCTGAAGCATAACGAACAAGTTCTTACATGGTGAATGAATTCTTACATAGTGAATAAATTCTTACATGGTGAACAGTACAAGGGCATTCATCACAGAAACTTTCGGTTTTGATCACGCATTATGACCTATAAACAATCAGGTCAAATATGAATATTCGTTTGATTTTTGTACTTGATTTATATGTTGATCCCACATTTCTCCCTTTATTATTATTATTATTTTTATTTTTAATAAAATGCTGAAGTGGTAGATGCAGGATAAAGGTAGAAAACATAGTTTAGTGCTGTAAGAGGGCAAATGTAGATGATCAGGTGTGTGCCTATGGACTAAGTATTAATCCAGGCTAGACAAGGGCAGCAAAACATCCACGGATGCAGAAGATTTCTCTCAAAGCAGGGGCGGTGAGGTTCTGAGCCTCACCTCTGTTGATCCCCAAATTCTCACCTGATGGACCCCTGCAACTGTGCCTGTCTTAGGTTGTTCCTCCCTTGAGGAATCTTACCCGTCTCTGGCTAACCAGTCATCTTCCGGGGCCATACAGGGAAATGTAAAGTTGGTAAGTGAGAGAGAAACCATATTGTTTGCAAAGGTTAGCTTTTTACTTCTTTGCAGATTTATGCCCTGTAGCTTCTATGCCCAGCACTTGTCTCGAGGTATCTTTACCACCTGGAGGAATTATGATACTCGGTAAATTCGATATGAGGCACGAATTCTATTTAAGGGTTGTAATTAGGAAGAAAGAAGAAAAGCTACAGATGTAGCATATGGAAGGAAACATGGGAGGATTGATTATTTCTTTGACATATCTTCTTGTAGAGTACCTTAAGTATGTATAGGTTTTAAACTACTAACTAATTTGCACACACATGTTAACATAATAGGAATACGGTGACATAAACAAAGCAAATCTATAATTACCATCCATCTCCAGTGAAGCCAAGAAAACCATTTAGGCACCCTAGGCATTTGTGAAAATTTGTCTATGATATGATGGATATTGTCCAACTGTACTTGAACAGTCTGAGAGAAATCAGACAAATTAAAGCAGCCCATTTCTGGGATCTGTTCACATCCCATATGTTCTTTTAACCGTAGATAGTCTATAGTTATAAGATTTTGGAGTGCTACACCTTGCACCCCTCCCAACTCCTGGTTGAGTTCCAACAGTACAGATCCGGTCAAATTCGTTGTCTCACTGTATGCACATGCCAGCCTAGACATCTCCCTCCTCATTCCTATGGCAAGTCCAGGAGACGGTGGGCTGGATGCAGCCACAACCGCAGCATCGTCCGGATCCTTGTGGAGGCTTTTTGATTATCATCCCACGGCACAAGTCCTCCAGAGAGTGCTGATGCCAGAAGCTCCTCCTCATATCATATCTTAGTTCATTTTCTGGGAATCCAAGCTAGGCCTTGATCTTCTGCATAGAAACAAACAGACCCTTTGCCCACACTTTGACATGCCCTCTATACCACTGTGCAGAACTCATTGGAGGTCAGCACACAGTAATTGCTTTTTTTTTTTTTTTTATTAAGAGAAAGGAATATTATCAGAAAAGAGTACCTCCATAGCTGATCATCTGACACCCTTTAAGTGATCAACATTAAGGATATTTAAAGCATGCGTTGATCTTTGATTTACCAATAGTTTTATCCTATCAAGGAGTAATCCCCCTTTTCTTTCTTTCTTTCTTTTCTTTTTTTTTTTAATTTTTAATCTATGCTTACATGAAGAATACTATGTTTACTATGCTCTCCCCTATATCAGGTCCCCCCTAACAACCACATTACGATTACTGTCCATCAGCTTAGCAAAATGTTGTAGAGTCACTACTTCTCCTCTCTGTGTTGTGCAGCCCACCCACCCCTTTCTCCCTCCCCCCCATGCATGCTAATCTTAATACCCCGCTTCTTCTCCCCCCACCCTTATCCCTCCCTGCCCACCCATCCTCCCCAGTTCCTTTCCCTTTGGTACCTATTAGTCCATTTTTGGGTTCTGTAGTTCCGCTGCTGTTTTGTTCCTTCAGTTTTTCCTTTGTTCCTATACTCCTCAGATGAGTGAAATCATTCGGTATTTCTCTTTCTCCGCTTGGCTTATTTCACTGAGCATAATACTCTCCAGCTCCATCCATGTTGCTGCAAATGGTTGGATTTTTCCACTTCTTATGGCTGAGTAGTATTCCATTGTGTATATGTACCACTTCTTCTTTATCCATTCATCTACCGATGGACATTTAGGTTGCTTCCAATTCTTGGCTATTGTAAATAGTGCTGCGATAAACATAGGGGTGCATCTGTCTTTCTCAAACTTGATTGCTGCGTTCTTAGGGTAAATTCCTAGGAGTGGAATTCCTGGGTCAAATGGTAGGTCTGTTTGAGCATTTTGATGAACCTCCATACTGCTTTCCACAATGGTTGAACTAATTTACATTCCCACCAGCAGTGTAGGAGGGTTCCCCTTTCTTCACAGCCTCGCCAACATTTCTTGTTGTTTGTCTTTTGGATGGCAGCTATCCTTACTGGTGTGAGGTGATACCTCATTGTAGTTTTAATTTGCATTTCTCTGATAATTAGCAATGTGGAGCATCTTTTCATGTGTCTCTTGGCCATCTGTATTTCTTTTTTAGAGAACTGTCTGTTCAGTTCCTCTGCCCATTTTTTAATTGGGTTATTTGTTTTTTGTTTGTTGAGGCGTGTGAGCTCTTTATATATTCTGGACGTCAAGCCTTTATCGGATGTGTCATTTTCAAATATATTCTCCTATACTGTAGGGTTCCTTTTTGTTCTATTGATGGTGTCTTTCGCTGTACAGAAGCTTTTCAGCTTAATGTAGTCCCACTTGCTCATTTTTGCTGTTGTTTTCCTTGCCCGGGGAGATATGGTCAAGAAGAGGTCACTCATGTTTATGTCTAAGAGGTTTTTGCCTATGTTTTTTTCCAAGAGTTTAATGGTTTCATGACTTACATTTAGGTCTTTGATCCATTTTGAGTTTACCTTTGTATATGGGGTTAGACAATGGTCCAGTTTCATTCTCCTACATGTAGCTGTCCAGTTTTGCCAGCACCATCTGTTGAAGAGACTGTCATTTCACCATTGTATGTCCATGGCTCCTTTATCAAATATTAATTGACCATATATGTTTGGGTTAATGTCTGGAGTCTCTAATCTGTTCCATTGGTCTGTGGCTCTGTTCTTGTGCCAGTACCAAATTGTCTTGATTACTATGGCTTTGTAGTAGAGCTGAAGTTGGGGAGTGAGATCCCCCCTACTTTATTCTTTTTCAGGATTGCTTTGGCTATTCAGGGTCTTTGGTGTTTCTATATGAATTTTTGAATTATTTGTTCCAATTCATTGAAGAATGTTGCTGGTAATTTGAGAGGGATTGCATCAAATCTGTATATTGCTTTGGGCAGGATGGCCATTTTGATGATATTAATTCTTCCTAGCCATGAGCATGGGATGAGTTTCTATTTATTAGTGTCCCCTTTAATTTCTCTTAAGAGTGACTTGTAGTTTTCAGAGTATAAGTCTTTCACTTCTTTGGTTAGGTTTATTCCTAGGTATTTTATTCTTTTTGATGCAATGGTGAATGGAATTGTTTTCCTGATTTCTCTTTCTATTGATTCATTGTTAGTGTATAGGAAAGCAACAGATTTCTGTGTGTTAATTTTGTATCCTGCAACTTTGCTGTATTCCGATATCAGTTCTAGTAGTTTTGGAGTGGAGTCTTTAGGGTTTTTTATGTACAGTATCATATCATCTGCAAATAGTGACAGTTTAACTTCTTCTTTACCAATCTGGATTCCTTGTATTTCTTTGTTTTGTCTGATTGCCGTGGCTAGGACCTCCAGTACTATGTTAAATAACAGTGGGGAGAGTGGGCATCCCTGTCTGGTTCCCGATCTCAGAGGAAATGCTTTCAGCTTCTCGCTGTTCAGTATAATGCTGGCTGTGGGTTTATCATATATGGCCTTTATTATGTTGAGGTACGTGCCCTCTATTCCCATTTTGATAAGAGTTTTTATCATTAATGGACATTGAATTTTGTCAAATGCTTTTTCAGCATCTATGGAGATGATCATGTGGTTTTTGTCTTTCTTTTTGTTGATGTGGTGGATGATATTGATGGATTTTCGAATGTTGTACCATCCTTGCATCCCTGGGATGAATCCCACTTGGTCATGGTGTATGATCCTTTTCATATATTTTTGAATTCTGTTTGCTAATATTTTATTGAGTATTTTTGCATCTACATTCATCAGGGATATTGGTCTGTAGTTTTCTTTTTTGGTGGGGTCTTTGCCTGGTTTTGGTATTAGGGTGATGTTGGCTTCATAGAATGAGTTTGGGAATATTCCCTCTTCTTCTATTTTTTGGAACACTTTAAGGAGAATCGGTATTATGTCTTCTCTGTGTGTCTGATAAAATTCCGAGGTAAATCCGTCCAGCCCCGGGGTTTTGTTCTTGGGTAGTTTTTTGATTACCGTTTCAATTTCTTTGCTCGTAATTGGTTTGTTTAACTTTTGTGTTTCTTCCTTGGTCAGTCTTGGGAGGTTGTATTTTTCTAGGAAGTTGTCCATTTCTTCTAGGTTTTCCAGCTTGTTGGCATATAGGTTTTCATAGTAGTCTTTAATAATTCTTTGTATTTCTGTGGAGTCTGTTGTGATTTTTCCATTCTCATTTCTGATTATGTTGATTTGTGTTGATTCTCTTTTTCTCTTAATAAGTTTGGCTAGAGGCTTATCTATTTTGTATATTTTCTCAAAGAACCAGCTCTTGGTTTCGTTGATTTTTGCTATTGTTTTATTTTTCTCAATTTTGTTTATTTCTTCTCTGATCTTTATTATGTCCTACCTTCTGCTGACTTTAGGCCTCATTTGTTCTTCTTTTTCCAGTTTCGATAATTGTGATGTTAGACTATTCATTTGGGATTGTTCTTCCTTCTTCAAGTGTGCCTGGATTGCTATATACTTTCCTCTTAAGACTGCTTTCGCTGCATCCCACAGAAGTTGGGGCTTAGTGTTGTTGTTGTCATTTGTTTCTATATATTCCTTGATCTCTATTTTGATTTGTTCATTGATCCATTGATTATTTAGTAGCATGTTGTTAAGCCTCCATATGTTTGTGAGCCTTTTTGTTTTCTTTGTAGAATTTATTTCTACTTTTATACCTTTGTTGTCTGAAAAATTGGTTGGTAGAATTTCAGTATTTTGGAGTTTACTGAGGCTCTTTTTGTGAGCTAGTATGTGGTCTATTCTGGAGAATGTTCCATGTGCACTTGAGAAGAATGTATATCCTGTTGCTTTTGGATGTAGAGTTCTATAGATGTCTATTAGGTCCATCTGTTCTAGGGTGTTGTTCAGTGCCTCTGTGTCCTTACTTATTTTTTGCCCGGTGGATCTATCCTTCGTGGTGAGTGGTGTGTTGAAATCTCCTAAAATGAATGCATTGCAGTCTATTTCCCTCTTTAGTATTTAGTTAGTATTTGCTTCACATATGCTGGTGCTCCTGTATTGGGTGCATATATATTTAGAATGGTTATATCCTCTTGTTGGACTGAGCCCTTTATCATTATGTAGTGTCCTGCTTTATCTCTTGTTATTTTCTTTGTTTTGAAGTCTATTTTGTCTGATATTAGTACTGCAACACCTGCTTCTTCTCTCTGTTGTTTGCCTGAAATATGCTTTTCCATCCCTTGACTTTTAGTCTTTGCATGTCTTTGGGTTTGAGGTGAGTTTCTTGTAAGCAGCATATAGATGGGTCTTGCTTTTTTATCCATTCCATTACTCTGCGTCTTTTGATTGGTGCATTAAGTCCATTTACATTTAGGGTGACTATTGAAAGATATGTACTAATTCCCATTGCAGGCTTTAAATTTGTGGTTAACAAAGTTTCAAGGTTAGCCTCTTTAGTATCTTACTGCCTAACTTAGCTTGCTTATTGAGCTGTTACATACACTGTCTGGAGATTCCTTTCTTCTCTCCCTTCTTATTCCTCCTCCTCCATTCTTCATATGTTGGGTGTTTTGTTCTGTGCTCTTTTTAGGAGTGGTCCCATCTAAAGCAGTCCCTGTAGGATGCCCTGTAGAGGTGGTTTGTGGAAAGCAAATTCCCTCAGCTTTTGCTTGTCTGGGAATTGTTTAATCCTGCCATCATATTTAAATGATAGTCGTGCTGGATACAGTATCCTTGGTTCAAGGCCCTTCTGTTTCATTGCATTAAGTATATCATGCCATTCTCTTCTGGCCTGTAGGGTTTCTGTCGAGAAGTCTGATGTTAGCCTGATGGGTTTTCCTTTATAGGTGACCTTTTTCTCTCTAGCTGCCTTTAAAACTCTTTCCTTGTCCTTGATCCTTGCCATTTTAATTACTATGTGTCTTGGTGTTGTTCTCCTTGGATCCTTTCTGTTGGGGGTTCTGTGTAATTCCGTGGTCTGTTCAATTATTTCCTCCCTCAGTTTGGGGAAGTTTTCAGCAATTATTTCTTCAAAGAGACTTTCTATCCCTTTTCCTCTTTCTTCTTCTTCTGGTATCCCTATAATACGAATATTATTCCTTATGGCTTGGTCACATAGTTCTCTTAGTGTTGTTTCATTCCTGGAGATCCTTTTATCTCTCTCTATGTCAGCTTGTATACATTCCTGTTCTCTGGCTTCTATGCCTTCAGTGGCCTCATGCATCTTATCCATTCTGCTTATAAATCCTTCCAGGGATTGTTTCACTTCTGTGATCTCCTTCCTGACATCTGTTATCTCCCTCCGGACTCCATCCCACTGCTCTTGCATTTTTCTCTGCATCTCATCCCATCGCTCTTGCATTTTTCTCTGCATCTCTGTCAGCGTGTTCATGATTTTTATTTTGAATTCTTTTTCAGGAGGACTGGGTAGGTCTGTTTCCTTCTCAGGTGTTGTCTCTGTGATCTTTGTCTGCCTGTAGTTTTGTCTTTTCATGGTGATAGAGATAGTGTGCAGAGCCTGTACAAGTGACCGCTGGAAGAGCTTCGCTTCTTGTTGGTTTGTGGCCTTCCTCACCTGGGAGAATAGCGACCTCTAGTGGCTTGTGCTGGGCAGCTGTGTGCAGACAGGGCTTCTGCTTCCTGCCTGGTTGCTATGGGGTTTATCTCCGCTGTTGCCCTGGGGGTGGCCTGGCTGGGGTTGCTCCTCCAAAATGGTGGAGCCCCATTGGAGGGGGAGCAGCTGGGAGGCTATTTATCTCCGTAAGGGGCCTCTGTGCTTCCTGCTGCCCAGGGGGTTAGAGTGCCCAGAGATCCCCAGATTCCCTGCCTCTGGTCTAAGTGACCTGTCCTGCCCCTTTAAGACTTCCAAAAAGCACTCTCCAAACCAAAACAACAACAGCAACAATGAGAGAGGGAGCAGAAAAAAAAAAAGGAAAAAACACGTGATTTTTTTTTTTGTCCTCAGGCGCCGGTCCCAGGCACCCGCTCACTGGTCCTGCTGCCCTGCCTCCTTAGCACCAGGGTCCCTGTCCCTGCAGGGCTTCCAAAAAGCACCCGCCCACTGGTCCCGCAGGGAAAAACACATGATATTCTTTGTCCTCAGGCGCCAGTCCCAGGCACCCGCTCACCAGTCCCGCTGCCCTGCCTTCCTAGCACCGGGGTCCCTCTCCCTTTAAGGCTTCCAAAAAGCACTCCCCAAAAAGAGGGAAAAAAAGGGGAAAAACGCGCGATTTCCTCCGTCCTCAAGTGCCGGTCTCAGGCACCTGCCCACTGGTCCCGCAGGGAAAAACGCGGGATATTCTTTGTCCTCAGGTGCCAGTCCCAGGCACCCGCTCACCAGTCCTGCCGCCCTGCCTCCCTAGCACCGGGGTCCCTGTCCCTTTAAGGCTTCCAAAAAGCACTCGCCAAAAAGAGAAAAAAAAAGGGGAAAAACGCACGATTTCCTCCGTCCTCAAGTGCCGGTCCCAGGCACCCGCTCACCGGTCCCGCCACCCTGCCTCCCTAGCAACGGGGTCCCTGTCCCTTTAAGGCTTCCAAAAAGCACTCGCAAAAAAAAAAAAAAAAACCGCTCCTGTTTCTTTCCACCCTCAGGGAGCTGGAGGGAGGGGCACTCGGGTCCTGCCGGGCCAGGGCTTGTATCTTACCCCCTTCGCAAGGCACTGGGTTCTTGCAGGTGTGGATGTGGTCTGGATGTTGTCCTGTGTCCTGTGGTCTCTATTTTAGGAAGATTTTTCTTTGTTATATTTTCATAGCTCTATGTGTTTGGGAGGAGATTTCCACTGCTCTACTCACGCCGCCATCTTGGCTCCGCCCTTCCATAGAATTTTTGCCATAGTAGTTGTGTTCCTGAAATGCTGTCCAATCCATAATTAGAAATAGATCTTTAATTATCTACCCTTGGTTGGAGAATTGCTTTTTCTAATAAAGTTTTTCTGTCTCCTGGTAAAGTGGTAATGGTGGTATGTATTACAAAGAACTTTGCCATTTGGTTAGAGACAAGGTTGTTTTTTGAATGTTGCAATAAAATGAGACAACCAGATTTTTGTGCTGTCCTCCTCAGTGACTTCAGTGCATTCCCTTGGGCTCTCCTGATTGCATTTGGGGTTTTCAATGCTCTTAGTAGTTCAGGTTGCACTTGAGTCACAGATATAAATTAGTCATTTCTCTCCTCAGTTTCCAGTATGATTGCTGCACATTATGACTTGAGAAGCTTGGTTTTTGGAGAGGTCTGCTGTTCAGATACTCTTCCTGAGACTGATCCCTTTAGATATTTGAGCTCAGTTTTGGGATCACTGCATTTCTTCCTCTTGAGTTCCAGTTTTTGTGCTAAAAACTATGGGTATTCAGTCCATAGCTCCATTTTACCTCCCAGTTTGAGGAAGGTAGATTTCAATGCCTCTTCACCTGCTGACCTTCTATACCTCTTGAGTTTTCTTGAAGGAGGAATTCTGTTCATTTAGATTGCATCTGTTCTTTCAATACTTTCATATTTGGTTGTCTTTATTTATTTTATTCCAATGTGCTTTTCAATCTGTGTTCTTGATACAGGCCTTCTGATGTACACGATAACCTTTATTGTTTTCATTTCACAGAACATGTATTTATCTAACCTAGTTCCTGTACTTCCAAAATTCTTACTTTTTTTGTTAAGAATTCTCTTTCTTTGAAGTCTAAAATTGTTTCTTAATCTCTTCTCATAGAGTAACAAGGTAACATAGGAATGACAGACTTGTTCCTCAGTGTATTGAGATGAGAGTCACTGTGTCTCTCTGAACTTTCTCACAATTCAGAAGGCAGATGTCATCCTCTGCTGATGCATCCAGAATGGCTGGAGCCTGGCTTCCAGTGGCTACCCGAAGAGCCCGTCACTCTTCATTCTCCCGTGTTGAGAAACAAACTCAAGACAAGCGGGATGGCCACTGGTCACCAGGCCTTTGGTTTCCCTGCAGACCCTGTGGCTTCTGCAGGCACAGTAGGTACCTCCCTCCTTAAAGGTGTTCCTTCCATTGGCCTGGCTGCACCCCTGCCCACCAGGTTCTCTAAAGCTACGTTTTGAGAATCCTGTTGTCCATTGGAAAGAAACAAGTTAAGCTTACAAAAAATATATAATCTTTATATGTTAATTTAGGGCAAAACTCTGCTGTCAGGTGAGTTAGACATCTGGATCTGAATCTCAGTTCTGCTTCTTGCCAGCTGGGACTTTGGTGAGCTAATTAACCTCTCTGGGCTTCAATTTCCTGAGCTGTGAAAGGAGGATGATGACATGGTCTCAGTAGGGCTGCTGTGATGTTTGTATCTGCTAACATGTAAAATATGCCACCCAGCACTGGGCACAGAATGGGTGCTCACTCAGCAGCAGTAAGCTGAGGTTTCTGCCCAGGCCCACCACCATTTCTTAAATGTGGGTTTTGTTTTACCCATTACTTAATTTCCAAAGCAAATAATGTTTAGTCATGTTGTGGAATAAAATGCCTGGAGAAAACAAACAACCATCACAGTAGAAGTGAAAAACAAAATCAGTAGGAAATACTCAGTATTGTTTGATTTCACCTATGACAGTTTTATTTTTTTGATGATATACCAATGGTTGTTGTTATTTTTGTGTGTACATTGGGACTTACTAAGTTTTAATTACCCTTATATTTTCATCTATCAGAAAATGATTGTTTTTGCTTGTTAACCTATCAGTTTGCTAAGTTGGTCTCCTTGAAGTTTGACATATTATCTTTTTATAGTAATTTAGTGTGTGGAATGTAGCAGGTAGCATAATTTTACAGTAACCAAATTTTATGAAAAATTATAGAATATACACTGTAATATAAGGCTGGCACATTTGCTTCTTTTGAATTAATCCTTAATATTTTTTCCTTGAAATAAAGTCTGTTCCCTTGGCTTTGCCTCCCATCTCTTCTGCATGCTCTCAATAAGAATCTATAGATTTGACTACAGAACTTATCTCGAGGTAGGGGGCTAGCCTGAGTAAGCCTCTTGGCTAATCCAACCAAATCATTTTCTGTAAATTATCTGTGTGAATTACAGCAGGAGATCCCAGTGAGAAACAGTCCACCCTTGCTGCCAGAGGTTTGACATCTGAAGGTCATGAGACCAGAGTTCAGATCTGATCTATATAACATTAATTAGCTGTTGGTTTTGGCAAGTCACTTACTATCAGTATGTGCCTCAGTTTCCCTATCTTTAAGATGGAATAAAATGCCTAATTTCTCATGTCATTTTAAAGATTAAATGAGAAAAATACTTGTCAAAGGCTCATCCCAGCACTTGCATACACTAAGTCATCAATAAACATTAACCGTTATTATGTAAAGGAAAATATACTGTGTCTTGCCTGAGCATTTTAGCCCCAGACAAGTTCACTCTGGATTCAGTGAGATCAAGAAATGATAACAGAATGTTCTTGGGGTGAAAGGGTTTATACCTGACTTTATTCTCCTGAAGGTGGTCGAGAGCGCTAGAATCACATCTCATCCAGCAGTCTTCATGTCTGTAATCCTCCTTCATCTCTGCCTCCCCCAGAGCCCTGGGCGGAGCTCCTTACAGTGACTCAGTCAGTAATAGCTCATTGCCCACCCGTGTGGGAGCGATAGCCTAGCAGCAGGCCAGTTACATCATCATGTAGTTCAGGATCAGGTGAGGGTCCTGCCACAAGAACTTCCATTTTCACCACAACTGTTAATACAACTTTCTTATTAGTCACCTTAAAACAAAGCAACAGTGTGACCCAGTTTCTCATGTCTAGTTTGAGAAAATGGGTTTGAAAGCCAAGCTAACAGGAAAATGTCATTTTGATACATGCAGGATTATAATTATTTTGAAGTGATAAAAGGGTCTTAGAATATTAAAACAGTAGTTAGCTAATTTAAAAAATTAATCTAGTTTCTTAAAAACGTTTATCATAGGACCAAGGCCTAGTGTAGGCACTGGAAGAATTAGTATACTTTGTGAAATTTTTTCAGTATGGGATCTAACTAACTGAACTTGAACATGAAAGAATACCGAAGATTATTCTCCCTGTGTCTTATGCCAAAAAATAAATCATTGCTGTGCTCATCAAGTCATAAAATTTAAATGGTGTCTGTTTGAGTTGGATGCTAACCACTGGTTTACCCAGGACCTCCTAATAGTTAATGGACTATTGTTCAAGGTCAACTGACACTGAGCTGTTGGATCAATGTTAGGTATTGCAAAATGGATCTAAAAAAACTTCCATTAAGCAATGACTATAAGTGAACTTTATTTGTTTTGTAACTAAATATGCTGTGGCTATGGTAATATAACCAAATGGTATGTATCAACAAAATTTTCTATCTCTAGATTCATCAGTAATTTGCCCTTTTTCTGAGCTACTTCTAGAGCTGGGATACTCACTGACAACACATGTAGGCATTTCTTTCGCATTTCTCCTGCTTTTGTATTTTCTACAGGCCAGGATCCCCAGCCTTTATCTTCTCTGGGATGCTGCTGATGCTCAAAAGTGGCACTGTCTTTACCCTTGAGAGTAAAGTGCCAGCCTTTCTTTGAAATCTGCCATGAGCTACAGATGCCTTGACGTGGCTGCATTTGGAATTATATGGTAGCTGGAAAAGGTCGAGCTGTTGGTTTCAGGGTCAACATTCCCAGGTGAGAGAGAACTCGCAGTTGAGATTGAGTTGCCAGGTGAAATAGAGAATGGGAAAAGGGAATAAAAAGGAACGTAGTCAGAGAGCATGAAATCATGTCGTTTGAACTCCTGAAAAAACTGGCAGAAATATTAGGAAGAAGGGTAAGAAATTTTTTTTTCTTCCCAGCACCACTATTCAGGCACAATTTCTAAACAAGTTAAAAATTTTTAAATATTTCAGATGTTGCTTGTAACATTATACTTTAAGTAGTTTAGGTTAATGTATTTTTAAAGTAAGAAATTAGCAGTTTGTTAAAATACCAAATTTTTAACTTGACAGACCCCAGATGAGACCATATAAATACTTAGGAATGAACTGCTGCATCAGCAGGCATTTGACTTTTAACCAGGCAGTGAGTTTTATCTCACTGTCATTACCTTGCCAGGTCCCTGTGAAATTCACCGTATTATCAGTAAGTTGCTGTAACTTCAAGTGAGATGGCATTTTTTCCCATCCCCGATTCCTGCCCTTTTCATGTATTGCTCAACAAAGTAAAATGGTCCTTTGTAGCACTGGTGGCTCAGTAAGTGTTTGTTTAAATAATTGATTATTTACTCTTGTTCAGTTGGGTTAACCTCAGCTCCTTTGGCTGGCTGAAAACAGTCAAATATTCTTGAAACTTAAATTCTTCAAGATCTGTTTTTCTCAAGGAAGCTGATGGTGTTTCTAGTAACATAGCAAGTCAAACAGTAACTAGAAAGTCTAGACATTTATGTTAAGGTCAAAAGCACTTGGTATTTCTTGATGTGGAAAAAATGTGGAAACTGAGTTTATAGTATGCATACCTTGCATATACTATACAAGGTATTTCGTGATCTTCTGAGAAATTATAGGATTTTAAAATTGCTACTTTGGAATGATGATGAATTCATGAAGAGAAGAAATGGCCCAGTCGGCCATTGATTGGTTAGAGAAACTTATAAAGACGTTCAGATTCCACATATTTGTCCAGATAAAAGGACGGTTAACCAGGTCTTGCCTGAAGAGAACTATGAATATGCTTTGTAGTTCCTGTGTCAGTGGGGAAAATAGGAAGGCAGTGTAAATAAATCAAGACTGTTAAAATTGAATTACTATGTGGAGAACCTCCTTTTTTTCCCTTAAATAGGAGCATGACTGTTAAAGTTCTTGAAACCCTGGAATTGCTACTATCAGAGTATGAGGCAGATTTGAATTCTGAGCAGTGGACTAAACCTTTCATCTGAAAACTAGTCAGTGACAAATTTTAATATGCAGCAAAAGAATTTCAGTGTTTGGTCCAAACTCTTATATTTTTGCAGCTAACCCAAAGGATGTTTTTTTAAGAATTCATTATTATCCTTTGTAATAACAACCCTAAAAAGTTATTCCATATCCTCACCCAAATATATTTGCAAAATTACTTTTAAGTCCAAAATATACATAAAAATCAGCTAAATCCTTCTTCAAACTATATCATGAATTTAGCTTTACACCACTTCCTACAATTTTGATGTTTTCTGTACACACATTAAAATAATGTGTCCTAAGTTATCTCAAATTTTAAGTTGTATTGCCTTTGTTGTGTAAATCTGAAAGTCTAGAATTTTGAAACTTAGCCAACAAGTAGGACATACCTTTCATCACAGTTCCTACCGTGCACTCTAACCTGCTTTTTGCATTACCCTTTTCATCCTGAAGAGTCCTAGTCCTTCTTACAGTTTACCACCTGTAGCAATCAATAGATTCCTTAATCACTTTAATTTCTTTGGACCAGCATTCATTTATGCCTTGACATGTAGTTACCAGAATTAAAGACAGTTTGAGAGCACAAATAAGTTTAAAGTCTTCCTCAGCTAATGTTGAAATCAGGAATTCATTGTTTCTCTAAATCCCTGTTAAACCCTGACTTTTAGGCATGGATTTTTTTTTTTTCTGGACTCCATTCATTTGATGGAAACATTGATTAAACTAATAACATGGCAGCATCTCCCAGTGCCACCTTGCGTCCTGAGCATTAGTGAACATTACATTAACTTCTGCAGGTTATAAAGCCCTTATTTTGCACAATGAAGCAGTAATTTCAGGAAATAGCTCTTAATGAGGTTTCTCCAGGTGTTGAACTTACTAGGAGAACTTTGAATTCCTTTTAAGTGTAAGGAAAAAAAAGTCTTTTTAAAATAGATATATAATGCAGTGAATTAAAACACAGTTGAAATGATAGTTTTGGTCTTCTGTGCTTACTGAACCTATATTAATTTAATAAACATGAAACCATTGTCTTGCTGAAAATCAGTTGTGGACTTTGCAGCTAACTACAATTAATATGATAAGGACTGAACAAAAACTGCATTTCTTCCTCTGAAAATGTTAAGTAGGGGGCTTTAAATCAGCTTATTAAAAATTTACCTTTGTAAAATGACAAAATAAAGTTAGTTTTCTACTCCTAAGTAAAATATTTTAAGTTTTAATGTGGTAAAATTAACCATTTTATAATTATAGTTTCATTGAAGAAATCTCTCTTACCAACTGCCTCTTAAAACTTGTCATAGTTTAAAAAAATGCTGTTGTTAAGCCATTACTGACATGAATCACCTCCATTACATAGCACAGGACCTCTTACATAATAGATGCTCAGCAAATGTTTATTTCAAACCTTTTGAAAGTTTACATGTTAAAGGCCTCTTTCTGTGTAACATTTACTTTTTGTAGTCAGGTTCTAAGAAGGTTTTACTATATTTTAATTCTGTAGTCCTTGCTTCCATTTAATTATCTCTTTCTGAAACAATTTTTTATTAGATTTAATTCAAATGTAAAAACTTGCAGTAGAAAAACATACTAAAATATGTTCATGGTTGAACCCTTTTCCTTTTAAACATCTTTTCATATCTGGAAAGATAAAACACTGTTATAGTGGTTGTTTTCAGGGCCTAAGAATGCTGTATCAGTGGAGAAGTGGACTTTTCACTAATTAGTTAATTCAGCAAATATTTATACAGAATCCATTAGGTGCCAGATGCTATGCAAAGTGTTGACCATGCAGGGGTGACCAAGACAGATGTGGTCCCTGTCTTCATGAATTTTACAACTTAAGTGGAAGAGCCAGGCATTTAATATACACATAGACATACATATATATTTATTTACTTATAAATTATAATTAGTGATATAAAAGAAAAGGATACTATGAGAGGGAATTTACAAGAGGAAACTAATTTGGCGGCAAGGGTTGATTAGGGAGGCCTCTTCAAAATACAAATGATATTTGAGCTGAAACTCAAAGGATGAGTCAGAGTTAGTTGGGCAGGCAGTGAGGGAAAGTGTCCCAGGTAGAGGAACCAGCATGTGCAAAACCCCTGGGGCAGTAAGGATTTTGGAGGAACGGAAAGAAGACAGTTTTCAGCTGTAGTACCGAGAGGGCAGCAAAGAACACAGGATGAAGATGGAGAGGAATGGCAGGTCAGAATATTCAAGGCTGGGTAGTTTGAATTTTGTTCTAAAGAACAAGGGAAAATTATTGAAGAGTTTTAAAGCAGAGGAGTAATAGTTGTGGTTTTTGTCTGTTTCCTTTAATTTAAAGACCCCACTGGTTGTTGAAGAAGAGAATAGGTGGACAGTGGCCTCAAGCAATGATAAATACTAGTCCAGGTGAGAGATGTTGGTGACTTAGACTAGGGTAGTGACAGTAGAAATGAAGAGAGGTGGACACATGTAGTATGTATTTGGGGACTTGGTGCCATATTAAAGATGGGAACAAGAAGGTATCCTCAATAATCTCAGTGTCTGGTGGCATGAGCCACAGGGTGGAGGACACAGAAGTCTCGAGAAGGAGCAGGTTTGGAAGGAAAATCAAGAGGAATTCAGTTTTTGGACAAAGTGACTTTTATGTAGTAATGGAGGTTTTTAGCAGAGGTTTGGGGATTATTAGAATGCAGATGGTATTTACATCTTTGTGAATGGATGTGACCATCAAGGGAGGGCATATTAAGAAGGAGAGCCCAAGACCTAACCCTAGGGAATTCTAAAATTTAAAGCTTGAGTAGAGTAGAAGCTCACAAAAGACACTGAGAAAGAACAGCTAGAGAGTCAAGAGGAAAATATTGAAGAGATTGGGTGTTACAAAAGCTAAGAGTAAAGTGTTTCAGTAAGAATTAGAACCATCCTTGTGTAGTCTGAGTAAAAGCTTATATTACTTTTATAATTATATGTGTATGTATTTTTTTTTCCTAGAAAATGCTTCTTATGTATGGGTATCCAAAAAGCAAACTATATGGTAATGAAAAATCAAGTTAAACAGGGAGATGACCCTGGGTGAACTCCTTTTTAGACTAATTTTTTTTTAATGTACAACTATAAAAGATGCATTCTAATACATGTACAAAGTACATAGTGGGAAATATACAACATGAGAATCCACGTAGAAATGATTTTTACAAAACCTGCATCCTATTTTCCATGTATCATCATTAAATTGCCTCTGCTGATTGGATTAATAGAATGTTAAGAAATAGAAATATTAAGGTTGAATTTCATTTAGTTTTGATCGCTTATTTGTTTTTTCTGGTGTGCCAAAACTTGGAAAAGTAGGGATTGTTATGCATAAATGTTTCATTTTTCCTTCATAGCTGAGTGATTAGAGCTGAACCAATCAGACTGCAGGATTGTCTGGTATTCTCTGAGGTCTTTCACAGCTACAATAACAGATGCTACTGACTTATTTTGCTAAATGATAGAATGTTGACCATTGGAAGGAAGAATGGTATAATGGAAAAAACATCACTTGGATTCAATCCCAGCTCTAATTCTTACTCCTGCAAATTTGTACAGACTGCTTAATCTCTTCATCCTAAATTTTCTCATGAATGAAATGCCTATACATAATGAATGCCTTATGACATTTTTGTGAGGATTAAATAAAACTAAGTCTGTAAAGTGCTTAGGAAAATATCTTTTACAAACTACACTTAATAAATGTATTCACTTAAAAAATTTTAAGTGGTTTCTGGTGTCTCCTAGCCCTTACATCCAAAGTTCATCAGTAATTATTTTTCTCATCTAAAAAGATTACAGTTTTCATCACAGAAACTGAGATTTCACCACATGTGATAATTGTTTGTATGTATACATATTAAGGTATGATTTATGTCATTATTTGTTGCTGTTTTTCCCAAGGTGCCTTTTCCAAGGCACAATTTCTTAGAAGGATTAATGCTATTCCTTCATGAGCCTAACACTTAGAACCAAAATTTGCAGGTAAAATGATTTTCAAGTTTGTCAGTTGAAGAGAAAAGAAGTATGGATAATCACAGATTTGAAACTCTGTATTCCTTTATCTAAAAGAAGCTTAATTGATTAAAAAGTTGCTATTGTTTGACACTTTAATTTTTCTGGCTTTTTATATTAATGCTTTACTTCATATCAAATGGCACTACGATAGAATATTTACTCCTCTTTTCGACATACAGACTTGCTTTAAACTAAATTCATCAAAGTGCTGTATATTCATATAGATCATGTTAAGGTAATAATTCTCAGTGTATTAGAGAAGGCTTGCAAAGATGTATTTATTGTAAAGCACATGGGTTTTATGCTACATGCACTAGGTTGCTTTTGCTTAGTTTGTATGTATATATATATATATGTGTGTGTTTACATTCCTAAAAGAGGCGCTATATATTTAAATGTTATTTTTAGTTTATTCACATCAATGTGCATTTCTCTTTAAGTATCTGTCTGGAATTGGTTTAGAAGCAACACAATCAGATTTGGTCTGGTGAGTCAAAATGAAATGTATACAAATTCACATTCTTACAAGTAAGTTGCTCTAAAATCAAAGTAGGAGAATAAATGTAGTGTGAAATGTTATGTAAAACCCAGGCACAGCATAATTAGCAAAGGATAGTAGAATGCTATTTGTTAAAACCTGAATTGTAACAGTCAATTAACTTCCTCAGAACAGGAAATAGCAAAGCAGTTAACATCGTCTGTCAAAAACAGTTAAGGCAGGTTAAAGGACCACAAATATGAAGTTTATAAATTATGAAATCAAAAACAATTTCCAATAGCATTTGATTTTGATACCCTTTACAGATTTTTTGTTATATTGATTGATTTATCTTAATAAACTTTCCAAAATCATGTTATATATATATTTATGTATATATATGTAGGGGTTTAAAAATCTTTCAGATTTGGGATTTTCCTATTTTGAATCAAGTCAGTCTATTGGAGGAAAAACTTACTAATAATTAAAGCTGGGAAAATAAATATCCATTTTGCACTGGTTTTTAAACACTTTTTATTGTGTTAAAATATATGTAAACTTTTTCATTTTAAACATTTTAAGTGTATAATTTAAACGTGGTATTAATTACATTTACAGTGATGTGAAATCATCACCACTATCTTATTTCCAGAATGTTTTCATCATCCCAAACAGAAACTAAATTTTGTGGGTAAAATCTTCACTGAGCTATAATCCATATACCATAACATTAACCGAGAAAGATTGTACTTCCACATCTGTGCGCCAGCCAGGTCCAGTTCCTAAGTCTGCACTCTGTACCATAGCATCGGGAAGCATTTATTCTGGTGCCTGCTAATATGCTGGACCCTGGGTCCAGCTTCCGGAGGTATGAATGGAACTCATTCTCAGTAAGCTTACAGTCTAGGGGACAGGAAGAGTTATGTGGCCGGGAAAAACACTGTATCTTTACAAACCAAGGAGTTTTTTTTTTTAATTAAATTTATGATTTAAACTTGAGAGTAGTTGAAGGAGACTTGACTATCACTGAGTTTAATTTACTTATGCTGTGTGAAAACTTGTCTAGTGCAGTTAGTGATTTCTAACAAATGGTCTTCTCCCCAGTTTCCCCTCCCCTTGTCAGCATTCTTCGCCAAGTCTCTGAGGCCTGGTTATAATATTTTGTCATTTCCCAGGCTGTTTCTTCTGCCCATTTACCCAAGTCTTATCTGGCATCCAAGGCCTTCTGTAAGGTACCTCCTGATGGGTGCTTTTCCCATAACTGAAGATCTTTTCTTTGTTCAATTGCTGTACTACTTTTGAGCCTTAATTGTGCCTGAAGTGATAAATCATATTTGAATCTTGGTTGTCTTTACGGCTTGTATGTACTGTAGAGTTCAGACCATTTACTAATTTCTTTGGGATGCTGCTCGTGGAACTGAATGGAAAAAAAACTTGATAAAAGCAATGGTTTCTGTTCTCACTTGGCAAACCATTTGGAGAAGTGATGGAGGGAAACATACTCTGGGCAAAATCAGCAATGGGCTTAGCAGATGCAGGGTTTGGTATAGTTAATTTAAATAAACTGTTGACTTGAAGGCAAAGAAAATCTATAAATTCAAATATAATTTAGGCTATTAAGCATATTTCTTCCACCTCCAGATTTTTCATGGGATATGTAGTTCAGTAGGAACTCATATGTTTAAAGTTTTCCATTTCACACATGTTGTCTAAATATGTGCCTGTAGTTTTTGCTTTAGCTACTAGCCTAATAAAAGCCTCTTGTGAATGCTTATCACCTTGTAAAGTAGTTACCAGAGCTACAGTAAAATTTGCCTGTGAGTGAAAAGGCTTTGACTTCCCTAGAGGAAGAATAAAAAACATATGAGACAAACAGCAGCAACCAGAATTATCTGGTGTAGAAAGTACCAGAATGCCAGCCAAATACTCTGTCCCTAAAATGTTTAACCCTTTATCTCAACTTACTAATAAGGCCACCTTGTTTAAAAAATTTCAAACACAAACATGGAAATGTCTCATTATTTTGGTATAATTTACACAAACAATTCCCTTTTTTACTGCTATCTTCAGATGTTAAGGTTCTGTACATTTAAAAGCATTTTTTAATGTTTATATTTCATTTAAGAAGTAGTACGCGTGTGTGCACACATACGAATTGTTGCTGAAAGTTATTGCCATATTTATTTTAGACGCTTCATATACCTAAATAGAAATGCTGTTGATTGTGAAGGAAAAGTCACCTTCAAGTGCAGGGTGAGAAGTAGTAATGGATACATTCATTAGTCCTCCAGCCATGAGGACTTTTTTCCCAAATAATAGAGATGGAAGGGATTGATAAATCTTACTATTGTTTTGGAGTTGCCATAGAATAGACTACTTTATGTAGTGATATTTTGATGTCTGTCCTCAGGTAAGGGACAACTCTAGCCTTGTTCTGCTCAGAAGTATTGGTATTTCTTTGAAGTTACCTTTTAAAGAGGTCATCCATCCTTTTCCCTTTATAATTCTTAAAATTCTTAAAACCAGAGTCCTAATTCTAAAAGCCCAATTATGGTTAAATGTTTTATTTCATGAATAATCATGATGATTTTTGCTACTATTATTAATAGCACTCCATTCATTGAGCACTTTCTGTCTTACTTAGCATTTCATATATGTAACTTTATTTGATCCTTCCAGAAATCCCTAGAACAAGGCAGGGCAAATGCTTTTATCCTGAATGAGGAAAACTGAGACTTAAAAATACCCAGTGACTTGGTAAGAGTCCCAGGGTGTTCAGCAGAGGATGGTTTCTTTCACTGCTCTAAGGTGCCAATCAGAAAGCTTCACATCTTAGGTTATTGTAAAAATTAGCAATTATAAAAGATATTCTTACCAAGAAATAATAAACCTTTTAACAGTTGAAACTGCCAGAAAGGCAGCCAGAGTAGTAACTCAAAACAGAGCAGAGAAGGAGGTTTTGGTCCTCCCATCTCTAGCTTTGAGCCCATAAAGTCCAGGTTTCAGAAAATGGGAAATCTTCCTGGTTGCTTGCTGAGGTACCCTGTTTCTCTTTATAACAGAAAACTTGGCCTTCATTACTTTCAGTTTAACAATTAATTTTCCTTAAAAGAAAAGGAAGGTTTGTTTGCCTGTGTTCTTCGAAGAAGGTGCAGAAATTAAATCTAAGCCATTAAATTATTAGAGAATATGGGCCAAGAAAAGGAAAGCGAGGTGTAATCATCTAATAAAGAATTATATGTTTTATTCTTCACATTGTTTTATATATAAAATTAAATATTTTAATTATTTTTTTTATTACATGTTTATGTCATAAAGTTATGTGACATAATTCCTTAAACAAAATTCTACTCCATGGATTAGGACAATTATAAAAACCTATTCACAAAATAAAGATTTATAGAAATATAGGGAACTAACAATGACATGTAGAAATGGTTGCTGCTACAGAACTAGATGACTAATCCTAGAATTGGAGTATGAATTAATTGATCTGGTTAGAGCTGCTATAGTATTTTTTGAGCAGGGCAGGTGAGGTAGAACTTATCTTTACCTTGGATTTACATTTACAGCAAAGTAATCAGTGTTATGCTGTGGTGGTGCATTCATAAGATAATATTGATTCACTCATTTACCAAGTTTTGTGAAATATCTATACCTTTTCATACCCATTTAAATGCTATATATCATGTTGCTCTTTTGAGAATAATAGTACGTAGTATATGTGTGTGTATATATATACTACTCTTAATATATAAACTTAAATATCCATAAATTTAAACATTTTAAAATTTATATACAAATTCTATTTACAAATTTAACCTTTTTCCTATTATGTTTAAAATCAAAATTTGGGGGAAAGAATTTAATATTTCTCACAATAATACATTGGAATTCAGCTCTCTCAACCTAGCACCAGGCATGGTCACTAGTAAAGTCTAGGAACCCCCAAACTTACATTACTCCTAATACCACTTCATATCTCCTTTTATTGCTGTGTTGGAGACCTGCCATCATGTAAGATTTCCCTCTATCCTGGGCTCCTCTTCACACATATCATTATGTTTGCATTGATTTCTGTATTTGCTATTCATGTTTTTTTTTTTTTTTTTTACTTTTCTTTTTCAATAATTTCCCTTGCTCGATCTTTTCAAAGTTCTAGCCTGTAGCTCTTCCATACTCGGTATTGGTCTTTTACAATGGATTTGAAGCAAACCTGTGTGGGATTCCAAGACAAGTATTTATCAGTCCATTTTTTGGAGTTAAAATGAATGCTGTAACTATATTCCATAGTAAATACAGTGAGATTTAATGTGCTAAGTTAATTTAAACAGTTTTGACATTTTTTTCCTTGAAGGACTCTTCTGGGTTTTTATGATTTCACTTAAGTGAGGATACAAGGTGGTTTAATCACTTTCCAGCAGTACTCTAACAGCCAACATTCCAAGTTAAAGCTATGTGTCTTCTCTGGGTTTGGACTATTTCCACCTAATCCAAGGAAAAATATTTGTGAGACATTAGTTAATGCATTTTCCAGGAATGAGAGTGGGAGGGTTTTTTTTTTCATAGCTTATAGAATATTAAGCAATTCAAGCCTCTAATATTTAATTTTACAGAATTGTCAGTACTGGTAGCAAAGGCTTCCTCTAGAAAGTGAGAAATAATGTGAATTCACTTTTTGGTATGTTTAAGAGGGCAAGTCATAAATCTTTAGTCTCAGATTTTTCTAAAATAAAACTGGGCATTGATTTTTGCTGTAATCTAATATGCAGATATAATGAAAAGATCCATAAAGCAGTGTATATATTTTGAAAGTTCTCATAAAAGGTGGTGTACACTGAAATCATTATTATGCAGAAAACATCTAAGATGTAATTATTCTTTTTTATGGTAGTTTATCTAAGTTCTTTAAAAACTTTAATAATGGTAAATATTAATGGAAGAACCTTATGTGTCACATTTGCATTCATAAATATCCATGAAGGATCTCTTTCACCAATATTATTCAGTCTTGGTCCAGGACAAGATCAGACATTGATTATGCTTGACAATCTTAACAAAAGTGAATAAGGAAGATAGATTTTCTTAATTATCTAGAATGGTGAGGGGCAACAATCTTTAATATAAAAATAATAAATAGGAATATTAACAGATAGAATGATAATGGTCAATTACAAGTAAATTATAACTATTGAGCTAATACCACTATTAGCTCAATATGGATGCTGGACCACATAATAGCTCTTTATGTATGTTTTATATAATGTAATTTAACAAATTTCTTACAGAAGTTCAGGTAGTTCTATACCCATTTTACCCAAATGTGGAAACTGAGGTTCCAAGAAATTAAGTGATATGCCTAAAGCTTCCCGGCTAGAGTCATTTCACATACATCAGACTCCATTAGGCAAAGCTGCTTGTTAGTGTTTGACTACCTTGTGATCTGAGGTAAGGTATTGATAATGTACAAATAGTTTATTTTGTTCAAAAATATGTGTTTTCAAGATTGAATTAACTGTCTGGCTATTTGGAATTTATAGCATAGGTGAGGGAGTAAAACTCCATGTAAATGACTATCTTGGTTTTAGCTTTTCTAATCACACCCCATTTCATATTACACATGGAGATATATTTTTCTTGTATTTAACAAACATGTATGTAGCCCTAGTGTGTGTCAGGCACTGCTCTTGGTAATTATGAAAATGAATTCATTTAATGCTCACAGGATTTCTATGGGGTAGGTATTATTTTAAACCCCATTTTACAGGTAAGATAACTAGGCATAGAGAAGTTAAGTGACTTGCTCAAATCACAGAAAGTGGCTGAGCCAGGATTTGAACCCAAGCGGTTTGGCTCCAGAGTTTATGCTCTTAATTGTATGTATTTTTCAGATTTTATGGAATTTGTTAAAAGCATTAATTGTTTGAAACCAAGTACTGAACTTAAAGTGTGGAGGGTAAGTGGAGACAAACAGGGTCAATAAAACGTTTAGTAAATAATGACTCCCAATAAGACCTTGGAATTCTCTATGTTAAAAATAAAAGATGAATTGTAAAGAGAAGCTGAAAAGAGCTTTAATTATGTTAAAAGCCAGTTGAGACTTCTACTTTATATATCTGTTTGGTGTTTGCAGGCTTTGTGTCTATAGCTGAGCAGTGTGAATATCATGTCATCATTTCCTATGTTGAACCATTGGTTACCTTCCTTCCACTAATGAAGTATTGAGCTCTGTGATGGCTATTTCCCACCCCAGTTATATGTATCCTGCTTTAGCCCGTATACCATAAATGACAGGGTTTGTTTGTTTTTTATCAAGGTATGGGGCAAATGAGACTTTCAGAGTTGTTTTGTTAAATAGGGCTGATGTTTCAAGACCTTTAGAAAGAAAGAGGCTGGACAATGGATTGTTGTCGATCTGAACAATGGTTTGTTAAAACTGAAAAAGGGTTGGTTGGTTACTGTTGATTTCTATTTCGTTTTTTTATAGTACACTTTTTGGTTAATTTGGTTAACTTGTGTGAATCTCAATTTTGGCAAAAACTATGTTATGTGTTCTTAGATGTGCCGTATGGGAAAGATCAGAGAAAGAAAGAGTTGCAATAAGATTTCCTAGAGGTGTACTACAGCCTGAAATTGAATATTCTATGTGGGGGAGGTGAAGGAACACCCAACGCCTCTCGGGTAGGGTTAAGGACCTTTGGCTTCAACTGGATCTTCTAACGACTGTTCACCTGTAATCAGAGGCAAGTTTACCAGGAGCTAATTTACTGGGACTTAGGTTACAGGGCCCCTTCCTTAACATCAGCTCCCTCCAAGGTTTGGGAGGACCTCTAGCTATGTAGCTGCATGGTTTTGTAAAATTTGAAGAATCTTAAGATATTTAAACCCCAGTTAGTTAAGACTGCTGTCTCTTTTCTAGTCTGACCTTCCTTCCACCACATTTCCTACATGTTGGATTGCTTTGGCGTGATCACAGGCATTTTTCGGATTTGGCTAGAGGGAAGTTGAGCTGGGAGTATGCAGCTTTAACTGCAATTTGAAAATTGTTTTGGAACATTTCAGTAAGACAGCTGAGGAATTACAGATTCCTAACTTGGACAAATATGAAGAATTCTTTTTTCTCCTTTACCTTTTGCTTCTTAGAAACTAAGAAAGTTCAGATAATAGAACATAAAACTAAAGTAGTACAGATGAAGGATGAAATAAATAGAAATTAGCCTGGTGTCAAATATGTAAAAAAAAAATCAGATTATCCCAAAAGTTGCAACCCATTGAGAAGAGATAAATATTGGTTAGATGTAATTAATAAGCTCATCTGATTCTTTGAAAATCTAGCTGACAAAAAGGAGTGAATCATATGAATACAATCATTTACAGTTGGGGAAAGAGTTGTGTTTCTTGCTTGTTTGACCATAAAATATTAACATGAAGAAAGAGAAAGTGAAACTTCATAATATGTGACTACAGGGAGCTTTAAAAGTTAATGAGCATCTTCAATTTACAGAGTACTTACTTAGGAGTAGTTACCACAGAGGAGACTGAAATACCCTGAAATTCTGCAGCACACATATAAGAGAAACTTTATACAAGTTTCCCCAAATTTGACAATGATCCGGAAAATTGACTTGACATGAGTTGTAAAGTTAGAAGCTTTCCTAAACATCTATTTCTAAACAACTACATTCCCATACAACAATTAGAAGAAACATGAAATTATTCTTCAGTTGTCTATGTAGAAAATTATATTACAAAATTGTCACTTGTCAAAATGTGCATATTCAAAAATTTTATGAAAAAAGATTATAGAGGTTTGACAGATGATTAATAAATATAGGATGGCATTTTTCTGAATTTTGTGATGGTGGTGGTATTTTTCAGTTGCTTACAATTTGTAACTTTTGGTCATTTTTCTTGTTCTCAATGCATTATCACTCTTACCCGATTTTTTATTAATAGCTTTCTATTCTTCTTCTTTAAAAGGGTCTAGAAGTTGTATGAGCTCTAGATCCCACACTACTTGCCTATAGTTTTTAATGTGAAGAAAAAGGTTTATTATATTGTACACATATTTCAGAAAGCATAATGTGAGAAGTAGAAGATGCTTCCCCACTCTTGTATCTAAGCCCCAGGAGAAAACAGATTTAACCTTTGCTGTGTATTGTCCACAGTTGTTTAGGTCTGCCTTGACCAATAAGGTAGACACTAGCCACATGTGGCCATGGAGCACTTGAAATGTGACTGAATTTTTAACTTCATTTAAGATTTTAATGAATTTAAATTTGAAATTTAACACAAATAATATATTCATTAATTGGAAAACTTTTAAATATGTTAAAAACAATTTGGTATATGAATTTACTTTAGGTGTAAATTTTGTGAAATGTAAAGTATGGCACTGGGGTGTGTGTGTGTGTGTGTGTGTGTGTGTGTGTGTGTGTGTGTGTGTGTATGCTTTTTCCATAGAGGATCATACTCTGCATATACTATTCTACATCTCAGCTTTTTAACTACGTTTGCACATCTTCCCACAGCAACAGATTTATCTCATTAATTTATTAGCTGCATAATATTGTATTCTATTCATACAGTCTTTTTTTCACAGAGATGCTGGAGTGATTTTTGAAATGTGAGATCATTGTCACTTACTCCTGTGTTCAGAACCCTCCCGTGGCTTCGAATCTATCTTGAAATAAAATCTCAAGTCTTTAGTATGTCTCTAAGGCCTGACATCTGTTTTCCACTGCTCTTCTACCCAGTTCAGAGTGGTACGTGCATCTATTAATCTATAATTTGGGAACTAAACACAGGTGTTTCATTCTTGTTAAATACTCTTGTTAGAAATATTACCAGTAAAGCAAAGTCTCTCCATTCACTAATTTAATGTCTTAGTTTCTCACATGTTTGGCCACCACCAGCTCCTTTTAAAGCAAGAAATCTTATTTTTTTCCTCATCAGTAGTGCTCAGTGAAGTAAAAAAACATACTCTTGTTAACCAAAGTAAAAAATGTTGCAGGGCCTGTCTAATCAAGGGCACATTGAAAGGAGGAAATGGTGTTATGGCAGGTAGCTGAAATGTACTGTGTCTTAAGAATTTGGTGCTTCTTTATTGCTAGATTAAATTTCAGAATTTAGAGTCTAAATTTTCCCTTTCACATCTGGTGGCACTTTTTTTTAATCAGTGCGCAAAAAGAAAAAAATCTGTCTGCCTTCTCTCCATGCCTCTTCCTACAGTGCAGCCTATGCCAGGCTTAAGGAAAAGCCTTTTGTGTTGGCAAGGAGACTCCAAAATGGTTTCCAAGTATATTAAAAGTAAAGGACTAGTTTTGCAGAAAAATTTAAGATTTCTTTTTGATTGGAGTGGTAGAAAGTACAAGACAACTTTAAAAATTAGATACCAAAAAGTAAAAACGTGTTTGCTCAGTGTATATGTAATATTAGTGTTCCAGGGTCACTGATGTAAGGTAAAATCCTATGATCTATTTAAACTTAAAACTTAATGTAGAATTTTGGAGGATTTATGATGGACAGCCAAAGGGATTACGATGCAGGGTATGGTGATAGTTGTAAATATGTGGATTGGCACACACTTACCAGTGAATAAATTTGTTGGATGAAAAAATGCATAAGCAAGGCACCCATGTTGCTTTCAATAAGTAGTGTCTGTTACAACATTGTGCCCTGGGAGCAGGGAACTAAGTAGAGATGAATTAAGCAGAAAGGAATATGAAGTGATGGCAGAGAAGAAGTAAACTTTAAAATCAAGGATAGTATGAAAAAGGACACTTGAGGATGAAGACAGTTATTGGGAAATGAGAAGGTAACCTTCTGTGTGTGGTACTAGGCAAGTGACAACCCCTAGTTGGAGTTATCAGAAGTTTTTAGGCTAATGTTTAATGAAATCAGGAAGGAGCACAAAAGGTAGAGTGACCAAAGTGTGCTTGTCAGTGTGTTCAGAGAAGCTGAGAATTAAAGTATAAGTGGCTCTTCACTGAGTATCATTTGAAACTCTTTATGAAGAAAGTGACAGAAAGTCCAACATATCCTGGCTTGAAAGGCATTTTATCAGCCCATATAACCAAATGGTCCACAGTTTAGGCTGACTTTTGGCAATGCCCTGATGGAGGTTCTAGAGATGGCCCAGGATCTTTGTGCACTACTCCCTTTGTGTGGGGGCCTCATCTTCAGACCCGCTACCCCATCTGCTGGCAGGATGGCTACATCAGCTCCACGCACGTCAGGCCTTTCTTTGACATATGTGATGGTCACTGTCTCCCTTGCTGAGCGTTGCCCTCCCACTCTACTAGGGTGCCTTTTGATAAACAAGTTTTTAATTTTAATGTTGAGTTTATCAGCCTTTTCCCCTTATGGTTTGTATTTTTGAGTGCTTTGCAAACTATCTTTGCCTAACCCAAGATGAAGAAAATACTCCCTTTTTTTATCTTTTAGATGCTACTGTTTTACCACATTTATGAGTATAATCTGCTCAGCATTCCTTTTAGTTTCTTGGTGATTCTGTAGAGCCAGGGTTGAGGACCACTGGCTAAGATGGTGCTGAATCCTCCCGAGAGTCCCAGGTACTGTTACAGTGCGGGGTTGCCTACTCACCCAGAAGAAACAACCAGTTTGATAGAACAACTTCATGTTCATCTGTTTTGTGGCAAACCAATATGTATTAAATTTTTTTGTTTTAAATTAATAGGATTTGCCTTTCTTTGAGAGGTGCATTACTATTTCTATTGAGATGAATGATATAAATGTGTTAGTGGTATAGTAACAGGAGAAAACTCCGGAGAGGGTGTAGATTCATCAGCAGTGATCAATTGTATTACATATTCAAGGTGTCATCTTGGATTCTGAGATCTTGAGACTCTTCAGCCTCAGTACTCCTTGATCTTATAATTTTGACATCATTGCACACTATGAGGTGTCCAAGATGTGAGAAAATAAAAATTTTTCCAGATGGTGCTCTTTTTTCATTTTTTAGAATGTTTCCATCTAATACTCTCCCACAAAAGGAAATCTCCCCTTGGATTTGCTTCTGTTATTATTTGTGTTCATTTTTCAACCTTGACAACTATGTGGATGTGGCACAGGTGGTTTTGTAAAGACAGTGATCTGTGAAGCTCCTTGTGCTGTGCTCCAGAAGGGGGAATACTTAAATTGCCAAAAATCAAAGCTGCTTTGAAGTAGTTAAACATGTTTTGGAGTCAGATGTAAATGAGGTAATTTTTTTTTAAGATAGTTGACAGATATTAGATAATTATAATTCTGGATAGACAGAAAGCAGAATAACGCTTATTACCTGTCAGGCTCTGGCTAGCATCCCAGCTCCACCACTTGCTAGCTATGTGGCCTTGGCAAGTCCTTAAGCTCCTCTGAAATGAACAGTAATGCCCACCCCATAGGGCACTGTGTGGATTAAATAGAGAATGCAGAAAATGCAGATAACGCCCTAAGCTATCAATGCCTGGTACATAGTATGTGCTCACTTAATCTCGCTATGCTGCCGGCTCTGCTTCTGCTATTCCAGAGGCTGCTGCAGGGTCTGTGTTGTGTTTGATCCTATCTCCTTATGGTCCACCCAGACAGGAGACTTGGGGTGGGGTTGGGGGCACTCTTAAAATCAACATGCAAAAGTTGAGGGAAGGATCTGGAGTGTAATTTACCTAAAATTTTAAAAATGTGTTTATTTAGTTGGGTTTTTTGTTTGTTTTGTTTTCTTATTTTGAGAGCCAGAGACTGCTTTGCTTCCCTTCTCTCACACAGCCTATGCCAGTGGTCTTGAACGCTTCAACATGTAGAGTGCCTAAACTTGTTTCTGTTTATGATGAATTTTTATAGTGAATATCACAAAAGACAAAAATTAAGAGATGTTTTTATAGACCTTTTTTTGTCTTGAAACTTTATCACACAGTAATTAAGCTTTATAAAAGTTAAAAAGTGTAACATAACAGTCATCCACATGCCTATGGATGGATATCAGGGAGCCTGCCTGTGTACCCCTGCAACTGTCAGAGAAGTAGCCATTTACTCCCATGTCATTTTCTTATACTTTTACCAGGTGTGGTGTGCAGTTCCAAACTACAGGTTTTAAAAATTTATCCCAGGGCTGTCATTTTCTTTATGTTCTGCTGCTACATGCTTGCTTTATTCAATGCCACATTTGCCAGATGCATCCATGTTTATATTTGTAGCTCTGGTTTGTTAATTTGGACTGTCCTATGGTATTTCTTTGCATGAAGATGCCATAATTTATTTATCCCTTCCCCTCGTGGTGGGCATTTACAGTCTCTCTGTGTCTTTCAAAGACTGTGCTGCTGCCGATATTTCTGTATATGTTTTGTTTCACACATTTTTGTTTGTTTTTATACAGGAAGTGAATTATTTTTAGTTTAGTCATATTTTGTGGACCTCAGTTTTTTCATCATCATAAGGTTGAACTACATCTCATATCTTTTCTAGCTCAAAATTGCACTTTTTGTATAGGTGATTTAAACAGGATAGTTTGAATTACTGGATTTTGTTAGTAATATAATCTCACAGTCCCTTCAGTGTACCTCTTCAGTATGTTTTGTAGGATATGGACAAAAGTCAATGCAACATTAGAAATAATGATTAAGCATAATGACACAAGACACTACACATTTTACCCCCAATTTTGTTTATCCTTCCTGGAATCTATAGCAATTAGAAATGTTAATAATTTAGAATAAACATAGTTGTTTGTATACCATATATATGGTCTCCTCTGGCATCAGCCTGGACATAGAGCTCAGGACCTCTACCTGATTCCACAAAAATTCCAGTCACATTGAGTGTTTTGTGTCCTCTTTAAACTTGTATGAGAATTTTTAGGGTCACAGCATTCTACTGTCCCCTTTGCCTTTCTTTCTTTCTTGTTTCTTTTTTTTTTTTTGTATAAACTAATTTTTCTTGGCAGTTACTAATTTTTATTATCCTCAGCTCGTGTCAAAGAAAACCAGAACAGTACACACCAAAAATGACAATAATCATATTGGGGTCATGAATTATTTGTTTCCTAAAGCATTGCAATTAAAAAAACAATGGAAAATAAACACACAAAAACTAACAAGAACCATAGTGGATTTTGACCTATAATATCTAATTGTCTTCCCTTAGTCAGGTCTAACTTCCTCATCCTCACTTTAGGAGTCCGTTGTAATTTTTCAGTCCTTGGCTGTATCATTTGCACCCACAGTATAGATCCAGATTCCGGAACGACTTCCTTGCCATTAAAGCTCTGTTCACAGCAGTGTGTTGTAAATCAAATTAGTTAACAATATTATTCTTTTCTGTGTAAAATGCCACTTGGATAAGCTCCATGAAAATTTGGTATGAATCTTATTTCACCTCTGTAGATCTTACCAAGTGTGTTTAGTTTTCAAGAGAAATCACTTTCCATACTATTTAACATTGGTTTATTACATTTTTATGGTGAAAATTTAAAATTATATTTATCTTGTCCTTCATCAAGTCAAATACTTTTTTTTGATATCGTTAATGTACAATAACTTGAACAACATTATGGTTACTAGACTCCCCCTATTATCAAGTCCTCCCACATACTCCATTATAGTCACTGTCCATCAGCATAGTAAGATGCTATAGAATCACTACTTGTCTTCTATGTGCTAATCTGCCTTTCTTGTGTCTCCCCCACTCCGCCGCTACATTATGTCTGCTAATCGTAATGCCCCTTTTTTCCCCTTATCCCTCCCTTTCCACCCATCCTCCCCAGTCCCTTTCCCTTTGGTAACTGTTAGTTCATTCTTGGGTTCTGTGAGTCTGCTGCTGTTTTGTTCCTTCAGTTTTTTCTTTGTTCTTATACTCCACAGATGAGTTAAATCATTTGATACTTGTCTTTCTCCACCTGGCTTATTTCACTAAGCATAATACCCTCTCCATCATTCCATCCATCCATGTTGTTGCAAATGGTAGGATATGTTTTCTTCTTATAGCTGATTAATATTCCATTGTGTATATGTACCACATCTTCTTTATCAATTCATCTACTGATGTACACTTAGGTTGCTTCCATTTCTTGGCTATTGTAATAGTGCTGCAATAAACAGGGGTGCATATGTCTTATTCAAACTGGGCTCCTGCATTCTTAGGGTAAATTCCTAGGAGTGGAATTCCTGGGTCAAATGGTATTTCTATTTTTAGTTTTTTGAGGAACTTCCACACTGCTTTCCACAATGGTTCAACTAATTTACATTCCCACCAGCAGTGTAGGAGGGTTCCCCCTTTTCCATATCCTCCCCAACGTTTGTTGTTGTCTGTCTTTTGGTTGGTGGTGATCCTTACTGGTGTGAGGTGATATCTCATTGTGGTTTTAATTTGCATTTCTCTGATGATTAGCGATGTGGACCATCTTTTCATGCGCCTATTAGCCATCTGAATTTCTTCTTTGGAAAAGTATCTCTTTTGTTTCTTATGTAAATGAAACAATATAAGATTATGAATGGGAAAAGTACTATAACAAAGAGAAAAGTACTAGAGATTCTGAAGCAGTGGGAGATTAAACTTGACTGTAGGAGCTGGGAAGGATTCTTGGAAGAAGAGGAATTTAAGCTGGGCCATAATGGATAAAGATGGTAAAGGTTCATGACAAGGAAGAATGGAGGCCCTCCAGACTAGCCTATCTGTTAGCTGAACACCAATACCAGAGCAGCCTCTAACATTCCAGCATAAAGCAGAAACACTCAGTTTCTCCAAATTGCTGGCCCACAAGTTTGTGAGATATAATAAAAAGTCATTTTTTAAGTCACAAACTTGGAGTAGTTTGTTACTTACCAAAAGATAACAGGAATGCCAGCCAATGTCAAGAAGGGGGATGCTTTTTATGTTGTTGGGTATGTGCTGAAGACAGTACTTAGTCATCTAAAATCTCTCCCCAAAATGTACTAATGAATGCAATTTAGAACTTTTAGCAGGAAGACTGAGTTTGGAGAGAATTCTAGGCAGAGGAAGTGATATGAACTAAGATAGCAGGTATGGAAGGACTGGATATATGTAAGGCAGACAGGAATTAGATGTGATGGAGTAGGGTACCTCTTGGCAGCAGCAGAAGACTAGAAAGGAAAGTTATGGACATGTTATGAAGGGCCTTCAATGTGAGGCTGAAGAAACTATACAACATGGAGCCACTGAAGACTTTTGGAAAGATAAATTATGCTGGTGGAACTCTTCTTTAGGAAATCTTTTCAGATATTTGTGGGATTGACTCAACTGTGCAGAAATTAGGGAATCAGTTTAGAAGGTATTGCAGGATGTTATGTGAATCTGATTTATGGTGGTTGCAGCCAGAAGGAAGACTATAGAAAATAGATGGGAAATATTTTGGGCAGTGCCACCATTAGCACACTCAGTGCATTCTGGGAATTAAAAAGGCACCCTTTCTTCAAGACCTTTTACTTCCATCTGTTAGAAAATTGTTGTAATACATTTATTTAATTAGAATAAGACACTTGACTGCCATCTACTGGAAAATTGTTAAACATATACATCTATGATGTGAATGCTCTGCCCCACAGATGTCGCAACTCTTGTGCAGTACGCAACCTGTACTACTATGCTTGTGATCGTAATCATGTAGGGCTAAGTGATAGGACTTGGGAACCAATTGTATTAGTTATCAGAGGGAAAAGGAGGAAATTTTGAGTCTGGATTATAGGAAAGTAGGTAAGAATATTAATAGAACTGGAACCTATTCTAAGGGAATAGTTTTACAAAACAATTATTCTAAACATGGAAAATTCAAGAAGTCGTTATTTGGCTCATTGATCCCAGTACTTTGCATTTACCCCATAAGAATTTTGTTGATCTTTTCTTCTAGAGTCTCAGATTTCCACCCTTTGTGACATCTAAGAATGTTGACCAATGCCATTTCCCTTTTGAGTTCTATACACCCCTCTCTCCTATATCTTGTCCTTTCCTAATCAGTGCTTTTTCTCAATCTCCTTTGCAGGCCCTTTTCTCTCAAGTTTTCATTCTCATGCCTTTGCATATAGTAGGTGCCTAATAAATACTTTTTAAATTAAATTACATTGCCTTTGAAAGATCAGTTTCAGGTTTACCAGGAGACTGACTCATAGGCGCCAGGGACTAAGGGTGTGCCAGACTGCAGTAAGTAGGAACCTATCCCAAATAAAGTTCCTTGTTTTAGACTCTATTTTCTACACAATGGGTCCCTCTTTAGCAGGGAATTCCTGTCCTGTTGATGTTCATCATTGTTCAGCAGTGGCAACACCAGGAGAACAAATTATTTACATTGGCTGTGCCATGTGGGTGTGTCCAATTCAGAAAACACTTTAAAAGAAAATAATGAAGCTTTCCCAGCTTCTGACTTGGGAAGAATGAAAGGTTACCTTTTTTTTTAAATCTCCACTCTTGTTTACATTAGTGATAGGTTATGTAAGATCACATTTAAAAATTTTCATTTGAGTTTACTTGCTAACCTTAACCACCCACTGCCTTGCCTGCCCCTTCTCCCCCACCCACATCCATTCACCTAAGTTATTTTTGCTTTCACTTTTCATGGGGCTTGTGTATCTAGGCAAACCCTAGAGCTTTACTTCTCTGATACAACTTCACAAACATTTATTGTGTGGCTGCTTTGTGTGAAGTGCCATGGGAGGCCTCATGGAAGATAGAAAGGTTTCAGATTGCTTTTGCCTTTCTGAAGAGACTGGCTTAATGGGAGAAGTAGACACATATGTAACTGCTCCAGGGCAGGCGATGACAAGGGTCATAATATAGTGCAGACAGAGCCAGGATTCCCTGTGTAAACATCACTTGGAGACTGAGCCACATACATGTACTTGCCATATTTCTTTTCTAAATTGCACATGTTTTAACTCTTAACTTACCTAAATTGAGTTAGCATGTGTTTCCTCAAAGATTCTTGACTCAAAAAACACTATGATAATTAGGATTTAATGGATTTCAAAAATGCATTATATTACACTAAATTTAGCAGATATAATTTTTAAAGTGCTTTTAAGTTGACACAATCAAAAGAAATGAGAGAAAAATAGAGTAGTATTAAATAAGGATATAAAACAGAAGTTTTATGTTTATATAAAATCCAGTATTTAGGAAATGTCTTGAAAATCTGTAGCCAAATTATATTTTAAAATATGATTCCAGCACAGGGAAAAAAATGTTAAAAACAGCATAGTAGGAAAAATTATGACTTTCATAAATACAATAAGGTAACATGTAAAAGAAGAATGGATCATTGCTGTTTAAGTGAGGTGTCTATTATTTAATTAAAACCAATGACATTTTTAGTTATTGGAGAACCAAAGACATTTGAATTTTTAAAATTTAAATATTTAAGATTTGAAGTTTAAATGAAAATATTACTTTTGCTTCTTGACATAATCTTTATGTCTGCATAACTCATTCTGAACAATGAATGAGTGAAATTGAACCAAGTATGCACATTATACAAAAATAAATACTACAGAAAAATCATTGTATCTTTTATTTAAAGCTAGTCACAAGATTAAGGGTGTATTATTTATGTAAACAATTCAGGTTTACTGTCCTAATAACATGTTTGAAAGTCTTACTTAAGAAATTCATTCCTCTAAGATGAAATGCAGCTTCTTCGTGAAGCCATGCTACCTAGTTTTCCTTTGCATGTTCATTAAAAATCTAAAATCAGAAATGAACAGTGTGTCAACCAGTTTTACAGATGATAGAAGAATCTCAAATAGTGAAATAAGTATCAGAAAGATACCTAAAAAGGTTTCAAAGTATCACAGGAAATGGTAAGTGAGATGCAGCCTAAGAAAATGCAAGATAATACACCTAAGAGCAAATAATCTGAAATAGATATTCAATGGGAGAAAATGCTTAGTAATGCTGAAAGGGAGCCAAGGTGATATCAGACTGCAGACTAGGTATGGGGTTGCAATGGGATATGGCAGGCACAAAGAGAGCCATTGCCATTTGGCGAGTCATCTTGCAAACTCACTACAATAAAGAAAGCAGAAATCTCTTACAAATTAATGGTATCAAGAACTCATTTATCTTATACCAATCCAAGAATTTCTTAAACAGTAGTAATCAATATTTTGACTATGGTGGAAAATAGAACTTACAGTGCTTAGGAAGAAATGACCTAGTAAAGAGATTTAAAACAATAAATATCTTCTCTTTAAGTAATAAAAACAACATGAAGTTATATGATGGATGTAAGCAACTTGGAAGACAAATTTGTTTAGATTAAACTGAGGCCATGGAAGCTGGATGTAGTGTTAACACTTACATAGTCAATTCTCAACATTGAGGCCAATTGTGCAGATTGCAAAAGAGCCTCTAAGGCAGTGATGGGAGCTGGATCACTTAAGTTTGGAGTTCATGAAGAACTTTTAGATAACAGTGCCAGAACTGATTGGTAACAGCATGTTTTAACAATGAGATCCTATTTCTACTGTTGTCTATGCTGATCAGATTACTCTGCCTCATTGTTTACAATCTGTGATTCAGTGTATATACCCTAGGACCATTTAGATCCAGGTTTGCCAGGGTACCCTGCCCTTTTTCTTAGCATCCTTTTTGAACTTGGCTTCTAGAATTTCTTTGACTGGTTTACCATCTGTGCAACTGGCCTTCTGTTTCCTCTGAAAGCACTTCTTGTCCTGTATGTACCTGCTATCCTGTCTTAGAACTGATCATATTTGCACTTCAGCTGTCACTGTCTACTACTGATGACACCTCTTTGCTCTAATTCTTAGTCATTCGTTTTTTTTTAAAGGACACATCAAATCAGATGTTGTCTTGGCTTCTCACACTTAAGTAGTTGAAGTCCTGTTCCTAGTCTTCCCTCAAATCCAGCAAAGACAAAGCTTTCTGCTTACCCCAGTGAGGACAGCACCTCACCAATCAAAAAGACTGAACTCCTTCTAACCCTTATTCGTATCCTGTTTTGCACCATTTTATTCTTTATGTATCTGTCCTTTCTGAATCTGTCCCCTTTCCTCTAGTAACCAAATTCTTACTCTAGTCTTGAGGTCTTTCTCTCAAAATCTTCTATTTGTTTTCTTGCACAATACTCCAGTGCTAATAATTATAATACTTAATAAAATCATGCCATTTTTTTCAAACTATTGATGACTTACAAAACTTATAGTTTAGATAAGATTTCCATTTTTAAGACTTTCTTATTTAAAATCATACAAAAAGAGAATTAGTTATATTAAGCAAATTTAATATTTGTCACTTATTATGTAAGCCCTATGTGTTGCCTTTTCAATTTGAAAATTGTTTAGGCCATGAAGTGTCATCTTTCATTGAGCTTTCAGCCATTTCTTGATTTCCATCTCTGGGTCTGAGATTGAGCTAGGCCTGTGCTGAGGATTATGACTGAGGTGTGGACTTTGGCCTTAAAAAGCTCACATTGTTGTTGGGGGCAGTGATTTTGGTTGAATGACTGAGAAATCATTCATATGTTCAGTAAATACTTATGAAGCCTCTGACTCTATGCTAGGCACTGTGCTGGGGTCTGGGGATACAGTATGGTAAGCAGGAAATACATGACCACTGCTCACATGGCTTCCAGTCAGCTGGGGAGACAGATCATTAAACAGTAAAGTGGGGAGTTGAGAGGCGCTGCAGACTCAGGCACACGTAACCTAATAGATGAGTGAGCACGAACTACGGGGAGATGAACTCTAGTGAAGAAAAATGCAGAGCACAGGTACTTAGAGAATGGAAAGAAGGTTGACGTGAGTTTGACTGTTGGAGAGGAGAGGGCTGGTAGCTAGAGGGAGAACTGGGATTCTTACAGGCTCATTTAATAAGCACACACATCTGTCTGAAGTTTTAGAATGAAAATGTCCTATTCAAAATATTAGCAATGATTATGTTCCCCCTGCTTAGGATCTTTGGGATAGTTTCCTTAATACTTATTAAATTCTTAGCCAGGAAAGTAGTGAAGTGTACATATCTGTGTTGTTGTATAAAAATATAAATATATATAAAATAGGTGGTCTCTTCAGTTACAAGTTATTTTACCAGTGGAATAATTTGAATCAGAATTAGCCTTCTGGTCATTTGTTTGGTAAAGACTTTTACATTTTAATCCAAATGTGGCAGTTGGAAACCAAACACAGCAATTTTCTCATTTTAATAAAATTGTGATTGTGCCAGGGCATCAGGTTATAACAGAACAGCCTTGCCAATAAGCAGCAAAATTTACTTGTCTGTTTTTTCTTCCAGGGTATATGTAGTTAAATTCAATCCATTTTTAAAATATTTCACTAAAAGTTATTACTTATCACTAGTAAGCCCAATGATGTACTATTTGTTACTCATATCTGCAGGCCAACAATTTATATTAGGAAGTAAAACTTTTACTGTTTGGCATTAAAGTTCATCTGCTTAATAAACTGATATTGCCTCAGGTTTCAAACTTTGTCATGAATAAAATAGGTCCTCATGCAGTTTAGAAATAATGCACCAGCTGCAAGTCCAAAAACACTTGCCGTTCCTCACGTAATAAAAAAAACCCCAAAGCCTTATAATTTATAGATGCATAATCGCTTCTTGGTGAATTTATTCATCTAAGTGGTGCAGGCACTCCTTTGGTTTAAAACATACAACCCTCTCTAGGCAATCCACAAGAACTCTAAGGTACTTAATTTTTTCCCTTCCTATATTGTGAGCTGGTTAGTGTTGAGGATAAACTTAGCACTTCATTTAAAGCTCAAAGGCGTGATTGTTTTAAAACTTACCTAACATCTTTTTTTTTAATCATTTAAATAGACATGTAAGTTCCTACAGGTGTGTCCTTGGTCTTTTATTTAACATTTGGACAGTTCCTTTAAAACTGTATTGTGCATTTTTTCAAAAACATTCGGATCCTGACAAGTTCCACCCAGGTCTAGATGGTGGTAATACACAGGTGAATACAGCAGAAGTCGCTGCCCTCATGGCCCTTCACAGCCTGGTAGAATTAATATTCCAGTGGGTCCTATAGGTACACTTGCTATTTTGCTTTCCCGGAACCTCTGGTCTGATAAAATCTGGGCAACTGTGTCATGTCGTGTCTTTTTAAATCCTTTCACTTCAAACAGATGGCATGAGTGTGTTGCTTCAGAGACGGCTGTTACTGTTTACCGTGGAGAGTGAACATTCCAAGAAAATGAAGCTCTTAACCAGAAGTACGATTAAACGAGTTGCATTGCTCAGCACTGTTAAGCTAGGTTCTAAGTTTCAACTCTAGAGTATATTAGTATTCCATTAATAAAGCAGCGTTTTCACACAGTTAATAAGATAATCAGTTTTCCAGGAGATCATCAATGGCTAAGTGAATTCTACAGTAAAGTGCTCAGCTTCAGATGATAATCCTCCCGCCCCATCCCCAGCAATAATAACATTTTATATTTAGGTGCCAAGTACCATTTTTAAGAACCTTACATAAATTTCTAATCTATTCCTGGAGATAATTCTTAGAGATAGGGACTGTTATTATACTTGTGTACTGCATATGAAGAAGCTCATACTACTCAACTTGCCCAAGGTTACCAAGTGGGCAAGAGGCAAAGCCAAGGAGAGATCGCAGGCCGTCTGCCTCTCAGCCTTTGCTTTACTGCCTCTCATACCTAAATAGATGCTTTCCTGCTACCCTTCTGGCTTGTTTGTGTCTAGCAATTTGCTTTCTCTCAGATACGTAAATACTGATTTGTTGCCCTCTTAATGTGAAAATGAAAATATGGGCTTCTAATTTTTTTTCCTTATTCATAACCTAACATAGGCTTTTTTTTTTCTTTATGAGTCTAGCAGAGAATAACCTGGAAGTTCATTTGTTTTGGTTCTTAATTGTGTTTGCTTGCTTGTTGGTTTATTAATGTATTTGTTTCTTTATACTTAGTGCCCTGGCAGATTTATCAAATTTAAAATGAAGATTTAGTCAAATTGGTTGCATACAAAATTTTATTTTTCTGGACCTCTGGAAAACAAGGGAGACAAACAGAAAAGCAGTCTTTGTTTTCCCATAAAGAGAAATAGCACAGTTTTGCCAGCCTCATGTTTGGAGAGGGACTTCCTCCCTGCGGTCTCTCAGGTCGCTTTTCCCCTGGGGGTTTCTTGCTGGAGCAAGTAGCTCTGCCATTCTGACCCCACGCCTGGTGCCCTCCTACAGCAGTGCTGTCTGCTTCCTCACCCCCCTTATCTCCTCTGTGTCTTTCTGCTCCTCTTCCCAGGTCAGTCGATTGCAGTCTGAGGAGGCCTGTGCTCTGCTCCTCGCCTGGAGGAGTTGCTGCCTTCAGAGTGTCTGCTTCATCTTCTTCCCTCATTTTTTTATTGATCAACCTCCTTGAGGACAAATTTTTGTTTGTTTTCTTGTTTCTTTCACTGATAAATCCTCAGCACCCAAAACAGTGCAAGGTATGTGTTAGGTGTTTGGCATTTGTTGAATGAACACATACCTGTGTCATGGTACTTACTGTATTTATTGTATTTAATAGTTTCATATATGTTCTTCTCCTTCCCTAGCCTGTATGCTTCTCATTTTATTCATCTTATCAATGACTCTGACGTATGAGGTACTCAGTGAATGTTTATAAAAACGCTTAGAGGCTAATTAATACCTGTACATCTCTGGGGTACTGGGTGGAGGTGATTAAAAGGAGGGAGCAAGAATAGGTGGTGCCTGATAGGACCTATGAATTAGACGTTTTCAACTCTGAATCAGAAAGGAGGAGCAGAAACAGAGCCCCGATGTCCCCTGCCATGCATCTGGGCAGAAGTTTAGCTTCTGCACCCTGTAATTTGCTCATTTGGGCACACCAGCCCCAGATACTCATTTGTTTTTCAAGGTAATGTGGTATGGGGCGTAGCTTTAGAGGTAGGAACCTCAGTGAACCTCAGTGAAAACTCCACAAATCTGCTTCTGTCAATTAGGGGCACCTATGTGGCATTAACTTCCACAAAAATCCAAAAAGCAAGTGCCCTCCATTGTCTATTCTTTTAAAGACACTGAAGTGTTATTTTTTTATTTTAAATTGAATCAAATTTAAAGGACCTCAGGAGTAATATATTTTATTCTACACCGAGGTTTGTGGAGGGATACTTGCAGATAGCCATTATTTCCAGTATTTCTTTCTCTTCACATGCATAGAAACCCTGCCTCACTCACAGGGTGGGTTTTCCTTACATACCATATGATGCCTTCACCAATCAAAGGCTTGTGGAGTGTTTACTGTGTACCCCGCTCACTGGCTTGATGGCCTGCTGACCTTGGCCAATCCAATTTATTTTGGAGGTTCCTTTTAGTTTTCATAAAGAGTGGAGGGAAGTGGAGAGGGGTAGATGGAAGCACATATATAGAAAGGAAGCAGCATGTCCTAAGACAGAATTCTGACAGAGTAGCATGTTCTAGAAATAGTGCAGCGTGTTCATAATGGTTGAAACACAGGTTCTAAGAGAGGAAGAGGAATGGAATGGCCCTGGCCTAGGAGAAACTGAGCTAGATGGATAAAGGTGGGTATTGAGAGCTGTTGTCGATTTAAAGCCCATCAGCACCTCATACACTCTCCCCCCTTCTGCCCACCAGCTCTGCAGCCAGCATTCCTCCTATTGGGCTGATTGTACAGGTTTAAGATTTCCAACCTTAGCTCAGTGCTCAGGATGACTTTCTTCTCATGTAAAAATTTTTTTTCCAACTTATTCTAATCAGCTGCATTTTACATTATGCATAGTGGTTATTCTAAACTGAAACAACTTCTCTCAGGAACTCAGCTCTCACTGCTTCTTCATTTTAAGTGTTCAATCTCCCTGGTCATTTTCCCAAGGAAATAGATAATAGCTGGTGTATGCTTCCTCAGCTTGCCTACTCTCCACATTTGGACTCACCTCCATCTCCAGCCATCCTTACGGTCCGTCTTTCTGCCTCAGAGGGAAGCGTGTCTTCACCTTTTTCAGAGCTAACCCCCACTCCAGGGCTCTGGAGCTTGTTTTATGCTCCGGGTCCTTGCTCTACTTATCATCTACTTTCTAATTTCTTCCTTATGGCAGACTTTCTTTCAGCTGGTCAACACTCTCCAATCTCTCCTAGCTGCAAAACTGCACTCTTTGACTTCTCTTTTTTCTTGAGATATCCTCTGTTTCCCCTTATTTAAACAAGGATTGTCTTGAGAATTTAGAAAAATTAGTCGACTGTGATGTGGAGGAAGAAGTGAAGGAGAACAGAAGCCTGAGGGAGAAGGTCTTTGAGGATAGTACTGAATCAGAGTGGGGGCCATGAAGAGCAGCCGGCGTGTTTAAGAAGTATTGAGGAGGTAGAATTGACCAGACTTTGAACTGGGATGGGGATGAGATTCAAGGCGGAGGGAGAAATCCATGATGACTCATGTGAATTGAGTGAGTGCAGAAGAGGGTCACTGCTTCTGGAGAAAATGAGGAATTCCCTTTGGGAAGTGTCAAGGTGAACTGCTCTTGGGCCATCCAGTTGATGAAATCGAGTAAGCGATGAAGTATAGGAAGTATGGTCTGTAGCTCAAGACAAATGTTTGTTTCCTAGGAATACCTTTTGTAGTCAAAAACATATAGGAATATCTTGAGTTACAGAGTTGGATAAGCTCCCCTAGAGGTAGAGTGAGAAGAGAATAACCTTGGGGAATAACAGAGGAGGTAGAATAGGAAGGCCCTGTGAAGAAGACAGAATAAATGGCCCAAGGGAAAGATGGCAAATAAGAGGGGGGGGTGTGTGTTTTGTGTTTATAATTTTTGTTAGTTTTTTTGGGGTTTTTTAGCTCCTTGAGGACATGGATAATTGTTTCACCAGCTTCTAGCAACATCTGGCAAAACTGTAGATTCAATAAACATCTACTACATGCTGTTATTGACAGGGCTCATTGCAAACAGAGTAATCAATCACTTGGTGAGAACTTCTTTGCCTGAAATCACATTGCTAGGGTTTCTGGCAAGAACAGGTATGTAAATCAGGGAGTTCAGAAAGGTAGAGTAGCAGTAGGAAACACAGGACTGGGACGGGTTGGAGGGTACAATCACTGCAGCAGCCGCAGGACCATATTCTCACTAGAGACCTGTTTGTTGATGTAGATTACACTGCTTATTTCTGTGTTAGAGAGGAATCATTACTTGCTCCATGCCAATAGTTTTACCAGCAAAGTGGAGGTTCAAAAATCTGCACATTTTCTTGTTTTTATCTCCATAACTTTGGATTGCATTTAAGTTCCATTGTAACACTTTAATCATGAGTCAGAATTAAAAGCTGTTCTAAGCTAGGTTACATCCTTATGCCTCCCCAGAAAGATTTTGGGGGTAAGGGTAGAAATTTACAATCAAAGAATTCATCCAAAGCCACTAGTGACTCAGCTTGGCCTCACATTAGCCATGGCCTGTTTAGGGTCTCCACAGAGACTGTGCTGGTCACTGTCCCCAGAGCTGTGCAATAGGGCCTCTTGGACATGTGCAAAGAAAGGCTTAAAACTTCTATTTATAAATTATTTTTATCCCATCCTTAGCAAACAGCTATTTTTGTGTGTTTTCAAATGTGTGTTAGATGTCAGTACAGTGTTCTGTGTTTGTAAATAAGTAAATTATATATTTATGTAAATATAGGAGAGCATGCTCAAACATTTTTTAATTGATGAGTGTTTGAGAATATACTTCGGAGACTTCAAGTTAGAATCATAGGTATGGTTTGAGCATTGTGAGTACATTGTAACAATGAGAACTTTCCCAATAAAATTCTGTCAATAACTTTAGCTGTAATCAGATTCCAAGCGTTTTAGTTGCAAATGCAGATGTGCGACTTGACCTGAATTCCACAGTATGGATTTTAACTGAGAGCATTAAAACACAAGTTCAGAACCATTTGTTGCACTTTTTGTGAGCACACTGCAGTTTTCTCATGAACTACCTAATGCCTTGCCACATACGGTATGTTCTTTACAGTCATCCTTTAGTCACAGGCAGTTTAAGCTGTTGAATAGTATCTTGCTTTAAAAGGTAGGCTGATGGCGTTTCTATCTTCTGGTACATCTGGTAAGTTAATATATACAGTCTCTGTGAGTATCCTGCAGGGACCTGTTTTTACATGCATACAGGGACATTTATGTAGAAATCAAAGGCCATGAATCAGAAGAACACAACTCTTGTTTCCAGTGTAGTGGAGGCTTAAAAAAATTGGCTTTGAAAAATTGAAAGTAGTGTGGTTTGTTTTTATTGTGGAACCGATCAGGAAGAACAATTTACAGTCATTGCCATTCTTCACAGTTGAATGGAGTAGAGGTGCCTGCCTTGTGAAATGGAGCAGCTGCCCCCGTTTTCTCTGGGCTCACAAAAACATTTGCTTTTTAATCGAGAACTTTGGATGGTAGGGTACAGTTTGTTTTCATGGTGGAAGTAGTCAGTTGTGCCTTACCAGACAGCTGTAGTGTAATTAAGAAAAACTGTGTGAAAGTGGATTAAATATAACAGAAGCCTTTTTTTTAAAAAAAGAAAGAAAGCGTTGTTCACCTTAAATTTAATCATTTTTTCTTTAATGTTTAAAAGCAGAAATATCACTGTAATTCTGGTCTACAAGATTTTGCTATTTCATGATATCATTTAGTTCTAGAAACGTAAGACGCTCTACTAGAGAAAAATTTTTTGTAACAAATGCCAGCTAACAAGTATAGATTTTAAGATGATTTAGCTTGTGAGACATCTGCTTCCAAAATAATGTCTAAAATAAGGAATTGCACAGCTACATTTATGTTAATGTCTATGCATGAAAAGGTTAGTGATCTACTTTTGTAGAAAAAAAAATTTTGAGGCTGCTTTTTAGGCTTGCTTTGTATATAAGTTGCAACATTAGGAGAATTATCTGATTTTTAAGACCAGAAACTATGAGAGATGAAAACGACACTTTTCTTGATACATTTTTAACTGAATTAGTCAAATATAATGAAATAATCTGGTGAGGTGTTGATTTGTTGTAGTTAAATGTGGAACATTTAGGCTGTCAACTGACTTTGAAAAGCATACACCTACTTTATGCAGCAGACTTTGAAATAAGAATAGAAATGCCTTAATTTGCATCACAGTCTCTACAGTAGTGGATTAACTGTTACAGCAAGGTCAAAGGGAACTGAATTTTTTAAGAAAACTGTTGCATTCACAAATAATCAAGATTCAGACTAGACACTCATCCATTACATAGAAGCTTTTACACTGACTTCTCAACACTCTAGAAAACAAAATTTTCACCCTAGGCAAAATAATAACTCCCAATTCAAGTTCACTTGGAGTTCATCATATACTGAATTTCTAGGGAAGCCCCTTGGGCTTTATTTCAGTTAGGGGAACTTGGAAAGCTGGCTGAAGGGAGCAGTGGGCAGGCAGTTACAGCCCAGAAGCTCTAGCGGTTTCCTGTCTTGCAGCCCTTACCAGAAGAGTTGCTAGAGGAGAAGTCTATGTTGGGAGTTGTAGAGAAGACCCCCAATTGCCATTTCCCTCACTCTTTGGTGGCCACTCTTTCCTGATTCCTGGGTCTTTCCTCACCAGAGGTCCTAAGAAAACACTGAAAATCATACCTGAGTTCATTCTAAAGGGTAAACCGTGGCAGCAGCTCGATGGTTGGTTTGTCTGTTGCATACTGAGCCACATGTGCACCAAACTGCTCTGCAGACTCATGCAGATACTGGTGCAGGAGCAGAGTTGAGTTTAGGAAGGTAAATGGAAGGGAATCGGTGGGTGGACTGGGAAGGTAGAATAGCAATTGAGAAATGATCTGAGGCCAGATTTTAAGGTAAGAATGGCAGTGAAGAGCCCTGATGGAACAGAGCAGTGTGAGGCAGTAAGGAAATTACTGGAAATTCTAATGACTGGAATTAGGGGTCTGGATCCAAGTCCCAGCGAGCCAAGCATTTTGAAAAGGTCATGCAGCATCTGTGTCTTCATTTATAAAGTGGAACCTGTTCTACACACCAAACAGGTTGTGAGTCCTATAGAACAAAGAGAGCGTGTGTGTTGTGTGGTAGTAAAGTCCTGTAGTGTAGTTACGGAAAACTTGACCCATTTGTGTCTTTTATTTTATTTTATTTTTTTGAAACTCTTGGCAGCTAAGGAAACGGAATGCAACAAATATCAGATTTTACAAACAAGGATTCTTTCTCTATGCATGCTCTCAGATCTCCTTGATAATCCCAGGATTTCTTTCTCTTGAATTCCCACCTCACCCTTCCCCATAATATCAGTTCCAAACCTTTTCACCCTCCTCAAGCCCCAGCCCATGCTGCCCCTCCTCTCTTAGTCACAGCAGATAAACTCCTCCCCTACTCCCTGAGGAAGGTGAGCAAGGCCCGTGAGCGTCCCTGGCCACTACCTCAAAATGTCTGGCCTTCATCATCTCCTTCTCACTTTCTCCTCCCTGCAAAAGGTTAACTGTGTATTTGACACATTCTCAACCTCATCTCAAACCCTGGTGCATCACTTCTCGCCTGTCTTTCTCTTGTTCTTTTAATCTCCCTCACCTGGTCCCTCTCCATAGTCAGGAAACTGAGCTCAGTGCCACATATGTGGCTTTCATTTTCACTGCTGAAATTTTCACGAGTGATCTGAGTACCTTCCTTCTTCCTCCTCCATGCCTTTTTTTGGTACATTTTGGTCTTGCTTCTGTCTGTTTCTTGTGTTGAAACTCATGCCTCAAAGGCCACCACTGATTCTCATTTCCAAATCCTGTGACCGTCCCCCTGTTTCACTCCCTTTGGCCTCCATGCAATTCCCTGCAGACTCTGCCAACCCACGCTCTCCTCTCCTTTGGTGTCTGTGAGCCAGTACATGACTTGTTCTCATTCAGCTCGGTCACTGCTTTTCTTCTCAGCCCCTCAGTGTAGACATTCCCTAGGATTCTGTGCAAGGCCCACACAGCATGCAAAAATTAGTTCAAATTGGGTAGGTGAACTAAATGTAAAATCTAAATCTATTAAAACTGATAAATGAAAACAGGAAAATCTTTGTGACCTTGAATGAAGATTTCTTAGATATAGAATAAAAAGCAGGATCCATAAGAGAAGTAATTGATAAATTGGACTTCATCAAAATTAAACATTCTTTTAGGAAGGCATTGTTAAAAAGATGAAAAAGCCCCAGGGAGAATATATTTACAAAACACACATTTTGATAAAGGACTTGTCCACAATATAATGACTCTCAAAACTCAATGAACAGCTTCATTTAAAAAAAAAAAGGCAAAAGATTCAAATAGACATTTCATCAAAGAAGATGCATGGATGGCAAATAAGCACATGAAAAGATATTCAATAATATTAATTATTAGGGAATGTAAATTAAAACCACAATGAGATACAATCAGAATGTCTAAAATCACGTATGACAGTACCAAATGTTGGTGAGGGTGTGAAGGAATTGGGACTTGCATATATTGCTGGTGGAAATGTGCAATGGTGCAGCCATTTTGATGTCTGACAGTTTTTTAATAAGTTAAACATACACTTTCCATATAACCCCAACTATTCCACTCCCAAGTATTTGCTGAAGACAAATAAAAGAGCATGCTGTATGATTCTCTTTATGTAAAAAATCTAGAAAATACAAACCTATGGTGATGGAAAGCAAGTGGTGGCTCAGAAATGGGGGTGTCACATAGGAGGAGTGGATTATTAAGGAGGGCAAGGAAGCTGTTGGAGGTGATGGATATATTCATCATGTGGATGGTGATGATGCTTTCACAGATGTAATACATATGTCAAACAGATCAAATCTGTCACTTGAAAATGTGTAATTTCTTATACATTAATTATATCACAGTAAAACTAAAAAAGCTCACAGAACCACACACTTAAAAGGATGATTATTACAGCATGTAAATTATCCCTCAATAACCCTAACTTTTAGAAAAAAGCATATGGGAAAATGAAACATGGGGATTGAGGTTGCAAAAGAATTAAAGCCAACCTGAAAAGATTACATAGTATGATACCATTTGTACAGTATTTTCAAATGACAAAGCTTTGGAGATAGAGAACAGATTCCTGGGTGCCAGGCATTTGGAATGGTAACCATGGGAGGAAACGAGGTGAAGGATACATGGGAATTTTCAGTACTATTTTTGCAACTTTTAGTAGTATATTTGTAATATACTAATGAATCTATAATTATCTCAAAATAAAATATTTATTTTAAAAACAAAGATAGCATGCCAAAAAATCATCAGTTTTTTTATACCTTAAATCTATAATAATGTTACCAGGCAAACACTAGGAATGGAAGATGGAGTGTTTCCTTTCATGGAGATGATTACAACTTAATGTTGCATTGTTGCACATAGAAGACATAACAAGCATTTTCCAATTTCCAATTCCCCATCTAAGCATTCAGTATGTTAGTTTTTTCTCAGAGATTCTTACTTATGTTTTTATGACTGGATAATATATAAAATCGTTCAAAAATACATAAAAAGGGACACATTGTAAAGTCTTCAACTGTCCTCCATCTGTACAGTTCACACGCCTCTAAAAGTAAACAACTATTAATTTCTTGTGTATTCTTCCAGAATTTCTTTGTGTATACAAGTAAATGTGACTATATCTTTTTACCCTCCTCCCTGCTTTTACAGAAAAGGTAGTTTGCTAAACAGTATTTTACACTTCATGTTTCACTTACCAGTGTTTCTTAAGAAATTTCCAAGGTGGTACGTAGAGAGCTTCTTAATTCTTTTCTTTTGGCAGTTGCATAATGTTCTATTATATGGTCATGCTGTACTTTATCGATTGACATTCAGGTTATTTCTAGACTTCCATTTTTGTAAACAATCCTGTGGTGAATATCCTCACACATGTCATTTCCTACATGAACAAATACATGTGAAAATATGAAATTGCCCATATTGATTTTTTAACCTAGAAGAAAATGTATGTGATTAAATCTGATACCTGTAGAATACATTTTCAGGTGTATAATTATTGGAGACAAAATATTAGTGTCATTTTGATTTTCTGAACCACTACCAGATGTGCACGATAGCTTGGATACTTGAAAAGGAAGTGGAGGAGCTTCGTTTAAATGTTCTGTTCAGTACAGCTAAGGGGAAAATATTCAGGCACACGTGGATATTTCTCAAAGCCCTTTGCCAGTAGCTTCACTTAGGAACTCAGTCTTGCTCAGCTCTGTGAGTCTTCTTTGCCTGTTTATAAGAGCCTTTGCTTTCTCCTGATTAGCAGACCTAAGAACAGAGGCCCTTTATCTCCCCCATGGGGGTACTGCCAAAAATATCTTCTCATCTATCAGTGTGTTGTCCTTCATTGACCCCCACAATTATTACAGCTTTAATAATACAATATTTTATGGCTTATGCAATATTAGATTCTCTGAAAAAGGATGACTTTTTGTACACTTGGCAAGTAGATGGAGGGTGCTCTTCTACCTAGTAAGCCAGACAGTTGGAGTCTTGGGCTTCTCCACCACTGGTCTGTGTGTGTAAGAGAGGAAGTAAATATGGCAAAATTTAACAATTGGTGAATATAGGTGAAGGTGAATAATCTAGGATGTTTATTTTATCGTTACAAGTTTTCTATAGAGTCAACATTTTTCAAAATAAGTTGAAAGAATATTTTTTGCTGAGATTGTTTTCTGTGAGTTAGGGGCTGCTTCTTCATTACCTTTTATGTTCTTAGTTTTTGTTTTGCTCTTTCTATTTCTGAAGACATCTTAGAAACTGTTCCCAGATTTTTAAAAAAGTGATAGCAATTCACAGTTCACAAAATAAAGGTCTCCTATGTGCCACATGTTAGGCTAAGCAGTTTATGTGGATCTCATTTAAGTCCCTTTCAACCTATTATCATCCTCATTTTTCAGACATGGCCACTCGGGCACAATGAGGTTAAGTAACTTGCCTTAATCCACACAGCTAGAGCATGGTTGAAGTGTTACTTGCCAACATACCTGCTGTCATTATACATGACCTGGCTTCACTTGACCTGTTTTATTTTGGCCTCTGCAGTATTTTGAAGTGAGAGATAGATTATCCTCTGGCTAAAACTCTTAGACCAATTACCTGATCCAGATAATATGATAATCTGAAGGTCTCATGAAAGTACAAATGGATACACATGGAGAGGAAAATTGACAAGTTTCTTGACACAATAATTTGCAAAGCTCTATGAAAAAAAGAACTGCTTTGTGCCCATGCAGTAGTCAAAATGTTCCTGTCCTTTTCTGAGTTTGCTTTCGTTCTGTATACTTACTAGCCTGCTAAAGGGCATTATTGCTCTTTTTCTGTACATTTCCTATTGACTCCTCTCTGTTGACTCTTTTCCACCAGTACTTCAACAGGTTCAAGTCTTTCCTGTCTTAAAACCATCCTCATTTACTCTACAAACCCTCTAGTTTGTGGTTTGTTCAAAACAAGCTTTACTAACAAATGACTCTTAGCAGGCACCAAAGGGGATCTTTTCCATCTCCCACTAGCTTCTCTAATTCTCCCAAACCCCCCACATACATCCCCAGCTATCTGTTTTCTTTCTATCAACTTTTCTGTGCTATTCTTTTATTCACAAAACTGACAATATTTTATGTACAGTTTTGTAGCCTGATTTTTTTCTGCTTTAATATTATAGACATTTTTCATGTCATTTATTTTGAAAAAATTTTACTGATGAATAGCACACATACACATGTACAAATAAGTTCAGTGACTTTTAATAAAATGTTATTAGCATCCAAGTCAAAATAATAGAAATTACAGGATCCTAGAATCTCCCCCCAATTCCCGCTTTTAGTCAGGTATCCTGACTTCTAACAGCACAGATAATTTTATATGTATGAAATGTATGTAAATGGAATAATATAGTGTGTACGTTTTGTGTCTGCTCTTTCACTAAGAATTATGTCTGTGAGATTCGTATTGTATTCAATTGTAGTTCATTCTCATTTGATAATCTATTATACGAATATACATTAATAAATTTTTAAACATAATGTTAATGGCCATATATTATTCCACCATATTGATGTACCATAATTAATTTATTATTTCTTCTGTTATGTTTACCAGGTTTTCACTATTAAAAATAACCCTCTAATGAAAGTATTTGTACAAATACTTCAACTAGTTTCTGGCCATTCCTGAAAATAAATTCTAGAAATACATTTATTGGCTAAAAGGATATAAACTCCTTAAAAGTTCTTGATAACATATTGCCAAATTCCTTTTTAGAAAGATTATACCACTTTTCTGTTAACATAATACTTGACACTTAGATATTATTTTAATTAATTTTGATTTTTGAAAACTCCCTATCTGTTGTTTTTAATTTTTTTACTAGTAGAATTTTAAAATGTTGCCAAATTCACCCAAAAAGAAAGTGGAGATTTAATTGGAATTACCTTTCTGGTATTTCTATACATTTATGTTACACAGATGTTATACATTTATGTTATAATATGTATAATATATAATATACATTATACATTTCTTCATATTGTATGTATATTACATATGATATACAAATATATTGACATATTTATATGTATATAAACCTACCCAGGAATGATTCTCCATTTAAATATTTTTATTAAATGCCCCTCAGTAAAGTTTTATAGGTTTTTTCATGTAAGACCTGTTTTTTTAAAAAAAGCATTTATTTGCACATACTTTACATTTTGTGGCTAGTGAGAATTGGATAATTTCTTTCCATTGTGTTTTGAAACTAGTTATTTGAAAGCTATTGCATTTTATATATTAATTTTTTATTAATCATTCTGAGTTGTTATTAATGCTGACGTTTGTTTGGGTTTGGGACCATTAATGCTTTTAGGCTTGGGACCACTTAATTTCTAAATTCAGAAAGGAAGGAAGTGATATCTGGAATAAAGAAATAGAAAAACAATAACTTGGAAAACTGTTTTAAACTTAAAAATAGAACTCTGATGATTTGCAAGCCTCCATTTTATTCATGCATTGAGGTGCTTCCTTTGTCAGCTTGAAACCATTTTCTCTAGCCTTTTATTTGAATGAAGAAGCAAGTCACAGAGTTAAACATAAAATTAATAAAGAAACTCAAAAACGTGAAAATAATTATCTTTGCATTAGGAAAATTATGCATACAATGAAAATCATGGCATTTACCATTTGTATTACTCTAGGTTCATTTTTTCCGTTCTCTTATTTTTAAACTTATTTTTTCTTATTTGTTCTCTATTTCACTTCTCCATTTCTTTTTAGGAGTACAGCAGCTTGGGAAGAAAATTTTTAAATATCAGTGGGAAATAAACTTCAGAGTAAGTAAGGGGAAATGAAAATCTCTCAATTTTGTTATCAGATTTTTTTCCTCCATATTCTCAACCTTTCTGTTCTGTATATTTCTCAGGATTCTCTATGTCATACTGTTTGTTTATCTGAAAATGTAAAGGTTTACATATGTGTCTATATGAGATACACATATTTGTGTCACATACTGTCTTGTGCATCAACTTCCCTTTCATAGGTGAGAAAATATGTCTTGGTCCTGTATATACGTGACACTGCATATATAATAAAATATATTTTTTCTCAGTTAAATTATTTACTTTTAATTTTGTAACTTAAAAATTTTTTTTAATTCATTTCAAATTATAGATCTTTGTTTTATTTTAAGAATAGTTTTAAGTACCTAGAAACTTGAACCACAAATATAATCAGAAGATAATAGTGTAAGCCTAGTTAATCCATATTATTGACCTTCTGTGCCTACATCAGCAATAGCAGAATGTCTGGTGTATAATCTCCTGTGTAGACACACATACTCACTAGCCAACGCTAATCTAGAGATGAACTATCCTCTTTTGAGATGGTAGTTTTGCTGATTTTTAGGAAGAGAGTGTCTAGGATTTTATTTAATCCTTATGAGACAAGCTGGTTGTACTGTCTTGTCTAATTTGTAAAATGAAACTAGGTCAGATCAATTACAGATAGTTGTAACTTGCTCTAAGTGGTCTGTAAGCCAAGGCTGGTGTTATTAAAATACTTATTTCCTGTGTCAAAATAAAAAGAATTCATTATCTCTATAATGACCATAGAATTGGAGTATGAGAACTTGAGAGTCCTATCTTTGGTACAATAGAAATCATGTTTTTAAAGGGTGGATGCTGTAGGGTGTGTTTCTGTGGGTGTTTGTTAAGCTTTGGGGCAGGGAGGTGAGAATCAGAATGGATGATAAGGATACTGTCTTCAAGATGTGACTTTTAAAATGGATTAGGAAGCAGGGATGGAGAACAGTAGCCATAGTAAGCTCAAAGATGCTTCAATGTCTTAACTACCAGGAGTTCTAGTTTTGAAAAATGAGCTGTGGAAACTGTAGAGGTAAAGTGATGTGCTTTCATTAGAGAGATGTAAAACTAGCTCCAAGTCCTTAAAAGAAAATAGAAATGAAACATCAGAACCAGAAATAATTATACCAACAGCATACTTAATGATCAACAACAAAACTGCTCCAACGGGCACCTGTTATATGCGGTATTCAGTTTGTTTTGCACAATGTTATAAAATGATCGGTGTACTTCTGGTTAAGTGAAATGAAGCCAGAATTAGACATGGTATTGTCTATTCTGATTAGATATATTTTTAAAAGGTGGCAAAAAATGAAGAAGAATTTAAGCTGATTATTGGGTCCAGTTTGCCTGTAACAGTATGCCATTCTGAAGGTGGATATTGTTCATGGAGAGAATTCAGAGTAAATAGTTTCTTTTCATGTTACAAAGAATGTGTCTTGAACCCAAATAGTTTGGTTTGAATACTGGTTCACTTAGCCATATTGTGATACTAGGAACTCTGAAATCTTTTTTATTATTTTCGTCACCTGCTAAATAAGCAAAATGATACCTTCTTCATAAAGTTGTTGAAAAGAGATTGTTTCCTTTTATGCACTTGTCACAATTTCCTTGAAAAGCAGAAAAAAAAATATTTGCTTAAATACTTTGAGGAAACTGCCTGGGTACACATTATATCATCTGAATGTATTTTTAAACTTGTTTCTGCCCCTCCTTCTTAGAAAGGTTCCCTAGTTATTTGAACTGCCTTGGAGTTTTTGTTACATGTGAAACATCCCTGGGTAACTGTGCATATTACTTTCCTGTATAGTCATTTACAAACAAAAATGTTTAGAAAAAAAAAGTGAAAAGGGCTCAGGATTAATTCTAGTTCTATTTTGGTTGCAAGGTTAATGGAAGCATGGAGATCTCTGTCTCTATCTCTACCTCTGTCTCTATCTTTATATCTAGATACTTTTGAAGACTACAGGCCAGTTATTTTGTAAAATATCCTTCAGTTTCGGTTTGTCTGACATGTCCTGGAAATTAGATTTAGGCTGTGCAATTTTGTGGTTTAGATAAGATAGATAGAGGCTGTGTCTTTTTTATATTCTGTGGAATATCATAGAAGTGATGTGTCCTTCTCATTGTGTCCCACTGTGTAGTGCCCAGTTCCTATTTGTTGTATTACTGGAGATGTCAACCATGATCTCTTACTTGAGGTTGTACCTACCAGATTTCTCTCCTATAAAATTACTCATTACTTTTTATAATCAGTATTTTGTGGAGGGTGGTGCTTTGAGGTTATATAATATCCTGGTCCTTATCAACCTCCCAGCTGCTGGTTTTAGCATCTCTCTATGTTTCTTGGCTGAATTATTACTGTGATGATTGTTAAATGATGATATCCTAATTTCTTCATTCCTCAGTTGACATTCCACTGCAAGGAAAAGCCTCCTATTTTTTTTCCATTCTCATATTTATATCAGTACAGGTTCATGTATTATTTTAATTAAACTATTATTTAGGCATATACAAAATAAAATTATTTATTTATATTTTGATGGATTATAATCTGTTACTGTCATTTATTTTGATGCTTAAAATGTCCCAATGTGTGTCAGTCCCCCTTTAAGAGGTCCTGCTTATTCTCTGAGCTCTTTATGGAACAGTGATACCCTCCAGGCCATCTTCACCTTGCTTGCACTTCAGTAGTCTTCCCCACATCCTCCTCTCCTCACTTGAACGCCAGTAGCCTGCCACCGCCTACTTGCTGGAACTGTTATTTGGAAATCTAGAGGAAAAGGAAGAAAGACACACAGACAGGTAGGTAGGCAGGCTGGCTGACTTTTTTTTTTTTTTTTTAATGTTCTGCCCATAGAAATTGGGAACTAAAAGACTAGCCTACTAGTCTTACAGAGACACAGATACTTGGGTAATCAGAGATAATGGATAAGCCCCAAATAACTGATTTATTTTAATTTTGGAATATGTCTTAGTCCATTTGGGCTGCTATAACAAAATACTAGAGACTGGGCAGCTTATAAACAACAGAAATTTATTTTTCACAGTTCTGGAGGCTGGGAGGTCCAAGATCAGGGCACCAGCAAGATTGCTTTCTGTTGAGAGCACTCTTTCTGGCGCAGAACTGGTGCCTTGGGAGATGTCCTTGCACCGAGGTGGGGGCGAGGGAGCTCTGTGGGGTCCCTTTTATAAGGGTGGTAATCCCATCCGTGAGAGCTCCACCCCTAGGATCTGATCACTCCCGAAAGGCCCCACTTCCTAGTACCATCATCTTTGTGGGTTAGGATTTCAGCATACACATTTTGAGAGGACACATCTAGACAGTAATAAAATATTACTATTTTCTACTAATATTTGAATATGGGTCCAAGTTAGTCTTTTGAGAACTCAGGGCCTAAAGCAACCTAAGTTCTCCAGCACTTCATCCCACTACTTATTATACCATAACCTAGTCTATAAAACTTCTTATACTATTTACTATAATCTTGGAATTAGGCTTAATAAGGAACCATACATAGTCTTTATTCTTTTCTTCCCGACTTTTGCTATGAGATAGGAGGTAAGTGGATGTAGAGACATGATACAGACATGCAGAGACACTGTAGAGACACAAGCATTCCGTATTTTCCCCCTCAGGAAGCCTTGAGGGCAGAGCTGCTTTTTGCTTCTCCCTTTGACTGAGAGGCTTTGCCTGTTGCCTCTGTGCTCAGGTTTCCAAGGGCCTTGCCCTCTTTCAGGTCCAGGGGCTTTCTCATATGGTGAAGACAGAGAATCTGATAGCTGCAGGAGGGAGTTTTACATCATGATGGCTGGAGGTGGGCAAGTGGAAGAAAAGGAATTTGAGTGAAACAAGTTGATATGAATGAAGCAAGTACTCGACGCTTTGCACAATAGACCTGGTTGGTTAATGTTTGTCTTTTCCATCCTACTCCTTTAAATCTTAAAGAAAAAGTTATTGGGGACTGGAACTTTTTAATGTATTGCAATTAGGCATATATCCAGATGAACTCTTATTTCACTGAACTCAACCCTGACAGACTACTGAATTTATGTGAAATCACTGAATCATGAAGATCTAAATATATAGTGGGGATTTAATAAATGAATCCTAACTTCAAGAATACTGAATGTATGAAACAGCAATACTGTAGAATTCGGTAATAAATTAGAAATATAAATTTCAAGTACATAAACCATACATAATTTCCATAATTTAAAAATGGCAAATGGTTTTACTTTAATTTAGCCAGCCTTGAAATTAGCAATTCCTTCTTTACAAACTGAAAGAACTGCAGATTTTTCCTGAACATTACAACTAGTTTTAGAGGAATTTTTAAAATATCACTATATTTTAGTATATATTTCCAATGTAGTGCTATGTTTTTTGAAGAAAGCATTTTAAAATATGGCAAATACATGTCAGTAGTAAACTTAAAAATATAGCATTAAATACATTAAGATAAATAAAAATACTCCATCAGAATTCCTTTGGAATCCCAGCCAGTTCTTATATTCTCTGCAATTGCCTCAAACTCATTAACCACTTAGAAACTGCTAAATCTCTTCTCTGGTTTCAAAGTCACTATTGACTCTTTGTCCTTTTCTTTTACTCTTTAACAAACTGCAGGGAGGTACTTTACAGCTGGTCTGCCCTGTCCTCCCTCATTGCACAAATCCTGTGCCAACTTTACTTTAGAGCTGTGATTGTAGATCTCTTCTTAAGCCTTTTGTTCAGCCTCTACCTTTCACCCAGTTCTAAGTGCTATTAATATACTGATTTCCTCTTACCAGTCATAATGCATCCTTTTGGCTTCCTTTATTTATCCCATAATCTCATCAGACTTCTATTTTTCTAGACTTCTGCCACTCTCTGCTTGATAGTGCCATGCGTCAGAAAATCGCATCTTGTGAGAGCCTGCCATGTGCGTGCTCAGTGCCAGCCGCTGTGCCAGGTGCTGGGACTAGCGTGGCATAGAAACACATCATTGCTCTGGTGGAACTGACAGTCCAGTGGGAACAGCAGCTGTTATACAAGTGAATGTGTATAATTAAATGATTACAAATATGTGAAGTGCATTGGAGAAGAATGAGAACATATAGGAGTATGTAAAGGGGGTGTGCATTCTGTTGAGGGGGTCTTGAGGAAGTGAGGTTGAGGCCAAGACATGAAGATTGAGTACAGTGGCTCTCCTTTATCTGTGGGGAATATGTTCCAAGACCCCTCAGTGGATGCCTGGAACTGTGGAGAGGATTGACTCTGTATATCCTGTATTTTTTCCTTATACATACATACCTATGATAAAGTTTAATTTATAAATTAGGCACAGTAAGGGAGTAACAACAATAATAATAAAACAATTACACTGTAATAAAAGTTATGTGAATGTGGTCTCAAAATATCTTACTGTACTCACCTTTCTTCTTGTGATAATGGGAATGATAAATGGCCTGTGTGATGACATGAAGTGAGGGGAATGAGGGAGGCACTGTGACAAAGCGTTAGGCTGCTTCCTATTGACCTTCTGATGATAAACCAGGAGGAGGATCATCTGCTTGCAGACTGTGTTTGACCACAGATGACTGGAACAATGGAAAGTGAAGCTGCAGGTCAGGGGAACTGAACAGATTAGCAGGTTGGGGTCTGTGCTGAGGAACGTGTCAGAAAAAGAGTGGGTCTTGCTCTTTCCATCACCACTTTTACCCTGTGATCAAGCAAATTCTAATACTTTTTAGTCAGGCCACCAGCTCACTCCCACCAGGTCATTTTTTCCTTCTTAATTGGCTTTTGCCTTTACACCTTTCTGATTTTGTGCCATCAACCTATGTTGGAGCTCCTGAAGCCAGTGTCCCCCAGATATTAGATTAGGACCTACCAGCAGCAGGTTCCCAAAGTCTGTCTCGTCCACTGCTCCTACTCTGTAACTTTCCTCCTCTTTTCCTTCCCTTAACTCCTCAGAATTGGCGGGATTTCTGTGAGAAAAAGCATGAGCCTGCACTGGGGACCTTAGAATTTATTTGTTGATATTGAACCCCTTGCCCCAAACACCTGGATTTCATTGTCAGCAACCTCTCCTTCCCCCATCCTAGCAGCATCAAGGCTTTAAGGGGATTGAAAAATGTCTTTTCCTTAGAGGAAGTCTAGCTGTTTGCTTAGAGCAGTAAGGCATATTACCTCTAACGTTTTCATAATCTAAGATTGTGCTTCATTTGTTTATCTAGTACTTTATATTTTAGATCTCTTGTTTCAAGTTACTCAAAAATTTCAAATGTTATAACCAGCAGTTGAGAGTTTCTTAAAATTCAGTGTATGAATATTCAGTGTCAGTAACACTGTGTTTTTACCTGGTAAAGTAAGTGCACACAAGCTTTCAGATACACATCAACAGAAACAGCATTATTGTATTCACACAGAAGAGCCAATTGATGATCTCCCTATACTGGTTATTACTGTCATACTGCAATTCACTGTACCCAGGCCTCTGCTCAGACTGTTTCTGGCAGCCGGGCCCTTTGCTGAGCCACACGCAACCAATGCTGTCAGAGAAAGAAAACACACGTTTTCCTTCAGTTGGTTTTTCCTTTTCTCTTTAAATATATGTGTGTGTATATAAAGACTAATTATAATATCTGTATGTGAACAGATGTTATCATTAGAACAATACTAAAATAAATTTTAAAATACAGTATTGACCAGGAGTAGGCTTATCTTTAATTTTGACTATTTTATTGTTCTATATAGAGGGTGACATTTAAAAAAATTTTATATTTAGTTGTAGTAAAATACATATAACAGATTTCACCATCTTAACCATTTTTAAATGTACAGTTCAGGTGCAGTAAGTACACTCACAGTGTTGTGAATCAGCCTCCAGAATTATTTTCACCTTGCAACGCTCAAAACATGTGTACCAATTAAACCACAAAGCTCTATTCACTACCCCTTCCAGCCCCTGGCAGCCACTAGTCCATTTTCTGTCTCTATGGATTTGACTATTCTAGGCACTTCATGAATGGAATCATACAGTATTGGTCTTTTTGTGACTGACTTGTTTTACTTGGCATAATGTCTTTAAGGTCATCTGCCTTCCTTTTAAGGCTGAATAATATTGGATTATACATACATACCACATTTTGTCTGTCCATTCATCTGATGGACTCTCGGTTGCCTCCACCTTTGGCTCTTGTGAATGCTGCTACTGTGAACCTGGATTTACAAATACTTCTTCAAGAACCTGCAGTCAAATCTATTGGGAACTTATCTTATTGAGCCCCAATCTTCACACAGAGATATGGACTCTCTAAATATATAAGCTCTGTGGGAGGGAAGGAGAGAAAGGAGGGGACAATCATTCCAAAAATTAGCAGATTTTAATTGACAGCCATATAAGATTATCTCACTCTGCTTCAGTGTTCCTCAAAGTATTGTCCATGAGCCACCTGCATTAGACTCTCCTGGAATGCTTGCCAGAAATTTAGATTCTTAGGCCCTTCATCAAACTTCACAAGTCTGACTCTCTTGTGAGACTTAGGAACTTGTAATCCAGGTAATTCTTACACACTGAAAAGTGAAGTGCACTACCTCCCTGGCAATGACATGTCCCTGAATTTACCTGTTTATGAATATGAAGGCCCTGCTCTGGGCTACTTTCTGCCCCTGCTTGCTTTGGGGCACATTCATCCCAGGCTAGCCCATAATTCACTTTTTTTTTCTGTCTGTATATTATAGCCCAACTAAATGTTCCTTAAATATATAGCAAAGGATAGCCAGGTCCGAGTTTGAAACCCTAGACTTTGATACAGGCTCATTCACCATCCTCCGTGCTGGACCTTGGTGCTTCACTGTTGGACCCCAGCAGCCGTGAGCAAGTCAGGACTTCCTCCCTCAGGCCTTGTGTGTAGGTTTACCTGACTTCCTAAAGGTACCAACTCTCTCTGTTTCACGTAACCTGGTAGAGTGAGCCTATTTTTTTCCATTTACAAATTAAATCTTCATGTCACACTTTCTGAAAATCCTTTCTGTGTCAGTCCCATTTGTTTTCAGCAGAGCCCATGGAACATGCTGTCAGAGGACTGCCGAGCACAGCTCTTGGGAGAGCTTATGTTCAGGGTTCAGGAGCATTTTGGGATCCATGGTCAGGAATGGTCAGCCCAGCTTATTCTCACATCATACAAATTTAGTCTGACTTAGGGAACACGTTAGCAGCAAACCTTTGAAGGTAGATCTGTACAACGTGATGCAATATTGTATAAGTGTACATGTACAAAATCAGTTTGGCCTTTTGACTTTCTAGTCTCCCAGCCTAAAAGTGAGAATGCCTAGGCTCACTTGTTTAATACAGTGTTAAATGCTTTAGTAATGTTTGGGGATTACTTTAAGATCTTCCAGAAAAATGATTACCCTTAGCTACAAAGCAGCAAGACTCAGACCTAAAGACATCTGTGGAATCCCCCGGCAAGTCAATCGGGAGCAGGCCCGTAGGACTGCTCAGCGGGTCTGACCTCAGCTGGATTTGCTGGTGATTCTTACTTCCCTAAGTCAATGCCCTCGAGCATTCACTGTGACCCTGCTTTCCAAGTAGTAAGCAGGCATTAGCTGTGTGATTTTAATAGCAGCCATAAGGTTAAAATCTAACATGAGGCATAAAAGTTGTATATGAGTATGTTTTAAGTTAAGATTCACACTACTGTCTTACAAAGTAGATCGCCTGTTCTGTTGTACCCTAATTTAAATTTTTCTTCAGATTTCAACCACTTACGATTCTTTTCATAAGCCCTTCATGATTATGTGTGTAGAATTCTTTTATCCCCCCTACCCCATTCAATCTTTACTAAATATTCACTTCATTATCAGAAAGATGTGTGTGTTAGTTGTGTGCTATCCTTAGTGAATTTGGGGTGTGATAATTTTGATATGTTAATCGAACATGTTCTTGGTGCCATTTTAATTTGCTTACTACCCAGCTTGATATAATTCCTACTCAGCTTGAACCTTTTCCTACATTTGTTTGCTAGCTGCATTCCTTCCTGTGTGGCTTAGCAGTTCCTGTTCTTGGCTCATTTTCCCATGGGGTCATCACAACCACCATCAGCATCCTGACCAACAACAGCAGACTCCTGGTCAGGGCCTGTCTTCAGCAATTAGGATTGTGGTTTTCTTTCTATTCCTCCTTTCTTCATTATAGTGGAAAATGGGGAGTAAGCGGGCAGTAAAAGAAAAAGCGGAGGGGAAAACTAAATTGAACTGAAGGAGACTTGAACGTCAAGTGTATTAAACTGAATTGGGTAACCAAACTCCAGTCCAGTAAGTAATGGGAAGCAGCATGGTATTATGTAATGATTTAGCTCTGTCAGCCAACGTGGATTCCAGCACCAGGTCTGCTATTCCTAAATGGGTATAATAAAATCGACTCACAACACTGCCATGAGGATTAAATGAGTTTATCTGTGTGGGCCCCTCCTTCCACCTTTCCTGTGGTGAGGGTAAGGGCAACAGCCACAAGGCAAAGGCTGAGCAGTAGTTGACACCAAGACTTGGGACAAAACGTTTTCTCGCCCCTCTTCCTTCTCTGCAATTAGCATTGAACATGTTTTCTCACTGAATCTTTGTAACAGTCTTTGGATCATCATTCCCATTTTTCAGATTAGAAAATTGAGGCTCTGAAACGTTAAGTAACTGGCACAGGGTCTTGGATTTAGTAAAGGTTTTGGGTCGAGTTCTGTCAGATTCCAAAGCCATTCTTTTACCACAGTGTCAGGCTGCCCTTGTATAATGAGTGTGTGTCTGAAGAATGAAAAGGAGTTAATGGAGTGGCCATTCCACTGTTCTTTCCACTACTTCACTTGGTGAATGACTAATAAGGAAACACTCCCAGAGGGTATTTGCATTTTAAAAGAGGAGCTCATTAATCCTAATGAATCTCTAATTAGAGGAATTTGTGGGGGAGATGTTTCTGAGCACTGGGCTTTCTCCTGTGTCTTCAAGGTGCTTGGCTAGCCTTTTCTGCTCTGTAGATTATCAACTATTCTGGATTCAGAATTCTGTGGTAGAATGCAGTCACATACTACTGGTCTGCCCCAAATGCAATGAATGAATGAACAGGGAGTTATGAAAATAATCAACTACAGAAAGATAAGTGTGGGTTAGCATCGTGTAAAATGAGTGTTCAAAAGCTTAATAACAAATTTGGCAATGTTGTAAGGTCTTCTGAGGAGTCAAGTAAAAATAATGCATTTCATAATTTTAACCTCAGAAATGTTATATTTGCATTTCCCATAACATGTTCATAGACCTCTGCAAGATGTTTAATAGATATCAGGTGAATAAGATGGCTCTACAGGTCAAATACATTGTGAAAAAGAAATATAATTTCTTCACCGAAGAATTTTTCAGAGCGTTTATGTGTTAAAATGTACTAGAAGGGAATACATTCTGTAGGTTTTTCTCATACTTTTGGCCACAAAAACATTTTTTCCATGTAAACCCCTTGAAAATAGTGTTTGTTAGACTGTGTTCTCAGATACGGAGTTCTAGATAATTCTTCTTTAATTAAAGAAAAGAAAAAAAAAGCTGTATTCATAGCTTTTCACTGGCAGGCAGGTTTCAACTTTGCCCACCAGCCCATTCCCAGTCCTGTTGGGCTTTAGGGCGTTCCTATAATAACACCCCTCTTCCCAGGATAAGATCTGGTCAGTTTAGGGAAAAAACAATGCAAAACAAAACAGAGACCAAATTCTTATCTGTATTACTTAAAAAGCTGGTGCTGAAGAATGTGGCTTCTATCAAGGAGCACATGGATTTCCTAGACTGAACCCCAGAATTAGGTTGAGCCTCCTGCAGTTACAGGGCATGCTGGGCTGGGGCAGGCTTTCCCAGCCGGGAGGAGGTCCCTGGGGAGGCCCACAGCCCACCCAGCAATGTGCCCTCTTTGGTCCTCCTATTCTCAACAGAAGGGAGGAGAAAGGCAGAACCACGGCAGCAAAGTCCTCCCAAATCACCAACCCACAGACTGGAGAGAGGAGGGAGGCCGGGGTGAATGTCACTAGAGCTTCCTCCACACTGGAGGAGGCCCAGGGATGGGGGCCCTCCCTCACCCACTCACCGAGAGTTCTGCTGGCCACCAGACAGATCTCTGGGGTGACCCAAATTGGTATCCGGTTCCCCTCCCATCGCTGGGGATTTCTCTCCTTTCTACCTTCCCTCCTATCTAGTACTCACTCTTCACCACCATTTCTCTTCTCTTTCAACCCAATCCACTCAGTAGAATGGGATCGTGATGATATCCTAATGACCATCTCTTTAATCATCTTACATAACTCAAACATAATTCAGCTTTTTATCCTAGAAAAGGTGTAGTACATATACATTCCCTAATACAGAGATCAGGAAACAACAGCCTGACACCTATCTTTGTAAATAAAATTTTATTGGAACACAGCCACACTCACTGTGGCTGCTCTAGGCTACAATGGTAGAGTTAAGAAGTTGTGACAAAGACAGTATGGCCCACAAAACCTAAAGTGTTTAAAAATTGCTAACCCCCTAACCTAAAATACAGATGAACACTTCAGTCCTTTAAATTCTGCAAGAGCTTCTTTGGTATTTATATGTAGCCTTTATCATTTATTCACTCGAAACAAAAACTACATTTTAAACTAAGAAAATTTCATGGCCCTCATATAAGAGAGATTTTGCCTATTATAAAATTGTTTCTAGCCATAGAAATTTCTGGAAAACTATCAAGGGGACTGTGTGTTTGCATTGAAAGACTGGAAGGAAGAGCCGAGGCCTGCATTGGTCAGAAGTACTTGGCATCATCAGTGGAAAGGGAAGGGAGCAGATAAGCCATGGGTCTATCCCGGAGGAGCCAGAGGAGCCTAGGGTCCCCGGGGCTGGACCAGCATGAGATCCTGCCTTCCGAGCTCCCTTTCCGAGTTCCGGGCTCTTCTCTTTGCTGTTCCTTATCTCAGAGACTTGATTTCTCCCATCTCAGCTGCTGCCCACTGGAACCTTGCACCAGACCACACAGACTCCCCAGAGATGTCAGGAGACTGGGCTCTGCACCCACTGGGACCACCTTCTCCCTGGAAGACTGGGGCCCCAGGGGGTTCACTCACCATGAAAGGGGTAGAGGGATGGGGAGGATCTCTTACTGTGCCAGAGTGAGGATCAAATGTGGTATTATAAAAAAGACTTTATAAAATGTAAAGCACTGGGAAAATGTTGGTCATTTTTGTTTGATTGTTTTAAAGCTGACTTGCAAATGAAATTTTTTTATCTATCTGGCACATAGAGTTACCTCATGTTTGAAAACTATAGAGTACCTTAATTTTGCATTTGTTGCATCTTTATAAAGTATCTAACTTTCAAGTGGGTTATAAAATTTAGAGAAAATAATTGAATTTTTACCTTGATAAAATAATTCTTCAGTGGGAGGGAAAAGAAACTTCAAAAATCGTATTTCACTGTGACCTGTCCTTTTTTGTTTGTTGTTTGTATAGTTTTCATTTTGTGCCTTTGTTTATAAAGAATAATCTTGCAGATGGCATTTTTCCTTATAATCAGTTATTATCCTATATGAGTCATCACCAGACATGCCATTTCAGTAAACAGTGATTCTACAATTGCCTGCAGGCCAATGTGTGTGGCACATAACCTTTCTGGTTATCAATCAGTAGGGAGAAATGGAGACAGTTTTGTACAGATGTAACTCTTGAAATCAGGAAAACGGCATAGGAAGCATAGACTTTATACTGAATGATTTTAGCCAAATGCAGTGTGTGTATGGCTATGAGATAGAGCAATAATCATTTTAAAATGTAAAAAAAAAATCTTTCTTGAGTAAACATCCTTTCACATGGGGATATTTTTCTTACAAACATCAGGCATGTGAGTATTAAACACAATTTGACCTGAGCGTACAGAGCCTCGCATTACTTGGGCTGCTTACGCTGCTGTGGTCTCATAACTTTAACCAAACAAAACTCCGTGTCCGTTGGTTTTGCCACCTATAAACTGGGGATTATCCCTAACTTTCAGAAAGGGGGATTTCTGAAAGTAAGACTCTTCTTGATATACAAATAAATTATCAGTTCAAATTTTTAAAAAATCAGTCAAAATAGTTTGACAGCCTTGGTCACACAAAAGTAGGTTGATGTAATTTTTCACTTAACAACTATTAACTTTATTAACCTATAGGCATGACCCAAAAGTTTCAAATGCTTTTGTTTCAGCATGATTTCTCAAAATCATTAACTGGACTTAAGATCTGATCAATTATGTCACAGTTGTGAATTACTAGTAACAATATATCACCATGATATTTAATAAATTTGCCTTTGAAGTTTCATAAGTATGTTTTAGAAGAAAGACACTAATTGTGTGTTCAAATACAGCTTTTATGATACAATATATAGTATTATTTTGCTACAGTTTTATAGACTGGAAACTATAAAGAGAAGTTCACCAATTTATTCAGTGAATATTTATTGAACATTATGTGCTGGGTGTTGCTGAATAATAATAATGTTGCATATAGCTAAGAACAAAGCCTATAGGCTGGAATATGCATTGATGTACTTGAATTTTAAACATTCTGAGGAGTTACATTATCTTAATAAACTACTAGTTTAATTCTTGCTTCATGATTTTAGAATTTAACAGAATTTTATTTAACCCCTGAAAATTTTCATGAAGTTCTTCCTTGAATACAGCCTTTGGTAAACTAAAGTTTTGTGTTTCATATGGAAAAGTAAAGCTCATCCAAGACTTTCATACTTTGCTATCTCCAATCAAGATATGTGACCTTCCTTGAATTAACAGATTCCTAACCTTTAATGTCAGCCAAGTCATCATCTATGAATTTTGTAATCTTTCCTGTAATGGGCAGTCCTGAGCTGGCTTAATTTTATGGGAAGAGCAGTTTACAATTACAAAAGTAACCTTATTATGCTTTTAAAAAGTAGTCTAATTGTTTCTCTGCTTACCGTGTGTTAACCACAGATCATCAGTGATAGTTAATAAATTAAAATAGTCATTAATAAATTTAATTATACCTATACTTACCTAACTATATTTGTGTCTGTTGGAGCCAGCTTCGGCACCAACTTCATGTAGTAATATAACCCACCCAGGTACCAGCCTTAGGAATCAGTGTATTAACTGAAAGCTAATTTATGCTTTTGTTTGTTCTTTCCTGCTGTAAAGATTGTTTGACATTTGGCTAATTATTACATACAAGCATGTATATCTACTCTGAGCCAAAGCACAGACACAAATGCACACTTATAAAGAATAAACCTTATAATCTGAAAGTAATTTTAACTTGAAAATTAAGACTTAATTTGAAAATAAATTGCCTTATCTTCCTTAAGTCAAAAGCTTTCCTAGTTTATTTGAAGTCTGACTTGATTTACAAAATATGAACTCACTTGATTTTTCTAAAGTAAACCTATGTAAAGCCAGATACATTTCTGGCTTAGATTGTATATATTTATAGGTGATTTATGAGATCTCTATAATATTTGTTCTTACAAGTTAACTTTTTTACTTTGTAACTAAGGAAATAGTAGTTGCTTCCATAATGTTAAACATATAAAACAAAAGATTTTTCAAATAAATAGAAGACAGTTTGACTTCAGTGGTACAGTGAATTGGGTTCTTTTTCTTTTGCTTCATAGGGGATACAGCACCTGAGGAGAGGATAGCAGCAAGAGGTAAAACTTCAGAAGGAGACAGTAACCAGCCTTTGGAGGTAAGTGAAAATCAATGAGTTCTTCTGGGATGAAACTGGATGCATTACTATCACTATATATTCCTCTGAGGATAAATGGTAACTAATCTTGCTATGCAGACACTGCCTAGGTACCTGAGAACAAGTGATCTGCTGAAAGTGAGGGGAAGGCAGTACAGGGGTGACCTTCCAAGTGCTGAGCTTTTCCCAGTGCTGGAAATGAAAAGTTCATGTTGCCAAAAGAGCCAAAAGAGGCATAGAGCACTTTAGTTAAAACATTTGAACTACTTTTAATGGAATGATTATTTTCTAATACACTTGAAGAAATAGGTAATATATGAGCCTCTATAAACCTATAGAGAAAGGTTTGAAAATACCTTTTCAGACTGTATTTATTATATTACCATTTCCAGCATCAAAGTGTGCTCCTCCACATTGTTTGATAGAAAGTCTAGGGTATTTGTTCTTTTCCACAGGAGAAAATTATTGGTTTCTTGTGGGTACTTGAAGGTGGAAGCTTGGATACTTTTAGCTACTATGTAGAAACATGTTAACATTATTTAATCACTGAAGTAATCATTTTTAAGTCCTAGAAGGAATGTTAATTTTTAGGGTGGAAGAGATATCCATTAATTTTGAAACTTTCTGCCTGGGGGCACCCCTCCTCATTGTTGCATACAACTTGAGGTGGTCAGGACCTGGCCTGTTTGGTTCACCCCTGTATCCCCAAAGCCTACCACAGAATAGGCAGTCAAAAAAATGTGTTAAATGAATGCATGAATGTAATCATGAGGTATATGTAAAGAGTAATATTTAAGGAGAGGTGCTTTTTATATTTAAATTTTCCACAGTGAGCAAATATTTATAATCAAGAAAAGAACATATTTAAAGAAGTGATATGGGAAGTAAGTTGATGTAAAGTCATCTTTCCCATAAAACTGTGTATTTGTTTTTTTCATTCCAGCATGCAACAAATATTTATTCAGTGCTAACCATATTTAAGGCACTGTGCAGAGAGCTGAAAATACAGGGGGAGAAAAGATAACAAGGAAAAGAAAAATGTCCAGCCCACATGCTGAAGCAACTTGGTATCTCTCATTCATTCAAACACTTCATGAATGCTGACCCTAAGTAGCACCTTTGATAGGAAATAAAGGTTGATGTATTTGAGGTTTGGGAAAGAACCACCAGGAAGGTTTGGAAACCATCCATGATTACTTGAGTTTAATTTCTGAGTTATGTGATCCAGTGGAGATATCTTGGAACTCAGTTTTTTTCAAAATTGATTCAGACAGAAGGAATTCCGATGTTAATTCTTAAGGAAAGAAGCTTTTGAGAATATATCCTGCAAGATTTTAAACTAGCTCATTATTGTGCTACTTTCTAGTCTCTCCATTGTACAACCAACTCTTAGGCCTCAGTACTGGATTTATGTACTCATGCTGCAACAGACAAAAGCCCTTCTGGCTGAATAGTTGCTGAGCACTGGGAGGACAGTGTTTGCTCTCAGAGAGCTTAGTGATGGAGCAAAAAAAACAGGGAGTCTACAAATGAGACTGCAGCATTAAGTCACAGTTCGAGAGGATAAAAGTAAAATAATTTCAGAGGCTAGATATGATTCACCACCGAAAACCAAACAGTCATTTACCCCAACCTTAAGTGTCTAAAATGGAATTTACTGTGGCCCTCTTTAAAAATCCGCCCACGAGGAAAACATTGCTGCATGTTCCCCACTCTCTCATACTGGACTTACCTTCATCAGTCAAGATGAATCTTAGCCAATCTCATGGTTTTCAGTTCTATGAAGAGGCTAATGCCTTCCAAAGCCTGTCTCCACCTAGACCTCAACCCTGAGCTCTAGACTACATCCACCTGCCTATGTGCCATTTTACTTATGATTTTCTAGACACTTCAGCCTTTGCTTGACCAAAGAAGAACTGTTGATTCCTGGCCAGTCACTTTCACATAACCCTGTTTTATTTTCTCCATCAAGTTTATCATATCTCAGATTGTTCGTTTGTTTGTTGTCTGCCACACCACTAACTAGAAGGAAAACAGACTTTGTGGGCCCAGCATAGTGTCTGGTATATAGAAGGAGCTCAATAAATACCTGTTAACTGATAATCTAGATTTCATTTATTGTCATCACCTGTATGCCAAGGTAAAGGCCTAAAGTCTTTTGACCCATTCTTCTCAACCCCGCTCTCTCAAATCTGTCATAAAGTCCTATTGATTCTACATCAAAAATATCTTCCAATTTGGTTTCCTCTAGTCGAGCTAGGTCCTCATCTGTTCACTGGACCATTATTAGATGAGCAGCTTCTTTCTCAAATTACTTCCTGAAAAAGAAGAGCAGATTTTCTTACTTCAGCCCCCACAAATTTCTTGAACCTGCAGAATAAAGCTTAAAACCAAACCCCTGTTCAAATGTCACCTCCTTTGTGAACTTTTCCCTGTTCTCCCAGCCAGAGAGAACATCAATGTCCTCTTACTATTTGTATTGTCTTTCTGACTTCACTATAGTGTGAGTTCCTGGAAGGCAGAGGGGACACTTTAGTTAGCTTGACAGCCTCAGCCATTCAAATATTGTCAGACACATGTGGTGTGACAGAGATGCACTGTCGATGATTTCTGGATCTAAGTTAATAAATTAGTGGTCTTCTGCAAATGCTATCTTATGAGTAAATATTTCATTAAATTCTATTTTCCACTTTATATTATAAACACATTATCTTTACTCAGGTTAAAAAAAAGTTTTTTCTTATATTTCTTAGGAGTTACCAATAAAAAAGCCTGTTAATTTACACTATTTTTGGCACTCTTGCTACATCAGTAAGGAGAAGTATAATGATTTCATTTAGTTTTTAAAAAGATACACATCTGATTAAGAAGCTGTATGTATTATAACTAGCAGGATTGTCAATTATTTAAATTTTTAATGACTAAAGAAGAAGTGTTGAAATAGTATTTGTAATGAGAACATATTTGGTAAATTAGGATGGGTTCATAAAAATAGTTTACTTTGTTACCAAAATAGGTTTTTGGTGAATTCAGATAAACATGTAGATTGCCTACTGTTTTCAAGGAGTTGTTGGATGTGGGATAGAAAAGATAAAAATTTATAAGATGCCATGATTCTTATGTGTAGAAGCAGAAATCTCCATCTATGAATAGTAAATTGAAAAACTCCACAAGTCACTGTAATATACAGTGAAATAAGTAAGTTCCTTAAACTCCCTAAATTCAGTGAGATTTCAGTGAAGCTTAAATATCATTAGGGAGAGTCAAGAAAGGCTTCATACATTAGGTGAGCTTTGAACCATGAAAAATTTTTTCTTACTATTGATACAATTTTTATAGGATAAAGGTAAATTTTTATGAAATGAAATCCTTCATTAAGAACATTTTAGAAACAGAAGCAAATCATGGTATGAAACTGGTTTCCACATATGAATCTCAATGATAGATAATAAAGGGTTAAAAAATGAATATAGCCTAGCCTGCGCTGCATTGTAGTATTAATGACAATTAAAATATTTTGTTAAGTAGTCTGTGATAGTTTTCCTTATACTTTATAGCCCAAATATACTTCAAAACTGTGTTCCCTCTCCAAGTACAGTTCCCTCACTGACATCATGGAAATTCTAGCATTTAGATGGAATGAAATTTGAAAAAAGGAGATCTGGTTTGGACAAAGAATAAACTATTTTTTGCAGAGTTGGATTATGACATATTTTAATATATTTACACAAAAGACTATGAAAAGCGCATATTTATTTGTACTAAGTAGTTAGTTCAACTTTTTATGTAATAAAACTGAAAAAATACAGTATTCGTTCCAGAAAATCACAATTTCTCAATTTATTTGACTCTTTTTCACTGCCCCTCCCTAAATATTTTAGGGTTTCTCTCAAGGATGACTTTAATTAGTTACTACTGTTTCTACCTTAGCATTCCCTACATATGATCCCAAAGTGGCATCACCAAAAATAGGATAACTTAAGGAAACATTGAACTATCTAGTCAGTAAATGTGGGTTCTCTCAAGTTGTGCTTTAGTCTGTGTTTTCAAAGCCACTCTAAATTTTAATAGAATTCACCATTGTTTTTGGTGTGTACCGTATAAGCTCCTATAAACCCATGTTTGCATTATTAAAATTAAGGTCATTAGACTCTAGTACTTGGAGATTGCAGTATTTGGACTAATTATCCAGTTAGAGGCTTATCCACCTTCTATTCCTCTTTCTCTTGCCTTTTCTGGGTAAATTTTGCTAGTGAGTTGTAATGATCTTACAACTACTTACTGTCTTGCAGCCTGTTACTTAAATAGCTTGGGGGGATAAACCCACAGATTCATCGGGGGCCCAGTTTTGAGTTTTTGCCATTATGACTCATCTCTTCAGGGAATAAACATTACAAGTAAGCAAATAATTAGTCATTCTTCCTACTCTTCAATTGTGGAAAAGTGTTTTATATTATGAAAACTGGAACCATATTGGCTACTAATTTACCTGTTCCTTTTTGGTTTTGTAGGTGTATTTTGAGAGCTGTGAATATGTATATTGCAGTTTTAATATACTTATATCCTATTTGATGACTATTAATTTTAATCTAGTTTTTACAAGCTACTTTTAGATTTGTTGGCTGAACTTAAATTTTTAAGTTTACTACAAGAATTATTTTTCAGTTTACATTTATTTTTGGTCTCCAAAACTGAGGAATATGCTTATTTATTTAGTTCACTGGTTTAGAGATAACAAAATATAAGAAAAGGTAATAAAAAAACTCCTCACAAAACCACAATTCCATTTGTGTATTTGTCTTGAGTGACAGCTAATTCACATATGCATATGGAGACGCATACAAAATAATAACTAACAGATGGTATAGCTGCAAAGTAGAATTTATAAAGATTATTATCAGCTGGTGGTATTGAGATACTACTGTGGTTATACTGACACAAAAATTATTTATAATAATAAACTGTCACACTAATATCTCCCCAACTTCTGTTAAGCAAAGTAGCTTATTGCATATTTAATACAAATTTCTTAATGAAGACCTAAAACAATCTTGCAGCCAATTTATACTAGGAAATTTAATAGACAGCACTTGCAAAACAGTAATTAAAGTAACAGCAACAGCCACGAAACATTTGCTAAAATTGTTACGTGCATAATATTGACTCCTTGGCAAGTGACGTAAGGATTCAGGGGACTTTGAGTAGTGTGACCTGAATAAACAATCTAGTACACAGTATTGGTAGTTTTTTTTTTAATTCACATATTTGTTAATAGTTGAGTTGCATGTGAATTCACAGGTCAGTAATTTAGGGAACAAAAGTTGATTTTTTTTAAAAGTATGGACTACACATATTAATGAAATATAATCACTTCCATACTTCCCTTATGTCTTTTAACAGAGTCTATAGGAGCCTTCAGACTCTGTAGGGACTAATACCCTTGTTGGTTTTATTTCATATCATCACTAAATGAATGAAAATATCCTTGATCTCTGAGAATTCCATGTTATGTAGACTTTGGTTACCACTCTTTAGAAAGGAAGTATCACCCATTAAATATCTAGTTCCTTGTGGATAAGAATCGGGGTTGCATGGCATAGGAAAAAGGAGACCGGGTAGAGTGATTCTCTAGAAGAGTTTCAAGAATAGCAAACATTCATCTATTGGATGCCAGGATTTCAGTTTTAAGAATTTTTTAATGTAACATAGTATATGAGTTTATAAATTTAAAGGATTAATGTAAAGATAATTCTCAAACTGTTTATTCTTTTAAGATAATCTTAGTCCAAATTCAGACATAATGGGTATTGATACTGAAAGGCAGTTTTAATTGGTACACCATTTTTGGAAAGCAGTTTGGCACTACATATTGAGAACAATAAAGATGTTAATATAGTTTGACAGTAATTCCACTTTTAGGATTCTATCCTAAGAAAATAATCCTTTTAATCCACAAGTTTTATGTGCAAAGCAATGGCAATCCATTCAATGAGATATATTTTAGTTTTCATAAGTGAAATTTATGATTAGTTTCCAATAAAATATAAACGCTCCTGGATTCACAATTTCAGTTAAAAATATGAGGTACAAAACTATATACAAGATGATTGCTTTGTGTGAAAACTGCAGAGAAAGATGATGTAATACATAAAAACATTAAGAGTAGTTGCCGTTGGGAGGATGCGTACATGGGTTAAATCATCCTTTCCTTTCCGGTGTTCTGACTTTCCAATTTGTCTATAATGAGTATGTCTTATATTTTAAATGAAAGTAAGGTTGGTGGTGAGGAAACAATGTGTTCATTCTAGGGCAGTTTTTGCTTAATAGAAAAACTATTTTGCATGCTATTAAAAACAATGGTAAGGATCTTCAGGAGATGTGTTGGTACTTTACTGCTTTGGTTCATTTAGGTTTAAGATCCGTTAATTACTTCATCACAGAGCACCAAATCTGAGTGCAATTTGTCAAACATTTGTCCTCTCACCCAGGGGCCTTTCCAGCAGAGAGAAGAGTGAGGTGACTTAGAGGTTATTCTTCACATCACATCTCGTTGGAAATCACATAGCCCCAAACTTTTCTCATTGATCAACCTGACTGTCACAGACATTGTATCAGTTACAAAGTCTCATGTTTCCCCCAAAAAAGGTGTGGACTACTGGTTTGAACATGTATTCATCTAAAAATCTTGCTTTCTCCTTTACATGTATGATGCTGAGGCTCTTAATTTGAAGATACTAATTTATCCCTTTATAATCGTTAATGAAAATATAATTTTATCAGATGATGATTTGCAGGGATCTTAATTTATTGTTTATCCTCATATAAAACATTTTCATATTTCTGATTTAGTGGGAAGTGAAACACAGGTGGATTATTACACTGTTATTTAAACAGTAAATTTAATTATTTGATGTGTTTATCTTATGCAAGATACCTTTTAGGGAGAAGATTTTGTAGAGTGCATTTCTCCAATCTTTATTTTCATTTGAATTACTGGGCCATATACTATAGCAGAAAGTACATTTTTGCTGAACTTCTCTGCTCACCAAGCATATGATCTAGGACAACTTGCTAAGCTTCTCTTCAAATTCAATTCTCAATAAACTAGGTGTATTAGATGCAGTGCTTGAGATCTTTTTTTTTTTAATTTGGTATCATTAATATACAGTTACATGAGCAACATTGTGGTTACTAGATTCCCCCCATTATCATGTCCCCACCACATACCCCATTACAGTCACCGTCCATCAGCGTAGTAAGATGCTATAGAGTCACTACTTGGTCTTCTCTATGCTCTGCTGCCTCCCTGTGCTCCCCGCACGCCCGCTACTTTATGTGTGCTAATCATAGTGCCTGAGATCTTTTCCTCCCCAGAGGTCCTCGCTCTTTACTTCTTCGGAAAGTGTATTGGGATTTTGCTACCAAATGCCAACCTTGATACTACTACTTTGATTCGGGGGTAGGTGAGATATGAGGAGATGGGGATCTGCTTCATAATGAAGATTTTAGGCAATGATTAATCAAGCTTCCATGTTTGTTAGGAAAGAATAGTCCATATTTCCTGCAGGTAAATTGTCAGATTGCAAAAACCACTTCCAAGATCTTTGCTTTTGCTTACAAAGTCTGTCTTAAGACATTGTAAATCTGGCTGCTAATAAAGAACAATTAAAACACTCACTTTATTATTATTTCTTGAAATCTATAAACTTTTGGCTTCTATTTTGACAATCAGATTAGCATAGGCTGTTGATCGCTCAAAACATTGATAAGATTAATTAGCTTGAGGCATGCTTATCAGATATGGAAAAGATCTTTACCATAACTTCAAATTTGTTTATTTTTGTTACCTCTACATCTTTGTCCTAATTTCAGTTTTGCTGGAAAAAACTATAACTGAAAGGTCACAATTCTGTTATTTTTTCTCTTCCTGTGAAGTTAACTAGCACACTGAAACATAATGTTCATTCATCCTCGCCAGTAAGACCAGCTATGTGAGGTGCATGAGAGCTGCCCGTGTTCCCATCCAAAGTGCACATATGGTGTGGGTAAGCCAGTAATGTGCGTTTTACGCAATGTTTCTGCTCATGTACACAGTCTGTTGCTCACCACCAATTATTCCTTGCCAGAAACTGGCTAACCTGCTGCTTTTGTAGCTCTGCTTGTTGAAGCTAGGTAGCTTAAAGTGACCACGATGATATTTATTTAACTTTAGCAATTTTAGTTTGTTAAAGTTGTATAACTTTAACTGCCCATCTCAGCTGTTGATTCACTGCAATTGATTGCAATTAGAATTAAGGAACTGAAACCTTGTTACTGTATTGCATGGAGCTACTTTAGATTCAATATGTGTGTTTATTATATAAATGCTTAAAGGAACCAACATGTGGTAATGCTAGTAGCTTTTTGCTTAGCAAATCTAGTTTTCTATCTCCAGCTTAGAAATTATTATAAAAACAATATAGAATATTCTGTTCATATTTTGGTAGTCATTTCATTGCCATTTTTCCAGTCTTCACTTTGGTAGTTTTAAAAACCACAAAATCAGCAGGGTGAGAGGTCCATGTTGGGAGAACAACTGTTCCTATTTCCCACAGCCATCTTTTCTCTAATCCCCTGATTTTAATTAGTAGCAAATGGTCCTTATTTTTTCCTCTTTTGGTTCATGTTACAGTCGTAACTTCTTGTGACTATATAGAGAGTTTAAATTAAACAACCATATTTCTATTGTCTTCACACAACTACAAATTTTTCTGAATGAGAAATTCCATCTGACTATGCAATGAAAAAGTAACTTTTGTCTGATGTGTGCATCCCTTCACGATCTGGTCCTGCCCCCAGTATCTACATCTGTTCTGTGTCACCATAGGGAGTTAGGGAGTTTCTTAAACCTTGAGCATATTCCTTTCTCTTTGAGTTTAGATGTGCAATTCTCTCCTTTTCCTGAAGTGCTTTCTTTATCCCTTACCCCTTTATCTCCTTTTCTTAAAGAGCTTTCTTTATCCAAGTGTTCACTTGGGAAAGTCCTATCATCCTTCACACCTGTGCTCAAACGTCTTTCATCTTAGATACCATCTTTGCCCCTTCAGGCAGAGTAAAGTCCTGTCTTCTGCTCCCTCAGCACCTTTTTGCACCTGTGTTCTAGTTCCTTGTATCATGACCAGGAGCATTATGAAGTGGAGATACTGGTTGACTCCACATTGTGTTCCTTGTGCCTAGCACTGTGCGTGGCATGGGTTAGCCACTCAATAAATGTTTAATGTCTGCTGTGTGCAGGAATGAACATTTAGATTAGACCAAAGACAGAATTAACTTGTCCAGTTCATTACCTTTGAAACACTGTTCCTTTATGCAAGTTCCTTATTTTTTCAGTGCTAGATTAATTGGAGTATATTTGTAAAATGACTCCATCTCTCTGAATTGAATTATTCTCACCAGGTTCTTCCACAGTTTCTGTTAGTTTTTCAGATTATCTTTAATCATTTCTGTTAGGCCAGCTCAATGAGGATTCTGATTCCCAAACCCTCAGAGACTTTTAGTTCTATCATGTATTATGCTGTTCCTTAAAACTCAGTTGCATTTTGGGTGTTTTTCCTTTTATTAACTGTTTGTGGTATCCATTTCTGAATGAAGACACTCTTTAAATGATTCAAAATGTTTTCCTCTTATTTTTAAGTAGTGATTCCTAAGTATCTTTTTGCATGTGTTTTGTCCCCTTTTAACTAGTTAGTACAAGACTTTTTTGCATAAAAATTTAAAAATTGACAAAATAAGTAAATGATAAGTATCCAAAGATTTTCTCAAAACAATTAATTTTATTGCTGCTTCTTAAGATTTTAATTCCCAATTTTTAATGTATCAAATAATGTTTACATTCAAGAATTGCTTATATTGTGCTGTATCTGACAAGTTACAAGCAATTACTGGAAGAGTGTAAGATTCTCAAAAGATGGGGTTTTCACTGTCTTATTTGTTGGTGAAGCTCCAATGCCTAAAAATACTCACATGTAAGTGTCAAATAAATAGTTGTTGAATAAGGAAAGAAGGAAGCATTGGCAGTAGCATTTCTGTTAAACCAGTGCTTGGGCAGCCAGGGCCACAGTGAACTTGCAAGTCCAAAGTCAGTGAAAGGGAATTTCAGCACTCATACACCATGTCTGCAAAGACCCTCCAGAAATCACACTTGTGCAAAAGGGCCATGGAATCATATTAGAGAGAGATGAACCAGTTTTAGTTGGATAAATCTCCATCGGTGTTAACTTGTTTGTTCTTTTTAAACCTCCACTTAATGCCTATTGACTTTGAGAACCAAAATCAGTGTTCTGTGCTTTCAACTTAAAATGATTGTAAATTCAGTCTAAAAGAAAAATAGATTCAGAATCTGGTATAAGGTTATTTAGTCACTAAAGATCTGATGAGTAACTTTGCATTTGCATTTTTATCATTACCTAACTAAAACCTGATTAGCCTGGTTAATACATTATATTTCCTTAGCTTCTTCTCCAAGTGCCTTTTTGAACTATGAGACCATTTCATCTATTTCTATAACTGTTGCTCAAACACCCATTTGGGCCAAGGCTATGTTAAATGTTGTTTTCCATGTGTGAAAATTTATGGGCTATTAGTCTGTTGGAGATTTGTGTACTTCTTAAAGCTTATCATTCCAACAGCAATGCAAGCCAGTTGACCATAACTGAACTCCAGCTGGGAGGCTGTAACTCTATGTTTCAAAGGTAATCTGCAGTCAAACAAATTTTAGGGCATCACAAAGCTAACCATCAGTTAACCAAATTAACCAGTTAACCCTACCACTACTTTCTTAATCATGTTAAATATTAAGGATTTTTACTAATGGTGGGTGCTACAGGAGTGTATGAGATCTGATAATGATTTATAATGAGGCATATAGGTTAAATTATAAATTGTGGATAAAAGCATAATATGAGAATATTTTTTCTGACTTATTTAAATATGTTACTTAATTTTATTATAAGTGATTAAGAGGAATCTTCTGTTTGTATCTCAAGATCTTTTTCAGGTGTTGATTATAAAATTTATAATTCCACTAACTTTTTGGTTTCAAATATATTTCCTGGAATTGTCAGTTAAGTCAAAACCCAAACTTGAAATTAAAATTTTCTAACAATAAATGAGAAGAAAACATAAAATGGCATTCATTAAAAAAAGAAATGTTCTCTATTAAATTTTGACTATTCAGATGTGAGGATTAAATGCTGGCACTTCTCTGTTGCTTATTTTTCCACTAATGATCATCCCTGCCTCAGCTTTTTAAAATGGCTTGTTGGGTTTCAGTACAGCATGCAATCCCTTAAGCTGTCTTTTGTAGCTTCATAAGGCCAAAGAGCTTGTTAGCCTGGAATTCAGTGCATTTTGGCACTCGTTTGTTTTTAGGGATTATTTTCTTGATTTTTTGGAACTCTTTTCATGAGGAAACTCCATGATTCTCACCAATTAGTCATAAACCAGTTTGAGTTTAGGAATAACATAATATTCTACTTTGGAAAACTATTTTATTCACATAGCAAATGACAAAGATGTGTCTCTTTCACCAAATGCTGGATGATGTGGCTGCTGATTAGATCCTGAGAGAAAACTAAAACTCCTGAAATTTGTGGCAAAATCAGAAATTTTGGTTAGGAAAAACAAGTAGTTTAATAGATAAATACTAGTTATTAATGAAAATTAAGCTTGGCCTTCTTGGGATTCAGTCTGTTTTTAGTGGTATAGTTTTCGTGTGTTTTTACTGTGTTCATTAACACAAAGAACGAGTAACCTCACTCATGGCATGAGATTTGACTTGCATCAAAACATTAGGTAGTAATTAAGAACAAGGTTGTGGTTTGTTTTTTTTTTTTACTTGGTTAAATTTTAACTACACTGCCTAATGTGGTAGCTGCTTGCCACATGTAGCTATTAAGCACTTGAAATGTGACTAGTGTGAATTCAGACAGGCTGTAAGTGTAAAACACATACTGGGTTTCAAATTCTTGGCATAAAAAAAGATTGTAAAATATCTTGATAATATTTTATGTTCATTCCATGTTGCCATGATAATATTCTGGATATACTGGATTAAAAAAAAAGCATGAAAATTAGTGTCACCTGTTTCTTTTAACTTAGCATGGCCACCAGAAAATGTAAAATCACATATGTGGTTCACCTTATAGTTTTATTGAACAACAACCATCTAATAGGTTAAATCATTAATATGTATAATAAATATTAGTTAGCAGCATATCTGATTCAGCTTTTAACCCCTCTAACAGTCAGTCCTTTTGAAAGTCTGGGAAGCTCAATTTTTCTTTTGCTCTCTGCTGGGGCTGCGGTTGAAACAGCTGTTCTTAGGAATTGCCAGCCCTGGGCCCCTTGACTGAGAGCAGTTGATAGGTAGTTATGGAAGGAGCGAGTGCTGCTTTGTGGCCATGCAGCCCAAAGGAATGAACCGCACCTACCTTTGCTCTACGTAGTTGTTAATGATTAATTGATATTTATAGTAACATAAATATAAATGAATGCAGGTTTTCGAAGACCCAATTTGTATGTTACCATGTACCATAAATTATGGCATGTCATAAATTGTCATGGTTTATCATCTTATTTACGACCCTTGAATAATATTCTGTCACCTATTTACAGATAATAATATTCATAACCAAAAATGAGTTTTTGATACTGTGCTTTTATAAGAAACCAGGTGAAGCAGAATGTACATGTCGTAAGGAGCATTGTGTAAGCATTTATTTATAATCAGCCTCTCTTTACCAGTGAAGTTCAACAATTTCCTTTGTGAAAAAAAATCATATAAAACTTCTGTGTACTTTATTTTAAATTCTTACTTTATTGTCTGTTTGACACCAGCCTAAAGGATTTTGGAGCACTGAAATTAGTAGAATGAAGTCACATTATGTTAGGCAGAGAGAGGGAGTTGAATAGGCATTGATAATAATAAAACCTGAAAAGGTCATTCGGTGAAGATAAATGTAATACTTGAATTAGTCATTTACTTTCTTTAAAAAGTAGTAAGTTAATCTTGTTCCAAAAACCCCTCTGAAACTGGTAGTTTTCTTTTTAATGCCTTTCATCTTAGGCAATCTTTTGTATATCATGCTAAGGACCGTACAATTAGCATAAAATGAGAGAGTGCTTTTTTAATTTGATGAATGAGGGCTCTTTTTACTCCAGCCGATATGCATACAAGATGGAGGTCTGTATCTCCCAGCAGACAGATGATTTGGTATCTACCCTCTACATAGCTCCCAAGTGATATCTGTGCTTTAATGGGGAAGGTGGTCTGGAAGTAACAAAAGTGAGCTCATGGTGCATACAAAGTAGCCACAATGCTTCAGTGTAAATGCTGTAAGATTCCCAGATTTGGACAGTTAGGTTTTCTACCATCTTGCCCTGGGTCCCAAACATGGCACTGTCACCCTTTTTCTGGCAGCCAATAAGGACAAATTAGTAACACAAGTGAACAAGAAAACCTTTTTTGGCAGTGGGTTGGTGGCGGGTGGGGGTAGGGTGAGGGGGGGGGTGTCTTTTCTGTCATTTATCATGAAAGTATGCTTTGTTAACATTTTTTTCTAAGTGTTATCTCTTTGCAAAAGGTTTTTATACCTCCATATTCTTGTGGGCTATTTGCTCTTTAGAAATAATTCTTTGAAGTTGTGGTACTTATAATATGTTAATAAACCTTATTTATTCTTTCTTTAAAAAGTACTTATATACTGTTTCATTAGTTAGATATCCCCCCACCTTTGCTGTTTTAAATGGTACAGCTTTTAAAAGATGAGATTCCCAGTATAGTTTGGAAAATTTTTATAACTTCCTAGTCATTTATTCTCCCAATTTTATATTGTTGTGCTTCATGTAGCTTACATGTAGCTAGACCATTTCCTTTTACATAAAAGGAATAAAAATGCCACAAATAAGATGAATAGGAAATTAATTGAGTGAAATTTTTCCCCTTAAGTTATTACCATAAGTAGGACCACCAGATTTAGAAAGTAAAAATTCTGGATGCCCAGTTGAATTTGAGTTTCAGATAAACAGATAGTTTTTTATTTTAAGTTGTTCCATGCAATATTTGTGTCATGCTTAGACTAAAAGAAGAATCTGTGATTGATCTGGCAGCCATAACCATAATTCAGCTCTCTTACTAACTCAGAGAACTCCTGAGTCACAGAAATTCTGTGCTTGGCCCTTCCATACATTGCTATTTGCTGATCATCCTATCACAACCCAGTACTTGCAGGTATCATACTAGGGACAAGTCTTTGAAGCTCAAAGTGTTTCAAGTATGTTTCCTCACTTACCACATATTTTGGAGGAGAAAGGACAGGGCGTACTCTATTCTCATCTTGCCTACTTCTCATTTTAAAAAGAAGAAAATGCCATCTTCTATAAAGTGATTCTGAAAACTAAGAGGACACCGACAGCAAAACTCAGATTCTCCTTCTCGCTTGCCTCTATTTTTGATTCATTTAGTATGAAATCTCTAAGAGTATCATTACAGATATTTTAGAACTTTAAAAGAGTGATTTCAGAAAGAATATGCATTTCCTATGTGCCTTATAAATGTGAAGGGCAGGTGAAAGTGACTCTTCCAAAACTAACCGTCATGGTGAAAGAGTCTAGCTTCCCTGTCCTCTCCCTCCTCCCTGCACTGGGCCCTCTGCATGACAAATCCTGAGAACCTCTCAACATGCACATCGTGATCCCTGTCATCTGCATTGTAACTAAGGTTTCCTAGGTGATACTCCTTCCTCCAGCCTCTCTCCCTTCCAATTGACAGGTAGCAGTGATTTTTCTGCAACCTAAATGTTACCATGTCACTGGCTCACCTCCTGTGACTACTTACCAGGTAAAGTGCATGCCAATTAGCATGGCATTCAGTGCTCTTCCTGATCTGGGCTCTACTTAATTCCCCTTCTTTTACTTCTTCCTTAGAGCTCAACGCTACAGCAATAACAGTATTTGTAGAGCCTCTTAGCATGCTTTTGTATATCTTCAGCTTGTTGCTCATTGTTCCCTCTGACTAGACTGCATATCCCCTTTTATCTCCCCAGAAAAATCCTGTTCATCCTTGAAAATCCTGTACCGGCTTCATTTGCTCTGAGCCTTTCCCTGACCACCCTTCACTATCCTTGGAGTGAACTCAGCTCTCCTACTTCAATTTTAATATACACTTGTGCTGTCACATGCCTCACTGTGCATTGCAATGGTTTATTTACAATGTTTGCCTCTTGGAGAAGTTTGCAGGTTTTTTGAGGACAAGACATTATCATCATGATCATTTCTGACTCTCTAACTTCTAGCACAGCCTAGAAAATAACAAGCCCATGAGAAGTGTTTCAGAACCAGAAAGGATCAACTGTCTGCCGGGTGAAACTAAGTAAATCCACTGAGCTTTCCTGTGCTCAGCTGTGCACTACCATTCTTGTTCTTTCCTTCCTCTCGTTGGTCAATAGGAAAGTGACTCTTAGCTTTCAGCTAAATAGTTAATCTGCCAATGCTTTTTATTAAATGCAGAATGTTTTTATAGAGTAAATAAAGTATTCCCATACAAAGAGGTAGTCATGGGCAGCCTTATGTAATAAAGACATAGGTTTGCCTTTGGCAACCTTTCCTTTCAGGTTCTATATCCTTTATTTTTGTACCTTCTACCCCAGAGGCTTCCCATCAGGAATGAAGTCAAAGGGTTGGGGTGGAGAGACGAGGGCAGGAGAGGGAGGAAAAGGTTCTTAACTGTAGCATCCTGGTGTTGCTTCTGTTCTTGATTAGTCTTCCTGAAGGAAAACTTATCTGTCTTATGTTCCATTCCCACAGGGCCTACCCAGTCATGAAAGTTAATAAAATATTTCATGTAAGATACTCAGTTATATTGAGAGCTTAAAGTATAACTCCTCTCAGGCAACATTTGCATTTTCACAAATGCTCTCAGTCCCCATCTCGAAAGAATGAATAGTATTGGCATGACTATACTTTACAGCAAGTATATACCTTATAATAATACCAAGGAAAAAGGTGTTTTTTAAAAAAGCTGAGGGTCTTTTAATCAAAATTACCTTGGTGCTGCCTGAAGTGTGTAGGTGCACAGATGAATCAGGAATTGCTTTTGATTGCCAATGATGGGCAATCTTAAAGTAGTGACCTAAGCAAATCAGGGGTTTATTTTTCTTCATCTAAAAATGTCCCAAGTTCAGCATTCGAGGGCCAGTGTAATGGGTCCATGATACCTAAAAGTCCTAGACTTCTGTCTTTCTGCTCCAACAACCTGTAATAGCTGGCTCCCGTACATTTGCCTCTTGATTACAGTATGGCTAATGCATCTCCAACCCTAGAAGGAGGGGATTGGGGCAAAAGCAAGACCCTTTTAAGTAGCTTTTCAAAAAGTTCCAACAGCTTTCACCTACATGTGACTGGCTACCTCTGCTAGCAAGGAACTGGCTGGGAAATGTTGTTAGCTAGGCATGTTGCCATGATACGTATCTGTAACTAAAGAAGAAAGGAAAAAGCTCTCCAATATGCAACTAGTTATCTTACAGAAATTCAAATTGGGGCAAATAATCTGTTATCTTCTGTCTTTATGGGATTATTCAAATAAAAAATACTTAGAACTAAAACCTAGCTTATTTTAGTCAGTGTTATATTAGGATTGCCTTTAAGGTGGTAATTATTTTAATGAATATAAGGAATTATAAGACCATTCAGAAAAATATATAGAAAAATAGTGTGCTCATTGTTTGCATAGTACTATGCTTGGTGCTAAGGAGATGAGTGAATTCTTTTTGCCCTCAAGTGTTTTATCAGTCTAATAGTCCAGGACATAGATACTTGAAAATTTAAATAACGGTATATTATATCATATGATTATGTATTAATCACATAGTAAAACTAAATCATATAGATTAAATTCTATAGGAGAAATTCAGAATCCAGAGAGTGATGATTGTGACTATGGTGGCCAAGGAAGACCTACGAAAGGTAGGAAATGGATAGATTTGAACAGGCAGACATGAATGGTGGAGGCCAGGCCCCTACCTTTGATTTGTACCACCTGTTATTGTAGCATATTTAAATTAATATATTTGATTTACTTACACTATTTGAATTTTTTTAGTGTTTTAAAATATTATTTCTATTTTAAAAATTGACCCAAGCTTTAACTTATATTTTAAGAGAAAAAAAATTCACACCAAAATCATAAATGTAATACCAATTTTACTGGCCAACTAAAATGTAACTTAAGAAAATGACAATAAGATTTTAACATAATGAAATAGAAGTAACAGTATACCTGAGTCAAATTAAGTTCTTTAGAGGGGAAAATGGACCATTCTGTGATTAGTATGTAGTAAAGGGATATTTGGTTCAGTAGCATGCTGTTTAAGACAAAGGTGAGCTTCTATATCCAAAAAGACAATTCTGGTTCTTAATGTTAACCAGCAGCAACAATTCCAATTCACACAAATATAAAGTTGGAAATACGTAAATATGTTTAAGACTGTCTCTTATAAGCTGTTTGTACAATCAGTTTTTAACTAAAATGCTGTCAAAGACTTTTTTTGGAGCAAACGTTTGTTTCAAGAAGCCATGTTAAGGCCATTTTTAGAGTTCTCTTCTTTTGAATGTATCAGATTTTGGATAATGTTCAAAAAGTGGTAGTACAAAAGAGTTCCTTTGCTATTTACCACTACCATCTTGTTTGGGAAAATACTTAGGAAAACCTCTGATAAGTTCAAAATATTTTTACTGAATTCTTCATTTGAGTTTACAACACAGTGTTTTAGGAAGTAAAGGGATGTTTGATAGTTGCCGTTTGTTTAAACGGACGAATGAGGTTATTAAACTGAATCCCCGAGTTCTGGTGTTCTGAATCTAGCATTCAATAATAGTAAGAAAAGTTATTTTTTTCTCTTCTACCAGGGTTGGGGTACTATGCTGAATGTAGCATATGTACATATATCATTTAGTTCTCCCCATTTTACAGTTGAGACTGAGACTTAGAAAATGACTTGCCCGGTCACTTAGAGGGCCCAGTGACTCTAACTTGAATTCGCATGTATTGGACTTGATCCAAACACTTAACTGCCCAGTCACTGAATGAGAATTGGGCACTAGTGCTCTGCCGCCGGATTCCCAGAGCCCCGAGCTCTGAGCTCACCGTGGCTCGGTCAGTCTGCCGAGACCCCATCCCTGCTGAGCACTTCGTGTACACACAGGTGCTGAGCGTGCAGGCTGAGGGGCCACCACTAAAGGCTTTGATACAGAAAAGAAAGGAAATAGCCGTGCCCTGTCCTGCCCTCCACTGTGCCTCCTTTCTGCCCAGCCTCCTAGTGCTCCTCCTCCTCAGCACATGCACAGCCAGTGGCACAGACCCTCACTCCTCAGGAATCACTGGAGGGAATGACGACTAGAGGTCAACCGGCTCAGATCCTCTAGGGCTTTGACTGGCAAAACTAAAAGTTTGACCTCTATTTTGTACGTGATTAGGAGGACCCTGACAACGTTATCTTTAAATTAGGGTAGATAAAAATCAGTGGTTTTCCTTCAAAACACAAAAAACAAAAACATGTCCAGATGGAACACATTATAAGGGGCAAAATTTCTAATTTTATAAGAGCAGACGTATAGTCATGTCACTTTCTAAAGAAACATTGTAAGTTTGTTGTAGTGTCTCCCAAACATTTTCTTGCTCCATCTATAGCAGTTTTTAGAATTGGCACTGCCGAGACTTGGCTTTGGATATAGCAGCATGCAGTTTTTCATAACAACACATTTTGTTGGTGATTCAGGTCAATTATTTAGGAGATAGATTTTTCTTGATGAAAATTTTATCATTTAATGGACAGCCGTCAGTGACACATGTGCATGTAACCATAATGCTGTAGTCTGGTACTAACAGTAATCACTGCCTTTAGGTTTGGGGAGCAAGTGATTTGTTTGATTTTAATTTTGTTTTTAAATTTATTCATTCAGCAAGTAATTTTGAAGTATCTCCTTTGATCATAGTTTTGCCTTGTTTTTGGCAAGGTGGGAGGGCTATACAAAGGCACTTGGTGAGTGCCAGTCATTTGAATATCCCTGAAAAAAAATGAAAGCACCTTTTACTTTTTATAAATGTAAATGAGCAGAAAAAGGAAAATGCTAAAACCTGAGCTCAGAGCACAACCACAGTGCTTTAGGTCTCATCATAGGACTGGCAGAAATAGCAGATTTCATTTTTATTTTAAAGAAAGATGTATGTCATGTCCTGACATAAGCTTTTTAAAAATTGTGTATACTTTTTTCATCAATGAAAAATTTTCATGATACAAAAGTATATGTTACTTTTATTGACATCAGTCCTAACAACACATTAGAGAAAGCACGCAGTATCAGCCTTCTGGATGTCTTTGGTCAGTAGGATTTAGGGGCTGGAGTCATGTGCGACTCATCCTTTTCCTCGCATTTAATTATTCACTAAGTCCTGTCAGAGAGTCTCTTGTCTGTCCTCTCCTTTACCTCTCCTCTGCCAGGACCAGACATCAGACCCTTATCATCACTCATCTGATTTATTATAGCCACCTGAAGATCCTTCTTCCTCCTGAATTCTGCCTTTCTGGTCTATTTTTTTACATGGTGTCAGAGTTCTGTACTTAAAAAAAAAAAAAGGAAAAAAGAAAGAAAAGAAGCGGTTGTATTCCCAACTTCTCCCCCTCTCAAAATCTAATGTCACCTGCTACTTAACAGAAATGTACAAAGCTTAGCATGGTGTTTGCAGGTGGGCCTACACCCTCGGCAGGTCCCTGCAGGACTGCAGTCTGCCTCACACTCTGCGCTAGACCGGACTTCCACATCTCAGACATGCCATTCGGTTGCACAGCTCTCTGCTCCCTGGGTATTGAGCGTGCAATGCTTTTTGGGCGGCATCCGACAGCTGTTATGGAGCTCAGCTCTGACCTTCACACCCCAGCCCAGCATAGGACTGTTTTCCAGGTTCCATGTCAGAGGTTAGTTCCCCATTTTAGACATTCCTACATTATACTGATTGTTACCTTTGCTAGCATTTTTTAAAATTTTGGTTTTGTATTCTAGTGTCTCTTCCTCTTTTCTTTCTTTCTTTTCTTTTTTTTTTTTTTAACACTTGTGTCTTTCTTTTGTGCTGCAGGTGCCCAGGAACTTTGAGCCAACTTTGAAGTGTAAAAAATACAGTCATACTGATTCTTATCTGCAGCATACTTTGTTTCTATTTTCCTTGTCCCTGAATTTCTTTTTCAGTGTTTTATTTATTCTGTAGGATATTGACTCAAAACTTTTGGAGAAAGAGATGTAGTAGGGCTTGAGTGAATATGAATAAATGGGCAGACCATATGTCTGTGAAAGCAGGAACTGTGTCTCGCTCATCTGTGTATCTTCCAGCACTCTGTCTTCATTGCATAAATGAACTGAATTGAATTGAAGCATATTTCTATCTCCACATCTTTAAAAGTAGTAGTTTAAATAATGCTGGCAATAAAATAGAATTGCCAGAGTATAGATAGCAATTTTAAAAACCTTCCCTTCAGAAGTACTAATAATTGACCTAATAAAAGTAGACTTGACTTTCTAGTTGTCTTTTCCTTCAGGTTTGAAGACTGCATAATAACAGGACCATTTACAGTTTTTATGATGATTTCCTGGCTTCCAAACGCACGTGGTAGGGATCCAGGCAGCTTTCTAGTCAAGATGTCACAAGTTTCTCCTTTTCCCTCATTTAGCAATGCTCAGAGAAATAACTCCCTCTAACAAGCATTTAAGTAACACTAAGCTTTATTCAACCTGTCCTCTGTTGGCATTTTTGAGGGCACCAGTGGCATCATTTGACTCTGCCATACTTGGTGGAAGTACTACATTTGGTACTGAACATAATTTTAACCAAACTGTGAACATCTTAGACACCAGACCAACTGCTGATGTAGAACTGGAGACTTCCTGCAGTGAAATCACACATTTATGTAACTTCAACCTAGTTACCAAATTCACTGAAATGCATTAAAAATTGCTAAACACATTCTCTTTTTAAAAACATTAATGGTATGTCATTTTATTTTAAGATAGCAAAGGAAATACAGATTGACCATAAGGTATATTTTGATACATTTAGTAGTAGAACAAATTCTTAAATTCAGTTAAAGTTACTGTGGAAAAATAGATGGCACAGACTAGCCAAGTTGAAATAGGCATTGACAATTTAGCCAATTAATATTAACAAATGTTAAAAATTATTTTTAAAAAACAATGTGCCAGATATTTCACTGGCTCAAAAGAGCTTCCAGGGGTATCTAAAACTTTCAAGAATTCCTTTCCTCATTTAGTAGTAAGGTAAAAAAATTCTTCATTGCCTTAATTCACATTTGCTAACATACATCAAAAGATGATTCTCAACTGAAAACACTCTAAGAATTTCATAAGCATCAAAAGAAAGCAAATGTCTTTTAGTAGAAGCTTCGTCAAATGAATATAAAAATGACCATTTTGCAGTTAAAAAGTGTGCATGCTAATTATAAAAATGGCTAAGGCAGTGTAATACAGAGGAAAGAAATGAATTAGGAATCAGAAGGTGAACTGCATTTGTCTATTAAAAGAGTATCTGAGTCCCTTTAGTGTGTCTGGCATAAGGCATGGCACCAGGCAGAGTGGGGAATGAAGTCATGGCACTGCCCTGGTGAGGATTATAGTACAGTAGGGGAGTTGGACAAAACATAAGGAAACCAAGTGTGGGAAATATTATAAGGAAAGAACAGCAGGCAATGAGGAGAAATGGGATGAGGGTGAGCATGAAGGGGAGTGAATTTTGACTGCACATATGATCAAATATATTTTAGAAGTGAAAAACCTTTAAACATATGTGACTGAGCGGAATATCTAATGGTAAAATATTTTAAATTTGGGAGCAATTATTGAAACTCAATACATATGAAGTTTTAAAATCTAATTCAATGTTATAACAGAATCTGGTATAGTTACCAAAGCATAACCAAAGATTATCAAATTTTCACCATGATTTCAAAAAGCCAGTTAAAAAAAAAGCTATTTGGATGAGTATTGTTTTTTATTTTTTCAGCTGTTTTTGAATTAGGCCATTAGATAGACAGATGAGTAGTGAACAATGAGAGAAATTAACATGTCTAAGGTATCTTTTTAATTGAGATATAATTGACAACATATTAGTTTCAGGTGTAGAACATAATGATTCAATATTTATCGCAATAATTATCACAGTAAGTCTAGTTAAGATCCATCACCACACATAGAAACAAATTGTTTTCTTGTGATGAGAGCTTTTAAGGTCTGTTCTCTTACAACTTTCAAATATACAATGCATTATTAACTATAGTCAGCATGATGTACATTACATCCCCAGGACTTACTCATTTTATAACAGGAAGTTGGTATCTTTTGACTCACTTCACCCATTTCTTCTACCCCTCAACCCTAACCCCTGGCAACCACCAATCTGTTCTCCTGTTCTCTGTATCTAGGAGGGCTTTGTTTGTTTGTTTTTAAATTCCACATGTAAGTGAGATCAGTCTGACTTATTTCACTTAACATAGTATCCTCAAGGTCCATCTATCTTGTCACAAATGGCAAGATTTTCTTCTTTTTTATAGCAGAATAATATTCAGTTATATAATATATATATTGTCGCGACCCTTCAGGGGCCGAGGCAACATGCCCAAGGTCTTGATTCTTCTCTAGGCTTTATTGTCTAATCTCTCACGGCGGTTACAGCAGTTGTCGGGAAGCTTTTTTTCCCTCCCGGTGGACTCCCTTATATTCAGTCACCCAACCAATCCGGGACAGTATCATGCATGACCTTTAAGCGGATAGGTGTCACGCGCCACTCTAAGCGGGCAGCACGAGCTGTGCACGGGTACGGAAGTCTGCTGGGCCAATCCCCAACAGGGAAGAGGGGAAAGTGTGGTGAGCAGGAAGCAGGCGCCATCTTTAGGGCATTGTCCAGCTAGAGTGGGGCTTAGCCTCGGCCGTAGGCCGGGCCCCCACATCTCCCCCTTTATTGTTTTATAACCAAAGGGCTGTCGGGATCATGCCTGTCTTAGGTCGTCCGGAGTCTGTGGCATTCTTACCCGTCCTCAGGCAACAGACAGCTTAGGTCTGCGCCCTGTCTTAGGTTGATATGCGCAGCTCCCGATCTTACCCGTCCTTGACTACTGATCCAGCATATTAAGCCATACTCTAGGGGAGATGCCTTCCTCTAGCACTGCCATGGCCTGCAACAGGACCTTCCGTTCTCCCCATTGCTGTTTTTGTATGGAACAGAGTTTCCTCCCAACCAGGAGGAGGCCCACAATTAGCAATATTCCTATGACACCTACACCTGACCAGGCTTTGGTGGCGTTTAACATCTTGCCTAACTGTCTGGACAAGTTGGCAGCTTTAGAATAATTATGAAAAGGAATACCAGTAATACACCCTCATATACGCAGCCCACAGACAAAACCTCCCCCAAGAGGTCCAATTGTTCTTGAAGAAGGTTCAGTGGCCTGGGACAGACCATTCAGCGTCTCTGCCGTAGGAATGGTGGTAGTCAGCGTGGCGGTGGCTGCAGCTGCAGCTCGGCTCCGCCGTTGCCTGCTGTAGGATCCACGGCAGGAGCAGAAGCAGTGCGATCATCTTGTACCTCCGCTCCGGGATTTTCCACTCTGCATATCAGACGTTCAGGCACCCAAACGGGGTTCTGCTGGCCCTGTGGAAAAACACAAACCGAGCCTCGGGTCCAGATTATCACTGGGTCCAGGCCTTTCCATTTTCCTTCCAACACATCCTTCCACAAAACTTTAGGCATGTGTTTTGGCCAGTGTTCTAAAGTCTTCTCCTATTCCCCCTTTTTGTTTATATAAGGCATTCTTGAGGGTGAGGTGGTGTGTTCCACCATACCCTGACCCTGAGGGTTGTCTCTAGCTCCCTGCTGCTCTCATGACACAAAAGGATGTCATCCATATAATGATAGATGATTATCAGGGGAAACTGTTTCCTGACAGTTTGTAAGGCCTTCTTTACATACACATGGTGGGGCTATTAGCCATGCCCTGTGGCAATAAACCTTTGACAGTCTCTGAGGTGAAGCGGGATGGAGAAGAAACAGTCTTTGATACTTTTTCCTAATTACAAAAATAGGTGTGTTCCATGGCGAGGTAGAGGGCTGGAGGTGACCAGCTGCTATCTGTTCTTGTACTCAAGTTTGGGCTGCTTCCTTCTTTTCTTTGGTGAGGGGCCACTGAGGTACCCACACGGGCCTTTTTAGGCTGTTCTCCCTCAGTGGCCCCGAAGAAAAACCCAATCCTGGTCCTCCGTCCCCATCCTCTCTCTAAAGGGGGAAGTATCCTAGTTATGATTTAGATGGACTACGTCGCTAATTCCGTGAACCTTTTGATTTCATCGCCACTCTGCGAACCTTTTGATTTCGTCGCCACTCTGCGAACCTTTTGATTTCGTCGCCGCTCTGCGAACCTTCACTGGCGCCTCCTCATTCCATATATTATAATAAACAATGTCACAAACACTAACCGGACACACACACTACACATAAACACCCACCACAACTGCCTGCTGTCTGCCCAGCCACGTATACTTTCAGTTTACTCGCCGATCCACTCACCCTCCTCGGTTCCCTCTCCCGGTCTGGCCAGCTGACTGAACGGCGTCCAGCGACGTTCATCGGCAGGCACCAGGGTCAGCGGATCAGGTCGCGACGAGGTTTAGCAATTCCCGGGTTTCGGCACCACTTGTCATGACCCTTCAGGGGGCGGAAGCAACACGCCCAAGATCTTGATTCTTCTCTAGGCTTTATTGTCTAATCTCTCATGGTGGTTACAGCAGTTGTCGGGGTGCTTTTCTCCCTCCCGGCGGGCTCCCTTATATTCAGTCACCCAACCAATCCGGGACAGTATCATGCGTGACCTTTAAGCGGATAGGTGTCATGCGCCACTCTAAGCGGGCAGCACGAGCTGTGCACGGGTATGGAAGTCTGCTGGGCCAATCCCCAACAGGGAAGAGGGGAAAGTGTGGTGAGCAGGAAGCAGGCGCCATCTTTAGGGCATTGTCCAGCTAGAGTGGGGCTTAGCCTCGGCCATAGGCCGGGCCCCCACATATATCACATTTTCTTTTCCCATTCATCCATCAATGAACACGTAAGTTGCTTCCATGTCTTGGCTATTGTATAATGCTGCAGCAAGCTTGGGCAAGCATATATCTTTTTGAGTTAGTGTTTTATTTTCCTTTGGATAAATACCCAGAAGTGGAATTGCTGGATCATATGGCAGTCCTTTAATTTTTTGAGGAACCTCCATACTGTTCTCTATAGTGGCTGCACCAATTTATATTCCAACATACTGTGCATGAGAGTACTTTTTCTTTTTTTTTCTTTTTATTTATTTGTTTATTTATTAAGGTATATTGATATACACTCTTATGAAGGTTACACACGAAAAAACAATGTGATTACTACATACACCCATATTATCGTGTCTCCCACATACCCCATTGCAGTCCATACCCATCAGTGTACTAAGATGCCACAGGGTCATTATTTGCCTTCTCTGTGCTACATGTCTTCCCCATGATTCCACACCATGTGTACCAATCATGATACCCCTCAATTCCCTTTTCCCTCTCTCCCTACCACCCTCCCCCACCCTTCCACTATGGTAACTGCTAGTCCCTTCTTGGCGTCTGTGAGTCGGCTACTATTTTGTTCCTTCAGTTTTGCTTCATTGTTACACTCCACAAATGAAGGAAATGATTTGGTACTTGTCTTTCTCCGCCTGGTTTATTTCACTGAGCGTAATATCCTCCAGCTCTATCCATGTTGTTGCAAATGGTAGGATTTATTTCTTTCTTATGGCTGAATGGTATTCCATTGTGTATATGTACCACATATTCTTTACCCATGCATCTATTGAAGGACACTTAGGTTGCTTCCATATCTTGGCTATTGTAAATAGTGCTACAATAAACATAGGAGTGCACATATCTCTTTGAATATGAGAAATTATATTTTTTTGATAAATTCCTAGGAGTGGAATGGCATTTCTATTTTTAGTTTTTTGAGGAACCTCTCCATTTTGCTTTCCACAGTGGTTGAATTAGCTTACATTCTCACCAGCAGTGTGGGAGGGTTCCCCTTTCTCCACATCCTTGCCAGCATTTATTGTTCTTAGTCTTCTCAATACTGGCCATCCTAATTGGCATGAGGTGATATCTCATTGTGGTTTTAATTTGCATTTCCCTGATAATCAGTGATGTGGAACATCTTTTTGTGTGTCTGTTGGCCATCTGAATTTCTTCTTTGGAGAATTGTCTGTTTATATCCTCCACGCATTTTTTTATCAGGGTATTTGCTTTTTGGTTGTTGAGTCGTGTGAGTTATTTGTATATTTTGAATGTTAACCCCTTATCAAATATATCATTTACAAATGTATTGCACTTTACTGTAGGATGCCTTTTTGTTCTGTTGATGGTGTCCTTTGCTGTACAGTAGCATTTTAGTTTGATGTAGTCCCATGTGTTCATTTTTGCCTTTTTTCCCTTGCTCGAGGAGATGCATTCAGAAAAAAGTTGCTCATGTTTATAATCAGGAGATGTTACCTTATGTTGTCTTCTAAGAGTTTTATGGTTTCATGACTTACATTCAGGTGTTTGATCCATTTCAAGTTTACTTTTGTTTTTGGGGATAGACAATAATCAGTTTCATTCTCTTGCATGTAACTGTCCAGTTTTGCCAACACCAGTTGTTGAAGAGGCTGTCATTTCCCCATTCTATATCCATGGCTCTTTTATCATATATTAATTGACCATATGTATGATCATATGTACTTGGGTTTATATCTGGGCTCCCTAGTCTGTTCCACTGGACTGGGTCTCTTCTTGTGCCAGTACCAAATTGTCTTGATTACTGTGGCTTTGTAGTAGAGCTTCAAGTCGGGGAGCATAATCCCTCCTGCTTTATTCTTCCTTCTCGGGATTGCTTTGGTATTCGGGGTCTTTTGTGGTTCCATATGAATTTTGGAACTATTTTCTCTAGTTTGTTGAGGAAAGCTGTTTGTATTTTGATATGGATTGCATTGAATCTGTAGATTGCTTTAGGCAGGATGGCCATTCTGATAATATTAATTCTTCCTATCCATGAGCACGGGATGTATTTCCATTTACTGGTAACTTCTTTAATTTCTCTCATGAGTGTCTTGTAGTTTTCAGAGTATGGGTCTTTCACTTCCCTTATTAGGTTTATTCCTAGTTATTCTTTTTGATGCAATTGTGAATGGAATTGTTTTCCTGATTTCTTTTTCTTCTAGTTTATCATTAGTGTATAGGAATGCAACAGATTTCTGTGTATTAATTTTGTATCCTGCAAGTTTGCTGAATTCAGATATTAGATCTAGTAGTTTTGGAGTGGATTCTTTAGGGTTTTTTATGTACAATATCATGTCATCTGCAAACAGGGACAGTCTGACTTTTTCTTTACCAATCTGGATGACTTTTATTTTTTTGTGTTGTCTGATTGCCATGGCAAGGACGTCTACAACTATGTTGAATAAAAGTGGGGAAAGTGGGCGTCCTTGTTTTGTTCCCGATCTTAAAGGAAAAGCTATGGGTTTGTCTTTTATGACCTTTATTATCTTGAGGTACTTGCTCTCTATACCCATTTTGTTGACAGTTTTTATTATGAATGGATGTTGAATTCTGTTAAATGCTTTTTCAATGTCTATGGAGATGATCATGTGGTTTTTGTCCTTTTTGTTGATGTGGTGGATGATGTTGATGGATTTCCTAATATTGTACCATCCTTGCATCCCTGAAATAAATCCTACTTGATCATGATGGATGATCTTTTTTATGTATTTTTGAATTCGGTTTGCTAATATTTTGTTGAGTATTTTTGCATCTATGTTCATCAGGGATACTGGTCTGTAATTTTCTTTTTTTGTGATGTCTTTGCCTGTTTTTGGTATTAGAGTGATGTTGGCCTCATAGAATGAGTTTGGAAGTATTCCCTCCTCTTCTACTTTCTGGAAAACTTAAAGGAAAATCCATATTAGGTCTTCACTAAATGTTTGATAAAATTCAGCATTGAGGCCATCTGGTCCAGTGGTTTTGTTCTTAGGTAGTTTTTTTTATTACAATTCAATTACATTGCTGATAATTGGTCTGTTCAGATTTTCTATTTCTTTCTGGGTCAGCCTTGGAGGGTTGTATGTTTCTAGAGACTTGTCCATTTCTTCTAGGTGATCCAATTTGTTGGCATATATTTTTTCATAGTATTCTCTCATGATGCTTTGTATTTCTGTGGTGTCCATACTGATTTTTCCTTTCTCATTTCTGATTCTGTTTATGTGTGTAGACTCTCTTTTTTTTCTTGATAAGTCTGGCTAGGGGTTTATCTATTTTGTTTATTTTCTCAAAGAACCAGCTCCTGCTTTCATTGATTCTTTCTATTGTTTTATTGTTCTCAATTTTATTTATTTCTGCTCTAATCTTTATTATGTCCCTCCTTCTACTTACTTTGGGCCTCATTTGTTCTTCTTTTTCTAGTTTTGTTCATTATGAGTTTAGACGTTCATATGGGATTGCTTTACTTCCCTAAGGTAGGCCTGTATTGCAATACATTTCCCTCTTAGCATGGCCTTTGCTGTGTCCCCCAGATTTTGCATTGTTGAATTATTATCATCATTTGTCTCCATATATTGCTTGATCTCTGTTTTTGTTTGGCCGTTGATCCATTGGTTACTTAGGAGCATGTTGTGATGCCTCCATGAGTTTGTGGGCTTTTTCATTTTCTTTGCATAATTTCTAGTTTTATACCTTTGTGGTCTGAGAAGCTGCTTGGTACTATTTCAATCTTTTTTAATTTACTGAGACTCTTTTTGTGACCTAGTATATGGTCTATTCTTGAAAATGTTCCATGTGCACTTGAGAAGAATGCTTATCCTGCTGCTTTTGGGTGGAGAGTTCTATAAGTGTCTGTTAGGTCCATCTGTTCTAATGTGTTGTTCAATACCTCTGTCTCCTTACTTATTTTCTGTCTGGCTTATCTGTCCTTTGTAGTGAGTGGAGTGTTGAATCTCCTAGAATGAATGCATTGCATTCTATTTCTCCTTTTAATTTTGTTAGTATCTTTTCACACATGTAGGTGCTTCTGTGTTGGGTGAATATATATTTATAATGGTTATATCCTCTTGTTATATTGACCCCTTTATCATTATGTAATGTCCTTCTTTGTCTCTTGTGACTTTCTTTGTTTTAAAGTCTATTTTGTCTGATAACAAGTACTGTACCTCCTGCTTTTTTCTCCCCATTAGTTGAAATATCTTTTCCATCCCTTCACTTTTACTCTGTGTATATCTTTGGGTTTGAAGTGAGTCTCTTGTAGGCAGCATATAGTTGGGTATTGTTTCTACCATTCAGTGACTCTTATATCTTTTGATTGGTGCATTCAGACCATTTATAATTAGTGTGATTATCGATAGGTATGTACTTATTGCCATTGCAGGCTTTAGATTCATGGTTACCAAAGGTTCAAGGGTAACTTTCTTATTATCTGTAAGAGTCTGACTTAACTCACCTAGTATGCTATTACAAACACAATCTAAAGGTTCTTTTTTATTCCCTCCTTTTCTTCCTCCTCCATTCTTTATATATTAGGTATCATATTTCTATACTCTTTGTGTATCCCTTTTTATTACCTCTGGTGACAGCTATTTAACCATAGGAACACCTCCATCTATAGCAGTCCCTCCAAATTACACTGTGGAGATGGTTTGTGGGAGGTAAATTCTCTCATCTTTTGCTTATCTGGAAATTGTTTAATCACTCCTTCAAATCTAAATGGTAATCTTTCTGGATAGAGTATTCTTGGTTCAAGGCCCTTATGCTTCGTTGCATTAAATATATCATGCCACTCCCTTCTAGCCTGTAAGGTTTCTGCTGAGAATTCTGATGATATCCTGATGGGGTTTCCTTTGTGTGTGATCTTATTTCTCTCTCTGGCTGCTTTTAATAGTCTGTCCTTATCCTTGATCTTTGCCATTTTAATTATTATATGTCTTGGTGTTGTTCTCCTTGGGTCCTTTGTGTTGGGAGATCTTTGGACTTCCATGGCCTGAGAGATTATCTCCTTCCCCATATTTGGCAAGTTTTCAGCAATCACTTCCTCAGAGATGCTTTATATCTCTTTTTCTCTCTCTTCTTCCTCTGGAACCCCTATAATATGAGTTTTGTTCTGTTTGGATTGGTCACACAGTTCTCTCAGTATTCTTTCATTCCTAGAGATCCTTTTTTCTGTCTGTGCCTCAGCTTCTTTGTATTCCTCTTCTCTAATTTCTATTTCATTTATCATCTCCTCCACTGTATCTAATCTGCTTTTAAAACCCTCCATTGTGTTCCTCAATTATTGGATCTTTATCCTAAATCCATTCCTCAGTTCTTGAATATTTTTCTGTACCCCCAGGAGTATGTTTATGATTTTTATTTTGAAATCTCTTTCAGGAAGATTGATTAGTTCAGTCTTGCTTGACCCTTTTTCTGATGGTGTTGAGATTTTGCTTTGAACCAGATTCCTTTGACGTTTCATGTTTGTAGGTGGTGCCCTGTAGTGCCCAGAAGCTCTTCTCTCTGGAGCTGCTCAGCCCCTGGAGCAATGTTGGGGGTCGCAGGGGAGTGGTGCTGGTGCCTGGGGGAGGAAAGAGCTGTTTCCTGCTTCCGGGTTACTATGCCTGCATCTACTGCCAGAACCAGTGGGCCAAACACACAGATGTAAGCCTCTGTGCTTTGCATTTGTAGCTGCTGTACAGGGCTTCTCTCTGACTGGCCTGATGCTAGGGCAGGGTTTACCAGTTTGTGAGGGGCGAGGCTGGCTGGGAGGAAGGTGCAGCAGGCTGCCTATCATGGTGGGGGGTCTTGGAGCTACATAGCTGGACAGGGGGTTGCAGCGCCCAAAAATCATGAAAGTTCCTAACCTGCTGGGCAGAGTGCACCCCAACAATTTTGTCAACCTGCCTTTTCTCCTGAGCAGTAAGCTCTGTGAAATCCTTGCCCCATTAGCAGCCCTCTAGCTTTTAGGAATTCTCTCAGACTGCATGCCCAGATCAGCCAGATATGCATCCATTTTCTACAAGCAGCTGGAATCTCAGTCTCTCCAGGTATTCTGGCTGTCTTAGTTTTCCAACCCCACTAATCGCCAGAGCACCATCCAATGTAGATACATGCTCCCAGAGCAGATCTCCAGGGCTAGGTGTTCAGTCGTCCCAGGCCTCCACTCCCTCCATGATCCATTTCTCTTCCTCCAGCCAGTGAGGTGGGGTAGGGGAAGGGCTTGGGTCCCACCAGGTCACAGCTTTGGTATGTTACCCTTTTCCGTGACATCTGTTCTTTTCTCCAGGTGTATGCAGTCTGGCGCATCCTTCTTTTCTGTTGTTCTTTCTGGATTAGTTGTATTAATTATATTTTTGTATTATATGTGATTTTAGTAGGAGGTCTCTATCTCACCTCTCATGCCACCATCTTTAATCAAAGAGTACCTTTTTCTCCACATCCTCACCAACACTTTTTATCTCTTGTCTTTTTAATAATAGCAATTCTAACAAGTGTAAGGTGATATCTCATTGTGGTTTTGATTTCCATTTCCTTGATGATTAGTAGTGATGAGCACCTTTTCACGTACCTGTTGGCTATCTGTTTATCTTCTTTGGTAAAATGTCTATTCAGATCTTCTGCCCATTTTTAAATCAGAATGTATTTTGTTTGTTTTATTTGCTATTACTTTGGATATTAACCACCTATCATATAAATCATTTGCATATATTTTCTTTCATTCCATAGATTGCTTTTTCATTTTGCTTATGGTTTCCCTTTTTGTGCAAAAGCTTTTTAGTTTGATGCACTCCCAATTGTTTATTTTTGCTTTTGCTTTTAAGGTCAAATACAAAATATTTTCAAGACTGATGGCCAAGAGCTTATGGCCTATGTTTTCTTCTAGGAGTTTTCTGGTTTCAGGTCTTATATTCAAGTCTTTAATCCATTTCAAATTGATTTTTATGTATGATGTGAGATAGGGGTCAAGTTTCATTCTTTTTCATGTGTCCATCTAGTTTTCCCAACACCATGTATTGAAGAGTCTGTCTTTTCCCTATTTATATTCTTGGCTTGTTGTCATAAATTAATTGACCATGCATGTGTGGGTTTATCTTTGGGTTCTGTATTTTGTTCCATTGAGCTGTGTCTTTTTTTATGCCAGTACCAGGCTGTTTTGATTGTTATAGCTTTGTAATATATTTTGAAATCAGGGGTCATAATGTCTCCAGGATTCTTCTTTCTCAAGTTTGCTTTGGCTTCTCTCTTATGGTTCCATATAAATTTTAGGTCTGTTCTATTCCTGTGAAATCTGCCATTGGAATTTTGATGGGGATTGCATTGAATGTACAGATTGCTTGGGTATCATGGACATGCTAGCAATGTTAATTCTTCGAATCCCAATCTATGAGCACAGAATATCCTTTCATTATTTATGTCTTCAGTTTCTTTCATCAGTGTCTTATGGTTTTCAAAGTACAGGTCTTTCACCTCCTTGGTTAAATTTATTTCTATGTATCTTATTCTTTTAATGTAATTGAAAAAAAACTATTTGGATGAGCTTTTTAATACAGTTTCATCTATTTATATTTTATTGCATATATGTGATATTTTATAGATATTGTATTTGTAATGAAATAGTATCTCCAGCTATAAGTGTTATAAGGATTGTGGTATCTCTCAGATAATGATTAAGGATTTTTATATCACCATGGAAAATAAGATGTCCTTATAACCAGATTTGACCAAAAACTCTTATTTCAATGGTAAAGGATTTCTGGGAGAGAGAGTAAAAAGGCTAAAAATATTTTAAAGAAGAAATACTTGCGCTTATATCTTTTCTTTGTACTAAGATAAAATTGATACTATGAGATATTTTGCCATACATGTAAGCTTCACATATGTGTCATTCAAATTCACACAACCACCCTACAGGTAAATAGTAGTATTATTCCTAATTTACAAATGAGGAAAGTGAGATATTAAGTAACTGGTCCAAGGTCACCATTCATATACCACAGAATACCACTCTATACTGCCTTTAAAAGCTAAACTCTGCATAGCCTTTCTATACATAAACAGTTCTTTAGTTCAAATAAAGGCTGTTCTCACAATACTATCACAGAGTGTTAAAACTTAGCAAGAGAAAATAACTAGTAACCTAGCAATTTACCAAGGAGATAGCCTGAAGGCCTCACTCTTACTAGCATCATTTCCCAGTTAGTTATATGTAAAATGAGTGTATGACTTAGAGCATACCAAATAAGGATTTGAAATTTATGACATATCTATATTACAAGCATGGAATGAGTTGAAAACTATAGCACAGTATTTACTGGGTCTATTTAAAAAATATTCCTACTACCACAAGTGTTCTGTTTGCAAGATTTTCATAAGGAAAAAAACTATAACTGAAATTTCAGAATTATAAAACAAACTTAAAGGAATTTTTACTTGTACTAGAGAAAGAATCTTTGCTCTAACTAAAAGACTCAGTGAAGAATTCTAAAGGATTAACATTTCTTCCTATAATAAAAATATTAGAATCACAAAAGCTGGTATCACTGAGAAGGGCATTGGTTTTAAGGTTTAAAAGGAATTTCTAGTCTCAAGCTTTGCTACTATACTAAAATGATAAGTGACTTAAAGCAAGTCCCTTAATTTCTCTGAATTCTATTTGGTCTTCTTATCTTTAAAATGAAGAGTTGGATCAGAGGATCTTTAACCCTATAGATAAGTGAAGTCAAATAGAAATTAATGAGAGCCACATATTTAATTTAAAATTTACCATTAGTGTTGTAAAAATGGAAAAGGAAAACAGCTGAAATTAATTTTTAACCATGTAGTTTATTTAACCTAATATATCAAAAATACCAGTTCAGCAAATAATCTACAAAAATTATTAATATGATACTTTAGATTCCTATTTTCTTACTAATAGTCTTTGAAATCTATTGTATATTTTATACTTAGAGCACATTCCAACTCAGACTACCCACATTTCAAGTGCTCAGAGTCGTATGTGTATATAGTGGTTATCATATTCGACAGTGCAGCTCTAGAAGTCTGTTCTCTAATAATTTATTGAAAATGTTTCCATTTCAATACTCTATTATTAAAAGTGATGTGCACCAACAGAAATTAGGCCTAATAAAAGGAGTTGCCCACACAGTATGGCTTAATGGCAACACTGTGGAGGTCCCCAACTATAGAAGCCTGAAAATTCACCTTGGATGGGCATTCCTTTGTAGAAAACCTGTATTTTTCAGTGTTTTAAGATATAAATCATAGAAAGGTGACAAATTGACAAATTAAGTTCTTAGTGCAAATTGGAAGTCTTTATAGATGCACATGGACATTAAGTATAAACTAAAGTGTCTTTAACAGTTGATGTGGATGTTTGAGTTTATCTTATTAGGTGGATAGGATCACAAGCCATTTCCATGACTTTGGGGAAGTAGGGATCATAAAACTATGGAGGGTAGATAACCAAGGAAAAAACTTACATATTTATGAGTCAGCCTTGCATTTTTATAGTCTAACTGTAATGGGAACTTAGAGTCTCAACCAAAATGGAAAAAAGATAACACGGAAAAAAATATCCAAATTATCACGTGCTAGGGGAAGTTACACAAAAATTGACCTGAACATCACTTAATGACAGCTGTGACAGACCGTGTTGGGGAGGGAATTAATGCCAGCAATCACTGTTGCATGATGCATCTCGGCTCCTCTAAAAAGAGCTATTAACAAAACACATTAAAAGTTATTAATGGAAGCACAGTTAGGCAAGCCACTTTAAAACAGGTCATAAACAACAGATGAAATTCAAATCTTGAGCTGCACCTTGATAGGAAAAATGGTAAGACTGTGGCATGGAGCTTGTTGAAGGCAGAAATCTGGACTGTGTGTACTTTGTGCCCTCTTGTCAGCCAGTTCCCAGTGTGACATTCAGCTGAAGTTCTGCAGAAATCATTATCTGCAGGTGACCACAAAACAGATATTTCGGAAGATGGTGCCAGCCTCTGACTAAGAAGAAGGAATCAGAGACGTCAACAAAGCACCTTCAACCACGCATTTTTATTCAGTCAGGCAGATGGCTGTGAATTTAGGATAAGTATCCATGCATTACATGTAAGCGTTCATTCCTTCCCACTGGCAAGCCAGGAAGGACCACTTGGTCATAAACCAAGGATAGTATCTCACTCAGTTTACTCTTGTAAGGAAACCTCAATTTTGAACTTAGAAATTTGTATGTGTATATGTGTTGGGTAGGACTCCCTGCTGGTTTTTGAGACTGGAGGCAGAAAGGGCTTGGGAGGTTCTAAAATTGACATTTACTGGGCCTGTGGCATGTTAGCTGTTCCAGTAATGTTATTTCAGGAAATTGTGGAAGTAGGATTATAACCTAGGTAAGTCTGGCTCCAAAGCCAGAACTTTTTCCTAGATGGAAAGGATTTTATCTGAGAACCACGAGGTGGCAAGGAATCCCCAATGCAAAAAATACAGCAATCAATTCTTCCTTCTATCCTAATAGGCTCCAAAGTTATCTCCAGCCTAGTAATCCCATATTCACGAGCAGATTTTAATTCACTTCAAATACACAGCTCAATAATGTTACATAATATTAAATACCACAACTATAGGCAATTCACTTCATCTCTCACTTATTTTCTGTATAAGAACAAGCATACTATTCTTCATTGCCAGTCCCTGCAGACTCAAAGAAATAGAGATTTAAAAAGCTCTAGAAGCAATCAGAAGAAAAGTACTCTAAGTTCTGAACCTTTTTTTTAAAGAGGCTTACCATACCTCAGAAGAATATGCGAGTCTTTAGCAATCATTTTAGTTCTTGAACCACCCAATGAGCAATTGATTGAGCCAAGAAAGAGGTTCATCTTGACAGTGAATCTCAGAATAGACGGTGTGTATCCTGACAGGGGCACCTGCATGCTGAGCTTTTACACACTTTGCAGTCAGGTCAGCTGTAAGAGCAGGGGATTTAAAGTGGCATCTTGTGTTCTGAAAGTGTTAAGGAGACTTTATTTAATCTACTTTTTTAGAAACTAAATAAATTTTTAAACTTGTGCATCTAGACTCCTGTTGGAAGGGCTGGCTGTGTGGGATGGGCCATCTGAAACAGAATCATATTTAAGAAACAGTGAGATTCTCCACTTGGCATATGATGGCCATGGCATCCCCCTTTACTGCCACATGACTGACTGTACAGGGTTTGTGTAACTATCTCTATCCCCCCAGGGAGGGCACGGACCATGTCTATCCTGTTCATACCTGATTCTATCTCCATCCCTGAGAACCATGCCTGGCATGTAACAGGTGCGGAGGAAATATTTGTTGAATGGAGAAAAAGAGAATTTTTTAGGAGAGGCTAAAAGAAACAACAGTGGACCTCCAGTGACCAAGATCTTGGAAGACTATGTATTGAGTAAGAGATGTACACCTTATTTTTTCACTATGATAATTGCTTTCTTCAGATAATGAACTTTCTTCTCAGTGAAATAGTCACATAACATCAATTCAGAAAATAAAAAAGCAGCTTGATTTGCTGTGCTATATTTTACTCAACACTGTCAGGGAAATGCCCAGAAGTTATCAGAAAATATAATACTATTTATCTTTTAAATCTTAATAATATAATACTACTACAATAATAATAATTCTTAAAATATAATACCTTTTTTCCTTTAGGCCTTAATTAGTTACTATAAACTTTTGATGGATAACAATAAAAAGTTTTAAATGTCCTAAGTTCTTATGCTCATATTGTTAATGCTAAATCAGATTTTAAACCTCTTGGTCATGCTTATCGAAATATATAAGGTCCACCTTTCAGATCAGAAATACAGCAATGACAGCAACGTTACATGATATTGTGATGACAAAAACCATTACGTCTAGCAATTTCTAATTTACAAAGTACTTCCACATCTGTAACCTCATTTGCTTGTAGTAACATTCTGTGGAGAAGGCAGAGTTACTACCTTCATTGTACAGAGAACTGGAGGTTGTAGAGCTAAGTCAGCTCAGTGTCATGCAATTAGTAAATGAATTGTTGGGAATTTCAAGTGAATTGAGGGCAGAAGCACATCTGAAGTTGTTTAAAAGATGACTGTTTTATAAAACAAACTTTTAGTTTAATGTGCCTGCATACCTAACAGAGACACTGTCCAGAAATTACTTTCTTTACTATAAAGTGTCATCCGGCCTTGTCATCTTTATTTTTGTTTTATACAATAGGGCCATGGAGAAAAGGGTATGCCTTTCTGTATCAGATGGTAGGTTTCTAAATTAGCTCTTTTATTCATTTATTAAATAAGATGACAACTGTTATGGAGGACAGAGAGGATTGGGAATAAAACATAAGACATTATGTCTCTTTATAGCATACTAAGATCCAGTTGGATATAGAGAGATTCTTCAAACTAGAACAGAACTAATCTGGAATGTTTCAGATGGGAATAATTCCTAATTCTTTCTCTGACATTATCTTTTCTAAGATGCTTGCCTGCCAGCTTTCCCAGTGATCTTGTGAATCTATATGAAAATATGCTTTTGTTTATAATAAGCCCAAAATAAGATTATTTATGTTATGTTGACAGTTTGCACCTAATAGAAGTCCTTGCATTCTTTAGTGAGGTTACATCTTGAGGAGTCACTAAAGTACCTCAAGAACACATGAGCTTTAAACAGTAGTTTACCCTGATGAATAACACTCTTCCTTTGGTGGTGGTGGGGGCGAGGGTGAGAGGGCAAGAGTGTAAGGTGAACACAAAGGAATTTGAAAACATAAAATGTTAGAGTGTTCTATGGTTTAATGTCTGCTCTCCCCACCTCCAGTCCTACGAGAGAACATTGCAATGCAGCTAAAAGGCTTTTCGGTTCTTACTAGCAGGGAAACACCCATCAGTTGTCTTAATCTTTAGGTTTGACAAGAGAAAAGTTGTATCCCTCCTGACCAGCTGGTGCTGATGCCTGACCATTGCCAAATCAGGCCATGATGGGAAGGAGCACCTCCCTGTTTTAGTATTAGTCTGAAGGTCAGTTAAAAATACTACCAACTTGGGAATTTTTTCCAGACTCTATCAGGAACTCTCCTTGGTGGTCATCTAAAATTAGTGTTTTTTGAATCTTTGTAAGGACCCTTTGAGAATTTCATAAAAGATCTAGACTCTCTCCCAGGATAATGCTGCTATTGTTACCACTGTTGATAGTAATAACAACAATAAAAACAATAGCTACCATACTGAGTGCACACCACACTGTACACAATGACTTGAGTTAAGTGCCTTTCAAGGGGACACTAATCCTTGGAGTCATGCCTCCATTCCCCTGTACTTCCCCAGCTCACCATTTGTGTCTCCGCTATTTCTCGTATGATCATCTTTGACAGTGCCAGCATGAATGTAGACTTGTGGTTCTCAACCCTGAATGCACATTATAATCCTGGGGGAGCTCTTAAAAATAGCAATTTTCCAGAAACCGCACACAGAGATCCTGATTTAACTGGTCTGGATGAGACCTGGGCATCGATATTCTTTGAAAGCTCCTCAGATTATGTGCAGCCTGTACTGAATACCATGAATAGATAACCCATCCAACACTCCATCTGGCCAGTTCCCAGTCTTCCCGTTAAATGCCGTGAACTGTCCCTGAGGCCAAACCACTCATTTGTACACTGTATCATTTCTCAAGAACTTAGATCTTGATACTACCCCTTTTTATCCTAATTATGACTTTTCTTCTCTTTACTAGATCACTCCTACTAGCATTCAACATAGTAGAACATCTTATATTTTTAAGTCGTTGTATTCATCTCCCTTCTCCTATTGCTTTATTTCTCTGTTCTCCTGTGTAATAAAATTCCTCAAAAAAGTGTCCATCCTTGCTGTTTCCATACTTCCTTACCCACTCCCCCTGTGGATTTTACTTCATTTCTTATAAACAATGAGGAGTGATGTATTAAAATATGTGTAAGGCATAGAGAGTAGAATATAACAAGAACCTCTATTTCACCCCTCAGTTTAAGGAATAGAACATTACAAGATCTCTAAAGTTTACTCTGTGCTCCCCCTTCCCCTTCCCCCATTTTTCCTTCCTCACTAGGAAATAAATGTTATTCTTTTTTCTCCAGCTTTATTGAAATGTAACTACCATATAGCATTGTGTGAGTTTAGGGCTTACACTGTGATGATCTGGTATACAAATATATTGTCAAGTGATACCACAGTAAGGTTACTTATACCTCAGTTGCCTCATACAGTTAGCTTTTGTGTGTGTGTATATTATCAGAACATTTAAGATCTACTCTCTTAGTCACTTTCAAATATTCAATATGGTGTTGTTAACTGTAGTCTCCAAACTATACGTTAGATCCCCAGAACTTGTTCATCTTCTAATTGGAGGTTTGTACCTTTGGTCAACATCTCCCCATTTCCCACACCCCCATCAACCACCAATCTACTCTTTATTTCCATGAGTTCAGTTTTTTATGATTTCACTTATGAGTGAGATCATGCAGTATTTATCTTTCTGTCTTATTTCACTTAGTGCCATGCCCTCAAATTCCATCTGTGTTGTCAAAAGTGGTAGCATTTCCTTCTTTTTTATGGCTGAGTAAAATTCCATTATACCTGTACATCACATTTCTTTTATCCATTCCTCCATCAATAGATGCTTAGATTGTTTCCATATCTTATCTATTGTAATAATGCTACAGTGAACATGAGGGTGCAGATATCTTTTTAAGATGGTAATTTCCTTTGGACATATACCCAGAAGTGAAATTGCTGGATCATATGGTAGTTCTATTTTTAATTTTTGAAGGAACCTCCATACTGTTTTCCATAGTGACTGCACCGATTTATATGCCCACCAACAGTACACAAGGGTTCCCTTTTCTCCACATCCTCACCAATACTTGTTATCTCTTTTTGATAGTAACCATTCTACAAGTATGAGGTGGTATCTCATTGTGGTTTTGATTTGCATTTCCCTGATGATTAGCAATGTTGATCAACCTTTCATGTGCCTGTTGGCTGTTGGTATGTCTTCTTTGGGAGAATATCTATTCAATACCTTTGCCCATATTTTTATTGGATTATTTGGTTTTTATTGCTATTGAATGGCATGAATTCTTTATATATTTTGGCGTATATGTATGTGTATACATATATATATACACATACTTACCAGATATATGGTTTGCAAATATTTTCTCCCACTGTGTTCATTTGCTGATGGTTTCCTTTGCTGTGCAGAGCTTTTTAGTTTGAAGTACTCCCACTTGTTTGTTTTTGCTTTTGTTGCTTGTGCTTTTGGTGTAATATCCAGTCATTGCCAAGACCAATGTCAAGGAAATTACTGCCTAGGTTTTCTTTTAGGGAGTTTTATGGATTCAGGTCTCACATTTAGGTCTTTAATCTATTTTGACTTAATTTTTGTTAAGTAATGTAAGATAAGGGTTCAGTTTCATTCATTGCATGTGAATATCCAGCTTTCCTAGCACCATCTATTGAAGAAACAAGCTTTTCCCCATTGACTATTCTTGGTTCCCTTGCCAAGTATAGTTGATCATGTGTATGTGGGTTTATTTCTGAGTTCTCAACTCTGTCCCACTGGTACATATGTCTATTTTTATGCCAATACCATTCTGTATTGGCATATGCCTTAGCTCTGTAATATAGTTTGGTATCAGGAAGTGTGATGCTTCCAGCTTTGTGCTTTCTCAAAACTGCTTTGTCTGTTAAGATTCTTTTGTGGTTCCATACAAATTTTAGAGTTGAGTTTTCTATTTCTGTGACAAATGCCATTGGAATTTTGGTACAGATTGCATTGAATCTATAGGTAGCTTTGGGCGATATGGACATTTTAATATTAAGTCTTCCAATCCATGAACAGGGGCTATTTTTCCATTAATTTGTTTCTTTAATTTGTTTCATTAAAAGCCAATGTCTTTTAATGTCTTATCATTTTCAGTGTACAGATCTTCCACCTTCTTAGTTAAGTTTATTTCTATGTTGTTGTTTGAAACTATTACAAATGAGATTTTTAAAAATTTCTTTCTCAGATAACTTGTTAGTATACAGAAATGCAAGTGATTTTTATATATTGATTTTGTATGCAGCAACTTTACTGAATTGGTTCTAGTAGTATTTTTGTGGAATACAGGGTTTTCTGTACAATGCAGCTCTGAGCTTTGTGTATATGCTTGCTTTTCTTTTCTTTATAGTTGCATAAATATTTATAGCTTGAAACAACATGTTATATAGCCTTGCATGTTTTAAGCTTCATATAATTGTATTTATTCTATGACTTGCTTTATTCTCTTAACACAATGTTAAGATTCATCCATACTGCCATGTGAAGTAGCTTTAAATCCATTTTTACTTCCTTGGAGTATTCCACTTGTGAATAAGCACTATTTTTTCATTCTGTAGATGATGAATATTTGTACTGTTTCTAGTCCTTAGTATAATAAACAGTGCTACTGTGATCATTCATATGCTCCTCCACTGGTGTGCAAGAGTTCTAGGACATATACTGTGGCATATATGGTCCATTATGCATCTTATGGGTCCTTATGTGGCTTATTTTCATAAATGTTCCATGCATCCTTGAGAGGAAAATCTATTCCCTATATATGTGTGGTCAGTATCGACTTGGTTAAGTGAAATAATTTACACCCTTCCTGATTGCTGTTGTCTATTTCATTGGTCCACACACTACAGCTCAAGGCCAAATCTGGGCCACAGCCTGTTGCTATACAGCAAAGTGAACTAAAAATGATTTAAAGAGAACTATAGGACAGAGACCGTATGTGCCCAGCAAAGCCTAAAATATTTGCTCTGTGGACCTTTTAATAAAAGTTTGCTGATTCCTGGGCTATTTGATAAGCCAGTTACTAAGTGAAGTATATTGCAATCTCCAGCTGTGATGATAGATTTTTCTTTTTATCCTTATATTTCTGTCCATTTTCACTTTACATAATTTTGGTCAATGTTATTAGGGGCATACAACTTCAAAACTGTCATATTTTCCTGGTGAAGTGAACCTTTTACCATGATCTAATGACCTTTTATGTCTAGTAACATATTTTGCATTCAAGTCGGAACTAACTGTATTTGTAGTTATGTTGTCCTTTTTCTCTACCCTTAGGATTTTCATGGGATTCATGTAAATCATAATGCTGTATTTAGATTTCTTTTAAGTGAGTCTATCTTTCCAATAAGTCCTAAAAAACTTTGCTTTTGAACAGATAGATTTTGTTAATTTACGTTTATTATGGTGACTGAGATGTTTGCATTTATCCTACCATCTTACATGTGTTCTTCATGTCCCTTCTTCTGCTCCTTTACTTCCTTTTAGGTTGACCAAATGATTTTACTCATTTTTAAACCCCCACTCATTTAGAAGTTACACTATTTCTTTTATTGTAGTGATTACAACTAGAAATGTTAATATACATACTTAACAAAGAATGAGTCAGTGATTTTACCATCCTCCTACATAAAACAAGGACCTTAGAAAGCTGTGAGTTCAACTGTTTCTCTACCAAGCTTTTTGCTAAGCTATTACTGCTTTCATTTCTTAAATCAATATTAGTTTAGGTTGATTCTCATATGAACCATTTTCTCTGCTCATCACCCCTCCTCACAGCTGAGGTCTGTCACCCAGGTTCATCTTCCTTCCATCTGAAGTACATCCTTTAGAATGTCCTTGCAAGAGGTTCTCTTGGTGCAAATTCTCCCAAGTTTTGTATATTTGAAAAGAACTTTATTTTCCTTTATTCATGAAATTTTTGCTTAATATAGAACTCTAGGCTGACAATTTTATTTTCTCACAAATTTGAAGATAATATTTTGCTGCCTTCTGGTTCCATTGTTGTTATTGACAAGTCAACTGTATGTCTGTTATCCCCTTAAAGCAATCTTTTAAGATATTTGTCTTTGGTGTTCTATAGATTCACTGTTACAGTCTAATGTGGACTTTTTCTATTTGTTCTTTTCTGTTTATTCTTTTTGGAATTTGGGGGGCTTCATAAACCTGAAGATCAATGTCTTTTACCAATTTTGGAGATTTTTAGCTTCTATCCTTTCAAATATTTCCTCTGCCCCATTCTCTAACTTTGACCCCGCTGCTTCTGAGATATCCTTAAAATGCAGGTTACACGTCCTCATTTCTTTATAATATTAGCTATTACTTTACTGTATTTATACCCTCTGTGTTATTATTTTGCAGTTTTAAGTCTCTTTGTGTTACATTCCGAGTGACTCCTTGAGATCTGTCTACTAGCCGATAAAATCTATGTATGTCTGATGTGCATTGAATGACTATTTTTAATTCCTAATGTTTCATTTTATTCTTTTCCAGATACACTTGATTCTTTTTCAAAAGTCTGATGATCCTTATCATATTTTCAAGTCTGTCTTTTAGTCTTTAAATATAATACACGTAATTATTTTGTATTATATGTGAGCCATACCAGTACCTGAGCCCTTTGCAAATCTGATTCTGCCATCTGCTCTCGTTAACTCTCACTCATAGAGCCTTGGTTCCTTATGTATTTTGTGAATTTTAATTGAAGAGCCAATATTCCTTGGAATTCTATCTGTAAGACTCTTCTAGGACTGGTTAAAGGGGATTCCTCCCGAAAGGATTTATGTTTGCTTCTGCCAAAATCTGGGGACACTATCAACCCAGAAATATTTAAGCTAAGTTCCTGACTTCCAGTTTCTTTGAATCTTTAAAAGATCTTTAAAAGGTTATTGACAAGTCAACTGTATGTCTGTATCAAGTAACTGAAAAATGTAATGGCAAAATTTTAATAGACACAATATGACAAATAGAAAACAGAGGAAAGAGAAGTGAACTCTAAACTACTACTAAAGGATACTTTGAAGAAAAAATTAGTCTTCAGACCCATGTACCTTGCTATATATGGCAAATTTTTAAATTTCAAAGGTAAAGAAACTATTGAATGAAACAAAAAAGATGAAACCAGTTATCTACCCAAAAGAGAATGGAGTGATATGTACAGTTTTGAAAAAACCAATGCTTATGACATAAGAATTTTATAGCCAATAAAATTGTTCATGTGTAAAGACAACAGAAACAGTTTTAAATATGCAAGAGCTTAAAACTACATTTAAGCCATATTTAAAGTAATTATGTAAAGATGTTTAATATCAAAAATTAAGAAATTCACGAAGATAAAATTATTGTATAAAGATTGATGGTTAAGCATTAAAAGCAGTTAAATGTAGAAGTAAATAAGTATGATTGTTGTGGCTACGAAACCAAATTAAGATAGTTATTTAATACAACTAATTAAATCCAACCCTAAAGATTACATTAATAAAGACTCTAAGTAAGAAGGAGTATGGAAGATTACATTTTACATGTTACAAAGGAAGAAATAAAACATGTAATTAGACTTAATGGTTAGGCAAAATTTAGACTGGAGAATGTTTTTAGAGAATGTAAAAATAACCACTTGTGTAAATATTATTTATTCAATGATTTCTGTATAATTGAAGAAAAAAATAAGATATTATTATTTGTAGGAACGAAAAGTATAAAAACTAAAAGGAAAGAACCCCAGGAAACCTAAAATAAGATAGTTGATATGTGTGATCTTGTATCAGTTATTTCAATAAGTGTGTTTTAAATATCTTTATTGACAAATAATCTCCTTTGTTACCTGACTTTTATCATGCTGCTTGTCATACTAGCACATAATGGTATTTTATTTTCTTCACAGCACTTACTACTATAATAATTATTTATTGCTTAATTCTCTGCACCGGAATATTAGCTCCATAAGAAAGCACCATGGCTATCCTGTTCACACCTGTATTACTAGGAGCTCAATAAATATGTGTTGTATCAGTCAGTGAATGAGTGAATGAATGAATTACTAGAACTCATAAAATTAAAAACAAAAAGGCAAAAAAAAGAAAGCAGATATCAACAATAAAAATGTTATATAAAATGTGGTAGAAAAAATTTTTAAAAAACTTGTTGGCAAAAGACAAAATTCATACTGAAATTTAAAAGTCACAAATTGTGTGACATCAAAAAGGATCAATATATACAGAACAAACCAAAAACACATAAATACAAACAGAAAATAGTAGAATTATAGTGATAGTGAGTGACTAATATATACTTCTTTTTTAAATATATTTTTTATTGAAGCATAGTTGATATACAATATTAGTTTCAGGTTCACAACATAGTGATTAATAGTTACCTATATTGTTAAATGCTTACCCCAGTAAGTATAGCTGCTGTCAACATAGAAAGATACTACGATATTATTGATTATATTCTCTATGCTGTGCTTTCATTCCTGTGACTATATAACTGAGACTTTGTGTCTTTTTATCCCCTTCTCCTATTTCACCCCACCCCACCCCTCCCCCAGAGTAACCCCTTATCTCTTCGCTATGTCTGTAAGCCTATTTCTATTTTGTTCACTTGTTTTGTTTTTTTTAGATTCCACATATAAGTGAAATCATATGATATTTGTCTTTCTCTGACTTATTTCACTCAGCATAATATCCTCTAGTTCTTCCCACATTGTTGCAAATGGCAAGATTTCTTCCTGTTTTTTAGATGAATAATATTCCATTGTACATATGTACCAAATCTTCTTTATCCATTTATCTATTGATGGAAACCTAGGTTGCTTCCATACCTTGGCTACTGTAAATAATGCAGCAGTATATACTTGGGGTGCATATATCTGCTCAAGTCAGTGATTTGTTTCTTTTGGGTAATTTGCAGTATTGGAATTGCTGGTTACTTCTAATAGTCTTTGATAGATTAGGAAAATAAAATACAACAGAGTATTTGAGTAATTTATCCCCTTGAATGTATTTGTACATGTGTACTTTATATGCATATAAATACCTTTGCCCCCAAAATATTTTCTAAGTAGCAAATTTTGTTTAAACAGAAAACAATCATTACTAACAAATACTTACTAGATTCCAATAGAGAAGAAAGCTTTTGACAAGTTTTCTTTCCCAAAAGCTCTTAGAAAAATAATTTGTGGAACTGAAATAAAAATTTGGAATAGATACAAATTAATCTAGTTGGAAAACATTTTTAAGTGTTTGGAAACCATTAGTAAGACTGGTTTTTTGTAAATGTCAGATTTATCTTCTAAGTAAAATGATTTCAAACAGACAAATAAATTGCAGGAAGATCTCATAAGCCTGAATGAGTAGACAGAGAAATGGAAGAATGCTTTCTCAAGGCACTAGTGCAATATAGTCCTTTAGTCACATGTTAAATAATGATCAGTTTTCTGCATAAAACTATATTCTGTGTGCAACTCTGTATGCAACATCTTGAGAAGGGAATTAAGGTAGCATTTATTGAGCAAGTATCTGTTCTGATGTACCATTGCATTTAATAGCAAGTACCTAAAAGTATGGTGTTTTCATTCATTCAACAAATATTTCCTGAACACCTCCACTATGCCAAGCATTGTTATAAACCCTGGGAAGGACATATAATAACATGAGGTAAGACACATTGTATAGTAGTAGGTGGTGATAGGTACTAAGAAGAAAAAGAGTAGAGAGGAGGCATGGATAGTGTTGGGTGGGGAGTTACACTTGCAAATAAAGTTAGTCAGGAAAGGCTTTCCTTAGATGGTAACTGAAGAAACACTTGTAGGAGATGAGGGAAGTGTGTCTCAGGCCAGAACAGCCACAGCAAAGGCACTGAGGCAGGTGAATGACAGCCAGGAGGCAGTGAGGCCGGAGCAGCATGAACAAAGGAAAAAGTAGCAGGATAAAGGGCTGCTGGGAAACCAGACCACACAGGACCTTGGGTTATGGTCAAAGATTTCGGTTTGTACTTGAAAGTGATCTGTCACGTGTTTGAAAAGAATCACTTATGTCCTTTGTGTAGATGAGAATAGACTGCTGAGTAGCAAGAATGGAGGGAGTTAAGCTATTACTGTAATCCAGGTAGGAGATAATGGTTGCTTTGACCAAGGAGGCAGTGAAGGGGGCAAGAAGTGATGGATTCTGAATATATCTGAAGGGACAGCTGACAGAATTTGCTGGTAGTTTCGATATAGGTGTTAGAGATAAGAGGAGTCAGCCTAACTCCAAATATTTAGCCTGTGCAAATGGAATGATAAAGTTCATGGTTTGCATTTTATGGAAAAGGTAACTAGATTATCATTGTAAAGCTCATGATCTTTCCATAGTACTTCATTATTTTAGGAAAAAGGCAACCAAAATTATGTGCATAGAACACCTACCATATGGATTACAGACTTTTCATTTTACAAGTGATGGCCGAGAAGACATTTTCTTTTAATTATTGGTTATGTCTCCCTGAATTATCAGATTTATTACTGAACAACATGGTGAAGCTTGAAAACTGGAAAGAGGGTAAGAGATTTACAGATGACAGAATCCTGTCAGGTTATCGAGGGATGTTAAGGAGACTTGGTTTGGTACATCGCCACATTCTTGAGGCTGACAGCATGATAAATTATCCATAGAACCTCCTTAGATACCAGTGTTTGGCAGAACAAGATGGATATCAGACTTTCCTAAGATAAGATATGAGAAAACTGCTTTGCACTGGCTTCTTCATTTTAAGTGTTTCAAATAGAAACTTGAAAAAGTAATTACCAATGTTCTAGCTGCTTTTCAGTGACTACAGATACTCTTGAAGTGTATACACAGAGCCATGTTTTGGACATAGAGCATATATGTATAGCTTTTTTTTTTTCAATCGGTTTTTAATAGTATCAGACTTAATAGGCTCCAAGAAATGGATTTAATTTCTCCAAGCTCTCTGTTTATATTCTCTCATTTGCCATGTTAATAAGATGCTCCAGCAATATAAGTTGATTTTGTTGAGATACAATATAATTATTTTGCACTATTCTTATTGAAAATATTTCATTAGGTATCTAGAATTAATCTCTCTCTATCCTGCTATTTTTGTCTATTTGCATAAACATACCATACTGTGGTAATTTTGGTTCTCTTAAAAGGCTCTCCCTTCTCATCTCCCTGTTTCGATGAAAGTTACTTCCCTCTTTTTTCCCCAGTCATTCTGACCCAGCTTCTTCCTGTCGTTCACCTCTGTGTCAGGATAGTCACCAATATCAAGAAATACTAACTCTGCAGTGTGCCTCATGTGTACAATAACTCTTTCTCTCCCAGTGCTAACAGTCCAGAGATGACTCTGGGCTTCGTTTTGGCAGCACCTCTGCCTGCATCTCCTCTCCCCAGTCTGTCCCTGTGACGCTCCATCTGGCATGCTGGCACCTGCTTAATTCTAAAGCATGGCTCTAGTCAAACAGCTCTAGCAGAACCGTCCAGTGGCTTCAAGTTTGGGACATTTTTCTACCTACCGTTCAAGGCCCTCCACAGAGTGTCCCTGCACTGCCTCTGTAGTCTTATCTCCTACCACTTCCTTTCCAACTCTAGCAAAACCACTCACTCTTCCTTGAACCTGCCTCTCTTTTAGCAGCTTTGCTCACACAAAAACATTCCCTTTTGTCTTTCAAACTCTCCCTCTATCAAAAGTTGACCTGTCATTAAGGTCCCATCTCAAGTGCAGCTCAGGAGAAGCTTCTGCTTGATGCCCTGATTAGTGTGACACATACCCCACCCTGCCATCCCTCCAGGACTGCCCCACTGTCCTCCTGGCCCCCAGCCCTTTGCACAACACTTACCACAGTCTGCAGACCTGGGCACCTTTCTTATCTTCAGCTTTCTTCCAAGCTCCCAGAAGGTGGCAAGTGTGCTTTGCTCATTTCTGAATCTCCCACGGTGGTAGGATGGGGTCTTATACACAGTCAAACTGAAGGATTTATCGGTGACAAGAAGAGTTGAAGTACAGACACCTTGAAAGAGTCTGTTTTTAAACTTACCATTAAAAGCCATGAACATTCCTCTTTCACTTAATAACAGGATGTCAGTGGAGATGGGGATATAACAGTATCTTCCTGGTCTCCCAGTATTCTTTCTTCTCTTCTGTATAAATAGAATTTACATTATAGTGATTAAAAGTCCCCTGTAAAATGGCATCACAAGACCATATTTGGGAGGAGAGGATCAGTAATAATCTGTTCCTTACTCACCACTTAGTGAGTAAGGGGAATACAGATGAAAGAAAAGAAATGGAGACAGAAAGGAAATAGAGTTTTCAAGAGGAAAAAAATTACAAAAGAAAAACCTGTTTCACAAAATGTAGTCTGTGGAAAATCTTTCAGCTGAATGTCAAGATTAAGAAAAATCAATAAAACCCTTTGAAACCAGAACTCTGTGGAAGGGTTTTTAGACTTGCTGGCAAAATACAAAGCTATGGCTTCAAGAATGGAGAATCTTTCTCCAGTAATCACAAAAGCAATTCTTCAGTATTCAGGAGGCTCTATGGCTCCAAAATACAAAAAGCACAAATTACTTATTGCATAGATAGGGACAGTCAAGATTCAAAGGGCCAGCATTTTCAAAAAGACTTTTACCAAGGCTGTAATTAGTTGTTCTGGCAAAAACTGCACACACGTCTAATTGCACACACAATTGGCTAATTGTATCTTCAAAATAAAGGGTAAAGGGTTAATTGTATCCACATCTGGCCACAAAGAAAGAGATTCTCCTTTGAAAATATGACATTACACTTAGATGAAAATTTGCATTAAACAACCATTCCTATTACTACCAATAATTATAATAATACCACATGCTTACAAATTAATACCTTTCATCATGATTCTGAAAACACTTTACAAACATTAATTAATCTCACAATACTCCTATGAGGTATGAAAGGCAATTATCCCAACCGTGTCAATGAGGAAATACAGGAAAGTTAGATAATTGTCAAAAAGTCACAGAGGGAATTACAGCCTCCAGCCCCTGGCTCTGAACACTGGCCCAGGTCACCAGGGAGGTTCAGGGGGGAGTCTGGTCTACATAATCATTAAAAAAATGAGCCTAAAATGAATGCAAAGCTAAGTAATCAAATTTCAGAATAGTGAAACTGGCTTGTGATTTAGATACAACTGACTTACTTTATTCAAAGAAAAATAGCATCAGGAGTGGAGCAGGAGTGTTAGAGACAACTGGGAGCAAAGGCAATTAAAATATGATACTTTTTCACATTCAGATTGGAAGAGCCTGAAAAACACCAAGTTCTGGTGGTGGCATAGGGACAAGAAGCCTTCCCACCCACACAAGGCTGTACAACTACTCCAGAGAGCAACCCGGCAATAATCTAGTACGTGTGAAGACAATTTTATTTACATACTCTAGAGCAGCTATCCTTAAAAGAAGTCCTAAAAACAACATCCCCCTTTTCACATATTTAAGATGTCATACAAATTTTCTATAACTTAAATAATTGCAAACAATGGAATTTCCCACATATTGACATTTAAACATAAAATGATTACATCATTCTTTAAATATAGCCAAAGAAATTGAAATCCCATAACAATTTGATACATGACATCATCTATTAAAAAAATACATGAACATGAATAAGCTCTTTAACAATCAGAAATTTTACATCATTCCTTTTTAACTCAGATTCCCATCCACTTCCCCCAAAGAATTTTATCATTGATCTTTAAAGTCTCTTATCACCATACCGTACTTATTGCCAAGACAAAGTATTGATATAAATTACTTTTTAAGGAACAAAATAGCAGCAGACTCAGAGACTCCAAGAAGGAACTAGTGGTTACCAAAGGGGAGGGGTGTGGGAGGGCAGGTCAGGAGGGAGGGAGAAGGGGATTGAGGGGTATTATGTTTAGTACACATGATGTGGGGGATCACGGGGAGAACAGTGTAGCACAGAGAAGGCCCATAGTGGATCTGTGGCATCTTACTACACTGATGGACAGTAACTGCATTGGGGTATGGGTGGGGACTTGATAATATGGATAAATGTAGTAACCACTACATTTAAATTGTTTTATCATGTGAAACTTTCATAAGACTGTATATCAATAATACCTTAATAAATAATTTTAAAAAGTAAATAAATTACTTTTTAAAATATATTGACTATGAGCATAAGGCTAAGTGTTAGAAAAATTCTTCTGAATTATTTTAATTAGCATTAACATAATCAGTCAAGACAATATAAACATGTTATACATTTTTATAATAAATTTGAAATGTAATGCCTTTAGAAGGGTATCTTCTAATGAGATGGAAGAGCTTGAGTTTTTATCCTTCAATTAGTTCATGTATGGTTGGATGGCTATTACTAGAATGAAGCTAATAATAAAATAAAGAGAAGGAATTGGACTACTAATAATAACAGGGTAGAAGGTGGACTTACAAAGGTGTATTAATGTTTTCTAAGTGCATTATATATTATAGAATATATACTGTTTCTTTCACATTTACCTAGATAGGTTAAATGAAATTTAAAAATAAATATAGATTTTTGATATTCAAAAACATTTGCCAAAGAATAAAAATGTTTCCGTTATGATTCTGAGTAAATGTTCAAGAAATTTAAAAAACACTAATTATGACCAATATATATTCCTTTATCTTGAAGATGTAGCTTTCATCTATTGGATGTAAAAATGAAATTTCACCACCAATCTACTTTCCATCTTAATAACTTTGCCTATTCTGAATCTTTCATATAAGCACAATCATATAATATGTGGTTGTCTTTAAATAAATTAATCTAATTTTTATTAATGATGCTAATAAATTATAAATAAAACATTATTGATTATTAGTAAATGAGCATTTATTAATAAGTAATGAGCTCAATGTGTACAGTTGTGATGATGTGTGAGTGATTGCTAACATTTATCTAACACCTCCATGGAATTCAAAATTTTTTAAATTTGCCCCTGTATGTTTCTTAGGATAGGGCTCAATTTTTGTCTTCACCATCCTCTGGGAAGAGTGTTTCTGGTTTTGCCCTAATGTGTGGTCTTTTATGACTGGTTTCTTTCACTGAGCATAATGTTTTCAAGGGTATCCATGTTGAAGCATGTATAAGTACTTTGTTCCTTTTTATTCCTTCAATTGTTGAATAATATTCCATTGTGTAGATATACCCATTTATCCATTCATCAGCTGATGGACATTTGGGTTGTTTCCACCTTTTGGCTAATGTGAATAATGCACCTATAAACGTTCATGTACAAGTATTTTTCTGAATGCCTGTTCTTAATTCTTTTAGGTATATGCCTAGGAATGGAATTGCTGGGTCTGATGATTACTGTTTAACTGAGAAAAACTGCCAGACTCTTTTCCAGAGTGGCTGTACCATTTTACATTCCTACTAGCACTGTGTGAGAATGGTTCCAGTCTCTCCACATTGTAGCCAGCAGTTGTTATTATCTGACTTTGTTGACTGTAGGCATCCTGATGGGTGTGAAGTATCTCACTGTTGGTATCTCATGGTTTTGATTTGCATTTTCTTCATGACTAATGATATCAAGCATCTTTTCATGTGTTTCTTAGCCATTTGTATATCTGCTTTGGAGAAATGTCTATTCAAGTCCTTTGCCTATTCTTTAAATGGGTTATTTGTCTTTATTGTTGAGTTGTAAGACATTTTTATATATTCTATATATAAGTCCCTTATCAGATAAATGGTTTACAAATATTTTCTTCCATTCTGCAGGTTGCCTTTTCACTTTCTTGATAGTGGCCTTTGAAGCATAGAAGTTTATAATTTTGATGGGGTCTAATCTATTTTTTTTTCTTCTGTTGCTTGTGCTTTGGTGTCGTATCTACTAATCCATTGCCAAATTTGAGGCCATGCAGGTTTACCACTATGTTTTCTTCTAAGAGTTTTTAGTGTATCTCTTATAGGACTTTGATCCCTTCTGAGTTCATTTTTATACATGGTATGATATATAAGGGCCCAATTTCCTTTTGTAAGTGACTGCCCAGTTGTCCCAGCACCATTTATTGAAAAGACTGTTTTTTCCCCATTGAACAGTCCTGGCACCCTTGTCAAAAATCAAATGACCATAGACACACAGGTTTATTTCTGGACTTTCAGTTCTTTTCCATTAATATATATGTCTGTTCTTTTGCCAGTACCACACTGTCCTAATTACTGTTGCTTTGTAGTAAATATTGAAATCACAAACTGTGAGTCCTCTGACATTTTTCTTCTGCTTCAAGGTTGTTTGGTAATTCTGGGTACCTGGTAATTCCAAATAAATTTTAGGATCAGCCTGCCAACTTTTACAAAGAAATCAACTGGGATTCTTATATGAATAGCTTTGATTTTGTAGATAAATTTGAAGAGTATTGCCATATTAATAATACTGTCTTGATTCATGAACATGGAATTTCTTTCCATTTATTTAGATTTTCTTTCATTTCAACATGATTTTCAGTGTATAAATTCTACACTTCTTTTGTTAAATTCCTAAATATTTTATTTTTTGATGCTATTATAAATGGAATTATTTTCTTAATTTCACTTTTAGATTGTTTATTTCAAGTTTATAGAGATAAACTGAGTTTTATATATTCACCATGTATCTCACAGCCTTGCTGAACTTACTAATTTTAATAGTATGTTAGTGGATTTCTTAGATTTTTTCTATAGACAAAATTATGTCATCTGTGCATATAGTTTTACTTCTCCTTTTCCAATCTGGCTATCTATCATTATTTATTATTTACTTTTAAATTTATTAGTAATTGGTGGATTTGTTGCCTAATGGGTATCTAATAACATGCTGAGTAGAAGTGGGAAGAGTTGACATCCTTGTCTTGTTCCTAGTCTTAGGAAAACATTTCAATTTAATTTCACCATTAAGTATGATGTTAGCTTGGGTTTGCTGTAAATGTCTTTTATCAGGTTAGGAAGTGCCCTTTAATTCCTATTTTATTGAGTGTTTTTATCTTGAAAAGGTATTGGATTTTTCGGATTTTTTTTCTTGTGCCTATTGAGATAATCATATGGTTTTATTTTTATTCTACTGGTGTGGTATATTACATTAACTGATTTTCCTTAAACTTGTAAACCATAGGGGATAGTATAAAGCTTATGCTACAAAAAAGTATATACTTTACATATATTGTCTATACAGGTCTCTTTTCACAAATTAAGTTTTTGGGCTGTGAAAAGAAACTGAAGGAATAACATCAACTGGGTAAATTTTTGTGTAAGTGAAAATATGTTTATCATTTACTCTCAGTAATTATCTACTCAGATTTTTTAATTTGTTTTTAAGCTTACAATTCCTTACTTTTTCTGGCTGATGATCCAGATATTTTTTATATCTTTTTTAAGCAGTCACCATGAAATTTCTATTTTGAACTACATCACTTTAATCAATTTTTGTTTAGGTTTTAGTTCAAAGAAACTAAATAGGAAACAAAATACACTCATGGGCCATTTTAAAATCAACTGTACACTTTGAGCAAAAAGCACCACTTTTATTTGTGCTACTATTTGGGCATAAATAGTGATGATGCACTTCCCCTTTTTTTTCTACACTTAAGGGTCCACCCAGAAGTTTGCTACTATATTGAGTCCCGGAAATGTTCTCATCATCTTTTCTTGCCTGTGATATAATCTCTTAGCATAGTTGGTTGAAGAGTCATGCTAAATAGAAACAGATTATATATGCGAGCCTGTTAAAGAAAAGGTGTCTTCTCTGTTTCCTGAGAATAGATTGCATCCCAGGTCCCTGCCACCTGGCACCCTCTTGCCCTTGCTCACCAAATGCCATGGCCGAAAAAATGTGCGCAGTTGAAGGCAGTCATTCCCTGTCACTGGACAGTTGGCTGCAGAGGACCTGTCATCTTCCTTGAACAAAGGAGTGTGTGGTTATTTTAAGTTCTTAAATTTATCTGGACTATATGGTTAAGGCAAAAATGTAATTTTAAAAGTTATATTATTCAGGCATCACCACAGTGCTTTTAGGGATTAAAATAGTCTAAAAAGTAATTTCAGGGTTTCTAAGATCCACATAGAATAAGCATATCCAGCTGGATATGAAAATGACACACAATACAACACCGTGTTTTCCTTTGTTTTTTTTCCAAAAAAAATTGGTGTCTTCCACATTCCATGTGCTTTGTTTTGTTTTGAGAAAAAAAACAAAGTATGACCATTAGAAAAGTATTCTACAACCCTGAAAGAGAAGATGCTCTAGAAACAATATAACACCACATTTAAAAAGACTGAAGTGAACTTTCCTTAGACTCTGTTGAATTTGGGAGGCAGCATGAAGGTGTGGCTAACAGTGCAATTCAAGTTAGACTAAACTCTGGGTTTCAGTGTTCCCCATATATTAAATGGAAATGAAAAATAGTACCTAAATCATAAAGGGAAAATTAAATGAGGTAACACAGGTATAGGGCTTAGAAGAGTGACTTAGTAAATAAGTGCTCATTAAATGTGAACTGATTATTTTGGATAGTAAACATAGGTTCACTATTAGAACCTTAAGACTGACTCAAAATGAAGTTAATAAAATTAGAATCAGTAATATCTAATATGTATCAGAATTCATAATCTAAATAAGCATTTCCATCCTTATGGGTAGACCATAAATTATTTAGTTTCTTTAGAGAATTACTATCATCAACTCAGCTGCAAAGAGGAGGTGGGGTTAGTGTGAGGAGACAGAAGCTCTGTTTTCATCTGAGTATAGATTCTGTACATTTAAGAAATTTTGGGAAGTTGCAGGTGTTCATTTTTAGCCACTTTGGCAGTTGAAGCTATAGCAATTATTTCTAGAAGGTTAAAGGAGAATCTGTTGTAGGTTTTGAAGATCAGCTTCCTAGAAATACCAGACCTTTGAAAACTAGGGCTCAGATTACCAAGAATCACCAATGAAAATGCCAGGGGTCCTAGAGAGTTACAGGTTACAACTGCTTCCTCCACCCCTCAGGAGGCCTCTTTGTTCCCCAGTCCCACCACCATGAAACCAAGCTGCCCCATGGTGAAGACACCTGGTGGCCAGAAAGGAACCATGGGGGTGCTATCCTCTCATATCCCATTTTCCATTTCTGTCAGTAGACACATGGTTTTGCTCATACTTCCATTTCTCATGGCCAGTCATTCCCACCTCCAGTAAATTGCTTTTTTTCTACACTTATACATCTTTCTTAATCCCATTTTGTCTACCAGATTTTGCCACTAACCTCAGGAAACTGTACTTTGTCATCTTGCTATTTATGGAATTTAAAAAATGTAAAGAATACAACTCTCTGGATTTCCTACAGATATTTCTAGTGAAAATACCCCACAGTAAACCCAGAGTAGGAGTCTTGAAAGTGCTCCCAAGTACCCTTCAGATTCTCTACCAAAGTTCAGCTCCTACAACTGAACAAATTAAAATCTAATCTAATCAAGCAAATTAATATATTGCTATTCTGATTGTAATACTAACAATAATTTTCTTACATCTATTTGTTGCAGAAATATAGGATTTCATTTCTACTGACCTAAGTAAATATATGCTGAGATTTTAAAAATGTGTTTTTTAGGCCATAACTCATTAGAAGATTGGCACATGCCTGTATTTTTCTTGTTTGACTCCTGAGTGTTTATTCCTTATCATAATCAAGAGCAATGTGAAGTTAGACATTCTTCTATGCTAGGAATGCTGTGGAATATCCTTCTGAGTTATATGAGTTTCTTCTCAAGATACATGCCAATCAGCTGATACTTTGTTGCAGTACTATTTCCTTAAGCATTACTAGGGCAGAAGATCGGAGGTCTAAATGTATTTGGAATCAAGGCACTTCAGACCTGGGTCATTTGGTCCACTTATTTCCTATTGCAGAGGACTTAAAGGAAACACAGAGGTTAAATGATTTGGTTAAGGTCACATGGTTTAGGTAGAAGCTCCAGGCATTGGAAATTGGATCTAGTGCTCTTTCTCCTAAGTCTCACAGATTAATTTTTCAACTTGACATACAAGTAACAGTACATATTCTGATAATTACCTTCTTTCTTCCTAAAATTTTTGGAATCCTGAAAAAGGCTGATCCTAAAAATCAGCAAAAGTTGATTAACTTTTCTGTTGTTGACCTAAAAGCATTTTTCAACAATTCTATGAAGGCATTTTAATTTTTTTAATTTATTAAGCTATGTGAATTTAAAATTCACCTCTCATTACTTCTTTTGGACATGATTGTGGCTTCCCATTTTTTAATCATTCCTTAGAATTATTCACTCTCTCTTTTGTTGGATAGGTTTTTCCCAAGAGCAGGTAATGACATCTTGTACCCTTATAGTAACATGCAAAAGAGCTACAGCAGAGAGTTCCAGTGTGGGTAGAAGAAGGTCTTAGAGCTGTTTCAAATAGGATTGAAATACCATCAATTATATTCAGATTTTAATTCATAAAATATTAAGTTGGCAAGGCTTCCGTAGTGATTTTTTTAAAGCCAGGCAAAGTATTATACAAGTGTGCAAACAAATTTATTGTACCTAAGCAAATGTATAACTCAAACTAAGCAGGAAACATATTTTATGTTTCCCTCACTTCAGGCTCTTACTATTTCCTCCACATGCTTAAATATTTTTTATTCCTGTATTTATTGAATCCTGACAGTCCTTTTAGAACTATTTCCTAGATTTTCCAACTAGATGTTTTTACTCTAGCTTAAAAAATATTGTTCTTCCATACCCCAAAGGGGAAAGAACCCAAATACCTATCAACAGATGAATGGATAAACAAAATGTGGTATGTACATACACTAGAATGTAATTCAGCCTTAAAAAGGAATGAAATTCTGATACATGTTACAACATATATGGTCCCTGAAAACATGCGAAGTGAAATAAGCCAGACACTAAAGAACCAACATTGTATGATTCCATTAAATGAGGTACCTGGAAGAGGCAAACTGATGGAAAGTGTAATAGAGGTTACTAGGGGCTGGGGGAAGAAAGGAATGGAGAGTTAATGGGCTCAGGGATGTTTGGGATGATGAAAAAGTTCAAGAGCTAGTAGTGATAGTTGTACAACACTGGAATGTACTTAATGCCACAGAATTATACCCTTAAAGTAGTTAAGATGATAAATTTTATGTTGTATATATTTTACCACAGTAAAGAAAAAAAAATTACCCTGAGTTGGCCACAAAATGCAGTAATAGCACACTGTCTTGTGGGCTCTGAATGTGCACCAAGAAGGACTTAGCCTCCTGCCATTCCAAATAGCCTCTTCATTCTTGCATGGGGGTGGAGAAAACACAGCTGTATTTATTTTTCCAATCCCCTCTTCTATTTTGAAATACAACCTTTTTGCAAACAAGAGCCAAGGTCAAGTGACACAGCTTTCTGCTCACCTCTTCAGTTTGCCAAACACTGTTTTTCTAGAGGAGTTCTGGGTGAGGTGCGGCAAGTGTGGGTAATACTATCTATCACTCATACGCCCTCTGAATGGAACTGAATCGGCCTACCCTCCTCAGTCTGTGCTCAGTTTGGGATGAAGCATTTCCTTTCCTTTCACTTTCATCCATGTATGAAGACCTACAGCTGTGTATTCACCACCTATAGTATTTCTAAGTGTGTAGACGATTCCACCGCCCAAATTCAAAGAAAATAAGGCTTTTCTTATCCAACGTTTTCCCATTTACTAAATAATTGTTTCCTGATCTTAGAAAGATATATATACATAAGCAGGGTAAACCTGAGGTCCAAATGATATTTGTCTTTGAATTTTGGGTATGGACATGACAATTCTAAATTTACACTAAAAATTATATATTTATGTTTTTACCTAATGTGGAAAAAATGATAAAATATAAATCAAATTACATAAATTATACTCTTCAGTATAAATTAAGAGCTGCAAAACAGATTAACTTTCTGTCTTCAAACAACCTTAACATGACATAATTACTTATATGTATATAATATATAAATAAATTATGTTTATTTATAATTACTTATACACATATAATATATAAATAAATTATATTTATTTATAATAACATCAAAATGTTTGTTCCTAAAAATATACATAATACTTAGGATATGAACTTGTCAAAAGTTCGTTCCATCAAAGCACATGCCGAAAAACCAGCGTGTAAATATTACCTAATGTTTTTAGATTTACTTTCCTATTGTAGTTCCTACTAGTATCCTATTTATTTAACCCATTCAGTTAATACCATATAAGTGATGTCTAATTTTATAAAAACAAGTATATTTACATCTTCTTTCCAGCTTTAAAAATAGAAATTGTTCCATTTCCTTTCTTATTGCACATGCAAATGACTGAACTATTTTATTGTTTTAGAACATGAAAATCATTTGAGTGAAATTAATATTAAGTGTGCTGAGGAGATGTGCAAGATCATTTTTCATTGTTTTCCTCTGAAATCATCTGGAAAAAGTAGGATATTGTTGCATTGTATTCTGAAGAAGTTGAATAGATATTTAAAATAAATCTATGTAAACGGGAAGTTAAGTAGAAATAAATCTATGTAAACGGGAAGTTAAGTAGAATCCAATGTCACTAATAAGGAATATCAAATTCTTCAGACCTGTGGTGTACATAATAAGCTTGAAGAATTTGTGCACAAAAGCCTAAGCCATTGTGTAACCTTGGCTATGATGAGATGCTGTTGTTTTCTAAGCTATTACATATTATACCAACTTGGTAGGTTTAACCTAGTAATAAGATGCTCAGCTGAACTGTTACTTTAAACTCTGTTTCTATAGTGACCATCTGTATTCTGGGACCTTCATCATCTACCCCAGGTAACACTTATTCAAGTAATTGCTAAATTCTTAAAAGAAAGAAAGAAACAACCAGATAAGTTAGCTTTAGCATTATTTCCTGTTATGATTGCCTTTATATCAGAGGGGCAGCATTAGATTGTACGTTAGGAGACCCAGAGTACAAGCCTCTGCCAACTAGCCGTGGTGTGACCTTAGACAGTCACTGAACTTTGAACCTCAGAAGATGAGAATAGAAGCAATAGCTTCCCTATCAAACTTAGTGGCTTGGGAGGCTCAAATGAAGTAACGTATGTGAAACTATTTTGAAAAATTTGTAAAACACTAAACAAATGTTAGTTGTCATTTTTCCAAGATTCTGATTAGAACTTTGATCTGACAGATTTAAGTGAATTACGTAAATGATAAAACCAAACCAGTAAGTTGTTTCATAGAGGGCGTGTAAGTTTTCAAAATCATTAGTTTGTTATATTTTTAATTTCCAGATCATTTGACATTTGAATGGCTTTGTTGTTTTTGTCTGGTTCTGATTTTGTTTTGTTTTGTTTGTTTTCTGATGTGGTTATTATGCCTCTTTTTTGGTAAATGGAGTTGGTTTGGGAAATAGAAATTGGTGGGGTCTAAATGTCCTAAAAATGGGCACCCCTTTTCCTCAGCTGACTCTTGTGCCAGTGGAGAAGTAAACCAAAGACCCAACAAACAGAAACAAAATGGGCCCCTTTTGACTGCTACAGCCCAGGCTGGGAGAAGCAGCTTGGTGTGACTGCTAGACTGGACTGCTGTGCTCCCAGTAACCTGTGTCTGCACCTGAGCGGAAAGTTTAAGTCAGCTCAACAGGCACTCTTACTATGGTTACTTGTCTTCCCTGGTCCAAGTAGAGACAGAAGGAGTAAGGGCCTCAGGATCTTGGATGGTAGCTTCCCCCATTTAGAAACACGGACCCATGGCTGTCACCCAGCAATCAGGTAACTCAGTCTACCTTCTTGGAGAGAAATAGAGCAGAAGGCCAAGGTGCTTAGGAAAAAAAAAAATCATTCTTTATGGAAACCAAAGAAAAAAGAGGCTTTTCCCTTTAACAGAGGGGAACAAAAATAAGATAAATGGAATTCACCTACTTATCCCTTCTCCTGTCTTCCTGTTGAGCCCTTATCTCCGAAGCTTGCCTCCCATTCCCAGTCCTGCTGCCCTGTCACTGGTCCTGGCCCTCATACCTCTGATCCCAAGCAAAGGGTACTCTGCAGCTCCTTCAAACGATCCCACAAAGCTGTGGAGAACTACCAGTTTCTGGGAAAGAAAAGCTATGTAAAGTAGACTGAATATGTCCCTCTAAAATTTGTATGTTAAGAGCTAATCCCCAAGGTGAGGGTATTTGGAGGTAGAGCCTTTGGGAGGTGATAAGCCCTGAGGGTAGAATAGAGCCCTTATGGATGGGATTAGCGCCCTTATAAAAGAGGCCCCAGAAAGGGCCCTGGCCACTTCTGCCATTTAATAGGGAAGATGGCCATCTCTGGGCCTGGAGGCAGGCCCTCCCCATTCAGGGATTTGCTGGTACCTTGGTCTTGGACTTCCCAGCCTCCAGGTGTGGGAGAATCATTTAACAGCCACTCTGTCCCTGGTGTTTTGTTATAGCACCCAAATGGACTAAGACAGTTGACTAGGAGGAATTTGGAATAGATAAATTAGCTTCTTCACCTTTCTCAGTGAAAGGTAGGTCTATAGTAAAAATATTTCTCAAATAGTGTCATCTACATTGTAGAAGGACCTCACTGAGCTCCCTTGGGGGGACATATTTGTGAAGCTGATCATTTGGCAAGTCAAGAACAAGCTGTCTCATTCTTCAGGAAATAGATGTAGCTGGAGTCTCAAACTAGTTTTAAGTTTTATCTGCATTTGAGCTCCCATAGCTTTAAGAGCATGACAGAGAAGTCTAGTCCAGTATGACATGCATGCTGAGAGAGGGATGCACAGCTGTATGGGAACACACCACAGGCACTTAGCCCAGGTTTGCGAGGTTTCTTGGGAGATTTTCTAAGAGTTCTGATCTATGTCCTGAAGGGCAAGTTGAAATAGGCAAGATGAAGGGAGAAGAAGAGAGAAAGAGGTGCTAATTTAGGTAAAAGTAATGGAATGAGCCAAGGCTCAGAGCTAAAGGAGAACCTGGCATGTTTGGGTAATAGCAAAAACTTGGTGTGGTTGGAACATAGAGTTTAGGGAATGGTAATAAATTAGGGGTGTATGCAAGGCCAGATCAGACTTTGTAAACTATAAGGAGTTTGGTCTGTTCTCCAAGGACACTGAGAAGTTTTAAGCAAAGAAGAGCATGCATTTCAGCCAGCACCAGAGAGAGGGAGAATGTAGTACAGAGGAGGAAGGCCATATGCCAGAATCCCCTGCAACATTCAGGGCAGATGACTAAAGCAGCCTACCTGAAGACAATGATGGTGGAACCAGAGAAAAATGGATGGAACCTGGGAAGACCCTGAAAACATCAAAATCAGCCAACTCATTCACTGGATGGAGGAAATGATAGGCAGAGAGAAGCCAAGATAATTCAGGTTTCTGTGTTGGCAGCCATATTGATATTCTTCACTGATAGAGAAAATATTAGCATTAAATTTGGGGTAGAGTTAGGAAGGAGATGAGAATGAACATGTTGAGATTAAGATTCTTGTGGAACATCCAAAAGAAAATGTATAATAGGAGTTGAGCATATGGGTTTAGGAGCTCTAAATAGCAGTCTGTGTTCAAGATTGGCGTGTATGTGTGTGCACCCATGCACACATCTACATGCTTATCTACTCCCTGGGAGTGGAGAGCAGGGCTGTGGGCACCGAGACTATGGATAAGCTCATCCGAGGACGTGTGCTGACACTAAGAAGAATTAGGGAACAGAATGATCAGTTAGATGGAAGGCAAAATTAAGTGGCACAAGAAGCCAGGAAATAAAAACTCAGAGAGGATTACCAGTGCTACAAAGAGGTTATATAAGATTAGCAATTCAGAACATCATCTGAGTTTAGTAGAAGTGTGATTATTAGTAACCTTGGAGAAAGCAGTGTCAGTAGAGGGGCAGAGTTCAGGAGACAGATTTCAGTGGGTAAAGAGTGAAGCAGAGTGTCAACAGTAGTCTCAGCCTGGCTGTGAAAAGAAGTGGAAAGATTGCGTGGGAGTTGAGTGGGTAAGATGCCAGTGGGCGGAAGAGATGTTCGGAGAATTTTCTGTAAGTGGTGAATTGAACGTATGGAAGATGAGCAGTTAGGAGGCACCTCCAAACTACGAAGCCATATCCTCGAAGAGTGGGGAGGATGGCTGTGGAGCACCAGGGGAGAGGCTAGCTTTGGGTAGGAGGAGGGCACCTTGCCTATTGTGGCAAGACGGAGGCACATCCAGGAGATGCCTACAAATGCAGATGAGTTTTAGGGGTTCACCAGTTAGAGGATACCCTCCCCTGATGGTTCCTATTTTCTGTTTAATAGGAGGCTTCCTCACTTGCTCACAGCACAAAGAAAGGGGTGATATCGGACAAGAGGAGAGAAAGGGTGAAATACATACTGTGAATATGAGGAAATCATATTTCTGGATAGCTCAAGGTTAGAGATCATGCATTTCTGTAAACTTTTAAAAAGTTTTTCAAAAAAATCACTGGAACAGCCGTTTTATTTTCAAATCCAGTATTAAGCAGGATCCCACATTGAACACACTGTTTCTTGCTGGTCCCTTTCCTAAAATGCTTCTCTTTTTCTGCTGTTCCCCCTCTCTAGTTGGCTAGTACAAAAGATTTTTTCCAAGAATGCCTGGAACAGATTACAGAAGCAAGTGACAGGCTGCTTACTTCCCCTTCTTCACTTGTATACATTCAGCTGGAGTTCTGAAAAGAGGAAGTCTGGAGAACTTTTTTTAAAGAAAGATGGGAGTAGGAAACACAAGCAGGTGGAAATACTGAGGGGGGGTGGCGGGGAAAGGGGAACAAATAATGAAAAAAAATCATGAACCAAAATTTAAATTGAAATGATGTCAGAGATTAGGAGGGAAAGGGAGTAAAGAAAACATCTACTTCCTAACCTCACCTCTTCGCTTGCTGCAAGTATATACCTCATCCTTGTACTAGGAGCCCAGGTCACATGGAAAACATGGGATTTTGGAGAACTCAGCTTTCTTCTGCTTAATTTACCTGTATCAGTAGCAAAGTGGTCTGGGCTTTTGTTTGTTTCTTTGGCCTAATCCCTCAATTTAAAAATCAAGTCTGGGGTATCTAGAGGATCTGAGAAACAAGAACACATCCAGTGCCATTCAAAAATATTTAATGAGCACTTGTGAGGTGCACCAGTACTGGTGGTGTAGGTACTGGGGGTTTGCAGTAAAATAGGAAACAGTTTCTACTTTGCATATAATTTCTCCCAAGTGAAGGGAGACTATTGCTTAGGACTTTTGTAGGTATAAGAGACCAATCCTCTGGCTTTTATCAGCTAACGAGACATTTATTAGCAACTGGCTTCTAGAAAAAAAATAAGAAGCTGGAGTAGGGCCTTAGCTCTGCCACTGCTTGTGTCACCTTCTCCTAACCTCTTGTCCCCTGAGGCCTCTGACTCAGATCTGCTCCCCACCCCCATCAAGACCCTGAGGTAATGCAAGCAGATACCAGCTGAAGCCAGAATAAAATGGGTAGTTATCTGGGGAGATAATGTGACAGTGTTGCCAGTTAAGGCTGTTGTTCAAAGGAACATGCCTTTTATTTATGGATGTTGGAATTTAAAGGCATAGACAGCCAGAGCTTGATATTATCTCTTATTATAATTGTTTCCTAGAATTATACTTATAAAGCCACCTTCTTTGCATGTAAATTGAATGTGTTAGGTAGGTGTTTTAGACCTGGTTTCATGTTCTTTTAATAGGTTCTATTACTGTTTTGGTTAAGGCTGGTTTTTAAACTTAATGCTTCAATAATTTTCTTTTATACGACACTGTTTTATCTCTACTTATTTGAAGCAAGGGTTGCTTAAAAAAGCAGAGGTTTTTAAATATGCCATACATAGGTAGTGTTCATATTAATAAAATATCCATACTTCCGTTGGGTACAGCTGAGTAGGTGAAGTCTCCAAATTGTCAGCGGGTTTGCAAAGTCGGCTGGCACCCTTTCAGAAATTTCGTGGTGGTTTGGGGGACTTCTGTGCCAGGAAAAATGTAGTTGTCTGTTCTTAAACCTGCATTTCCCTGCTTTCAAACACCCAAGAGTGAGGTGCACAAGGACGCCCCCAACCTTCTGTTGCTTCAGGGAAGTGACTTCATTTTTATAAGCCTTCACAAAATGTGTTATGTGTGTTGTGTTCTTGGAGAGTGTTTTTCCTAAGCTCTGAGATTTTACAGATTGAACCTCATGAATCTTTATATCCTCCTCTGCAAGAAAGAGAGGAATAGAGCCTATGAACCTCTTTGAATTATTAGAAACAAAGGTAATAGCATGTGAGGAACACAAGATAAACTTGGCCAATCCATTTTTTTTATTAAGGTATCATTGATAATACACTCTTACGAAGGTTTCACATGAAAAACATTGTGGTTACTACATTCACCCATATTATCAATTCCCCCCTAAACCCCATTGAAGTCACTGTCCATCAGCATAGTAAGATGCCACAGGGTCACTACTTGTCTTCTCTGTGCTACACTGTTTTCCCCGTGATCCCTCCTACCATGTGTACCAACCATAATACCCCTCAATCCCCTTCTCCCTCCTCACCTGCCTTCCCCCACCCCTCCCCTTTGGTAACCACTAGTCTCTTCTTGGAGTTTCTGAGTCTGCTGCTGTTTTGTTCCTTCAGTTTTGCTTTGTTGTTATACTCCACAAATGTGGAAAATCATTTGGTACTTGTCTTTCTCCACCTGGCTTATTTCACTGAGCAGAATATCCTCCAGCTCCATCCATGGTGTTGCAAATGGTAGGATTTGTTTTCTTCTTATGGCTAGAAAATTCTACTGTGTATATGTACCACATCTGCTTTATCCATTTATCTACTAATGGACACTTAGGTTGCCTCTGGATCTTGGCTATTGTAAATAGTGCTGCGATAAACATAGGAGTGCATATGTCTTTTTTAACCTGAGATCTTCTTTCCTTTGGGTAAATTCCTAGGAGTGGAATTCCCGGATCAAATAGTATTTCTATTTTTAGTTTTCTGAGGAACCTCAATACTGCTTTCCACACTGGTTGAACTAGTTTATATTCCCTCCAGCAGTGTAGGAGGGTTCCCCTTTCTCCACATCCTCACCAGCATTTGTTGTTCCTTGTCTTTTGGGTGTTGGCCATTGTAACTGGTGTGAGGTGATATCTCATTGTGGTTTTAATTTGCATTTCCCCGATAATTAGCAGTGAGAAGCATCTTTTCATGTGCCTGTTGGCCATCTGAATTTCTTCTTTGGAGAAGTGTCTGTTCATATCCTCTGCCCATTTTTTAATTGGGTTATTTGCTTTTTGGGTGTTGAGGCACGTGAGTTCTTTACATATTTTAGATGTTAACCCCTTGTCAGATATGTCATTTATGAATATATTCTCCCATACTGTAGCATGGCTTTTTGTTCTACTTATGGTGTCCTTTGTGCTTTTTTAGTTTGATATAGTCCCGTTTGTTCATTTTTGCTTTTGTTTCCCTTGCCCAAGGAGATGTGTTCAGGAAAAAGTTGCTCATGTTTATATTCAAGAGATCTTTGCCTATGTTTTCTTCTAAGAGTTTTATAGTTTAATGACTTACATTCAGGTCTTTGATCCATTTTGAGTTTACTTTTGTGTATGGAGTTAGACAATAATCCAGTTTCATTATCTCACATGTAGCTGTCCAGTTTTGCCAACATGGGTTGTTGAAGAGGCTTTCATTTACCCATTGTAAATCCATGGCTCCTTTATTATATATTAATTGAATATATATACTTGGGTTTACATCTGGGCTCTCTATTCTGTTCCATTGATCTATGTCTCTGTTCTTGTGCCAGTACCAAATTGTCTTGATACTGTGGCTTTGTAGTAGAGCTTGAAGTCTGGGAGTATAATCCCCCCTGCTTTATTCTTCCTTCTCAGGATTGCTTTGGCTATTTGGGGTCTTTTGTGGTCCCATATGAATTTTAGAACTATTTGCTCTAGTTCATTGAAGAATGCTGTTGGTATTTTGATAGGGATTGCATTGAATCTGTAGATTACTTTAGGCAGGTTTGCTTTAGGCAGGATGTTGGCCAGTCCTTTTTTAACAGGTTAACTGATGAACAAGAAAACTGTAAACTTTGTTTGTTGTAATGATACATATAAGGAAATTAATTTTCTTCCTTAGAGTGAAAAACAAAATAAGCCCATTCTGCCATGGTATACATATTTAAACCATGTAAGGGCAAATGCTAATGTGAAAAACAAGGATTAAAGCTGGATTATATAAAGGAATTTATACCCAAGAACATTATCCTAGCAGCATTTCTGTGAACAGGATTAATCACAAAATAATGAATATGCTTTATGAACATAATATTTGAAGTAATTTTTTAAAAGTTGGCTATTAATCACAAGGTTAATTGATTTTTTTCTTCCTCCATTGTGGTTAACATACTCATTCTTCTCTTTAAAGACCCATTTTATTATGCAAATGGAGAAATTGAAAGACTGTGTCTAAGAGAGAGGGCTGCAGGGGAACTCATGCACCTGTTTCAGCCCTCTGCCCCCACCTCCGCTTCCACTGGCTGCCAAGCTAGAGACTTAGTGAGGAGGGTTACTGAGTGGGGGTGTGGGGGGCCTTGAGTTTTGACTCACATTTTCTTTGTGACTTACTCGTTTTGCCTTATAATTTCTCCCCTTCCAGCTCTCAGCATGCCAACAGCAGCTGCATCATGGCACTCCCGCTGCTGCCAAGAGGGCAGGCAGCCTCCTTGGAGACCGTAACATTGCACCCTAGCCAACTGTTAAGAGAGAGATGCTGGAGTAATACAGACAGCACAGCTAAGATCCTCCTAAGAGGCATTTGGTGGAACACTTTGTGCATGACATTTTTTAAGTTAATTTTTGGAACCTTTTTTTTGGGGGGGGGGCCTTTTTATTATAGAAAATTTTCAAACATACACAAAGATAGAAAGAATACTGTAGTGCATTCCCTTGTACCTTCCTATTTCTCCAGTGATTTCAATAGTGATCAATTCATAGGCAGTCTTGTTTCCACTATCCATGGTGGTTTTCCCTGTGGTTTATCCAGACTTCTGGTAGATTCATCTCCTGGGATAAATTTCTCTTAAATTACAGCTGCTTTTCCACCCTTCTTTAGTCTAAGATCTATCACCCTAATGATTTCCTCATTTCTTTCTTCTTAAAGGTAATAAATTTGTATTTTTTTCCTTCTAAATTAAGCCAAAATATGCTGTGTTAGGAACTTCCATATTTTCTAGTACTGTCCCCTAAATTTTGAAGGCTTATTTTATTCAGTCAGCTGGTCTATCCAAAGCATATATGAAGTGTGCAGGATCTTAGAACATAAGCATTAAAGATCAGTGGGTTTGCCTTTCAGTTTTGCCACAGACTAGCTGTGTAACCTGGGACACTTCCTTAACCTCTGTGTGCCTTGTGTCCTCCTGTTTTTAACATGGAACTAATAATAGTACACACCCCACAGAGGTATAGTGAATACACTTATACAGTTTAGATGGAGCTTTATACAAAGTATGGCATTAAATTAACAGATCTAGGGAACTTTTGCATGTGAGATTAAGAGAAGGCAAAATACCAGAAGAGAGGGGAAGGTCAGGTGATTTGAACCACCAATGAATGTCGACACCAAAATAGATGGATGGATCCTAGCCCTTATCTCCAGCCAAGTGGGATAGTCCCAAAGTTTTTATTTATGCACTTATTTTAATGTGTGCTAAACATTATTCTACTTATGAACATTACTTCATTTAATCCTCATAAGGATCTTATAAAATAGGCACTATTATTAATCTCATCACACAGCTAAAGCAGCTGAGGCAAAGGGAAGTTAAATAACCTGCCCAAGGCTACATGCGTATTAATGAGGAGGAGACCTCAGGTTTGCACCCAGTCAGCTGGCTCTAGAATCTGTGCTCATACACCCTCTGCTGTGCTGCTCCATGATAACCAAAGCCCTGGTGTAGACACAGCCACGCAGGAACCAGCATATGCTTACACCCTTTAGCGAAGCTGACCCAGGGACGCTTAGTATTATTACTACGTCCCAGTCCAGTTTCAGGAGGCAGGCCCTGTCCACTGCCTACGTGACCTTTCTAATAAGCTTTGTGTGATTGATTACATTTGTTCTAGTTGCAGTCTTGAGAAAGTACTCTGTGTCTTATCTTCACATGGCGTTATAAGACAACTCTGGATAGGGGTGTGTTTGCTAACTTTAATAGTTCAAAGTCACTCACTAAACAAATATTTCCTGAGGGCCTCTGTTCTAGATGTTGGGAGATGCCTTGTAAGGAGAGCAGTTCCTCCTCTACAGCTTCTCCATGGAGTTTTCCTTCCTCTGAGCTGCTTCTTATTAGCACATAAATGGCCATTACTTCTCTCAACATAAAAAACAAAAAGAAAAATCAAGAGACACCTTTCTTCACCCCATATCCCTTTCCAGTCCTGGCCCATATCTCCTTTCCTATTTTCAGCAAATTGTCTTAACAAAATTGCCTGTTCTTCAGAAGGGACAAAACAGCAGTAGATTCACAGACACTGAGAAGGGACTAGTAGTTGCCATGGGGAAGGGATAGGGTGGGTGGGAGGGTGATAAAGGGGCGTAAAAATTCTCAATCATAGTGTAGGCTGGTCACAAGGATGGTAGTACAGCATGGAGAATACAGCCAATGATTCTGTAACATCTATGTTGACAGATAGTAGCTGTACTAGTGAGGGTGAGGATTTAATAATGTGGGTAACTGTTGGACCACTGGGTTGTATGCTGAAACTAAAATAAGACTATATCAGTTTTAAAAATTGTTTTTATATTTGTCTTTATTTTCTTTCCTACCCACACCAAGCAGACTTTCTTCACCAGATCTCACACAGCTCCAGACTCTAATCAAACCCCTTGCCTACTAACAGGTTCACTTGGATTTCTGCTGGGCACCTGGAATACCCAGAACTAAGCTCTAGACCATCCTGCCCAAGCCCCGCCCCTGACACTCTCTTCCTGTCCCTGCAGACGGAGAGGCCGTCTTGTTGCTCAGGCCTGGAGCCCTGGCTCCAGCCCTGAGCCCGCTCCTGCTCTCTCACCCGACATGCATTCTGGCAGCAGGTCCTATTGGCTCTGTCCTTAAAGATCAACACAAAATCAAATCGTTTTGTCTCAACCTCTATTATCACAACCTTTATCCACAATTATATCTTCTTCACAGCTGATCTTCCTGCTTCTTTCCCTGGATCTTCCTGCTTCTTTCCCTGGAACCATACCCCCCACTCTCTACCGGCAGCACAGCTACCAAAGTGATTCTTTTCAGATGTCAGTCAGAATATCTCTCTTCCGCAACAACATGGATGAATCTCTTATATATAGTTGAGTGAAAGAAAGCAGAAGCAAAGTTCATACTGTACAATTACCTTCATTTAAAATAGAACAGGTAAAACCAATCTATGCTATTAGAAGTCAGGATGGTGACTGAGGGTACAGGGAGTTCGTTGTGACAAAAAGCACGAGGGCCTCTGGGGGAATGTTTTTTTATATTCAGCTTCTGTTTATTGACATGTTTCAGACATAACAGAAAAGACCACATAGCAAAAACATACAGGTCAATGAATTTTCATACATTCTTGATCTGTGTACTAGTTGCTCACAGGTGTTTAGTTAAAATTTAGCAGGCTGTATAATTATGATATAGTCTTTTCTGTATTTTTCACTTAATGTTTTACAGAGTTGTTCTTTCTTACACAGAATATCATTCTCCTAGAATTAGAGAAAAGGAATGTATTAGCATTTATAATTTGTAACCATTATAATGTATGCCCCATGCAGGTAAAAATCTTGTCTGCTTTCATCCATTCACATATATTTTTAAGCAGTAGACACTCATTTGACATTTGGGATATAGCAGTGAACATGAGGAACAGAAACTCCTTAAGCTTCCAAGGGATGATAATCAGAATAAATTATGTAACACGTAACAAGGCATTAAGAGCTGTGAGGAGGAAAAAAGTAGGAGAGGGAGACAGGGAGGAGGGGGTGAGGGGCAGGGAAGGCCTCACTGAGAAGGCAACATTTGGGCCAAGGCTTGGAAAGAGGTGAAGGAAGGAGCCCTGGTGCATGTCTAGGAGAACTACCTAGTCCACAATCATATCTTGTTCCAGAGCTACGAAAGCAAAGGCCGGAGGCAGAATGGGTGCGCACAGGGGACTGCAGGAGGCGGGGGGGCTGCAGAGCAGTGAGCCAGGAGGACTGGCTGGGGATGGGGGAGTCACTTTTAAACTAAGCTGGTTTGAGCCTAAGCCCCTTGTAGTGGCAGGCTGTTTGTTCACATTGCTATAAATGTAGTCCAGTTTATTATTCATTCTGTGATTGATGGATCATTAAGTAGTTTCCAGTTTTGGGCCTGTGTAGAGTGATGCTGTAAACACCCTACTGCACACCTTTTGGCAAACTAATGTACGCATGATAAACCAATTTTAAAGAAATTGAACAAGATATATTAATTTATCTTACTTGAATGACTTACATAACATGTTAGCTCCAGTGGAAGTCAAGCAGTCAGTACTTAGGGTCCACATTAGAGGTAATTCTCAACTGTATGTACGGATAGTAAAGTATGCAAGGTGGAGAACACAAAGTTAGCACACAGAAATTGATTGCCCTTGAGTTCCCTAGAGTATAGTTGGGGATGAACCACATGCATAGCAAAGAGCACCTAGCAAGGACACAGAAAGGCAATGCCAAGCACACTCCCAGGCCATCCGCCCTGTCGTCATTCTGAAGTGGGCACGTCACTTCCGGGCTGTGTTGATAGAAGCTTTCACACGGAAGCTGGGTATTCTGTAGACCCTGAAAGAAGCCACTGGATTTGGAAAAGCAGAGACAGACTTACAGACATTATCTGGGTTAGGGAAATAGCTAGAGCGCCAGTTTGTATTTGAGGGGGCTCTGGTGGTCAGTCTGAGTACGAGGGTCTGAGATTCATTTTAAAGCTAGTGGAGATTTAGATGGATGTACTTCTCAAAGTAAATAGCTGCATTCTAATCTAGGAATATTTATATTGTCCACATTTCTGTCATTTTGATACACTAATACCACATTTATCATTATTAAATCTCAAAGTCCATAAGGTCTAAATCACTTAAATGTATATGTGTTTTTAGACTGGCAAGGAAAGCTCATCCAGTGTGACTGTAGCAGGCCCCGAGGCGGAAAATAAGGCAGGCCAGACTCTGGAAAACAGCTCCTTAATGGCTGAGCTTCTGAGTGACGTACCCTTCACCTTGGCCCCGCACGTGCTGGCCGTGCAGGGCACCATCAGTGACCTTCCAGACCACTTACTCGCCTATGATGTCAGCGAAAACTTATCAAGGTTTTGGTATGATTTCACTCTTGAAAATTCAGTGCTCTGTGATTCATAATCTTTATGTCTGTTTGCACCTTAACAGCTTTAAAACAAGTTTGCCTATTTTATTTAACCTGTTTGATGTTCTTCGCCATTTCACTGTGCAAAGGTCCTCAGAAAAGCAAGGATCAGAAAGCAAATAACATTACGTTCATTGCTCTATTTTTTAGAATAAAGTATATTTGTACAAAATGGAACTCAAGTTCTACTCCCTTTCCCCAAAGTAATAAACACAAAAACTGAGCTATCAAGGTTTTATGAAAGGAATAGAGTCCTTCAACAGGTCTCTCAAAATGCAACGCCTCACATTTATCTTAGAACAGTAAGAAAGGACAAGGGCACTTAGTTACCATTACTCTGAGGTCTGTGCTTAGACTGGTGAGTGAATTCTCTTCTCTGGTTTGGAGGAGACTTGAATTAATGTTATTCCCTATCTTCTTCCACAGTGTTTATGCATGAACTCAGAGGAAAAAAAATTGCCAGTTAGCTTAATTTCTTCAGTCCTGATTTAGACACTGATGTGGACACTTAGAACACTTCCTAAAAAAGCAGTATACAGAAATCCTGTGACCCCTGCGGACACTGTCTCTTCTGAACACTCAGCTGCAGTTTCCTGAAACCCATGGCAGTCCTTTCCATCCTGAGTGATGGCTGTGTTCCTGCCTTTGTTTTCTGCCTTATTGCTACTTCAGACTGAACTGTCACCCGCTTTCCCAAGAACTTTCCGTGCTCTGCCTCAGTTGGCATTTGCTCCCCTTACCACATATGTTCCCAGTTTATGAAGAGATCCGCATTTCCTTTCAATCTCTCTGCCTCCTAAAGAAAAACAGCTCATGATGATACATGTTATTGCTGATAACACCCTTATTTAGAAATTTGTTGGCCACAATACAGATGGAAGTGTTTTACTGCTAGAAAAACTGAAATAACTCATTTCCAGTTAGAGAATAGGCCAGACACCTAGCTATGACTTTCAGTTCTTGAATATCCATTATTTGTTCAGCTAAAACAGAAAACTGCCATTGGTCAATAGCCTGTAAAGGGAAGAGGTAAATTGTGGTAGAGTATTTTCTATGCCATGGAAAACTCAAATCACATTTGTTTTGATTACGAGCAATACAATTTATTTATTCTGTGCCAAATTTTAAGTATATTTTCACAAAGATAGAGTGCTGTAGTAAAACTAAACACTGCATAAAGTTACCTGAATTATTCAAGTTTTAACCTGTTATGCATGTTTTTAAAATAAATGTAGCATGGTCTTGATAGAAATACCATATAATTTAAAAGGTGAACATTTCTATTGAAAAATAAGGCAAATGGTTAAATTAGATCTTTACATAGTTTTCATAAAGCATCAGTCTGGAAAATGTGACTTATTAATAATGCAAATGTGAACATTTTATAGCAGCATTTGTGAAAACACACCCTTTTCAATACCCATGTTGATGTACCGTAAAGCTAAATGTAAGCATGTCATCAATTTGTCTAATATATATTAAATTTTACTTAAAATAAACATTTCACTTATATTTATGTTTTCCATGTTATAAATATGCTTATTATAAGTATTTTCACTTGTCTACAAAAATTGTTATATTTAAATAAATGTGAATTAAAATAAACTGATATTTTGATTATTTTCAAATCCAGAAAAATACTTTTCTTTGCAATATTCTTATCTGAATGAAAGTTACTAATTCTTTGGGAGGCAAAGATCTAACTATATAATTTGTATAATGCAGAGAAAAACATGAAATTTCCTCTTATATGTAACTTTTAAGGAGTAACACTGGAAATGGTAAGATCGTCAGTCCTGGCCTAATAGGACTGGAGAGATTCGGGAGAAATCACATCGACATCTCTCTCCAGACAGATCTCCATCATCACTAAATTTGGTAAGGGCCAATGTTAATGACCTAGTTTTAACAGAAACCTTAGGAAGATGGCCATTTTAATGTTCATATCCTATATATATGTCAATGTTACTATTTTAAAAGTGGAAGAAACATTCTTAGAAATCAGCTACCAAACTCCCATTTTACCCAAGACAAACTTGAAACCTAGAAAGGTTAAATGACTTAAGTCACTGATATAAACATTTGTTTTAATAGTGTTAATAGTCATAATATAAATTATAACAAAACTGTATGCTCTGGTGGAAAAGAATTCAGACACTTGAAGCAGCCAGAGTTTGTAACAGCCCCTTTACTTAGAAGCTGTAGGATCTTGAGTCAGTCTCCTAACTTCCAGTGTCCTTAGCTCCCTGCTTGTTAAATATATGCACCTTGCAGGGTTGTGTTAGGATTTGGATGGTATATGTCAAATGCCTGGCAGCATAGAGCTCAACACAGCAAAGGGAGCTATTACCATTCTCATTATAATCTAATGGAATGCAAAATATAAACTGAACTGCCTAAAGAATAATATAAAATACTTTTATGTTTTTTATTATAAATTTTTTATTAATATAAAATATTTCCTATATTTTATAGGTCCCTCTTGTCCCATTAATTTTTTTCCACATTAAATACCTCACTGTGAAAAATATTCCTAAAATGTATTGCTTGACTCCTCTGCAATTGCTTAGGTAAGACGTCCCCAGGGAACACTTCTTTTTCTCTTATTATCAAGCATGTGGTCCTTTTCCTCAATTAAGGTTATCATTATAAAGTACTGTAGGTACAGAATCTACAAGTGATTTTACTCTATCTTATTTTTAACCCCACAATATATTCAGCAAGTTACATGGTTGGTTTTTTTTTTTCGACTTTCTTTAATGGCATTTGCATCTTTTCCTAAAAACAGAGTCAGGCCATTCTGACCAATTTATTATTCTGGTTAATGAAATTTTGATTAACTAGACTTAAAACTGTACTATTAAATGTTAACAAAAATATAATAATTCTAGAAACTCACAATAGTTTAAACATTCATTGACACCACCACTATTTTCCCCTCTCTCAAAGTAATAATAAATTGAAAACAGCCTGACAAATATATTTTCTAAAATTCCCAGAAAGCTGATTTTGTATAGTTGTAAAGGATAGATGTGGAGTAGCAAAGAAATAATCTCATCCATGTTCTAAAACAGCAGGACATCAACTCTTACCCCATTACCTCTCCAGATAACAATTGGTCACTAAATGAACACTACCCTCAGTAATCTAACAAAGGATATGTTACTTGGAGAGATTAATACAGGTTTATTAATCATGCCATTAATAATACTTACATGAAATGTAAGTGTAATGGATAAGTGATTAAAGGGTGTTACATCTTTTAAAGTCATTGAGAAATACGGGTTTGTGGACATTATCTTTTGAGCATTTGTGTCATGTCACAAAAGGCATGACATAAATATTGGGAAATCCAGAATTCTCAGAATAGGTCTGACTCCATTCTCACTGCATTGGCCTGAAAGACAAAGGATTCTTCTGTGTCAGGACTCTTTACACCATATGATTTTGTGGATAGGTGTGAGTGAAAAAGAGAGAAACAAAGATGTATTGATTGATGTGTAGGAACTCTGTTGCAGTCAATATATCAATATGTCTGTCATTAAATATTTTAGAGTATTTTTAGACTTATAGAAAAGGAATGAAAGTAGTGCAGTGTTCTTATACCTCCCACCCAGTCTCTGCTTTTGTTAACATCTTCCACTGCTACAGTTCATTTGCTGCAACTGAGGAACCAACATGGGGACATTACTGTTAACAAAAGTCCATACTCTGTTCAGATTTCATCATTTTTCCCTAACATCCTTTTCTGCCTTCCTGCATCCCATTTGGTCATCGTGTCTCATTAGGCACCTTTTGGCTGTGACAGTTCCTCACTTTTCTTGTTTTTGTTGACCGTGACAGTTTTATGGAGTACTGGTCATGTATTTCCTAAAATGTCCCTCATTTGGGGTTTGTCTAATGTTTTCACATGGTTAGTTTAGGGTTATGGTTTTTTGGAGGAGGATTGCAAAGACAAAGTGCCCTCCAGTGAGTAATCTTATCGAGAGTATATGCTATCAACATGACATCACCACTGATGTTAACCTTTATCACCTGGCCAAGGTAACATTCACCAGGGTTCTCCACTGTAAGTTACTCTCCATCCCCACTTTTCATACTCTAGTCTTTGGAATTAAATCACAAGTATAGCCTACATTCAAAGGGTAGGGAATTAAGCTCCACCTTCTTGAAGGGTAAGTAGCCACATAAATTATTTGGAATTCTTCCACATGAGAAATGTATCTCTTCCCTCCCATTTATTTATTATTTACTTATTTATATTGGTATTCAAAGATACTCAGACTTTTTTTTCCAAGTCTAAATTAGTGGTGGCCAAGAGATATTTACATTTTTTAAAAAGTTAAAGAAAATTTGGAACATTTTATATGGTATAAATGATTACCATTTGATGTGGACTAGAGATACTCTATAATTTCCCCAGAATTCAGCTTCCTATAAATATCAGATGAATTTCTCCTTCACTTGCCATGACTGTAGCTAAATGCACAGTAGATCCTTCCTGTAGGGCTATCTTGGAACCCTCTTAGAGGCTCGGCCTTCTCCTACCCCAGTTCCATGATTGTTTCATACACCTAATGCCGTTCCTCAGCAAGTGGTGTAGAGGCAAAGTTATAATGTAATCGTTTTCCTCTCTAAAGAACCAAGATAACTTAAGAAACAGCTCTTCTCTACAATAGATAAGACTTTTTGTAATAGCAAAAAGAGAGCTGTGGCTCTGTAAGCTTCTAAGGAAAGAAACATTTCATTTTCAAGCTTTAAGGAGTAGTTTAAAGAAGCAGTTTAAGGAAAGTTTTCTTTCAGGGGGGCGGGTGCACAAGAAACTCTATTTTTACCTCTGTCTAACCAAAAGTCACTCTGTACTAAAAGATAAAATTGATTTCATCCAATTTCAGTTGGAGAAAGAATCAATCAAAGCAGAAAGCATCTTAGTTTGTCCTTGGAAGAGACCTGAATATAGTTTTTTGTCAAGAATTTGCCCAGACCCAATTTTCACCCCTACAAAGGAAATAAATTCCTTACAATCAAAGGTAAAGCAAAGGATAATTGCATCCAGAACAACCCGTCAGTACACTAATCCTGAACCAGCCCCACAGACAGCTTTTTAGTTCCTACCCCGACCAGAAAGGGAGTGAGACAATAGACCATTTCAGAGGTCAGTTAAGGAGACAGCCTCCCGCTTAGGACTGTTGCCAAGGACGTGCAATCCAGCGTCTGACATCTGGGTTCTGTGGCTGCCAAGTCTGCCCCTTGTGTGGCCACAGGTGTTAGCTATAACTCTGAGATACATGGAAGAAGGAACAGGCTAACGTCAGTTTCATTGTGCATTTGTTTATGTGTATGGTTTTTACTTTTAATTTTGTTTTTCAAAAGGTACATAATTTATTTTGCTTCCAAATCAATGTATTTATGCATAATAGCAAGGAGCATCTGGGAGGCTAACTAAGAAGCAGCTTTTGTTCAGGAAAAGGGCAAAATAAAGTCAACTTCTTACACCTATGGGGTACACTGTACATTAACATGCTGTGTGTGGCATTGTTAACTTAGTCATTTGATGAGGCCTTCTCAGGACCAAAAAAATAAATGGACCAAGAAAAGCAAAGAGGCAGTTGGCCTAGGATAAAGCCGAAATACTCATTCTCTCCCTATAGTCTCCCTCTCATCCTTGTTATGGGTTTTCATGAGAATTTGTGTTATCAAATGTATTTATGAGCCTGAAACAGACTGTCTCTAGTTCTTCTAACCCACATTATACCGGCTGTAACCATCATTTAACACAGTTTAAAGCAGTAACGCCAAGTTGTCCTCTTCCCCTTGCAGGAGACTTAGCTCTTGTTTATGACGCAAATCTAGAAGTTTCTACATCAGGTAGGTATTTGAGATTCCTAACCCTAAAGATGTGGACAGCAGTAGAAATGAAGATGATTAAGAAAAGAGAATGATACTAGTAAGAACATAAAAAGCCAACAGTTAATGCCACCATAACAAAACACATGCCTATATCTCCATAATTAAATATATATTTCCTCCTTGTTTTGCCTACTTTGTGTGTAAAATTAGAAATTGAATTTAATGGAGTGGAGGGAATCTTCAGATTTTCTCTTTTTATTCAATCTCTTCTAAGGAGAAATGCTTGAATCCTTAGGCCAATGTTTCTCCATATTTTAAAGCTAATGTACCTTACAAATGTTTTTTCACTGTGTCCTCTAAATATTCCACCAGCCAAGAAGATTTTTGACAGATTTTGTGCCTATTATGAAGACAATAGGCAAATTGCATATGCTTTTTCAAAAGACAGCCACCACCGCATTTCCCTTAAGAATCTATGCTCCCTTGTTGATGTTCTATCAGACTTATGCTTTCCACATAATAAATCCTCAATCAGGATTGTTGAATGAAGGAGTGAACCAATGAGGTAAATCATTAAATTATCTATAAATGAGACTTCCCACAAGAAAGGAATAGAATTTCAAGACTTCTGTAGTTTTTCAGGCCCCAGTATGTTCCCCAAATGATCATGATGTTTAGTTTACTGAGCCTCTACAAATCGTGCCTTTTGGCTGTTCCAGGTACTCTCCATGTTTTTCAGGTTGTGTTTTCCTCTGCCCAAAATGAGCCTGTATGTCCTCATGATGAATAAGAACTGGTTCTAGACAATACAGTGTATTTTAGTGCTGTGGATTAACTCATTTCATTTGAGGTTTTATCTAGCTGCCAAGTTTCCCTTGAGTGTTCTGGTTATTTTTACGTCTATGCCTGTCCCAAAATGTGTTAATCTTATCTGACCTGTCCTTGAAAAATGTTTTCCTTTTTCATATGCTTTCCTCCATGCACTTTTGGGCATTTTAAATGACCTTGTTTCAGAAAAAAGATATTATTCTAGGAGCACTACTGCACCACTCTGTAGTACAATTTGGTATCTCTGTCTTCTGTTTCCTATTCAACCAATTCTCTTCCCATGCCATATAAACATGTTTAGGTCTTTCTTCTCTAATATCAGCTAAAGATATTTTTTTTGTTCTCTTCAGAGTCAAGGTTCTTGAGTCGTCTATGTTTTGTCTCCATTTCCTTACTTTCTGTTCACTCATCAACCTTCTGTAATGTGGTTTCCCATCCCTGTTCAGAAGCTCCACTGAACAGCTTCATCTGAGAGCCACCTCCCACCTGCCAAATGCCCCATCTGTTTCTATGAGACAGTTACCACTGTTGATCAGTTACGCTCTCCTGAAAGTACCTTTGCTCTTGATTGCTGTGACACTGCTTTTCTGGTATTCCTTCCATCTCTGTGACTATTTCATCTTCCACCTTTGGAGACTTCTTTTCCTAATTCCACCCCTAAAATGTTGGTGGTCCCCAGAATTCCATCATTGGCTCCTTTCTCTTGCCCTTTCTGTCTTTTGCCTGCACAATCCTATTCATGCCCATCTTCCACTATTGGTACCCGAATCGACCTCTAGCCCAGAACTCTCTAAAAGTTCCATATCCACAACTTGTTATGACAACCTCTTGACTCTTACTCTCAGCTTCTCTAGCAGACCATGGTAGCTGTTTTTATTTGCTCCACACTCTTTCTCATCCTCCCTTTTCTTTTGGAGAATTCCTTCCTCACTACATCGGGTGCTGATGGGAAATAGCATGCTATTATCACTCCTGCACCCCAAGGGAAAAGACACATAAGCCTGACCTGTTCCAATCAGCACCCCTCTCACATGTACCATATTTATTAAATATAAATATACATTTAACTGTACTAAATGTAAGGAGAAAGCTGTACCTCTTTTGCTGGCATACTGCTGACAGCCATCCTCCCATCCCATGTTTCAAGGTCTCGGCCTTATCATGTGAGACCCTGGATTACCCAAGCGGGAAATCTAGACATCTATCCGTTCTTCCTGCTTACTCCCATCCATACTCAGTTGCTAATAAACCTATGGATTATATATCTTGAAGACTTGTCTCCCAAATGCGTCTCTCTTCTCCATACCTACTGCGCTACTTCAGGCTGGGCCTTTATCAGTTCTCCTTAATGATCAGCCTGCATCCAGTTTAGCCCTTCCCATCCATCCTCTAGACTAAAGCCAGGAAGAATTTATTTAAAAACAGATTAAATTCCTCAATAGCTCAGGAGAATTGAAGCGCCTTAAGGCAAATAAGGACCCCTGCCTTCCTCTCTAGGTTCCCCTCCTGATACTCCTCCTCCTGTCCTCTGTGTTCTTAACCTAGTGCACAAAGCCACATCTCTCAACATCCTTACATTCTGTTCTTTTTGCCATGCTCTTACCTTTGTCTTTTTCTTTTTTTGTGTTTGCTGTTTTGTTTGTTTTCCTGGTCATAAAATATTTATTAAGGTATACTTTAGGGAATATAATGAATATAAAATTTAGGATCACATTATGAAACCATTTCAGTCCTCTCAAAAGTCATCCCAGCCCTCAATGCTCTGCAGATATAAAACCACTAATGGGACTCACTGAAAGCAGTCTGACTAGTACAGAAGAGGCTTTTCATGAACATTTTCAAGTAGAGCATCTAAATACCTCTTTTAAGTGCAAAATCACACCACATTTCACCTATGCAGCAACAATGTGTTCATATTGTTCTCATTAGTCACTAATAGTTAACTTGCATAGAACACCCCAAAAAAAGTGTAACAGAGCTCATAAAATGGGCAAAAAATGAACCTGTCCTTGCAAAACACACACTGTAATGGAAGAAGAAACATTAAGGAAAGTATTATGCACACCACAGAAGCCACCTTTATTCCAGTGAGCTCAGGTGACCCAATCCATAGCTGAGTTCTTTCACAAGGTTTCCTTCAGGTATCACCTCCTCTGGGAAGCCTCCCCTTCTTCCTCCAAAGCTGGACTGGATGTCCTTCCATGTTCCTGTATTATCCTGTGCTCTCTTTCAAGGTTCTTGACCCACAGTGTTGTAATTGTTTACTTGTCTACTTCATAACTCTGCAAATGGATCCTAATATACACTTCCATGCTTACCATAATGCCTGACTCATAGTTTGTGCTCAGTAAATTTGCTGAATAGGCAAAAGATTGATTCACCATTGATTCAAGGAAATGTATGGAGAGGTTTTATCCCATCTACATTAGAATTTGCCCTTGAGTCTGTATTGGAAGACTAGGCAACCTTTTAGATGTTCACCCTAGAATGTGCTACATTTCCTTAATGCTCCCAAACTTACCTTGTATCCTAAGTAATATAGCTTCTTAAATTTTTTAAAAGTAGAAATGTACCTTTCATTTGGTTAGCTGTATCAATACCACCACAATAACAATATTTTGTATTTATTATAACCTTTAAGCAGTGTTAAGTCTAGATTAAATTTCTGGAGTATAAGTGATGAATCTATTGTATCTGGGGGTTTATTTTTGTTATTCTTTAATGTACATGTAGAGGGAACTTTCTTCTGCCTTCTTCCAAATCAACATTGATTAATACTAATTAAATTACATGGCTCTTTTAAAATCATAGATTTGTGTGGAATTAAATATATACCATAAACATTGAGTGCCTGATGTTTTAATGGGCTGTGGCATTTCGTTTTGATGTAACCTAACCTTATTGATGGATTTGGAAACATTAACTCTTTTGGTGGTGGTATGCATTCTTAAAGAATAATCTCATTTAACTTGTAAGGAAGAACAAATAATTATCTGAGGAAATAAGACCATCATGTTGATTTTTTCCATTCAATCAAAGCAGGTTCTAAAATATTCTGCCTGGTTCATTCATTTGGTAGCCAGTTTACTGATTGAATTCACCTTTTTAATTTCTGTAATGGATTAGAATGATTCTGTACTATAATGATTAGTCAATTGAATTTCTAGCCAGTATAGTCACCACATCAGCTTTTGCAACCTCTGAAATGCCCCTCTTCATGCGTACACTCCTCCCCAGAGACGCAAAGATGCAAATGCACATTATTTTCAACAAATGGAGAGAACAGTAGTACCCAATCTCTTAAAACTTTCAGTTAGTCTATAAAAAGAAAAATTCCCTTTATATTGGTTAACAGAATTCCACATTTCTGTTGTGTAAATAACTTGTAAATACTTTATAACATCAAGAAGTAATAAAGCCTGCCATTAGACAAACTTTATAGCAAAAATAGTCCCCAGAACTAAACTTGAAAGGAAGTTCTTAATCTTTATTACCTTCCTATTCTTGATTAAAACATTGTGTTGAATGAGTATCAGGGGTTAATAGTTTTTTGTTTTTTTAATTTCCTAATTGAAAGACTATGTGCTCAAACTATCCCTGCTCGCCTTAGGTTTACCCTGGTCACTTTGAGTGACTCTGGTTTCCCCAGTTAGCTGTGGACACCTACCAGAGTGACTGTAGGAGTGAGACCCTCCTGGAGCAAAGCAGCTGCCAGGGTGTGTATTATCTCCATTCAGCTTTTCTAGTGTTCCTGGAGATACACTTGAGGCACAGTTTTTTTCATGTAGCCTGTGCTAAAAGCCTCTGTCACCACCCTGCAGGCTGGAGCCCCCAGGGCCTGCTGCTAGTGCTGTGCAGGGGGATAGCAGATGCTATACACACCGGCCGGGCCTGCTTTGTTATGCTTGTTAAATACAAAGTGCCAGCAATGGACCTGGTGCTTGATGAAACAAAAAACACAATAGACAAGAGCCCTGTCCTTACAACCTTCCACTCCAGAGTATAAAATAGCAGGTAGCATTCACCATATCAGGTTGACTGAGAAAGGCAAGTTTGGTCATCCTGAGATGCCAGGTAGGTGAGCCGATTTAAATGAAATGTAAAGAGGTGACTGGGAGGTGACTGTGGTGATTATTTGGAGGAACCTAAGAAAATTTGTTGAGAGCTAGTTTTGTTTTGTTTTTTAGTTAATATATACTCACTTTGCCTAGCATGTGTGTGACAGGAACCACAACAATGTGGGAAAAGAGCGGGTTGGGATGGAGGTGGTGGGATAGAAGGAGAACCCACAGCACCAAGAAATGAAGCCATAGTCTTTCATGACTAGCCTGGAAATGACAAGCTACTTCGGACCTGTGTACTTTTTGGGCACAGCCCTTGCTGTTGAACCTTATTTCCCAAGGGGGCCCGGGCAAATGAACCTCTCTCCTGCCCACTCAGCCTTCCACCACCTCTCTAGCACCCTGTCATACCTCTGTGGATGATATTTCTTTCTTTTGGTTTTCTGTTCTGTTCTGCCTACACCCATTCTACCCACTGCTCAATGCAGCTGGAATTCTAGCTCCCTCATGAATGTTTTTCCGAGCCTGGACTTCACACACCATCTCAGAAGCCCTCCTCTCCCTGGCATTCTGATTTTCTCACTGTCTTTCCACTTGCTTTCTAAAGATACTGTGTTGTGAATCTTGATCCTCTAAACAAAACTGCAAGATACATCAGGGCAAGCAGATAATTATTCTATACATAGAACACATTGCACACAGGAGGTGCTCCATGAATAACTGACTTCCAAACATTATTCCAATTTTTGACCTGAATTGATGGATCTCTAGACACTTGTCTGAAAGATCTTCAGTGCCAAAGTGAGACTTGCTATCACCACTGTCATCAGAGGCCTTCCCTCCTCTTCACTTTTTTCCAACTCCCTGTTTTAATGTGTTCTTCAGTATATGCACCCTTCCCATACCAGATCCTCTCCCAAAAATCTCTCTCCCACCAGCTAAAAAGTTGACTTGCTATGCCTCTCTGCTGTGGACAGACCGTTTACTTCTCCTCTCTGCCTATCCTTGCTACTTGGAGGTGGAGGTTTATTTTTCTCACATACAAAATAGTAACCCTTCCTGGGACCTGCCATGACAGTCACTATATGGAGTTTTTGCTTGATACCTTTGTGAATGAAACATTAGGTACAAAGGATAAAAGTCAGTAATATGTATGAATTTTAAACAAAATTTAAATTTAAAAAGTACTTAGGATGAGGATGTCATAAAAGCAGTTTAAGTGCCTTGCTCATTGATAAGTTTGGAGAAATAACACAACCCAGTACTAGAGAAATGTGTGAAGCTCAGGACTGATTACAGGGCTATTTCATCATCACCAATGATGTTTATGAAGTGCCTCCTTTTCTTCTTAGTCATTTTCAAAAATTTAATCATTATATCAAGGAAGGAAGGGAAAGAGGGAGGGAGGGAAAGAGGAAGAAAGGAATGAAAAAAGGGGGGACTGTCCATCATACTTTAAGATGGCCACAGATCCTTGGGAGTATTGTTTGTCTTAAATTGCCTGATAAGTACAATTATAGTTTTATTTCAGCACATCAACATGCTACTACATTCCTCCTTAGAACAAAAGACAGTTAACAAAGTGAATGTGGTGGGACAGTATAATTTAGCTTATATTTCCTGAGTTCTTAGGTACCAAGCACTGTGCTAAGTGCTTTAAAACCTTATTGCCAAAAGGTGGAACTTGAATGCCCATCAACAATGAATGGATAAACAAAATGAAGAGTACACATGCAGTAGAATATTATTCAGCCATAAAAAGTAATGAAGTTCTGATACATGCTACAAAATAAATGCACCTTAAAAATGTTATACTTAACTAAAGCCAGACACAAAAGGACAAATTTGCATTAGTCTACTTGTATGAAATATATATATAGGCAAATTTATAGACACAGCGAGTAGATTTGAAGTTATCAGGAACTTGGTGGAGGGTTGGGGTAGGTGAAGAAATGGCAGTTATTGCTTAATAAAGAGAGTTTCTGTTTGGGATGATGCAAAATTTTAGAAATAGATTAGTGGTACTGGTTATACCACATTGTGGATGTAGTTGACTTGTACACTTAAAAATGGTTAACAGCAAATTTTGTGTTATATATATTTTACCACAATAAAAAAATAGTGGGAAAATGCCATTATTAACCTAATTTGAAATCTGAGTATATCAGGAATGTCTAAACAAATAGGCGTTATATATTCTAACATAACAAGAAATCTAGGAGGATTATATGACATTGGTTCATGGTCTCGACAATATAATCTTCTCTTTGAGTCTCTCAGCTTTCCCTAATGATAGTGAGATGGCTACTGCTGCAACTCTACATATTGATTCCATGTTCAAGGTAGGAAGAAGAGAAGAAGGGAACACATCAGTCTAATCTTTTTCTTATATCAGGAAAAACAAAAGCTTTCCTCATATCCCAAATAAATTTCCACCTCTGTCTTGGGTGGAACTATGCCTCAGGCTATCCTTAGTTGCAAGGCAAGGGAGGCTGGCAAGTTGAATCGAGGTGGCCCCTGAACAATGCAGGAGTTAGGGGCATCCACACCCCACACAGTCATAAATTTGCATTTAGCTTTGGACTCCAAAAAACTTAACTACTGATAGGCTACTATTGACCAGTAGTCTTACAACAGTTGATTAACACATACTTTGTATTTATTGTATTATATGCTGTATTCTTACAATAAAATAAGCTAGAGAAAACATTTTCTCAAATTGTCACAAATCTCCAAAAGTTTTCTAATATATTTATTGAAAAAAATCTGCACATAGTTCAAAATGTGTATGTAGTTTAGACCCATGTTGTTTAGGGTGAACTGTGTTTAGCTTTTCCAGCCTCTACAGTTGAGGCAGCAAGAAGGTGGGTTGAAGTGTCTATTAAGAAATGAACACTATCTGGCACAATGACAAAATTGAGGAACAGAAAGGTTTAATCAGTTTTGTAGCCAGGCAGTTGACAGTTTATGGATAATTCTTTGTTGTGAGAGGCTGTCCACCATGCTTTGGCATATCCCTTAACATCCACTTATCAACGTCTTCCTTCAACAAATTAGGAAGAAGTTACCTACCTTTCTCTCCCTACGTGGAGAGATTGTGGAGATCAAATCAAATCATTCTTTGATACCTATTCCATGAAGACAGAATAAGGCATAGTCCCTACATGCATTACATTTACATTTGCTTACATTCGATTCGCTGACTATAGAATCTTTCTTATTTATTTCAAACCCTTTGCATAGTGCTTAGCACATAATAAACATTCAAAAAGTAACTGATTTTTCTTTTGTCTTGTTCTGTAATATAGCAATTTGAAATGCACCTGAACAATATATTGCTGACTGATGACCTTAGGAAAGTGGGTGCTCATTGTTGTCTGAGTATCTTATGTAGGTGATTTGTATCAAGAACTAGCTGTACCCCTGAATACACAATTTAGCTGTCTATTGATTTGGGGTAATAAAGTGTTCAGAAAATATCTGCTTTTTATAATGGGCAGATAGAGGTGGAAACGAGATGACTTTGAAAGTAACTGTTGTTTGTTCTCTTATCTGAAAATAACTGTACTCCTTAGTTAGGATTTCTTTGAGTTACTAAAGCTATAGATGAGGGTTTGGAGAGAGAGGATAAATAATTCTTCCAAGCTGTTAAAATATATGTGAGATATTACCATTAAGGAGTTACAAGAAAATAATCCACAGCTTTACTTTATGATTTCATATGACTGTAAAGCAAGTTCCTCATGGGATATAGCAGTCACTTTTATACTTACAGTGTTAGTTTAAAAATCACTATAACAACTACTAATAATGACTTTATTTGCTAGAAAGTCTTATATTCTACACTAAATTTTGGCCTAAGGAGCTGATATTACTACCATTATGTGAAGAGTCACAGGATAATCTTACAAAATGTTCATAGCTAAGCACTGGATTTTGTCTTCTCTGCAATGTACCAGATCCCTTAAAGAACTCCTTCTTTGCTTAAAGGCAGCTGGTATTTAATTTGAAGTTGTTGCTGGTCCCAACTATTTGACACGGATGTCTTACTACCTGTTAGCCATCATCTCAAAAACATAATTGAATATGTATATTCATCTCTTCTGAAACACCACTTTCCTTCCAGTCAACCTACTTCACCTCTTCTCCCATCCCCTTGTCATATTAATTTTATCATATATCAGTTTTTTAACTGCAAGAACGGAATTGCCTGACTATAAAGTTGAAAGCATAGAAGTCATAAACTGCTGGGCTAAAGTTCTCCCAACAATCCTAACTCCTATTACGGCCCCCTCTGCACACCCCAGTGCCCATTTCATAGCCCAGCTAGTCATCCCCACCCTTTATAGAAAAACAGTACTTTTTGGTTTCCTGGCTTTTACTTGATTGTGTTCAAGTGTTCCCTTTACCTTGGAATTTCTCATTTATTTTTGTTTCTTTCTACTTTATCCCTTTTATTCTAAGGAAGGTTAGAGATTATATATAGATTGAAAAATATGTATCCCCAAATTGAAATTCCTTTGAGTCTGAGGTAGGTTTTTTCAGACTGGGGTGAAACTCTTTGTCTAGATTTATTTATCCCTTGTGGTTGCTTGGATATTTTAAGGACTTCCCACATCTCTTCAACTGGCCTTTGGGATCCACTAGAATGAATAGAGATGCTCAGGAAATGTCTCTTAAATGAATGTAATAATAAATGCACCTTAAAGTATTTATTTTCTACCCATGTCTTATGTCACACACCATGCAACTGGGGTTCTGCCAGGTGGGTGCCAGCACCTGGATAGTATCATTCTGGTTAGGACTTCCTACAGGCATGGTATCAACCGAGCCAAAGAACAATTATTATTGTGTCTTATAAAATAGAACTTTACTGTAGCACATAAAGACAAATATATAAAGGAACATTTTATTTAATTAAAAGTCACAAAATAAAACCTACACTCCATATTATAAACACTCATTTTTTTCAAAAGTCACATGTAAAGCCAGGGCTAAAGAAATACATGTATCTAGGTATGGTCAAGTACCTCACCAGCATTCAGCTGTTCAGTCACTATAATCCAAATTCAGTATTTTCCTGGGCTTAAGTAGATCCCAGCTTAAATACAGAGCTTTCTGGGGCTTGTCCATGTTGTGAAGTTTTTGAGGAAGTTTCTAAAAAGCCTTACATTTCTCTCTAGTAAAAATGATCTTTTCTTGCTGGTTCTCAATTTAAATTGAGGAAGAAGCTTATTTGCCATTCCAGGAGTAAAGATCCATTTGCTTCCCTAAGTAGCTTTCTTCTCTAACCTAAAACATACAGAAAGAGAATGTCCAAAACAGAAAGAAAAAAAAAAGTGATAGCACTAAACCTAGTCACAAAGGACATTTTCACCACCACTTCCCAAATCCCCACAACCTCCCTGTGTCTACTCCGGCTTCTGTCTACCTTATTTTTAAGCTGTATCTCTTTTCTCAGAACCCTTTTTAAAAATAGAACACTCACTCTACACACCATTATAAATATTAAGTAGAAATAGGAGATTTTTTTTCACCCTCTACTGTCATGTTTATGGTGCATTTTACTTACCAGAGTTGTGTAATGACTTATGAAACTTAACACAGTTCCTTTTAAGGACATTAAAAACCTCTCTTTCCTAAGGAAGTGACACAAAATTCTCCCAAGTGATACTGTTTGGAAAGTATTCTAGAAGTTTAGTACTGAGGAAGCAACACCAACTGTTTGGCAGCTCGGACTGTGCTCCTCTGGAGAGGCAGCCTGTGTGCAGAGTCTGCAGAGCGGGACCCAGAGGAGCATCAGAAGCTCCTCCAGCCACTCAGACTCTTGGTGGGACGGGGGAGCTAAGAGAAGAGGAAGCGGAAACTGCGGTTGATTTCAGGCTCCTCTGGCTTGCCTCTTGTCTCTAGGCACAGCCCAGAGATGCTCCGGCAGGAGTGGGAGCAGCTGGACAGATTAAGAAAGACCTTTGTCCCTGCCATTTGCTAATAGACCAGATTTGGTGTGACAGATAACAACATAGACAGGCAGGACTTCAGGCAAGTCCAGAAAGATCTGAATATTCCAAAGTTTATTCTTGATTAGCCAGCTTTAGGTTTTAATTGTTTGGAATTTTTTAGACAGAAGTTAAGTGGATCTTCACCCTATGGATGTTTTGAGGAATGCATCACCTTTTCCTTACAATAAAACACCTAACTTTCATTGTAATAACACTAAATGCTTTTATTTCACTTCCTTTTTTCCTGTGAAGAAAGATCACCATTAAGAATGTCTACAAAGAAATAATGCAAATAACAAAATCTCTCAACATCTATTTTTATGTGCAGTTACAAACAGCCATGTGTTGTTGTTGTTTTTTCTCTTAATCGTTCTGAAAAAAATTTGTGACCAAGGATGATGTGGAAAACTTCAGTATTAAAAATAATGCTGTAATCCTAAGTAATCCAAAAGGGAAATTAATTTTTGCTTCGAAGGTGTTCACTAGCACAAACACTAAAATAATGAGTAAACTGGCTCTCCTGAGAAAATGCCAACTGTCACCTGCTGCTTCCCACTGGGCTCCAGGTGTAACAAGCCTCTCTCACTGCTCTAACTTCTGACTTGTGTCAGGAGACTTAAGAAGGACATCTCTTCAAGCAATTACACACAATCCATTGCACAGTTAGACTGCAGCTTCTCTCATTGTTAAGTCACTCAGCATTAGCCAGTTTCCTTACCGAGAGAAACTCTCATTGCTATTGAAAAATAATAATAGTAACACAAGGCAACTCAAAGAGCAAAGGATGTTTAAGGTGATGCCATCTCATCATACAGCCCTCTAGGGGCAGCCAATGTGATGAAGCACTATCTAAACCCATACAGAGACCAGTCCCTAGGGAATGGCTTTGTTGGAAATTCAGACAATGAAACAAATTAATAATTTCACTCTTGAACTTTATAGCAGATTTGGAAATATGTGTAATATCAATTTAAATTCATTTCCTGTAATGTTCCATATTATTATATAAAAGGTAGAAGTTGAAAAGAAGAAATAAAGGTCCTCAGCAACCCATTAAGTGAATAATCATTCACTGAAATATTGCAAGTTGACTTTGGAAAGGCCACTTACAGATCTGGCTTGTTGAAAGCACCTTTTTCTGTGGCCCCTTCCCTTCAAACTGACTTATCTCAATGTCTCCTACCATTTAAGGGGTGATACAGGCTCTGCCACTCCAAGCTGTGTGCCTCAACTCCCACCCATAAAATTCATAAATATCTTCATCTGTTAGTGTTTTTCAAGAGTAATAGCAGAAGTGGGCCATACTATGCACAATCTAAATATGGATTGGTTTAAAGGTTCACAGTTCCCCCAAAAGAAAATACCTCAGCATAACTATATCCAAACTAGTGTCATATTTGACTAAAACAATACCTGCTTTTGATAAGTGGAGTTACATGCCAGAAGATTTTTGGGGTAGAGGTTTGGGTAAGTGATAGCACTAAACCTAGGTACAGGTAGAGAATCAAAACCTGAATGGGAGAGAAAGTCAGAGGAGAAAACAAAACAAAACAAAACCTTCTAAGTACATTATCTTCCCTTGTAATGCTGACATGGAAATTAAAATTAAATTAAAGATATTAAAATGCCACTGGGGGAAAAAAAGCTATGAAAACTTTTCAAAAGGATATATAATGATTTGTATGGCCTAGTCATCTAAAAAGAACTTAAAGATATATGTATCTCTACACCAGCCTTCAAAATATCTAAATTGAAGTTTAGGACATTAACCCAAATATGTTAACTTTAAAAATACTTATCCTGAACAAAACTAATAAAATAGAAAATATCAGATAGAATTCAAGAAATCCCAAGGTTGCTTCTAGCAGCTATTCATAATTCTGTGGGAATGCTGGTATATCAGGTGTTTTTCTAATCCTTTTCATGATGACTTTATTGATTGCCTCTAGTTTTCCCTGTTGCTCTCCATGAACTATATTATTAATTTTGTGCTATGCTAGTAACTGTGTATGTTGACAGATTTCCTGAGGACTATTGATAAGCTCTGCCTACAAGGTATCCCACTTTTTCTCCCAGTTGGTGTATTCATGCAATTTATAACTTTAGCATATGAGTTAATTCAGTGGAGAGATTATTTAAAAGGCTGCTTAAGACGTAGTATAATTTGGATTAAGATAGCTAATCCAAGTCACTATAATCCTCCAGAAATTGTTTTTGTGTATAAATAAAAATAAATGTTCTTTGTGTACAATTATTTCAATCTTAAAGGCCATGCTTATTAGGGCATGTAGATTAGGATCCTATAGTTTCCTTTAGTGCTCCTAAGGTATTTTCCTGATAGGCATACCTATCTATATATTAAATTGTATTTATAATAGTTTTGATATAGGTGTGGATTTAGTGATGTATATATGTGGTTATACAGGATACATGTATACATACATAGACTTGGGTAAGTGTAGACATTAAAATAAAATTATAAACCTTGTTATAATGCAAACAATTACAGGTGGAATTTAATATGACATGTCTTTTAAAATGATGCCTGAAGAACAAATCTCAATAAATTTAAGATTGAAACCATATCAAGCATCTTTTCTGACCACAACAGTATGAAACTAGAAATCAATTGCAAAAAAAAAAAAAAAAAAAAACTGGGAAAAAAATCACAAACATGTGGAGGTTAAACAACATGCTACTAAACAACCAATGGGTCAATGACAAAATCAAAGAAGAAATAAAAAAAACACCTGGAAACTAATGAAAATAGCAACACAATGGTTCAAAAATCCTTAGGACACAACAAAAGCAGTTCTAAGTGGGATGTTTGTAGAGACACAGACCTACCTCGAGAAACAAGAAAAATCTTAAATAATTTAACCTTATACCTAAAGGAATTGGAAAAAAGAAGAAACAAAGGCTAAAATTAGTAGAAGGAAGGAAATAATAAAGATCAGAGCAGAAATAAATGAAAAGAGACATAAAAAAACAGTAGAAAAGATCAATGAAACAAAGAGCTGATTCTTCAAAAAGATTTAAAAAAAAATACAAACCTTTAGCCAGACTCATCAGGAAAAAAGAGAGAACTCAAATACATAAAATCAAAAATGAAAGGGGAAAAGCTACAACTAACACCACAGAAATACAAAGGATTATTACAGATTACTATGAAAAGTTACATGCCAACAAACTGGACAACCTAGAAGAAATGGATAAATTCCTATAAACATACAATCTTCCAAGACTGAACCAGGGAGAAATAGAAAATTTGAATGGATTGATTACTAGTGGCAAAATTTAATTGGTAATAAAAAAACTCCCAATGATTAAGAATTCCCAGACTAGATGGCTTCACAGATGAATTCTACCAAACATTTAAAGAAGAAGTAAAATCTATTAAAACTATTCCAAAAAACAGAAGATAAAGGAATGCTCCCAAGTTTGTTTTATGAGGCCAACATTAACCTGATAACAAAACCAAAAACATTACAAAAAATGAAAATTACTGAACAATAGCCCTGATAAACATAAATGCAGAAATCCTCTACAAAATATTAGCAAACTGAATTAAAAAATACATTAGCAGGATCATTCACCACAACCAGGGGGAATTTAATCCAGGGCTGCAGGGATGGTGCAATATCTGCAAATTAATCAATGTACTACATTAAACAAAAGGGAGGATCAAAACCATATGACCATCTTGCTGGTTGCAGAAAAAGCATTCAACAAAATTCAACATCCATTCATGATAAAAGCTTTCAACAAAGTAGTTATAGAGAGAATGATGTGCCTCAACATAATAAAGTCCATATATGACAAACCTACATCTAACAAAATACTCAGTGGTGAAAAGCTGAAAGCTTTTCCTCCAAGATCTGGATGTCAACTCTTACTGCTTTTTATTCAACATACTACTGGAAGTCTTAGCTACAGCAGTCAGAAAAGAAATTAAAAGCATTCAAATTAGAAAAAAAGAAGTAAAATAATTACTATTTGCAGATTACATGATACTATACACAGAAAACTCTAAAAGGCTTCACCAACTATTAAAATAATTGAATTCAGTAAAGTTGTAGGATGCAAAATCAAGATACAGAAATTTGCTGTATTTCTATATACTAATAATTACCTAGCAGAAAGAGAAATAAGAAAATGATCCCATTCACAATTGCATCAAAAATAATAAAATACCTAGGAATAAATTTAATAAAGGAGATGAAAGACCTGTACTCTGAAAACTAAAAGACATGATGAAAGGAATTGAAGGCTATACAAATAAATGGAAAGACATACTCTGCTCATGGATTGGAAGAAATAATATTGTTAAAATGTTCTACCCAAAGCAATCTACAGATTCAAAGCAATCCCTAACAAAATAGTAATGGTATTTTCCACAGATCTAGAAGAAATAATGTTAAAATTTGTATGAGAACAAAAGACCCCTAATAGCCAAAGTGATTTTGAGAAAGAAGAGCAATGATGGAGTTATCACATTTCCTCATTTCAAAGTATACTAAAAATTAATAGTAATTTAAACAATATGGTACTGGCTCAAAAATAGACACATAGACCAATGAAACAGAATAGAAAGTCCAGAAATAAGTCCAAGCATATACAGTCAATTAATTTATGATAAAGGAGCCAAGGATATACAACAAGGAAAGGACAGTCTCTTCAATAAATGGTGCTGGGAAAACTGAACAGCCATATGAAAAAGATGAAACTGGATCACTATCTTATGCATACACAGAAATCAACTCAAAGTAGATTAAAGACTTGAATGTAAGACCTGAAACCATAAACTTCTGGAAGAAAACAGATGATAACACTCTTGGACATCAACATTGGAAATTTTTTTCTGAATATGTCTCTCCAGCCAAGAGAAACAAAAGAGAAATAAAAAGTGGAAGTACATCAAACTAAAAAGCTTCTGACAGCAGAGGAAACCATCAACAAAACAAAAAGGCAAGCTACTTAGTGGGAGAATATATTTGCAAGTGATATATCCAGTAAGGAGTGGATATCCAAAACATATAAAGAATTCATACAACTCAGTACCAAAAAAAAAAAAAAGAATCTGATTAAAAAATAGGCAGAGGAACTGAACATTTTTCTAAAAACAAAATACAGATGGCCAAAAAACACATGAAAAGTTGCTCAATATCACTAATCATCAGGAAAATGTAAATCAAAACCACAATTAGATACAACCTCACACCAGTCAGAATGGCTAGTATCAAAAAGAAATAACAAGTGTTATCAAGGTTGTAGAGAAAAGGAGACCCTCATGAACAGTTGGTGGGAATGTAAACTGGTGCAGCCACTAAGGAAAACAGTATAGAGTTTCCTCAAAAAATTAAAAATAGAAATGCTATACAACCCAGTAATTCCACTTCTGGATATTTACCCAAAGAAATGAAAAACAGTAATTTGACAATATACATGCATTCTTGCATTCACTGAAGCATTATTTACAATAGCCAAGATATGGAAGCATCCTAAGTGTCCATTGACTGATGAATGGATAAAGAACATGGTACATACTCAGCCATAAATTGAATATTACTTAGCCATTAAAAAGGGTGAAATCTTGTCATTTTTGACAACCTGAATGGACCTAGAGGGTATTATGCTAAGTGAAATAAGTCGGAGAAAGACAAATACCATATGACCTCATTTGTATGTAGAATCTAAAAAAAAAACACACACACACACAGAAATTGACTCATAGAGAACAAACTGGTGGTTGCCATAGGGGAGGGAGGGGGAAGGATGGGTGAAATACATAAAGGGGATAAAGAGGTACAAACTTCCAATTATAAATAAGTCATGGGGATGAAAAGTACAGCATAGGGAATACAGTCAATATTATTATAATAATTGTATGGTGACAGATTATAAACATATTTACACATTGAGCATTTGTGATGTATATAATTGTCACATCACTATGTTGTACACCTGAGGTTACTATAATATTGTATATCAACTCTACTTAAAAAAAAGTCCGACCTAAAGAATAGAAGGACCTCTTGAAAAGATTACTGGATTGGACATAAAATATGGTTTCTAGTCTCCACTTTATCACAAGTTGGGTAAGTCACTTAGCCTTGGTCCCAGTTTCCTTACTTATAAATTGAAAATACAAAAATAATTATAGATACTTGACCCTTTAAATCATAATAGGGCACCTTATGCTGGGCAAACTGACATAGAATGGTCAGCACATGTGTTTTATTTATTGAACTTCACAGGTTAAGAATAGAGTTTCCACTTCCAACAGCAATAGCAGACAAAACACTCCCTGCTGGAAACCAATTAGATCCTAAATAAAACATCTGGTTTGTTGCTGGACTCCCTGGAAGTGGGTAAAATAATCCTCCTCTCCCCTGTCTCCCAATAAAAAGGAACAAGCTGAGTCAACACTGGAGCTCAGAGCAATGAGTAGCTAAGTGTGCTGAGACAGAAGCAAAAGAGAGAAACTGTTATACTGAGGAAAAATGGCAGTAGGATACTATAACTTGCGATTCTAGAGTCAACAGCAAGAAAGGGAACAGAGCCTAAAATTATACATTAAACCAGGACTCTCAAGGAGAGTGAGAGTGGCCCCAGGTTGGTAGTCTTCCTAGCTCCTAGAAGAAACCAACTAAATCTCCATAGGAAAGCATCCTACAGTGTACCCCATCAGATTCCCACAATTTACAATCAGTTCACAATCAAAGACTACCAAGCACACATAGGTAAGCCATCTATATTAGAAATGTTAGATATAGAATAGCTGCTTATGAAGTATTTAGTTAAAGCACGAAATCAAAAGAATGAGCAAACAACAGAAAGCTATCAGGAGTGATCAGGCAGTTCTGAAAAATAACCAAATGGAACCATCTAAATATAAAATATGTAAATGTTGAAAGAAAAAACAAAACATGTTTAAAAAAACAGATTAGTTACATCTGAAAGAGAATTAGTGAACTTAAGACAGAAGTGAATAAATTAACCAGAATACAATCCACAAAGAAAAAGGACTGGAAAAATATGAGAATAATGCAAAATAGTGAGGATAAAATGACAAGGTCTAACATAGATCAGAGCCATGCAAGAAGAAAATAAAGCTAATCAATGAGTAATAATAGCTGAGGAATTTTCAGAAATGCTGAAAGTTATTAATGCATAATTTCAGAAAGCACAGTATTCCCAATCAGGATAAATGAAAAGAAATCAATGCTTAGATATTACATAGTAGTGACTCTGCTGAGCAAGAAAGACAGAAGTATTTTAAGCAGCCAAAGAGGAAACACATCACAAAGATATAATCATTTATGGATAGCAGACTGTTCAACAGTAATAACAGAAAACAGAAGGCAATGGAATAATGTATTGAGGGGAAACAGCTAATAACTATCAAAGCTTGGAGTGAAATAGACATTACAGTTAAGTTCTGAGTGTTTATCATCAATATATTCACACTAAAAGAACCTTGAGTCTATAGTTTACTCCTTAGAAAAATAGTATTCTTTGAAGACAATTCAACTCAACATAAAAAGTTAGCAAACTTTGAGAAGAGAATTTTCTTTACATGAAAATGTATCTAGCAAAGCCTCAGTAAACATCATTTTTAATGATGAAAAGTTAGATGCATCCCATTTGAAATCAGAAACAGGACAAGTTCACCCACTAGCATGTTTTGATCACCATTAAAGCTGGAAGCTCTAGCCAGACAATAAGAAAAGCAAAGAAAGACATAAAAATTAGGAACAAACCCATCACTAGTTGCAGATACTATGATTATATACATAGAAAACCACAATCTAAAAACAACTTATTAGTAAGTCTACAAGAGTAAAGTGTCTGGCTCTAAGATCAATATACAAAAATCAATTGCTTTTCTAAACAATGGTCATAAATATTTTTAAGTGTTATATAAAAAAGGTACAATTTATACTTGTAACAAAAACAGGGTATTGGGAATAAATCTAAGAAAAGATATACAAGATTTAAATAGAAAAAATAAAACTTGATTGAAAGTCACTAGAGGCCTAAATAAATGAAAAGATGTACCATGTTTATGGATAACAATACTTAATATTGTAAAGATATATATATTCTCTCAATTTGACCTATAGATTTAAAACTCCAGCAGGATTTTTTATGGGGTGGGCAAGATAATTCTAAGCTTTGTATGGAGCAAATGGCTAAGAAAAACTAAGACTCCTAAAGAATCCAGTGTGACAACTTGTACCAGGTATGAAGACTTTCTATAAAGCTACAATAATGACGACAGTGTAATTTTGGCAGAGAAGTAGAAAAACTGACAAATGAAGAGTCACATAATGGAACAGAGAATAGACCAAACATATATGGAAACTTGATATATAATTGAGGTGGGATTGCGCATCAGTGGTGGTAAGGCAGGGCATAAGGGGAAGAGGGGATTGGGAGTGACTGCTAATAGGCATATGGTTTCTTTGGGGGTGATGAGAATACTCTAGAAGACGGTGATGGCCACCCAACTTTAAATACACTGAAAGCTGTTGAACTATGTACTTCAAATGGGTGAACTTTATGGCATGTAAATCATATATAGCAATGTTCTTAGAAAATGAGTGCTCTATAGTAACATAAAACAACAGGGATGAATCTTTTAAAATATTAAATTGAATGAAAAAAAATCCCAAAGATTATATATAGCATGATATCATTTTTATATAACTCAAACACAAACAAAATGAAGTATTATTTATGAACAAAACTATTTGGAATACTGCAAAGAAAGGATAAACATACAGGAGAGTTGCTACCTCAGAGGAAGGAGAGGTAAATGGAACAGGAGAGGAATGCAAAGGTAGATGCAAAGATATTGGTGATTCTTTTAGTTCTTGAGTGATTATTTTAAAGTTTTTATTTTAATTATTCATAATTTACATATTTTATATTTAATATTTTGAATGTATGAAATGTTATATTACAAAGATAATAAAATAAAATGCCTTTAAAATAAATAAAAATTAAGGCACGTATAAAGGAAGAAATCAGACTAAACCCAAACTTCCCCACACTACCCTTAAAACCAAAAACAGTGAAGCAATGTTTAGAAAGTTCTGAAGAAAAGAATGCATGAAACTTGAAAATTTTAAACCAAAGCAAGTTATCCCCCTAGGATAAATGCAGCAGATAGATAGTAAGCATGAAGGTATGTAAAGAAATCAAAATCCATGAGCTTTTCTTGAAATAAAAGATAAATTTCAAACTGTATGACAAAATCTAAGCAACCAAGTGTATAACTCAAAGTAAAACATGCACAAGTGAAGCATCCATAACAAAAAGATCATGTGGTAAGCATAAGATCATTTATAATAGAATCGAGAAAGAACAACTATTTGAATTATAGTTTCATTCCAAGATATAAATGTTGGAAACCCAAGAATTGTAAAGAATAATATAATAACAAAAAATGGACTTAGCAGAAAGGTGGAAAGAAGTGAAATGGTGTCTGTTTTCTCAGATTTCATGAGGAAGTCAACAAATACCACTCAAAACTGAAACAGAATTTTAAAAATATATTGACTCTACCTCAATGTTTGTCACTGAGGGAATAACTGACACTTAGGGTCAGCATGGCTTTGATACTAGCACTTTTCTACACATTGTAAGATGTTTGGTATCTCTGGAGCCCAGGCACTTGAATGCCAGGATCACCCTACTTATTGTCTCCTCCAAAAACATGTCCATGCATTTCTAAATACACCCTAAGGACTTAGTGCTATCGTCAACTGAGAAGTACTGCTCTAGCCAATTAAAGTTTTCCATAGTATTTTTTCCTCTTAAATTTAGAGCAATGTTAGAGAATTATAGTCTTTAGATTTAAAATCACAAAAGGGATCATTTACCTGAAATTCATTCAATTTCATGTTGGTGGCCCTTTCTTCTATTAAATTAGAATAAAAATAAATTTAATATAGAATAAGCCTTCTCATCTAATGCAACTATGTGTGAGTTCACAAAAGATATTTATTGAAACCAGGAATCTGAAAAAATATATGTACTTTGCATATTTTATTTTTTATTGTGATAAAAATAGTTTACCATTTTAACTAATTTAAAGTGTATTCTGTGATTACTGATATATTCACAATGTTGTACAATTATCACCTCTTTCCATCTCCAGAACTTTTCATTTTCCCAGCTGCATATTTTATTTTAACATAAACTATATATAGTTTATAGATATATAGTCATTTGCCAATCTTTTGATTTGGAGCCAAGATGTTTTCTTTGAGAGTAGTCCCCTGATTGGAATTCCCCCTGGCCTTCTTTTTTGCATGAATGGCACCAATAATGTACTCTCAGGATTTCCAGATTCAGTATCTTTAAAATGAAACAAGAACTGAAAGACATTTGAGAAAGATCTGAGGGCAGAATCCTGCTAGATTCTCCCTCTACCTCCCAGCATTTTACTATGGTTACGCTCACACCTAATTTGAAAGTAAATTTTGAACTACCTTACGTCTATCCAGTCTTCATAACAAACTCAACCTAGTCTTTATGAAAGCAAGTTATTCTTCTTGCATTGGTATTTTATCAGGTTTCATAAAATTTAATTAAGTTACATGATTTTAAAGTGTAGGATCAAACACAATTGCCTTCTGGGAAGTATCCAGCTGAACTGATGGGAACACAAGTACAGTGTCATCTAGAGAGCTGTCTGCTTACTGTATTTAATTAAAGGATGTCACTTACAAAGTGATCTGGCAAGTTGGATATTATGTCAAATTAAAAATACTATGTATATCTGTGATGGCCTAGTTGTTTGGTCAAATTTATTCTGGATATGTGTGTTAGCATGTTTCTCAATGATATTAACATTTGAATGGGTAGACTGAGTAAAACAGATTGCCCTTCCTAATGTGGATGGGTCTCATCCAATCAATTGAAGACATAAATAGAACAAAATGGCTGAGTAAAGAGAACTCTTCTTGTCTGACTGCTCTGAGCTGGGGCACCAGATTTTTAGGTCTTTGGACTTGAACTGAAATATCAGCTCTTCTTGGGTGTCCAGCCTGCTGGCTTTTAGACTGGAGTACGTTGGCTCCCTGGGTTCCCTAGCTTACTGACTATAGATTTTGGGACTTCTCAGCCTCCATAAACAAGTGAGCCAATTTCTTGTAATAAATCTCTTTTTAAATACACGCACATACACAAACACACACATCCTACTGGTTCTGCTGCTCTGGAGAATCCTAATACAATACATGACAACTAAATGTAATGTGGATCTTGGCTCAGAATGAGGAAATCAGTGGAAAAACCGATGAAATTCAAATGAAGTCTTCAATGTAGCTGATGGTAATGCACCCATGTTGGATCCTTAGTTGTGTTAGATATACCATAGTAATGTAAGACATTAACAGTGGAGGAAGTTGGGTGAGAGGTATGTAAGAATATTCTGTACTGTCTTTGCAACATGCATTCTGTTCCAGTGCTAGTAATCTTTACTTTGGGGGATTCTTTCCTTGTACCATTCTGGATTGCCTGAATTTTTCAAGAATAATAATGGATGGATGTATTATTTCAATAAAATGATAGTTATTCTTTAAAATATTTCAGTCTGTCTGACAAGCTAACTTCTAGAAATCATACAAATTCTAAAAGCATTATGATGTTTGAGTTAGTGCTACTTTTTCGTAATGTGGTTTCATCTGTTAATCCTCTCCTTGAGGATCCAAAGATGATTTTAAGATGAGGCTCCAGGATTCATACTAGGCCACAGAATTAGAAAAATCACTAGGTCATGTTAGTGTAAGAATATGTTGTTCCTGAGCCATACACAGCCTAATGGTTTATGTCTCTGTCTTACTTCTGCTTTTTGCCAACTGTACGCATCATGAGGGAAGGAAAGGCTTTTACAGTTCTGTGGTTCTGTTCAGGGGAGCAGTGGCAGATTAAAGAACTTGCAGGGGTCTGTCTGTCTCTTCCAATCAAAGCAGAGCTTGTCACTGAGTAATTGGATGGATTAAAATACAAATTCCTAAATGTTCTAGTACAAATAAAATCATTTAATATTCAGTCTCTATACTCTTACTTATCTTTGTTCTCTTCATCCTGTCTCTCTCTCTCCTGCCATCCAACCTCTCCCTTTGGACTATTAGATACTCATTGTAAATCATCAAGGGAGCCATTGCTTTTTCTTTTTTCACCAAGACTGTGAGCCCTTTGCAGACAGAGAGAGCATCATCATTGCCATGTCCCCGTCTAGCACAGTTCTCACCCATCAATCTCTTGAGAGCTGCTGAATGAATGACTTCAGGATGGGAGGTGGTGGTGATGTGTATGAGCCAAGCCATAGGCAACCTTTCGGGTTCCCCACTTCCTCCCACTCAGATGAAATTCTCTTTCCTTTCTATTGTTTTTCTTTCTCATCCTTTTTTCTTCTCATAATATAGCTAAAGGCATAGTACCTTTATATTGCTCCTTCTCAATGTGCAAACTCTAGGATCATTCTGCTCCTTGCAGGAGGCCAAGACTTTCACTTATGTTTCTTAGAAAATAGTAATCCATGCCAGCGGTTCTCAAACTCTGTCAGGGATCAGAATCACCTGGAGGGCTTGCTAAAATGCAGCGTGCTGGACCCACCCTCAGAGGCGCTCATTCAGTAGGCTGGGGCAGGACTGATGCTGACCCGGCTGCTGGTCCAGAGACCACACTCTGAGAATCACTTATCTAAATGCCTCGGAAGTCCTAGCCAGTTGTCTAATCCCCTGTACCAGGCAGAAAAAAGAGAGGGAGGTAGTCATTGTCTAGAACTTAACCATGAAATAAAAATAACAGGAGGGATATGCATATTTTGTTTTCAATCCAAGGAGTAAAGACTTTTTAATAATCATGATTCGTTAATTCAAATCACTCCATAGACCATAAGTTAAAACTAACACCAAGAAAAGACTATTGATATTTCTATCAGAGTACATAAGAAGGTTAATTATGGTGTGCACATCTTAAAGATCTCCTTGCTGTGTGAGCCATCTCCAGAAATACTTGCCATAGAACTGAAATAGAAATGATTGTATGAGTAAATTATCACCCACACTCCTTGCATGCATCATTTCATAGCGCAAGCCTTTTCTCTTTTCAAGGAATAATGGTTTTACATTTTACTTTGTGACGGCACTCTAATTGCTAAATATAATAGGGGCATTATGCTACAAAGTTAAAAGATTCCAAGTGAAAAGATAAGTCAAATATAGTAATCTCATCCAGCCAATGATTCTTTACAGTGTGTTCTTCTTCTCAGCTGTCCCCCCAGTTCTAAACTCTCACAGCATGATTGAAACTGAACACCATGGCAGAAAAAAGCTGAAAGGGGTCCTGGAATTCACTGAGTCCAGGTGTTTGAAACTATGACCCACTGGCCAAATCTGGCCCACTGCCTGTTTTTGTAAGTAAGATTTTATTGGAGAACAGGTAGCTTATTTGTTTATATATTTGTATGGCTGTTTTCACACTACGATGAGAATTAAGTAGTTGCAACACAGACTATGTGGTCCAAAAATATTTACTATCTTACCCTTCAGCAAAAAGTTTGCTGACCCCTGCTCTAGTCCAACTTGCTTATTTGGCAGGTGAGGACATTTATCCCAAGAGAGAGAGAGAAAGGAGTAGCCCAGGGTTAGACACTCAAACAGAAACAGGATTGCAGAATGCCAGCCATCATCCTCAGTAGCTCCCATAAGAGCTTTGGTCTCTTCAGAGTCAAAGCTGTCCTTCATGTATTAAAGAAAGGAACATTGGGGTAAGTTTGCATCTCATTACACTTTTCAAAGAGCCCTCCATATGACAAACCCCAAAAGAATAGTGTGACAGAAATGTGCTCTGATGTTAATCCAAATGTATAAATGGCATCATTTTTTTCATTCGTGTGCAAAACACATTAGCAGCCTAACATTTATAGCTTGATTCTAGTAATGAAAAAGTCCTGTTTCACTGAGCAGACAATTGTTAGGATCATCTTGTCTTTCAGAAAATACACTAACATTCTGTCGTGTAGTATTCTCCACAGTGTCCAGAGCTCAGGAGAACGTGCCTGATGGTGTGAATTCTTATTTTTTCAAGTTACCAGATTCACCAAATTGACAGAACGATACGACTAAGAGACAGAAAGAGAGTGTGTGTGTGTACATAGGTGTTTTTACATAATTTAGACATCTATGTCTAAAGTGAAATTATGGGACGCTAGGTTTCAGTGGTTCCCAATCTCTTATTTGTATGTTAAGGAAAATATATCTATTCTGTTAGACATAATATATATGTCTGTTCTACAAATGAACCCAAATTCTATAGGTAAGTGCACAGAGTTGTGCAATGAATTGAAGTGTTTTCACCCAAAAGACCATTATTTTATATGTCTATTCATCAGTGCTGTACTGGGTATCTCCTCTGTGCCAGGAACTCACTGTGCTAAGACCAATAATACACAATGAGAGTAAGAGGATCTCACTGTCTGGTGCAGGTGATCATCAACTGAAGACACACAGTACAATATCCCTGAAAGTCCTGCCATGGGGAGAGCACTGGGAGAGAATCTGAGCAGAGCCCTGAAAGATGAACAAGGGTTTGCCAAGCAGCTATGCAACTTCCAGAGGAATGAAATGCAATTGTCATGTTAGCTCTCATGGGAGACTCTTGATTCCTCATTCTTACTTAAATGTTCCCCCCTTTGTGTTTCCATAGCATACACCTGTCATGGAACCTTTCCCTCTGCCTGGCCCTCTTTAAATGAATGATGAGTCAGTGAATGAATGATGAGTGAGTGAACACACAAAAGGCAGCAGTGTGAACCTCTATGGTTATTCAGGGAACTGTTTATGTAGCTAGAAGATAGGGCATGGAAGGGGAGACAGCTGACTGGGAGAAAAGGCTGAAGAGGTAGATCAGGGTGAGATTATAGAGGACCCTGTAGATCACCCTAGGAATTTGGACTGTGTTGATTATTTCAGCAATTCTCTTGGGGGCCTACTAAATGCCAATCCTGTGTTAGGTTCTGGAGGTACATGATATGGCACCTGCCCTTGAGGAGCTTCCAGTTTCACTGAAACAATATTAATCATGGGTACCCAAGGGCTTTGGACGCAGACTGCCTGGCTTCTAGTTTTTATTTACCCTTCACTAGCTATGTAGCCTTCAATTTCTCAGGACAGTTTCCTTATCTGTAAAACTGTAGTAATAATAGCACCTACTCATAGTTGTTTGATAACTAAAATGAGATGATATATATAAAACTGCCTGACACATAGGAAGTACTAAATAAATATTAGACACTCTATTATTGGAGAAAAGAGATGTTGAGCAAAGAATTTAAAGTGTGTTGGAGAGCTAGAGAAGGTGAGGCCCAGAGGGCAATGAGAGCAGTGGTGGTGGATGGTGGGCAGAGGGGCAGCCAAGGTGATCTGGAGATTCTAGGAGGGCCTATTTAGGGGAAGAATGGGTGGAAAGATGTTGCAGGGTGAGGAACACCTTGTGAGAAGGGAAGAGACCTTTGAGAGAGTGAAGAAAGGTCACCAGTCTGCATTCAGCTTATCTAGTGAGAGGTTGGAGCTGATGCTAGAGCGGCCCAGCTCATGGAGGGCCTTATGAGTCATGGTAAGATTTGCAGCTTTGTCCCAAGTTAAGGGGTGTGAATGAAAGGATTAAGTATGGGAATGACATTATTGGAATTTTTTTAAAAAAAAAAAAACAAGAGGACAGATTCAAGAGAATATAGGAATTGAATTAATTGCTAACTGACTAGATACAAAGTATGAGAAAAAGAAAGGTGGAAGATGTCTCCTGGATTTCTGGATTAAGCCCTTGAATAGACAGTTTGCCATTTACTCAGATAGGAATATGAGAGGAAGAGCAGACATTCAAGGTCAAAAGATGAGAGCTGCTGAAGTTGTGCTACCAGCATTGGGGAGGGAGCTCAGAGCATCTGAGCATAAGAACCCGGGCATGCATGAGGTTGCCAAGAAAGTGTATAAAGTGAGAAGACAGCCAAGATGGAATTCTGAGAGTAAAGGAGTAATGCAGAGGAGACAGAGCAGATGATCAAACAGGTCAGTTAGAAACTAGGAGATGTGGATATCAGAGAAACCAATAGAGGAGAAAGGAAGGGAAAGGCAGATATGATTAGCATCATCAAATGTCTCATATTTTAATGACTTAAAATGGTCAACTGGATTTGGCAATTAGGATATCTCTGAACAGGATCATCGAAAAGTCTGCTAGACCCTGAACATGTGGATTTTTGGAGAACATACCCCATGTTATAGCAAACATTAAAATGCACCAAATTCCATGTTAAATTTTTACCTCATAAAAAAATACAGTAGATTAAAATTTTTTCCTTTAAAATTATTACTAATTAAAATTTCCTAGTTTTCCTTTTGTATATAAGCCAATCAATTTTTCTGTACATTTCAAACATTTTATAGGTTCTTAAAATCCCAGAGAATCTAAGCTCTTATGATGTCCACATTCAGAAAAGGCTACAGTGGGTTATGGAGTGAGCAAAGAAGCAAAGACAAGTCGGAATGAAAGAGAAAGAGAAAGGCAAAGAAGGGCCTAGAGTCCAGGAAGGGTGTGATTTATTTATGATTAGAGCTTTTCATACAGTTTGGAAGAAAAAAGTAGCAAAACAAAAAAGTTAATGATGTAGAAGAGAGTAGAAATATTTTATAAAAATGCCACTCAAGGAGACAGCAGATAGCAAGGGTTCCAGAACATAAGTAGGACTCACCTTCTTGAAAGTCCCTCTTTCTCTGAGTACAGATGGACAATATGGGTAGACAGATGTTTATACCCTATAGCAATTATTACTAACGAATGTTAAAATGAAGACAAACAAGTAACTCATCATTGTTCTTCTAAAAATCAGAGAACACACAAGAGTGGCTCTTGGAGGTTACAGCAATTAACAACTCTGTTTCATAAATAATCCCAAAGTACTCTGTGATGTAGAGTGCTATACAGATGCCTTTTGGGGTTTTGCTCTGGTTCTTTTATGAGCCAAGAAGAAACAAGTACTTCATGGCAGTAAAATGCCCACCTGTGTCAAGCAAATTGACTTTTCAAAGGCCCCATCTGATAGATTAGTTGATTTACACAGAGAAAGTAAAAGGTATATGGAAAGTGCATTAACTCTTTGGGGCCACTGGGGCAACATTAGTGAATCATTGGTACAGTAGTAAATAGTTCCCCTAATGGCCCCAAAGAGTAAATGCATCCCTCAACAAGTCTCAGATGGTCCCAGGTGGTCATTTGTCCTCTGAGATTCAGAGTGATTATGAGGGTTTTTCAAGAGCTGGGTCAGGGGCCCAAATTCCCACCTTATTACAGTTAAGGAAACGAATTTTATTCTAGGCCACATGGCCAGTTAATGACAGAGTTTAGATTAGATATTAGCCAGCTGAAGTGTTAGCTAGTAAGCAGCACTTCTGTTCTGATACCAGTGTTCCAGTGATCATCTCAATAAATGCTTGTCATTCAAAATGTAATTGTTCAGTGAAATACTCCGTATCTGTTCCCATGAAGTAGGCAAGTGGTTCCCCTAAGACGGTACTGAATGATCTTTTGCAAAAATGTTATTTTAGTTGTAGCTTTTTGTTGATAGATGTTGTCAGTTACAGAAATATAAATGAAAACTCAAGTTAATAAAGGAGGGGATCTTTTCATAATAGATATTACGAGTAGGTCCCAAGTGTGTGAGTGTGTTAAGCAGATTGATGATTGAGTGAAATGCATCATCTTTGGGAGTGTTGTTGGAGGAAGCTTGAATGTTTCAGAGTTGTGAAAGATCTTCTCAGAGATCCTCATCTCAAGGGCCCTTACTCCACAAATGAAAAAATCTGCGCCAGAGTGGCCCAGCCAGGCCTTTTACCTTAAAGCTTACAAAGAAAACCCAGTTACCTGAAGGCAACAAGGAAAGGGGGCCGGGGGCTCTTAGGATCTCAAGCTGGATGCCAGTTCCAGAGAAAGATAGCACTGCTTATATGGTCATTATTATGAGTCAGGTTAATTATCAAAAAGGCTGCCAATTTTTACAAACACTCAGTTATGAGGCCCTCTCCTCCTTCAAAGTGAATAGGGAAATACGTAGAAAAGAAAAGCAAGAAAACAAATGAGAGTTTGTTAAGTTAACAAATGAAAAGAGTATAAAATTTGAGACAAGGAAGTTCCATTCCAGGGCTTATCCTTCTCTATTCTTCTCAAAGCTTACTTGCATGGCCAAGGGATTTTAGGAATTTTGTGATCAGATGCCCAATTATGAATTTTCTAGAAAGATAGCTGTAAGAATAAATTATACTCTGTGAGCACAATTAAATCTTGATTATTTTGTTCCCTAGTATATTATGAATGTGTTATTATACAGCTTACATAGAAGAGAAGCAGCCTGTGTAATTTTTGCCTAAAATGGCAGTTTTTTGGTCAGTGGACCAAGAATGAGGGCAGTTCAGGGTTCTGAGATTGCATGCAATGGGACATTGGTTTTGTTTGTTTTGTTTTGTCTTGCCTTTGGTGACTAGATGTAGGATGTTAAGTGCCAAAACAGCCCTGTTGATTTTAATCAAGAGTAGAACTTCCCTGTTGATGTCTTGGCTGAGTTCAGTGAGTTTTGCAAACATAGAAAAGCAGACTTGTAAAGGCAGAAGGGTGGCTCAAAGAGGAAACGCAGCTTTCTTGCCTAAACAAGAGATGCATGTGATTATTGATCGAAATAAATCTAAGGGTCAAATAATTATAATTATGTTAATCTCTCTTGGGATTTGGGACTCCTCTAATATCAATAAATTAAGAATCACTATTAGCAAATTCATCAATTAATAATAACCCCTGCAGTATGTGTAATCTCACACTTTACAAACTGCTTTCACCTCTTATGACTCCATTTGATGTTCTCAACAAATGTGACATGGCCAGGGCAAGTATCATTAACCTCATTTAACAGATAATCAAGTTGAAGCTGCAAATATTCCAGAGCTCTTTCTATAGACAACACTGCCTCTAAGGTCCTCTTGGCAGTTCCTTAGTGATGAGTAATAACTGCTTGGCTCAAGTAAGGGTTGAGCCTTCAAGGACAACTGTCATTTAATATAAATGTTGACTGACAATGTGCCCACCCTGCTCTGGAAACATAAGAAGGGTGCCGCTGATAATAAGTCTTTGTGAAATTGAAGCAGGCTACCTTTTTCTAGCAATAAAGATTGAAATAAAAGAAGGAGAGTACAGATTAAACATGTTTTCAGTCGATGGTAGGAATATAAAGGGTATGAATGACTTTGTTAATAGTCCTTCCCACTCACTTGGCTGGATGCCCAGTTACCAGCCAATGAGTTTGGGTGTTGGCCATAACATTAACCTATTTCTCCAAAAGCCATTTTCATTTCATACTTGAGTTAGGCTACCCAAGTTGGGCAGTGCCTTCCTACCAGCCAGGCGGAGGTTCTGAAAGCCTCCAAATTAGCACTACCTAGGAATCTATATTCTTTGCACGCCAGCTGTTGTGCCCCTTTGGTTCCCCAACCTGCACAAGGTACATTACTCAACAAGAGAGTTTTTCTTTCTGTTTCACCAAATGCAGCTGCGCAATCATTCTGAGAGCTCCGGCTCTCAGAATCGACCACGTAAATGACCTCCCCAGGTCCAAGGTCTGAAAAAATTAGTTTTTCATAATGACAATGAAAAGCCACAATATTTGTACTTCTTTTTTTTTCAGTCTTCTGAAAGTCTCCTTCCTTCCTCCAGCAACCTCACAAATGGCACCAGTCATTGTGGGAAGCGTTTTTTTCAGCTGGGGTAGGTTTGTAGAAAAAATTTTGTTCCAAAACCATAAATAAGTAATGAAATATATTGGCTCATTCTGAAAAAGCCCACCAAATGTCGTTTCTTATATTTACTTTAAAATTTTTCCCTGGTACTTAAGAATTTTTGGACTGTATATCTTCTCAAGCATTACTTTTATCTTCTGCAGCCATTTCCTATAAAATGTACCTGTCTCATAGCAAGAACACCAAACTGAAATACTCAGGTGAAGAAATGTTTTCTTCTTCCCTCACTTACATTTATGTGCACTGATGCTCACTGGAGTACAATTAAGGAACTGTGAACCTTTAGACGTTTTAGAAAATCTGTTCTTATTAAAATGGAGAATTTTTAGCCTTCATTCAATATTACAATAACTGGAAGTTCCAAGGATATATAAAAGATCAATACTTGCATGTACTTCTCTTACATGCAAGTCAGACTCCCATAATAAGCTTATACTACAGCTCTTTAAAAATGTCAAAAATTTTATCACATCTAAGAAAAATGTGTGATTTTCCATGCAAACTGAATTCATTAATAATTCTAATTTTACTCACTATCAAAGATAAGATGATGTTGAACTTACTCTCTATCATATAAAGAACTAAACTTTTATTGATAGGAATTAATGCTTTACAACAAATTTTCAAAATCATTAAATAAAAATATAAAGAAGGAACCCAAACATTTTCTCCATATGATTCTCTTCATTTTTAAGCTTTGTTCAAAGCTTGGGCCAATACTATGAAAGACAAAAAAAAAAATCCTTCTCTGCATTTGCTTAAACTTAGTCTCCAAGTAAAATTTTATAATTACATTCAAGGTTACTGAAGTTTTAATGTTTACAGTTATAGAAAAAAAGAGTATTATAGTTGGTGTCCTTTATGCTCCAAATAAGGCATAATAGAGCCTTAAATTGCTTGCAATAATAATATATCAGAAGGAAATGCAATCCTTTTATATTATACAGCATGCTGTTGGCTGAATTCAGACTGCCAACCTCTCACCATCCCACTTCCTTTAACTGGATGGATCACTTTTCTGGAGATGTTATGTAAGTAGCCTGTGCTGGTAGAGTGAGGGACCCTGAGATATACACAAACTTCAGGCTCAGACAGACTCCAGAGGGCTCTAGTCCCAATGGGCATTGCAGAAAAGACAATTTTGTGCCATAAACATGGGCAGTTTGTGAGAATTCTTTCATCTTAAATATGTCTTCTGATCAGCTCTCTTTACTTTCTATTGATCAGGCCATTGGGAGGAATAAAGGGATTTTTGCAAAGTATTTGTCCTTTCAGGAGCCTGTCTTTTGGATATGGAAATAGATACTCCCCACCCCGACCCCGTAGCCTTTCTTAAGAGCCTACCAGTCATCTTCCCTCACTCATCCTTGCCTGGAGCTCAAGCCCCCTGCTCCTTTTATACCTGTGGCCTGTGTCTTAATCACTTTCGATTTTGCCAACTTGCTTTCTTCAGCAGATTGTTGGTGCTAAGTAAATGGTGTGATTTGTTGTAATAATGGTGATGATAATGAATCTTAAACAACCTAACTAATCCCAGTGAACTCTGTGTAATGCTAAGGCTATGTAACACATGGTTGACTAACAGTGATAATGACTGAAAACGAGGTGATAAATCACTATGCAGATTGCTGACAGCCCGCGATCTTCTCAAAAGGAGGACATCTCATAAGAGATCTGATCCCATTTAAACAACTATATGTGTAGCATTATGAACATACAGAACTGCGTCTGTACAATTTTTATATTAACCTGCTCCATAAAATACAGGGACATCAAGCAACTTGGACAAACACTCCTTAGGTCAAGAGGCAGAGGACGTAAGAATTAAAGTTGTGTTTGCTCTTTCTTGAATGTGGCATTGTTCCTGGATCTGAAGCATAACTTTGGCGACTCCACCAATATAAACACAGAACTACCTAGTTATGAGCCTGTGTTTACACAGTCCAGATCAAAAGCATAGACACTCACTCAGGTCATTTGCATTGGCTGCCAAAGATGTGCTGATTCTTCTTTTGAAAAGTAGCAGTAATTCCTATTTTGATGTTATTTACTCTCAAGGTTAATTTATATTTCTAATTGACAACTGTGTTGTCAGTACTTTCTTTTCTTGGGAGTAACATTGTTCTTTTCTAAGGAACTGATTGTGTGGCAGATCATCGGATCATTGCAGGGAGCACAGATGAAAAGCCTGTTATTCCAAAGGATTAAATTACAATTCTTAGTGAACCATTGCCAACCTATTTTTTTTTTTCAAACCCTTGAGGATTGGAAGTAGGAAATGTTATGCCTTGAAAAGGGGTGGGAATGGTTGAATGAAGAATAACCATCCTAGTAAGTGTAACTAGATTCCCTGCAAGTAAAATCGTGAAGCAAATAAAAGATAAAAGTCTGTAAAATATCCAAATGATCAGGAAAAATAAACAACTGAGTTTGTAAGGGGTATGATATTATGGGATTGATTTTTACTGAATTATAAAAATGACTAAGGGAAAGAATCCAATAGATGTAGCATATGCACATGAATACACAGAAACAATGAAGATCCCAACCTGACTTGAGGATATTCAGGGTTCAAGGAATATGGGGGCAGAGGACCCAAGATTTGCAAATCATTCATAGTTTGCATATGAGCTCTCTTGGGAAGGATTATAAAATGTAGTGGGGAAACAAAATGAACAGGAGTCTCTACCATGGGTATTTGGAGCACTTTCCCAAATAAGTGGCCACTTTCCCAAATATCTGCTCTTCTAAAACAAGGAAAAGAAATCAGCTCTGAGATTCTAAACACCAGGGAAGCATCAGATAACCTGGGAGGGGTTGGGATAAATAAATTTGAAAACGAAGACATCATAGAGAAGAGATGTCTTGAAATTCAATTCTGAAACATATGTTAATGCATCTGGAGGAAGATAAAGGACTTAGGTGCCCAGTGGCATGGCGAGACTGCAGTGAGGAGAAAGGAAACTGGCAATTAGCTGTGGCGGTCACTGTGCCGGGGAGTCTACAGGCTCCATCATGGTTTCTGCCTTTGTAGCACCATAAGAATCAGGAACAAACTGCACATGAAATGCTGAATAAAAAGCTCAAAAATATGCACCAAGGGCTTTCCAGGGTTCAGGTACATACCAAGTATGATGGTAGGTGCTTGGGACAATCCTTGCTCATTAGGAGTTTGCAGTATTTTGGATAAAAGAGACATATAGGCAGGAAACGCTTCCAAAGGGGTTTGAATTGGATCTTGAAGGAAGAGTTCTCCAGCCACAAAGAAACCATATGAATAAGGAAGGATAAGGTGCATGCAGAATGATGGGCTCAGGGTGCATGAACTGGGGAGCCAGCAGGTTAGAGGATGGCGGGGTCAGGCTGTGAAGGCCTCGCCGCACTGAGGCATTGGCTTTAACCAGATAAGTGAAAGAAAGCATTTTCCAGATGGAGAACAAGGGAACACCCTGATGAAATGTATATCTCAGAATGGTAGTTCTGTCTGTGTAGGGTAAGGCTCAAGTCTGCAAGGAGCAGTCAGGAAGCCACAGCGATGGGGACATATTGGAGATGAGAAGATAGAGCCCCTAGATGGTATGAATAGACCTGTATGAGCTATATATAAAATGTTAGGGGTGAGGAAGCGGGAAAAGTTGAAGGGGACCTCAGCACCTAAGAGGGGGATGCCATTAACTGACATGAAGAATGGCACAAAAGGAATATACCATTTTTGCCTGCAGCAGGGCAACATAGGCTGTGGGGAGGTTGGCAAATCTGTTGTTAAAATCCTAATAAATATGATGGTGGTGACCCACGGAAAGCAGCAGCCAGGAAAGTGTTCTCGCTCTGCCCCACCCTACTGTGTCCTTGAAGAGACCCAGGGGGCCATAAAACATTCCACTGGAATTTTACTTCACTTTTAACTATTACAAAACTGTGTGTTTAAAAACAGGCATATTCAAGTGTGTCACAGTCCAGATGTCAGTACAATGAAGACCAACAACGAGCTTACTTGTCTGACCAGGTTAACTCCGCTGGTGCTGTCCTCAGAACAAACAAGGCACCTTCTCATTACTTGTAATTGAAATCGTGTCCAGAGATTACAAGGCAACTTGTTCAAAAATCATGTTTTTGCCATTTCCCATACTTTATCTTTGTCATCAAGAAAACTTGATACTACGCAACTAAGAAGATATCTCAGAAATAAATTAGCTGCTGAGGCTCATATAAGATAATAATTGTCATCTAACCCTCTAACTTTGATCTGAACTGTTGTTCATCAAAACAGCCTTGTTTTTTCACTGAATTTGAGTAAATGTGATAAATTTGAACTAATGAAATGCTTACTAGACATATTCTTATCTACTTTGTAAATCCTGTTTTATATATATGTGATTCTTCAGAAGACATCTTCTGAATAGGGGTTTTACTTCTAAAAAAGGTTTTTAAAAAAACTGAATGTAAAGTGTACTTACAACATCTATTTTTACAGACATTTATTTCTGACATCGTTAAGCAAGTCTTCAACTTAACGGACTCATTTAAAATTCTAAGACCATCCTCACTCTCTTCATACACATCCAGTTTCCTCCCTGCTTTCTACTTCTCCCTCTGAGCTCTGTTTTTGTGTAAGACAATAACAGAAACAATCTGATTTGGCAGTATAATAACCAAAAATGAGTCTCTTCTGGTTTTCATTTTGCTTGACTATGAAGTATTTTGAAGTCTGCCTTTTGAAAACACCTGTTTACCGATGTGGGTGTGTGTGAATTTTCACATTTAACAATACAATAACAGCTTACTGTGTCATTTTCACACTCTCATTCCAAAAACCAGTGGCCTGGACATATTCTGGCAAAATATATTCAAAGGTTATGGTGGCAGCTAAAGTTTTCATGGACTGTACATTAATACAGTTTACACTTATTAGTTTATACAGCCTTTATAAGCAACAACCTACTCCTCTGTCATACATAACTTTTTAATGTGTTATTTGAACTTCATCAACAGCTTCCTGATTGGGTCTTGAGCACTAATCAGACCTGTCACAAGTACTGTCAGAGGTTTAAACATCTTGCATCCATCGTGAAGAGTACGTAGGATCATAATGACTAATCACATTTGCATAATTTAAAAATGTAGAGCATGAATAGATTTTTCCCCCCAAGATTTGTAGTAAAAACATACACACAGTAAGACTGCAGTGATTCATTACATCATCGGCTTGTTTATATTATAACATATTTATGTGGTTGGCAGAATGGACCCATAAAACCACCATCAAGGAGTAGAGGAAAGAGGTTCTTTTTTTAATTGAATTACATGAATTCAGGATGAATATATAAAAAACTATATTTCAAGGAAGAGAAAATGCTATTCTCTTATGTCCTCTTAGGACATTACGAAACCTAATCTTACTATAGATCTTTTTAGTAATAGACAATCTGTACTTTCCACTGTGAGCCAGTTTCTGACCATTAAGCCAGAGTGAGTTGCAGGTGAAGTCACTGCTCATCACTGACACACATCACTAGCGGAAATTCTTCTTAGAAACACACTTCCTACCTTTTGGGGAAGGTATCCCACTTAGAAATAGTATATTGCCACACAAATGGATATAAATTCACTGACTTCCTCTCAAGCCTCGAGGTACTGCTTGAGGACAGAACTAAACTGCTAAATATCAGCTCCTGAGTGCCAGGCACTGAGTGGGGCACTTTGGATGCAACTATGAAAAACGACCAACACAGTCCTTGTCTTCAGAAGGCTTATATCTCATGAGGAAAGCAGAAAAGGAAACAGATGTTTAAATTACCATATAAGGAGTTCTGTCATAGAGCAATTAACAGGCAAGGCATTCTGGAGGGTATAATGACAGTGTGGATGCCTGGGCGCAGTGGCTCGCCAGGTGAGAGGATGCAAGGTGCAGACACAAGTACTCCAGGCAAAGGGTGGGAGCTTATGCAGCACGTTTAAGGAGCTGAGAATAATTTATCAAATAATTATTAAATATATTTTGACTGCAAGCAACTAAACCATAGATTGCAAGGAAGAACGTGGCAAAAGATGACGCCTGCTAGAAGGGATTCGTTGGCCAGATTTATTCACTTAACAAATATTCAGGGGCAAGGGATCTATCAGTGTACAAGATAGACATGTCATCTGCCCTCAAGAAGCTTGTAGTTTAATAGGGAAAAAATACTAAAAAATAATAATAATCAGCATAATAATGTCAAATTGGGACACAATGAAGAACACAGACAAGGTATCAGGAGAAAGTCACAGGAAAAACCCCCGTAGACAGGGTCAGAGGCAATACCTCTAAGGAGGTGAGACTAAGAGGATGAGAAAGAGATCATGAGGGCCTCGTGAGCCTCCTTAAGGAGTTGGGGTTTTGTCTTGATGGTTATCCATGTGTAAAGGTTTTGGGAGAGTTGCAATCAACTGCATGGTAGACAAAGCATTCTGGCTGCTATGCAGAGTCTGGAGATGAACAAGGCAGGAGGCAGGTAGATCAATTAGATGGCTTTTCCAGTAATCTAGGTGAGAGATAATTTCCTAGTGCCAGAATATCTTAGTAAGAGTGGTATTTATCAGGGATATTATTCACATATTGAACAATCAGTTTGGCACGAACATGAACTCATCAGGATGGATGCTAGCCTCAGCACTAAGCAGGTCTGCAAGCCTCTCTGCTGGGCCAGGCTGGATGAGCAGGCGGATCCCAGAGGAGGGGCCAGCACAACTGGGGCTTGGGCTAGCAGCTCTTTACAACCAGTGTGGAAATATTTCAATATTTTAGTGACTGGTGCAGCTATACAGTTTGGGAATTAGGTATAAGGAGCCAGAGAAAGAATCAGGAGATGATTAGGAAAGAGAAGGCTTCCATTTAAGAAATGCATGAGGTGAGCAAAAGGGAGGAGTTAGTGATTAGGCTCTGGTTTCTGCTTGAACAACCAGCTAAACTCATTTTATTCAATCATATTTATTCAGCACTTTATGTTTTAGACATCTGAGAGACTTGAAATGTCAAGTGGGGAATTGGATATGTGAGGAAGGAACTGGGTAAAAGATCTGGGCTGAAGAAATAAATCTGGGAGTTTTCAGAATAAAGATGTCATGGGAGAGAAGCAACAGAACCCAGGTCAGATCCCTGAGCAACTCCAGCATTTAGAGTTTGTGAAAAGGACAGGAGCCTTTGATGACTGCAGAAGAAATCCAGTTGTGTGACGTTACGGAAGCTAACAGCAGAGAGTATTTCCAGAAGGAGGAGGGAGTGGTTGGCCATGTTGAAAGCTGTGGAAAGATTGAGTAAGAAAGAAAGGACTAGAGTGTCCAAGGAATTTAGCAACATGGAGATAGTTGCTGACCTTGATAGGACAATTTCAGTTGGTGGTAAACACAGAGGTCAGAGTCTAGCATTCAAGGTAAATGATAGGTGGGAAAGTAGAGATGGTGAATATAAGACAACCCTTTGCAGTGAGGTGGAACTAATTTGATTTTTTTTAGGGAAGAGACTTGAGCAAGTTTAATTGCTAGTGGGGGAGCCAGTATAGTAATTTGATAGATGTCAAGGGTCAGGAAACTAGGACTCTTGCCTGTTTATGTAAATAAAATTATATTGACACATAGCCCCTCCCATTCATTTGTATATTGCCTATGACTGTTTTTAAAGCTACGAGACAGCTTAGTTTAGTAGTTGTAATAGAGACCCAAGATATTTACTCTTTGACCCCTTATAGAAAAGGTTTGCCAGCCCCTGGATTAAGTATTCTATGTCCTAGCCCATTTAATTTCCTTAGGAACCAAACTATTGCATACATCTATAAATTGCATGCACAGATACTTCAACCAACCAACAAATAATTTCCCAAGTCAATAGTTAAATAGTCTCCCTAGTCAGTTTACCAATTTATCACTCAAAAAGACAAAAGATTTAGCTTTTGCTCTTCTGCTAACAATATATATCTGTTGTTGACAATATAAACCAACACATTTTATTCACCACTACACTGGTACCTGGTGCTGAGCCTGACTTTGTTAGGTCCCCAATTAATAGTGGTTGAAGCAAGGAAAGAAAGGAGCTAGGGGCTTTACTAGAGACTTGCCTGCGGCCAGGTGTAGGGAGCCTTTTTTAGATTCAGGTAGATAGCAGAGGAATCATCCCAGTGAGGCATGTGGAGGCTTGAAAAAATCACATTCCTCTAGAATTAATCTGGGAAGTGAAGGAGATGGGTTGGAAAGATCTGACTAAAGCTAAAGAGTAACCTTGATGTGAAAACCAAGTCACAAAGTGGCGGTTTGTAGTCTGGCAGCAGGAAATGATAGTCTCCACAGTTCTTTATTTGTTGTGATAAAACAGAAAGTAGAAATGAGCTAAATTTATGTATAATCCAAGCCAATTTATCCAAGAGGAGCAGGACCAGGAGTTGATCTGTTAAAAAGTAGGTTAAAGCAACAAATCAAAACAATGATATTTTCCACAAACATGTTATTTAACTGAAAACAAATAAGTACATATCAATTGACCAGTCTTTTGACATAGGGGCAAGGCCTTTTCTTTCAGCACAGGGCATCCTTCTGGAATAAAGCAAACCCATAATATATTAGCTGAGATTTAAAGTATGGGTCTCTTTAAAGGCGAATGAAAACTTACACATAAATGGGAAGTGACTGAGTAGAGAACCTTCTAGATTTTTTCCCACAATCTTTTGCAGCTGTATCACTCGCACATTTTGAAGCTTTCAACTTGTTTGCACAGAAATAGCTCTTTTCTTTGTCTCCATCTTTCATCCATTTATGTGATATTTAATAAAATCACATAATTATAATGACAAAATATAACCATCATAAACAGATGTAGGAAACAACTGCTTCTCAGGGAGCATATAATTCATATCAGAGAGTAACCTACTAACTTTGTTCTGTGTGCAGGAGCCTTAAGAGACAAGGGAAATAGTCAGTGATTCTGGTGAGCCCAGGAAAAGGAGGAAAGTTAAGAGTGTTTCTCTGGCCAGAGGGACAGCATGATGTGTGACAGAAGTTGGGTCTTATGCCTGGGCTGGGACCAGCCCTTATCAGAACCCTGTAAAATTATAACAGCCACTATTTACTGCCTCCTCAAAAGAAAAGAAAAATTGAGTCAGTCAAAATTAGCTCATTTAAAAAAACAAAACAAAATAAAAACAAATATACAAAAAATAAAAATAAAAACAAAAACAAAAAAGAGTGTTTCTCTGCCAGTGTGTTATAAGCATGTTATGGTGCCCCAGCTGGTACTCCTTGAGTCACTGACAAGCTGCCACCAGCATGACTGGGTCCCCTGAATATTGACTTGGGGCAGCTGTCCCAAGTCCTCACACTCTAGGGATCATTGAGTATGGTGTGTTGGAAAGCATGCATTCAACACTAGCTTTAACTTCTTCTAGAATGTAATATGTGGAATAATAGATGACTCCTCCCAACAATGCAACTTCCAGAGAATTATAACTGATAAGAAGTTGGTCTTATGTATCCCAAAGCAGATTAAGCTTTGCAAGGCATATTAAAAATTCTCAAACTTCTGTATCTAGACTGATACAGTAAAATCTTAGTAAACATATTCTGGTAACACGTCACTTGGTAACTAACAAAGAACACCCAAAATAGTAGGCAGAGATTACTGAACAATATAAAAGTTGGGAATCAAAGCAGTGGTTGGTTGATATTTTACTGTTAACTCAAACTGGGAGCCCTCGGCTCTGCAGCATATGCATGCCCAGCATTCTAACTTATGTTATGCTGAAATTGGATTGATAAAAAATGATCCTATTTTCCACTATCAATAGATTGCCCTGTGACTGTTAACTATAAAATCAAGAATACATATAATTGATCAAATAATAGATATGTAATGTCTTATAAGAATATTTCCAGTATGAAACCTTTTATAATACTAAATTTCCTATATCAAAACAGTAATTAATGATAGAGCTTGAAGGAGCCTAGAAGGTTCCAATGGTTTCTTTGACAGATACAGTATTAAGACTCAGAAAGGTCACATGATTTGGTCAAGGACCCAAGGCCAGTTCTGCACTAACCCAGCCTATAACCTGGTCTCCCACACCCTAGACTATTGTTTTTCTCATTAGAACACACTCCTTCTATATGGAATTTTCTGACTAGCTGCAGCAGGGGTGGGGGGGTCACTCTTTAGTGATCTGGTTACTATCACAGAGTAACAAATTACCCTATAACTCAATAATGAAAAACAATCATTTATGATGCTCATTGAATCTGTGGGTAACAGATTCAGACAGGGAGCTAAGGGGATGGTTTGGGACTGGGATCCTATGAAGACTCTCTCACCTGTCTGCTGATTGATGCTGGCTATCCCTGACACCGCAGCCAGGGCTGTGGGCCAGAATACCTACAAGTACCCTCTCCATGTAGCCTGAACTTCCTCACAACATGATGACTGGCTTCCAAGGGTGGGCATCACAAAAGAGAGAGCCAGACAGAGGCCATACTGACATTTAGGATCTAGCTTGAAAGTCATACAACAGATTTCACCTCTTGATGGGAAATGACAAGGTCCTAGAACAGCATGAAGGACCAGAAATGTTGCTGTGGCCACTTCTGGAAATTAAAATCTGCTGTAGTTAGAATTAAAGGCTTTTTTTTTTTTTTCAAGAAAAAAACTGGAAGAGAAAAAAAAGCAGCAGCAGAAAAACTAACAAATCATACCTGAAGGCTGAATGTGCCCACTCCCATTTCTCTGCCTCTGGGGAACTTTGCAATCTGTGCTTACTGCAAATTGAACAGGAATAAAGCATTTTAACTCAACATGATTTAAGCTTTTATTTCATTTAACTGCCTAGTTTGGTGTGTTAGAAAGTTGTTTATAGGATGTATCCCTAGCATAAAAGCCTTTGCAATGAGAAGGGGAAAAATTATTTTAATTGAAGAAATTATTTTTTAAAAATCATGTAGTACACTATAAAGAAAACATCAGTAAATCTTCTAAAGTACAAAGCATGCATATTTCTGACACAGAACAATAAAACTACAAATTAGTAACAAACATTTAAACAAAAATTTCCCACCCAGTTGGAAATTTAAAAATACTCTTCTACGTATCTCTCAGGCATAAAAGGGGAAATATGATTACAATTATAGAACATTTAGAAAATAAGAATAATGGAAACACTACAAATCAAAACTCATGGGATATGGCTTAAGCTAAATTTGAGGCTCCTAAATCAATAAGAAATGAATAATGACAACATAAACCATAGCAGTGGCTGACAGTTCATGTGTCAGGCACTGTTCTAGGAGCTTTACATGTATCAACTGATTTAATCCACACAACAACCTATAGGTAGATATTATTTTCATTCTCATTTTATAGAGAAGGAAATTGAAACACAAAAGGGATGAGTGATTTGAGCAACTAGCCACTATCACGTGCTAAGCAATGTCCCAGGCACTGGGGTTACAGCAGTAACCTAAACAGGCAAAGTCTATACTCTCTTACAGCATCTCAGTACTGCTGTGCAAGAGTGGGAGTGTCAGCTTCCCACAAGGCCTCCATTGATACCTTCCTGGCTGGGAGGGACAGAGGTGCCTCATTATTGCTCCATGCGTGACCTCATTACTGCTGGGTAATGGAGGCCCTGAAGCTCCCCCAGGCCTTCTCTGACAGCACTGCATCAGGGATGGCAAGAGGTCCTTGTTACTGCTGTGCAGGGGTAGAAGGCCAGCTCCCCCTGGCACTCCCACTGGCACCTGGGAGGGGTGATAGAGGGGATTGTGTGTCTTTACTGCCTGGTGAGGTTGAGAATCCCAGCTCCCTACTTATCCTTCTCTGACACCACCTTGACAGGTGTGTTGGCATCTTGATACAGCCTAGTAGGGAACTGAAGCCTAGGCTTCCCACTAGGACTTTGTTGTCCTTGGTGGGAGTGCAGCCACAGTTTTTTTCTGTGGTTCTCACTGGAGTAGAGCAGTTTAGATAATTCTAAAAGTTTTCTATTTTGCTAGGCTGACCCCTTCCTGATTTTTTGGCTAAACAGAGCATGCTTTATGGGGGGGGGGGGCTTTTGTCTGCATCTGTTGGACCTGAAGAAACTGTCAACCTGCAAACACCAAGTCTGGGGTATATGAGGCAAACAAACAAACAACATAGGAACTAAATACTGTGTTATTCCTCAGGTCTCTTAGTCCCTAGCTGGTCTGCCTTCCTCTATCTTTCTGTCTTCTTATGTTTCTTTTATATGTAATGTCCAAGGGTTTTAGTTTTACTTAGCTGGAGGAATATGGAAAAGTATATTGACTTCATCTTCCCAAAAGAAGTCATCTTCTGTTTAGTATGAAGAAAAAAAATATGATCACATATGTCCATTCTTAGAGCATTAAGAGAAGCAGAAAGACTGAATCATTGATAATGATGGATGGAGGGTAGAAATGGGGACAAGATCCTGTGCACAGGTGGACAGGGTGGCCTTAGATGTGAACATGGATAGTTCATCCAAAGTCACAAGATGAAAAGTTGAGAATATATTACAAATACAGGGAGCTTGGTGGGTAGATAGAAGAGCTCTAGTGTTAGATTCCATTGTCTCAATGAAATAAGAAGGGAAACCATCAACTGAGAAAGGGGGTTGCAGTCAGGGAAGGCTAGTCAGCATTGTTGCTTATTTTCCTCCAGAACTAGGTACAAAGTAGGCAGATAGATGTGGGTTTAATCAATAGATGTTACCGGATCAGATGTTAGAAGGGGAAAGAAACAAAGACATAGAGGGTGTGTGTAAGGACATACTTATGATGCTGTAACACAAAATCAGTACCATTGCATAGCACAACTCTGGAAGGCACTATGTATATTGTATTTTGCAGCACAAATACCCTGCATAGACTCTAACCTGGATGAGGACAAACTAGAGAAAACAGACAATGAACATTTGGGGGTGGATGGATTGGAGTCCTAAAGGGGTTGAAGAATTGTTGAAGAAGCTTGATAAATTAGAGGCATTCAAAAACAAGAGATGATGGCCATGGAGAAGTTATTGAAATAGAGATTTAGCGGGAGAAACAGATATTGGAAATGAAAAGGATCTAGGGTATGAAAAGGTGTAACTGAGGAGGGGTGGATGGAAGACCACTGGCAAACTAGATACCCTTAACCTTCCTATTGATGATAACTAAAATCAATGAAGAAAACATAGAAAAATATTTTTAAATGCATCAGTGACATAATAATAAAGTAAGGTAAAATGAACTCAAAATAAGGCCCTAGTGAGATGACTCAGGTTCTGATGCTGGCTTTTACACTGAGGATTCTTGACAAATCAGGGGAAGTAGAGTTGCAGTATTCACAGCCTTGTGACATATGGATGGTAGATGATAAGCCCAGGTCCAGCCCAAAGGAGACAGTCTAAAAGTCAACATACTACATAAAACTTGAAAGGGTATACTAGAAATAAAAGTGCTCCCACAGTAGACAACAAACACATTTGCTTATCTTAAAATTTAGCACTGTGCAAAAGGGAAGAAAAGTCTCCCATGAAAGTTTTTAAGTACAGGCTAGCCCTTATGTGTGAGTTTTGCTGCCTAAGTTGCAGTATCTGAATAGTCTGGAAAAACTTTAAGCTGAAAATTTAAAGTGGCCTTTCTTCAGAAACAAATGCAAATTCATTTTAAATGAACCCCTTTAAATCTAGGCTTCAAAGAATTCCCATAGAAATATGCATTCACAATGAAAAAGGAAAAACACAATGAGTGAGACCCAACAAAATAACAAGCATCACTTGCAAAAACCTTAGTTCAGGTATTGTAAATATCCAATACAAAATATCAGGTACAAAATTTATATGTGATTTATAATGATTAGAGAGGCAGAAACTAGGAGTCATCATTTGCAGGAGATAGGATGTTTTACAGAGAAAATACAAAGAACCTATATATAAATTTGAATTAAGATTTTTTTTTGTAAAATTGCTACTTGTAAGGTCAGTATTTTAAGAGTGCATTTCTATATATCAGCAGCTAAAAGAACATGTAAAAAAAATACATGTTACTTACAATAGTATCCAAAAACATTAAATACCTAGGAATAAATTTAAGAAAATATAAGACCTGCATATCAGTTATTGTGATAAATTAAACAAAACTTAAATAAATGGAAAGAGATACTATGTTCATGGAGAGCAAACTTCAGTATTATAAAGATGTCCCTCCTTTTCAAATTGACCCATACATTTATTTTGTTACACTTAAAAACCCAAAAAGGTGTTTATTTTGGCAAGTGAGCATTGAAGAATGGATAGTGGAACTTGACAAGTTCATTTTCAAATGTATTAGAGCTGACAGTGAAAATCAGTGGAGAAAGTAAGGGCATTAAATAAATGATGCTGAGACAACTGATTGATCATACAGAAAAAAATGAACTTATCTCGTCTCACATCACATGCCAAAAATCAATTCTAAAGAATCATAACTATGTAGAGCTTTAAAACTTTTTGAAGCTAATATAAGAGAATGTCCTTTTCAATTAAAAGAAGGGAAGGATTTCTAAAACTAGACAGAAAAGCACAGATAGTAAAGGAAAATATTATGAAAGTCCACTACATTAAAATTAAGTACTCCTGTTCATCAAGAGATACCAAAACAAGAGTGAAAAGATGTACCATGAACTGGGAAAGGGTATTTGCTGTATCTACATGACAAAGGGCTAGTATTCATAATTAGACTACATAAAAATCATAAGCCAATTAGAAAAATACAACCTTACTTTAAATGGTAAAAAGATTTGAATGGGCATGTCACTGAAGAGAGAACACAAATGGTAAATTAACATATAAAAGTATGTTCAGCCTCATTTGTAATCAGAGAAATGCAAATTAAAACCACAGTGGTATATTATTTCAATCTTATCAGCTTGGTATTCTAGACATACCAAGAAAAGATATGGAACCACTGAATTCTTATACACTGCTGGTGGGACAGTAAATTTATTTCATTCATTTTGGAAGATAATTTAGCATCAACTGTTAGGTTGAAAATGTGCATGACCTTTGACCCAACAATTCCACTTTTTGATTTATGGCCTAGAAAAACTCTTATACACATGTACTAGGAGATAGAAGCATTATCTGTAACAGCAAAAACTGGAAGTAACCAAAATATTCACCAATAGTGGAAGGATTAAAAATTATGGTATAGTCATATAACTGAACACCATACTTAAACCAACATTGATGAATCTCAAAAACATGTTATTGAGTAGAAAAAGCAAGACACAGAAAGATACATACAATAAAATTCCAATATATTAAGTTCAAAACCATACAAAATTTCATATTACATGTGTTTGGGCATGTATGTGCGTGTGGTAAAATAGAAATAAAAGGTATGATAGGGAAGGAAGATGCGATTAGAGAGAGACACATAGGGGAGTAAATGTTTTATGTCTTAATTAGAACAGTGGTTACACAAGTGATCATGGTATTGTTATTTTTTAAAAATCCCTAAACATTTATTTTATTTTATAAACATTCTTTTGTATATATTCAATATTTCATAAAAACAACATTTTAAGATTCTTTGGAACTGAAGAGGGAAAAGAGGTTCATCATAGCATGATTTCATGCTTGGAAGTTGGAAATAGAAAGGGTCCCCAAAAAGAGTCTGGTTAGGTAAATTAAGCTACATCTATCTATATAACAGAATAGCATGCAGCAGTGAAAAGATAATAGGTTAGAAGTGATATACTGAAATGAGTAAATGTTCTTCATATAGAAGGTGAAAGAAGTTACAGAACAATATGGAATCTCATTTGTATAAAAAACATAAAAATACATATACATAACAACATAGAAAGTGTTTAGTCAATACTCCAAAAAGTTAACAGTGTTAGGATCAAGGTGTTAGCTATTAGGATTATATATGAACTTTTTTTCTTCTTAATTTCTCTCATCTTTTTCTTCCAGAAATACATATTACTCTTACACCAAAAAAAAAATATTTAAGAAACATGAGAAAGAAGAATGTAAATACAAAATATTTGAAAATGACTTTCACAAAATATGCATAGTATATGAAGAAAATGGTTATACTTTTCTTAGAGTTAAAAAATGAGATTTGAGGATAAATGGATCACTGTCAATTTTCTAGCTAAAAGACTGAATATAAAAAAGATCTAAATCCTACCCAATTAAAATATTTCCAGGATTAAAATAATCTCAAACAGTTCTCATCACACACACACACACACACACACACACACACACACACACACAATTTTTGTTAACTATATTTGATGACAGATGTTAACTAGATTTATTATGGTGATCATTTCAAAATATATCCAATCATTATGTGGTACCCCTGAAACTAACATAATGTTGTATGTCGATTATACCTCAAAAAACTAAATGAAAAACAATCCCAGTGGATTTTTAATTGACAGTATGGTTCTAAAGTTTATCTGGAAGAATAAATGGGGCTATTGATAATAGAACTCTCTGAAAGTTAAGAATTAAAGAGGTTAGACTTGTTTTAATAGATAATAAACTCAATGATAAAGCAACAAGTAGTGAACCACTACAAATAATATGTGAAGAGCTCTTAAACAAATAATAGCAAGTGCCTAAATATCTCTTTGTACTTTAACAAACTGTATGATGAACAAAATGATGGAGAGAGAGTGATGAGCTGTATGTTTAATAAATAATGTTGGAATATGGCTAAGGAAAGGTAGTTAACTGTTCACCTTAAACTATATTTTAAAATAAATTTGACTGTATTTATCTAAATTTTAGATTAATTTAAAAAATTAATGCATTATAAAGAAGAGAACACAGAAAATGCATAACAGATTCACAGTAGTGTTAAGTCACTAAGTCCAATCCCTGCTGAACCAACTGGTAGTCTTGAGTACCAGCTAACTCTCTTTTCCTTTGCTTCCTTTGCCTTCCATGAAACACAATCCCCTGATTTTTCTCCTACTGCTTTGGTTACCACTTATCCAATTCCTTTGCAGATTATCCTCCTCTGGAGACTATTATATGTTTGAATTCTTTAGGCCAACTCCTTCTCTACACTGCCTCCCAAGGTATTCGTATTCATACCCATGGCTCCAATTACCACATCCACTCCAGTGACTCAAATTTAACTCTAGCTCAGCCATTCCTTACTTATCAGTATTAGTCAGGATCCCTGAAAGAAAACAGGTGGCACACTCAAAATGAGTAATTAAGGAGATTTTAGTTAAGAGATCATTTACAAAGGGTTTGAGGAAAGCAACATATGATTAATGGCACAGTATCTCAGGGAGCTATTTCTGCCTTAGTCCTAAAGAAGCAAGGAGGTGGAAATGATTGCAGGAGAAGAGAGAGAGAGAAAAGAAAAGGTATGACGAAAAGTGCAGGAGAAGGAGGCGAACAAAGAGAGTTCGAAGAGTGTGGAGTGGAAGGAGGAAGAGATGGGGAAGGGGCCCAAGAGAAGAAGGGGAAGAGAGAATGGGATGTAGAAAATACAGAGTAACTATTCAGCCTTCACTCCATCCTTCAATCTTCTGTTGTATTTCCAATTGGCTGAACCTAACTAGAAGCCAGAGTTGATGGGGGACAGGTGTTGGGGATATTTAGAATCTCAATACATTCTGCATAGGTCAGTCTCTCTGGACAAGGAGAATAGAAAAGGGTAGAGAGTAGTTCTCGATGGGTAAGCAAGAGATTCCTACCTAATATTCACCTCTTACTTGGTTTCTTCTCTAGGACATTCAAGGGTATTTCAAATTCACCAGGTCCAAAATTGAACTTGTAAACTGCCTGCTCCATACCCTTTCCTCTCCAAAGCCAAACTAACAACAAAAACTGGTTGTCTTTCATTGTTTTCTATATCATCAAACGCTATGAAGGTCAGGTCTGTGCTTTCATAGCCATATAGGAGTGGATTGGAATGAGACCAGGTAGGTGCAAACAGATCATTGAGGAGGCTATTCTTCTACTGCAAAAAGAAGCAATGATAGAATGGGTTAAGGAAGTATTGGTAATGCTGGATGGAAGTGGATGGATTGGAGAGATATGTAGAAAGCAGAATCAATAGGACTTGGTTTTGGATTGGTAAAGGTAGTGTGGTTGTCAAAGATGACACCATCAATGATTTCCCAAAGACCTTAGGAAAGAGACACAACTCCTTAATATGGACTCATGGGCCATGAATGGTCAGCATCCCCTACCCCCACTCTCCAACCTTAACCTTTATACCTTCATCTTATACCAGCCCCTCTCAGGATGTGGGCTCTACTTACATTCTTTCAGTACCTCACATTTCCTGTGTTTGTCCCTGAGAAGGGCCTTTGCACCTGTTATTTCCACTGCCTGTAATGATCTTACCCAGCTACCTCTTTATCATTCATAGCTCAACCACCACTTCCCCAGGGACATTTCCCCTGACCTCCCTAATTAGATATAATCTTATACTGTGTCCTTCCCTTTGTAGGATCTATCCATCAGCAACTCTCACTTTCTGTGGCTTTTCAGTTAATGTCTAACCCATTTCCAATCTCCCACTAGAACGCAAACTCCTTAAGAACAGGGACTGTGTCTTTATTGGCTCACTTATATAGTGTTATTGCCTCTCACAGTGTGGCACCTTATAGGCATCTTATTGTACACACACACACACACACACACACACACATTAATGAAAAGTAAAAACAATGGAATATATCACAAAGAAAAACACTGATGGATTTAATAGATTTAAATTATTATCTTCTCTGCATTAAACAAAAGTAAAGAAGAAATGAAGTGATAAACTTGGAGACATATTCACAATATAGACAAGCAAGATTATATCCCCAGCAGAATTCTTATCGCATTAAAAAAAAATGTCCAACAGGAATTGACAAAAAAAAAACAACAACAAAAAATCACACAGAACAGAAAAGGTAATGACAACCTCACTGTAAAAATTGAAACTCCAAATCAAACTGACCTAAACGGCAAGGAAATATATTATCTCATGTAACTAGAAGGACTTCCCTCAGGATCCTAAGATAGTACCCAGAAACCAGTGGGGGCAATGTTCTTGTTCACGTCCAGCAGAGAAATGAAGTCTCTTTCTTAGCAATGAAATTCAAGCTCTTCTCTTCAGCCTTATCAAGTCGCTTTAGGACCAAGCTGGATCAAATCCACCATCAGAGAAACACCATGTTCTGATTTTGAACCATTTACTGGCAAGAGAAATTGGATTACTGTGCTTGGTTTATTTTAATCAGAACCCATTCCTGGTGTTGGGGTCAGTTCCAGAAACCACATTGTTATGGAGGAGTCAAATATATACAGTGTCCACTAATATTAGCATGGAGTGAGGAAGATATAAGAAAATAATTACAGCAGTGAGGTATCATTTTTCAGCAAATTTAAACTATTTTTAAAAATTACATTTTTCATTGAAAATAGATTATAAATTAGTTTAACCTCTCTGGAGGTCAACTTGGCAATGTATGAAAAACCTTTAAGACATTTATAACAAATTTTGGAAAGCATACAGGTAGAAATAAGAAGGAAACACACAACTATGTTCATGTGGTTTTCACTGGCTAAGTTTATGGGGCAATTTTTATTTTCTTTTAAATATTTTCCAAATATTTAATGTGCTTAATTTCATTTGTTTGAACACAAAGAACATGAGGTAACCTATTATTTCAGAGCATGGACAACTTCCTCTGGAAGCTTTAGTAGGAAAAGTAGTTGGAGGGATTCATTTGTTTTCTAAGGTGATGATGAGAATATAGTAATCTATCTGAATAAAAGATTCCAAGTTATGGAAGTCTCTGCTTCCAGAATTCTAGTTTAGCCCAACTAGTCTGGAATCAGGGAAAAAAGAGACAAGGCATAAAATATTGCATAAATATGTGTAGCTATAAAGAACATTTAGCCTAAAGCTTATTCTAATTCAGTTCCATAGGCCCTTGCCTATTGGCCCTAGTGAGTAAATAGTTGAGGCCACACAACCAAACTTAGTTTGATTTAATGTCACTCTCATTGAGGAGAAAAGGTTGGACATTTTTAAAAATGGAAACATAGGAAAACATCTGAGTTCACTTTTAAATTATGAGTCCATACACCTAGGATAAAGGAATATGTGTTAATGAACTGGGAATTTCCAATAGATATTTAACCTAATGTGAGGGTCTGGATTACATCAGATTTCTTCAGTGATGATGCTCTTTCTACAGATTTCATTTGCTAAGTTCCCCCATTTATTCTCAAACCACTCCCTCATTCTCTTTCTGCGTATACCATCACCTGTCTGAGTATCCTTGGACAAGTCATTTGACCTCTGCTGTAACAGAGTTCTTTCTAAAACAGGCCTCTGTCTAAACATATCTAAAGTTGCACTGAAGTGAAAGATCAGCAAAATATTTCTGTGAATTTGAGATAGCCCTTAGGCTAAGAAGGAGTTTGTATTTTACAGTCCTCCTTTCAAAAGCTTAAAGCCACATCGCTCACCTGGGTAAGAAGGGACAATGCCAGCAACAGATTCCACCCCATCAGTTACAGTGAGCCTGCAGCTCAGCCTCGGCCTAAACCGGCCGTGAACAGACAAGTGAGGGCAGCAGACAGGCAGGAAATGGGGTTAGGTGGATTTCCATCTCTTAGCAGCTTACACTGGCGAGCTGGGCAGCTCTGCCTCCCATTGGCTACAGCTGCTGAGAGCAGCAGGCTGAGAGCTGACCTATATCTGTCGAGTGTAAGTCAAACCCTGAATTTGTTTGTAGCAAACGTCATTGTTCCAGAACGTCAAGTTTAACTTATGCCCAACCACATACAATATTTGTATCAGGAACCGTGATATCCTCCACCTACAAAGAACTTACATCTGTGGGTTCCCCTCCCACTCCACCACACCCCCGCCCTGGATTGTTTTGCTTTCCTTCTCACTGCCTCTCCCTCCTGACACCCTCTTACCATTTTTGTCCCCCTTCTTGTGTGTCATCCTCTGGTTGAAAGGGGTTGTTATGGTCACAGCTGTGCCCCTTCTAGCAATCACAGTGACGCCGGCCCTTCTGGGCCTGCCCCAGTTTCCATCTGACCAAGCTGTGCCCATTCCTTGCAGTTGCACTGCTTTATGCCTACATGTGCCCTTTTGAGCCACCAAGAGTTTCAGAATGTGTCAGTTACTAATACAGTCACAGCTGTGCACAGAAATACAGTATAAACATGTTCAAAACGTGGGCCCTACAGTTCCCACACAGCAAATGTTTCTTAATAGTTTCTGAAGGCCAAATTATTTATTTATTTTTTTAAAGATAAGAGTTTAAGTATTTGGACTTTTATTTTCCTAGATTAGAGGATAAACTACTTGACCTTTCATTTATGCAGCTACCATCCAAATGTGCCAAAGCTCTTTTTCCTTTGTCTTGGGTCTCAATCAATACTGTGTACGCTGGTTTGGGTCTCAATCAGTACGTGTGTGTATTTATTTACAGTGACATCACAAGGTGACACTTAACCTAGTCAGTTTTGCCTCTACATTAACACATCAGGACATGGCAGGCTTCTATTTGTAATGCAGAAACTGTGCTGTATTACCTATTATCATCATTTCTTCAACCGAGGCCCTGTAATAACACTAAAGAAGCCCAGATGACGGAAAATTATTCTAGCAACACGGGTCCCCATGCACACAAGCCACATTGCAGTAATTTGAGATGGGAAAGACCTATAAAGTCATCCCACTGATTCTCTGAGGGCATGCGGTGTTTTTTCCCCTCTCCAATATGCTGATCTACTTTTTAGTGCCTTTCCAATTGTAAATGGCACAAGTGATGGGGCTTCCACCCCTCCCCGGGGGGCTGGGGCAGCACAGTCTATAATAGATGTCTCCATTAGGGCATGAGACTGGCTTAGCCGCCTAAATCATCTTTGTTTTGACTTTCATTTCCATCATTCCTCCTGCTGTCCCCTTGGACCACACTAAATAATTTCTCTCTATCCCTGCTATTTACACCCTTCAAGTACTTGTGGCCGATGAGCCAGTCCCTGTTAGTTAGAGCTGGTGGTCATGCTGGGAGACTTGTCTCTCTCATCTCCTGGAGGCAGTCCCTTCAGGCTTATAGATCATATTTGTTGCTCTTCGATGAACGCCCATCAGTTTCTTAATAATTTGCCTCATTTCTTTGTCACTCACGCTGCAGGGAAATCTCCTTTTTTTGTCTTTGCTGCCTCAAAATAAGATGATGGTAGTGGAATCCCTGCTTACAGAAAACAGCAGATCTCTTCAGCCACCACATATCTTCCTACCCGCAGGACATTAGAGTCATCTAGTCCATTATCTTTAACTCTCTTACTTGGGCATGGAACTAGCCTGTTAACATGATTTGGGTGTGTACATAGAGACAGCAGTAGTAGATGTGTATTTCATCCAGCCAGCTTTCCTTGTGATGTATTTAGTTAACTCCTATTGGCTGTTTAAATCATAGTTCACTGCCTGTCTCAGTTTCCATTTGGAAACCCTTCCCTGAACTCCCTCAAGAGAATGCTAACTTTCTCCCTTCCATTAATACTCCCACATTTACTGATATTAAAATGGATGGCACTGCACACCTTCTGCTGAAGGTAGTCCCTTTGCTATAAAAGAGGCAGAATGGATCCTTTACCTTGAAGGACCATGAATGCCACTGTAAATCAGGAAATTCTGGGAGTGGGTTTTGAAAAGTCAAGGTCAACAGTGCTCAGTCTGTCCTCTCTCCACCTCTCCAGTTAATGGCTACGCAAAGTGCTTGCTGATGCACCAAATTTAATATCTTTCCTGATGTGCTCAATGCTCACATTTATGCAATAATAACCAACACGGTGTTTTGCAAACTGTTTTTAGCTAACTAAATCATCCTTTTTAATAGCCACACTACCTGTGAGGAAGGAATTATCTTTTTCATTTTACCAGGGAGGAAACTGAGGCATAGGGAGTGCCATGGCCCAGGTTCACAGATATTCAGTCAATTCTCCTTTCAATTCCCTTTCATTCCTTCCTCTAAGTCATTGGGAAAAAATGCTCCTTCACAGTATGTGAAGAGGTGCTAACTGCATATAGGTTCCAAAGACACTGAAAGGCTGCCTATTACATAATGTCTCTCTCTGCTCTTAATGGGCAAAAATAGAGTAACTAGACATCATCCCCAGCTTGATATGGTCCTATGGTTTATCAGTAGGATAATTCACTTGTTATTTGATGACAGAAAGAGTGTATTAAGGTTTAAAGACAGTCTGCTATCTCTTTCTAAACAATAATGTAATGTTATTAGGCATGAGCTAAAATTGAGCTTATCATTTTAAATACTAGTTCAGCGCTTAAGGATATCTGTTTTGGCTGCAAAGCTGATAAAATTATATACACTGAGATAAAAGAGGAAAGGGCTATATGTCAATAAATGTTAATATTACAATTTATTATTAAATAATAAAATATGGAAACAAGCTGAATAGTACTGGCTTTTTTGAGTTGTATAAAAAGCAGACATAATTTTCTACCTGGAATGTGATAAAGACAACACAGCAACCTCAAATGGTGCTAAAAGCTAAGCAAAAGAGGACATTTTATTTATTGTATCACTTATTTTTAAATAGTGCTTATCAATATTTTAATTTGGCACAAATATGGTTACAGTAGGAGAAAGACCTGTATTGAATAGGGTTTTATGTTTTAAGGAATTGCAGTAACATCTAAACAAAATACTTTTCAGCTCCAACATTTTGAACAAAATCCAGATCAAGAAATTTTGCTTTTAAATGAATTGCTCTTTTCTGTTGCCTGGCAAGAGAAAGCAGATAACATCTGTACACATATACTATTAACACACAAAAACATGCAGAAGTCTCCATGTGTCAAGATGGATAGATGGCAGAATTATCCCTTCTATATCAGCTTATAGGACCTCATTCTCTCATGTAGGACAATTAAAAAAAATTTTATTCAGTTGATTTAAACTAAATAACAAACACAATTTTCCCATTTCTCCTCCCACCCATGCTTCTTGCAACCACCAAAACCACCAATCTGTTCTCTGTATCTATGAGCTTGAACTTTAGGATTTTTTTTTAGATTCCACATATAAGAGAGATCATATGATATTTGTTTCTCCCTGCCTGATTTATTTCACTTAGTATAATGCCTGTGAGGTCTATCCATGTCATTGCAATACAGCAAGATTTCATTTTTTATGGCTGAATAATATTCCATTTGGGTATATATACCACAATTTCTTTATCCATTTATCTGTCATTGGGCACTCAGGTTGTTTCCATATTTTGGCTATTTTAAATAGTAGTGCAATGAACAAGAGGGTATACATATCTTTTCAAATTAGTATTTTCATCTTCTTCAGATAAATGCCCAGCGTGAATTGCTGATCATATAGGTAGTTCAATTTTGAATTTTTGAGGAACCTCCCTACTGTTTTCCATAGCAGTTGTACCAATTTACATTTCTACCAATAATGCACAAGAGTTCCCTTTTCTCCACATCCTTGCCAACATTTGTTATCTCTTGCCTTTTAGTATCGGCCATTCTAACAGGTGTGAGGTGATAGCTCATTGTGGTTTTGATCTGTATCTCCTTGATGACTAGTGATGTTAAGTATCTTTTCAAACACCCATTAACCATCTATATGTCTTCTTTGGAAAAAAATGTCTGTTCAGATCTCCTATCCTTTCTTTTTTATTAGATTGTTTTTTAATCAAACTATTTTTGCTATTGAGTTAAATGAGTTTCTTATATATTTTGGATATTAACCCCTTATCAGATGTATGGCTTGCAAGTATTTTTAGTAAGTTGCCTTTTCATTTTGTTGATGATTTCCTTTGCTGTGTTTTTTTGTTTGATGTAGTCCCACTTGTTTATTTTTGCTTTTGGTGTCAGGTTAAGAAAATAATTACCAAGACTTATGTCAAGGAGCTTACTTCCTGCTTTCTTCTAGGAGTTTTATGGTTTCAGGTCTATGTTCAAGTCTTTAATCCATTTTGAGTTAATTTTTGTGTGTGGTGTAAGAGATTGGTCCAGTTTCATTCTTTTGCACAGAGCTGTCTGATTTTCCCAATACCATTTATTAAAGAAACTGTCCTTTCCCCATTATTGGGGCTCCTTTGTTTTAAATTCATTGGCCATAAATATATTGATTCATTTCTGGACTCTCTAATCTATGATTCCACTGATTCATAGATTCAATTCCACTGATCTATATGTCTGTGTTTCTGCCAATGTTATACTATTTAAATTACTATAGCTTTGTAATATAGTTTGAAATCAAGAAACATGCTGCCTCCAGCTTTGTTGTTCTTTCTTAAGATTGCTCTGGCTATTCAGGTCTTTGGTGGTTCCATACAAAATTTAGGATTGTTTGTCCTCTTTCTGTGAAAAATACCTTTGGATTTTGATACGGTTTGCATTGAATCCATATAGTCCTTTGGGTTGTATGGACATTTTAACAATGTTAATTCTTCCAATCTATGAGCACAGAATATCTTTTCATTTATTTCTGTCTTATTTAATTCCTTTCATCAGTGTCATAGTTTTCAATATATAGGTCTTTTACCTCCTTGGTTAAACTTATTCCTAGGTAGTTTATTCTTTTTAATACAATTGCAAATGAGATTGTTTTTATAATTTCTCTGATAGTTCTTTATTAATGTAAAGAAATACAACAGAGTTTTGAGTATTGATTTTGTATTGGGCAACTCCACTGAATTAAATAGTTCTAACTGCTTTTTGAAGGAGCCTTTAGGGTTTTCTATATATGATATTATATCATCTACAAATAGTGACAGTCTTACTTCTTTCTTTCCAATTTGGATACCTTTTATTTCTTTTTCTTGCCTAATTGCTCTGGCTAGAAGTTCCAAAACCATGTTGAATGAAAGTGGTAAGAGAAGATATCTTTGTTTCATTCCTGATCAGCTTTCCCTGTTGAGTATGATATTAGCTCTGAGTTGTCACATATGGCCTTTGTTATGTTGAGGTACATTCCCTCTAAACCCATTTTGTTGAGTTCTTATCATAAATGGATGTTGAATTTTTTCAAATGCCTTTTTGTGCATCTATTGAGATGATCAGCTGACTTTTATCCTTCATTTTGTTAATGTGGTATACTCATTGACTGATATAGATGCTGAAACATCCTTGTATCCCTGGAATAATTCCTACTTGATCACAGTATATGATCTTTTCACTGTATGGTTGAATTTAGCTTGATAATATTTTGTTGAGAATTTTTGTTCATTAGGGATATTGGCCTGTAATTTTCTTTCTTTGTGGCATCCTTGTCTGGTTTTAGTATCGGGGTAATGCTGGCATCATGAAAGGTATTTGAAAGAGCTCCCCCCACCCCCTTCTATTTTTTTAAAGAGTTCGAGAAGGATTGGAATTAGAATTCTCCAGTGAAGCCATCTGGTGCTGGACTTTTGTTTGCTGGGAGGTTTTTGATAACTGATTCAATCTCCTTGATAGTAATCAGTGTGTTCATATTCTCTTTCATCTTGATTCAGTCTTTGAAGGTTGTATGTTTTTAAGAATTTATCCATTTCTTCTACATTGTCCAATTTGTTGATGTATAATTGTTCATAGGAATCTTTTATGATCTTTTATGTTTTTGTAGCAACAGTTGTAATATCTCCTCTTTCATTTTTGATTTTGAGTCCTCTTTTCCTTAGTGAATGACTAACTTTAAATTAGACTTTGTGGCTAGACTGGATGGTGCCTATAAGTTTTCTTGGAAGAAATTATTAAGCAACCTAGTGATGCACCCTTGAAGATTCCTGCTGTACTTTACAGTACCCACTGTTTAATTATAAAAAAGGAAAAGCCCTTACTACTTTTTTCTTTTTCTTATTATTGCAGATGCAACATATTTACTATTGCAAAGCTTAAAAATATGAATGAGAAAAAACTGATAGTTTACATTCAGAAGTAACTACTTTTGACATGCCCTTCCACAGCCTTATCTACATATTATCTACATATCTATATGATATGTGTATATACTCATCTTTTTAAAACAATAATTTGTTGCTTTTAATCTTCAATAATACTGACTTCTTCACTATTTTGTTTCTTTAACTTAAGGTCTCTAAAGCCTTATGAAGAACTGATGCTGTCTTGAGATGACCTAAATAGGATGACAAAAATGCTTTATTTAAAAGTTACTAAAAATACATTTACTTGATATTAGTCTTATAAGGCTCTAAATATTTTTAAAATACAAGACACCTCTACAGCCAAACCTTGGATAAATATAATACCTAAAAAACATATTAAACCTACCATTCTACTCAGTATTAAGTATACAATCTTTTCCATGGGTTCCAGTATATCAGCAATCTCCACCGCAACGCAAAGGGACTGAAACTGACTAGATGTAGCTTTAGTTTAGGAAACAAAACAGGAGAGACCAAGATGAGTTTGATGCCTGACCATAAACACTAAGTCTTCCTTAGGCTCATTTTCTTTGCCCACCAACCTCCTCCTAACCAGGCATATCATCTTTACTCCCCAAAACAGACCTTCTCAGGAGCTTTTCTTTAGCATTTTCCAAATTACTTTTAAGACAACTCACAGACATTGAAACATCTATGAGGTCTTTAGGACTCTAGACAGAGTTTTGGTTTTTCAACTGTATTGAATATTATACTTCATCCAATCTAAGACACCTTCTACTCTAAGTTGTATCATTATTTTAAGTGGCGTTAAGAAATAAGATGCTGCCAATTAAACTATGCATTAATTTCATATTCTATCCACATTTCAGAGATGTTAAAATGTGGGGAAGTGTATCTTATAATAAATGTAGTATGGCATTTATTTAATGCATACACATTGCACAGAAAATATTCAGTCACATACCATTAACAGCTTTTTAGTACCTACTACATATTAGGTTATATTGAGAGAAGTTCAAATTAGAATAGGCATCTTTGCCATTTAATTCATGTCAATTTTTTATTGAAATCAAAGCAAAATGTTCATGTTTTACCACTTATGTTTCTATAGAGAATATTCCTTTTCCAGAACTTACTTTCCAGTCTTAGAGTGGGAGCAGAGGTCATTCATGTGATCTTGAGTGTCTTAATCTTTTTGTCATTTTTCCTCAAAGACAACAGAATTTTAAGTAGACCACTCTACTTCAAGAAGCATAACTGAGTTCTTTTATCTTCAAGATTCCAATTAAGTCATTTAATTCAGTTTTTAAAAATTCATCAGGCTTGGAAAATGCAGATTCATTCTAATCCATGTTTATCATATCTTCTTGGCCAATTAAATTACCAAATTTTAAGCTGAGAAAGTGAAGCTCAGGCCATGTAACTGATTTGTCCTTCAGCATTCAGGTGGGCTCTTTTCCTGTCCAAGGAAGTCTGTCCAACACAAAGTACAGTCTTCTTCAAGCTTTTTTAGCTTTACAGATCCAGATATGTTCTTTCAGTTACTTATCTATTCTCTTCTAAACTTTCTGATATGAAAATCTATATTTCCATCATCTTTTTAAATACCTTCCCCATATCAGAAGAGGCTGTCTAGGATCTAAATCTAGAATCATGTAGTTACCCCTGAAAGAAAGAGATATTCCCTATTTATCCACAAGAGAAATTTGCTACCTGGAATATAAACATAGAACTACTTATCAGTCAAATTTAAATTAGCTCCAAGTAGGAGAGAATAAGGGAACCACTTTTTACAGGCTCCCATCCTTTCCCCTTTTGAATTTTATTCCTATTTTCTTGCTTTAGAATTAGTGATACTTAAATCACATGATAGAAACAGACAAAACATTAAAAAGTTTGAAATGTGAAAATTTGATGAAGTTTTAAGAAATCACACTGAGCATATACAAGGAAATAGAGAAAGCTGTGGTCTTTGGTAGAATGAGTTTACCTAGGTGTGTATTGATGGTGATGGTATTTTGAACTCCCTCTAATCTCTTCCTCCCCCTCCCATTATCCTGCCTCCTGGAGCCAAAAATAAACCTGTTAACTAGAAAATAATCTAGGTGAGGCTGGGCAAGGATTGACATACAAATCACCTAGGACAAACTTGTTGAAAAAGCAGAGAAAGCCTCAATAACTGTGAGGAAAGTAGACCCCAGAGGCCATTAATTAGCAATGGTCCTAGAGGGAATCATATAAGGGACTTTGAAGAACATGGTCAGAGAAAGGTCTGAAAGGGGTAGGGCTGATATGTGAAGTACAGTCCTTACTTGCATTTTGGAAATGGCTGCATTTGGCAGAAGACATCCTTATTCACCAAGGATTGGCCTCTTAAATCATCTGGATTTTTTGCTCCCTTAAATAAATGCTTCTGATCTCAATCAGTGTGCAGACAAACAAGTCTAATTGTTTAAAACCCTACTCATATTTCTGCACCACTTTCTTATCATTTATAATTGTAGCACCTTTCACTTAGTAGGTAACCGAGGTTTTTATTTTTGACCTTGAAATATAATGCCAGACCCAAGCCATATTCTTTGAAATCATTGGGTTAATGTGTCTTCACCTAGAAATGTGACTCCTACTAAAATGATTTCCCTTAAAAAATGTGGGACATTTAACTATGCCAATTTTACCAAATATAGATGATTAAAATATATTTAAACAAGTGTATGTCTCTGCTGTAGACTGCATGTTTTGTGTCCCCCCAAAATTAATTTGTTGAAATCCGAAGCTGTAATGTGATGGTATTAGGAGGTAGGAACTTTGGGAAGTCATTAGGTCATGACTAAGGCTTAGTGATCTTTTATAAGAAACCCAAAGAGCTCTCTCACCCCTTTCTCCATGTGAGTACATAGTGGAAGATGGCTTGTCTGCAAACCAGGAAGTAGATTCTCACCAGAACCAAATCTGCCAGCATCCTGATTTTGGACTTCCCAGCCTCCAGAACTGTGAGAAATACATGTTTATTGTTTAAGCCACTGTCTAAGGTTATTTTTGTTATAGCAGCCTAAGTCTCCAAATGGATGATGGCATTTCAAAATTTCAAAGAATTTTATATTTGCTTTTTTTTATTATGTAGTAAAGGATATATCTAAACTCAAAGCTGTTTTTATCACAAATATTTTACATGCAAATAATGTTATAAAATGCTAATATTTTCTTAATATTGCAATCATTTTTCATAATGTAAACATAAGAAAAGTGATTAAGAAAAATTAAATTATATCATGGCTTCATTTCCTGTTTTCATTACTCATTAAAACTTAGTAAGTATAGTGAATGAAATGTCCTACATAATTACAGTGTGCTAGAAATTCCTTTGGATACCACCTACATTAATTGTAAGGCTACTTAAAAATGAAATATGTGTGCCAGGGGCTGACAGGAACTTAAGTCAACAACCATCTTCCTCTGTAATAATTACTCCATTCTTTATCAGCAAAAACATGACTACCAAGATAGCCTACATCTATTGAGTGCTTACGATGTGCTAGGCACTATGCTAGGAGCTTTACACATATTATTTTATTTAAGTCTTTTGAGAACCCTGGGAGTTAGGTCTGATTATTATCTTCATTTAACATGCACAGAACCATATGCTTAGCTGTATTTTCTGTGTGCATTTGGAGTAAAGTGTTTTAGGCAGGGAGCTAAAAGAACTCTGGTAGTTACATATCATAATTTTAGCATACTAAGAAATTACATGAACGACCAATTTTATTTCCAGTGAAGGGTATGCTGACAGCCAATCTCAATGCTTTTTAGTAAATTTTTCATATCCTATACATAACTGTATTCATAATACATTGTTATTCTATTTCTAAATTTTAAAATATTTGCAAAAAATTGTGTAGTGTATGTGTGTGCACATGTGCGGTATACATTCTTTCTAGTAATATGAATAAGACCTCTTATTTTAGAAAAATGTAGAGAAGCCCAGAGATGGAAATTAAAGTCACCCATTATCTCAGTTTCTACAGGAAACCACTGCTAATATTCTGGTGTATATTCTCCCAGTTGTTTTTACCCATCCGTATGTAAATACATATTTAAATTCAATTGAAAACATACTTTATAGCTTGGTTTTGTTTTCTGATTTCTTTTATTCAATTGATAATACAGCAAAACATTCTTTATAACATTAAAATTTCTTCCACATAATTCTAACCATACATAGGATTCCATTGAATGTTATACTCTTAATTATTGGACCAATTCCTTATTGTTCAACACTTAAGTAGGTGGAGAAAACTCCAAATATAAACACCTAAAGCCTTACTCATATTATAGGTCTCAGATCTTTCATGATTAAAAAATAATAATAATAACTTGCACAGTAAAAGCCTTGGTCTAAATCTCTGTTGATCTGAACTTTAATCCAAAATTACAGAGCTAAAAGCAACCTCAAAGGAATTTAGCCCATTTTCCTGTTTCTAGATAGGAATATGTCACTATCCCAGATAAATGTCTCTAGAAACTGTTCTTGAATTTAATGAAGGAAAAAGATTACATAACCCCACCTAATGGAGTATTACAGAGACATGCTGTCAAGAGCACAGGCTTTGGAAGTACCCAGATCCTAGGACTAAATATCAGATAAAGGACTTTGACTTTTGACTTTATTATATTACTCTTAGTCCCAGTTTCTATAAAGATTCCATTGCAGGGTTTCTGTGAGGATTCCACGAGACAATGTACATACTTATTTTTATTTACCCTTTTTCAAATCTATAACTTTTTCTTACATCTTTCTACAGTAAAAAAACATACCCCACATTAGTATTTATGGCACTAAATATACCAGCAGACCATTACTAAGCCCTCTGAGCTGCTTCTTCAAACCAAGTAAAACCAATTCATTTGACTTTTTCTAGAGTCTACTTTCATAATTCTTTAAATAAGCTGTGGAACCCCAAATTAGACAGGATAAGTTACCATCAGCCTGACAAGTGATACAGATGGTGGGAAATAGCACCATGCCTTATATATTATATTGCTGGCACTATAGTAAGAATGGGAATCCTTAAGAAGCTATGATGTTCTAATTCAGGTTCCATTTATAGGCCACTGTAACAAAGATACTGCTTTTCTGTGTTGTACTTATTTCTTCATACTGAGTCTTCACCTTGCTTAGAAGCCATTCCTTCATTGTGTTAAGTCAGTTTCATTAACTTGGATCTGTTCACCAGTGTCAGAATGGTTTTAATCATATAATACTGTCACCTACACACGTACTTGAGTCTATTTTTAAGTTACTGATTAAATCTGGAGGCAAATGAGTTAATACCCACACAGATCAACAAGAAACCATTACTCATCTATGTAGCACAGTCCAGCAGTGACATAGAAATAAAGGCTACTTCTCTTTGGAAGTAGTTTTCTTTTCCTGTGAGTCCAGCAGCACTGAAATTTTCACCACCTTACATGACTGAGTAGCTTTTAGTATGTCATCTGTGTGGGTTATGAGTTTGTAGGCTTTGGCTCTGAAAGCTGTAATTACTAATGTTTGAAAGATATCTGTGAGGGTGAGGATATGAAGAAGATAAGCCAAGAGCAAGCTATATAATTACCACACCCTGTCTTCCTATCAGGAACTCTGGATGTTTAAAGCAAATTAGGACCTTTAGACAGGCCCTTCTCCTATCAGGGTGCATCATCAGGTTGCCCTGCATATAGGTAATCAATCTCTCAGGCAGTAAGTGTCTACACTTACATATACTACTAGCTCACAGATCCTTCAGAGATCAAAAGTGGAAAAGATCCATGTTTCTCTATATCCAAATGATCATATCCCTGACTCTGTTGCTATAAAGACAATTTTTATAGTGAGGGAAAAATACTGGGCCTGGAGTCAGGAGACCTGATTTCCAGTTATGAATCTCTCATGAGCTAATTGTGATCCTAGCCAAAGCTGCAGGCCCCAGTTTCCACATCTGTAAAATGGAAATTGTATATGTGTTCTAACTATTTGAATTTATTGCATACAAAAAGGTCATAGATAGAAAATACTCTACTAATACTATGAAATTTCTATAAAACTCAGAATATAGAAGGGGAAAAATCATGTAGAGTCACAACATTTCCTTGGAAATTTGAACATTTCTGTTTTCATCTGCAGCTAAATACTGACCATACATGTTTTTAATATTCATGAGTGCATTGAATGCATAATACACTCTGACTTGGAAGTATTGAAATGACAAGATTCCTTGTCATTGATAATTAACAAAGGAATTAATCCTTTCAAAGGTAAAGGTAGCTTAGACCTTACTCACAGTACTTGTGCTCTGCCTGCTCTGCTTAGATTGTCTTTAAAGAAAACTGCTTAAGAGTTTTCCAGAACCAGTAAAGAAAAATTGGCCCTTGAGTAAGGAAAGGGCAGCTAAATCTTCTTTCTTCAACAAAGACATTAAGTGCCTTGTTTATTTTTACGTTATTAAATGACACTTGTATAAATACCTTGTTGAGTAATAGTGGTGTGGCAAAACTGAAGTTTATTTAGGACACCACTCAGCCCAAGGTGAGCAATTAAAGTAGGAATGTAAACTAGGTCCCTTTTGGTTCATCTACTTAACCTACTAAGTAGTACTAGAAATCAAAAATGGGGTGGGGCATAGGGCATGCCTAGAGGTGAGAAGAAATAGGAAGGGCAGAAGTCTTCCTGGGAGAATGAAGAAAATGTGAAGGGTGTCAGGAAAATTTTAATAATTGAAAATTGATTCTGACTGCTTATATCAGTATATCAAGTTAATGCAAATGAGGTGGCATGAGTTGTTTTTTTTTTAAAAAAACAAACAAACCTTTTGTGCCATACAGTATAATAGTAACCATTCTATTTTAAATGTAGCCAGGAAGGGCTGTGTTTGCTCATGTGATCAGGTTTCTGCACTTCCCACACCTGAGGAAGTATCAGCTAATATTGATTTAGCACTAATTTATACCTGATGGTTAGGGCCAACTAGAATAGAGGGAAAACTGGTACAAATTAGTGGGGCTCTATGGTCCCAGAAAGTGGTCTGGGGCCCAACTGTTGTATGTCAATACAAACCACTTTCTGGGAAGGAATGGAAAAAATATTTTAAGTGGACTTGAATCTGCTCTCTCTACTGTCAGCAGCTTTACTGCTAATGTGCAGGAAAAATCCCCTTTAAGAATGTTAGGAATGGATAAGATCAAGTTATAGTGTTAGATTTTATTGTGTTTAGTTTATTAATCTGGTGGCTAAGCAAACAGGCTTTAAAATATCTGACTTGTTATTTTATAAATAATAACTGTTAGCCAATCAGTTCCATTGACCTTTTCCTCAATGAAATTCTCTATAACTAAAAAATATCTCTAAAATAACCTTGTATTTTAAGTATCACTAGATTATTTGCAACCATAGAATTAGATACCATCTCTCCGAAAACTGTTTTCTTTGGGTAATTTCTATGAATTGATGTCAGTTATCAACATTTCTCAGTACTGGGTTAAAAACTGAGAAAATATTTTGGGGCTGCAAGTAAGTGTAGTGAACTTTTTTCATTTCTAATCCATTGTTTCCCAAATTTGCTTCATCATAAACATCACCTGGAGAATTTGTTAAAAATTATACAATCCTATCCTTCCCACTCCCACACCTGCCGAATTAGACTCTCCAGGGAAGGAGGCTGAAATCTGTATTTTATCAAGGGCCCAGTATGCCTAATGATCAACATGTTTGGAAAAAGCAGTTCTGTGTCCTTGACATAGTCCTCATGATGGCAGAGTTCTTCAAACCCCATATTACCTTCTGACTACTCTTGTAGTCAGAAGCTCGTTACAGGTTTTTTTCTGCTCCATCCAACCTAAGAAGTAAGGCACATTCCCACCAACCACTGTGCCTTCAGCAGGAGCGAGTCTCTGCTCTAGAGGCAGGGGACAGGATCTATAGTCTTGAGCAGGGAGGTGATGGGCTAAAGGGATGGATGTGTGGTTCTCAAGTCTTTCAGGAGATTCTGACCCTCCCCTTGACAACCAGCTGCAGATGACTTTGCTATCTCCTGAAGTGGCCATGCTCACCTTCCATCACTCAACATAAAATCTGTCATTACCTTCACTCTTTTATTCTCCCTCCTTCAGGGTGGAGGGGGAAATAGTGTCCCTTTTTGTCAAACCTGTGCTCTTGATCATGAGCCTTTACAGCCTCGTGGAAGCTAAGTCTACTCATCCTCCTCCCCATTCATACCTTACAAGCATATAGCCATGTCTTCCCTATTCTTTTAAAACTAAACCAATATATATTTTCTTGGACTCTGCTGAACTGCAAGATCCCATTTTATTTCATACCTTATTTTTACTGTCAAATTTTTCAAAAAGAGTATTCTACAGTGGTTGAATCAACCTTTTCATCAACCAAACTGTAACCTGGCTCCCTGGAGCCAGATTTGAAGGCTTGAAGGGCTTGAAGATCACCAGTGATGAGATCCAGTGACTTTTTCTTTGCTCTTGACTTCTTGCCCATTCAACAACATTTGACATTGCTGATCACCTTATCCTTTAAAAAACTTTATCAATTAGATTGTTCATTGAGTACCCTATGCAGAATTTTATTGTTGTTAACAACCATCTGATGAATAAATATGAGAGATGTCTTCTCAAAAAAAAAAAAACTTTATCAATTAGTGATCATTATAAGAACAAATTCTACTCAAGTAACTGAAACAAGGGGGATTTTAACATAAGACCAAAGGGAACTCTCCCACAGAAAGTGCAAAGGATTGGACAGGAACTAGGAAGGTATTGGTAACCAATAAGGTTTTAATAAATTATTATTGGGCATCTGCTACATTGTAGGCACTGTCTAGGTGTTAAGTGACCAAGTTGTGAACAGAGAGACAATGTCCATGCCCTTAGAGACTTTACAGTTTAGTGGGGGAGGCTTACCATAAGTAAGTCAACAAATGTATATTTACAACTTGTAAAGAGTACTACAGGTAAAAACAAACCAGCTTAATGATAGATTATTGCAGGTTATTAATGATAGGTGAGGACTCAGAAAAGATACTCTGAAGACATGGCAGTTAAATTGAGGCCTGAAGAATGGGAAGGAGCCATTCAGGGAAACTGACGTGTGGGGATGTGGAGGGAGTGTTAAGGCTGAGGGTACACCTGTGTGAAGGCCTGGCAGTGGTGTTTCAGGGAAGTGAAAGGAGGTCACTGTAGCTGAAACTTCAAAGGCAAGAAGAAAATAGAGCAAGATTAGGTTGGAGAAGGAGGCAGAAGCCAGAGCAGGCCAGGCCTTTTAATCTATCTTAAGGAATTTGGATTTTATGGCAAAGTAATTGGACGACACCAAACTGATGTGTAAGTAGGACACAACATGGCCCAATATATTTCCATATTTATTGTGACTGATAAGCAGAAACTAGGTTAAGGAAAGCAAGAGTGGAAGTTGGAAAGCTAGCTGGCAGCCATAACAATAGCTCTGGTAAGAAACAATGGCAGTTTGGATTCATGCCATAGCAGAGGAGATGGAAAGAAGCAGATGGATTAGACATCTATTTATGAAAAGCAAATGAGAGGACTAGCTGGTGAGTTGGGGTTTGGGAGGGAAGGAGTGTGAGAAATCTAAAATAACTGGGAGAATGGATACCATTTACTGAAGTGGGGAAAAGTAAAAATAGAATTTATTCTTGATGGGGGGAAAGCAGGAATATAGAAATTAAGAGTTAGTTCTGTTTCAGATATTCATGGAGACTTGACATGTCAAATAAGCAACTGGATATCTGAACATATAATTTGGAGGAAATGTCTGGGTTGGAGAGATTAATTTGGGAGTTGCTAGCATTTTATAGTATTTAAAGTCATGGGGTTGGCAGAGATTACCAAGAAGGTGATTTTATAGAAAAGAAAGCAGAGAAAAGAGACCAATTTTCAGATGGGACTAGGAAGAAAACCCCCTGAAGGACAATGAACAATAGCAGTTACAGAAAAGTAGGTGACAGTGTCCTAGACTTCAGTGTGAGAGACTTTTTTTCTCAAGAAGTTGAACATGACCAACTATGTTGAAAACTGCTAAAAGGTGGAGTAGGATGAGGTCCAAGGAATATTGATTGGGCCCAGCAACACGTAGGCTGTTGACAGCAATAACTAGCAATTTTCAGTCACATGGTCGGGGTGGAAGCCAGACTGGAGTAGACTGAATAGAAAATCAGAGTTAACACATACTCATCTCTCTCATGAAGTGATGCTGTGAAAGGATCAGAGAATTAGGACTTCAGCTGGAAAGCAACAGCATAAGAATCTTTGTGTTGCCTTTTTTAAATGTGAGAATGGAACATGTTCATACATACTGAGAAAACATACATAATAAAGAATTTGATGATGAACAAGGGGAGGGAGGATAACTGAAGAAATGAAGACCCTGAGAAGGTAAGAGGGTAAGGAATTTAAATCACAAGTAGAGGAAATGACTTTTGATAGGAGAGAAAATGCACCACCTGTAAAAGAAAGGAAGGAGAAATAGGTCCAAAGGCCAAAGGATTTGTAGATTTGATGGTAAGAATATACTGGAGGTGTATCAGGGGTGGGCAGGTGTCGCAATAGTTTCAGAGGATCAAAGAAAAAGGATAAGATGAAAATAGTCTTCATGGGGAAATGAGCGTACTCTCAGACTCGCTCAAGTGTTCTCTCTCCCTCCCTCCCTCCCACCGCCCTTCTCTGTCTCTCTTTCGCAACCTGGTCTCATTTCTATTTTCTGCAAGTCACTTCATTCTTTTCTCACAGAACGCTTCTCTACCTGTATCAGAAGATGGCCACTCCAGGCACAGTTTCTGTGTTCACTCACTTCATGCCCTTAATAGAATAATACTGTATTTCTTCATTCCAAATTCCCAAGGGGAGAAAATTTGGTCCAGCTTTGGTCTGTTGTCAAACTCAGGTCAAACCACCCATGGTCAGAAGAACAAGGTCATTTGTACAGAGCTGTCAGACCCAAGCCCTTTGTGTGTTGGGAGAGAATTAATCCTTGGAGGAGGACATAAGCTGTCAGATACCCCATATTCATCTACCAAATTTATATTCTGAGATGCCAAGCTCTTTATCTTAGTAAGGAGTCCTTCCCTTCTGCCTTCTTTTCTAGTTTTATTTTTCTTGGGTGTTTTATTTTAAACTCTTCCCTGACGTGTAATTTCTCAAAATTTTGTCCTTCATTTCCTTTTCTTTTATTTTTATACTTTTCTCCCTTGCCAACTTTATTTGTGTCCACTGCTTCATCTGCCATATGTACATGGATAACCCTGAAATCTTTATCTCTGCTCCTATCAACTTCACTATCATTTAAAAACTGCCCCCAAAACATTTTCTTTTTTTTCTTGTATCCATAAGAAATGAAGGATGTTAACTAACTTATTATGGTGATCATTTTGTAATGCATACATGTAAAATTAAGTCTTTATGCTATGTACCTTAAACTTATATTGTGCTCTATGTCAATCATGGCTCAATTGAAAAAAACCCAACTGCCTCCACTTGAAGATCCTCTGGTCCTTTTATTTATAGCTGAACTCATTATCTTCTCCCCAAACCTACTCCTTCTCTCAGCTGCCCTATTACTGTTAGAGCCACTATTATCCTCTCAGGCATCAAGCCTGAAGCTTCAGAGATGTCTGACCCCCTACTTTCAAGGTCCATCAACTGAGAAGGAGCATCACCTGCATCTTTCCTTCCTCTCCACATCCTCTGTCGCTGCCCACTCATTACATCAATTTATGTGGACTATTCTCAACGTCTGCTATATCATCTTCCAGTTTACAGTCTCCAACCCAGATTATGAACTGTCCTGGCATTAATCTTCATAAGGCACATCCCCCCGGTGCTCTCCTCATCCACTCAAAAATAATCTTCAACAGCTCCTCCCTGCATACTCAGTAAAGTGGGTCCCATGCTTGGCAACTGCCATGACCTTTTAAGAAAACAAGCTTTATCTTCCATTAACATCAGTCAAGGTAGGCTGTTCAATCATCTCCTAACATACCTTGTATATTCCTAATAACAACATTTCTTTACATTCTTCTTCCTGAAGCCTTTTTTCAAAAGTGATCTTTCCCTACCATCACTTCCCTATTTTTTTGCATCTCTCCTATAGAAGACACATAATTAGACACAGTTTTTACCTTTATTTGTAGACATATCTTTTTGCCTCTGATAGACTAAAATTTGCCAAAGAACAGCTCTGCTCTGTCAGGCATACAACAGTGGCACTTCAAAGACATTTAATAAGTAACTTGATGGGGATTTACTAAAGCCTGATGCTAGCTAGTAATGTTGCTATTAAACCTTCATATAGTCCTATTAGATGTATGAATATGGACCTTTTCAATAAGATATTGAGTAGGACACTGAAACTTGTGTGCTATAGAAAGCTTAAAATAATAAGAAGGAATTTCTCTAGTCAAGCGCTGCTGATAAACGGGTTGCACATTAACATCAGTCCCTCAATACATTTATATGGTAAAAAGTAAAATTCAGCCACATAGGAGAGAATTAATCCATGACATATGTCAATAACTCTAAACTCTCATTCAAAAAAAAATAACACTGTGATAATCAAGCATACTCTCTTCATGGATTACTATTACTCTCATGTATTGTTGGTACCATGTTTGGAACCAAAATAAATGGAACATTGCAGCATCAAAAGGGTTAAAATATTTGCAGTTCTTTGGTCCCCAAGTCTTTAGCCTCTGATCTGTTGGCTTTTCACAACATAGCCTTTTAGTTAAAGTATAAAAGTCTATGTATCAGCTTGGGGATGTGCCGTTGGCATCACAGTTGGCAATAGTAATTGCTGGGGAGACGAAAGCTGAAAAACTAGTGGTCCTCATCACTGTTTTCCATCCTTGCAGAAAGAACTGCATGCTCACTCTTTTGGTATTTACCACATAAAAATAAAAATCCCCTATTTCTATTGCTCTTCCTGCACTTCTTTTAGAAACAGAGCAGAGGGGAAAAGCTCCTCAACATTGGTCTTTACAAGGATTTTATGGATATGACACCCAAGGCAACAAATAACACAAGCAAAATTAAATAAATGGAACTAAATTAAAGCCTTTCTGCATAACAAAGGAAATGATCACCACGTTGAAAAGGTAACTTGTGGAGTGGGAGAAAACATTTGCAAACTAGGTATCTGATAAGGGGTTAATATCCAAAATATGTAAGGAACTCATACAACTCAATAGCAAGAAACCAAACAGTCTAATTTAAAAATGGGCAAAGGTCCTGAATAGATGTATTTTTTAAAGAAGATATTCAAATGGTCAACAGGTTTATGAAAAGGTGCTCAACATCACTAATCATCAGGGAAATGCAAATCAAAACCACAAGATACAACTTCATATAAGAGATAACAAGTGTTGACAAGGTTGTGGAGATAACCCTTGCACACTGTTGGTGGGAATGGAGATCGGGATAGCCACTATGGAAAACACTGTGGACATTCCTCAAAATATTAAAAAAAGGACTACCATGTGATTCAGCAGTCCCACTTCTGGGTATATATGCAAAGGAAATGAAACCAAAGGGCTAGCTGTACACCCATGTTCACTGTAGCACTCTTATAATAGCCAAGACATGGGAACAACCTGTTAACGAAATGAATGGATAAATAAGATGTGTTATATATACACAATGGAATACTATTTGGCTATAAAAAAAAGGAAATCCTGTCATTTGTGATAAACATGGATGAAACTTGAGGACATTATGCTAACCACAAGTCAGATGGAGAAAGATACTCTATGATAATATCACCTATATGTGGAATCTAAAAAAAAAATCTAAACTTGTAGAAACAAAGAACAGATTGATGGTTGCCAACAGCAGGGTGGGGAGTGGGTGAAATGAGGGAAGGTGGCTAAAAGATATAAACTTTCAGTTATAAGATAAGTAATTTTTGGGGATCTAATGTACAGCATAGTGACTGTAGTTAGCAATACTATATTGTATATTTGAAAGTTGCTAAGAGAATAGATTTTGAAAGTTCTCATCACACAAACAAAAATAGCCATGTGAGGTGATTGATGTGTTAACCAAACTTATTGTTCCAATTATATTTCACTATATATTCATATCAAACCATTACACTGTACACCTTAAGCTTATATAATCATTTGTGTCAAATTACACCTCAATGAAGTTGGAGGAAAAAGAAACGAAGAAAATATTTTGTTATTTACATGAAATGTTCATTTCTGCTTAAATTTTTTTCAGTTCCTTTACACAGGCCTCTTGAGAATAGCTGTCCTAACAGTGAGACAGAACTAACTACAAATCAGCAGATGTCACTCCTTAACTGATCCTCAACTGCCCTCCCTTGTCAATTTCAATTGGTTATTATTTTTTCTGCACATTTCAACTGCCTTTTCCCCATTACCAATTTCATTTTCCATTTTCAACCTCTAAGGAGCCTCCAAAATCCACTGGGGCTAATATTTTTTCACATTGCCTGCATAAGGACCCAGATGAAACGTAAGTGTTCTTTTTGAATCTCAACACAAATATATGTAAGGTTTACAGTAGCCAACTGGAACATGTTTCTACTCTGTGGCTATCCCTTTGTAGGAGAGATAAAACTGTTCAGTATATTTTTTTCTGATGAAAGGCACAGTTTTAGTACATGGGACAAGCACTGGTAAAAATTTGCTACTGTTTCAACAACACTGGGTAGACATTGATTATCTACCAAGAACCAAGCGCTGTTGTGGGGGGAGATTCAACAGCTATAAAACATAACTGCTTTTTTGCCTCCATGGTTCTTATATTCAAGACTGACAGAACAACAAAAAATTATAATATACACTAGGTTGATGGTGATAGGTACTCTGGGAGAAAAAAGTACGATAGAGAATGGGAAATGCCAGAGGGGTGCTTACAGTCTTAAAAAGGGCTTTCCAGTTGGGACATCTGAGTAAAAACCTGATAACAAGGGAGCAAGCCATGTGGGTATCTGGCAAGGACTTCTTGGGCAGAGGGAACACCTAGTGCAAAGGCGCACGTAGGCTGTCACAAGCAGTAAAGAGTTTTACGCTAAGCATCTGCCAGGGACAAAAATCCAGGCAAGGCTTTTGTTATTGCTATAAAGAATCCACCTACAGGAGAGTTTGATCAGCTTAAGATGAACATGAGTGCAGATCTGTTTAGTGTTCTCTCTCAGCCATGACCTCATCGCTAATTCTGACAGCCTGGGCCTTGGATGTGCAGTCAGGCAAACCTGGATGAAGCTAGAAGGGGGAGGTTTTGGTAGCTGTGTAGCCCCGATAGTTCTTCATCTCTCTCTCTATATTAATACTAATCATAATCTACATTTAATCATATGTAGTCACTGACACCAAGTTTTAACTTAACTTAAAATATAGTCCATGACCATATATGAACTAAGAAGTGAACATAATAGAATTCTACCTCAGATTAGCTACCGCAGACAGCCAGAACATAGGGCTATTGAGAACAAAAGGTTATTTCCCATGATGCCAAGTGCATTTTCAATGTTGTCTTCTTCTAGTCAGAACAACATAGTAAAGAGGTCTTTATGAGTAACACTAAGTCTTATATAGAATTTCCAGAGATTGTTACACTTATATACAACAGAGATAATCTTCACTGGGTCTATCCATTCCATAGGCTAGCATAATAGTCTAAAAATTCTCTTCTAGCACAGCAAGCCACATCTCCTTCTAAGGGGTTTCCAATTTACTGAGGAGAACGTTTTCCTAAAGCTTCTTTTACATCCTTGGAGGCCACTCCCACCCTCACTAAGAATAAAATGTTATTAAGAACTGAATAAGTGGACATTTGAAAGCTGCTAGGTTGTTTGTTTTGGCTCATCTTTGATTTGTTTGGAGATTGAATTCTTTACACGTGAAGATCAGTATTTGTCTCATGAGTATAAAGGTTTAAAAGACTACCAAGATTTCTTTAGCAAAGAGAAGGTGCTTGAACATCCAAATAGGTCATGATGACTTATCAGTAACTGAAAATAGTATTTTATGATCACACTAGTTCTCTTTGTGGGTCATTTAGATTTGCTTTAGGTATCTGATCTGTGTTGGCTATGGTAGATTTGAACAAACACAGAAAAAGCCTTTAAATATGGCTAGGTACATTGTTTGAGATCCAAATCAAGTATTGATCATTTTGACTGGCTTGGTATAAATTTAGAATTATTGTAATGTAATGTGTTGAGGTTGTTCCATACTTATATTTAGGAATGGCCAGAGAGGATATTTCTACATCCTGTAGAAATCAAATCAACTATGCTGTAATCAAATCAACAATGTAGAAATTGACCAGCATTTTTTTAACTTTACATATTTTAATATGTAATATGTCAATTCTTATTCTTGATATTGTGAAGAAGTCATTGGAAAGGAGACATTTACCATTCTTTTCCCTCAAAAAAGAACGCAATTTCCTTTCCCCAAGAAAGAATGCAATTAACGTGGAATCTTTAATTTTAGATGGGAAAAGGAACACAATAGGTCAATTAGACCAAATTCAAAAGAGTAGTTTTTACTGTAATTATAATTAAAATATATATTATTCTGATTTTTTATATACATACAGTACACTATAATCACTTGCAGAATTTCTTTTTTAAACTAATGGGAACTTATCTTACAAATGAGATTTGTGAACTCTTGTAAATACTCCCTCCACCAGTCATGTACTCCACAGCTTTAAGCTGTGATGTGCCAGAGCAGAGGCTTACAGACTTAAGTCAGTTCTCCTGGGTTAGATTCTTAGCTCCCCATTTACTAGCTGAATAAATCCAGGCAAGAAAATTAGCTTTTTTTGTGTCTATGACAGTAATAGTATCTACCTTGTGGAGTATTGGAGGACTGAATGAGTTAGCACATACAACATTCTTAGAATAGTGGCTGGCACATGGTGAATGTTCAGTAATGTTAGCCATTATTCTCGTGTGTGATAAAGTGAGGAATTATCACTAGTCTTAATGGGATGAAGTACTAGATACAATTCTTGTGCTTTTTATTGCATTTCATTCACTTTTTACAGAACGTAGTATGCTTTCTGGTCTGAGAGCTAGCTGTACAAGGAAGCAGAGAGGGATGGCTCCTTTAAGTGAAACTGACCCCTGCGTATAGTGCCTGAAATTAGAGGAAGCTTGTCAGTGTAGGCAGAGGAGAGAGTAGATCAATCTGACCTCCCACTTTTCTTTTTTAATCTCACGGAAATTAACGGAGGGTATCTCATGCAGATCATTAAATTAACTGTTCCTGCTTAAGGTTTAAAACTTGGTTCCTGTGGAGTAAACTTAGGTTTTTGATAGTCATCCAAAATCCTTGTATCTCTTCAGTTTCATTGCAGAAAAAATACTAAATTTAAACAGTAGATTGTTGCATTAAATCGGTATTTATTTCTCCCAAGAGCCATGCTTCTGGAGAAAAGAACAGAGAACCCTCCATTAATGTATCTAGCTGATGGTGTAATGATGTACAATTGTTTGCTAACCCCTGCAATTCAGAGTTATTGTCTTGGAACACAAGATTTGATTATCTCTCTTCCCTACATAACTATAAATGTTAAGATAAACTATAAAAGCATCAATCAGCCCATTGTTCAATTCAGCTCCCAGACATTGCTTCTGATGGCCTACGGTTCTTTTGATCAATTAGTCTACTTGCCACAAAAACTCAGGTTACTAAAATTAAAGGGGAAGGGATGGTTTCTTTTGGTTCCAACTCTAAAACATCTTATCAGAACAGGTGTACTTAAACACAGTAAACTTTATCTTACGTGTCCTCTGTCTCAAACTGTACAATCGGCCCTGGAGGTGGAGCCCTCACAACCTGCTCACCCGAACGGGGGCGTGTCTGTGGGTGTCCGCACCCGCGCAGCACACGCAAAGACCCTCTTTTCTAGGGCAGCCCAATTAAAGTTCCACTCTCACCTGAAAGGCTGTCAACTCTCACGCCCCTCCCTGTGCGCACAGCCTCCTCCTCGCTCTCCCACCCCTTACGCCCCGCCTCCGAAGTAGGATCCCCCACTTTCATTGGTAGGCCCTCCGCTCACTCCTATTCCAAAACCAGTCACTTGAGTTCTGGAGGAGAGCGGCGGAGCCAATGGGAAAGCTTACTGGGGCAGCTGCCGGGTCCCGAGAGCCGGGAGGCGGTGCCGGGAGCGGGATGCTGGCAGGGGATTAGTTGCCTTTTGGAGTGAGGAGCGGGCGGCGGCGGCGGCGGCGGCGGCGGCGTTTGCGGTGGCTAGGGATCCGCGAATAGCCGGACACCTCGAGGCCCTTACCCCAGCCCCGGGTCCCAGAAGCAAGGGTCCCGGCCCTCCCTGCAGCTGCCGGGCTCTCCCGCGCTAGCAGCCCGCGCGCTGCGTGATCCGAGCGGTTGCCCCACTCCCCTGTCAGCGCGATGCCCGGGGCGGCGGAGGCTCCGCGTTCCTCGCGGCCCCGGCCGTGACCGCCACACCGAGACCGGCCCGGCAGCTGGGGCCGCTGGACGTTTGTTTTCGCAGCGCACCCCTCCCCCTCGCCGAGGCGGCGGGGGTGCGCGCTGGGGAGGGGGAGCCGGGAGACTCCGCCCCTCCCACACCCCCGCCCCTCCCCCTTACACACTCGCACGCACCGCCGCGCCGGCTCCCACACGCTCGCGCGCCTCCCGCTCCGTGCCTCGGGATCGGCCGCCGCAGTCCCGGGCCCGCGGAGCCACCATGTCCACTGCCTCCTCCTCCAGTTCCTCTCAGACCCCTCATCCTCCGCCGCAGAGGATGCGGCGCGGCGCCGCGGGCTCCCCGCCCGCCGCCCCCGCCGCCGGGAGCGGGAACGGTGCGGGTGGCGGCGGCGCGAGCTGCGCCCCGGCAGCGGGAGCCGGGCGGCTGCTGCAGCCCATCCGCGCCACGGTGCCCTACCAGCTCCTGCGCGGTAGCCAGCACAGTCCCACGCGCCCGCCCGCCGCAGCCGCCGCCGCCTCGCTGGGCAGCCTCCCGGGGCCCGGCGCGGCCCGCGGCCCCAGCCCGCCCAGCCCGACGCCACCGCCGGCCGTAGCCGCGACCGAGCAGGCGCCGCGGGCCAAAGGCCGCCCGCGACGGTCCCCCGAGAGCCACCGGAGGAGCAACTCACCTGAGAGACGGAGTCCCGGCTCGCCGGTGTGCAGAGGTAGCAAGTCCAACCCTTCCGTCCTCGCGGGCTGCGTCTCCCCGACGGTGCCCTCCGTGGAAACTTCAGCCTCTCCGGGCTTCTCTTTCCTAGTGCATTACCGAAGGTGTGAAAGTGGCTTTGGGAATCCCACCTCCCTGCGGTCGCTGCTGGGTTTGGAGGAGCGAACTGCAAAGCAACTTTTATTTGACCCTCCTTCCGCCCCTCTGATTTTATCTTCCATCGCTCGCCTGCATCGAAAGGTTTTTCAGTTTTAAGAGCTGATTAGCTCACTCATGTGCTCGCTTTTTGTAGCAGGGGAAGGAGGAGCTGGGTTGAAAACACTTAAAAAAAAAACACGCACACAAACTCTGGCAGCCGATAAGGTGGTGGTTGTAATTTCTACAGCCCCTTTGTGCTTCCTACAAAGTTCCTAACGTGTCTGTGACTACCGGGATACACATACCTTTTTCTTTATTGGAGGAGTAGTGGCAGTAGTTTTAATGTAAGGATATCTTGGATGTGTAGAGGGGACAGATTTGGATGTGCCACTGAAGTGTATTGTGTTTTGTTTTCCGGTCTCCCTCTTTTCTCTATATAGTCAAATGCATCAGAGCAGTTCTGCACTGAAAACAGTACTGCCCAACTTAAGATTTTCATGGTAAATTTGTAAAGACCTGTTTGTGGAGTGTACTCACTCTTTCCTTCCATTTTTAAGTACACTTAACAGTTCAGTTGAGCTGTTAAAGGATCTAAAGTTTCTTTTTTGTTAGGTGTCAAAGATAATGGTGATCTGTTGGATGCTGTCGGCTTCCCTTAATGTTTTCTGTTTTGGTTTGGTTTTGTTTATGTCTAGGGACACGGTGCATGATCTAGTGGAGTCCTGGGGGAGAAAAGGAAGATTAGCCAAAACAGGGACTTAAAGCTCATAAGGGAGAGTGGAATAGCTGATATTATTAGATACCAGGCTAGAGCTACAGATGCTGCTCCTGCATTGTGGAGAGAATCGGTTATACCGAGTGGAAAAATCTCCGCTTGGAAGGGAGCTCTGTACAGTGTTTATGTGGTATGTGGAATTTTTTTTAATGGAATTCTCTTGATGAAGGTCTTAGACTTGGAGAAAGTGATTGTGTTATGATAGGTTGCTGTTTTAGTGTTTTGTTTTAATATTTCTGACCTGTAATTAGTGTGTTACTAAGGCACTTGTTTTCAGACCACTTGATGGTGAGGCAGGGTGAGATGTAGTGCAGTGGCATGTGTACATGAACACCAAGAAATGCATCCTGTAATCTGTATGCACCAGGAGGAATTTGCTCCCCCACTCCTCCCCCAGGTCATGCCAGCTGCTGCAGAAACTGACATCCTCCAGCAAATCCTGAATGAATGAATGAAAACAACGTGATTGCCCTAATAATGACCACAACTGAACACACACATCTTTGGCTGTATTTTATAGAAAAGGCCACTATTTTCTAACAGATTAATGCCATATGCAACTCCCTTGCATATTTTCTGGAGCTATGTGAAATGAGAGGTAACAGAAGGAAAAGAAGGCAGCAGTTAGATGAATTTTTGAATGATTTAGCTTCAACAGCGCATAGATTGAGTTTTGGGATTTTCTTTTAGGAACTAATATAAGAGCTAGAAAATAAGCATTGCAGAGAGATTATATACAGAGGGTTTTGTGGGCAGAGTAAGAGTAGTTTTAGCAATTGCTGCAACAATATAATGGCCATCTAGTACCTCCTCCTCTTTTGTTGATAAACACTAACATCTTACAACAGATTATAGTACAACTTGTTTTTCTGCATCTTTCAAAAGGCCTAATCGTTTAGGAATTACATGGTCCATCATCAGGTAGTTTTAATTAAATTTGTAATCAGGCTTACACTGTCCTCTTTGTTGTAGTAGGGCACATCCGAGTTTAATGCAATTTTAATGCAACCGTGATGAAAACACTTTTCTGAGTCTGGTTGTGCAGCAGACAGATTTGCATCATCAGAGCTTGCATTGGAAAGGGAAGAGGCTTTTCTGCTCTTTTCAACACCAGGTGGTTTTGTCAGTTTTCTTGCGTTTTAGAGATTTTGAAGAAGGCAGGCTCTTCTGCCTCCATTCCCTGATTACATTACCTTTATGTTACTTCACATCCTGCCTTGCTTCTCTCTACCGAAATTAAAACTGTACAACTAACCTATTCTGTTTACTTAGCCATTTAAAATCCGTTCTATGTACAGTTGAACAATTTTTCAAAAGATTATCTACTCAGTTTCATTTGAATTCTGCAAGGTTCTGACTTCAGTGGATTTTAGCCTCCACAGGTCAAGGCTCCCGCCGCCGCTGCTGCAGACACTGACATCACTATACTGCATGAATGAAAAACAACGACGTGCTCCATTTCTTGCTCTCCACCTCCTCCCTTTTCTGCACACTCCTGTGTGTATGTGTGTTTGTTTAAGAAGGTGCTATGCTGCATTTGAAACTACATTTAAAAATCCTCAGTTAAGATTGTGGCTCAAGGGATATTTATTAGTATAGAGGCATATTGTTTACAAAAAGCTTCAAGTGCTGTGAGCATTTGGGCTAGAGGTGACATAACTGAGAATTCTGTATTTTTTATCTGGACTTTTATCTATGGTGTTCATGGAAGAAAATGTAGGAGCTTTAAACAATATTCTTAGTAATTGTTCTACCAAGAAGAAATGACACAATATAATTTCTAAACATGTTAGATCATTGTTATTCCCCTCTTAAACAGTTGCATTTGTAATATGTATATTTACAAGGTTAAGTCTAGAGTAATAAATGATATTCACAAGGCTGAAGAAAAGCTGAATTTTGAAAATAGTCACATCAATTTTAATGTATTATAAAATCCAGCAAGAAGATGGTAATTTCCTTCATTTTGGTAGCATAGTTTTAGATAATTTAAACGGGTATCATAACAAGATACATAAATCTCCAAACACTTCGCTCTATAAAGAGGACATGGAGTTTTACAAATTGAAACTATCTTGTCTATGTATATGGATCATATTTTTGTTAGTATTTTAAAAATTATTTTGTAATTTTAAAACTTAAAGGATTGCTATCTACATTCATTTCTTTACTTGTCACTCTCCCCCTTGTTTGGTTCTGAAGGGTCTTGAAGTGGTGAATGACAAGCTGCTGAATGCATCCACAGGCTCCCTGTGATGTGTTTGTAATAGATGTAAAATCATAAAGTATTATGCAAATAGTTTTTTTGTAATGGTAATACACCAAGTCTACCTTTGAGATAAGTAAAACTACTTAAAAGGGAATATAGAATAATGTTAGTGTTAAAATTAATGATCTTTAAGTGAAAATCAGGAGTAACAACCAAAAGAAAATTATAATAGAGTTGCTTCTTTCTGAAACCTCACAGAGCAAAGCCTATTGATTTAAAAACAAAACAAATACTCATAATTTTACTGTGCATGATAGTAAGTATCAATTGGAAATCCTCTTGTTTTATTTTTTTGGTAAATATTGAGCATGAGGATGAGTTACAAATTCTAAAAGATATAAAAAACAGTTGCATTAGAATACTCTGGATGGAGAATACTGCTCATTTTTAAATGTACCAAATCTAGTAACATGGAAGAGCTTGTAATTTATTGGCTCCTGCATTGATTCCTGATTTAACATAACAGATTTATTTCAGACTAATATTCTTAACAGATTATTAACTCTGGAGTGAAATTTGATTAGAAGTTTTCATAAGTATCTTGAGAGCCTTATTTTATACATTAAGAAGTAATTATTATATTTTAAAAGAAAATACAAAGCCAGCCAGCATATGTTGAATTGACTATAGTATGTGTGTGTGTGTGTGTGTGTGTGTGTGTGTGTTTAATCAATTAATTTTCTTTCAGTTTATCTTTTCATTAAATTTCCCTTTTTGAATCATCTTCATGCTGTGCTTAGTATGTGGAATGCCAACATTTTTAATTACTTTTTCTTTTTAAAGATACCCAGACATTCTCTTCCTATAAAGTTACATCTCACAATAATATTCTTGGAAATAAAGGTCCTTTTCCTCCCCCACTCCCCTTTGAAAATTTCCTTAGATAAGCTTATTTCAGAGCTTTCCTATAATAGAGTGAAAATAGTTAAAAGTTTTGGCTTTTTTCCCCTAAAGTGACAGGTTTCAAATACTGATTTTGGGGAAAGGTTTTCAGCCTTTGAGAACTGCACTAAGTATCAGCAATGTTCACTAATTATGTATTTAATTTTTCCCATCAGTTATGGTCTGTAAAATGTCTAGATCAGTGGATAAGTAGCAAAATAGAGAAGTGAATTTAGAGACATCATTTATTCTTTAACTACTGTCTTATGTTCAAAGATTATATTCCTCTCAAATAATTATTTCTCTAGGCATATTGAACATCATATATCTAAGATATTCAAAATCACTTTGGTCAGTTTAGCTGTATGTAAAGTTTTGTGTGTATATATTGAACTAAAAATTATTTCATTATTTACAGTAATTTTTTATGGGAGGACACTTCATTCACCACAGTGTTTCTTTAAGGTTTTAGTACAAATTAGTTAACACTGAGGAAACATTAAAGGTCACTGGCATCCTTGTGATTTTTATTTTCTGATAATGAGGACTAAATGTGAATTAAGAAAACAAAGGAGTAATTGAGCTCCATGGCAATAAATAACATTGGAAATAAATGGCAATGTTTGACAAATGACCAATAGGAGAAGATTTTACTTAAGTCTGAAATTTTTTAAATTTCTGAAAATCTGAATTATCAAACCTCCATATAGTTAATAATCTGTCAAGGAATCTATACTAATGGCTTTGTTGCTCTTACATTTAGTTCAGTCTTTTCTCTAGAGCTTTAGGTTCCCAGATATCATCCATGTGGACATTCCCAAAGCACCTATCTTTGATCAGTGCCTGCTGGTAGTGTCTTTTGTCTTTAATATATAATTTTGTTCTGTTATTAAATGTCAGAGAAACCAAATCAACAATGCTTTTTCTGTCCTATATATGTTTATTTTAACAAGAGGTTGAGCTTATATAGCTGATGATGGTCCCTACCTGAGTTTGCCACAAGTTAAGTGGAGGACAGAGAGAATGCTTCTCGTCTATGGATATAGAAAGCCTAAAGAACTGATGGACGAGCCAGAAGCCACCTCTCTTTCCCTCTACCCCTCATCTGGACTCCTGGAACTGACCATGATTCTACACATCATTCAGCTGATTCTAGAAAAATAAGATTTGTGTTTATTCTGTGAAAGAAATTATAATGGTTTAGTAGTAATTTTGAAGAAAATAAGGATTTTACTTACATCATGAACAAATTGTGGAAAAGTACTTTTTAGGAACAACATGGCAGATACTTGTAAGCAGTGTTGTTTGGTTCAAGTGAGTGTTTTCAAGGCAAATACCAGGAAAGGGCAAATTTGCAAACATCTGAGTGATTTCTATGTTGTGTCTCTAAATGTAGGTAGAAAGGAAGAAAACATTTTGAGTGCTTACTATATGCGAAGCACCTATATTTTATCATCGAGAAAGTGAATTTGAAGTGCAGATCTGATTGCAGTGTTCATTCCACAAGACTATCCTGTTGCCCTTAATTAAAAAAACTTTGATATTGCTGATGAGCTGTGATTTCTGAGCTAAAAGAATTACCAAAGAGTTGGCTTTTTGTTGTTTCCAAAGTACTGTCAAGATAGGCTTTGACATTTTCAGAATATCTAAAAATTTAAGGATGTGAATGTAAACTGAATTAGAATATGGATGTATCGGTCATTTTTCTCCATTTGTTTCTCACATAAAAGTATGTGTGTGCGCGCATGTGGGAGAGAGAGCACAGAGCAACCCTTGTTCCTGAGGGCTTAAGGATATGAACGGGATTGCATATGGCCCTCCTTACATCTAGAATCTGTGCTACTCTTGAATCATGTGATAGTGAGCAAAAGTACTTTCCTCCATGAATATGAAAAGTTAGTTGTATGTGGTGGTCGACAGATGAATTCTTCATGAATCACTAAGCAGAGGCTCTGGTCTCAGGTGATTGTCCCAGCAACTGGTGCTGAGTTCATTTAGCCTTCCCAAGAGCGAACTGCACTGTAATTTGTGGTTTGACCTCTGTATAGTTTGTAACTTAATGAAGTGCCACCACGGTACACTTTAATGATGGCTCACTAAAAATAAGGATGAGTTAAAAAACTAGTGAAGCCCATTATTATGTGGCAAGGTTGCTGTCCAGAATTGTCTTCCAAGTTACTAGAATTAAGAAATCCACTAAACTTCTGAATGTGTTTCATAACAAGGAGGCAAAAACTCCTACAAATTGTTACCTGAAGACTAAATACCTGTGAACTATTGTCAGTAATAGCCCCTTATTTAGCAAGGATGGCCATTGGAATAACTTTTGTGATTAGTCCATTAAGTTAGTTTTAATTTTTACATTACTAAAAAATTAACTGTTTCATGAAACATTTTCTAAAATTATGACTCATTGTTTTTTTTTTTCCCCACACAAGAGATTTTATCTAAAAGAGCCAGTGGCTGCCCCTAGAGGTGGGGTGGGGAGAGAGAGAGAGAGAGAGAGAGAGAGAGAGAGAGAGAGAGGGAGCAGCAGCTGTGGTGCAGAGTGGTGCCTTTTATTGTGGCAGATCCACTCAGCCTGTTGCCTTGGGGGAGGGTCAGTATGTTTAGAAATAAGGCGGGATAACCCCGGGCAAGACCCAGGCAAGCCCAGACATAATTCTCACCGCCTTATGTGCTTGGGACCAGAGGAAAATGGAGGATAAATTACTATTTTCTTATATTCCTCCCTTTTCTGTTTTATAAGTGGTAGAGGATTTGGGAAGGGGTGAAGGTTAGTCTTCCTGCTGATTAGGGGCGATGAAGTTCATTTTTGTATTGATGGGGGGCGGTCCTCAGATGAGCCCTTGGTCTGCAGTGGCGATGGCATTTTCTAGGTTCATTAAGGATCATCGTCTTTGGAGAGAGTTTGGTAATCCAAATTGAAGGCCGGTGTTGGGCGAGAAGGAGCGACCGGGGAAATGGACGATGAGCCCGTGGAGGAGGATCGGGCAGTGAGGGTTCCCAAAGCAGCTCAGGTTCCCAGAACGACTCAGGAGACACGGGCCCACGCAAGAAATTTTATTATCTAAAAGAGAGTGGCTGCCCCCAGAGGGGGGTGGGGAGAGAGAGAGGGAGCAGCGACTCATTGTTTTTTAAGCTGAACAAACAAGACATAACTGAACTCTGTGCCTTAATTAGTTTTATTAAAACTATTATTTACTTAAAAATGATTACTATAGATAATATTGAATATAAGATTGAATGAACATTGACTTAGAACTCAGGTTGCCCTATAAATGACTATAAATTTGCTTTGGGGATTCTCTTTTTTTTTCTGATGCAGGTGGAATGAAGCAATCTGTGGCTGCATTATTCCTTGAAAGAATATCTTGGCTCTTTTTCTGTAGTATTAATTATCTAGTTGATGACCTAAGAAACTTTTTCATATAGTTCTATGAGAGAATCTTAGAAATAAAAAGGTATATAGATTTGGAGTTAAGAGACTTGGGTTCCATTTTGAGATTTAACTTTTGACTTACAACAAGTCACTAATACTTTGCATCATATTTTCCCTATCTTTAAAATGAGAGAGGTGGGGTTTTTGAGATTTTTGTAGGGAAAAAAATTCTGCTATTGAAAAATAAATGTATTAAACTAGATAATTATTTTTTAATAACTCTCGCCCAAGTTTACTGAGTGTAACTGACAGGTAAAAATTGTACGTATTTAAGGTATACACTGTGATAATTTGGTACACATATGAATTGTGAAATGATTACCACAATGAAGCTAATTAACACATCCATCACCTCATACTTACTTTTTCTTTTTGGTGTGTGATAAGAACCCTTAAGACCTACTTTTAGAAAATTTCAAGTATACCATCCAATGTTACTAAGTATAGTCACCATACTATACATTAGATCTGCAGAATTTATTCATCTCATAGCTTAAAGTTGTGCCCTTTGACCAACATCTTCCCATTTCCCTGCCAGCCCCTGGCAAATCACCATTCTACTCCCTGGTTCTATGAAATTGACTTTTTTAGATTCCACATATAAGTGGATAATACATATTTATTTTCTGTGTCTGGTGTATTTCACTTAGTACCATGTCCTGTGGGTTCATCTAGGTTGTTGCCAGGGTCAGGATTTCCTGTTTAAGGCTGTGTGATACTCCATTGTATACACACCACCTTTTTTAAATCTGTTCCTCCATCAGTGGATGCTTGGGTTATTTCCATATTTTAGCTGATATGAATAATATAATGAACATGAGAGGACAGATATTTCTTCAAGGTGCTGATACCATTTCCTTTGGATATATACTCAGAAGTAGAATCACTGGATATATGGTAATACTATTATTAAGGAACCTCCATACTGTTTTCCATTCCTACCAATTAACATTCCCACATTAATGGTGTGTAAGGGTTCTCTTTTCTTCACATCCTCACCAACACTTGTTATCTCTTGTCTTTTTGATAATCATTCTAAAAGGTGTGAGGTGATAGCTCATTGTGGTTTTAATTTGCATTTCCCAGATGGCTAGTGATTTTGAGCACATTTTCATGTACCTGTTGGCCATTTATATATCCTCTTCGGAAAAATGTCAGTTCAGATCCTTTGCCCATTTTTTAATTGGATTGTTTGTTTTTGTGCCATTAAGTTGTATGAGCTCCAGATATGTGGTCTGTGTATATTTTCTCCCATTTCATAGTGTGCCTTTTTATTTTGTTGATCATTTCCTTTGCTGTGCACAAGCTTTTTCATTTACTGTAGTGCCACTTGTTATTTTTTGTTTGTGTTACTTATATTTTGATGTCATATTCAGAATGTCATTGCCAAGATCCATGTCAGGGAGCTCTTATATTTTCTTCTAGGAGTTTTATGATTTCAGGTCTTTTATTTAAGTCTTTTACCCATTTTGAGTTAATTTTGTGTATAGGGTAAGATAAAGGTCCAATTTTATTGTTTTGCATGTGGATATGCATTTTTCCCAGCACCATTTGTTGAAGAGACTATTCTTTTCCCATTGTGTCTTCTTGGCACCCGTGTCAAAGATTAGTTGACAATATATGTGTGGATTTATTTCTGAGCTCTTTGTTCTGTTTCACTGGTCTGTGTGTCTGTTTTTATGCCAGTGCCATACTGTTTTGATTATTACAGCATCGTATAGTCTTAAGTGATTCTTCATAGAATGAGTTATCATTTATTGAGCTTTTATGTCAGCCACTAGTCTTCACTGGAACACAATTTCCTCATCTGTGAAGAGAGGTTATATAAAAGTATATGGAAAGGATGTTTTGAGAAGCTAAATAATTTGCCTAAGGTCAGGCAGCCTGCACAAAGAGCCCAGAGGGCCCATTTAACTCTCTAGTCCCCACTTCAAGTTAGCTGGGAGTTGCTTTTGGAACCCAATTCTTATGGGCATGGGAAAGCATGCACAATGGGTTATCCCATTTCTTATACAGATAAGTCACAGAAGGGCCAAAAATAGCTTTTGGAAGGTTGGATGAAGAGAAAGTTAACTGTGACTGGACTCTTAGGTTCACAAAACTTAAAATAGCTGCAAGTATTCCTAGTGATTCAGGCTACAGGTATGCATTTAAGAATGTCATGGCACTTTAAAACTTTATTATGCCATTAGTAGGACTTCCCCTTGGTCCTTAAAGGACCTACCAATTTAAGGCAGAATTCAGATTTAATATTTTAAAAGCTGCCTTTCACATGAAATCTCAAATTCTGGATAGAATAAGGTATTTTGTATTTTCATATTTGTCAGTGTAAGCTTGACAGTTATAATAAAGTATCTTAAGGCTCCAGTCATCCCTAACATGATTCCATAGTTTACCATCCTTTGGTATTTTAGCAGCATTCAGAAAATAATATCTTCTTATTTCTCATTCTCATGGCAGAACAATGAGGTGTATTCTCTTCTCCATTTACACCTGCTTTGGCTCTTTCACTCTTTCTAGGTTTGCTGATGTGATACAGAAAAGATATTTCGGTCTCCGTTTTAATAATTTCTTCCAGGGTGTTCAGCATTTTTTCAGTGCCACTTGTGCTTACTGTACACTCTTTTTAATGGTCAATGTGGAGCATGAGTCCTTTCATATGTAAAATTAGGAATGGTGTTTTTATTATGATATTGAGTGTCATATAGAGTCTATGTGATAGATGAAGTTTCTCATGGCATTTCTTCTGTAATTATATTTACTTTCTTAGTTAAATACATCAATTTATAAGTTGGATTAGTGAAGGTAGGATATGTATCTTAATAACTAAAAGGGCTCAGTTATTCAGAGTTACATCAGGTCTAGGCATGAGAAACTTTGCTATTCTCATGTAAGCCTATGAAGTGATCTTTCCATGAAGGTTCAAAAAGGTCACAGTAAAATAGAAATTTGCTGTTACAGTCACTGGTGGTCTCTAAACAAAGTATATTCATGATATTTCTGTGAGAGGTCTGTGGCAATGTCATTTTCTTTCCTCTAAACTATTTTGGAAGTAATCTGATGCATTGCCCTGAAAAGAACTGACTACCCTTTTCCTGCCTAAAATCAGGTTATTTTATTGTCTGGTACTTACTAAACGGGTGTTAGCAAACATTGCTAAATGCAGTTTCATTAGTATTGTAAAATTGGGGACTTAGACTGTGCTCAGAGATAAGACTTTTTTTAAATACAATATTCCACGATATTTTGATCAGATAGCTTTAAAAAAATTATTTTAAAATCCTATTTACTCTTTACATGCCAGAGTGACCCATCACCTAGTTCAATCGATTGCATTTGCTTACTGTGTTTTTTTGGTTAACATATGGCCAAAATTTAGTGTAGCTCTAATGTTATTTCAGTGATAGTTGTTTCATTCATTCAAGAAATCTTTGTTTCAGGTATTGTGCTAGTTGTTGGCAATATGTTGGTGAGTAAAACTAAAGGATTTTCTCCTTCTTTAACCCAATATTTATTGAGTCCCTACTATGAGGAGCTCTGATCCTTACAGAATACATATTGTAAGTGAAATTGATATGCCCATATTTGTATTTCTCAGCAAGGGCGGTTCATTTAAAATTTGCCAAAGATTCAACCCCACTGTTTTCTCTAACCTTTGGACTTCATATATGAATTACGTTCTTAGGCAATGTTACTTTACGCTTTTGAGTATCCTTTTTTGAGTACCAGATACACTTTTTAAATGCTTTTCTTCCATTAGATGAATCTTAGGAGAGCTTCATCCTGTGGCTTCTGTAATATACCTAGGTCTGTATTGCTGCCTGAACATATTATAATATTTGGCTATCGTTTGGCCTATAATGATATCATTGATGCTTTTTCTCAACACATACATTCACATCCTCTCAGAATTCTGAACTTTATTGTTGGATGTGGCTTCTTGTGTAAAAATGTTGTAATATGTAGTAATAATGTTGTGTGGTAATACCTGCACAGTGGTGTTCTGTGAGGCTATTGAGATGAGGAGGACTTAACTTTGTTGTTACTGAGCTAGAATGGAAAATAAGCTTTTCCTGTGTTGGATTACCATTTACTTGATATCTTAGTCAAATGCACAAAGACTTAACCTATCTTTAATATACTCAGAATTTACTTGTTTTCAATTTTTATCTATTTATAGTTTTTACCTGAAGGAATTACTAGTATTATTATAGACTTGCTTACTCAGTTTTGTTTAGTTAATCCTTAGAACACTTGCTGTATTCTACTTCATATTAAGCCATGTGGTCAAAAATAACATCTTTATTTAGATATTCTTTTTAATGGAATAGATACTACATTTACTGTCATGGTAAAACAGAAGTTAGGTGAACCATACTTTCTGGGTTGATTTTATTTTTTTTATGTTGCATACAGAATATTGAAGGAAAACTTATAGTCCCTGAATATAACCATATAATAAACCATCTAAACTTGTGTATAGAAATTTTAGGAAATTGGAAGGGATAAGAAAAGTAATGAAATATTAATATTTGTTTTATCATTTTTAAATGTTATTCCATTCTTGAATTAAGTGCCTCAAAAAGTAAAATAAAATAACTATATAGTACACTCTCTAAATCTTTGATTAGACTCACTGTATTATTTCCATAATTAATACAGCAATTTTAGAGGCTTTAACAGCTTAGTTATGATATTTCATCTATCTTACCTCAGTGTTTCTATAATTCTGCACTCAAGGTAATTTTGGTGGATGTATGTGCTTCACCAAATAGCACCTTGTCATTTTTAACATTCCAGCATCCAGCATGATGCCTGGTGCTTAGAAGGCAATGCAGTAAATGTTAAATCCTTACATAGAATCTACATAGAGATAGCTGTTTAGCTATATATGTAGCTGGGTTCATATCACTGAATAGTGATTATTATGGCACACAGTCCTATAAATATCTGACAGAGATGAAAATTTATACATTATATTTGTGTTGCCCATTTTCTAGAATGCCTAATGGTTTAGGTAACTGATGGCTTTTGCCTCTTCAGGGCTTGTCATTCACTGGTGATATGTAAGGTTGGAAAAACACTAATTTAGACCTTCACTTAAAATAGGAGCTGGGTGCTCTTGCTGATAGAAATATGTGGGGCAAAAATGGGTAAAGTTAGGACATCCACAGTTTGGAAGGTAGAAGATACACTACCACAGAGTAAGCTTCTAAGTTACATCTGGAGTTCTACTGAGTGAATTTTGGTCTAGTGAAGCTCCATGAAATTAGCTTCTGAAGCTGTTAAATTTAGAGAAACTTTAACCATCATGCCCAAAATTTGGTGGACCTTTTCAGTGAAATCCTAAAGGTTTTTATAGTCCCTTGTAATGGTTATACTAAGCTCCAAGTAAGGAGAATATAAATTACCCATTAATTTGTGCTTCATTATAATGTAAAGTTTTTAAACTGTAGAGCAGATTTGGGGGTGATTATTTGCTTTCGGGAATGTCTAGCTTGGGTTCAACTAAAATTATTCAATTTACCAAAGTGTTATTTGCACAGACTTTTTAGGAAGTCAGTTAACACAAGGTTGAGGTCCATCTAAGGTTGAAAAAACAAAAACATATTACTGAATAGTATAATTTCTTATTGCTGCATAAAATGTTCTGCTGACATTTAGCAGAATTAAGTGATATCCTATGAAGTTGTTATAAGTGAACATGAGCAGATCTTTCTCATTCCCTTTCTAGTCTGAATTCAGAAATTCTAGGGGTATTCAAATAACCCCTAACAGGGAAAGAACTCATATGTACCAATGGTTTTATTTCTCACATTCTCTGTGGAAAGGTATGCTTTTAAAGTAAATTAATAGTGTACAGCTTTTTTTCTGAACTATTTTGTCCTTATAATAAAAAGAAGTTATTACTTCATGTATAATTTCCTAGCAAACCGTTCCCAGCCAGCTTCATGGAGAAAGTATTTCTTCCTTCATGTGAAATTTTCATGAAACCTTCTATTGTTACTAATGTCAGAAGGACAAAGCAATAAGCTTAATGAGACTAGAAATATGATTAATGCTGTGGTTTATGATTGTATTTATAATTGTATATTCCTATAGGCTAACTTTACCTTAAAGTTTCTGTATATACTTAAAGACCAAGAAATTAATTGGCCAACTAATCTGCTTAATCCTAAAGTCTGTACAATATGGGGATATTTTGTATGGGTGGTTGTGAGTGTGGTGTGTGTGTGTGTGTGTGTGTGTGTGTGTGTAAGAGAAAGAAGGTCCTAAAGTTCACATTGTTTTCTCAGCAGTCACTAGATAGATAGATAGTCACTGGCTCCTCATTCCTTATCTCCATACAGGGTAGAGATTGATGGTCATCTTTTCGTGATACTTTAAGTAACTTTAACATACTGAATGGTAGTGACGTAAGGAGTTTGCTTATCTTATAAGATAAAACCAGTGGACATCTAACTAGCTGCAAATCTGAACATCTTTCTTGTGAATGTGGGGAAATTTACTATATACATATTACTATTATATTTCCTTCCTGGAGGCATGTCTTAGATGCTGAATTCTTTGTTTACTTTAGGGTTATTTGGTAAAAAAAAAAAAAATAAGTTTATTGGGTGGGTTTGGAGAAACAAGTTAATCATCTTAAATATAAATTACCTTTTCTGAATCATCTAACAATTTAGAATGACAATCCAGTTATCTACAGTTTAATTTTCTTTTCATATGTATGAGAATTTGCTCTGCTGGTGTTGGCTTTGTTATTTTTGAGCAGAGGATAATGTTCATACTTAAATTCAAAGTTGAAACAAGCATAAAAAGCTGTAAGTTACTGCATTTCTACTGACTGGAGACAGTATTCTTATAGGTAGTACCTGTATATAGCAGATTAAAATACATAATCCGTAACAGTCCACGATTTACATATCCAAATATTTTAAAGTATTGTAACTGTCTTCATGTGTTTTGTTTATGCTCTTTACTTTCTTGTTGGTCTTTTTACCATCTGTATAGTTTTAAAGTGTATTCAACTTGTGTTTCACAGAGTAGTCTGTATCATACTCCTTAGCTAACATGCTTTGAAAAAGTGGCCTAGTGTATTTTCTGTGCTACTGAGAGAAAACCAATAATTTATCAATAAATTTTACTCTGTAATTCTAAATTTGAGTCATAGGCTTTAACTATTCATATGTAATAAGATGATTAGAAGTGTAGTTATCAAGATAAGAACATTAAATGCTTTAATTTTAAACAGAGACTTGTCACAGAAAGTGAGTTGGATAATTTTTTAATTGCTTATTGCTGCTATGGAACAGTCTTGGTTAGGACATTTAAATGCAGGACATCCTTGGGTTGGGTTCCTACCAGCATAATTGTTGGCTTTTCCTCCTCCCTCATTTCCCTTATCCTACTGATCACTGTATCTTGTCCCATGTCCTCAGTCAGAATTGTCCTCAGTCAGCTGAATCTGGTGGCTTCTTTCCATCCCCTCGTATCTTAGTTTTTGTTGTTTGGACTGTTAGAACTGCCATGTCTTAAGTGGTTTCTCCTACTATTAGTCTCCCATCTTTTGTCTTTGCACTACTGTAAAAGAAAAATGATCTCTGAAGTTCAAAATGTTTAGCTTGATATAAAAGACTTATCTGAATATCCTCCATTGTATACCTTGTATTCTTTGCAAACTGAACTCACTTTTTACTGAAAATGCTGTTATCCTTTTATAACTCCATACGTTGACTATAGGAACCCTGACAGGGTAAGGTAAGATAGATTACTTTAAATTAGATTAAGTTAGATTATCCTATTTATGGTGACAATTTATGGTAATAATTCAGCAAGACTCCCGCTAAAATTTGGGTCCAGCTATCTCCAAGGATAGTTCAGACAACTGGAGATAAGCCCTTCTGTAGTAGAGATTTCTATGTATTCACCAAATCCTGTCTCCCCTGTTGAGACCACATTTATACTATATTTTGTACCCTTCCTAGCAATTAGGTATGGCTAAATTATATACAACACTTTAATCCTTATTCAGTAAAAAGCACTAGTTTGACCGTCATTCTTTCTCTTTCCCCGTCGGCCAGCTGGATGCAGATCATCCAGCAGAGGACTCCAGCCAAGGCTCTAGGGGGGAATGATGGGAGCTGTGAGGAAGTCTGAATCCCTGGATAATCATGTGGAAGGCCATCTGTCAGCCCAGGAGATAACCATTAGGCTTTTATTGTGATAAGCCATCAATTAAAAAAAATTGTAGCTACTATCATTATCAACTTTACTGTACCACAGAGTTTAAAGAGGGGTGGTCCACCAGCTACTGCCACTGATGTTTGAAAGATCACCATGGGAGTCCCAAGCTTACCTCGTCTGATCCATCACTCTGGCAAGTGGGAGTGGGGTTCATTGTGGTCTGCTGCTGCTACTAGGCGAGAGATACTTCATCACATTTGATTGTGTGATCTTAGTGAAATGTATTTATTTTTACTTAGTTTGCTATTACTCTCACTAAAGATTCTGTAACTTCAATTTGATTAAAATATTAAAAGGCTGTCTTCAAAAAGGTCAGAGATGTTTGAAACACCACTAGCCTTGTAGAAAGGAGTCCATGGTCCCCCAGAGTGCCCAGCAGGACAAGTTTAGTTTAAGTGGTCTTGTTATTTTATATAACCATGTTATGTTTCTTGGATTTTGCACTGTATGAAGAGTTCTTTATTATATGAACCTATCCTAATGACCTGTTTGTGAAATAGCTGAGTGCAGAAATTGTAGTATTTTACATATTATCCGGAAAACAGGATAACAGTAGGACCTGAATTCAAGCTATTTTTTCACCATCTTGTACTTTATTCACAATTCTAGATGAGCCTTGCATACAGAGTATTACAAAGAAATATGGAGCTGTTCTATTTGAGGCTCTTCTAGAAAGTCTCCTGTGGTAAAGAGGTCCAGAATACATGCCAGGTGATTTCTAGTTTTCGGATATTTATATCATAAAGACTAAGAAAAGGATTGGTAAATGATATCTACAAGTTCAATTATTCCATGAGTAGTTGTACTGGGTAGTAGAGAAACAAACAAAAACAAAAAGCCTTTCTTTTTGGGAAGGAGCCTACCCTCTGGTAGATGTGTCTTACATTAAACATTTAAGGTCAAGCTAAGCAGACTAGTGAACAGTATTAGGTTTTTCTTTCCTATTTCATCCATAAGTGAAAGTAAAATAGCTAAAATACAGCTAGAGAGACAGATAAGTGAGTTACTTGATATCTTCATGAAAAATAAGTTAATGGTGTTATTCATAACATTTGAACATGTATTGTTTAGTACTTGTTCTATCTCAGCATTATATGCAATTCTAAAAATGCTCATCAGAAGAGGGAATGTGGAGACAAAAATCCAATAGACCCATTTTTTTGTATGTAATTGGTTTAGTGTGGTTTTATTTGCTTCTCACATTGAGATGAGTCTTTCCAGTACACCTGGAAGTGATGTTCAGGTTTTTATTCCAAATGCTCAGCTATCCTCGATATTGTTAATGATTCAGGCTGTATCTACAACTGCAATCTGGTATCTGCTCACACATTTCTTGAGCGTTTGAATTGCACAACAATCCTTCACCATTTAAGGAAAAAAATTTAACTTAGATGCTAATAACAATAAACTCTGGAACTTTGTGACTTCAGTCCATTTGTAGCTTGTGGGCAGTGCCATTTTGACTGAAGTACGGTTCAATCAGTAATAGCAAAAGACTATTTTTGACTAAGATTATAATGGCCAGTTTTATGGTTATTCTAGAGAAATAAAGTATGCTATTCTAAAATATTTTTTGACACATTTCCCCTATACTTAGTCATTCCAGTAGTAGTTTTATTTTATTTTTTTCTTAAGTTGCTCTCAGTCTTTGGCAATGTTTCCTGGCAATGTTTTAGGCACAATATTTGTAGAATTGTTGAGGTGGAAGGTGTTCTCTGTATTCACAGAACTGGTTTTTAACCATGTTCTGTTTTACTCTGTGGCCTCTACAAAGGTGTCATTTGTATAAGACATTTTCCTTCAGGATGTTTCCTGCAGCTTTTGGCCATTTCTGTCTTTAATGAAGCATCTAATTTTGGATAAACTACTGCTTCACAGCTACATATTTGATTCTTTGGTGTCAATATTTATGAAAGTAAATGCTAGAATAAATATTTGTGTTTCCTTGTTTCTGAAGCCTTCACTAGGTTGAGCCTACTAATTCGGAGTTTATTCTGCAGAAGTGTAGTTAGTTGGATATTTCCCAGTCAACAAGGTGTTTACCATTGCTAGATATGGGGACATAGTGTGGTGGGAATTCAGCTTGTAGGCTAGATTTTAATTATTATATTCTTTTGCATTAAGAAAGTCAGTGGTATCCAGACATAGTACAGATTTATTTTTATCACTTGCCAACCATGAGTAAATGAACTTGACTGGTAGTCATCTTATTGAGGTTAAGTAGTTACTCTTTTCCTGGGCCGTATGCTTTAACATCTCCATTTAACCATGGAGTTAACTACTTACTCTATTACTATGTTATTATGAGCTAACCTGTAGTCATTATTACCTAAGCAAAGGGTTTATAGTTTATAGTTAAGTGTTTGAATCTTTCATTTATAAATTGTAAGTTGTTAAAATATATTTGGATTTGGAGTTCAACAAATTTTCAGTTATAGATATCATGAGATGTGTCTAAGAGACTGTTGTACTTTGTGTCATATTAACTCATTATTCTTTATTCAAATAAGAGATAAGAAAGCAGATAATTTTTTTCAGATTCTTTTTCAGAATAAGAGGACCTACAGTCATCAAACAGATTTCTGAAGATCTCATTTTATGTGGTATAATTTGTCCTTTATAGTAATGGTAGGACCTTGATTCTGTAATGTTAATAATAATTCTTTCTTGGCCTTCAAAATCATTTTAGGACTCTTTGTTCTTTATCGATGTGTCCATTAAATGGTGGGATGACATGGAAAGAGCCCAGTTATTTTCATCCCTTCAAAAGGGAAACCCCTCTAGACTGAACCCCTTGCAAGGTGAAGCCCTCTTCAAGGCTTCTTTCCATTCTGTCTTGTTCACATGACTCTCTGTTCAAGCCCCTTAGTCCATTGCCCTACTATTTCCCAGGGTAAGCCCCATCTTTCCTAATAAAAGGAATCCTGTCTCTTCCTTCCTGGTTCTTGCTGCAGGCTTTCATAGTATTCACTCTGAAACTTTACTCAGTGACTGCCAGCTCTAGAATAAGGGGGTGGGAAAATTCCTTTTGATTGCATGGCTATGGATGCTTCAGTTCGTTTCCCCTCTACATTAGGCAGGAGCTGATTTCTTTACTAGGTTACCTAAGATGCCTTTCTTAGGCTAGCATTAATTTTTTGCAGAGTCAACACAAAATATTGGAGGAATATTAAAATTTTTTAAACATATATATATGTATCGGGTTCTGGAATGAATTTAATAACACATTTGGTTATCATATATTCTGGAGATTCATAGTCTTAAATTCAGATATGCTAAGAGGATTATATGAATTTATAACCTTTGTCTTGTCATTTCTTTTATGTAGTGGTAGAAAACTTGCCTTGGAGAGATAGTGAGCATTCTGCTGCTCTCTTGACCTTTTAAAGTTAAACTACCTGAATAGCTCACACCTCTGGGCAGCACTTATGTTAATTCCTTTCCAAGCCATTAGTTATATGAAGGTTATTTTCTGGTAGATTATTTAGGAAACACACTCATGGGAACAACATTTCTCAAGTTCTACATACTTATGTAGCAAGAGCTCAGATAGTAGTTTTCATCTGTTTTTCTACTTAAAGTTCTCTTTTGCTTTAATAAAGTATGTTTGATATAGGCTATTCTGGATCATTTTCCCCAGATACTTGTGTGTTTTTTCTTTCAATGTGTAGTTTCAAGTTATCTTTTATTAAGGAGAGTTTTATTATAGTTTTTAATATTTTTTGTTTTGTTTTCTTTGATCAGCTTCAGCAACTCCTATTAAACATATGTTGGACCACCTTGCCTATGTTATATATTAATCATTTTTTCTTGTAATATTTCTATTTCTTCATATTTTTTTCATTCTAAATTTTTTCTTATGTTCCATTTTCTACTTCTGTTAAGGCATATCCTATTGCATTTCTTATAATTTAGTCTTCATTCCTGAAATAAGTCTCTCATTTATTTCGATATCTTTCCTGAGTTTGGTCACCTCTTTTTTCTTTTTTTTTTTTTTATGTCTTCCTTGCCCTCAAACACATCATTTCAGAATTTTTCTAATTCAGAGGTTCTTCACTGCTTCATCATTTAAAAAAGATTTTTAGCTTTAGCTTGTTTTAAAATATTAGATTACAATTTTTGTCTTTCAAGGCCTATCTTTCTGGCCTGTTTTCATTATTTATAGGGACTTTTATTCCTTATGGCCTTTTTCCTGTATGATATAATTACATAGGGTTAATTTGCTGTTCTTTATTGTTGCTCATTTTTTTAAGTAAAACAAATTTTCTTGTTCTTTTTGGAGGGATGGATCATTCAGGTTAGCTTCTCTAGCCTCAGAGCTCTAATCTTCCCACTTATATTGTTTTTGTAAAATGACTTTTTAAAAAACATCTCTTGCTTCTATGATCAGCCTCCTTGACTCCTTTCCTCAACTATATCTCAACTTTCTCTTTTCTTTGCTTCCACTGTCCCTGTTCTATTCAGTTTGGATTCAATTCCTAGTAATTTCTTCTCAGTGTTGGACTGTATTGGAAGCAGCTTTTGATAGGTTTGAGACTAACCATATTGTTTCTGTACTTTAGACTTCATTTAATATCTTCTTGAATTCACTTGGAAATTGGATCCTGTGGAGCTCTCTCCCAGTTTTGGCTACTGTTCTCAGATTGGCCCTTTACATTTACCTGTAGTGCTTGGTATTCTCTTATTCTCAGGACTTTTAGAAGCTCTGGTGCTTTCCTTCTGCTGCCTCTCGTACAGATGCTGAAAACATGATAGTCTTTTAATTTCTGATGCTTTGGCCCTACTTGCTTATATTTGAAGTTTTTGTGGGGCTATGCTGTGACATTGTTATGTCATAGATAGTGTCCTTGAGACTTTGCTTTGGCTGTCCTCATTGCTCTATGGTTACAGGGAGATATAAAATCTTTTCTATCATTTTAACTACTTTTGGAACATTTTGACAAAACTTTTTTATAAGGAACAGTCTTGAATATTAACTTTTTGCTCTACTTATTGGACAGAAAAATGCTACATATATTGGACACCTGCCATAATGCTAAAATAAAAAGTAAGAGACAGGTTAGTATTATGAAGTGAAACTGTTACTAGGACAAATGGAGAGAGAGAGAGAGAGAGAGAGAGAGAGAGAGAGAGAGAGAGAAGGAATTTATATATGACATACATTCCAAATAAATCTGAAATATTATAGTAGTATCCTCTACTAGATGGATTAATTTTTTTCTATTTGTAACTTTCTTCCTTTTTCCTCATTAAAAGGTAAGCTGAGAGAAATAATGTCTTTTGTTGTGAATCAGTGTTTTGGGAAAATTATTCCCTACTTTAAAAATCAAGGAGTTTTCATCAGTAACATTGATTATCATACTATGGTCCAGGTATAGCCCATTTGGTGGCTTTTAGTGCAGGCTTTTTTTGTTTTAATTTTTAAATAGCATATAATAGTGTATCTGCTTCATTTGGTCAGAAATTTCCAAGCTCTACTAATGCTTTCACTAGAAATTAAGTGCTTTGAAACACAGTTTTGTGAACTACTGAGACTTCGGATTAAAGAATATTTGTTACCTTTCCTTATAATATTATTTTCTATCTTTGGTCATCTTGTTCTGACTTTTTTATAGTTGCTAATACTTTGTGGTTATTTCTTTAACATTTGAGCCCATTAGCCATAATGGATTTTAGATATTTAGAATCTCAATTAATTGAATTCATTGGACGTTCATAAAGTTGATGAACTGTCTTCTTCTAATTATGCTTTGCCAGGGTTCCTTAAAGGATTATCATTTTTTCATCAGAAAAAAATGAACTTAAAAATAGTTAGCATCTCATCTGCCATATATTTAATTTTTTTTTAGTTGTATTCCAGATGTCAGAGCTCCCTCTTAATTTATTGGATAGTCTTCCTGTGCTTATCACTGGGCTTCCTAGCCATTTTAGTGAAGTTTTCTTTACAACCTTGATACAAATAGATACTCTCTTGGGTTTTCTTTGAAAACACACTGGCGGCATTCCTCCAAATACCTTATCTCAGTTTCTGTGTCACTTGACACAAATTGAGTGAGTTGTAACCTAGAGAATTATTCCTAAATGGCTTCTTGACTGCATTTTTGTTGCTGTTTTTCTTGACAGACCTCAGGTCACAAGTTCTGTCAGGCCTCCTTTGGTCAGAAGCATGTTTGTTTCACTTGTCAGCTTCTTGATTGGTTCCTTTCCAGATTTCTGCAGAGCAGCCATATGGTCATTTCTGCATGTTTTCTTGATGGCTTCTGTGGCAGGATTCCAGGTCTGGTTGATTAGTGTTTCAGAATCTACTCACACTGAGAGGGCTTCAGCTTTTGCCCTTTAGTTTTATTGCACATAGTGTATTCGGATCTGGTGTCCTTCCTGTCTCTTACCTGAAATTCATTTCATTTTGATGATTTCATTTTATGTGGCCCTTGTATTTGGCTAGCACTGATCTTGTAATGTCAAGGAAGAAAGACCCATAAAGACTGTTGGTGAAATGCCTGCACTGTGCTGGTTTTGGAAAAACTGAATCTGGCAGTAATCCTATTAGATGATAAACATTAATGTACATTAGATTGGCTAGACTGCTATACCAATCTCTTTTCTACATTTTTGTTTTCTTAATTATACAGATCTTTAAATTTTTTAATTTTTTAAAAACTTATTCTGAAAATCATTTTCTGTAACTGTGAGGCAAGGAGAACATTACAATGTTCATAGTGATGTTAAAGAAAAAATTGTTCGTGACCCTTTGTAAAAAATGGTAAGGCAGACTTTACTCAGAGGGACTGTCATCGTAAGTGTAGGTTCCACTACAGGGGGGTTTTGCCAAAAGGGGAGAGAGATTGGGCTCAAACTCTGAATGTAAGGAAAAGTGACAGTTCAAAGCCAACAAGCAGGGTTGGGATCCAGTGGATGGAAAGTCACTAAGAGTACAGAAACTTGGGGGAATCAAAGATTCTGACCAAGCAACCTACCAGGATTGTTGCTAAAGGGAAGCCAGCATGGGCAGATATCCCATATGGGGTGGTAGAGGATGAGGAACCTGCTTAAATATCAGGGGTGATCAAAAGTTTGGTCAAGGAGAGACTTTGTCAGTGATAATAAGTTTAAAACTAAAGCTTTTTAAGGGAGTAGCTCTCATTACAGAATTACTAAAGCAACTCTATTTACAAAATAAATCTTTAGCAAATTTAGCTTAACCTCAGTGAACTAATAGCAGAAATATTTACCTACCTGTATTTATTTATGGCTGTTCTGGATCTCCACTAGATTAGGAACTGTATCATTTCAGGATATTTTGAAGTTGAATAGAAGCAATGTAGTGTCATGTATTCAGTCTGTGCTCAATGAATTTGTTATTTTGATTTCAATGATGAAGATTGAAATTATAACATGAATGAGTTAACTTTCACATGTATCATGAAAAAGTCACTGATTTTTCTGTTAAGGATAAAGGTTATTTAATAAAGTAGCTATAAAGTATAATATTAAAATCTAAATTTCACTTGCTTATATAATTGGTCAAATTTTGTTCTGGCCCTTTTGTTTTATAAGGGAAACTACCTAATATATTTTTTCAGACTTCTTTATATTTCTCAGGAAGTAAATTTTATTGTAGTTAACTCTTCTTTTTGGTATCATTAATATACAGTAAAGTGAGCAACATTATGGCTACTAGATTTGCTCCATTATCAAGTCCCCACCACATACCCCATTACAGTCAGTGTCCATCAGCATAGTAAGATGATACAGAATCACTACTTGACTTCTCTGTACTATATTGCATTCCCTGTGTCCCCCCACTGCATTATGTGTGCTAATCATAATGCCTCCTTTTCCCCTTATCCTTCCTTTCCCACCCATCCACCCTAGACCCTTTCCCTTTGGTAACTGTTAGTCCATTCTTGGGTTCTGTGAGTCTGCTGCTGTTTTGTTCCTTCAGTTTTCACTTTATTCTTATACTCCACAGATGAGTGGAATCATTTGATACTTGTCTTTCTCTGCCTGGCTTATTTCGCTGAGCATAATACCCTCTAGCTCCATCCATGTTGTTGCAAATGGTAGGATTTGTTTTCTTATGGCTGAACAATATTCCATTGTGTATATGTACCACATCTTCTTTATCCATTCATCATCTACTGATGGACACTTAGGTTGCCTCCATTTCTTGGCTATTGTAAATAGTGCTGTGATAAACATAGGGGTGCATATGTCTTTTTCAAACTGGGCTCCTGCATTCTTAGGGTAAATTTGTAGGAGTGGAATTCCTGGGTCAAATGGTATTTCTATTTTTAGTTTCTTGAGGAACCTCCATACTTCTTTCCACAATGGTTTAACTAATTTACATTCCCACCAGCAGTGTAGCAGGGTTCCCCTTTCTCCACATCCTCACCAACATTTGTTGTTGTTTGTCTTTTGGATGGTGGCGATCCTAACTGGTGTGAGGTGATATCTCATTGTGGTTTTAATTTGCATTTCTCTGATGATTAGCGATGTGGAGCATCTTTTCATGTGCCTGTTGGCCATCTGAATTTCTTCTTGGAGAAGTGTCTGTTCAGACCCTCTGTCCATTTTTTAATTAGATTATTTGGTTTTTGTTTGTTGAGGTACGTGAGCTCTTTGTATGGTTTGGATGTCAACCTCTTATTGGATATGTCATTTATGAATATATTCTCCCATACTTTAGGATGCCTTTTTGTTCTACTGATGGTGCCCTTTGCTGTAAAAAAGCTTTTTAGTTTGATATAGTCCTACTTGTTCATTTTTGCTTTTGTTTCCCTTGCCCATGGAGATATATTCATGAAGAAGATGCTCATGTTTATGTCCAAGAGAGGTTTGCCTATGTTTTCTTCTAAGAGTTTTATGGTTTCATGACTTACATGCAGGTCTTTGATCCATTCGAGTTTACTTTTGTGCATGGAGTTAGGCAGTAATCCAGTTTCATTCTCTTACACTGTCAGTTTTGCCAACACCAACTGTTGAAGAGGCTGTCATTTCCCCATTGTATATCCATGGCTGCTCTATGATATATTAATTGACCATATATGCTTGGGTAAATGTCTGGACTCTCTATTCTGTTCCAGTGGTCTATGGGTCTGTTCTAATGCCAGTACCAAATTGTCTTGATTACTGTGGCTTTGTAGTAGAGCTTGAAGTTGGGAAGTGAGACCCCCCCTGCTTTGTTCTTCCTTCTCAGGATTGCTTTTGCTATTTGGGGTCTTTTGTGGTTCCATATGAATTTTAGAACTATTTGATCTCATTCACTGAAGAATGCTGTTGGTATTTTGATAGGGATTACATTAGGCAGGATGGCCATTTTGACAATATTAATTCTTCCTACCCAAGAGCATAGGATGAATTTCCGTTTATTAGTGTCCTCTTTAATTTCTCTTAGGAGTGTCGTGTAGTTTTCAGAGTGTAGGTCTTTCATTTCCTAGGTTAGCTTTATTCCTAGGTATTTTATTCTGTTTGATGCAATTGTGAATGGAATTGTTTCCCTGATTTCTCTTTCTGCTAGTTCATTGATAGTGTATAGGAATGCAACAAATTTCTGTGTATTGATTTTGTATCCTGCAACTTTGCTGAATTCAGATATTAGTTCTAGAGATTTTGGACTGGATCCTTTAGGGTTTTTTATGTACAATATCATGTTATCTGCAAACAGTGACAGATCGACTTCTTCCTTACCAATCTGGATGCCTTTTATATCTTTTTGTTAGCTGATTGCCATGGCTGGGACCTCCAGTACTATGTTGAATAAAAGCAGGGAGAGTGGGCATCCTTGTCTTGTTCCTGATCTTAGAGGAAAAGCTTTCAGCTTCTTGCTGTTAAGTATGATATTGGCTGTGGGTTTGTCATATATGGCCTTTATTATGTTGAGGTACTTGCCCTCTATACCCATTTTGTTGAGAGTTTTTATCAGAAAAGGATGTTGAATTTTGTCGAATGCTTTTTCAGTGTCTATGGAGATGATCATGTGGTTTTTGTCCTTTTTGTTGATGTGCTGGATGATGTTGATTGATTTTTTAATGTTGTACCATCCTTGCATCCCTGGGATGAATCCCACTTGATGATCCTCTTGATATATTTTGAATTCGGTTTGCTAATATTTTGTTGAGTATTTTTGCATCTATGTTCATCAGGAATATTGGTCTGTAGTTTTCTTTTTTTGTGGTGTCTGTGCCTGGTTTTGGTATTAGAGTGATGCTGGCCTCATAGAATGAGTTTGGAAGTATTCCCTCCTATTCTATTTTTTGGAAAACATTAAGGAGAATGGGTATTATGTCTTCTCTAAATGTCTGATATAATTCAGTGGTGAATCCATCTGGTCCAGGGGTTTTGTTCTTGGATAGTTTTTTGATTACTGATTCAATTTCATTGCTGTTAATTGGTCTGCTTAGATTTTCTGTTTCTTCCTTAGTCAGTCTTGGAAGGTTGTATTTTTCTGGAAAGTTGTCCATTTCTTCTAGGTTATCCAGTTTGTTAGCATATAGATTTTCATAGTATTCTCTAATAATTCTTTGTATTTCTGTGGTGTCCGTCATGATTTTTCCTTTCTCTTTTCTCATTCTGTTTATGTGTGTAGATTCTCCTTTTTTCCTAATAAGTCTGGCTAGGGGGTTATCTATTTTGTTTATTTTCTCAAAGAACCAGCTCTTGGTTTCATTGATTTTTTTCTGTTGTTTTATTATTCTCAATTTTATTTATTTCTTCTCTGATCTTTATTATGTCCCTCCTTTGGACCTCATTTGTTCTTCTTTTTCCAATTTCGTTAATTCTGAATTTAGACTATTCATTTGGGATTCTTCTTCCTTCTTTAAATAGGCCGGCATTCTTATATACTTTCTGCTTAGAACTGCCTTCTCTGTGTCACACAGAAGTTGGTGTGTTGTGCTGTTGTTGTCATTTATCTCCATATATGGCTTGATCTGTTTTAATTTGGTCATTGGTCCATTGATTATTTAGGAGCATTTTGTTAAGCCTCCATGTGTTTGGAGGCTTTTTGTTTTCTTTGTACAGTATTTCTAGTTTAATACCTTTGTGATCTGAGAAGTTGGTTGATAGAATTTCAATCTTTTTAAATTTACTGAGGCTCTTTTTGTGGCCTAGTATGTGGTCTATTCTGTAAAATGTTCTAAGTGTACTTGAGAAGAATGTGTATCCTGCTGCTCTTGGGTGTAGAATTCGAAAGATCTCTGTTAGGTCCATATGTTCTAATGTGTTGTTCAGTGTCTCTGTGTCCTTACTCATTTCCCATGTGGTCGATCCATCCTTTGGAGTGAGTGGTATGTTGAAGTCTCCTAAAATGAATGCATTGCATTCTATTTCTCCCTTTAGTTCTGTTAGTATTTCTTTCACATACGTAGGTGCTCCTGTGTTGGGTGCATAGATACTTATAATGGTTATATCCTCTAGTTAGACTGACCCCTTTATCATTATGTAATGTCGTTCTTTGTCTCTTGTTACTTTCTTTGTTTTGAAGGCTATTTTGTCTGATACTAGAACTACAACTACTGCTTTTTTCTCCCTAATGTTTGCATGAAATACCTTTTTCCATCCCTTCAGTTTTAGTCTGTGTATGTCTTTGGGTTTGAAGTTGAGTCTCTTGCAGGCAGCATATAAAAAGGTCTTGCCTTTTTATCCATTCTATTACTCTGTGTCTTCTGATTGGTGCATTCAGTCCATTTACATTTAGGGTGATTATCAGTAGATATGTACTTATTGCCATTACAGGCCTTGGATTCATGTTCAAGGGCAGCTTCTTTACTATCACCTAACTTAACTCACTTATCATGCTATTATAAACACACTCTGATGATTCTTTATTTCTCTCCCTTCTTTTTGTTCCTCCTCCATTCTTTATATGTTAGGTGTTTTATTCTGTACTCTTTGTGTTTCTCTTGACTGATTTTATGGATAGCTGATTTTATTTTGCATTTAGTTATTATTTGGTTGGTCTACTTCCTTTGCTGTGGTTTCATTTTCTCTGGTGACAGCCATTTAGTCTTAGGCATACTTCCTTCTAGAGCCAGTCTCCTTAAAATACATTGTAGAGATGGTTTATGGGAGGTAAATTCCCTCAACTTTTGCTTCTCTGGGATTTGTTTAATCTGTCCTTCAAATTTAAATGATAATCTTGCTGGACACAGTATTCTTGGTTCGAGGCCTTCTGTCTCATTGCATTGAATATATTATGCCATTCCCTTCTGGCCTGTAAGGCTTCTGCTGAGAAGTCTGACAATAGCCTGATGGGTTTTCCTTTGTAGGTGATCTTTTTTGTCTCTGTGGCTGCTTTTAATACTCTGTCCTTGTCCTTGATCTTTGCCATTTTAATTATTATATGTCTTGGTGTTGTCCTCCTTGGGTCCCGTGTGTTGGGAGATCTCTGGGCTTCCATGGTCTAAGAGACTATTTCCTTCCCCAGCTTGGGGAAGTTTTCAGCAATTATTTCTTCAATGACAGTTTCTATCCCTTTTTCTCTCTCTTCTTCTGGTACCCCTATAATGTGAATATTGTTCCATTTGGAGTGGTCACACATTTCTGTTAATATTCTTTCATTCCTGGAGATCCTTTTATCTCTCTCTGCCTCAGCTTCTCTGTATTCCTGTTCTCTGATTTCTACTCCATTAACAGTCTCTTCCACCTCATCCAGTCTGCTCTTAAATCCTTCCATTGTTTGTTTCATTTCTGTTATATCCCTCCTGAAATCATCCCTTAGCTCTTGAATATTTCTCTATAGCTCTATCAGCATGCTTATGACTTTTATTTTAAATTATTTTGCAGGAAGATTGCTGATTTCAGTCTCACCAAGCCCTCTCTCTGGTGTTTGAGAGATTTTGAACTGAACAAGGTTCTTTGGCCTTTTCACAGTGATGGGAATGGTCGCCAGCAAGTGGCACATGTGTTAGCTGGGAGAACAAAGTCCCTTCCTGCTTGCCGGTCACATTGCCTGTCTCCTCTGTCTGTGCCAGTTAACTGCTCACAGGGAGCAGCCTCTGGGTTAATCCCCTAAGCTACTGTGGTTGGGCAGCCTTCGAGATAACCTAGGACAATGTCAGGGGTCACAGGGCAGCAGTGTGTGTTTGGCTGCAAGAGCAAAGCTCCTTTGTGCCTCCTGGTCTCTGTGCCCGTCTCTGCTGCCTGTGCCTGTCAACTGCATGCAGGGAGCAGCCTCTGGGTCTGGCTGGTTAGCTGCATGCAGGGAGAAGCCTCTGTGCTAAACTGTGTGGTTGCTGTAGGCAGGGCTGCTCCCCGGCTGTTCCGCAGCAATGGCGGGTCAGCTGGTTTTTTTGCAGTGCCAGCAGGGTGGAAGCAACAGCAGGCTGCTTATCGCCTCAAGGGGCTTCAGAGCTGCATTGCCACCCAGGGGGTTAGGGCACCTGACGTTCCTTAAAGTTCCCTGCCTGCTGGGCTGAGTGTGCCAGGATGATTCTGTGCACTTGTTAAACTCTTGTCCCTCTAAGACTTTTAAAGCACCCAGTTTACTTTTGTCCCAGGGCAGCTAGCTGTGGGAACTTGTTCGCAGTCTCAATCTCAGACCTTGCTTTTCCACTCCTCCAGTATCCAGTATACCATGCAATGTGTGTCTGTGCTCTTGGGGCAGACCACCAGGGCTGGTTATTTAGCAGTCCTGTGCTTCCACTCCCTCCCCACTCTGTTTCCCTTCCTCCTGCCGGTGAGCTGGGGTGGGAGGAGTGCTCAGGTCCTGCAGGGCCACAGCTTTGTATCCTGCCCTTTTCCGTGAGATGTTGGGCTCTCACAGATGTAGCTTCGCTCATGTACTGTATCTTCTGGTCACTCTTTTAGGAATAGTTGTATTCGCTGTATTTTCAAAATATATATATGGTTTTGGGAGGAGGTTTCCACCACCCTACTCATGCCACCATCTTGAGAATCTTCATTGTAGTTAACTTTTATTTGCATGTAAAATGTCCTGTTTAGATGGGAGGGTCTCTTTCCAAAGAAGACATTGAATTTGGCCTTTGTTAGCTCCTCTTTCCTAGAGTTCCTAAGTGTTCTGCTTAGAATTTTCTGTATTAAGTCTTGAAGGATTTTACTGTCACAGTTGGAAAGTGATCTTTTGAAGAAGATGACTAGATGTTTAAATTTATTAGAGTCTAGAAGTTTAGCTACTAGGTGCAGATTTCAAGGAGCTGGTTGGCTTTTTTGCATCAGAATATTTTCTTGGACATATAGTCAAACTTTCAGTGCTTCTCAATAGAGTAGGTTATTGTCAAAAAAGAACTATGTTCTTGAGGATCTACAATTCTACAATTCTAATGGATCTAGTACCAATCATTCAGATATATTTTCTTAAGTTTTTAGTAGTATTAGAGTTACTTGAGATGCTTTATTAAAAATTTAGATTTCTTGGTCCCACTAACAAAGAGTCTCATGTTCATGAAAATTAGGCCCAGAGATGAGCTTATTTAACAAATGTCTCACACTCAGAGAAACATTGCTTTAGGACCTCAGTGGTTCCCAAACCTGATGATGCACCTAAATCAGTCAGGTGTTGTTTAAAAAAGATGTTGCTACCTGGTTCCACCCTATGACAACTTAATTAGGATCTCTGGGAGTGTGGCCTAGTAAAGTGCATTTTTAACAAGCTGCTTGGTGATCTTTATACAAAAAGCCACATCTCCGGATACCATCCTTGAGATCCATTGCGTAGTCCACAGGCCTTGAGCCTTTATGTCCTAGGTTCTCCTGACATCTGATGGTTGGGTGAAATATTAGAAAACTTTATTCTCAGGCATGCCCAGAAGTTGACATTATGGTGGATAAGAAGCATTGCCAATTTTTTTACTCTTCTAATCAACCCTAGGTAATTTGAGGTATGCACACCTATATCTCAGACATATTTAATAATATGTTTATCTTAATGGGACTTACAGCTGTTTCATGTTGAACATTAACAAAGTTAGTTGATAAGCTTGATTGTTTTTGCTATGTTAATTGTTAAAAGACAAAAAGATTTTTAACACTTTAGGAGCTTACTCTCAAGATAAAATGTCATTAGATGTATGTGTTTTGATACTGTTGGCTAACATTGTTAATTTGATTTTTTATATGAAAACTAGTTATTTAATATGTGTTCCATGTAGTAAAAAACTGGAAGAAGTGGTATTAGTTTAGTTATCTTAAGTATTTTGCTAAATTGTATAGCTTGAGGATTCTTTGTATTATAATCAATGGATTTTGAATAAAGTAAGAAGCAGTTCATTCCCAGTGGTGGTGTTATAATGGCTAAGTTTTAGGAAGTTCTAGTACTTACACAATAGTTGGAGTAATAGCTCTTTTTCAAAGGTTTAAATAAATTGCTATTTAAATGCTTTATTTAAGTTTACTTGTGCTTTGCTTATGTAACAAATGTTAACGGAAAGCTTGGGTAATAATCACTGATTGAGAGCTAAACACAGAGAACTGACCATTTTTATTTGCTTATGCAGACTGAACATAGGATAGAAAAGGTTGGAATGTGTTAAGGTCCAAGAAAAGAATGTGGGCACTTTTTTTATTATGTGGGTTGGTTTACATTCTGTATGGCTTTATGACACTCAAAAATAGTGTATCGTCTTTAACACTTGGAAAGAAAGGTGTGGTGACTTGTTTCATATTCCTCTGTAGCTAAAGTTCTTAAAGTTTTCAATTTTCAATAACTTCTTTTAACTTACAGAAATTCTACTTTGTTAATTTCCCACTGCAGATTAACTTCTTGAGACATCATATTTCCAAACTCACTCGCCAATCTGCAATCATTGCCACTAAAGGAAAAATTCTTGGAAATGAGTTAATTAATTAAACATTATATTGCATTGCTCTGACAATTAGATATTAGGCTTTTTTTTTTTCTATTTAGAACAGTGCCTGTTTTACTATTCAGAGTCAGAGTTATCTTAGTAAAGCTTCTTGTCTTTAAGCCTATTTTACTATTACTGCTTGGAAGTTGAATTTCCACTTGGCTGTTAGAGAGCAAGAATTATTTTGTATAGTCTTCAGTAGGTACCGGAGGGAAGCTTCAGGCCTACTAAGTGCTGCTGCCATGAGTCTCTATTCAGGGAGTGAAACAGGAAGAGAAAGCACAGCCTATAAATGACTGTAATAGGGAAAATGTTTAACAGACCCTTGCTATGAACTCTCATTTTCTGTTTCTTACAATGATGATAGTACTGGAAATAGATGTGACTCTTTTCTAAGTATATTTTTTGCTGAATGTATTCTGTATATTACTCTCAAATATTTAAGTAAGAGATCTTAGTAACAGAAGTGCTAAGTGGCATGGCAGAAGTCTTGTAACACCCTGACAGTTTCCCTTGGTGTAGAGGGCATCTTGCTATATGCTACCTAATTTATTTTTTGCTTTGTTTGCCTTCCTGTCCTTCATTGCTGTGCATGTACCAATACATATATTGCTTTATATTATAATCTAATTATATGTGTTATTTCTCCCCCAACCAGATTATAAACTACTTGAGGAGAGTTAAAATTTATTTTGGAATTCTTCTTGGTACATGGAACAGTGTTTTCCACATAATAAACATTCAGTACTTTATTTAGTAATGATGATTACCTGGTTTTACCACTTATGAAGGTAGTAGTTTCCTGTTGCTCATTTAGCCAACGTAATGATAGTAAGTATTTATGTAATTGATTTTCTTTCTTACTCTACATATGTAATTGAATATTTACCTTATTTTAGCAACTTTATTATGTTATTCAGGCTCTTGTAAATTAATTCAAAGATTGTTGACGATATTAATGTATGTTTCTAGTTGATAAGGTGTCCTTTTGTTTGATCTACTTGAATTGAGGTAATTTTGTAACAATAAATAATATTTGACTCAATTCAAAACTAAATACATATTCTAATCACTACAGTGATAATAAAATAAACAATATATTATGTTGAATATATAAATAATACAAAGCAATGTTGATTTTCCTATTGCATGAATTGCAAAACCTGAATTGGTAGGGGAGATAATACTAATTCAATAAATAAAAATTTGGGAGAATCAAGACTTAGATATGAGGCAGTTAAAAACTTATTGTCATGATACTTTGGATAATAGGAACAGATCATCTTGTTGAAATACAGTTACACTTTATGATAAATCTAAGGCCCTAGTGACATTTGGTAAGTGTGGTTATTTTGGCTAATCATATCTTAGAAGAGTGTTATCCTTGCCAGTTATTATATTTCTTCTGAACTTTTACTCTTTAAATAATTTCAAAATTACTAACAGTTTCATACCTTTGAAATTTTCCTGGTCTGAGCAATGGTGAAAAACTTTCTTTTAAAGTGTATGTTTGCAATACAACCTTTCAAGTACATTTGCCTTGTATACTTTCATTTTTTTAAAAATGATGACTGGTAAAGTGAATTTTATAACAAGGTACAGACACTGTTATACTACTTCTTTCTTAGTAGGCAGACCTTTTCTTTTGGTATTGATAATGGGTGGTGCTTGTCTATACATTCTTACCACAGTTTAGCAATCTGGTGATATCACAGAATTAGACAAATCTAACTGGCCAATCTGTAGATTGAATTTAGCACCCAATTTCAGATCCCTTATCCCAGTGGTCTTCACTTTGAGGTGAGCAAGGCCACCCATTGAGATACAGGAAGAAAACATCACAGCTTCTCTAGTTTTTAAAATATTTTTTAAATTTTTTATTTCATTCACATAAATATAAGCTTCTGTTTTGTCTGTTTTATAATATGTATAACATTAATATAGTACATACTCCATTTATAAATAACTACAGTTATTGCTACATGCTTACACATTTACTAATAGGAGTACTTTGTCAAAATAATTTGAAAACCATAGTTCTGACAAAGTAGCTAATCAGAAAGTAGACACTAAAGGGAGAACTTGAGATCTTATGAAAGTGATAGGCAATGGTCCAGTGATTAAAAACATAGTTGATAAATGCAGACTAGAATATTGTATTATACAGATTGGGGGTCTCCTTTGTAGATTCTTCTTATCTTATAACACAGAAAAATGGTCCTATTGTTTATTTACCCAGTTAAAAGAAGTTCTAATACTGTAAGTAGACCCCATACAACTTTTTTGATAGTTTGGAGCAGTTTAAGTTCAGGTAGAAGTTTTTCACTTATATGATGGGTCTTTGTTTTCTGGACATAGTTGACCTTTATGTAGGCCTTTTTTACTTTAGCAGTGACCTGCTATAAATGTTGGCTCTTTTTCAAGGGATAATCTGTTTTTGTCTTCTGTTTTTTCCTGGTGAAGGGAATGTAAGGTAACTTTAAAAAATGTTAAATAGATCATTATGGATTAGATTATGAGAGACATGTTAATTTTCTGTGTTTCCTAAAGTTGCTAAAATTTATGGGTATTGCTTTTATACCCAGAAAAAATTATTTAAAAGAATTGATAGAAATACCTAATAATAGTAGGACTAAAAACAGTCTGCCTATCTTCCAAATTACTTAAGATACGGTGGGAGGTAAGAAGAGAGAAGAAGAAACAGTAAAACATAGAAAACAAGTAGCAAGGAAGTATTACAAAGCAGGAAGAAAAAAGTTACAAGTTAAACCAAATTTGTTAAAAATGTAAGTGGGATAAACTTACCTTCTATAAAAAGAAGGCTTACTTCAAAGTTTTTTCAAAAAGCCTAATTATGTGCTGTATACAAGAGATACACATAAACAAAATGGCTCAGAATGATTCAGAGAAACTGAAAATGAAAGAATAGATATGCCATTATATTCAAAGAAAAGCAAATTATAATACAAAGAAAAGCAAAAGGAAAGTCATAATGTTCAATTGACAGTTTAAAAGTAAGAAGTAATAAATGGAACAGATTATAATGGTGAAGCATATAAGCCATAATGATGATGTCATGGATCAATATGTACCAGATTATAAAGAACTAAAATATAAGTGATAAAAAGTTGCAAGAAATAGAGATTTATAGATCTCAATAATAGTTTAGAAATTTTAAGGTACTTCTCTAAATTATCTAATTATCTGCTGGTAATTAAATTATTTATATAAGCTATATTTTTATTTCAGTTCATGTACAAAACAACTATACTAAAAATAAAAATATACTTCTCTATGACTCATGAAATGTTTATAAAAATTGGCCATGTTTTTGGTCACAAGGGAAATTTCAGGTAATTTTTACCAAAGGATAGAAATAGGTCATCATAGATTCTCTGCTTATAGTGAAGTAAAATTAGAGTTAAGTAATTAAGATAGGGAGGCTATTTGGTAATTTTCAAATCTTCTCTAACACTCTTGAGTCAAAGAAGAAATCAAGACCACAGTTGTAAAATATGATAACATCAGAGTATATATTTTCTTTTGCTTGTTTTCTGGTTTAAAAAAGAAAACTAATTATGTATGCTGGTTTCAGGGAGGCAGTTAAAGGACAGCATTCAACAACAAATGTTTCTTGACCCTCTATAATGTACAAGGCATTTTGTTTGATGGGATACACCTCTGAATAAGACTTTGAGCCTTGGAGCTTGTAATCCACTGGATTTTATTATGGAATGCACATTATTTAGGATGTATGTATGAAAAAAGCCTCTATAGTTTCTTGACAAACTATAGAGTTCAGTATGATTCGTTTCAGTTTTCAACAGAGTTGCCCATGGTACCTGTATGGAAAGGAGAGCAGATTGGCATTGTAGCTTAACTGAACAGCATGTAGAATGTCTGGAGATCTTAGTTCCATTTTACCTCTGTCACCTCTTAGCAGTTAAGTTTCTTTGGACAATTCAATTTTATTCTTCTGGGCTTCACATTCTTCATTGATAAATAAGGAAGTTGAATTAAAGTATAAGGTTCTTTATACACATTATTTTTATATAGCTGTGAATATTTGTTAAATATTTAGCCATTGACTCCTTTTCAGTCTGCAGGCACCTAACTTATGCTCCAGTGGAGGGGAAGACAAACTTACGGTTCCATGCAGAGGAGGGAGCATATATCTTAAACAAAGAAATAGAGAAAGGGAGGCATTGGGGAAGTTTCCACTGAGGCAGTGTAACACCTGAGCTGGTCTTGAAGCTGAGACTTTGTCAAGTGAACACAGAAGGAGAAAGTTCTAAGTTCTGGAGATAATAGAGACAGAAGGGAGTGTTTTACATTTGGGAATCTGCAGTTCATGTGTTATGGGTTTATGCAGGAATAGCAAGACATTAAGCATTTAGTAAACAGGAGCCAAATTGGGGGGTGAAATACAGGCTTTAAGTGAAAGACAATGAATAAACATGGAAATTTTTTCAGCAGTGAAGGGGAAGGTGGCACTGTAAGATTTAGTCGAAATGGATGCAGAGATAGCAGTTAGGAAATTAGCAGTCCAGGTGAGGCAGGATGAGGTCTTGAAGTAATGGCAGTGGGATGATAGATTTTAGAGTAGGTCTCTCAAATGGATGGGCTTCCTAGAGTCTGAGACAGCCCTTGAAGTGTATGCAGGAAATTTAATATGTGAGTGTATTTTCTTTTGGAGAGGGTCTGTAAACTTCATCATCATGTACAAGGGCTATTAAGGGTGAATACATACAGTAAGGAAAATTGACAGGGTGACATGACATCCTACAAACTATGAAGTTTAAATAATTTTAAATTTTATTTTATTTGTTAGCCACTAATCTAATTTTTTTTCACTTTTTATAGTGGACAGGCCAAAATCTCAGCAAGTTCGAACCTCTAATACAATACGGCGAACCTCTTCTTTGGATACTATAACAGGACCTTATCTCACAGGACAGTGGCCGCGAGATCCTCATGTGCATTACCCTTCATGCATGAAAGATAAAGCTACTCAGGTAAAATAAGCAAATCATAACTAGCTTTATTACCCTGTAGTTTTGCTGTTTTGATCACAGTAAAGAAAATGTAATTGAATGAAGTTTCCCAATTTTGAAATATAATATATTCAACCAAAGAAGAAAGCCATTTCTTTTAATAAGTTGTACACTAATTATTTTTTGTCATCTGGCTTTAAAAAAAAGTTTTAGAATCACTACTTAATAAGTAGCACATCATATGTATTACATGGTTTTTGAGATCTATGTTACACTTTTAAGAATTGCTTCCAACAGAAATTAATATAGTGATTAGTAATTTTTGAAGAAAAGTTTGCATGGTTCTTGGAAATAATTTATAAACTATAAACACATAGCTAATAAAATTTATGTTGAAAGATTTTTTTTTTTGCCATTTAAAGCTAAGACTAAAAACCTGGAGAGATACATAGAAAATTTGACACACACTTCCTATTTGTGGAAGGTTACCCAAACTTTTGATTTGAAAAGCTTTTCCTTCTGTATCAGAAAAAAATCTACAGACATCTTAATTTATGATTTTTCAGTTCTTGACCATATCTTCATAATAGTCAATCAATATTATGAAGAATACTGAAAGTGTAAGAGATGTTTGTTGGCCATTAAAGAGTATACAGCATAGTTAGGAACATAAGTTGTTAATTTATGAAAATTAGGAATAGAAGACTGTATAATTTGATGTCAGATGAATGGAACATTTTAATGTGTGAGCGAATTCAGAGTAATGAGAACATTTTGGGTTTTGTAGGTTTGGAAGCTAGCTAGAAAGATTAAAGTTTCATATCTGGTGAGTGAGGGAAGATAAAAAGGGGAGAAAATTTTGGACATGATTTAAGAATCTTCTCAATTTTTGTAATTTTCTCAGACAAGCTTGAAACCATGAGATTAGCTTCTTTATCATCCATTCTGTCAGTTCTGCCTTTATAATATTTTATGTCACACGCAGGCTTTTGCTTTCCATTCTTCATTTTGTAAGGATAAGAAACAATTTGGGATTCCCAAGTAGAAATAAGTAGCAAAAGTCAAGAGATGTGGACCTGGACACTCAGAAATAGACTCAGGTAATTCAAAACTATCTTTCAGGAAGAGTAGGGCTCACAAATATGATAAGGTGTTGGTTGGTATGAAGAGTATGAAGAAAGGTCCAGGGACCAAGGACCTAGTGTTTGAAATGAACCCAAGGTAAAAAGAAAGAACAAATATATTCACCTGGAAGCAACAAGAAAAGGAGGGAGTTAACATTTACTGAATATGTACCATGTGCTGTGTGTGTCATTTAATTCTCACAAGAACATAATAAGATTACACAGGTGGGGAAACAGAAACTCAGGAAAGTTAGGTGACTTATTCTGGATCATAAAACCAGAAAGTTTGGAACCAAGTTTCTAATACAGGTTAATTTTTCCACCATCCTGTGCTTCAATTTTATGGTGATGTTAGGATAGTTGTTTTTAGTGATGAATGTGCATGCATGTGTCACATAGTAGAGTAACTGGCACTGTATTTAAAGTGGCTAACTATTCTTTTAGATTAAAAAAACTTTTATTTACTATATGGTTTATGCTGACACTATCCAGAAACATTATCTTAATTCATCCTTCAAAAATTCTGAGAAAGAAGAGGAGCTAGAGAAAGAGCAATAGCTAAGACGAGAACTGAAATAGTCTATCCTTAGATAGCCAAAGGAAAGAAAGCTGTTCTATGAAAGGAAAAATTGTTAATAGTGTCAGCTGCTGAAGAGAGGTCATGGAGAATCAGGACTGGATTTAGAATTAGGGGCACATAGTTTTGGAGAGTTTATTATTAATGATACAGTAGAGGAGGAAACTCATGTTTGGTAGTTAAGAAGAGAGATATGGAGGTAGAAGGAAATGACACTGGATAGGTTTCTTAAATGTGTCTGTTTCATTATCTGTATGATAAGTTAGTGAAACCTAACTCATGATAATGCTATATGACTAAATGTATTTGAAAGTGAATATGGCACTACACATACTAGGTTATTAGTTCTAGATATAGACATACCCATTCGTAATATTTGCAGAGTCTGAAACAAATATAAATGAAGACACACATAATATATATAAGTTAGCAAACTATTACATTAAACATGTTTTGTCCTTCCACTTTGATAAACTTTCACATGGCCCTTGAAGTTCAAGTTGGAACTAAGAATTCCTGGATTCTTCAGTTACATGCCAGAATATGTCTGCATAGGTTGAGCACACTTCACCTTCTGAGCTTAAAACCGTATCTCTTCCTCCCCTGTGCACCATCCATGCTCTTTACATTTATATCTGAACCCCCCACTCCTCACATTCATGAGGACTGTAGTCACCCTGTAGTCTGAAGCATCAAGCTTCCTCTCTGGACAGATACTACATTCTGTATATGAATGTGTTTTTAATGAGAGGAAATGAGACCCTGAGAGTAGGTCCCTGCAAACCTCGGACACTGGGCTTGCTGCTATTTGGGCAAGGAATTCTGTGTCTAGATTACCCAGAGCATGGTCACTGACAGAGGTGAGGGCTCATGGTGTGCATGTCCTTCTGGCCCCAAGTCTCTTCCTTCTGTGGGAAGGGACATGATTGGAAGAGGAATAGAGTATTTTCTCCTAAAGCTTGAGTTCCAGGGTAGGGGTTTTTCTTGTCTGAATCTGTACATAGGTGATTTATTTGAGAAACCTGACATCAAAAGGAAAGCAAATATAAGCCACATTTTACAAGTGAGATGCTAAAACTTAGAAAAATTAAGTACCATGCATATGGTTTATAGCAAATAAATACAAAGAGATTGAAACCCACATTTGGCTGATTTTGCTTTTTCTCCAGTTTCCCACTGCCTCTCATAGTAACCACTAAAACAAAGAGCACTTAACCCAGTGCTTGCCTGACAAGCATAAAAAGCGGTTGTGACCCCAAACATCTATTAGTTTAATTGGAATATGAGAGATGAGCATATGAGATGGTTTTTATTGTTATATCCATTCTTCTTTGATTAACTCTTACACTCCTGGGGAAGAAAGTAGAAGTTTTTATGTAGTGGCAGGGAGGTGGTACAGTCAGCTTGCTAGAGATATTAAATACTTAGGCTGTCTGATTTGGGTGGAGGGCATCTCTGGTATTATCTTCCTTTCATATTTCTATATTTCAGCTCTCTTAGTTACTGAGAGTTAGAAATAAAATTCTTGATTTTCACACTTAATGTGTTGCACTCAGGACCTTTTAAAAAGAGTAGCAGAGTGTTGTAAAAAAGACTGGACTTCTGAGACAGATCTTGTGTTTAAATCAAGGCCTAGTGTGAGGGAACTTTCTGTGGAAGGGTTGTATATCTTGATGGAGGTTTTGGTTACATGGGTGAATTCATTTATCAGAACTTTGTAAGAATACCCTTGTGCATTTTATTTTATGAGTTTAAAAATATAGAGTATAAGCAAATATTAAACTCTAATAATATGTATGTTTAGGGGTAGAGTGTATTGCTATCTGAAACTTGCTTTGAAATAAACCAAAAATAACATCTACTGAAGGATGGATAGATGAATAGATGTGATAAAGTCAGTACAGCAAAATATTAAATATAGAATCTAAGTGCTGGCTTTATGAGTACTCACTAAGCAGTTTTTCCACTGTTTTTTGTTTGAATTTTTAAAAATGAACTGTTGGAGGTAAAAAAAATGGTGCATTGAATTAACTGCTGTGTGGCCCAAACGTCAGTTTTCTTTTCTATAAATTGAAGTTAATAATACCTAGTTTGCACATTCACACATTTATTCTGAGGAAAATAAGAGACAGCTTCACATTTTTAAGGCCAGTGAAGAAAGGGATCATTGCCAGCTTATTGTAATTATCTGTATAGTTCAATAGAAAGAAAACTCAGTTTTCACCCTGTAGTCTGAAGCATCAAGCTTCCTCTCTGGACAGATACTACATTCTGTATATGAATGTGTTTTTAATGAGAGAATAATATCTACTCTTTGTAAAGTGGTCAAACAGTAACAATAGTATAGACCAATAATCAAAGGTGTTTCCTTTGACTTCCCAGGTATAGTAATAGTTAGGGCTGTTAGCAAATATTTGCATTACCTCTCCTTGGCACACATGGTAGGATTATACTTCTCTGCCCACTAGAAGTTAAATGTGGCCCTGAGACTTGCTTTGGGAAGAATTTTAAAGAGTTGGTGTACCAAAACCAGACAAGGACAGTACAGGAAAAGAAAGTTACAGGCCAATATCCATGTTGAACATAGATGCAAAAATTCTCAGCAAAATATTAGCAAACTTAATTCAGCCATACATTGAAAGGAATATACTGTGATCAAGTGGGATTTATTCCAGAGATGCAGGGTGGTTCAGTGTCTGCAAATCAATCAACATGATATACCACATCAACAAAATGAAGGACAAAATTCACATGATCATCTCAAAAGATGCAGAAAAGCTTTTGACAAGATTCAACATCCTTTCATGATAAAACTCTCAACAAATTGGGTATAGAGGGAACATACCTCAACATAAAAGCCATATATGACAAACCTATAGCTAACATTCTTAATGGTGAAAAGTTATAAGCTTTTCCTCTAATATCAGGAACAAGTCAAGAGTGCCTACTCTTAGCACTCCATTCGACATAATATTGGAAGTTTTAGCCGGAGCAATTAGGTGCGAAAAAGAACTAAAAGCCATCCAAATTGGGAAGGAAGAAGTAAAACTGTTCTGTCTGCAGATGACATGATACTATATATAGAAACTAAAGTCTCCACCAAAAAACTGTTAGGATTAATAAATGAATTCAGTAAAGTTGCAGGATAGAAAATCAATACACTAAAATATGTTTTATTTCTTTACACTAATAACAAACCTCTCAGAGAAATTAAGAAAATAACCCCATTTACAATTGCATCAAAAAGAATAAAGTACTTAAGAATAAACTTAACCCAGGTGAAAGTCCTATACACTAATAACTATAAAACACTAATGAAAGAAATGGAAGAAAACACAAATAAACAGAAAGATATTCCATGCTCATTGGTTGGAAAATTTACTATTGTTAAAATGTCCATATGACCCAAAACAATCTACAGATTCAGTGTAATCATATCAAAATTCCAATGTCAATTTTCACAGAAATAGAACAAACAGTTTTAAAATTTGTATGGAACCACAAGAGACCCTGAATAGCCAAACCATCTTACAATAGAAGAAGCTGAAGGCATCACACTCCCTGATATCAGACTATGCTACAAAGCTACAGTAACCAAAGCAGTATGGTATTGGCATAAAAATAGACACATAGATCAATGGAACACAACAGAACCCATAAAAACCTACACATATATGGTTAGTAAATTTATGACAAAGGAGCCCAAAAATATACAATGAAGGAAGGACAGTCCATTCAATAAATCGTGTTGGGAAAACTGGACAGCTGCATGCAAAAGAATGAAACTGGATCACTGTCTTACACCACTCACAAAAAATAAATTAAAATTAAGGACTTGAAACCATAAAGCTAGAACCAATGCAAGCAGTAAGTTCCTTGATATGGGTCTTAGTGATGATTTTTTTGTATTTGATAATCAAAAGTAAAGGCAAAAAAAGCAAAAATAAGCAAGTCAGACTGTATAAAATTAAAAAGCTTCTACACAGCAAAGGAAACCATCAACAAAATGAAAAAGCAACCTCCTGAATGGGAGGAAATATTTATAAATTATGTATCTGATAACTGGTTAATATGCAAAATATATAAGTAACTCATATAACTCAATAGCAAGAAAAAAAACATGATTAAAAATGGGCAGAACATCTGAAGAGACATTTTCCAAAGAAGACATACAGATGGCTAACAGGCACATGAAAGGATATCCACCATCACTAATCATTAAGGAAATGAAAACCAAAACCACAATGAGGTGTGACTTCGTATCTGTTACAATGGCAGATACCAAAAATACAAGAAAAAACAACTGCTAACAAGGATGTGGAGAAAGGTGAACCTTTTTGCACCATTGGTGGTAATGTAAATTGGTACAGCCAAACTTACAAAATTTTGAAATTTCCTCAAAAATTTGCAAATAGAACTACCATATGATCCAGCAACTCCATTACTGGGTATTTATCCAAAGAAAAAGAAAACAGTTGCTCAAAAAGATACATGCATGCTTATTGCAGCATTATTTACTTCTTCCATGGCTCTTGGTCTCTTTACAATAGCAAAAATATGGAAAACAACCCAAGTGTCCATCAGTGGATGAACGGATAAAGAAATTGTGGTAAATATATATGCAATGGAATATTATTCAGCTATAAAAAAAAGAACAAAATCTTGCCACTTACAACAGTGTAGATAAACCATGTGGACATTATGCTAAGTGAAAAAAGTCAGAAGGACAAATACTATCTCACTTACATGCAGAATCTTAAAGAAAACAAAATAAAGTTCATAGAATAACAGAGAACAGATTGGTGGTTGCTGGAGGTAGGGAATGAATGAAATGGGCAAATGGAGTCAAAAGGTACGAACCTCCAATTATAACAAATGAGTAAGCCTAAAGGACGTAGTGTATGACATGTTTAATAATACCACATTGCGTATTTGGAAGTTGCTAGGCTAGTAAACCAATTTTAAAAGTTCTCATCACAAGAAAAACAAAGTTCTGTATGTATAATGGTAAATGTTAACTAGACATTGTGATCCTTTCACAGTATATACAAATATTACATCAATATTTCCGAGACGAGGTCTGAAATTTTTCTTTTTCTTAATGTAAGCCTTAGATTAGTATTGTACATGCTTCATAAAAAAATTTTGTAAAATTTCCTTCCTTTCTGCTCTGGCATGGTATAAATATCATCCCAATTATCTGTTACTTGGGTCTTAAAGAATTTTACCTATGAAGCTGACTAGACTAGTATGTTTTTGGATATAACTCTAGTAAATCTCAACTTCCATTGCTCTTGGTCTCTTTTAGTTTCTACTTCTTCTATTCAAGTTTTTTCATTTGTTTTCCTAGAACATAATCCATTTCATCTAGGTATTCAAGTGTAATTGTGTAGTATTTTGCAAAGCACTCTTATATAAATTTTCTAATTTCTTGTGTATCTGCAGTAATTTTTCTTCACTCAGTTTTAATATTGCACATTTATGTTTTGATTGTTTATTAGGTTATATAATATTTAAAAAAAATTTTAATGTTCTGAATTTATTTTCCTGTTTTTCTTTTTTTTAGTTTATTGTCCTCTGACTTTGCTCTCTCATTGCCTTTCTTCTGCCTTCCTGGAGCATATATTACTCTCATTCTAGATTCTAGAGATGAGTGCCTAATTTCTGTATTTGTTGTATTTCTTGTGTAGTAATATGTGTTTTTTGCCAAGATTTATCCTCTGAACTCAGCTTTATGTTTGAAAATATGCAATTCAGTTTTGATATCTTGTTCATAGCATATGAGAGCTTTTTGTTTTTAATTTCTAAATGGTTAAGTCTCTTCCTAATAAAAATTTAATTTTTAGTTTATTGTACTAATGTTCAAGTATAGAATTATAGGTCTTTGGAAACAGCATTGTTATTTTTTTGTGGCCTAATACCCGATGAGTTTTCCTCTTAATACTCTGTATTTGAAAATGAGGTACAGTCTTTACTTTTAGATATAAAATTCATTATATATTAATTCAACTTTATTAATTGTATTACTCAGTTTCCATATAGCCACTTTTATTTATGTCTGTTCTGTCATGAGCTAGCAGTTGTTAACATTTCTATTGATGTCATTTTCCAATGGTCATTGCTTTATATATCTTGATTAATAGCATAGAAGTTAAAAGATTTAAATCTATTGTTATCTCCCCCATGGTTGATAATTGTTTGTTATTATAGAATACTCCCTGTCTTGATTAATAATTTTCCCCCAAATTTAACCTTTTCATTATATAAATTAATATTATAAACTCTTTTTTCATTGTTCAAGAGCTCTGGTTCTGGAATCAGACAAGCTTGCTTTTGAATCATGGCTCCAACATTTTCTAGTTTTGTAATTTTGGGCAAATTACTTTACCTGTGTGCCTCTGTTTTCTCATTTGTTAGTGGGATGTTATATCTCCAGGATTATTGTAAGGATTAAATCCAGTAAATGCATTTGAAATGCTGACTAGTGACTGACACATTAAATGTCAATAAGTAATTGCTATTATTATCTACATTTACCAGCAGAGACAGGGAAAAATAGGTGAATGTTTGGATATTGGCCATGGCCCTGTTAATTTGCAGCTGGAAAGGAGAACCTCAAATGGACATTTCTTTGTCCTTTATTCCCACCTCTTTGCCATGCTTTTTATTTCTTAGTTTATTTTTGTCTTTTGTCTTTCTGTTCTGGTAAATCTTGCTTATTGCTGGCAATTATTAGCTTTGAGCCTTTTATTTGCCGTATTTCTCTGTTAGGGAAAAATGACATTGTGCGCCTGGCAGTTTTTTAACAAGGTCTGATGGGCATTTGAGGTGAGAGTAGCTTGTAGTCTATGTAATTCCTTTGATTTTGATTGCCTATCTACTCTCCTCATTTGTACTCCCTCCAAAGTTAGTATCAGAGAAAGATTTCAGGGCTTTTATTATTTACCTCTTGTATTCTTTGAGTCGGAAGATGGGATGGTTAGATCTTAAATGAAATGCTGCAAGCTCTACTTCCCTTTCTCTATATGATGTTTTCCTTTCTATTTTTATTTAATTTTCAAAAATTAAAGTACGAAAATATAAACATGTCAAAAGTGAATACAATAGCATTTTAATTAATTGTTCTTAGTTTCTTAATGATCCTACTTCTATGCCAGCATCTTTCCCTGGAAATCTATTTATTTTTATTTAGTTATAAGAAACATATCTGGAATAAGTACTTAACATTTGGCTTTAGCCAAATCAATAAAATCAAGTACTCAGAACTAGAATATGTAACTTCTTTGCTATTGAAATTATATTTAAAATACTATATCCTTTTCCTTTCTTTGTGAAAGGAGCTTGGTTGGGGGGACTTTAATCGAAGGAGTAGAGATGATATACCTCAAATAGTAATAGATATAAAAGAGAACTTTCAGTTTTACCACTCTGATCAGGAACTCATTTCCTGACCAAAAGTCATACTTGATACCGCTATTTGGGTTTCCTGTGCCCTTGTTGAAACGCTTGCTGTTAAAGTATCTTTAAGAAGCAGCCGTTGCTGGAACATTTTGGAGGGTGGGAGATTTTTCTTGAAATGGAAGCAAGTCTAAAGATTTAGCCTCTTAGATTATGTTCTAGGGACCTAAGCTGTTGTTTTTACAGAGCTGGCCCCTTACTGGATGTTGACTAAATGTATACGAATCTGTACAAGATCACCTTTATTTTTTTTCTTTCAACCATTAGCTAATTAAGAGAGAGAGGATGGTATATTCCTGAATCAAACAGTTTCTGGTTTATAGAGTAATATTTTTGGTTGCCCCCAAGAATATACTCAGTATATTAATGAAAATTTTAAATCCATAGATAAAATACTTAATATTTTGTGTAATTTCAAATAATATCTGTAAAATTACCAGAAACTCAAACTTTTACTTACTAACTTTTAAAAAGTATTTACTCTTTTGGTCAGAAGTAAAAAGTATATAGCAAAGAGCCTTCTCCATACTCCAGTTACCCATATTACTTTTTCCTCCCATTACCAGAAATATTTAACATGTAACAAAATTAACCTATTTTTCTTCATCTCTTCCCCATACCTTTACTCCTAAGCTAGCTCTAGGTAATATTGTGAAATAGGTTGTATTTATTTGTAACACTCCTCTTGAACAACCCTGTTGACCTTTGTTCTCAACCTTTCACATCTTAAAACCCATCATTTTTCTGTTAAAAATCCTGTGCTAGTAATAAACAGTTAGCATTTATTTAGGTATTCATTAGAGACATTAAGCTTTAAGAACTTAAGAATTACATCATAGTTAAGGGTATAGTATGATAAAGCAGTATGCCTTTTAAGTTATTAATAACTAGTATAAAATTGTGTTAAGAATAGGATATATCATATTGATAGGAAACGGTATAAACCAGGTGAAAACAATTAGCTCTGCTATTAGAATTCTCATAGATTTTGGATGATGACACAATTTCCTATTGCAAGGACAATTACATAAAATAATCCACATTAAGCTTCTAGCACAGTGTCTACAACATAGTAGATGTTAATATGTTGGTGAATTTAGCTGCCTTTGTATTAGAATCTATAACATTTTACTGTCAGCAGGTTTAAGTATAAAAATTGGTTGAAAAAGTTATTATTACTAATGCAGTTATGAACATTAAGTAAGTCTGGATTGGTAGAAAATGTCATAGAAATGATACAAATAATTCCAGGGTATAACGGCTCTGAAACTCGAACAGTTCCTGGTAGCTCAGGATTCATTTAGTGTGAAGTATCTTACTGCTGTCTACTGTTGAGTCTTACAAATAAGAAATGATACTTAAGGTACACAGGTTCAGATATGGGAGGTGAACTTAAATGTTATGGAGATTCTTCCCTTCCTTACTATGTGTATGTCCCATTGATGATATTCATGTCATCAGTGGAGCACTATTAGTTTTAATGACCTGTGAATGGTGAGGAAATATTTTTGGCAGATACCTAGTTGTCATCTGTGTTGGTGATTTGCTATTCAGATATGAGACATTTAAAAACCTTTAAAAGCTATTGAGGGACAAAAAAAGTAATTCCATCTCTTGGATAATTCAGGGCAGTTATACTCCCATGTGATTGTTAAAATGTGTATCATTTAAAATGTTTGAAAATATTACTTAAAAAAAATAAAATTGCTCTCATTTTTTTTACTTCTTGAAACTCAGAAACCAAAGCAAATTGTAATTCTAAAAATTGTATCACCAACAAATGAACACATTAATACTCTCTAAAAACTGAAAATTAGCTCTTAATATTTGATTTTAAATCTATCCTCAATAGCAGAAATAGATTTGTTGGAGTAGATACTACTAAGTGTAAATATCAAATAATAAATTGAAATATTGCTTATACTTTAAATTCTGCATATAACTGTCTCCTCTTAGTTAAAGCAGAAACTGGGTATTTGTCAAGAGTCAAGAGTCTGTTTCATAACTCTTTTTCTGTAAGAAAGAGAATAATATTTCTGATGTATACTTTATTTTATATTGCATTAGTTCCTTAGTTCCTTTGCTAAATGTTCTCACATGACTTTAGAAATCTGACCAGATAGATTATAAATGTACAGTGCCTCCTAGCTTTTTCTGTTATACTACTTGACTAGTGCCTCTGTGTGATTTGAAACTTGACAAGAAAAGCATGGCAGAAAATATCAATTATTTTTAAGAAAATACAATTGATGCTTGGGATTTACAGGTTCAGCAATACATAGCTTTTTTTTCATTGAAAAATAAGAGTATTTATAATTGCCTCTTTCACTTAAATATTTTTAGTAAAAAGTTTTATTGAGATATGATTTATATATATACCATAATCTTCACCTGTTTTTAAAGTATATAATCTATATTACAATTTAATATAGTCTCAGAGTTGTGCAACCATTGCCATAATCAATTTTAGAATGTTTTCATCACTCCAAAAAGAAATCACTGTAACCACCACCTCTCACTCAGTGCTTCTCTCATCCTCTCCCTCAGCTGTAGGCACACATTGGTCAACTTTTTGCCTCTATAGATTTGAATATTTTGAACTTTTCATATAAATGGACTCATACAATATGTGGCCTTTCACTTAGTATTTTTAGGTTCATCCATGTTGTAGCATGTATCAGTACTGTATTCCTTTTTATTGCCAAATAATACTCCAGGGTATGGATATACTAAAATTCCTTTATACATTCATGAATTGATGAACTGCTGTGAGCATTTGTGTACAGGTTTTTATGTAGACATATGTTTTCATTTCTCTGGGAATTTCTGGGTCATATTGTAGCTCTGTATTTAACTTTTTCAGGAAAGCATATTCATGAATATTTTTACCTTCATATAATTAAAGTATATCATGAAAGGCATATCCAAGCTAAATTGCAACTTCCTGTCAGTATTCTTATCAATAACCTCCCACTAATATTTGTGAGTGTTTGACATTTCAGTGACCTTCAGTTTTCAGTTACTTTAAACACTTAAATGTTTCAGTTTTTCTGAAGTCTCCAACTCCATTCTCATAACCAGCATTTGATAATTTACCTAGAAACACTTGTAGTTGTAAGAGAACCCAAACTCCCTAGTCAAAGGAAGCCCTGTCTATTGAAAAATACTTTATGGGATGTGTACTACCATCCTAACTTACATGTAATTTACATGTAATTAGTCCAATGGATTTGAGGTTTATATCTGAAGTTAGGATTTTTATAATTCTATATTGGACTTTCTCAGAGTACATGCACATCTGCACTTACCAATTCTATATAGCATAGCTATTTTTTAAAATACTGTTTCAAATTTTAAAAACAGCAGTCACTGTAGAAAATTAGGAAAATAACAAAAATCACAAAATAAATTATTTATATTCCTAATACCCATAGATATTCTTAACATTTTGATATATATCCTTTTATATTTTGATAATTTACATTAAAAAAATAAATAAGCAATTTAAAAATGTTCTAAAAATAGAATTCAAATGCTACTATAGTGTTTTGCAACCTTTTTAAGAAGTCATAGGATTTTCCCATGCCATTAAATATTCCTAAACATGATTATAAGCCTTTTTAAAAATTTTTTTGTCATTGAGCTGAAAACAACATGGATTTACTATAGAATTATCTAGAATTTCCACCACTATTTGTATTTTCAAACATCCTTTCTAGTCTTTTTCTCTTGTATTACTAAATACTAATCATTTGTATATTTACTAAAGTGTGATTATAGTAATGTGCTATGGCTTTTGTATTGTTATAAGAATGTGCCACGATTTTTCATCTCCCTGTTGATAGACGTTTAATTTATTCCCAATGCTTCCTTGGTGTACATCTCAGGTTAATTCTTGGAAATAGATTTACTATTAATACTCTTAAGGTTGTTGACATGTTTATGATTGCTTTTTCTCAAGTTAGCATTTCTTACAAGAGTAAGGCAAATTATTTCATTTTATCATGTCTAGCACAGATGCCATGGTTGATTGCTGTGGTATTTCCTGTTTTCAAAAGTTGCAATCCAGAGATTTACTACCATCACCCACCCTCCCCCTCATTTTAAGATCTGGAAACAGAAATACAGCTTCCTAACTCTTCAGAATAGATTGCCTGGTTAATAATCTGGAAAGTCACATCGTTACTTCACAGACTTTCATTCAATTGTGTGTTGAAAACACTGAGGCCTAAATAGATATTTATCTTACATATGTTACTTAAATTCTCAGGCATGGTAGTTCTTGCTAAGGACTACTGTGTAATGCTCCTCAGTAAAGAAAATTTTCTCCCTGTCAATATAACTTTCTACATGGTTCCAAACAGTATTCACATTAGAAATGTTAATTTCCAAAGATGTAATCATATGCAAATTGATATTACACTTGTTAATGGATATTAGCCTAACCAAGAAAAATGAGTGGGCATATGATCAGCATAGCATCTTAAATGCAGAATCTATTTCATATTCATTTTTATTTCCTTAGTCTTAACAGTGGTTTTCAAACTTTAGCTTGCCTCAGAATCATCTGGAGAGCTTGTTAAAACCCACATTGCTGGACTTAAACAATTTCAGATTTAGTAATCGGGGAGTGAGCCTGAGAATTTACATTTCTAACATGTACCCAGATGAGGCTGCTGCTCCTCATTCAAGGACTACATTTTGAAACTAGACTAACATAATGAGCATGAGGTATATAGTTGGAGCATGATAAAAATTTTGAGTGTGTAAACTGCTACTGTCACTGTATTCCTAAAGCTTTTCAACTGAACTCTCCTTTTCTGTGCTCTTTGTTTGCAAGTGAAGTGGCTATTTATATCTGATTATAAAACTGTTTATATGTCTATACTGTTTTCAGAAAAGCAAAGGATAATAATATTAGAATCATCATCCTTTTGTGCTCCTTTTTATGCTTGAGATAGACTTCAAAATGATCTTTTAGGCTGAAAGCTTTTTAAAATTTAAAATTTTCTGTTAGTTGAAAGAAAACCAAATCTAAAAAGAATATATTTATAAATGGATTTGTTATCTGCTTTGAAACTTTTTATAACTTAAAATTGGTCTATAATAGTAATTATTAAATATCATTGATTTTCAGGTAATTCTATTTCATTTCTTGCCAGGCTTGTCACTTTAAGGCTCATCTATTTAAGTACTGTGAAATAATTAGCAGTCTACAACATATTTCCATAATAGATTATAGACCATAGTAAATTTCAAGGCAAAGAGTGAACCAAATATAAATCTTAAAGTTATTGTAAGATTTAAAATAAAATAAAGGAATTTTGTGAAGTAATTAGGTTTTTTTTGTTTTTGTGGAGTTTTTTGGAAGTGACTTTGGACTTTTGCATATTGACAAAGAGTACTTCCTTGCTAGGAATTCATTTTATCTATTTGGAAATTGATAAAGCAGGAAAGTGTATTTGTCTTTGGTAGTTTGTGAATAAAGATATTTTTAAAAAGTACCCTTTGTTCACATCAGATAAAGGACTGTCATCCAGAATATATGGAGAACTCTTAGAGCTCAACAAGAAGAAAGCAAACAATCTGATTGAAAAATGGGCCAAAGACCTTAAGAGATAACTCACCTAGGAAGATGGCATGTAACCATATGAAAAGATGTCCCGTATCATATGTCATCACGGAAATGCAAGTTAAAACAACAATGAGATACCACTATGCACCTATTAGAATGGTCCAGGTCCAGAATACTAGCAGCACCAAATGTTGGCCAGGATGTGCAGCAACAGGAACCCTCATTCATTGCTCCTGGGAATGTGAAATGGTGAAGCCACTTTGGAAGACATTTTGGCACCAGTTTCTTATAAAACTAAGCATACCTTTACCCTATGATCCAACATTCATGCTCCTTGGTATTTACCCAAAGGAGCTGAAAACATTAAGTCTGTACAAAAACCTACATACAGATGTTTATAGCGACTTTATTCATAATTGTCAAAACTTGGAAGCAACAAAGATGTTCTTCAATAGATGAATGGATGAATAAAGTGTGGTATACCCAGAAAACAGTATATTATTCAACACTGAAAAAAAATGATGTATTAAACCAAGAAAAGACAGAGGAACCTTAAATGCATATTACAAAGTGAAAGAAGCAACTCTAAAAAGGCAGCCTACTGAATGATTCCAACTATATGACATTCTGGAAAAGGCACAGAATTGTGGTAAAAGTAAGAAGATCAGTGGTTGCCAGGGGCTGGGGGACAGGGAGAATGGTAGGGGGACATGGAAGAACGAGTAGACAGATTACAGAAGATTTTTAGTGCAGTGAAAACAGCTTGTATGATATCATAATGATGTATGCATGTCATTATATGTTTGTCCAAACCCATAAAATATATACCACTAAGAGTGACTCCTAATGTAAACTATGAACTTTGAGTGATAATGATGTGTCAGTGTAGGTTCATCAGTTATAACAAATGCACCACTTTGGTGGGGGATGGCTGTGCATGTGTGAGGATAGGCGGTATATGGGAAGTAACTTCCACTCAGTTTTACTATGAACCTAAAACTGCTCTTAACAAATAGTCTTAAAAACAAGTGTGCAGTCCTATGCAGTAGACTCTCTTCCGTGTGTTACACCGAGAAGTGCTGTTCACACAGGAAATTAGAGGTAGGAGGTGGACCTGGAGGTTGGAGAGAAAGTTTCATGGGCTAGGCTTTAGATGAGTCTGAGAGGTGAAAATAAAAAAGGCCTTGTCCACTTACAGGTATCTTTTTCACATAGAAGGGATTTTTGGGGCCAACTACTTTTTTTTGTCAACAGTCTTTGCGATAGGCTTTGGTCCTGTGCTGCTCAAGTGCTCTTCCCTGCTAGGTCTAAGTGGAGGCAGCTGCACAGGAAGAATCCTCTCAAGTAAGGTAGCTGTAGAGCAAGTTATTATATGTAATACAAATTATTGAAGATTATATTTCTTTCCAAGCTATCTGGAGGGTGTTAATAGGTGTACTTCTAAAATAAGTGTTCTGGGGTAATATAAGTAAGAGAAAGAAAATAAAGCAGATTTTTAAAAAAGTGTATGTATGTGTGTACATGTGTACACAATGCTAAGTGCATTGTACATTCAGTAGAGGAAGGTAAAATATACAATATTTCCCAAATTTGTTTGTCAATGGAACCCTTTTGTCATATATGCTTACTAACATCCAGAAACAATGTTAGAAGTAGCACATTTCATAAGATTCTACTTTAGATTAATGGGTGGAATAACAAACTAAGGAATTGGTTGCTTATATGAAAGGGAAGAACTTTTGTTAATGAAGTTTCCCTAATTTAAATGGTAAAAACATTTCTCAAATACTCAGATTTAACTAATTGGATACAAATTAATTCATCTTCTGTGACTTCTCAAGCATGAGCTTTAAGTTGATTTGATAAACCAAGTAATCATCTTTTGGTTTTGCTTTGACTAAAATCAGTTGTTAAAAATCATGATTAAATGTAGAGAAAGAACACTGTCCTCAGTACAACCTTCTGCAGTAATAGAAGTCCTCCATAGCTGTGCTGTCCTGTATAGGACAGTGTGCTTGTCCAGCTGCCACTAACTACATAAGGTTATTCAGCATTTTAAATGTGCTAGTGCAACTAAGGAGCTTTAGTTTATTTCCTTTTCATTAATTTAAAGATAAATTATTGCACGTAGCTAAGTAGCTGTTGTATGGGACAGTGCAGTCTGTAGAATATATTTATAGACTAGGGCATTTTTCATAATGTTTATTTTAAATTGATGTGACTAAAATGTAACTACTTCTTGGGGAATATTTTTTTGAAAAGTTGAGGCTATGATGAATATACTCAAATAGTTTAAATGCATGTAACTCTATAGTCACATGATTGAGTATTCTTCCAGGGTTTTGCCCTTTTAAAAAACTACATATTTTACTAGCTAGATTTCAGGAACATAAATATTCTTCTATAGTTAGTCTTTATCTCTTTTGTATGACTAATACTACATTCTGAAATAATTGAATAGGTTTTCACATTCAGTTTTAAGCAGAGAATGGTAATGTGGAGAAAGAAGATACTCTGAGGTAAAAGACCTCAAATTTAAATCTGTTTGCCAATGGCATGCTTGGCAATATTAAGGCAGTCTTTGCAAAGGTTTTTTGACTATTGATTTATCTCTAAGTTAGAGGTACAGTTTATGTAAATGTCCTCGAAAAAGTTAAAGCTGTACAAAGTGAAAATAGTGTTTTAAATGTAATTTTTGAATAATTATGGAAATGCCAGAAATCTTACTCATTTTCTATGAATACACTTTTAAATTTTAAATATTGTGAACCTTAATCATTTTATTTTTGCCAAGATTAATGCTTGCACTTACAGGAAAGGTAAAAATATTAAGGCACATAAAGTTTCAAAATAAAAGTTTGACTAAAACTGTCATAATTGAACAATTTTAAAATAAATGGAATATTAAAGATACGACTACTTAGTGGGGGCTACTTGTTTTCAGAGTAGTTTGTCTATCTAAGACTGAATTTAGAAAATTTTAGTAACAATAGTTCTTTTTAAGCAGCTTATTTTAACATATTGATTCCTCTTATCCTTGCCCTTGCCAATAGAATACAATATTTCACTCTCTCAATTAGAACTAAACAGCTTCAATTGATATTTAAACTATTTAAGCAATTTATTTGTATTTTTATTCAACCATCATTCAATTGTTATGGATTTAATTTTGGATTATCATTTAAGAGGTGGTAATTATTTTAAAAGTTTTCCACAAGCATTTTCACTTGCATAAAGTAGAACTGAAGGCTTCTACATAAAAAGATGTAGACACAGGGACAACCTCAACATCAGAGATGATTTGTTCAATATGTAACAAAGATAATTTTTCAAGCTATATTTACTGTGATAATCATTATCCGTTGTTTGTCTTTAGATTGTGGCTTTTACTTTCCCTAATTTGTATTACACTGGGTCTTCTCATATGTTAAGGATGATATTTTAATATTGGTTGATTTTTAGTACAATTACTAAAAAGTCTTGCCATTTGGGATTTAGTGTGTTGCATCATATTTGGCTATAGTGTGTATTACTGGTTAAATCATCGAAAATGAAATTTGAGGTAAAAACAATTATGTTTTTCTGACATTTAGCTCATTTATTTAAAGATATATTCCTTTAGATTATAGTTTTATTTAACTTTATCTTTTTCATGTCTACAATAACTTGGTATTCCTATGTAAAGATGCTTGATGTTTTTCAAAAAAAGATACTATCTTTCCTGAGTATAGGAAAAGTAGTACAGTCAGCCCTCTAGCTAGCTAGATATTTGACATGTAAGTCATCCATAGTCCCACTGATGCTGAGCTAGTTCTGTTGATCTTAAGTCTATTTAGTAGAAATACCATTTCATTTCATATTTATTTTGGCTATTACCTTGAAAAAAATCAATATGTATATCATAGTTCTCTTTGAGTTTGCTAACTTTTAAGTTATTAGTGTTGATGTGAAAAATCAAATGTTTTGAGTAACATTACTCCAGAGACATGTTAGATTGATAATGTCTAATTCAGAATATGGCAGAATGTTTTCAACATTTAACAGGGTCATGAAAATCTTAGCATTTAAAGGATTTTAGTGTTTAGTATAGCCCCCTTGACTGTTATGTGCTAAGATTTTGAAATCTGTTTGAGTTGCTCTTAGATTAAGGAGCAGAGACAAAATTCCTAATTTTGTATTTTGCTTTTTTTAAAGACACCTAGCTGTTGGGCAGAAGAGGGAGCTGAAAAGAGATCACATCAGCGGTCTGCATCATGGGGGAGTGCTGATCAACTTAAAGAGGTAAGTTATTTCTATTTTCAGTCTACAGGCATACCTTGGAGGAGCTGCGGGTTCAGTTCCAGACCACTGCCAAGAGTATTGCAATAAAGCAAGTCAGATGAATTTTTTGGTTTCCCAGTGCACATAGAAGTTGTGTTTACACTATAGTCTATTAAGTGTGTAACAACATTATGCCTAAAAAAAATAGGAGTGCCTTAATTTTAAAAGATTTTACTGCTAAAAAATGTTAGCCATCATCTGAGCTTTCAGCAAGTTATAATCACTGATCACAGAGCAGCACAACAAATACAATAATAATGAAAAAGTTTGAAATATTGCCAGAATTACCAGAATGTGACATAGACACAAAGCAAGCAAATGCTGTTGGAAAAATGATGCTGATAGACTTGTTCATGCAGGGTTGCCACAAACCTTCAGTTTGTAAAAAATGCAGTATCTGCAAAGCTCAATGAATTGAAAGTGCAATAAAACGAGGTATGCCTGTATAACCTATTTAGGTCCTAGTAAATTATCTTACTATATCCTGACTGTAATGGTACTTCCTTTATTTGTACTAACATTACCTCTTACAGGACTTTAAGGACTTACAGAGTTTAAGGACTCCCTTGCACATTTTGCTGAACAAGTCTGAATTTACCTTATCTGTGCCCTTTAGGTCCTTTATAAACACTTGATATGCACCCACTCAACTTTTCCCTTTCCGGAATGAAGTCTGATTTTTTTGTAGCAATCTCTGTATCTTGTGCATTTTAGTTATCTTTTGTTTCCACTTCAGCTTTCCAATTTTTGAGTTATAGCAACCAAAACCATGGATCACAGCTTTCCACAGTGGTTGGATAGTGTCTTCTGGTCCTAATGGCTTTTTTATGATATCCAACATTTCATTTCCCTTTAGACCCAATAGTACAGTAGAATTCATGTCTTTTAGAAGTAGTTTTTAATGACCTGTTCCCTTATTTGTTACGAATAACCTAAATGATTACAACCTTTATGAATATTTTGGATTATTTTTCCTGAAGTTATCTTTTATCCATTTACATTCTTACAGTTATTATAAAATTATAGAAACTTACTTAGAAAGTTATCTAGTCCATCTCCTATATAAACACTCCTTAAAAAAGATGGTCATCTAAGGCTGTGATGATCATTGTCAGTGAGAGAAGCTCATCACTTTGCAAGAGGATGCAGCCAGTCTGTTTTAGCCTAAGTTGTTAAACAGTTATATGCTGTATATTGAACTCAAAATTATGCCCCTTAATTTTGACTCTGCCCTCTGTATCAATATTGAGTAAGTCTATTTTAAGTATTTGAAAGGCTAGTAATGTCATTTTTCCCCCAGGATAAACAGTGACATCTCTTTCAAATATTTTTCATATGGCATAGTCTTTACACCTCTTACTATGATTTCATATACTATGGGTTATTACTCTCTCTCATATACTGTGGTGTCTGGACTGAATTGATATAGTCTGTAGCATGATTTTGCCTGTGACTGTATTACATTTTTAGTAGCTTCTTTATATTATTGATATAGAGAAATCCTCAACTCCTGTCTACCTTACACACAAATTCACATGCACAAAATCAGTTTTTCCTAGCAGTAGCAAAAAAGGAATCTGAGTCTAATATATCTGGTCTAAATATAGGTGCATATGTATGCATACAATATGAATAACAGAAAAGTTAACTTGCAATTTTATCTCAGAGATAAACACAATCTCCAAGTTATAGCCAAGATTTGTTATAGTAGAACTTCAGACTATAGCAACACTGTTTAAACAATAAATGGCTGACATGACTGAGAGAGAGTTGATTGCTCTTCCCACAAAGCAACCATAAAGCTGGACAAAACTGTCCAAACAACTAATTTAGTGCTCTGGAAATCAACCAAACAAACAGAGAAACTTTATTCATGTAAAGCACTGAACTCAGGGTAAGAATGACTTAAGTTTGTGGTGTTCTTATCTAAGATACTCCTCTTCACTTCATCCTCCTCCTTAGCTTTGTTGGTGTGGCATTTCAACCACGACGGGGCAAGCCTTAAAGACCAGAAGCTTGGCTGGCCCTGCTGGAGAGAGCACTTGATAAAGAGTGTTGTAGATATTTTTAAATAGTGACCTTACTTACAAATAAGCAGGGAGAGCCAGTGGCTCTGCTAGTCTGAGGCTGGGGTCTAATTTTGATAAGTAACAGACTTATGGAATAGCAGAATATTACAAGAGTTCTAGAGGTAAGACAGTTATGTGAGCTAGATAATTTCACATATCCCAGGTTGATTGGAGGCTATGGACATGCTCAGCAGAATGTGAAGTGGGCCTAAGCCACCCACATATCATTCATCACTGGAGCCTAAGAATATGTGGAGAGGAGATTCAAGAAGGCCTGGTGATAATAAAATCTGGGGCTGACTTGTAAAAGACCCAAACTTTGAATGTACTGCTCATTCTACATGCAAATCTTATTCTGGGGGCAGAAGCCTTACTGGATTGAGATGTTTAATAAAGTCTCTGTTTTTGGCTCTCAACAATAAGATGAACACTAGAGACCAGCTTAAAGGTCTTAAAAAGCCAGCCTTAGAAAAAAAAATTAGGAAAAAATATAATGGAATGGAGACATTAGTGGCCATACATTGCAGGAGAAACAGACTTTTGGTCGATTAAGTTAACTAAGAAACAAGCAGATAAGGCAGCAAACAGCCCTCAGGAAAAATCAGAATGTAGAGTTGGTACAATGTATTACCTAAAATGTCTAACATTCAACAAAAAATTTAGAGATATGCAAAGAAACAAAGTACAAACTGTACTCAAGGAAAAAAGCTGTCAATAGAAACTAAGTATCTCCATATGTTGGATTTAGCAGACAAAACATCAAAGCAGCTATTATAAGTATGTTCAGAGAACTAAAGGAAACCATGTTTAAAGCATTAAAGGGAAGTAGGACGACAATGACTCAATGAGTAAAGAATTTCCATAGAGATAGTTATTATAAAAAGACACAAGCAAAAACCCTGGAGTTAGAAAGTATAGTAACTAAAATTAAAAACTCACTAGATGGGTTCAGTAGCAGATTTGAGATGGCAGAAGAATAAGTGAATTTGAATATAGGTCAATAGAATTTATACGTCCTGAAAAACAGGGAGAAAAAGTCTGAAGAGAAGTCAGAGAGCCTCAGGTGCCCATGGAGAAATATTAACCACATACACAAAATGGGAAACCCATGGGAGGAGAGAAAGGAGTTTTAAAATATTTAAAGAAACAATGGCAGAAAACTTTCAAGATGAAAAGCAATCTGTAGGCTCCAGAAGTTCAGCAAACTCCAAGTAGGAAAACACAAAGGGAACCACACATAGATGTATCGGTTTGACTCTTGAAAGCCAAAGGAAAAGAGGTAATCTTGAAAACTGGAAGAAGAAAATGATTCATTACACATAGGGTACCAATAATACCTTGAATGGGTGACTTCATCAGAAACAACGGAGACCATAAAACATGACATCTTCAAAGTGCTGAAAGAAAAAAAACTGTTAGTGTTCCATATCCAGGAAAACAAGTCTTCCAAAATAAAGGTGAAATAAAGTATTCCCAGATAAACAAAGATTTAGAGAATTTCCTGCTACTAAACTGTCTTACAAGAAATGGTAAAAGAAGTCCTTCAGGCTGGAAGGATATGACTCCAGATGTTAATTCAGATCCATAGGAAGAATTGGGGAATATTTGGTATGATAAATATGTGAGCAAATATAAAAGAGTCTATAGATATATTTTTCTTATTTGTACATGTATTTAAAAGATCATATAAAACAGTATTGTAACTGTTATTGGGTTTATAACATATGTACATGAAATATATTTGGTAGTAATAACAAGGGCAAAAAAAGAACTGTATATTGGAGTATAAGTTTTACTTTACTAGAATTAAGTATTATTTTGAAGTAGACTGTGATAAACTAAGATGCATATTTTAATCCCTAGAACAGATGCTGAGAAAATAACTGAAAAATAGAGTAAAAAAAAATCACAGAAGGATTAAAGTGGTACACTAAAAATACTTAACACAAAAGAAAACAGTAAAGGAGGAATAGAATAAAAAAAGATGTGACACAAGTAGAAAGTGAATGGCAAGATGACAGAAGTAAATCCGTATAAGTAAGTACATAAAATGTGAATGAACTGAATGTTCTATTCAAAAGGCAGCAATTGTCAGACTTGATCAAAAAGTAACATTCAGCTATATGCTGTCTATAAGCAGACACAAATAGGTTGAAAGTAAGAAATGGGAAAAGATACACAATGAAAACAACAGTAAAAAGATACAGATAGGTTGAAAACAAAAAAAAAGGGGAAAGGTACATAATAAAAACAGTACAATAAGAAAGCTTATCAGACAAAATAGACTTTAAAATAAGAAAGTACTGAAGCCAAATGAGACATTTCATACTGATAAAAAAGGTCAATACATTAAGACGGTGTAACAATCATAAGTTGTGTATTCAACTAACAGTCCCCCCATGAAACAAAATTGTGAAAGGAGAAATTCAATACCTTATTTTCAATACTTGATAGAACAACTACTAGACAGTAAATCAGCAAGAAGATAGAAGACTTCAGCATTATCAGTCAACGTTACCTAACTGACAAAAAATAGAAAACTCCCAGTAACATGTTATTTTCAAACATGTGTGAAACATTCTCTAGGTTATACCATATGCTGGGCCGTAAAACAGGTCTCAGTAGGTTACAAAAGAATGAAATCATAAAACAGAAAGAAATCTTGAAAAACCCAAATGTTTGTCAATTAAATAACACTTTTCTAATAACACAAGGGGAATTTTTTAATATTTTAATGAATGAAACCAAAAGGACAACTTAGAATTTATGTGCGCAGCTAACACAATGCTTCATCAGTACCTAGCTTCCATCTTAAAAAACTAGAAAAAGAAGAGCAAACCAGATTAAAAGCAAGCAGGGAAAGAAGGTAACAAGAAGAATACAGCAGAAGCCAATGAAACAAAAATATTAGAAAAAAATCATTGAAACTAGAAGTTGATTCTTTGAACAAAGTTGACAAACCTTAACTAGATTGACCAAGGAAAAAAAACAGATTTACCAAAATCAACGGTGAAAGGGATGATATTACTGTCAGTCTTCAAGAACTCAGAAGTATTATAAAGTTAATGTTATGATCAGCTTTATGTCATAAAGTTAGAAACTAAGATGAAATGGATTAATTCCTAGAAAGATGCAAGTTACTAGAGACAAGTTACCCAAACTGATTAAAAAATGAATAGAAAATATGAATCATCTTGTGATATGTAAAGAAATGGAATGAAGAATTAAAAATCTTGCCAGGATCAGAAAATCCCAGGATCAGATTTGATGAATTCTATCAAATATTCAAGAAAGAAATAATGTTTGTACTTAACAAAATCTTTCAGAAAAATAGAAGAGAAGGGAACACTTCCCAATTCATTTTATCAGGCCAGAGTTACCTTATTTCAAAGCCAGGCAAGGACATCTCAAGAAAATAAAATGGCAGATCAATATCTCTTCTTGAACATAGATGCAAAAATCTTCAACAAAATGTTAGCAGACCAAATCCATCAACATATGAAAAGGGTTGTAGACCACAAGTGAGTAGATTTGTCCCAGGAAGTGAACAAATCAGTTTAAGATCCATATCTCAATTAATGTATAGTACACTATATTAATAAAATAAAGAAAAAGCAGTGCTCGCTTCGGCAGCACATACACTAAAATTGGAATGATACAGAGAAGATTAGCATGGCCCCTGCGCGAGGATGACATGCAAATTTGTGAAGCGTTCCATATTTTTACTTGGTGAAGGGGGGAGCCTAGTAAGCATAATGTTCTTCATGTAATTGTAGATTAATGATAAAAAAATTTTTTAAATGCCAAAAAAGACAAAGGAAAGGAAAAAGCACTATATAATCATCTCAGTAGAGTCAGAGATAGTGTTTTGCCAGATTCCAACACCCATTCATGATAAAAATATCTCAACAAACCAGGAATAAAAAAGAACTTTCTCTACCTGATAAAGGGCATTAATGAAAAGCCTGCAGATAACATCATACTCTGTGGTGACAGATAGAATGCTTTCCTCCTAAGATCAGGAGCAAGGCAATTATGTTAACTATCACCTTGTCACCACTTCTATTCAGTATTTCACAGGGGGTTCTAGTTAGTGTAATCAGGCAAGAAAAATAATAAAGGATAACCAGATTATAAAGGAAGTGATAAAACTGCCTTTATTTCCAGGTAATGTGATCCTATATGTAGAAACTCTTAGGAAATATACAAATATATTAGTAGAATTACTAAATAAGTGCAGTAAAGTTGCAGGGTACAAGATCAAAATACAGAAATCAGTATATTTCTAGATACTAGATATGGACAATCCAAAAATAAAGCTATTTATTATAGTTGCATCAAAAAAATTTAAATATTCAAAAATAAATTTAACAAAAGCAGTGTAAGATTTGTATACTGAAAAGAATGAAATGTTGCTATGTTGCTGGACAAAATTAAATATTTATATTTATGGAAAGACTTTTGCCATGGATCAGAAGACTCAATATTAAGATGGTAATTCTCCCCAAATTGATTCAGTGTAATCCCTATTAAAATCCTAGGTTTTTTGTTTCAGGATTGACAAACTAATCTTAAAATGTATGTAGAAATGCAAAGGACCTAGAATGGCCAAAATATTTTCGAAAACAATAAATTGGAAGTCTTAAACATTACACAACTTCAATACTACTTATAAATCTACATTAATGGCTTTGGCGAAGTATTAGCATAAAGGAAGACATAGAGAGAGATCAAAGGATAAAAATCGTGAATCTAGGAATAAACCTTTATATTTATGGTCAGTTGACATTTGACAAAGGTGCCAACACAATTCAATTAAAAAAACGTGTTTCCAACAATTGATGCTGGAATAATTGTATATCCATATGCAAGGAAAAAACTTAAGTCCTTGACTCTCATCATAGAAACAAGTTAAAATAAATCAGTCCCAAATATAAGCTTTGAAATTATAAAACTTGTAGACAACTTTGGACTAATCAGATCATTCTTAGATAGAACACCAAGAGTAAAACCATGAAAGAAAAATTATAATAACAAATTAAACTTTATTAAAAGGAACATTTACACTTCAAAAGACACCACTAAGAGAACAAAAAGACAAACCCCAGACTGGAAGAAGTATTAGCAACTCACATATCTGATAAAGAACTTAATTATATCCATAGTATGTAAAGAACTCTTACAAGTCAGTAAGACAACCCACTTAAAAAATGGGTAAAATACTTAAGTAGAAGTATTTCACCAAAGATATATGGATTTCAATGACCATATGAAAAAGGTGTTCAACATCATTAGTCCTTAGGAAAATGCAAATTTAAACTACAAGATACAACTACATACCCACTGCAATGGCTGTAACTTAAAAGATAAGGATGAAGAGAATCTGAACCTTAAAATATTTTGGGAATATAAAATGGTACAGCCATTTTGGAAAACAGTTGTATCGGTTTCCTTAAAAGTTAATCAGAAACTTACCATATAACCTAGCAATTCCATTCCTAGAAATCTATATAAAAAAATAAAAGTTCAGGTCTGCATTGAGACATATGCACAAATGTTTATAGCATAGTTGCTCAAAACAACTAAAAACTGGAAAATATCTGAATATCCATCAGTTGGTAAATGGTTAAACAATGTGTGTTCTTGCAGTGGTGTACTATTCAGCAATAAAAAGGTACAATAGCCAGTATACTAATAATACATGCTACAATGTGAATGAAGTTCATAAACATTTTACTAAGTGAAGGGTGAGCAGGTTTTTTGTAAAAGACCAGACAGTGAATATTTTAGGGTCTCTGGGACATATAACTTCTGTTGCAACTATTCAGCTCTGCCGTTGCTGTGTGAAAGTAGTCATAGACAATACAGATTGGGTGTGGTTATATTCCAATAAATTTTATTTACAAAAACACATGGGAGGGTAATTTGGCCTGCAGATTTTAGCTTGCCAATCACTACTAAGTGGAAGAAGCAAGATGAATAAGGCTATATATTAAATGTTTGCATTTATATTGAAGTGACAGGAAAGGCAAATTTGTCAGAGGAAAAAACCTAACAGTAGTTGCATGGGGCTCGGGGAGTGTTGATTGGCTACAAATAGACTGGAAGCATTCTAAAACTGCATTGTGATTATTATTATAGAACTCTACAAAGTGATTAAAACAACTGAATTTTACTTTTACAATGGATGAAGTTAGGGGAATGTATATTATACCTCAGTAAAGATTTAAAAACAGGAAAAGTTGTAAAGGACTGGTGGTGGATTTTACATTTTATGTCAAAAGATATTAAATTCTATATGATATGTAACAGGCTGGAGAAATAAGAGCACATGGGTGAAGACTAAAAATGAAAATAAGAATATAGTTATAATAGATGACAAAATTGAAATTTGAGAAAATTATGAAAAGCCAGAAATATTATTGAATTCACAATATTTTTTAAAGTTCTGTACTACTGAAATTCAGTGTTTTCTTAAAGATATCTTTTGACCTGCATACTTGTCACAGAAACAAATTCAGCTGTCTCACACATCCATTCTTCCTGAGTCACATAATCTCCCCCCTCAGATAATTTGTATCACAATTTCTAATGAAAATTTCAATGAAAGCTTCCACTTTGCTCCAAGCTTATAAGAATGCAATATGAAAATTCTCAGAAAATAAGCAAAGTATATTCTAGCTCCATTTAGGATTTACAGCATTTTCTTAAGAGGTTAAGGAAAACCTCAGTAGACCATGAATAGAAAGGAAATCCTTAGTGATAAGTGGATGCTGATGCTGTCCGGCTCACAGGAACACAGGTCATGTTGGCACGGGCTTTGAAAGAGGGTTTTAAGCCAAATTCAAGAGAGTGTAGATTCCTACACATTTTAAGAGAGCCAGATGTGTCTCACAAATGGTAGGAGATTGGAACTGGGCTGTTTGCATAAAGCAGGGAACTGGGACCAGGTTTCTAGGCAGTAAAACTGGACCTGAAATAACTCCACCATTGTTGGTGTTTTCCTGTGGGCCAGAGAGGCAGCAATGCAAAAATGGAAATAGTAACCATATGTTGTATGTGGAAGTGACATCAGGAATAGAGTTCTCCCCATGTGGGACCAAAGCCCCAGTCTTCCTAATTTAAGATCTGCTCTGGAGCTATGCAACTCTATAGAGGGCTACTCTGAGCAACCATGAAACAACATGACAGGAAAGAGCTCACAAAGAATAAAACTCCCACAAACGATGTGCTTGCAGGCAAGCATTTTAGGAAACATAAGGATATCAGTTGCCATAAGAGACAGCAGATACATTAAGTAGGATCATTCACATCAGAGGAAAAAGAATAACACAATTCTAATAAAGAACTTAAAAATAAGAATGTTTAAGAATATCAAGTAAAATAGTAAATTGCAATGATAACAGGAGTAAGTAAGAACAGGGAGATTGATACCATTTGCAAATCTTGTGAATAGCAAACGTTGGTGAAATTTAAAAAACTCTTTGATGGATTAAATTGATGTAAGCAGAAGAGAGAATTAGTAAATCAAAAGCCTCAATGAGAATTGAAAGTCTGATAAGCAAATCATCTAGAATATAGAACAAAAAGATAAAGAGGTTGAAAACATGAAAAAGAAGTTAAGAAACATGGAAAATAAACTGAGTTAGGGGTTCACAAAGGAAAGAATAAATAGTAAGCATCAGGGAAGAGAAATTTTTTAAAGGCTCAAAATTTGCTAGACCTGGAGAGCGATGTGAGTCTTCAAATTGAAAAAGCCCCTAGTTCCAAGAAGGATAATAAAGAAGACAAAGAAAAAATTTCTACCTTTACGTATAGTGTAATGGAATTGTAGATCAAGGTCACACACCCACTCTCACAATTGGGAATAAAAGCAGATTAGCTACAAAAAAATGGCAATCAAATTATCAATATATTTATCAGAAACTGTATACAATGAGGTGTATAGTTAGTATACAGTGAGGTGGTGGGGTGTGTACATATTAAGGAAATGAAGCCAAATGAGATATCATTTTCCTTTATGAAAAGATTATGTTTCCTATTTTGGAATTATGTTTACTGGAGGGTTGTTAACCCTTCTAGGTGGCCCTCATAAAAAGGACCTAAAACAGCCTTTCATGGTGACTATCCCACTCAAATTTCCCAGCTGGTTCCTGGGAAACTCTCACACATTTTTTCGTCTGGGAGTTTAGGCAGAGTCTAGTTCAACAGTAAATCCCTTATCCTAGCTCAGCATTTTCAGTATCTAGGGTGGGAGTCAGGACGCCAGTCCATCATGTCTCAACTGTGGGGAACATAACATCAGTCTTTCCAAATTGTTCCAGTAAAACTCCTCTCTTCTTCATTTGAGGCAAGTGAAGTAGTATACTCTTCTTAGGCCTTGGATTTGATGCTTTCCTACTTACAGCCTAATAAGTTAGTCTTTTACTGTTGCACGGATGCTGGCAGAATGCACGAGACTCCTGGTTTAGAGACATGGACTTGATTATTCACAGCACAGTAAGTATCAAGACTATCAAGTTTGCATTAGTTCTCCTGAAACCCAAGTCCTCTGGGGAGTAAGGAGAGGGGCCCAAATGGATGCCTGCACATAGAGTAGATCACATTACAGGAGACACAGAGTTTGGGGAGTCCAATGTTTTTATAGTAAGCAATATGCAAATTGGCTCTTTATCCCAGAGTGACCTTTCCCAGAGAGAACATAAATAATACTATTGTATTGTTGTTTTAATTTTTTTTTTTTTTTACTATCTCTGATTTTGTTGAAGATATATTGAAAAAGGTGGGTTTCTACTTTTAAATCCTTCAGTGGAAATAAGGAAGAATCATGGGTTTTATTGTGCCAGTAAGCCCTCCTCCCATTAGTAGGATAGTGTTTTTTTGATGAAACCATCTGGAGTAGTAAGTGAAATGATTAGGAATGTTTCATGCATCTGATCTAATAGTAATTAATAGATATTACTGATGTGGTCTTTCTTTTTTAAGTAGAAAAAATAATAGTTTCCTTGTAGTTTTACTAAGAGTATGTCTTCTCTGCTAATATTCTGTTAAATTTTAGCATTAAATTTTTTTTTATTATACTATACTAGGGGAAAATAATTGCAATAATATTTACTCTGGACCTAAAAGACTGTAGTCTGAAGAATTTTGACTGTCCCTTTATGATCAAAGGGATTATGTGTTAAACCTTTTGTAAATACATATCCTATCCAATAAAGTCTCTGATAAATCCATATTAAATTGAATTGTAAAGATGTTTCATAATCTTTTCCTTATTTAAAATTGGATCCAATAGGAACAGTTTTTAAGGTCATGCAAACTCTTTTTCAGAGAAATAGAGACTTATCAGTAAGTTAATATGTATTCAGTCAATTGCTTCATCAAATTTTTGTTCATCTTTATTTCGGTTTCACATCTTGCAGTATCTCCAACATTAAGAAAGGAAGTTACCTTGCAAAGTGGTTGATATTATAAGCCAACAAGTAGTGACTGGTAGTTATTTGCAGTTGAACATTAATATAGAAAGAAGTTGCAAATTGAAAGCTAAGTGAGTAGGTCTGGCATTTCCTAGCTGTGTCACATTGGTAAAGGTACTTTATTTTTGAGAGTGTGTCCTCATCAGTAAAATAGATATAATAAATCTGGGATCAAGTGGGTTTGTGAACGAAGTGTTTTTTAAATGTTAGTCTGGTATTGTTAGCATGCTTCTGTTGACAAATATGCCTTATTGGTAGCTGTAAATACACTTCTACATTAAAACTTACTTTACATGTGTAAATTGTCCCCAGTCTAGCTCTCTCTGTGGAAATGAATCTGTGTATGGGAGTCTCTGTCTGTTTCTGGGTTAGCAGGTTTGTGTGGGTCTGATTGTGGGGCAGGCATCCTGTCTGTGGGCATGTAAGGATTGATGTGCATGTGCTTGCACATGTGTGTGCTCCTTATGTGCATACGCAAATGTTTGTTCTTTTGGATATATTGGGGCTGAACGACTAGCAATAGGTTTATTAGGGTTTGCCTATTGAGACTTTAAAGAAAAACATGGAAACAACACTGATTATTCATATTTATAGAACGGCAAAAAGGAGTTTTAAATGTTTTATTTTTAGTGTTGATTAGGTACTATTGTATTTTAAATTCCTTTGAACATTGTCAAGGAATATAATATGTAAAATTTGATTTTGTACTGCAGAACCTTTCATGATTTTTTTTGAAGTACTGTTGATATACAATGTTATATTGGTTGCACAGTGGTTCAACAGTTACCCACATTATTAAATCCTCACCCCAACTAATACACTTACGATGTATCTGTCAACATAGGAAGATGTTACAGAATCATTGGCTATATGCTCCATTCTCCCTGTGACTAACTTATGATTGAGAATTTTTGTGCCCTTTTATCCCCCTCACCTACCCATCCCAACCCCTCCCCCATGATAACCACCAGTCACTTCCCAGTGTTGAGACTACTGCTTTTTTTTTTTTCATTTTGTTTTGTTTTGTTTTTATATTCCACAAATAAGTAAAATCATATGGTATTTGTCTTTCTCCACCTGGCTTATTTCACTTAGCTTAATACCCTCTAGGTCCATCCATGTTGTTACAAATAGCAGGATTTCTGTATTTTTTATGGCTGAATTATATTTCATTGTGTATATGTGCCACATCTTCTTTATCCATTCATCTATTGATAGACACTTTGGTTGCTTCCATATCTTGGTCATTGTGAATAACACAGCAGTAAACATAGGGGTGCATATATCTTTTCAAATAAGGGATTTTGTTTTCTTTGGGTAAATTCCTAGAAATGGAATTACTGGGTCATATAGTAATTCTGCTTTTAGTTTTTTGAGGTACCTCCATACTGCTTTCCACAGCAGTTGTACCAATTTACATTCCCACCAACAGTGTAGGAGGGTTCCCATTTCTCCATATACTCGGGAACACTTGGTATTGTCTTTGAGATAGTGGCCATTCTTACTGGTATGAGATGATATCTCATTGTGGTTTTCATTTGTGTTTCCCTGATGATTAGTAATGTGGAGCCTCTTTTCATGTGCCTGTTATGGCTTTCTGTATTTGTTCTTTGGAAAAATGTCTGTTCATGTCCTCCACCCATTTTTTAATTTGGGGGTTATCTTGATGCAGGTTATGTGGGGGGTTATTTGGTATTAAAGTATATGAGTTCTTTATGTATTTTGAATGTTAACCCCTAATCTGATAAATCATTTATGAATATATTTCCCCATATCATATGTTGCCTTTTTGTTCTGCTGATGGTATCCTTTGCTGTACAGGAACTTTTTAGTTTGATGTAGTCCCACTTGTTCATTTTTGTTTCTCTTGCCCAAGGAGATGTGTCCCGGAAAAAAATTGCTCATGCGTATGTTAAATAGGTTTTTGCCTATTTTCTTCTAAGAGTTTTATGGTTTCATGCCTTACATTTAGTTCTCTGATCCATTTCAAGTTTTCTTTTGTATATGGGGTTAGTAATCCAGTTTCATTCTCTTACATGTATCTGTTCAGTTTTCCCAATACCAGTTACTGAAGAGACTATCTTTTCTCCATTGTATATTCATGACTCCTTTATTGTATATTAATTGACCATGTATGCTTTGGTTTACATCTGGACTCTCTATTCTAATCCATTGATCTATGGGTCTGTTCTTGTGCCAGTATCATACTGTTTTGATTACTATAGCTTTGTAGAACCTCTTGAAGTCAGGGAGCATAATTCCTCCAGCTTTGTTTTTCTTTCTCAGGATTGCTTTGGCTATATAGGGTCTCCTGTGGTTCCATATGAATTTTAGAACTATTTGTTCTAGTTCATTGAAAAATGCCATTGGTATTTTGATAGGGATTGCATTGAATTTGTAAACTGCTTTGGGCAGGATGGCCATTTTGAAAATATTAATTCTTCCTATCCATGAACATGGGGTAGATTTCCATTTATTGGTGTCTTCTTTAATTTCTCTCTTGAGTATCTTATAGTTTTGAGAATACAGGTCTTTCACCTCATTGTTTAGTTTTCTTCCTAGGTATTTTATTCTTCTTGATGCAATTGTAAATGGAATTGTTTTCCTGATTTATTTTTTGCTAGTTTGCTATTAGTATGTAGAAATGCAACAGATTTCTGTATATTAATTTGTATATTAATACGTATCCTGCAACTTTGCTGAATCCAGTTATTAGTTTTCATAGGTTTTTGGTGGAGTTGTTAGGGTTTTCTGTGTATAGTATCATGTCATCTGCAAATGGTGACAGTTTTACTTCTCCCTTACCAATTTGGATGCTTTTTATCCCTTTATCTTGTCTAATTGCCATGGCTAGGACTTCCAGTCCTGTGTTGAATAAAAGCAGTGAAAGTGAACATTTTTGTCTTGTACCTGATCTTAGAGGAAAGGCTGTCAGCTTTTCACCATTGAGTATGATGTTGGCTGTGGGTGTATCATATATGGCCTTTATTATGTAGAGATATGTACCCTCTATACCCATTTTATTGAGAGTTTTATCATAAATGGATGTTGAATTTTGTCAGATACTTTTCAGCATCTATTGACATGATCACTTGGTTTTTATCCTTTTTGTTAATGTGGTGTGTCACGTTGATTGATTTACAAATATTGTGCCATCCTTGCATCCCTTGAATAAATCCCACTTGATCATGATAGATGATCCTTTTGATATATTTTTTAATTCAGTTTGCCAATTTTTTGTTGAGGATATTTGCATCTATGTTCATCAGGGATATTGGTCCAAAATTTTCTTTTTCTGTAGTGTGTTTGCCTGGTTTTGGCATCAGAGTGATGCTGGCCTCATAGAATGAATTTGGAAGTATTCCCTCCCCTCTGCTTTTTGGAATATTTTAAGAAGGATGTGTTTTAGCTCTTTGAATGTTTGGTAGAATTCAGCTGTGAAGCCATCTGGTTGGGACACTTTATCTTTATATGCAATATAGTTTGTCACATACTCCCTTTTTTCGTATAAAAAGGAATAATACCTTGAGATTCATGACTTGTCGAACTCTATTTCCAGAATAATTTGTTGAATTAATCTTTAGTAACTGTGTTGGTGTTTCTTTTCTTAGTTGAGCTGATATCAAATTTTCATTCCCACTTTTATTGTCTTTACTTTTTGTAAGATTTCTTTATCTCCTTGTGAGTTATTAACTTGACTCTTCAGGTAAAATAAAATAGTGGTTAAGAGAGCAGACTCAAATTCCATTAACTAAGTTCAAATAATTGTTTCACCAATTAATTGTGTGACTTTTATCAAGATTTTTAACCTATCTACCTCTCAGTTTCCTGACATATCAAATGGGGTAATAATAGTACCTATCTCACTTTTATTGAAAAATGAATGAGACAGTTCACATAAAAGGAGCAGCAGAGTGCTTTTTTCCCTGGCTTTAAGCTAGCTCTCTTTCATGTTTAAAGGAGGCTCCTCTGTCCTTTCTTCTCATTTTTTTTTTCTTTCAAGGCTTTATTGAGATATAATTGACATACAACATTGTATAAGTTTATGGCATACAGTGTAATGATTTGATATATATTGTAAAATGACCATAGTAAGGTTATTTAACACATCCCTCACCACACTAGTTACAGTTTTTTTGTCTTTAGTGAGAACTTTTCTCTTAGCACCTTTCAAATATACAGTATTGTTAACTATTATCAGCATGCTATACATTAGATCCTCAGAACTTACTCATCTTATAACTAGAAGTTTGTACCCTTTGACCCCCTTCACTCATTTTCTGCCCCCCTTCCCCCTGGCCCTGACAACCACCAATCTGCTCTCTGTTTCTTCAGGATTTTTTTAGATTCACAAATAAATGATATCATACCATATTTGTTTTTCTTTGTCTGACTGTTTTTCTTTATTTTACTTAGTATAATGCCATCAAGGTCCATTCTTAATTTTTTCTTACAGCCACAGGGTAGCTTGAATACTTGGAAACACAAAGATTCATCTATAGTTTAGTTTAAAAAGTCCAGTCAGTATAACTTAGTGCTTCCTTCATAAAGGGAGGTTGTGTGGGCATGTCATTGTAATGACTAGGGTGGGTAAGCCCACCAGCGTGAGGACCAAGAACTTCTGTGTAATGCAGTGGCATGTGAGCCTAGAGAGGCTGTCTTAGGTAGAGGTTGGGAGATATGGATGAGGTGATGGGTGTGTGTGTGTGCATATGTGCACACGTGTTTGTGGGTGGGGTGTTGGAGTTTCCTTCTACCCCTTGTCCCAAAGACACTTCTGTGTCTACTCTCACAGGTACTAAGATTAGGAAAAAGAGGTTCCTTCAAATGATCCATGGGCTCTTGAGCATCACAGGTAAAGAGAAAGGAAATTTTTAGGAAAGCTATAGACAGTGAAGAGTATTTGTTGTGGTTATGTAGATCTGTTCCTCTTCTGAATGTGGTGTAAATAACACAGGAGCCCCCTGTATTCTGAAGCAAAGGAGGATTTATGGCATTCTTGCTTTCATTTCACATAGTTCTGGATTAAAATTTGTTATGTTCTGAGTGTATATATATATATGTGTGTTTAGTAAAATGGGCCTCCCTTTTACCCTAATCTCTACTGAATTGCAAACGAGCATAACTGTATTACATTCCAAAGATAAACAGTATTGTGTGAAAACTATAAGATTGCATAATATACATCTATGCAGTGTTCCAAGCGAAGTAGGTATGTGCCATGATGTATCCTTTCTGTTTTCAGGGTTTGTTAAAGCTGTTTAGAACTAAAACTTTTCTAGCTTAGTTTGATGTCTCAAAGACTTGTAAAAATGGAGTGATCAGAATTGGTCAATTATCAGATTATTTTTGTTTGTTTATTTTTAAAGATGATTTTGAAAGTAAAAGTTCAAATTCCTTGATTAATCCCTGGGACTATGGACTCTTCTATATAAGCTCTTGCTGGTTTAAAAACACCACTAGAACATTAATGTTCAGAAAACACTTAATTTTATATCTCTATCCTAATTAAATGACTTGTACAATTTGAAATCCTATTTATTTTTTATTATAGAGAATAATCTGTCCTGACTTATAATGATTACCTACTAATCTTGATTCCTTTTCTCATGAAAATTAATGTTCTCTAGAAGAAAATTATGATCATTTCAACAGAGAGTAAGGAACACATATATTAACATAGATAATCTTATTTGTGTATCTTTGCAAGAATATTGTATGAGAGGTCATTTAAGCTATGAAAAGAGCTTTATAAAAATAAAGGAATCCCAGGATCTTAATATAAAAGAAAGGATATAAATTATTTCTTTGTTTAGGTTCTTTATTTACTTCTATGCTGTTTCCCTACTACTTACTACAGGTAAAAAATGTTTTCCCAGCAATTTCCCCTTGGCCCTTTTTATTACAGGTTTTAAAAGCAACTATGTATTTTGCTTTTCATTGCCATGGTTATTAGAGGTTAGCATTTAGCTACTATTAAAATACATTGTATTTTTGCTTTATCTCTTTGAGGAAACCAATATATTTTACAGACTTTACTTTCTACTTACACTTTTCCTAGTAGGTAACATAAAATGGCTCACTGTTGGTGGTGTTGAAGGAACACTTAGGTGATATCATCTTTTGTACAAGGAAAATAATACCAGTAGTAAATAACTTTCCCCAAATTGCTAATGATTCCCTTTAAAATGCTCAGGAATATTTTACTCCTGGACTAGCACACTTTAAAGAATATTACATATACATCACCTAAAATATATTAGTAGTTTAATGAATTCCAAGCCATGTTGTAGTAATAACTTTTCTCTTAAGCCTGGCAGTGTTACCATTCCATTTAGGAGAATACACCCTAAGTCATATTTGTTTTAAATGTTATGTGACTATAGCCAAGTATCTGTCAACAGATAACTGGAAAAAGATGATGTATATATATATACAAAGGAATATTATTCAGTCACGAGAAAGATAGGAATCTTGCCATTTGTGACAACATGGATGAAACTTGAGGGCTTTTGCTAAGTGAAATAAGTTGGACACAGAAAGGCAAATACCGTACAGTATCACTTGTTTGTGGTATCTAAAAAAATGCATGGAAACAGAGAGTAGAGTGGTAGTTACCAGGGATTATTTCGGAAGGAAATGTGTCAAAGGACATGTACTTCCAGTTATAAGATGAATGAGTTCTGAGTATCCAATATATAGCATTTTGATTAAAGTTAATTATACTGCATTATATTATTATTATTATTATTATTATTATTATTATTATTATTATTATTATTATTATTATAAGATGCTTAGATAATAAATCTCAGATGTTCTCACCACAAAAAAGAGATGGTAATTATGTGACCAGATGGAGGTATTAGAGCTGTGGTGGTATCATTTTGCAATATATAAATGTACCAAACCAACATGTACCCTTAAACTAGTAGAATATTGTGTGTCAATTATAGCTTAGAAAATAGTTGTGTGACTAAAGATTATAGTAAGATATTAAATGCTGACAAGTTACTAATACTGGTTGCTTGACTTTCCTCACCACCATAGTATATACAGTTTTAAAGTACTTAACAGTTGATAAATCAAATTAATTTTGTTTATGTAACATGGAAATTCAGAAACTAACATGAACTCTATATTAAGAGATTAGGTTTAACTTTGATCAATAAATGCATGAAATACTAGCTTTTAACCTTACCAAAAGTGTTTAAAGAGGAAGATATTCCTGGTGTTACAAGGTAAAATCTGAAAAAATTCTGGGGTAATTTAGTCTACATACTTATCAACAATACTATTTAAATTATACAAGTGAAGCATTTTTGGCATATATATTTTTTATTGAGGTATAGTTAACATACAATATTAGTTTCAAGCATATAGCATAGTAATTTGGCATTTACACATAACTACAAAATGCTCACCATGGTAAGTCTAGTTATCATCTATAGTATACTGACCATATATGATAACCATATATAATCATTACAGTATTAGTGTTGTATTCCCTATGCTGTACTTTACAACCCTATGACTTATTTATTTTATAACTGAAAGTTTGGACCTCTTATTTTCCATAGTTTTAATCATAAAAACTTACAAGAATAAGTCATTGTAGGAAATATGACTTGAAACCTTTGAGAAAAATGTATTTATCAATATTCAGAAATTAAAGAAATAAGTACTTAAAAACTGGTGTTCACTTTTGTTCTCTTTTTGTTTCTCCTCCTCTCTCCCCGAAGCAGATTGCCAAACTGAGGCAGCAACTACAGCGCAGTAAGCAGAGTGGTCGGCTTGGTAAGGAGAAGGACCGGCACTCACCTCTCCACGGCAACCACATAGCAATCAGTCACGTGCAGGTGGGCTACCTTCTTGTTCACACGGGTATGGTTCCTCTTAAGGGGTTTATTATTAAGGAAGAATCCATCATTTTAGGATTAAAAAATTCATCTAAATCCCTATCTCTACTAAATCACTACTGTTTATTAAATTATTGTTAAGCTTTTTGTTTTTTGGGTTTTGTTTTAGCCATATGTAGGATATTCTTTTAATAACAGATGTAGCAGAGTGTAGTGGTCTCATAGATGACTGATACTGGCCTGTGCTGAAATCCTAGTTCATTTACTTGTTGAGCAACTATGAGCCTTATCTCATTTAATCTTCCTAACAGCACTTTAACCCATCTGTCTCTGTATCTCTTAATATTATATTTTACCACTATTTACATGTGAATATATTGAGGATTAGAGTTGTGTTGGGGTTTTTTTCCCCTTGAAAACATCTACTAATATATCCCATAGAACAAAATTTGGAAAATGCTGTTCTGACCAAATTTACCTAATTAAAATTACTGTTATAAATTTTAGTAAATCAAATATAGTAGTAGAGAAGACAGGCAAGTAGTGTATCAAAACAAATTCAATTTGGGGATATTTCACAAATTAAGGATGGTTCTGCATTAGGAAATATATTAGTTTAGTTCATGCATTACAAGGTCAAAGTAGATGCTGAATGACACTTGATAAAAGCTCAGTATCTGTGTGTGATAAAAACTTATTTAACTAAAAATAGAATACTTCTTAATGTGACTAGCTGCAAATGTGGTACAATCCTAACAATAAAATATTGGAAGTATTTCTGTTAAATACAAATCAAGTTACAAATGTCTGCAATTACTGATATTATTTACTAGCAGTTTAGAGGCTGTAGACAGAGCAGTAGTAAGAAAAAAAATAACTTATCACAATTTGCATGTTATATATTTAGAAAAGCAAAGTGAATGAACTAAGCTAGTACAGTTAATGATAGGATAACTAAAATAGAAAACGCTGACAATACCATGGTTGATGAGGAGGTAGATCAACACAACAGCTACATATTGCTGGTGGGAACACAAACTGGTATAGCCACTTTGGAAAATAGCTTCACATGTTCTTTGACAGTTAAACATACGGTGAGCATACAGCCCCAAAATTCCACCTTTTGATAGCTAGCGTAAGAAATAAAAACATGTCCGCACAAAGACTTGGACATCAGTGTTCATCATTATTCATAAGAGTCAAAGAATGGAATCAAACATACCACCAACTGGTGAATGGATAAAACATTTCATACATCCATACAGTACTGTTCAGCAGTATAAAGGAACTACTAGTACTTAGAGCATAGTTGATGCTCAAAAACATCATGATGCTAAGTGAAAAAGGTCAAGAGTAAAAGGTTTCATACCATGTGATTTGTTACATTAAACTCTTGAAAAGGCAGAATTAGAGGCAGTACTAGAGACAAAGTACTAGGGGTAAGAACTAGCTGTAGAGAGATCCAAGGGAATTTTTTGGGCTGACAGAAGGTTCTAAAATGTGATTATACTGATAATTGGATGACTATATATAGTTACAAAGTTCAGCGAACTTCATACTTAAAATGGGAATATTTTATTGTACACAGGTTTATAGTTTATCAAAGTGTAAAACAAACATGCAGTTAACAAGCAAGCTTCGGACATTTCAAGTGAAAATTCACATTATGTCTTCCTTTTTTTCTTAATCTGGTAGAACTAATATATTATTCTTACTCTGTTTATTTCAAGCACCTTTACTGTAAGAGATCAATGCATGTATAGTAGGTCTATTGACTTGACCTAACAAAGAAGACTTTTACACTTGTTTCCAATTTACACTAAATTTTTTGGTATTGTGGTCATGTGTAAAAATAATTATCTTTTGCTATACATACTGAAATACTTATAGGTGAAGTCTCAGATGTGCTTTAAAGTCTTCTAAGAACAAAAAAATGGATGTTTAGCTCAAACAAGATTAGCAAATGTTGATAATTTTTTAAGTTGGATGATGTGTACCTGATCCATTATGCAATTCAGTTTAATTATGTTTATGATTATAACTTTTCATAATTAAAAGAAAAAACTGAGTACCTAATGAAATGATTAGATAAAATATAGCCATATTAAAATAAAATAAGTAATTTTCTCTTATTCTAGTAAAAGTAATCTATGGTACCCTGTACGCACAACCCTTTTTCCCATACCAACCAATTCTCCAACTCTCTAGATACCAACTGAGTGTCCTACAATTTAATTATAATACTGACTACCTGGAGTTAGCACAGAGTCCTCAGGTTAAGGGCTGAGCTCCCTCTTCAGAGACCAGTCCCATTCCCAAGTTGTCATCTGTATTTTGGACCAACTGGCTGTACACACAACTAAATGAAATAATTTGCTTCTTCACTTCTTCAAGTTCAGTAATTTGCTGTAATGGCTCACAGAACTCAGGGGGAAGACATTTACTATTTCATTATATATAAAGCATTCAGTAAAGGGTACAGATGAACAGCCAGGGAAAGAGGAACACAGGATGAGGTGTAGAAAGGTCGCAAGTGCAGAGGCTTCTGTCCCTATACAATTGGGTATGCCATTCTTCTGGCATGTGGACATGTGTTCCCCAACCTAGACACTCTCTGAACCCATAGTTCAGGGATTTTTATGGAGGCTTCATCACATAGGCATGATCAGTTATTAATTCAGTCTCCTGTCCCTCTCCCCTCTCCCAGAGGATGGGGTGCAGGGCTAAAAGTTCCAAGCTTCTAATCATGACTAACACCGATCCTGAAGGTATCCAGGATCCCATAAAGAAATTTACCTCATTAAAACAAGATTCTTGCTTCTATAACCCAGGAAATTCCAGGGGATTTAAGAGGTCTATGTCAGGATCTGGGGTCAGAAACTAAATATTGGTACAAAAGATGCTCCAGTAACCCTCTAACTCAGGGAATTACGGGAATTTTAGGAACTTTGTGTCAGGAATCAGGAACAGAAGCCAAATTTATATGTCTTATTATGTCACAATTAGTAATAACAAGTTAATATATATAATGAAGTATATAAAATGCATAGAACAAGTCCTAAAGAAATATGCAAACTGTCAGACTTTGTTGAGGGTGTGATACATAAACTAGAGACATAAAAGGGAAGTCTTTACACATTCATGCAAAGGAGGACTTCATATTCTTCATACAGAAATTTACCTGAAGTTGATATACAAATTGAGTTCCAATGGATATTTGAAAGGAATTGTTACTTGAAAAGTTGTTTCAAACGTCATATAGAAAAGTAATGCCAACTAATAGAAAAGAAAATTTGAAAGGCTTTCCCTGCAAGATAGCAAAATTACTATAAAATTGCAGCATTTAAAGTAAACCTCTATATAAGGATTATCAGATAACAGCCCAAGGAAATCAAATACAGATTCCATAAAGAAATGTTGGAGCAGTTGTATTACTATGTGGGGAAAAAATACTACCTCACACCATATACAAAAATGAATCACAGTAGGTTAAGTATTTAAACACGAAAAAACATAAAAGTACTGAAAAGTATTTGATACTAAAGTAAACAGCAAATATATGACAAAGAACTGCAACTTCAATAGAGAAAAAGCTCTTGCATCAATAAGAGACAAAGGACATCAACAGTTAACAATTCACAGATGGCAGGAACACAGCATAGGAAATATTCATGTGCTAATCAACGACTAACAGTCTACCTTATGAACCATATATATTGACTTTAATCATTCAGAATAAGATGGTGATCACATGTTGTTTTTATTTTTATCCCGTCCCATCTTTATTTTTATTTCTCTTCTGTTGTGTAAGTTGCTTAAGCATCAAAAGGATCATCTTACACTTTTTGTTCTCCCCCAACCCTCTACTCCTTGACAGGACCTGTAAAAACAACTTGAAAGAGTCATTGAACTAATATGATATTGTTGCCACTTTATTTACCAATTCAAGAGGTTTTCTTAAATGGTTGACAAAATGGAAATGAAAAATACTAGAAGGTAATTGTCACAGTACGAGAAACAGATCTTTTAAACATATACATAGAGCTGCACTGTAGAATCACGTGATACACATAACTTAAATGATTTCAATTATGAATTCTCAGTAAAAACAGAAAAGGAAAACAAATAGTGCATAAGATTATAAAAGTGTAAACGGTTACCTTTACACTTACAAAAAAGATTATTTTCACTATACTTCTTACCGTACTTCCTTACATTAGAACCTAAATTTTGTATCTGAATTTATATTTATTTGAAATGTCAAAATAACTCTGCTCTGTGAGTTTCTATTTTCAGATTTACTATGTTCATTGATTTCTTGATTTCTTTGGCCACAAATAATTTAATGCCACCTTATCTTCTGTTTTGTAGGCTCCTGGATCAAGATCAGTCCCTGTACCACTGTCAAATATATCAGTGCCAAAATCATTTGTTTCACGTGTGCCCTGCAATGTAGAAGGAATAAGTCCTGAATTAGAAAAGGTATTCATTAAAGAAAATAATGGGAAGGAGGAAGTGTCCAAGGTAAGATTACATTGGAAGTTTGAAATCTTTTTTTTTTTTATTATGGTGAACTTAAAGGTCTTAAAAAGGCCTTTTTTGGTATCAGCTTTATTAGCTATAATTCACATACCATACAGCTTACCCATCTAAAGTGTACAGTGCAGTGGTTCTTGGCATATTCACAGCTGTGCAACCATCACCACGTTCAATTTTGCATCATTTTCATCACCCCAAAAGAAACTGCATACCCTTTAGCAGTCCTCCCTCATTTCTCTCTAATGCCCCCAACCCAGACAACCACTAATCTACTTTCTTTGTCTATGTATTTACCTATTATAGACATTTCATGTAAGTGGAATCATATACCATATAGCCTTTTTTATAACTGGCTTATTTCACTTATCATAGTGCTTTTAAAGTTCATCCGTGTTGTAACATGTATCAGTACTTCATTCCTTTTAGTTACCAAATAAGACTCTACTGTGTGGATTGTATTTACCCAGTTATCAGTTGATGAAATATATAGATATTCTACTTTTTGGCTATTAAAAATAATGCTGCTGTGAAATCTCATGTGAACATAATATTCATTTCTTTTGGATATATACCTAGGAGTGAAATTGCTGGTTTAGTATAACTCTTTGTTTAACCTTTTGAAAGACTACCAGATTGTTCTTTAAAGTGGCTGCACTGCACCATCTTACATTCCCACAGTAATGAATGAAGGTTCCAATTTCTATCTTTACCACCATTTGTAATCTTTTTTTATTATAGCCATCCTAGTGGTTGGTTTGCAGTGGTATATCATCATGGTGCTGATAGGCGTTTTCTGATGGCTAATGATGTTAAGCAGGTTTTCATGTGCTATTGGCCATTGGTATATCTTCTTTGAGAAATTGTCTATTTAGGTCCTTTGCCCATATTAAAATCGCTCATTTGTCTTTTTATTATTAATTATAAAAGTTATTTATAAACTTTATTTTCTAGATAAAATTCTTACCAGATACGTGATTTGAAATTACTTCCCATTCTGGGTTGTCTTTTCACTTACTTGATGGTATCCTTTGAAGCACAATATTTTTAATTTTGATAGTCTGATGTATTTTTTTTCTTTTGGTATTGTAGTTTTGGTGTCATTTTTTTTTTATTCTTGGGCACATTTTTTTTTTAATTTTGGTATAATTAATCTACAATTACATGATTTACTAGGCTCCCCCCTTCACCAAGACCCCCACCACAAACCCCATTACAGTCACTGTCCATCAGTGTAGTAAGATGCTATGGAATCACTACTTGTCTTCTCTGTGTTGTACAGCCCTCCCCGTGCCCCCCGCCCCACATTATACATGCTAATTGTAAGGCCCCCTTTCTTTTTCTCTGCCCTTATCCCTCCCTTCCCACCCATCCTCCCCAGTCCCTTTCCCTTTGGTAACTGTTAGTCCATTCTTGGGTTCTGTGATTCTGCTGCTGTTTTGTTCCTTCAGTTTTTCTTTGTTCTTATACTCCACATATGAGTGAAATCATTTGGTACTTGTCTTTCTCTGCCTGGTTTATTTCACTGAGCATAATATCATCTAGCTCCATTCATGTCATTGCAAATTTTGGTGTCATATTTAAGAAACTACTGCCTAAATCTAAGGTCACAGTGATTTATTCTTGTGTTTTCTTCTAAGAGTTTTACAGTTTTAGCTTTATCTTATATTTAGGTCATTGACCCATTTTGAATTCATCAGAAATACTTTATAAATTACCTTTGTCCCAGAAAAGAAATCTGGACACTACTGCATGTGAACCTATACATGACTACATTTTAAAGGTATACTCAACAAATAAAACCATCAAGTCATCTTTGGCTTAATTATTTGTCTAACAGTTTTTTGGCAATAAAAGATGATTTAATTTTATGTCAAGTGTGTATCTGATTCCTTCATAAAAGGTATAGGTTTTAAAACTGATTGAAACCTAATCTTAAAATATAAACAAATATAAATACTTTAACATTTATAAAAATAAAAAATTAAACTTTCTTTCAAATCTCAGTATTGCTTAGCAGATAAGAACATTATTCATAGTCTTGTATATCTTTCCTCATACATGTTTGTGTATGCTGATAATAGTGAATCACTGTATGAATGTACCATAATTTAGAAGTTCCCTGTTGATGGGCATTTAGATTGCTTTCAGTTTTTCTCATCACAAGCCATGCTTTAGAAAATATTGTATACTCTTACTGACAATTTCCTGGAAACGAAATCACTGAATCAAAATATTTGTATATTTTAAGTTTTGATAAATATTGGAAAAGTTACTCTCCTGCAAAAGGTTGTGCCATTTACTCGACATTTCACATTAAACTTTTACTTTGTATTATTTTCCCATAAAGGAATCCTTTATGGGAAAATAATTAATAATAAGAAATTATGCTATGTCTTAACTATTTACATTCAGGTGTTTCCTTTATACATTAGGTAACATTTAAGAACAGTGATGTAAGGAAGTGTAATTTGTCTGACTTTTTGAAGATGAGATAGTCACATATTTGCTAATTCCTTAACTCAAAAGCAAAACTATACTAGAATTTAAAACTTAGTTCTGCTTTTAAATAAATCATATTTTAATTCCATAGTAGCCATTTCAGAATTATCTGGGATAACCTGCACACACATAATTAAAATATTAATTTTTAGAATTTTTAGATTTAAGCTTAAATATGCCTCAAACCTTTAATAAATAAAAATGTCACCATCAGTGAATCTTCCAGTAGCTAAAAAAATTGTCCTGTTAAGTTTATTGATGTACTAATAAGCCTTTAATATTTCCCACTCTTCTTTTGTATAAATGTATAGGTTTTTAAAATCTGTTTGTACTGTAATTCTTCTATCATCCCTCCCCCCAAAAAAACAAAATTTGGTTAAAAATTGACTGTATTATCCAGTTATAGATTAGGAAATAGAAACACAAAGATTGTGTTTAAGTAGGACATAAATGAAAGATAAATTAAATTCTTTAACATTTTTTAGGTGCAAATTAGTATTTTATTCTTTTACCAGTTACCAATATTGAGCCTTTTATTAAAGTAACATTTTCCTTGACCTAAATATCTAAGTTTTGAGAAATACCTCTCTCATGAGGGGCCCTCAGGTATATGTTCTAAAAATGATCTTTATGGGTTAGTCTGAGAACCTCACGTCTTATAATGTCATACAGTTTTGTCCCAAAATAATGCAACAATATTCCTTGTTCATTCTAAGGTTTAGTGCAGAGTGGGAATTAAAATCTAAATAAAAGTAAATGAAAAAAATGTATTTTAATTGTAAAGGAACATTTTCTTAGCATTTGATCAGGTTCATTAATAATCCTTTGGGAATGTTTCTTTCCTAAATTGGAAAGTTTTACTTTTTTTATTTATTTACAAGTGAACTAATATTTACATAATTGAATATCCTCTTTCCAGTAGAATAATAATTGTGAAGTTGTGAAGCTAGGATAGTTTTGGTTTAACAGCATTGCAGAGATAAATGAAGTTTTTTATTTCAGCACTTAAAGTTTTCATCCTTCACTTAGCTTGTTAAATGAAAAATCAATATATTTTGAATCTTGCCTAATTTTATTTTAATCATTTTCAAACCCTGACAGTGTTTCTCAAAATTCTGAAATAGAACTCAGAATAAGAGCAGTAAATAGTGAAAATAAGTTGTAAATAAACTAAGAGTATATTGGTTCTTTTTACTAGTACCGAAATCTTGTCTGTATTAAAAACAAAAAATATTTTAAGTGATAAATATATAAAATTATATTTGTTGACCTTGCTTTTTGTTAGCACATAGATGAGGAAAATGGAGTAAGATCTGTCTTTACAGCAGAAGCAAAGTAGGAGTCCACTGCAGCAGAAGCTCTGATGCCATTTAATTAGCCATGTCACCAGTGCTCCAAACTATGGGTTCTTTATTTGTAAAGACATTGGGCTAATGAGCTCTACGGTCTTCTCAGGTCCAAAATATATGATTCTATGATTATAGTTTCATTTCTATTTCTTTTGCCACTCAGAATAATGCATTAGAACCAAGTAAAATTATGTATCGTCCTACTCAGTTGGATACCAGATTGGTAAAATTGTTCTGAATTATGTTGATATTTTCCATTGACTACTAATAGAATAAACTTATTTACTAGAAATTTTGGGTGATTTGCAAAGGAAATAGAAAACTTGGGGTCTGGTCCTGGCCTCTAAAAAATTAAGATAAGAAAGAATGAACAAAACAAAAAAAAATCCATACATGTGAATATGAGATTTTAGTTTTCTTACTAGCAAGTCAAAGTGATTTCTTGAGCAGTTCAATTAATTCATTCAGCAAACATTAATTAAATGTCTGCTATGTGTTGGACACAATGCTTGCCATTAGGGATACAGCATTTTAACAAAGCTCCTGACCCTGAGGGGATTTATGGGAAGTGCTCACCTACAAATACATAGGGGGAGCTATTGAATTTCTTGATGGTTTATCCTATTATTTTGAAACACTACTTTGGGATTAATTTAAGATGCAGGATTGGTATCTTTAGTCTCTGAAGAGTCAGTTATGGATGTGACAGCAGTGGAACAGGAAATCAAAGGAAATGCCATGTGTTTTCCCTGTGAAGGGAGTGTAAGTACCATCGTTCACCTGTTTGGTGGCTATTCCTCTTGCAGCCTTTGGATATACCGGATGGCCGGAGAGCTCCCCTCCCTGCTCACCACCGTAGCAGCAGTACGCGCAGCGTGGACACCCAGACGCCCTCGGTGCAGGAGCTCAGCAGCAGCTGCAGCAGTCACTCGCCCTGCGTCTCCCCCTTCTGTCCTCCAGGGTCCCAGGACGGGAGCCCTTGCTCAACAGAGGATTTACTCTATGATCGTGATAAAGGTGAGCGTGAGATCATCCACTGAGATGGTGGGTTTGGTACAGGGCCTTGCTCATTATACTTGCTTTGTCTTAGACCATTGCATCGCTTTTCTTCTGTCGGGTGGTGGGGCTGTAAAGGACTGGTTAGTCTAGGTTTGTTCGTTCATCGGTTTCACATACCCCCTTCTTTTGTGACTCTCTCAAACATCTTCCATAAATGTGTCAGAGAAGCACAGCGCATGGCTCTAACAGCTAATGAAAGCTATAAAATGGAGTGTGTATAGCTTCACATTGTTTAAACATGGTTTTTCCTTGGCATTGCCCAGAACTAGTGATGATTGAGGTACAGTTTATATTTCTTGTGCCTGAAGTTAGATTTCATAATGAAATTGATTTGGGAGGAAGTAATTTCTAAAAATTCTGTTGGAAGAATGAGTATATTTTTAACCAGGTAGATAGGTTTAATAACTGCCTGCAGGATGTCAGGGGTATGTTATGGCACCAGATGGATTATTAACCAACTCCAATAAAAGGCAAAACCTCTGAGATGCTGTGTGGCCTCTCAGGCCCAAACTGTCTCCTATGCTCTCTGGTCCTTGCTTTAGGCACTTGGTGACTGCCACTCACTCTTTTCCTTCAGACCCAGACACAGAAGGAACAAAGACTACCCAGCTTCCACCGTACTAGCTGTGTTCAGAGAAACACTGACCTTATTTTATAACACAGTTACTGCTTTGCACCATGGAGACGTAGATCATAGGTAACAAAAATTTAAAAACAGAAGTTAAAATTTACAGCATCTTACAGGATTTTTGTGATTGACCCCCATTCCCCTTAACTTGTTTTATTTTTGAGGTATTATTAATGTAAAGTGCCCAGATCTTCAGTGCACAGCCCAGTGTATTTTTACAAATGTATTCATGAAATTACTACTTAGATTAAGATATAGAACATTTTTAGCATCATAGAAGGCTCCCTCGGCCCCCTTCCCAGACAGTATCCTTCCCCTTTGTGCCTGGAAGTGACTGCTGTCCTGACTGACCCCTGTGACTTGGTTTGTCCATGTTACCATCTTTCACAGGGATGGGACAGTAGTACGTTCTTGCATGTCCGTCTTCCTTCACTCGTCATTATGCCTGACTCTCTGCTGAGATGTTAAATGGAAGCTACCTTGGACTTTGTCCTCTGCTTTTATTTCTGTGGTGTATCTCAACAGTTCTGTTTTTTTTTTCAGCCTTTCATTATTGAAGGCCTTGTGAACTCCCTCCCTCCATTAAGGATGCATTGAAGGCAGTACCTTAGGGGCATCTCTGCTTCAAGTGGGTAGTTCCATTTCATGGAATGTCAGACTAGGAAACTGTCTCACTGAGGCATCCTATCAGAGCAAACACCTTTTAATCACTTCCCCACAATATTTTTATTGTGGATGTTGCACAGTAAAACAAACAAGAAAACAACTTTGCTTCTAGTAGGAGTGTTTGTTTTAAAGGTAAATGGTAATGTTAAATAACAGTAATTTGCTTTAGGCTACACAGGTGGTAAATGGCAAAGGGTAAATGGCCACTGTTATACCAGTAAAAGAGATCTGTGCAATTCTAGGTGGCCAGTTTTGCTACTTTTTAGCACCTGTAGTTGCATTAAAGTGAAAAGTAAAAATAAAATGATAGGCTAGACAATTACTTCTGGAGTTTTTGTTTTCTTCTTTGTAAATTTATCACTGTGGATAACAGAGATGCTGAAAGATTTTAGGAAGGTGATAGATGAGTTCTGTGTTAGGCAACTAGTTGTGAGATTGCCTTCAGGGCCTTTGAGTGACTATACTTGATGAGGCAGAAATATGTGGTTTCTGCAGTTCAGAAGAGGTGCTCACGTAGATCCTAAGCTTCAAATGTGTATGTTCTTCATATCTCTTTTTCTCAAAGATCTATAATCTATTTTATTATTAGGTGGTATATTCATGTCATGAAAACGACCTTGCAGAAGACAAAACACCAAAATTAAGAGCCACACTGGCTTTGACACACAGGAATGGATTTGAGTCCTATAAAGTTTTGGTTATAAAACTCACATTAGTATCTCAAGGATTCAACAAATGGTAGCTGCTGCTATAAAAAGAATCATCATAATTATTACTTATTAGCTCCACAGTGCCTTCAGGAAATATACAGACTATTTGCTTTTACTTTACAACTTAACTAAAACCTCCCTCTCTGGCCTAATTTCTGCCGATTATCTAGTAATCTGATTTTTTTTTCAGCTTTATTGAGATAAGATTGACAGATAACATATATAAGTTTAATGTACAATGTAATGATTTCATACATATATAAAGTGAAATATTTACCACATAAGGTTAACACATCCCTCACCTCATATGATTTCCATTTTGTGGTTGTTATGGTGAGGACATCAAGGCTCTACTCTCTGTTATGAAAGTCGTAACAACTTACAAGTATACAGTACAGCATTGTTAAAGTCAGTATACTATACCTAGCTCCCCAGAACTTTACTTATCTGTAACTGAAAGTTTGTACCCTTTGACCAACATCTCCCCATTTCCTCAGCCCCTGGCCACCACCATCCTTCTGTTTCTATGAATCTGACGATTTTAAGATTCTCAGTCTAAATTCTGACTGTACAAAGATACTAATTTTTTTTAAACATACTAACTTTATCTTAAAATTTCCATTTTTGATAATAAAGTACAAGTTGGTCTTTTGTTTCTTTATACTTATTTCCAGTAAGGAAAAAAAATAGAGGCTATAGGTTTCAAACAGGTATTCCTTATGAACTGTGAAAACAGAATTGGTCCTGTAATTTTGCAGTCAACTAGGACTGATTTGGAGTGCCTCCATATTCCACGTTTGCTGTAGAGAAATGTGTTCTGTGGTAGAACAGTGAGTTCAGACATCTTAGGGTCTTGGATAGGCATGCAGAGGAGAGAGGGATGGCCACGGTAAATAAGTGCTCTAATGAGAGAGATGCTGGTGAGCTCATTATTTTCTACTACTCATCTGTTATATACATATCCTTTCCCTGACTTTGCTAACATTATTTCTGCCTATTCCTAATATATATTCTTTTCTAAGACTCATGTATAATTTGAGACCTATAAAATAATTTTAGCTGATTAGCATATCGGCTCTTTCTTTGGCTATTTCAGTTGCAGTGCCTCAACAGAAACACTCTATTGAGAACAGTCCAACCATTAAGAGATTATTTTCAGGTTTTGATTGTTTTGTGATTTTTCTTTTTGTCAGGTTTTTCCAGTGACCTCAAGACTGAAGGCAAGCTGGTCACATATGTAAAAGTGCCAAGCTAAGTATTTTAATAACAGCCATAGTTCCTAATTATGGTTTGTGTGGAGAATTCAGAGATGCAGACAGAAAAAGAGCTCTCATCTTGACATCCACAGACTATACCTTAAGAGGTAGCCTAAATTCTCCCACATTATGATGCCTAAAATGTAAGGGAGAAAAACAGTCATTTATATAATACACTTGGCAACGTCAAAATATTAGTTCTTTAAGCAGCTCTGCCCGTGTTCCTTGATGCTAACCAAACTGGTGCTGGGCAAGCCACAAAATCTAGAATTAAGTCTGCCACTCACAGTTGATCTTTGGCACAATCTACTTAAAATTGTTATAAATACTGCAGTTTTGCAAGATACTATGGAAACACTGATTATTCTAATCATGAAGTCAACTGAACTACTTAGGCCAGATACTGAGAGTTGTCTTCCAAGAGTCCATAAATTTGTTACTTGGAACTTAAACTATATTTTCCCACAGGAACAACGTATGCTATGTGGATAGAGTTCCTCAAGACCAATGCATGTAAGCCTATTTAACTCATACTGTGATTAACTCATAAATATTAATATTTCTAAATTGTGGGTATTAGGACTGGGGCTAACCCTAGGCAGACTTTTTTTTCACCACTTCCTATGCCTTTCTACATATATTTTAACCCTACTTGCATTTATCTCTAGGGTTCTAATTCTTAACCTTTTTTATCTTTCCCCACCATACTCTGGGCTCTCTAGAATATAAACAGTTAATCAGCCAATATTTTGTGTTACTTTTCTTTTTGTGATCTTTTTGTGATTTATTTTGTAAAAATAGATGTTTGCTGGCTATACTATTTTTAGCCAGGACACGTTGGCTGTTTTTGAGCCTGGATCCATTTCTTATCAAAAGATTCTCCCATACTGTTCTAAGATTCCTTATTATCCTAGAAGAAACCCTTGGTAGTAAAATTACAGAGTGTAAAGGTACTGTTCCAGCAAAGGAGTTATTCCATAGGCTAAAACTTATTTGTTCTAGAATTATGTTCCTAAGGTCATCTTCCCTGTTTCTCTTTTTCAAGATAACATTTAAAATTACTTCTTTTCCCTTCGTCTGAGAGCACATAAGCATCTAGGAAGTGCTTTTTGCCCCTCTTTTGGAAAATGTTCACAATTGTCCTAATGGCAGATGGCGGGCTAGCCTTCTGAGGATTAGTCAGTATTCATAATTCAAACTAGTAAGTATACAACTGAGTTCTAGCAGCTACAGCCCAGAAGTAAACAAGAATTCATTAATATGCCTCAGTATATATATATATTACACTTAATCTGCTGTTACTGTTTACCAGAATGAAAGCTCCAGCAAGAGCAGGTAACTTTATTTTGCTCATTGTTTTGTCCTCAGAAAATAGAGTGCCTAGCATGGAGCAGTGTTCAGTGATTTTTCTGAATATTCCTTTCAGACCTTTCTTCATGACATCTACATTTTTTAAAGGTATATTTTTATTGCTGTTTGAATCAGTATTTTTTTTTGTTTTAGTTGTTAAATCACGTTAGGCTTTTGAATGTTCAGGACAAGAGTGATAATCTCCCCCTCCACCCTGCCAGCACCACCACCACCATCACCAGCAAAGACTATAAAGAGTAGTCAAACTAAGGTGATACTAAGTTCGTGATAGGTCTTTTGCAGGAAAAAAGTCATGAAGTTCAAATTTCCTGTTGAAATTAGAGGAATGGAGATAAAAACCTTTCTCATCTTCCCTTCTGATTGTAACTGGGGAGAAAATAGGGTATCACCTCGGTTAGAGGAAATGGGGATATGTTGAAATTTTCTCCCCTGATCTTTTGTGATCCTTGTGAGCGTAACAGAAGGCAGATTCAGTACCTGAGCTGTACCTGAGCTGTAAGTCTTTAATTAGAAGCACAGAACGTTAGATCAGAAGGAATTTGGTCATTTAGTCACCACCTCATATCTCTAATGAGGACACTTGCGTTGAGATAGAGCAACACTTACTGAGGCAGATAGTGCTGTGGACGTGAACTCTGCCTGTGGTGGAGCCAGGTTGAATCCTTTGCTCTGCCACTTACTGATTAGGTGCCCTCGGTCAAGTTACTCTACCTCTCTGTATCTCAGTTTCCTCACCTATATATATGGGCAGAAATGATGGTACCTGTCTCATAGAATTATTATCTTGATTAAATGTGCCCAGGTGATTTTACCTTGGTTATCTCCTGTAATACTACTACAGTCCTGTGAGTTACTGTTTTAGGAATGGGGAATGTGAGGCTGGGAGAAATGAAGGAACTTTCCTAAATTCTGTGCAGTCCAGAGGCCTACAAAAATCTTCTGTAAGACCTTCATACTACTCGCTGCCTTTGCAGGAGGAACAGCCTTTATACAGGCATTCAGCCATGAAAACACCTGGTATATGGAAAACAGGAAGAAATTGTGTGGCTGGAGCATAGGGGAGACTGGTGAGGGGGGAGTAGAAAGCAGGGAGAGTGGAGAGGTAGAAGGTCCGTTATTTCATACAGGGCTTTGTAGGTCTTGCCAAGAGAAATGAAGAGCCAAGCACAGATCTTTGGACAGCTAAAGGGTATGACTGGCTTTATCTTTAAGACCATAACTCAGGTGGAACTATAGAAGTGGAGAGAGACAGCAGGAAGACAAGATAAGAGGCTGCTTTTAATAGTCTAGTCCTGTGGTATCTGAACTTGATTTATTACATATCTTTTTAAGCAATTTTTAATTTGTACCACTCATGTAAGTTCATATATTTCTAAGTTATATATGTGTATAATTCAATCCAATCCATGAACAAAATGCAGTTACTACTAGTTTTAAACAAAGTACTAAAATGTGCTAGTAAAGCTGACTTTCTTATTTTTAAAGATAGGAAATATACATGTTACAATATTTTCTTCCCCCATGTCAACAGCTTTTTTTGTGCACCTTAATTGGATAAGCACAGGTGTGTGCGCAGATGAAATGGGTAACAAGGGCTGAAGGGTTGGAAGAGAGTGACTGAAAGAGGATGAGCATTTGTAGATGTATGATTAGATGTATGAGGTGAGGGAGGAGAAAGAGATTAGGATAAAGGCAAAGTTTTAACAAGTTCTAGTTTGAGGAATGTGGGAAATGATTGCCACCATTCCTAAAGCAGTGAATACCAGAGAAGGAACAGGTGATACAATAGTATGTTTAAGGTTCCTGTTGGTTTCTGCCTCAAGATGTTAAATTAAAAAAAAAGAGAGGAAATACCGAATTTTACCCAAAACAGTAAGACAACATTTATGCACTTTTCCTTTGCCTTCTGTGTTGCATGTAGCTAAGTGCTCAGTGAATATTTAAGTGAGCCCCTAAAATTATAGTGAAATTTGAATTAGAAGTGTTCGTTCCACCCCCCACCCCCACCCCCCCGCCTCCACATAGGATACTTTGGGAGCAGTATAATAGGAGCAATGTGTTTCAGTTTTTTGAACCCGGTGTCCCTGGACATTTTTTCACTTAAAAGGTTCAAGAACATAAAAATTAACATCGTATCAGAATGATTTTCCTGGAATCCTTAATTACATTATTTTACAAGATAATTCTGTATAATCTAAAATTTGTTTCGGTTTAGTTTTACCATTGTGATTCATAAGAGGCATGATTTTAGTCTAAATTGGTTTGAGGACTGCCTTCAATAAAGTGATTTGCTTTCATTTGTAACTGCTGTGTCATAGATTCAGAGTGAGTTGTTCACATTCATGTAAGAGTCTGAGTGAGTAGTTGGCTTATCAATAACTCCAAGTTAGATGTGGAGGCAATACTAAGCAGTGTTGTCTCATGTCAGGGTTATGTTTGTAGGAGAAACATTGTACTTATTGTGAGTATACAGAAACAAAGCAACTATCATTGGTCTACTTAATTTGTAAATTGATACCAGTTCAGTGAATACTTAACAGAAGGATAAGTGGTTAAAATGTAAAACACTTCTCACATATAACAAATATTTAATTAATGGGCATAACATTTGGAATGCAAGTTAAGGTCCCAGATATTCAAAACACAATCTTATTTGAAATAGTGTTCAAAAATATAAGTAGCAAATGTTATGATGCTATTTTTTTTTACTCCTTACTCTTTGTTGAATGCTGTTCTGAGGGAGATCTTAACTATAGCGAATGTTGTCTTTTGTTAAAATTCTGTAACCTCCTGAAAAAGGGTTGACCTTGAAATTTTAGAAAAACTATAAAGCATATTTGTGAAAGTCAAGTTTTCTTATTTGTTCATAATTTGGCCTTGGAGTTAACTGAAAATGGAGGCTTTTAAATACAATTAGTAACAGCAGCTGGTTCCAAAAGTTTGTTGCCAAGAAATGCTACACAATTGTGTGTTTCTCCTGATGTCAGTAGGCCGTCAACCACTCTGGGCAGATAATTTCATTTCCTGAAGCAAAAAATGTAATTGTAGCATTAAGTCGTAATTCTGTTTAGATCCTATCTAGTCAGTTCATATTTCCAATCAAATTCTACTGTTGAACCCTTAATTATGCTTTTTGTATGTCATAGAATACGGTGTTGGTGGAACTCTGTGCTCACTTTCCCAGCCTGTTATTCTAGCTGCAACAGATAGAATAAGAATTACATTCCACTGGTTATTGCTGCACATACTATAAAGATATTTTCTTTATAGAGGAATACATAGAATCTGCATGCTTTAGGCAATGATTTTGATTTTAGGATTGTAGGTCTCTTTATGCTAAAGGAATGCCATCATGAACTGGCAGAGGACGTGCTAGGCATTCATTAACTGGATAATCTGGTACTGCAAATATATTACTCAGCTTCCCCACTAGATAAAATCTTTATGTACCTGAGTAAAGTTAGGGTGGAAAGATCTATTAAAAATGACATTTCTGTTGTCCTCTTCTGCTGAGAGATGGTGGAACAGCACTTAATTTCTAAATTGTTAACCTTTTTAAATTTGCAAATTAGGAATGATGTGTCCTTTCTACTATTATGGTAGTATTTATTGAGAGCTTACTGTGTTTCAGGCACTATCCTAATCCTTTAACTCACTCTTTTCATAGCTTTCATATCAATAGTTATTTTCATTTTACGGAGCAAAAAAGCAAAGGAATCAGACCTTTTCCAAGGTCATATAGTTAGCCTAGGTAGAATCAGGTGTCCAGACAAGTATTTTAACCATTTCATGATTTGTGCTGAAATCCGACTGCACTTGGAAAGCATTTGGGAGCTTTACCTACCCCACCCCACCCACAGACCCCCACAAAAAAAGAAGGCAGCACATGCCTGGGAGGAACCCCCAGTCTAACTCAGAATCTCTTAGGGATGAGGTCTGGACATTGGTATTTATTGGTGTTTTTAAAACAACTATGATGAGTTCAAAGTGAAATCCGAGTTAGAAACCACTGCTTTGTAATTCTATTCCTTTTAGAATTAATTACACTTAATTTGGTGAAGTAATCTGATAAGTAGGAGATAAAGCTACATCTGAAGACTTCAGGCTAGAATAGAACTATGGCAAAGATTTTACACACCTACCCACATAAATGGTCAACTGAATAAAAATGATTTCTATACTCAAACTTTGAGCCATACAACTTCACATACCAGAGATGATGAAGGCAATTTATAAGGAGAAAATCTGAAAACTCTTAAACTATGAAAGTACATGTAGTTTAATGAATGCTGTTTCTATATGAAATTCCATACTTTAATAGTGTCTCTAATTTTTCCAAGCTTTAATTCATTATCATGAGTTGAAAAATATCGGGCAAGCTACTTGTATTTTAATGATAAATAAGGTACACATGCATAAGTATGATCTGTAATAATAAAACAGCCAACAAATGTTCCGTGCTCTTGGTTTTCAGAGTTGGGTGATCCTGTTATAAAGATAGATGAAACGTTAATGAATACAGAATTATATATAAATAATCATACTCATTGCATTTAATTTTATTAATTGATATTGGCTATCATGTTATAAGAATATAGAGCAACATTTGACTTAATCTTTACATGTCTAGTTATTATCCTACAGTGGGATAACAGAATGAAAAAATGTATCATGCTTATAAACAAGAGGGATTGAATTAAGATTGCCGTAAGACTTTTCATCTTGAATCTCCTGAGTAGACATGCTCACCTCACATTTATAATGTTCTGTTACTGAAATGTGGTCATTAAATTTAACACAGAGTTGTGAATGAATAAGGTAGACATTCAAGTTTGGAATGGGGAGAATAGGTTGTTCATATGGGTTGTTTTTAAAGCATGCCATTTTGTAAAGCACAAAAGATGTTTTGGTACAGTGTTCCTTCTTTGTATGTTAGAACCACTGAAAAAGCCACAGAATTTTAGAGTTAGGAGTGGCAGTTCTTTGAGTTCAGGCATTTGTGTTCAAGGTTATACAGCTATACAGCCAGTGAGAGTGCCAAAACCATAGCTGAGATGTCTCCATTACCTGTTCCTCTTTGCACTCTTATCAGGCTGCTCACTTTATATGAGGAAAAAATCAGGTTTAACATTTGTTTATGGTTCCAAGTTTTTTCTTCCAGGCTTTGTCTTTCCAGATCATCAAGTAATTTTATTGAAAAGGCGAGGAGATACAATGAATACTGCCTAACTAGAAATAACTACAGATAACTATAGCTAACTATATATATATATATAACTATAGCTAGCTATGTAACTAGATATAATAACTGAATACTCTTTCTAGGATAACATTATACTTTTTTTTGTTTGTTTAACATTAAAATTAATGTTTTTTTTGTTTGTTTAACATTTAACAAAAAAATACAGAACAATAATTTTTAAGTGGGTAAAATTCTGTAAAAATATGAGGTTCTGAAATTAGAAAAAGTTCTAAGAAGAAAAACCATTTAATTCATTGTAGGTTGCTAATAGGAAGATAATCATTTTTGCAGATTATCTAACTCACATCTAGCTTTCAATTCTGGGGAAGTCCCTTGAAACTGTCGATAAAGTTACAAGAGAAATCATGTGGTGAGCCTGAGGATGTAGTAAAGAATAGAACACAGAAGACAGCAGTGCAGCCAGGATGACTTTTCTTACATAATAGGGTGGATCCTTGGCTACTGACACAGTCCCACCCCTGCTGAAGGCAGAAGAGGCTTGTTAACAGCCATCAAGCCCATGGCTTTAGGCCAGTGCTGCACTTGTGGGGGCTGTGTTGTCACCAGCAGGCATCTCCGTGGGGGCATCACATGCCATATCTACTTTCTCTTGTATTTCATCTACATGGCTTGTTGTTGACTGGATAATAAAGCAAGGTCAAGCTGTTCAAGGCATCATTCTCACCAGTTTTTGATTGTGGATCAGTCTTTTCTGGCCTGGCCTAGTTCAGTAGAGAGCTTTGTCTTTCCAGATCATCAAGTAATTTTATTGGAAAGGCGAGGAGATACAGTGAATACTGTCTAACTAGAAATAACTACAGAGCAAACTCTGGCTCTAGTCAGGTTAATGGTATTTTGCTTCTTCTTAAAGGAGAAAGTCTTATACCCTTACTCCCTCCCATCTGTTTGAGTAATGTAGGATAAATGTTGAATCCAAGAAAATCCTCAAATCTGAATGGAATGAAGAAACCCAACTTAATTCTAACACTTAATTCCTTGCAAGAGGCTCTGCATAATCTGTAGGGACATGCATAACTGCAGTGATGGAGAAACTGTGGTTCCCTAGGTTTCCCAATAGTACAGCCTTGTTATTTTGCAGGCAAAATTTCCCAGCCAGCGATACAGTTATATTTAAATATAAGCACACATCTGTATTCCCAAGACTAATGTTTACCAAATACACTGTAAGTGTACCTCAAGGGTCTTTTTTTCTAAGTATGTATTATATTTTATTAATGATGATACAAACATCCCTATTACTCAGATTCTGAATATTGGACTGTGTCCTGTATCCTAAACTAAAGCAACTTATCAGAATTGTGACAAATATAATTATGGTGCTAATGTCATCTTTCAAAATATATATGAAAATAATACATCTAAGTAGATTATGTGCTTATTAGTATGTTGGCAATGGGGATTGGTCTGCATTAAGTCAGAATTTGTTTAAATAGGACTATTGTATTTATACAAGTATGTTACTGACTTTACAGCTTGGCATCTTACAAAGACATTCTGGTGGATTTGAATTTCCAAAATCCTTTGCCAGGTAGGAAAGGGAGAAATCGCATATAGGTTTTATGACTTTTCATGAATAGACCATTTTCTTTCTGTTTAAAAATATGAAGAAAACATGTTAGGTAGAGATGCTTTTAGATTTATCATGCTTCCAGTAGCAAAAATATAAACTGTGCTGCAAAAGTTCTTTTACACAGACCCTGTAAAGGTCTGAGGAAAATTACTACCTTTTTTCATGGTGGGCTGAGGGAAAACACATGACATGTTATAAACTTGTTTTTTTCCCCTGCATTCATATACTCCTGGGGTGTAAAAGTAATGTTTTCTGCTAAGAACTTTTGTAATAAAGACTACTCCACATATTAAAAATTTTAATTAAGTTGGTTGGACAGTGAGAAAAATGGAGAACCCTGTCTTACAATCTCTTGTAATTCTTCTGCATGACTTATACATATTGCCCCATTCAGTTACATTTTTGAAATACATAATAATGTATTTGTTTTCAGGATTACAACTCTACTTTATTCAAAATGCAGTTTTCTGGACCAAAATATCCTCTCCTATATTCTGTGGTATGGCAGATTACTGTTGCATTGAAGATTTCATTTATTTATAAGAAATGTACTACACTGGGGTGTTAGAAATAGCTTTACAAAAATGGAAGCTCTGTAGTGGAAGCAAAGGGGCAATAGTGGATAAATTGTGCAAAAGGCTGCTTGTTTGGAAATCAAACTTAATTTAAAATAGCTTTCAATCACTAGTAATGTAACTGCTTTAAATTTACAGACAGTGGGAGTAGCTCACCGTTACCCAAGTATGCTTCATCTCCCAAACCAAACAACAGCTACATGTTCAAACGGGAGCCCCCAGAGGGATGTGAGCGAGTGAAGGTCTTTGAGGAAATGGCGTAAGTAATGTCTTTTCTATCAGCTGGGATCTGCAAAGCTGTAAAGCTTCTTACTGAGACCAGTTGATTACATATGAATCAACTACTCTATCCAGCTGATAATGTGTTTCAAAAGCAAATTATGAAATGAGATTGAATAGGCCAAAGATATCTTATTGGAGAATTGGAGTCTGTAATGCCGGAAATATACAGACTAACACAAAAAAACTTGGAAATTCATCCTTACTACCCAATGGCTTATTTTTAACCATTAAGAATTTTCCTTTCAAAGGCTCTTATTAATTTAGATGGCTAACAAGACATAACAGCAAAGCTAGTATGTATGTATGGCTAGCCCAATGGTAGTGAGTCCACCAGTCAGAAGGAAATTAACTAGTTTCCTTCCCTGTGGACACGTGTATTCATTGAACTTTCTGTTCCCAGATATTTTTTCTTTTTGAATCGCCAATATGGATAACTTACAAATTAAAGGAAAAGAGGTTCATCCTGTAAATACTTGGCAGAATAGCACAGAAAAAGACTGTATGGCTCTTGGCCTCACTCATCCCTTTGTCCCAGCACAGGTGTCTGGTGGAGGCTGCTATACTCTTGCAGCCTAGAAGGCAACAGACACCTGTCTTGCAGAGGCTGAGGACTTAGTTCCCAGGAATGAAAGGAGAGGAAGGGCTTCTGTACCCTGCTCTGTTGGGTTGAATTAAAAAACTACTGGAATTTTTTTTTCTGCTCTGTGTTAGCAGTGTGTATAGAAATGCAGAAAAAGGAGGGAATGCTCAAAACAAAATATATGGTTGAATAATCCTTCTCCCAGTATGCTTTCTTAATTAACAAAAAGTCATTCTAACCTTACATAACATTCAGCTATAATACAGGTTTTTCCATATTCTTAAATAATTAGAAGCAAACTAATGATCTCTGAAAAAATTTGTCTGCCCAGTCCTTTTGGAAATACTTTTGTCTCAGATATCACTTCAGTGCTGTGTACATCAATTGTCTGCCAGCTGACTTGTGCTATGGAAGATGTTTACCCCTGTGTGTACACTTAACTCATTCCCTGCCATTCACATTTTACCTGTTCTAGCGAAGTCCAATTAATTCAGAAAGTGCTTATCGTCTTACTGATTGTAAACCTAATTTTGTTTTATGGTTTTAGGTCTCGCCAGCCTATCTCAGCCCCTCTCTTTTCATGTCCTGACAAAAACAAGGTTAATTTCATCCCAACCGGATCAGCTTTCTGTCCTGTAAAACTTCTAGGCCCTCTCTTACCTGCCTCTGACCTAATGCTCAAGAACTCTCCCAACTCTGGCCAGAGTGCGGCACTGGCCACCCTGACCGTGGAGCAGCTCTCCTCCCGGGTCTCCTTTACGTCTATCTCTGATGACACCAGCACGGTGGGCTCCCTGGAGGCCTCTGGCCAGCAGCCATCCCAGCAGCAGCTCCTGCAGGAACTGCAGGGTGAAGAACTCCTCCCGGCACAGAGCTATGTGATCATCTGAGGCAAAGGGGGAGCTGGGCTCTGCCCTGTGGGCCGTGGATTAGGAACTAGATCTCAGACATCTATCTGCATGGAGCGACAAACTTACTGACCACCACCACCACTGACAGAATATTTATCAGCATCATAAAGTATCTCTCAACACCGATATTGGCAGGGACGGAACTCCTATTCAGCAGTTTTTGTGGAAAGCAGTAATGCTTGCAAAATGTGTGTGTGTCATTCAGAATTTTAAGTGGAGACTATGCATTTCATAGTATGTTTGACAGATTAGTGCTATGTCCTGTGTTTTGTTCCAAATTCTTCAGTATAAATAAGCTCTATATCAAAAAGTTGCCTGTCTAAATAGAAAATGTCTTGCTGTGTTTTGTCCTATGGAAAATACTGTACTTCACAATTATGTTTACAATTGATCCAGGTGTTTGTTTCTAACTTCTGTAATACATACAATGCAAAAAATAAATAAACCAATGGCCACAACAGTTGCACAGTGCCCACCCTATGGCCTAGCTTCAGGTACTTCTGTTGAAGTCTAAACTCAGGTAACTTGGAATGTATATCATATTGGGATAGTAACTATTTCACAGCTAAAAAGCTAAAGAGGGAACATCACTCTTTTGCCTTTCCTTATTTTATGCATTTCCCTTTCCTCATTACATTCCACATTCTTAGAAGAAGTGCATTCAACCCGAGGGAAACGGTTATCCTGGACATGGGTGAACATGAGGAGAACCAGCAAATCTGTGGTGTCTGACATCACTTTTGTAATGTGGTTACAAGTAAAACAGCTTGCATTCACTGTCAACATGTGTAAAGGTGGCTTTTACAAGTTCAGGTGTTGCTCAGTTAATAACTGTTACAATGTTGCAAAAAAAAGTGTCCAGTACTAGGCTTTACATAAACATTCCACATTGTGTGTGCTTGAATTTAAAGACAAGAATGTCTGGGTTGAATTTCAGAACAAGAGAAGTTTTGCAGGGGATGGTAGAGATTTTTTTGTGTATGTTGGCCATGGCGGTCATGAAATGCTACTGTTTTATCTAAAGGCATATTTATGTTTAGTTTATTCTGGAGATTCTTTAATTTGCAGGTGAAACAATGACACACTTTTGGTTATTGTTTTCCTCCAGCAGTGGAGGTGCATGAATTGCATTCACATAGAGAATATAGGGCCTGAGGATGAATGAAATGTAAGTAAGCAAGTTATTTGGTGACTTACCAAGGCGGTAGTTTGAAGTGCTCTCTTATTTGAGCCTCTCATACTAATACGGTGAATAGATCTGTTCATATTTTGGATGTCCACAGCAAAGCATAAATCCATGTAAATAGCCCGGAACTTGCAGACTTGACCTAACTTCTCAACCAAGTGTGAAGAGAGCCCTAGATACGCCTGGCTGGTCAGTGGAAGAACCCAACTCTTGGGCATTGTTTCCTGCAGCACAAACAGGGTATCCAAAAGCAAAGGGAAAGTGTTGTGTTTTTTTTTTTTGTTCCATTGCTTTCAGTTCAGTGAAACAGAGTTGTTTCATCTGCACCTAAAGTATATGACATAGTTTTCTTAAGAATTAGGGGAACAAGGTGCCTATGGTTCCAGGAACATGTCAGTTCCTTTCAGTCATTCCTGGGGTTTTCTTTGCGTTGTTTTCTAAGGAGGTTGAAGAAGAAAAGGTAATGAAAAAGAAAGCAACACCATTGATTTTTTTTTTAAGACATGGTATATATGTATATGTTTGTGTGTGTATGTATTCTGTGTATTATTTTGTCATCCCAATTATCTTCTTTCCACCAAAGTTTGCAGTAATATTCTCTCCTGAAGGTGCATCTGGCTCCTTTAAGTTAGTCAGTGTTATATTGTAGGAGACTGTCATGGAAAAGGACTCAGTTTACTTTTGCCATTTTCACAGGGGAACCTTTTAAAACAATCTCTTCAGCAGCAGACACCTTTAACCCTAATAATCTCAGGCCTTGATGAAAATACTATATTTTGTAGGTTATGGTTAAAGGGAGAAAATTATTAGTTCTGTAAGATAAATATGAGCTCCATTAACTTCTGCTATCTGGTTTAGCATTATGTAATGTGTTGATCTTCTCTGCTTTTGTCCAAATATGATGCAATAGTATCAATATCGATTTATGAAAGATGGACTGAGTGCTTTTACGGTGATGAAATCTGATGTACGATATTTATAGTGATGTGCTTTTATTTTCTCATGAGAAACTAAATATTGTGTTGTACATTTGTTCTTAGCATATATTAAAGTTTTGAACCAAATGTGTTAAAGCTTATGCTTTGCCTTGTAAATTTCCCAGAAGTTGTTGAGCTCAAATGTATCCTACATCCAGCTGTAGAAATTTGTCAGAAATTGTTTAAATTTTGTATATAATCGTACTGTTTAATTCTAGCCACTGTGCTGAACAGTATTCGAGTTACCATACAATATGGCTTTACACGACGAAATGTGTGGCTTTTGTTTTGTATTTTTTCAGTATAGAAGTTCTGTGTCTTATTTAAATAAAGTTATTAGTAAAACTGGAACAGTGCACAAATGTTTTTGGAAAGACTGTTGTTATCATCTTACCTGACAGAGACAAATTCACCTCAGGCTAATAATGGTAGTGCTCAGTGTTCATTGAGTTCCTGACCTTCATCTCTGGGGCTGTGGGAAGGCTACAGATTTCCACACCTGGTTTCTTCTTAACATTTAATTTATACACTTTCCCTCACAAGGTAAGAAGCTAGATGTCTAAAACTCCAAGTTATACTGCTCCCAGCTATGAGCACCTTAAATAGAGAAAACACTGTCCCTACATCATTATTTTATACCTAGGAATTATTTATGGAAATAAGTTTTTTAAGATCAGTGAAATCACCTCAAAGGAAGTTGCATATTTCTTGCAAAGTAAGCTGCACACACACACACAAAAGCCATTTTTACTCTTTCTATTTATGTTTAGATTCTGGATAGGAGAAAGAAAAGCTGTACAGAACAAAGGAGTGTTGATGTTATGCCCAGTTATCCAAATAGGGTCATGATAGGCCAAGTAAAGCGAAAGCTTTCAGGTCATGCAGCCTCAAAGCAAACACTAGTCACTTTGAGAAATAATTGAGCACCAAAGTGTTCTTCATTTCTGAAGCATGTATCATCAAAGAGATTGGTAATATTTGACCTTTGACTTTTACTTAAAAATGACTGTTTAGGACCTGTGTTTGGGCAGAAAAAAATAATGCAACTTTTTAGTGGTGAGATTCATCAACTCTCTTCTTGAGAATGTAATAGGCTTGATATTAACAGCCCTGAGAAACAAGTCAGTATTTGCAAAAATCAAACCTTAAGAACAAGGAGGAGGAGATTAGGTCCAAAAACTTAACATATTTTTAACCTTATCCTAGCCAGGAAAAACCACTTGACATTTATGAATTTTGCAAAATGAATGTTTACTCTGTCCCACCCGCCATCCCTTCTATGGCTCTGAAGCCCCACTGTTCCCTACCTATGCCCTGCTGCTCTCCACAGGCAGCTTCTGCTTCCATATCCCATCTTTTTACCCCTCCACACCCACTCTTTTGGTGAACTCAGGGCTCTCTGGAGCTGCAGGGCCTTTGTGAAGATGGATCCTTTAAGTCACACGTTGAGTCAAAATCTGAACATGATAGTTTGCTCTCCTGTCCCTTTTACCTAAAGAGCATTCCCTCTCAGACCTCTTGCCTCATTGCAACTTCAGTGATTAAATGGACTGGAGATACTGTCTTGTCCCCTGTCATACCAAATCAGCTCTCCTCTACCCTCCTATTCTTCCTTTTTCCAGAAGATAAGGACTGGAATTCTGGCCTGAAGGTTTGTCCACCTAAATCTCAGATTTGCTTTTCTGTCTTCCTGTTAGCTCATCACTGCCTTTCAAGCTACAAAGACACCATGGTGGCAAGTCAGACAGCCATGCCATACAGATGAATTTCTTTTGAAATAGGATTCTGATGGCAAGGAAACAAAATCAAGTATGTTAAATTTCCAATAACCTCTAATAGCAATAGGCCAGGGGTCAACCAGCAACATCCATGGGCCAAATCCACCCCATGCCTTTCTTACAGAAAAAATCTTACTGGAACAAAGCCACCCTTACTGGTTTTTATATTGCCTTTGGCTGTTTTGCAGGACAGCAGCATTAAGTGGTTGCAACAGAGTCTGGCTGGCCCACAATGCCTATCTGGTCCCTTACAGAAAAAAATTACCGACCAAAGAAAAACTAGGTATAGGTAATTTGTATCATACATGTGGTCACTTGAAAAATATGTCCACAAATTCTTTGACATTCTACTCTTCAAGAGGTAGAGCTTAATTTTCCTTAAGTGTGGGCTGGACTTGCTGATGGATAGAATACAGTAGAAGTGAGGGTCTGTCACTTCCAAGATTGGGTTATAAAAAGGCTGCTGTCGGGTGTGAACTCTCCTGGATCACTTGCTTTGGGGGAAGCTGTATTGTGAGGATCAGGAAGTCTATGGAGGGACAGCCCCACATGGCAAGTAGCTGAGCCCTCCAGCCACTGAGTGAGCTTCCTCTGCCGGAGTGAGCAGATCCAGCCTGACACCTAACCAACAGCTGACTGCAACCTCACAAGGCACCTGGAGCCAGGCCAGCTAAACCACTCCTGGATTCCTGCCCTCAGAAACTGTGGGATAATCAGTTTATTGTTTTAAGATGATACGTTTTGGGGCAATTTGTACCATAGGGTTACAGAGCTAATATAGTACAGCAGCTGCCCTGTGTGCCGCTCTCCACGCAGACATACACACATTGCTGTCATTGAGCGCACCTAGCGTATGGCTATATCATTCTGTCCTCTGGATCCAGAAAATGAGGTTTGCTTTTAAGAATGGACGCTTCTTGAAAGAAGCCCTTTTGAGACTAGGTCCAAGACAAAGGTTTCTCATACAAAAGTTTGTTATTTGAACAACACATGATATTAAGTCTATTGTATGTGCCTGTCTTGTCTAACACTAAGCCATCTTATTTAAAACAATCCAATGGGGGTTGGGGGGGAACAAACCCTTGTAGGAAAGGATTCCCTGTGGAAAATGATGCAAAAAGTCATGGGATAGGTAATCAGTGTTTGAAGCTGGAAAAGAAGAAAAACCAGAATCTCTTAAGAAAATGAGAAATATTTCCACTTCTAATGTCTTTTGTTTTTTGCTTTTAGTTAACAGGAGGCTGGTAACCCAGCGGTTCTAAAATGGCCTAGTCTATTGCATAGGCATTTGCATTCCTCAAAGAAGAGAGGAAAATTTTTTTCAAAGGTTCAGATCAGTTTGGTGATGGCCACTCTCATTAAAATAAGCTATTTTCTTAACACTAATAATTTGAATAATGAGATCATTTTTTGCAAAAGATTTTCTGGTAACAAGGAATGGGTCCCCTTTCACACTACAAAACCTACTGAAGTCTTGGCATCTGTTTTAAGTGTGACTTTGATGAAATTTCTTTAGCCAGAATTGGGTGTGACCCTGCAGGCAGCGGGTGATACCCTGAAACCACTGTCAGAAGCAAGCTGGATGAAAGGTGGATGTCGGGCTCCACAGGACCTGCCAAATGGGTAGAAGCGTTCATGTGGGGAAGGCAAACCATTTCTCAGGTTTTATTTTCCACTTTATAAAAGAAAAGGGTATATTCAAAGGACCAAAGTTAACAAAGGAGAGGACATTTCTCCTGTGCTACAGTACACAGCTGGCCATTTTTCACACAGAGTGAAGGGCAATCTTCCCCACTCTCCACTCTGGCCATTCGGTTAGACAAACACTGGTGTGGTGTCTCCTGCTCCCCTTCCCAGTGGCCACTCTGGGAGCTTGGGATGAAGAACCTCTTCCTTTCCTAGTCCCTGTCCCTGTCTGCTTCCTCTCCTCAATCTATGGGTGATTGCAGCAGGCCCTGCAGGAAGCCAGTGAGGAGGGAGGAGGAGGAGGGAGGAGAAGGAGGTGAAAGCCTGTTCCACCCAGGGAGTAGGATCTGTGGGCAGGGGAGGGGAGTGCCAAGGTGAGCTCTCACAATACTCATCTGCCCTTTTGAAGCATTTGATTCTTTTCCTTAGGGTGAGCACATACCTAGTCCTTTTGTGATGTTTTGTGAAAGATGAGGAAACAACACAACCTTAAATCTGCAAATTTGCCGGCAGTTCTGTCCCTCTGCTTGCACCACCTTCTTCCCATCTGGCGTGCAGCAGGAAGCAGGTGTGGCTGGACTGATTGCTTCATATGTTCCTAAAAGACAAGGTGAAATTCAAGGGAAGGGAGCAACGTAAAAATAAAGGCTTAACCTCACTAGTAGTAAAGCAATGCAAATTAAAACAATTTTTTGCCCTTAAACTGGCAAAGATTAAAAAGAAGGATGATGTTCAGTGCTAAGTGATGTTCACATGGTCACTCTCCTATCTGCTATTAGAAAGATAAACTGGGTGCATCTTTTTTGAACAAGACCATGGCAACAGTTGGGCCAAGCGGCAAAAAGCAGGTCACAAAACAACGTGATCCCTTGGTTTTGGAAAAACGCATATATGTAAGTTAAGAAAAAAGGACATCAAGAATGTGCAAAAATTAATAGTGGTTATGTTGTGGCTAATTTGTACTTAGTATTTGCATTTCTTTTCTAAGTTTTCTCTAGTAGCAGGTGTTAACCTTGTAGTTTGAGAGAAAATGCATTTTTACTACTATCAAGGGAAGGAAAAAAGGAAAGAAAGGAAGGAAATCGCAGCAAAAGATTTAATTTTATGGAAATGTGTAGCAGATCTTTTAAAATCAAGGTGGCTAAAGAGAAAGCTTGGTACACTGAATTTGAGCTCAGTGGAAGAATCCAAATAGGACATACACTTTCAGGCCTTTTCCTCTTTCCCAGGAAAAATTGGTCCTCACACCCTCCTCCGCAAGTAAACAGGATTGGATTATCGGAATCTGCAATGGTGTTGGAGATGCGTTTGGGAAAGGCTAAGGTTTCAGCCCAAATGACAGTGTCTCCTTGCAGTGTGACCCCTACTAAGAGCCCTCTGCTCAGTGGATTTGTAAAGCGGGCACCAGGATGCCAGAAACCTGTCCTGTCACTGACTTGAATGTGATTCATATTTCTCAGAACACTACTGAGGGTTTACTGAGGGTTATTTAGTCTAGTTTTACAGAGATGGGTACACGTGAGATGGACATTGACCAGAATTTATATGAGAGAAGATTGGGAATCAAAGCACTGGACAAGCTGCAGGGGATTCCTTGGCCAGAGAACAGCCTGGGTGGGAGACCAGGGCTCCTCCTACTAGTCTTTAAAGCTGTAGCTGGCCTAGTCAGTGGGGCACAAGGCAACGCAGGGCTCAGATACTTGCTTAGTTTTCCCTCTTGGCAAGTGTCCCCCTTACACACCAAACTTATTCTCAGCTCCCTGCCATCTGTGATCTCAGCCCACTGGCAGGCCACACCTGGTAGAGCTGCGTCCCTCCCACATTCAGGAGCTCAGAGGCAGTGTGGCAGATGGGGAAGTGGCCCAGCTGGGGCATAAGATGAGAGTGAGTGAGAACTCTGTGAGCCTGGAGTCTTTAATTATAAAACAGAGGTAATATTCTCAGTCTGCTGGGGCTGCCGTAACAGAACGCCACAGGCTGAGTGGCTTAAAAACAAACTTACTTCTCACAATTCTGGAGGCTAGAAGTCTGGTTTCGGTCAAGACCCTCGTTCTGGCCTGATCTCAGCGTGGCACTGTCTGTGCTTATAATGCCAGTCCTGCCAGCTCAGGGCCCCACTCTTATGACCTTGCTTTACCTTAATTATTTCCCAAGGCTCCATTTCCAGATACAGTCACATTGAGGGTGATAGGTTCAACATACATATCTCCAAGGGGACACAAGTCCATCCATAGCAAAAACTATTCCGTGACAGAAGTGCAAATTAGAGTCACAGTGAGATACTACTTCATACCCGCTAGGATGGCTGTAACCAAGAAGACAAGTAATGACTTCCTGGATGTGGAGAAATAGGAATTCCTATGAATTACTGATGGGCATCTGAAATGGTGCAACCACTTTGGCAGCCTGGCAGTTCCTCAAAAGATTAAACATAGAGGTACCATGGAACCCAGCAATTCCATCCTTAAGTATATACCCAAGACAATAAAAAAAAAGCATGTCCACACAAAAACTCATACACAAACGCTCATAGCAGCATTATTCATAATAGCTAAAAAGTGAAAATAATTCAAATGCCAATCAAGTGATGGCTGGATAAATAAAATATGTTCTATCTACACAATTGACCATTATTTAGCAATAAAAAGGAATGAAGTACAGACACATGCTACAACATGGATGAGCCTTAAAAACAGTGTGCTGAGTGGAGGGAGCCAGTCACAGAAGACCACCTGTTATATAATTCCATTCATATGGTGTCCCTTATAGGCAAGTCCACACAGAGTGCAGATTGGTGGTTGCCATGGCCTGAGGTAGGGCGGAATAGGGAGTGACTGCTAATGGGTACAGAGTTTCTATTGGGGTAATGAAAAATGTTCTGGAATTTGAAAATGGTGAGGATTGCATAACCTTGTGAATATACTAAAATCTACTGAATCACATAGTTTAAAAAGGTGAAATTTACACACAGTATGTGAATTGTGACTCAAAAAACACACACATATATCAAAATCCAATCTCATAGGATAGGTAAGAGGATGAGAGAGGCTTATGTGTACGGAGCGCAGAGCCTGGCATGGAGAACCCCAGGGACAATAGATGCTTTTATTGTTCATAGTCCTTGTAGGGTCAAAAACAGTGAAGGCAGTAAAGCTGTAAACACGGTTACATGAGCCTCTAATCTCTGCCTCTGGTGTCCTCAAAGACATTCACTGCATGGCCTTCCTTCCTCTTCTACTGTCCACTGTCTGCCATTTGCACCTTTCCTCGTTACTAGTAGGTGAGTCAGTAGGTGAGTCAGTCAGGTGCCCGCCATCTTGGCTACAAGTTTGTGCAAGAGGCTGAAATGTGCACGCCCAACCTTGCCTTCACAGACGTCCGTGTCTCGCCCGCTCACTGTGCACCTGTGTGCCTGGCTTCCCTTGCCCAGCCCACACCTGGGAAGCAAAGCCCGAGGACCATGACACCTCGGGCTTCAGCCTGGGCTCACTCCTGGCTTTTCCAGGGGCTTGTCTTTAACCATGGACTTGATTGTAGGGCAGAAAAAAATCAGCCTGTTTGGCCCTGAGCTTCTCTTTCCCCAGGCTCACCACTGAAGCCCAAGATAAAGAAGCAAGTGTCCTGTGGGGCTGCTTCTGATGACAGGTAACAGATGGGTGGCAGAAAGCAGGGAGCAAGAGCTTGGGCTAGTGTGCTGTCAGGATTTGCTTTCTCCCTTCTAGCTTCTTGCTTTCCACTGAGAGCCGAAGTCACAGCTCGCCTGGGATGGCAGCTCCTATCGATAGGATGAAAACACACCTCAGGCCCATGCATGGCCACCTCAGCCACTAAGGGCCGAGAGGGAAGAACAGACCAGAATGGCTGGGACTCCCCATAGAAAAGGTGGCTGGAGGAATGCCCTGCTTGCTTTCACATGGACGGCACAGGCTTTCCGTGCTCATAGGAAGTTCCAGTCACACTGGTGTCCTCCGAATCAGCGTCAAACCTGTGGTTAGTATGAATGTTTCTCACTTTTATTGTTCATCAACCCTGTTAAGAATTTATGGAAGCGGTAAACCATTTCCTCAGGAAAAAATCCACAGAGGTGCATTTTCAACAGAAAATTACATATGATTTCAAAGGTGTATTGAATTGTTGAAGCTAAGAGGTCCATAAATCCTTTGACCAGGATAGAGTTTATAACAGGGCAGAAAGCATGGATGACCCCACTGTGGGAGATAGCGAGGACCTCCTGGAAGAGAATGAAAGAGAACAGGTTCATCTGTCAAGTGCTATGTGTCTGGTGCCTTCTATTTTCTCTAGGGACAGGGAGCAGTGAAGGATGCTGTAGATATGGAACAGACCCTTATTCGGGGCCAGAAATACCAGAGGCAAGATACCTCCAACCAAAATTAATGCAAGAGCTCCCCAGGAAGTGGCTGAAGAGAGAGACCCCAGAGAGCTGATACATCATTCAGCCTCTGCTGAGGAGGTGGTTCTAAAATCAGCTCCTCCCCCATGGCTGGCAGATGGGGCTTGGATGCAGGCTCCTGTCAGAGTTGAGAGGCTTACTGGGCATATAGGAAGAAGTTGCCATCTTAAAGCCATGGCCAGTGGTGGTCCACACTGAGTTCCTTCTCAGCAGGTGGGTCCCAGCAGAAGGAGGGCCATCCATGCTCTGGGACTGCCTACTGCAGCACTGTGAGAGAGCCACGCAATCCAAGCAAGGGGAGGCAGAGATTGAGAGGGAGCCTGTGGGGCCCCAGAATTCCAGTGAGGTGAATCGTGCTCTCCAAGAGAGCACAGATTCGGTGAGTATGGACAAGTCCTCAAGAACTCTACAGGAAGTATGTGGATGCGTTGAAAACAGTAGGACCCTCATATCAATTTCCTACCAACTACTGTCAGAAGGCAGGACATAGGTGATTATTTTGAAATAAGGCCAAAGATCCTATTTTCATAGGAAAGTACAAAGAGGTGCAATTGATCAAAGAAGCAGAGATGAGCCGCAGGAGAAGAGCTCTGGCTGTCCCCACAGTCCGGCCTCCTCCACCCATCACCCCTCCTCTGCCGTGCATTTGTCAGCCTCTGCTCCTGCCTGCCTGGATGACTCCTGGCACTTTACAGTAACTGTGCATTGCTTCTGTTAATTTTGGTATCTACCCTTGTACAATTGACAAATTGCTTTACATCATTACCAGTTCAGAGGAAGAAGCTGATAAGCTCTGACTCTTCTCTGAGTGAATACTTATGTTGCCAGGCCTACCACATGGGCCTCCTGAGCCAGTCAGCTGAGGTTGGAGGGCCTGCGGCTCCGGGCATGGCTTACTAGCCTCAGATCATGTCTCTCCTGCAGTGGGGGCCAGGACCACTCAGAAGGGGTCGTGGCTGTGACAAACAGTTCGAATGTTGGTCTACGTAAGTACATCCATGTGGAACCTTCCTAATCTCCTGTTAGAAGATAGAACTGCTAATGTTTCAAGATCTGTGTCTACTAAACAGATAACTAAACAACCCACAGGAAACCCCTCCTTCAATGCATATATATTTTCTTCTTTCTTTTGAACAGACTGGACTTTCTTGTTGTAAGGTTTTACAAAGTCAGCTTAAAATTTGGTATCTATGCTGTCCCAGTCCCCAGCCCTGCTGTCGGGGGGTGACCATTTCCGGCCGACGGGCTGTGGGAGAAGAGCAGTGTGCAGATCTTTGGTGGGATCACAGCACAGCCACCGCTCTACCTGGCACAATGCCCCGGCTCTACCTTTCCGTGCAGCAGTCACTGGGAAGCTCGTGTTTCATGAGATGAGCTATAGGCTAGGGTCCCTCCACCAGTATGAGTCCCTGAGGATTCGTGGGGCTAAGCCCCATGGACCCACACTGGAAATAGAGAATGAGTGAGAAAGGAAGAAAACGGTCTTGTTATAAACCACTGAGGTTTGTAGTGATTGTCACTGAAGCATGATCTGGCCTACCCTGACTTCCCCTCAGGATGCTGGTGGGCATCTCATGAGAACACCACTGTGAACACAGCTCTCTTCTTTGGGGCTTCAGGCTGTTCACACCCCCGACTCTGCGACCCCATTCGGGTCTCTGCTTTCCCGGAGTGTTGGGCTCTTTCTGGCCTTGCAGGGCAGCCTCCCTTTGTGGAGGAACCATAACCCAATTTCTTCTCTTCTTTCTTTTAAAACCATACTTACAGAGGCATGACTTGGATACATTAAAATTCATACTTCTTGGTGTATGGTTCTATGGATTCTGACAAATGCACACAGTCATGTAACCACTGTCAGGGGCGGCCCTGGGGGAGGGTCTCCCTGTGGTGGCCTGTGAGAGAGAACTAGCATGGAGTTTGGTTAGTCAGTTCCTGGGGCTGAAGCATGGGCAGAAGGCAGGAGAGATCTGGCAGGTGCCACCTTGACCAAGACGGCTAGGTGGCCTCACAGCTAGGTGGCCTCACATGGTGCCCCAGGGGCTTCCCCATTATGGCGAGCCCCATCTTTATACCCACTGGCAGCCCTGAGCAGATCACACTTGCTTGCTCATAAACCTCCAACAAAAAGTGCTGGTTCTTTCTAGTTGGTGCCTTTCTAATTCTGAAGCTGACGAATGCTTTTCTCACTCTTCCAGAACTCAAAACCAACCTGACATTTCTAAAATTATTATTTTGAAGGCAATTAATCTATAAAGTACGTCAAAGCTGTGCCAGCTGGGGAAAAAAGTAAGAAAGGAAGAAACAGCAGTGTTTCTGGCTCTCTCCATTAAATGGGAGTATTTTTCATGCATTGGCTGGGGCAGGGGGAGAAGCCAAGGCGCGGGCGTGGATCCCTGGAAGCCGCATGTCAGTCCCCAGGAGCAGGGCTCCCTGACTCCCCCGGAGGGCTCCAGCGCCCCCGCGGTTCCGCCCAGCTAGCAGCAGGGGTGAAAGCACGGGCAGAGCAGGAAAGGGCGGGAGAGCATGTGGCCCCAAGGCTGGCCCCCTAGGAGGCCCCCTAGCTGGGCTGGCACCCAGGCAGCAGCTGCTGCTCCTTAAACTGGAGAGGTGGCTGAGGGGGCTTTGTGTGAGCCAGGATCAAAACACGCCTATCAAGAGGGATCAAGAGCCTGGCCAAGTGGACTGCAGATGGGAAAGGGAATTAAATCTTTTTTTTTTAAACAAAAATGTAAAGAAAATTCAGGGACAAAATGCCTCCAGGTGCAATTCTTTCCTTTTTCTTTGTAGCAAAGGCTGTTCAATTACCACAATCCTCTTCTCCCCTTCACCCACAGATCAACTTTAAAATACAACCTGTTAGTACTTAAAGTGATCCATTCACGAAGAACCCCGTACCTTCTTGCTCTCCCACCACTCCCCCCAACCAGCCCCCTAGGCCTCCAGCCCAGACAGAGGGAATCAGAGGTCCTGATCTCCTCACTAGGTGGCTGTGGGTTTCCACGGCCACAAACAAATGTGACCCGGGATGCAGCCATGAGTCCTTAATCTGCATTCCATACAGGCAGTACCACTCAGCTATCATTAATCCCATGCTTACAAGAAGACTCCAGGGTGACTACCAGGGAAGACAGAGATTTGGGGAAACAGAGGCGCTGTTCCCTGGGTTTGCAGCACCTCGTGGTAGAGGCAGATTCACAAGGAACAGGCCTTCTGAGCCAGGCAGGGTGCCATGTGTGCGCTAATTGGAAGAGGGCAGGAAGGGAACTGTCTGGGGGAGAGGCGGGTGGTTCCTCAAAGGAAAATCGTGGCTACACTTGAGAACTCTCCTGGGGGAGGTGGGCTCTGAAGGCTGCTGAGGCCTGGGGAGGCCTGTGATGGCAGCGGAGGGGAAGGAGAGGGGCATCCAGGTGGAGTGTGAGGCCGATGCCCAGGTCCAGAACTGAGAAGGGTCCAGGAAGTCCTCCGGCGTAAGTGGTGGAGGGTGGCGAGATGGGGCCCTGGGGCTATAACCTTTTATCTTCAAAGACCATGAATTCCAGGCTGAGGAATGGCTAAGTGCAGTTCTAATAAATGAGACTCCATCATCCATGGGCAGCCTGTGCTGGTTGGGCAGTAAGCAGAACTACATGAGCTACATGACACGGGAGCTCCTGGCCCCATTTTAGCTGTAGGTCTCTTCCTGCACGGAGGAGGAGGAGCAGGGGGAGCAGGGGGAGGAGGGAGATGCCACCCGCAGTCCCTGTCTCCAGGCCCCTAAGGTTGCTCCTAGGGGATGCTGGCTACTGGCTACTGCCTGGCCCTTCCACGGGGGCACACAGCAGGGGGCTGGGAAGCCCAGCATTCGTGCGTGCATGTGTCTGGGAAGTGGCAATAGGAGACCCTTTGGAGCAGGGGACTAAAGGTACAGAAGTGCAGCAGAGACCTCTGTAGCCCAGTGGAGCACACAGAACCAATTCCTGCCTCATCATCCATTCTACTGGCTCGGGGCTACTGGCTTACTGCAAGGGGCAGATGCAGGCTTCTGAGACACATGTGGCCTCTCACTTAGCACATTACAGGTGATGGGAAAGGAGGAGGCGCACCAGCCCTGGTATCTCTAATACTGGGAAGTGTTTGAGCAGCTTATGTGCCCACCTGCAAAACAGTTGCTCCTAACCCTGTCTAAGACACCACAAATCCATGTTCTTCTACCCCTGCCACCACATCTGGCAGTGCGGGAGGTCACAGCAGCAGCTTCTTGCAGGTGGGACCTGTCCTCTTCTGTCCGTCTCCAACCCCACGCCCACAGCACCTCCCCCTGACACCCCACAACAGACTCTATTAACTTGACGTTGCACATCAAATATCTCTTCCGTTTAATTTGAAAAAAAAAGTTAATATCACAAGGGGCTCCAGAAATACATGCTTTTGAATTCCCATCACGGAGAGGACAGAAGGGACACTGGCATGTGCAGAGGGGGCTGCTTTCCATACTCACGCTTGTGCACCAGAGCCCAGCACAGCTCCGCTGCCCATGGGGAAGACCCAGCCCGCCGGGTGAGGGCTGGGGGGCTGGGCCTTTGGTTAGCCGGCGTGTGTCCAGAGCTTGCTGGAAGGTGGCTTGGCAGGAAGGAAGCTCCCTGCATCCCCCTCTAAGGCAGAAAGAGGCAGATGGCACAAGAGGAGGCATTTAAGGTTCCTTAGCCTCTTGCTGCCTCCGAGGCTGTAGGACACATTATAGAAACCTGACACATGGTAGGTCTATGATTTGACCTTGTATCTCACAATAGCCCAACGACATAGCAGCAGCCCTGATGTGGATGTTGGTAGGAGAGCGGCCAGCCTGAAAACTGCTCCTGGATGCTCCTGTGTTGTTAGTCCTCACAGAGAATACACTAAAACCTTTTATACCAAATAAGAGTAAATAATTATACCAATATAAACAGGGCCTTTGACCCTTTTATTTTATTAAAATGGCACGTAAATAGTAAAACAGCATACTGATCACTTCATAATGTCTGCAAGCCCCAGGTGCGCTGCTCAGGCGCGGCATGTGGACACCCTCCTGCAGGCTGCAGACTCATGCGTTGAGCAATTCATGTTCTTTATCGGTTTTCCCAACAGCGTCAGGATTTGATAATGGGTCGAGGTCAGCGAAGAGGCTGAACCAGGCAGTCAGGTCCGAGGCAGCCTTGGCAGGCTCTGGGGAGAGAAGGGGAAACATCAGCGAGCGCACCTTCCCGGCACCGGGCTCCGCGGCCACGTGCACGTGGGTGCCGGCTCCTCACACAAAGGGGCAGTTCCCAGTCAGACAAGCTGAGGCAGGGAATCCCACGTCCCGCTGTGGGCTGGCCGTGTGACATTTCTAAACCATGGCCTGGAGCTCAGGGAAGGCAGAGCCCCAGTGTTAACTGTCCCCGGCACCCCACTCCAGGGGACGGCCACAGCCCACCAAGTGGCCTAACACCTCAGACCCCACTGTTTCACACACAGGAACTTTCAGAGTTACTTCAGAAATCAGACTGAATGGCTGAGGAAGCAAGATACCATCCAGTGTCCACTGGAGGAATCTTCTCAATCTGTTGGATCTGTTGGAGAAATACCATGGCCACTCTCTCTCAGCTTAAAAGCAGCAGGCCCAGAGGGGGTTTGAAGCCTAGCCAGGCTGCATCTCTTCTCTCAGGGACACGCTGCCTTCAACGCTGTCCCATCAGAGGAAGGAGCTGCCTGCTTCTCTCCCTGGACCCCAAATCGCCCGTCCCTCACGCTTGGGCCTCGCAGGAGTATTGCCTTCCACGGTCCTCACTGACCTACCTGCTCTAACTCCCTGCATGCTGCAACTACCGAGCCAAATTGTCTTCCAGATGAGAACAGCATTTTCCAAAGACTGCCTGATGCAAGTGATCCCTAAGTAAATTAGGGGCTCTTCCTTACATAAATCATTCCACATGAGAACCTAAGTTCATCGGCTCGGATGACCCAGGTTTTTTTCCTCCTCCAACAGATGGGAGTATCAAAAGCATGAAGAAAATGGCTGACAGGTTAGCCTTCTAGCAGAGGGCAGCTAATAATGTGCTTGCCATCTGGCTGAAACGAGTCTCAAAAATATAGGCGGGACACGCTGCTGCCAACAGGTTACACTAGAGCGGCAGGAGGGCACGGACGGATTATGCCACATAAACAGGGCCTTTGGGCTTTTCATTAAAATGGCACAGAAATGTTGGGACACTGGATTGATCAGGTTATGCATCTGACTCCCCTGTCTTTTCCTTCAAAATCTCTTTAGATATATTACTTTGCAATGAGATCATCAGTGCATCTATTATAAAGAGAAAACTTCTGCAAGTAAGGCTAGTTGGTAATTTGCAAGTTCTTACTATGTAACACTAATTGAATTCCACCTGCAGTTAGGTCTCAAGTCCCTTGATTTATTTGAATATGATAAACCAAGACTTGAGAGATCTCGATATAATTTGGTTGGGCGGTGGGGTGGGGAACAACTTCAAAATGGAGTGACTTGTCTTTCATTAGTCATGTAAGAGGTCATGTAAGGCAACTATAGGGCAAGACTGATTGATTTAGGAGACTTGGTTTATCTCTATTCTTGACAGAGAATATGAAGACATCTTAAAGAGAGTTCCAGTAAAAGCACGCTACCCCCTCATTTCCCCTTCCTCCTAACATCCCAAAGCTGGAGGCAGCCTCCGAGGGTGCGTGTGGCCTTGCTATGTGGAGCCAGGTGACTGTATTTTGAGGCAGCCCTCATATTCCCAGGCCTCCACAGTTGGAGTTTGGAAAACCAGGTGTAACTATTCACATAACACCTAAAAGAACATACTCAGAATGCTTTCTGATGCTAATAGACACTGCCTTTAACTTCCTGTGGTCACCAGAAGGGATGGAAGAGAGAGAACTATAAATACAGACAACACCTCCAGTCAAGCACATACTCATTTGGGGGTCTGTCTCAAAAGAGGATCCATGAACTTGAAAGGCCCTCTTTTGAAAATCAAGAAACCTGGCTGTTCCTGAGGAATACTAACTAAATGTCTTGCTTGGTGGTGCCAAAGTATTTTCAGCTAAAGAGAGCAAACCTCGGTGGTCTTTCCCACCAACTGCTGTTTCCACCCAATCTTGGGGAGCACCCAGTCACATGGAGACAGATACTTGATTCCTCTTCATTAGATTTGATAAAGGGAATTATTAATTAGGACATAAGGCCAGAAAAATAGCATGTAATTCGTAGGATCATGCAAAACTCTTCAGCCTGTAGCCCCTGCTTTGAACACTAGGTGTTCAAGTAGAAATTAGCAAAGATACAAAGAAAAGAGTATTAGTTCTGTGGGAAGAAGGGCAACTGTCATTCAAGGGGTAACCCACTGTCACCTTTCAGAGCAGGGCTGTTGTCATTTGGACTGGTTGCCTTCGGTGCTGGCCATGCAGCAGGGGAGGGGTGGCATTGCTCTCTGACCAGCCTAATGTCCAAAACCAGAGGTCATTAGGTCTCGGGAGGTCCGGTCCCTCTTCCCCACTAGTTGCTGGGCACACACATGGTTCTCAACCATGGCGATTCCGGAGCATGGGAAGAGGATAGTGTGACAAGACTGTCCCCCCTACAAACCATGGTTCTCACACTTGAGGCACATTTTAGGGGAGAGTAGATAAATAATCATGCCCAACTCAAAAAGTATGGAAAACTAGGGCAAAGATTGGATTTTGAAAAGCAAACAAGGCATTGCTAAGGTTAAAGTATTTTTGCCTTTAGCTTTATGCCCATTTTTCTTCTCAGGCAGCATCATTTCACAGTCACACCAGACTAACAGCTTTCCAAGGAAATCAAATGCCTTGTTTTTCTGTCACAAGTGGGCAAAACTTAAAAAGGTGAACACCTAATTAAATGTAGCAACAGACCTAGTAAACTGCATCTGCAGGTCTTCCCTACTTCCAATATGATCCAGTTCATTGATTTTCTATACAGCCAATTTAAATGGGGAGGTTTCGTTAATACAGAAAAGTAAACAGCAATCCAGTCCAAATAATAGAAGGGGAAAGAGAACGCCCCTTCACTTGATGCCTTACCCTTATAATGATATTTTGCTTGTGTAATCCGGCATTCTGTAATGGCCCTTGTGCTCTGACTGCCCTAATGATTACGAGGCATTTGGCACAGTCCTGCTGTCGGGGAAGACAGCATTTACTGTCTGGGCTGGATGCTTTGGCATGACTCATATTTTTTTTATTTTTTATTTATTTTTATTTTTATTTTTTTATTAAGGTATGATTGATATACACTCTTATGAGGGTTTCACATGAAAAAATTATGTGATTACTACATTTACCCATATTATCAAGTCCCCACCCATACCCCAGTGCAGTCACTGTCCATCAGTGAGGTAAGTTGCCAGAGATTCACTATGTCCCTTCTCTGCGATACACTGATCTCCCCGTGATCCCCCACACCATGCATACTAAACATAATATCCCTCAGGGCATGACTCATATTTAATGTAGACCCTAACCTATGCTTCTTTGCATGTCTGCTTTAGTTGTTTGTGTCAAGTCCCGTCTTCTCAATGAGACAAGGAATTGTTTGTTCAGTGTGCTCCAAAATGCCAGTGCAGTACAGCTAGGTGTTTGTGGCCTAAATCCATGCGGATTCTCACTGTGAAACGGAGACCATTAGATGATGTATCACTGTTCAGTTCATCCTGGTTAAAACTGTATCTCTTTACTGGGATGCTCTGGTCACAGTGTTTTCTACAGAAGAGGTTTTGTCTCTGCTAAGGCCCTCACAGGATATCATGTCTGGGTGGCAGCGTTCAAGTGGCGAAGTAAAACCAATTTCTGGAGCAAGAAAGCCACTCAGTATATGCCACAAAAATGACAGGATTTAATGCAGTTCATTTATCCTGCCATTCTAAGATCCGTAATCAGGGATGTAATTAGGGAATCATATTTATTAATTTGTGAATTTGTCCCATCTCCTAGAATTGTGAGCCCCTTGAGGGCAGGGATCATGTATTATTCATCTTTACATCCTTTAGTGCATTGTCTGGCACTCAGTGGGTGCTGGATTAAGATAAACTCTTGAAGAGCTCTTTTAAACCATGGGAAGTACACTTCTGAAGCATTCAGAGATGGCAGAGCAATGCTTGGCACAGTCCGTGTGATAATACCCACTGGCTGGCTCATTTCATTTTTGGCAAGTGGCACACAAACTTCTGCCTGAAGACTAACCAGTGACAAATAAAACAAGTGCCTTGACCTTGGGTCCAACACACTGCAAACATACAGAGGGTTTTAAGAAGTACTGTTAGTCATTGGGAGGGTGCTTGAACATGTAGCTAACATAATTCATAAACAATGAAAAGCACCAGATTTTGAGGGAACTTTCTGGGATGATGGGAATGTCCTAACAGTGGTTTGTGGTGATGGTTGCACGATATAAATGTACCAGAAATCTCTTAAACTGTTCGCTCACAATGGGTGAATTTTATGGTATGTAAATTAGAGTTCAACAAAGTAGTTTCTTAAAATGCCCAGATTTGGTGTTATGCAGGAGTAATGTAACCTCCCTGGTTCCTGAAAAACTCGTCCTTGAGCATCTTCCTTCTACACCCAAGTCATAGAAAACAGTGGTTAATGTGGAAAGTTAAAATTATGGTTCCTTTGGGTAGCAAACAAAGCTGAAAGGGTTAGCATCTCATGGTATATTCTACCATTTTCCCTACAATTCTGTCTCAGACACCAAGGGTAATAGAGAACCATGTGTGCTTAGGAGAGTCCACGCACCCTTCCCACCACCCCTGCAGCCTGGCCTCATCTCTTAGAGCTATGGTTCTCAAAGTGTGCTGCCCATACCAGCAGCCTGCGCGTCACTTGACAGCTGGTTAGAAATGCAAGTTCAAGGGCCAGCCCTGACCTACTGAATCAGAATCCCTGGGAGTGAAGCCCAGGAAACCGTTTTAACAAATGTGCAGTAATTGTTATGCATGTATAAGCTTGGAAAGCAGTGCCATAGACAGATGGCCCCTAGGGAGGCTGACTGCGCCACCATCTCTCAGCATCAGGGTCACCTTGGTTTGAAGCCAGAGCTGGAACAAGGAGGGACACCCTCCTAGGAAACAGCGATCTTCTTCAGGACCCAACGTCCTGCAGTTTTAAGTTCTTTGATCCTGACTAGCTCTCTGGGTGCAGGGAGACCAACACCCAGAAAGAAAGAACCCAAACAGATTCAGAGAAAAGCCAGGTGAGCGATAAGGAAGTCAACCACTTCTCAGTCCATGTAAGCTATCTGATACAATGGAACTTAACAAGATAAGTCTTCCCATTACAAAAACACGCTCAGCACTCATTTTTTAAAATGGCTGCAGAGAACACTAGGAGAGAGAGGCAGGTTCAAACCATTGTATTTTTCAGAGCATAAAATGAAACACATTCCTATGGAGGCAGAAATAAATCTATATGTCAAAACAGAGCTCTTCATGCTTTATGTAATAGGCCTGTTCCCAAAAAGTTATAAATAAATAAAAGGTCTGTATGTCAAGTCATAGTTTTAAAGTACCAGAAATACAAATCATATTCAAACCTATTGCTTAAAGGATTACAATGGCAGATTCCTTTATAAAGACAATAAATGCTCTCCTCATGGGATTCCTTTCTAACTGAATAGTGCTCACCTAAACACCCACAAACTTTACAAGTGACATGTGGAATCTGTGGATTTGGGAGCTTCTCTGTAGGGGATGACATGAAGGAAGATGGGCCTAGAGACATGGGGGACAGTGTATCTCAGAATTTTCACAAAGACAAAGGGCACCATTTTTCCTTTGTTCCATAATGTGAAGCAGAAACAGCAGCCAGTTTGCAGAGTCCCATCCCTTCCTCGGTACCGCTACTGAGCGCAAGTCTAACAATTCTGCTATATGTGCATGAGGGACAGGATGGTACAGCTGGGACACCAGATACATTTTTTTAAAAAACAAAGAGCAGTTACTAAGTTCAGCTGAAATGTCAGCCTCACTCAGCTCACTCTGGGAATTACTTAGGGGAGGGGTGCAATATAGGGTAATTGTGGATGGAATGCCCAGCCAGATTTCAAATGTCATGGCTCCTGTCAGGAAAAAAATGTGATTTAAAGGGAACTTAGTGTTGCTCATATTCCTGTAATTGGCATCAACTGTTCTTTAGTTGGTGTTAGTTGGCTGAGGCATTTTTCACATGAAGGGTGGCTAGAAAGATGTCTCCCCATGGCAAAGTAACTGAGCAGGAGACAGTGGTGCAGGGTGGGGGCAGGGGTGGCGAGCTCTGGGAACAAGACTGTCCTAGCCCTAGCGCTCTGTTCTCTGACGTGTCAACTGTGCTACTCGTTTGTGGGAAACATATACAAAACTTCATTGCAGCAATCCTGCCCCCTTTACTTACATAAGGGAAAATGTAAATCAACCAGAAATAACACTGGCCAGCTAGACAGCAAGTGGAGCCAAAATAACACCATCCCGAGTAGCACTTTATCCTGAGTGACGTTTCACTTGGTGGGAGAGCAGAAGCCCAGGCTGGGCTGATGGTCACCACCTGGGGAGCTTCAGGGTGGAGTTGGCAAGTAAAGGGGAAAGTGGGAACTCCATGGCCACGGTGGCCAAGCACCAACCTGCGCCTCACAGTTTCCCCTCTGAGCTCCAGTTTCCATACATGCCAAGGGTGGATACAAATTCCTGCCTCGTTAGGTTGTTGTGCGGATAAAATGGGATGCTGCAGGTGAAACTAGGGAGACTGAGGCTAGGGGATAGGGCCTCAATAAATCTAAGTTGAGTCTGGGTTTCTGTCTAGCTCAGAAAACATGAAGACCAACCTTGAGATTGTGTTAGGATGGTTTTGTTTTAACCTAATGGCTCAGTATCAGTTGCTCTTTCCTGCCCTTCTTACTGTCCACCTATCCATCCACAAGTCTTTTTTGAACATCTATAGTATTCCAAGCATTGAGCTATATGCTGATGGTGTGAGCAACACAAATATAGGCCCTGCCCGCAAAAACTTAAAGCAAGAGACAGAAAATTAAATCAATGCTACAGTGAGATGAGGATAAGTGGGATGATTCAAGACTGGTATAAAGGGAATAGAGAACAGAAGCACCGACCCCTGGCTGCTGGAAGAGGGGGAGCAAGCAAGAGTCCCTTGGGAGAAAGACACTAAAGCTGAGAACTTGAAGGATGAGCAGTTAGCTGTGCACAGCAAGCACATGGGTGTGCAGGCAGGGGACATGCTCTAAGGGCCGGGGAGAGCATGTGTCAAGGCCCAGTGGTGGAGACAGACAGGCTCACTGGAGTTCCATATGGTTGGAAGTCCAGCCTACTGACAACACACGGTTCTCTGGCAGAACAATGTCACTAAGTCATGCTAAGTAAAGGTGTGGGATTCCCTCATCTATAAAATGAGGGTGGTGCTGATGATGGTCATCAAGGTCCCTTCTCCGGACTAATGGAGGCACTTAAATTCTGCAGATATCCAAGACCTACGGACGCTCCTCGGCTGGCTCAGAAAGTGCTGCTGCTCTGAGGGAGCAAACAGCTCCACTGGCTTGTGACAAGAGCGTCTGCTCCATGTTCACATGACCTTTAAATGCACCAGAGTCTCTGTCACATCATTTCATTTGAGTCCCAGAAATATTAGTCACCTGAGCCAGGCTAAGACAGGAAGGGCAAGAGGTGAGCTCTGGTGGAGGAAAGGAACTTGAGATAACCCAAAGCTTGATGTGATATTACTCTTAAACGGAGACCCACCTTGGAGTTGGGTAAAAGCAGAAGAACATCTGGAAGGAAGGCAGGACTCTGAGAATCTGGAATGAGTCCTAACGCTGGTTTGCAGACTCCTACATTAAAAGATGTCCTGGTGCATTTTTTTGAGCAGATGGGAATCTTTTCAGTGTTGGTGTCTATTCCAAATGCAAACTCGGATGCGGTGGAGAGCAAGGAGGCCGCTGCAGGAGGCCTACGTTCCTGCCGCCCGCAGGCAGGCAGCCCTCTGGGGCCCCTCCTCCTCCCTCTAAGGGGCCTCAGGGAGGAACGACTTACGCATTGTGCATGGCACAGGAAACCCCAGGCCCTACCTGGCTGGTAACCTTGGAAACTCTTAGAAATCCTAGACAAAATTAACCCCTTCACATTTTCAGCACAACTTGATCCTAATGTAAGTGCCCTTGTGTGGCTCTCCTAGCGCTTGAAATGGGCGAGGGGAACAGAGGTACTTGTTCTCTTACTAAATCCCCCTTCCCTTCTATTCCCCCAGAATGGTGGGGGACCAAGTGAGGAGAGAAGCCAAAGGGGGGAGGAGGGAGGCAGAGGAGGATGGGGGATGGGGCTGCTGCCCTCCACCTTGGGCCCTCGCCCCTCTGGCCCCGAGGAGAGGCCACACCTGGAGCTCACAGGACCCAGGTCCAGGGCTGCCAGAGCCAGGGTAAGTGCACCAGAGAGAACGTGTGGGTGGCTGCTAGCACAGGGGAGGTTTGGGAGACAATCTTGGTCTCAAACACTCTATTCTGGAACATCACCCAACTGGGACGCTGCCTCCCCACCCCGACATTCTGCCTCCACGACAAGCTGGCTTTCCCTGTCCCTGTGTGTGCCCAGGATGCATAGGGCCAGGCTAACCATTACAAGGCTGCTCTTCCAGGAGCATCCTGGGAGGGCCATGAAGGGAGCCACCAGAAACAAGGCACTGAGAGGCACCAAGACAGAATGGGGACAGGCACAGGTTCCATAGTCAGAGGGCTCAGGTTCACAATCCCACCTGCCTCCTGCCAGATGCCGTGTGAACTCAGGCAAATTACTTAGCTGCTCAGCAACTCAGCTCCTCGGCTGTAAGATGGAGTGGACATAGCACCTGCCTGGGAAGAGTGTGGTGAGGATTAAGTACGTTCCCACACTAAAAGGTACAGGGGACAGTGCTGGGCATATAGCATGTACCCTATGGAGTCCTAGTTATTGTTTTACCAGCTCCAAATGGCAAATTCACAGAACTGCACAATCTTAGACCTCAACGTCTCTCAGGTGGGGGTTAACCAAGGAATAAGAAGACACTTGGGGAAAGGTGGATGGTGTTCCTTGGGTCTCTCCTGAGGGACGGGTGCATTTAATTTCTCATGTTACAGATGAGCATGCAAAGGCCCAGAGAATCTGAGTGGCCTGAGCAACCTTCGCAGAGTGAGTGCGGGAAGAGAGTTTGCAGAATAAAACCCGGGCCCTGATCTCCCTGCCACGGCTTGTTTCATTGAGCCAGTATGTCAACGAACTTTTCTACCTGTTTAGTCTGATGACTTACTCACTTCAGTGGTTTATTTCATTTGGTTTTTGAGGTGATCTGGATGATTGGGGAAGCAGTTTCAATACAACATGCCAAAAGTTTAATAGCTATTTAGATGCTTTTGCAATTCATGTATACAGATGGCTTTCCTAGACCATGGATGCAAAAAAACTCCAGAGCCAACATTCATCCTTTCCTTTTTTAGGGGCTCAGAAGAGTCCTGACAAAAGCCTAGAATGTGGTTATTCATAACTGGATTACATGATCAGTCATGGAAGCCAAGAGCCCATTCTTTACATGTTCTGAAGGTTTCCTGAGTCCTGGAAGTGCCATGGGTGGAACTGTGGGGTACCCGCAGGGAGTCTGCAGGTGTGGGGGAAGCTGAATGGGCTCTGCTTTCAAACACTCAGGTTCCACTTTTTTCCTGACATTTTGAGTTCCATAAACATTCCATCTGTGGCTGCTGATGTGCAAAGGAAACAGGGTGACTCAGAGGGTACAAAATAACCCCTTTAAACATTGATCTAGATGGATCCCCAGCAAGGGAATGGAAACACTAAGCAGCCAGAATGATCTTTTTAAAGCAGCCACAATGATCTTTTTAAATGCAAAGTTAGATCCTGTCCATCCTTGGTCCCAGATGTGATGGTTCCCAATTTCACTTGGTCCAAAAAAAGACACAAGTTGGGCCAAAAAAAGACACAAGTTCTTCCAAAGGCTACAATTCAAGGCCCGGTGTGGCCCAGGCTCTGCCTCCCCACCCCCACGCACCTCTCCCTGTTGCTCCAACCACAACACTCATCCTGAAGACCCTCGACCACGTCGTCCCTTAGGCACTGGCACAGGGGTTCCCTCTGCCCAAATCTCCACCTGGCAGAGTCTCTCACCTCCTGCAAGTCATTGCTCATCTTCTCTATAAGAATCCTATTTACTTCTGCAGCTCAGCCCACCCTGCCCCCTGCGCACCCCCCACCCACCCCATCGCCAACACTCTCCAGCACTCAGGCCCTACTTTTGCCTTTTCTTCCTAACATCAATCACTTTTTAAGCTACTGTGTGACCTGCTTCTTTATTTAATTTATTGTTCATTATATCCTCTCCATTAGAATGGGATTCCAGGAAGGCAGAAGCCTTGTCTCTTATGTTCTCAGATGAATCTGCAATGCCTGGTGCCCAGAAAGATCCAGTAAATATTTGGTGAATGAATGAGAAACTTGCTAAAGATTTGGCAGGGTGGCAACCCTAAGTGAGATTTTGTTTGCCTCGGAAATAAATGGCCTCCCTTTGTAGTACCTCTTTCTCTCCCTACAGTACGAGCTTGCATCTCTCTCTTGCATCTCTCTCTCAGCATACCTCCCACCTGAGACCTGAGTGTGGTGTGGTGCCTTTCCCCTAGACGTGGAGCAAAGCTGAAGTGCAAAGGCCCTGGCCACTGCTCTTGTCGTACCTCTCGGGCACAATTCTGGGAACCCGGCCATGGGCCCCGAGCTGAGATCCACTCACTGCCTGCTCAGGAAGCAGACGTGGGGCTCTGACTCCCTGGCTGTCCACTCGGCATTCCAGCTAAACAGAAGCACTGCCACCTCAGTCCCCTACTGGCAGCAGAGGACCAGTTTCTCCAAAGCTGCGCCTCCGAGGGGTTCATCCTGCAGCCCAGCTGGAGACTCTCCAGCAGCCCTAAATCTGAGTTGTGGATCTCTGCTCTAGCCTTCTCACTTTCCCACGGGCTGTTGGCACCTCCACTGCAGGTGGGTGGGAGCGAAACCCCAGGTCTCGGCTGCACTGCTCACCTGGAGTGCCAGTGACAGAGATGGTGAAACCCGGGGTGAAACTCAGGGCAGAGAAATATTTTTGGGCTTCCCTTACCCTTCTTATCTCTAACTCTATTACTGAAAATAAATGAGATGGCTACAAAATTGGACTCACAAAGGTAGATAAAAGGCATCATGCATTTCATACAAAAGAGGGAACTCTTGCTATGTCCGTGATCTCATCTCCAAAGACCTGAAATGTTTTTAATAGTTCATAATTACTTAATCATTCCAGCTCTGCTGTTTGTTCTCAGCTTTAAGTGTCAGATAAATGCATTGTTTATTAAGGAGATGAGTTCATGGAAAAACCAAAACAATGTGAGAGTTTCTTACTAGTGATTCCTGTCTTACCATTAAAGGAGGAAAAGTATGTTGAAATACTAGAAAACTGTTTCCTTCCCCACGTCTGTTTAGAAGTTGAAACGTAAAAACTTAAACTTCAACCTGAGCTTTGGCTTTTGCACTCTCAGTCACGTGCTCCCCCTGCCAGCCACCCTTGACCAGCACGTGTTCTGGGAGTGCCTTGAACCCTGACCAATGTTACTGACCACTTTTGATCAGCATGGAAACTCTTATTTCTGCTGTGACTGGAATGCATGGGACTATTACACCGTGTGTTTCCAGCCGGACAGGAATGGCTGAGCCCGGGCAGCCTCATGGTGGGGATGGGCCAGAGTTGGGATGGAAGAGAAAGCAAGGGAATGCTAAAACCCAGTGTGGAAAGAGTTAAGAAGGCCAATGTAATTAATGTGAGTCGGCACCCTGAAAGAGGGCTGTCTGTGGGGACATGGCAACTTGGCCCGGTGAGTGTACAGGAGAACCCAGCCAGCACAACGGCCTGGCAAGTGTGGTCAGGCCTGCAGGGCCATGACCGTGAAGGCAATCAGATCCTCTCAAGCATGCCATGAAAAAGCTCAAAATCAAAGTAAGGTGACAAGATTGAGAACAAAATGCTAGTACTGTAAAAGGTAACTGAGTAATGGATAACCATGTACGTAAATGTATATTTCTGATAATGTCTGGCATAGAGAAGAATGCTCTGCATACCTTATGTAACTCACAGGGCCAAAATGAATGTAAGTCACCCATGCAATACTGAGAAATAGATACAGGGAAATGAATCTAAACCTAAGTTGCCAAAAAAAATAGGTCTTACATTTTTATCTCAAAGCTGGAACGTGGTTCTGAGATTTCAGCTAAATAGTCACTGATATAAAAGAAAAACACAAACAAAACAAAAAACAGACAAAAAACACTGGATATAAAAGAAATACCAGAAAACATAGACAAAGAAGAAACAGGGCTTCGGATTAGAGAACAAACAAACAAACAAAACACCCCACTTCAACCCCCGTAGGACATACCCTGAAGTGAGGCCTGTAAGTCTTTCATATTTTGGTCTAAAAGCTGCGAAGGGAGGAATCCAGAGCCTGCCTGGAGTTTGGGGTCTGCCTCTCCCGGGGCCGCAGGGAGTGCTGGCTCCTTCAGCTGCTCATCTCCGAACACAGCAGCCCACTCTTTGCTGAACTCGCCCTCTTCCAGGGAGGAAGCACTGAAGATCTCAGTCAGCAGCAGCAGGTCGTCTTTGTCAGCACCTTCGGGGTCCAGGGTCCCTGCTGCTGGGCCCAGGCAAGCTGATCAGAGGAACACAGGACACAAGACATCACCACCAAGGGCCCAAGCCTTGGGCAGACATGCAGGGGGACTGGGAAGGGACAGACTGGGTGAGGGCCAGATTTAAGAAATAATCACAATATAAATTAATCCCACTATAGCCTCTCCCAAGCCCTTTCAGAATGAAACTTCTGGTTCTATTCTCCCTCATCCTCCTTCCCTCAAAGCAAGTCCAGTTTCTGAGCATCATTAGAACTGCACTTGAACAGTTTCCACAAAAACTCTAGGGTTTTGGTTTTTCCTTAATATAAAAATATTATAATAAATATTATTAATATATAATATAATAATAACTATTAATATAAAATGTTTCCTTAATATAAAATCCAATTTAGCACCCAAACATGTCTCAGACAGGAAACAAAGCCAGGACTGAATGCAGGTTGAAGATCTTAATTCCTTGTCTGTAAAGCTTCCTGGATCTTCCCATACAGTAAGTGCTAGGTCCAGAGCCAGCCCACCATGTGGCAGTGTGTCCTGCCTACCAGATGGGGAGAGGACCCTTGCCACACCCTGACTGGCCCAGGCAAGGAGAAGGGGTGGAGGATGTCGGGAAGTCCAGCAATGACCCGGAAAGGCATTCTCGCTTCCGTTCTCCTTCAGTGCAACCCGACTGCGTAAACCAAAGGAAAGGTGGGTCTGGTTGGCCTGAGAGCAGCGTGAAAGAATGACAGGAAACAGGGCACATCATGGAACTGCGTAGAGGATGAGTTTCATGGGCCAGAGACACAGCCCTGGAGGGTTTTTGGAATGAGCACTGGACCAAAGGGGAGTCCCTGGACCATTCTTTATTTGCTGTGTGACTTCAGCAGGACCCCTAACCCGTCTGAGCCTGTTTTTCATCTTTGAGTATTGTCAGGAAGACCAAAAGAAATACACCTGAGACTTCACTGCCTGCCCAGAAGGAAGACTTTAAAGAAGAGATCCACTCTTACAATATGAATACTGGCAAAATACTGAATAAGGAATACAAGAAGAATGGGGCACCACTCTCAGCAATCCTACTTCAAGACTTTTCACTGAGTTTTCTACATATTTCAAAAACCAAGGACTGACAGTTTTATTAACTGTGGCTTAGTTGTGGTATCTAATTGCCACTTAGAGCATGCAAACATTTTTGTTCTAAGTCATGAAGAGAAGGAACCTTCATGATTTATATTTTCTCTGGGCTATATTGTAATTCTGATACTGTCACATTAAGTGAGATTAACAGGTTTTCCTCAAATATATGAGATAATTAGTAGTGAAAGTTTTTTTTTTTAATCTTATCTTTGCTGGCTTTACTGGATCTATTTTCAACCACACTTTATATAAAGATGTACAGATTGCAGGGATTTTTGATGTGCTGAGCAGACGGGCTATAAATCCTGGAGGGGAGGAATGCAGTCACTCTACTATCACTGTGGTTTAAAAATAGGGGCAAAATATCACTTTAATTGGACAACTGTCTAATTTAGGAATTCTTATTGTTTGTTATTGCAGAAATTTGCACCGAGATACAGCCTGCAGGTGGGGTGGTAAGACAAAGGGAGGATGACATTTTATTAAACAGGCTTCCGAGACAGTTCTGCCCTCAAAGGTGGCACAGGACCCACCCAGGCAAGGCAGACATGCAAGTGAGACAGCCTTTGTCTGCGAGTGCAGGCAGGAAGCCTGGCTGTGACAGGACCTGTCCATCAGCCTGCCTCTGCGCAGGCTCCCCCTTCCTCCCTCCATCTCTCTGGCATCACCCTTCTCACGTACATAAGCTTCGCAAGCCTCCATACTTCCCACTTTCAGCTGGGACTGAATGCCCACACCTTTCCCTATGGTTTGCTTCCTAGCCTGACTGAAACCAGAAGATTGCTGAGCCAAACCTGTCTTACTGGAACCAATTCAAATCGATGTGTAGGCCCTAGAGGGACAGATGACTGTAAGTGAGCACTGGAAGCTGGAAGTGACACGTGTTCCTCCTGAAGTCACTCTACAGCCCTCCATTAAGTCAGACCCTGGGGTTGGCTCCACAGCTCTCATCTGGGTGTCAATCCAGGGAATATCATGACTAACATTAGCAGCAACGATAATAAACTTTGAGGCTTCCCAATATAACCACGGACTGGAGAGGCTCTATCTTTGTCTTTACTCTCCAGGTTTTGTGTGAGGGTATTAACTGCAGTCTTGCTAAGGTAGCATCTCTTCCCTCCTCTTCACTTTTCCCTTTGAGAAAACACCTTCTCTGCAGGATCCTGCTGAGATACCACTTAAGAGGCCCCATCGCCCCTCACTCCCAGGTGGACGGGCAACCCTGGCTGGCCAGAGCCCTTCCCTGCCTCAGCCATGGGGACTGACTCAGGGAGGGGCACACGCCAGAAGCTTCCACGAGTTTGGTATATGGAAGCTGGAAGGGAGAGGGTCTTCCTTCCTTTGGGATCCAAGTTCTAAAGATGAGGCTCCTGGTGACGGTGGAGCCAAATCTGGAGGGAAATAGTGTCAAGAGTTGGAGAGAGAATCCTGACAGCACTGAGGCCCTGCATTCAGCCCTGTCTGAAGCCAGTCTACCTCCGTGTGTCCCCGCTTACATGGATGGATATTCAGCACAGTCTCTTATTTTCTTTTTTAATGTTAAAGCTTAACTATTTAGAGAAGGGTTTCTATTACTTCTAAACAAAAGGTCCTTATAACTGTATCCTATCAAACTCAGAGTTACTCATAGAAATGAGAGTAGGACCCCATGGAGAGGATGATATTGTTTAGAGCTGTTTTGAACAGAGCTCTAGTCTGAGGTCCACCAATGCATTTGGTCGGTTATGTAGTGGCCTGGTTATTTAAAGGTTAAATACACCGGGCTGCACAGTGGATATTTTCTCCTTTAAGAGAACTTATTATGTAGCTCAAAGCAATGAAACCGGCACTGACTTAAACCAAAAAATAGGGAAACCCAATTATTGCTCTGATAATTAAAATGCTTAAAATTACTATACATAACTTGTAAGAAAAACTTAATCACAAGTAGAAAAGGACAGGTTTAGGTCTGTAACCAAACAAGCCAAGACTTGAAAAATAACACTAGTCAGTTTGTTCTTAAGAATCACACTATCATTTTTTTTAGAAATTATTCAACTCAAGTGTGAGAAAATGGGGGACACATGCACAGAAATGATAAGCACTGTGACAGAAGCCCTGCTAAGAAGAGCTCCAGGACCACAGTCAAAGCTTCCACCCACAGAGGCGAGAATGAACCACTCCTGGGTGAGGACGCCCATTGGCCCCTGCTTTAAAGGATGAGCAAAGGTTGTGGAGCTCTCTGCCAAACCCACAGCTATACCCCAAACCCCCTTCATGCTCTTGAAGGCTCTCAGGTCTCCAGGTTTACTTTCATATCAAACAAGCCAACCACAGGCATTACGGCAATAAAGGCAACAGACCGACACAGTCAAATTCTCACCCTGGGGCCTCCACCTCCAAGGCCCATCATGCTCCGTCTGCCATTCTCAGGCCAGCCCTCCCTGTGCCCTCCCCCTCCTTTTGGAGGCTCTGCTCCCAGCATTATTCAGCTCCAGCATCTGCAGTCTTTCATTCGCTGAGGTGTCTTCTCCCTGACCTCAGAAGCCAGGTGTCCATCCCAGAAAGTCAGTCTCACTTGCCATTGCTGGCTGCCCCAGCTCCCCCTTCAAGTTACTGTTCTGGTTTCTTGTTCCTTCTGCAGCCACACACTCCACACTATCACCACTCTTTTTTCAGCAGCTTGTAATCAAGTTCCTGCCTAATTACACCCTACACAGAAGCGGCTCTCTCCCAGCTCCCTTTCTCAGGCCTCAGCCTCTCCAGCACTTTGCATGTTGCCCACTCTGAGATGCATGTCGTCTCCCGGGAGTCCCCATGAAGCGGCTCTCTGGGGTGTCCCCCTGGCTTCTGGGCCACACTTTCCCTGCTGTCTCTTCCTATTCTGGTTGCCTTCCGGTTTCCTTCCAAGCCATCCTATCTCCCTTCCCATTGTTTTCTACCAGAGATCTTATTTTTTTCTCATGGTTCCAATGTGACTTGGGAAGATTCTAAAATCTCCAATTCCAAGTTTTTAACTATGATGACCAATTACAGACTCAGGGACCCTTTGGGGTTTACCTATAGGCGAGCCTGCTGCTGCTCCAGAAGAGGCACCTCCCACTGTATGCCCTTCTCAGTTTAGCTGTGAGGTTATTACTCTCTTACTTAAAACCCTCTGGGGCTCCCTCTGACAGCTGAGGGGAGCAGCAGTCAGGGGCCTCTACGGTCAGGCTGTGGTGCAGCCCTGTCAGCACCTCATGGCACTTCAGGGAGGCCTATGGTCCACAAAAGTCCTCTGCCTGCCATTTCTGAAATATGTTTTCCCACCTTCCTGTCTGGAAACTTGCTGTTTGCTTCCAATGAGATACCCAAAGAGAGGAATCATACTCAACTAAAAGGGATCTGAGAGGTCATCAACTCTAACTCATTTTACAGATGACGAAAAGGCAAGAGACTTGCCCAAGGCCATATGATTCAGCAGCTACAGATCACCTGGCGGGGGGACCCCTGGCTCCCAGGCCAAGATGTGTTCTCAGTGCAGCACACTGCTTGTACTTCAGAGCCCATTAAGGATCTCACATCTAAACTAATACTTAAGCTTTTGTAAAGCTTTGAGGGTTTCTAAGATCATAGCTCCACTCAGCTGCAGGCACCGCGGCAGAATGGCCTGAAGGGCAGTCCACCCAGTGTGTCTGCCCTGCACTGCCCAATGCTTCAAAAATAAAAACCCTATACCCCTGGGGAAACTGATCCTGAGCCAATGAGTTCTAACCAATTCTGACCTAATCAGTTTTCAATAAGTGAAGACGGACATACAGAGAAGCCTTCTCAGGTCAGCCAGACTGCGGGTAACAGAAAGCTAATGTGACACCCTGGGCACAGCCCACTCAGGTGGTGGTTTTGAAATCATGCTGGGTTTTCATGACCTCAGCAAAAATTAGGAACACAGAAGATGGAAACATAACTACATAGACAAAAAGCAAGAGCACAGGAAGACAGATAAATGTCACATAAGTTACCCTCCTCTGTGTGTGAAACAGGAAGACTCTGTTTCTCTGGTTTTCTCCCTGGTCCCCACTCTCAACATTATGACTAACTGTAAAGGCCGCACCCTTGCAACACACAAGAAAAACTCCAAACACCAACACTATCATCCCCTCGCCCAGAACAATGTGTGGGGAAAGATGGGTAGGAAACCACCTTAAGAAAATGGCTAACAAGAAAAATATTGTTCCTTACAAAAGGCTCTGGTAAAACAAATTGTACATGTTTGGAATTTAAGAATACTGCTTTGAAACTCCCTTCTGGTGAAAAAAGACATAGATAGTAAGAGGTGAGGGAAAATCCACCCCTGCCCACTCTCTGGTAAATACACACACACACACACACACACACACAGATACACACCCCAAATAAAACAAAACCCACGAAAAAACCCTTCCCTGCAAAAAAGAAAATCCAATAGTGCTAGATCCTGAGTGGGCATTCATAAAATACTCTTGATGACTGATCCTCAAGTCTGGTCCTCCATTTTAGCATCAGAACTTAACAAGCAAGCAATCTTCCTGGAAACCCTGACACCTGGGGCAGGGGTACACCCATAGAGAACACTACCGAGTACGTTGCGATCGAATTATAATGGTATTTGGTTTTAAAAGTGCACTATTATTTGATGAAAAGAGCCAAGCCAGCAGCTCACCCTAGGATGCTGAGGGAGACAGGGAGAAGGGAAAGTTTGTGAGAAAAGATAGCGGGCTTAATATTTGCCACATTACATGTGAGCAGGCAACCGGACCCCTAGTCAGCTATATATATAGAGAGAGTTTTGCATGACCTCAGGAGAAACTGCGCATGGGGACGTATGCTTGTATTACTGCTCTGGGTGGAAGGATCATGCCCAGGCCTCAGGAAGCTACTGAATGAACTTCCCAGTTGTTCTGAGAGTGGGTCAGAATTTGGAATCACAAGTCTGGAAGTAGTGACCATAGAAGTAGCAGAAGACAAACATTTTAAATGTAATGTGGACAACTAAAACTTAAAAATTGGTTCAGTTGGTCGTGTCCTAGAGAGGGATCTTTTGGTTAAGGCCAAGGAACTGAATTCATCTCACTCTCTTCTGCTGTACACCACCACTTTGTTCAGTTGTGTGATAGTTATTTTTCTTGGTCGAACTTTGAGGAACACAAAGACATTGACTATATAACTTGTGAATTGAGGTCGGGATTGTCACATGTGGTCATGAGGTAATTTCAGAGCCACTTTCAAGTATAATGTCACTCAGTTTCTTTTTCACTTAAAACACTTTAAAAACTGGCTCAATATTGGTTTTCCATTATATTATGTATTTAGTAGGAGAAACACATTTCCTTATGACACTGAATTGGAGTGATTTTCTGGGCCATGGCTTCTGGAGAACAGTCTTGCTATTGTCATAAGTGGTCTGTTTTTTGATAATATGATTCCACAGCTTAGCCATTACTTGTCTGATGGAATCATCACTGGGAGTGAACAGCCCCCAAGCATCAGGGGACTACAGCCTATAGCTCCCAAGTCCTGTGAAAAGCCAGTCATCCCTGGATTAAGCTCTTTTTATTTCTTGATTGTTTAATGCCTTGCATATTATCATCAGTGTTTTAATTCCAGGATTTGGACCTTTGGGCAGTATTCTGAAGGGCACACATTTTGAAGGCAGCTAATTAATGAGTATTCTCTTCAGTCACCACAAGTTCTCTGTGCAAATGAGGGAGTATTTTTATACTTGTGGCCATGCTAATTTTTTAGCTGATGCTACCTTAGGGGTTGACAAAGTAGAAGAGGCAGATAGTGGGAAAGAATGGGTCATGCCTCAAGAAGGGCTTTGAGGGTTGGCAGGGGAAAGGAGGGAAAGGAAAAATTATGTGACACTGCATGTAACTGAGAAAATCTGTAAATCAGTTTTCCTGCCTGAGAGCGCATACACATTTTGGAGAAGAGCACCCACATCTCTTTATATTCAGAATTAAATTAAGTGCCCCCCAAAAGGGTATGAGCTGCTATTCTATGACACAAAGATTGTAACTATAAACTAATGAGGCATAAAAGTTGTTCTAAATAAATATATATAAATTATATTCCAATGTATCTTGGCACATGCTTTGGAGGAAGCTGAAGGAAGTAAGCCTGTATCTCAGGCAGTGAGCAGCATTTCTGATTTAATTCTGTGAAGAAAGGCATGGCAACTGGGTTAGTGGTACACCATTACTACCAAGTTATAAAACCAAGAAGTGTGTTTTGTAAGGAGGGGGTAAACCTGAGATTATAGACTCATATTTACCTGTGTCAATGTAAAGAAACACCGGATGGACACAGGAGGGGATGGGAATACTGGAACAGACGAGAGTGGGCCACAGACATGGGAGTGAGAGGGTTATTTTTTTACTGTGTACATTTTATTATTATTTTGGTTTTTGTACTAATGTGAATATACCACCTATTCAAATATTATGTTTATTAAAAGAACAAAATTAAATAACAGATAATAAAAGCAAAGAGAAAAGTACATAAATGAGAGGCTAGCGATAGCATAAATAATCTATTTATCAAAATAAGTTGAAGCATATGTATTATAAATGATTTGTTAAACGTTAAGACTCGCTAAAACTAGGTGGTAGGTGCCTATTGCTTGTTGTATTACTGTCTTTATCTCACCTTCCTAAGACTGAAATATTTCCCTCTCCAAAAAAATAATTTGTCAAAAAAAACCACCTTTATTATCAAAGCATTCTATCCTTAAGCCAAGAGGGGAAATGTTTTTATGAAAATGGAGTTCATGTAATGGCAGTCTGGATTAACTACTTGCTTTTTTACTTTTGTAATCTGGTGCTATTTCAATATTTACAAATAACTAGTCATTTTGATAAAATACACATGGATATTCATGAAATATTGCATGGTACTTTGTGAGGAATGAGAAATTAATACGGAAAGCAGGTTCTGCCTTCAGGTTTATATCCTAAGCCCTGGACACTTATTTTGAGAGTTCTGTGGCCTTTCCAATTTTGAAAAAAGCTTCAACCAGTGCACTCTGTTTTTCAGATTTTCTTCCTCTCACACTTTGGGAAATAAATCCAAATCAAGCTCAGACTGAGTAGCGAAAATTGCCAACTGGGGCCCGCAGGATGATCTTTCTAGTCCTATACAGGAGACCTGTCAGACCAGGGCAGACTGTGCCAGCCACCCAGGGTAAGGGGTGCTCCAGAATTTGACTCAGAATCTTAGGTATATTGGACTCATGGTAAATCATTAGAGGGAAACCCTTGGGAGGATGGAGAGCAAAGGCTATGACCGGGCTGAGCACACTTAATTTCTTAGGATCATGCATGTCTGATCCAAATTCATGGTTTTGGATTCTCTTTTGGGGGCTTATTTAGTAAATGACCTTAAGTCTGGTAAATCTGGGTGTGGGACCTAGCCAGGCAAATGCACCCTCTGCATTTAACTGAAGCTCAGTGGAGATACAGCATAGTACACCACCGGGCATTTCTAGTCCTACTGTCTCAACTTCTGATCATTTGAAGAGTGTCCCTGTACCAGAGACCATGAAAGATCCTTTACATAATGATGTCCAATTCTGACATATTGTTATTGGTTCCATTGTACAGATGAGAAGAACTGAGGCCAAAAGAGCCTAAGTATAAAGCAAATTACTTGAGGCCATACCAATTATTTATGGCAGAACCACTATTCAGGTCCAGGTCTATCTGATCCTGAAAGCCATGTGTTTTCTACTATAGCATACAAGCTTTAACATAATAACTTTCAGCTTTATTGGTTTACACATTATGTAATTATACTAAGGATGACAGATCCACACACAGTAATTTGTGCTTGGGCATATTTCAAGTCATTTATAAAGACAAAGAATAGTTACCTAAAAACAGTTTGCTTGGGACTGCAAAGCTATTCAAAAGATAAACATTGTATTTTCTGCATATAAAAATAATATTAAAAAATTAAATTATAACCCCAAAGAAATGCATAAATCTTACCACCTTCCTCAGGTTTCATGTCTAATAGTTCATCTATAGGACCATTAGAGGAGGAGAAAGAAAACAAAATTATGAGTCAGCTTCATTTTGTAAGCAGTTTGAGTCAAATTTTTTAAACTGAGGCATTTTCTTTAATCTAGATTACCTGAGCAAGCATTTTGTGTAGAGCTTATGTCTAAGGCAGATAAAACATTTTTTCCATCTTCAGCTGTAAATATAATGTGCATTAGGTTATCACCAATTTAGAATGGTGTGTGTGTGTTCATATACTATTGCAATGTAAGGTAAACACACAGCTTCAGAAAGAAATGACACCCACAGAGTCACACATGCAGAAGCAGTGTTCCTCGTATTACATTTTACATTTTACTACAGCCATTGGTTCTCAATGAACACTGAGTTAACAGCCCTGAATCTTAGCTTTGTTTGGTAGAAAACTATATGATGCTAATCTAACAATTCTCTTTCCATAAACAGATGTGTGACAAGTAAGTATTGTTTGATGGTGCTAATGAACCTTAGCCATATGGGGCTGGCTGAAATCGAAGGGCAGATTACTGAGTGAAAGAAGCCCATCTGTAAAGGCTACATACAGCATGATTCCTACTATGTAATGTTCTGGAAAGGGCAAAAGTATGGAGAGAGTGAAATGGTCAGTGTTTGTCAGTGGTGTAGGGGGAGGGAGAGAGAAACAGCTGAAGCCACAGGGGATTTTTAGGGCAGTGAAACTATTCTGTATGACACTGTAATGGTGGATACATGCTATTATACAGTTGTCAAAGCCCATAGACTATATGATAGCAAGGATGAACCTAATGTAAACTAAGGAATTTAAGTGATAACGACATATCAGTGTTGGTTCAGACACTGTAACAAATGCATTACCCTGGTGGGGGTTGTTGATAATGGACACAGCTACGCATGTGTGGGGGTGGAGGCATGTGGAAAATAAATCTCTGTACTTTTCGTGCAGTTTTGCTGTGAATCAAAAACCTCTCTGAACAACAAAAAGCATGTGTTTGTGTGTCTATATGTCACCAATAGAAAAAACTTAAAACTTGATTTGCTTATATGTATATTAGACTTTCAGCAGGTCAAATAGAGGATGACACTTCATTATAATGGATTCCATTCCATGTACATATAAAGCAAGGTAATCAACAGTTACAGTCCAGTTAGAACTAGTAATGATAATAGTAGAATGTTATTCTGTCATTAAAGAAACAGCTGTCAAGTCTCAACTGTGGCTGCTCCTCTGACCAGCTGCTGCTGACGTGACCAGTGATGCTATTTTCTGGTTCAAAACATACAATCTTGCTCAGTAATGCTATAGGGTTGGTATCATTGATATTTGAAGATTTGAAACTACAACAAAAGGAAGGCAATTAACATAGAATTTTAGTAATTGGAAAAGAAGAAAGGCCTAGGAGAAGTTTGCCAAAAAAGAAAAGGGGCTGGTTGTTAAGCAGTAGTATTTCAGAAGCAAGTCTAAATAAATATCAAAACTTACTCTTAAAATTAGAGGATTCTTTGTGCTGGTTTTCATCTGCTAATGAAATTAACCTTAAAAAAAAAGTTTAGTAATTTAGTACTGAAAATGTTGTATTTATGATACAGCCAGGTTTTCTGTACAATATCTATTACTGCTCTGTAACACACATGCATTCACTCAAACACACATACACACTGAAGGTGGAATGATAGTCATTTACATGCTATACATATTTTGAAGAAGAAATAAATTTGTTGCCTTTCTTCTGTCCCAAGTCTTGTTAGGAGCGTTTTAATATCTGAATTTGGTTTCATCGCCAGGCTATGTACTATGTAAGTATCTAGGTAGGTAGTTAGGTTTATCTAAGACAGAGATACATACAGTTGCCACTTTTAAAAACACAGTTAAAAAACTGGTGGGCAAGTAGGTATTTATTCTGATTCCTGGTATAATAGGAGAGGACAACTCAGGAGGTTCACTAAATCACCTAACTCTCAAAGCATGATCGTTCTCAAATGCAGAAGATTGTCACCTACTCAACCTTACTACACCAGGGTAAGATCATGGCAGAGCTATATCACCACCCTGAGATTCAGCTGGTGCCTCTGAACCTCCCTCATAGCACAGTGGTTCATCATTACCTGTTATTTCACAACAAAATTCCTATTAATTTTTCATTTTTCATTTTAAATAGTTATTGGGCTATACTTACTGAACTCTTAAAAATTAAGTACTAAAATATGGTAGAAATCTTAAATTAATTAGAACTAATAAGATAATCTTGGTGATTCCCCTCTGAGTAAAGGCTAATGCTTTATTTTGATTGCAGTAACGTGTATTTTGAAAAGAAGCTGCCAGGACTCACTCCAGGCCCTGCCTCTTACTACCCAGGGGTTGTGGGCAGTCCTTTAACAGCTCTGAGCCTCACTTATACAATGGGAGAATGCCTACATTGATTATATGGAGGGTCATCATGAGAATGAGTCAAGGTAACATAAGTGAAGTGCCTGGCATTGTGCTTAGGACACAAAAAGTGCTCAGTAAGGGGCAGCTAGCATTACTAGTATTACCAGGCATAGGTTAAACTGCTTCCCCCTGAAACAGTCAACTGTATTAGATGTAGCTGTTTGTACAGTGAAAACTTGTTTTCATTTTACACTACAGACATTTTCTAACATTTGCTTTAAAATTAAAAAGGGCTAATATTGGCAGCAAATATTTCTGTGGGACAAAAAAAAATACATCTCTGAAGCTTTATTTAGACACACAGTAAAAACATAAGCCTGTTGTTCCTCTAGATTATCATCTAAACTTTTTGGTATGGAAAAGGAATAGCAAATGGAGGTAAGGTAATCTGTTTTGCTTTCCTAGGTCAGTCAGTTCAGGATGCAAGCTGACATCTCAACAGAAAAAGACACAGATTCACATTTCAACCTTCTCTTTGCAGTACGAGATTAGGAATCATGCATCACAAATGTTGAATGTTCATCTCAGTATTGAATGACTGGAGGTGCCTTCTTGGTAAAGAGGCAAGAAATGAGGATGGAGCAGTCACTTCCTGCACTCAAAGGTGCTATCTGCTTCACAGAGGAGAAAACAAAGTCTGAATAGTAGAGAACAAAATGTCAAAACCCAACACTTTGAGAACACCTTAGCTTTATATGTGTTCTGAGGCAATGTTACTGGTTATTTCCTCCTATGGGAGAAAAGCTGGGGGGATTTTCTACCTAGGACAGGATCTTGTAAATGATGGTGATAAAGGACCAGAAGTCCACGAACCCAAAAAAGAGTGGGTGGCTGGGGCTGAGGCCACAGGAGAGCGCCAGGGAGCACTGCAGACGTTTGCCCTTTCTTGACCCAGGGAATTCCTCACAAGTGGACCCCATCCTAAGACCCCAGAAATGAGTCTCTGATTGGGACAGTGAGTCCTGGCCCATGGGAATACATGCAGGGAAGTTTGGCCTCCATTTCAATACATCTACTCTGGGAAGCGCGGAAGTAAAGAATGACCGTGTCTGCAGCCCCAGCAGACTTGCTCTGTGAGGACTGCACTGCCCTTAGCTGTGCGAAGGGACTCACTGCTGACTCGGCTCTGTGGCAGCCTCGGCGCTCTTCTGCTGGGAGATCTTTCTTTCCTCTTTTTCGACCAGTTTTTTCATTGGGTCTTGTAAGCTCTTCATCATGATGGTGAGAAGGAAAAACAAAAGAGAAGGATGGATTATCAATAAAGAATTCAACCGCCACTAGTCCCAGCCACTGAAGCTTGACCTGGAGGCTTGGGGAGGTACACTGAACTAATCAAGGGGACAGAAATGGAATTTTCTATGTTCTTAGACACAACCAAGAAAGACTGGCCTATAAAGGAAAGTTGTTTTGTCACTAAACTTATATTTTCCCTTTTGTGATAACTTATTCAAAAGAAAGCCTTTTGGCTATTGCTAACTATTTTCCATCTTTCACATGCAGCTAAGATAAACATTCTGTTCTGCTTGCAGCCCACTCACTGACAGAGGAGCTTTCCCTCCCCCCAGAGATGAGACAGTTTCATTTTATTTTTAATTTTGTTTGCTATTTTCCTATCTAAAAACAGCTTTTAAAAAACAAGAGAAAACAAAACCTTTAAAAACACAAACCTAAATAGTGGCTTAACATATTCTGACAAGTTAACTCCCACAAGCGGACAGAGCAGGTGCACCCTAATCTTTGTAGATTAAAAACGGGTTAGAATCTTTTTATGGCACAAAATTTCTTGGAGTTACTGTTCTCAAGGTTTAACAAATACTTAAAGAAAGACTTTTTAAAAAGCAAGTGCCTGGAAACCATTACACCCATGACAAAACCTGAAAAAGCAAAAACATTTCTATACCAACTGAATCTTGGCTTACACAAAATGATTTTCTGGCCTTAACTAAAACACAAACTTACAAATACAAAAGAGCCATTTTAAGATACCCATCCTGCTTTTATTCTCAGAATGGTCACACTCCACTTTCGGTCCCTTCTCCTCCCTTCCTTCTTCCCATCTTTCGCTTCTCTAGGACATGCGCACCGAGGTGATCAGGTTTCACACCAGCTCTGACTGACGCGTGACTGCTGACTGGAGGGCTGCATGGAGACTCTCTGGAGGCCTGAGCTGGGATGGACCCTGGTGGCACCCCTCCTGTCAGCTCTGTCTCACTCCCTAACAGAGCACTTTTCCTCAAACGCCCAGGCCACCATGTTCTCCTTTTTCTCAAGAACCATAGCAGTTCTTTCTCTTTTTCCACTTCTAGTCTAAAGCTCTCTGCCTGACTGGAAAGATCTTCTAAAATGTGATCCTGTCTTACTGTCCTGGGTCGCTTTCCACTAACTGCCCGATGTGAGCTTTCCCTTCAGTTAGGTCTGTTTCCTCATGGTCTCCTGTGTGCTAGTTGCTTACTTCCTATCTTTATTCATTCTGCTGCTTTAACCAGAAAAGCTCTTTCTATCCACCCTCAGAAGTCCTATCAGTCTTTGCAAAGTCCAGATCAATTACCACTATTTTCCACAAAGCTTTGTCCACTAAGCACACCAAAGAAAGTCCTTCTATCTCCAAACTGCATTTACAGTCTTAGTAATATTTGATATCTATTCTGTATTGTCTCTTAAAAATATTTTTAGAATTAAAAATATAATAGAACCACATATAGAATGCTTGGAAAATTCAAAAAGGAAAAATTACAATTCTATTTTCCTAAAATAATGTTATTTTCATATATTTCATGTTTTTTTATACTCATACTATAACTGGAATTATTTTGTGTGTTTGTGTATATATCACATACATATATATACATACACACACATATATATACTTTTATAGGCATTAGATGATCTCTTATCCAATATAATCTGTGTAGGTATTTCATAATAAGAAACACTATTAGAGAATATTTAAAAAATTTTATACATCTTAAACATTTAATATTGATTTAAAACATATGTACATTCATTGAATGAATATATGTACACTCATTTGCCATTATTCTAATGTAAGGCCAAGCTTTTCTCATTGAAAATATGTCCCCAGATTGGAGTTTTCAAGCATTTTCTTGCATAAACCACATCCATCACAAGGCTTTGCCACCCATTTTAATGACTCCCCATTTCTGGACATTTAGAAAAGTATACTCAGGCAACAAATAGGTTTTGAGCACCTACTAAGTGCCAGATGCTATTTTGGATGCTGGAGATAAGTTGGCAAACAAAACAGACAAAATTATCAGCTAGTGATAGGCCTAGGTAGATAATTCAATTGGGGGCTAGGAAGTAATGGGGTCATTACTTCGGCTGACAGGAGGAGTGTCCACCATCCAGCTGAGAGTTAAATGATGTGAAGGAGCCAGCCTTGTGCAGCTCAGCGAGAAGAGGGGACCCCGAATGCAAAGGCCTAAAGATGGGAATAGCTTGGCTTGCTGGAGCCACAGAAAGTATGCCACTGGCCTGCAGGGTAGGGAACAAGAGGTCAAGTCTTATGAGACTGGGATAAAGAGCTCAACAGGGGTCCACACTGGGAGAATATATTCCTTTATATCCATATTCCTCACTATTATTCATATTCTTTTGCTTTTTAATCTCTCTAATGCATGGCACAGAATGGAATCCTCAGCAGGAGGGAGCAATTGCTATGAAAAGGACAATATTGGAACAAATAGGCAATTTGGAATATGGACTATAGTCTAGATGTTTTTTTTTTAATCTGGTAAAACCTGGGCACATGTGTGTATGTATTAGAAATGTGCAACCGAAAGGAAGAGTTCAACAGATGTCAAGGACTTACTCTTTTCAACAGATCTGCCAATCACAGCATTTACACACACACACACACACACATGTTCCAGCATTTTCAGCTGAGGTTCCTGTGACTCCAAGGCTCTGTTTCTGATTCTGTGACACTGGTTCTGGCCTCCTGGTTTGCTCTATTATCTTCTCATTCCATTTCCTTCTTATCAATCCACACTAGGCAGGGCCGGAACATGCCTGCTCTCAGCCAGCCCTGTCTAGCTGCCACCCCGCTTGCCTAAGCCCCTGAGATGTCCTTGACAGCTCCCTGGTTATCATCCCTTCTGTCTCCAGACTGACCTCCCCTCAAAACCACACTCAAGCAGCTCTCAGACAATCCCTTTGTAATGTAAACCACTCCTTCCTTCTCTCACCCCTTTCCCCCTTTGGGCCATTAGCAGGGACTCAATTGTCAGCTCTTCATCACCACAATCAAGTTTAGTCACTATTGTGCTTCAACAACAGAATGGATGCGGTTTCTGTTGCTACTTTACTTTATTAATAATAATTCCAGTGACAAGTGCTCTTCTCTTCCTACTATTACCATTGTCCCTGTAACAATTTGGCTGTTGCCGTTCAAGAGAGGTGCTAAATATGTACTTCTTGGTTGATAAATTACTGTATATAAGGTTAACTGCAAAAATTAGAGCTCTTTAGATAGGAAATTCAAAGCCTCAGGGGAATAATATGAAAAGGTTTATAAAATCACAAGCAAAATTAATATTGAGTACATGGGCTTGCTTATTAAATATTAGAATTTTGAGCACATACCAGCTTTACTGAGATATAGTTGACATACCACAGAATTTACCAATTTAAAGTGTACAATTATGGCTTTCAATATAGTCATAGAGTTGCACAACCGTCACCACAATCAAATTAGAACATTTTTAAGGGGCATCTCCTGAAGTAAGAGCTTTAGATTAAATGAAGCTAAATACTCCTCTATATAGCAGGGAAAAGAAGCACCATGACACATCTGGAACTTGTTTCTTACAAAGACGGTACACATTGAAGATGGTACACACTGTAGATTGTACACTGAAGATGTAAGAGGCTTCGAGGAGCTTTGAAACATCATGGAGGACAAATCATGTCCCCTTTCCTCCCTCAAAATTAGACCCTGGGTGTGACTGTCAGATACAGGATACTCTACACAGTGGACCACTCTCCACAAGGTTTTATTAAAAGGCCCAACTTGGGGGCCAGGATGAAGGTGAATTATTCTTCAGATTATTTTAAAGTCCACAACTCAGCTGAAAATGCTTAACCTTGTAGCATCCATAAAAGTCACAGGTGACAGCATTTTCCATGTGACATGAACACCTGCTCAGGTAAAATGAATCTAATAAGGTGGGCTGGCTGACTGTACAGACGAGGCACCCATCAGATGGAACCATTTTGAATCACCAGTTTATGGAAGCCACATTCAAGTCCACATCCAGAAATGAAATGTCACAGCATTCTGTTTCTATATGCCAAACCCATGAGACCCTTCATTAAAATTGCTGGTGAAAATCACTGTGCATTAGCAGCAATACAGCATCGTTTAAGGGAGGTTTTACATGGAGGAAAGAATGTTTTTAAACAAACTAACCTTTCTTTGGTAAGGCTGCACTGACATGCTAATAGTTTCCATCAATGCATAAATGATTTCAGGAAGCACACACACACTATGTAAGATCAGCATGACAGAGGAAACGTCAAGACAGAGTTTGCAAAAGTGTCTTAGAAAGGAAACAGCTTAATATAATAATGGGAGTTACTACTTCCTATATTAGGAAAATAAAAGGGCAACATTTATCTGAATTAAAGCAAAACAACTCAGCAAAACAAATTTCACAGACAAAAGGCCAGCAGCCAGCCCCAATATAATGACATAATCTAATGTTTAACTTTGACAATTGGGTAGCGTTTTTCTCTAATCTTTAAGACATTTAATTTTCTTATACTTCTCCCCATTAATTACACTGCATTTATATGTAGGTGCCAAATAATTGTATATAAAAGGAAATACAAGTGCTCAAAACAGTGAGGCATGGTTCAAAGATGCTGAACTCACTTGGGTGTGTGTATGTTGATGTTTAGATAATTGGTAGCATGTGAGGAATAAAAAGCTGAGGCCTGATGTTGGATATGAGCCTCACAATTCATGGATGTTCAGCACACACGTCCTCCCCACCTATGAAGTTACACATTTATAAAGACACCTATTATATAAAGCACATTACTTATCTAGGACCAGAAGGTATTCCTGAATTATACTGTAGAACAAAAAAGTTAAAGAGTAAAATAACGGAAAAATAGATGATCAAAAACAAGATTATGTGATCTTATTCTTTAAAATAAGATGGAAAATTGGTACTGGGAAGGCACCATAGTGTACAGGAAAGAACTGGACTTTGAAAATCAAGTGGTGCTGTGACATGGAAAGGGTCTTCACCCCTTGGGGGCCTCTGTTTGCCTATCAGAACAATGAAGCTAATGACAAATATATCGTTCTTGGGATATTGTGAGGATTCACTGAGATAATGCTTCAGCCCAGTACCAAACTCACTGTAAGCAACCCAAACGTGCTTTCTTATCAATGGCTTTTAAGATCTACAATGAATTAGATGCCTTAAGGGCTCATCTCGTGTTAGGTACTGTACTCCATGGTTTACACATCTCATCAAACCCAGATTAATACTGTATTTCTGCTCTCCTGACAGGGAAATGGAGACTCAGAGAGGTGAAATAACTTGCTTCAGGCCACTTAACCACTAACAGGTAGAAGAAATATTAGAACCTAGGTCTTTAAAATTCCACAACTAGCTAAGAAACAGTATTGAACAGCCAAGCCAAGAACATTCACTGACCTTCCACTTCATATGAAATGCCAAGGAGATCGAGAAATCTTCATCCCAAATTCTAAAGGAAGGGTTTTTAGGTTCCTACGTATCTGAAGGACTTACTTATATACGTGATATTTTTGCTTACAAGCAAACTCTTCAAAAGGTTATTTTTAATTGAAAGTCTGCAGCTTCTTAAAGTGGCACTTCTGCCTTCTCCTGCTCTCCTGCCTTATGGCCAGAAGTACCACCTGGAGGAAATGCCCCCTGGCAGAGTGGACAAAGCACAAGGGCTTCTGTTTCCAGCTCTGCCAGTGCTGGGCATGTGGCCTTGGGCCCTGGGTCACTAAGCCTTTCTGAGCTTCAGTTTCCTTGTTTGAAACATGGGATCAGGAACAAGTATACCCAATGTCCCAAGGTCATTTTGAGGGCTAACAAAAATATATGCACTTTCTCTCTGTCAATGCTGAACCTGACCATACTGCTAATTATAATACCCAGCCTTGCAAAATTAAGAGTCATGCATTCTGTGACAATTCTCAGAGCCATTATTTCGATCTCATCCTTAGCAGAGTACCTGTAACCACCCACACAATGGTAATAGTCTTTCCTTTCTCCTCCAGGAGGAGTAAAGGGATGAGAACAGGTGGGGTATGAGAACCTTGCTGCTGAAAGGGGGGCCTGAGCTGCCAGCTGCCTGGAAGAACAAACGCCAGTCATCATAAGGGATGGACGAACTGACGCTCAGCCATACTCTGGCTTGTCTACCTCAGATTTCCGTGGTGGCCATGGCCAGCCCCACTACCGGCTCCCTTCCCAGTGACCCGGATGCATCCCAATTTGCTGTTTACAATGATCTGACCTGGAGCAACTTGGGAAAAAAAAAATCATTCATTTAAATGCTGTGTAAAATAATGACAGAGAGAAAACTTGAAAGTCTAAAAGGATATTCTGGATGCTCGCCCTGAGTAATTGCCATGTTGGGACTGGCAACTAAAATAGCATTGCGGAGATATTTACCCAATTTTCATAAAAACTATTATGGCTTTATTTTCAAAGCAAGTAACTACAGAGCCATGTGGCTTGTCAGTAAATGTTCAAGTGATTAACTGAGAAATGTGGAGGTGGGTGGAAGAAGGCTGCTAGGCATACGAATTAGAGAAAAACAAAATTTAGAAAAGGATGTTTTTTTGAATTGTGAAAGCAAATTGCATTTCAGTCTTCAGAATGATGCTCCATATAACAGTGCTAAGTCTTAGATCCCAGGAGAGAAAGGAGGGAACGTTGGCACATCTATTTGGATGGTTATTTTTGAACATGCTCAGGGACAGGTTTTCAAATTCAGGCTTCCTTACAGTTAAAATACTGACACAAAGCAAGAGCCAGTCACAAAGCCCAGGCACATGTTTTAGACTTAGCCCTGCTGCAGGCAGGGGGCTCTCCTGCCTTTCTTGTCTGTAGGCCTGTCTAGTCCTCTCCCATCCCTGTGGGAATTACATGAGCCCAGACCAGTACCTGCGGGGCTGATTGGGAATGGAGCTGCCACAGCACTGTGGGAGTCAGTGAGTGGGTGGGTTGCATTATCCTGGGCAAGCTCTGCAAGACCTCCTGTGCCACTGCCATTCACAGCCTTTCCTGTGAAACTGACTGCATCTAGGGTGAAAAGGTAAGTAAGAAAGTCACTCAAGCTAGATTGCACAATCTGGCAACCTCAGCAAACCCTTCTGACAATGGCTGTCTTCCGGATCTATTACAGAGTTCTTGGTAAGTCCATCCCATTACCTCCGCCATGGGGCTGCTGGTGCCACCACTACAGCTTCCACTCTGACTGCCACCACCACCACTACACAGCTGAAAGGTGGCAAAGCCTGATTTAAAACCAGGTTGGATTGCTGCAGAGCTTGTACTCTTACAAACTTTGTTCCAGAGTAAAAAAATCTGGCTTTCCTTCCAAAAACATTGGAATAGGCCATGTCACAGAATCTACTTTCTACCAGACATTTCCATTAAACCGGCATTCTGACCTCTTTAAAAATACAAATGCAAAAGGACATGCCTTCACTTAACCAGCTCCCAGTGAGTGTTTTCACTTCTTCAAAGGGTCTAACATTCACTTCCCTATAAAGACATCTAACTCAACCCACATGCCAGACAGGGGAGAGAATGCCACTGACACCAACAGAATTTTACATTTTCCAGGGAGAAGTGACTTGACTCCTGAGGGCTCTCTGCCACTCCCCACGCCTGTTCTGGATCTGTGGGGAAATGTGTAAGTAAATGACATCCTGGAAGGATGAAGCAAACATGACCACATCTGAGGCTGGTAATTTAAGATGGGGTATGGCTTTTCTACAGACAGCATTTCATTAGTTTTCTTTTTTTTTAATGCTTTAAACTCACAGTCTACATTACTTTCTCTAAAAAACTGACAGTGCTTTCAAGATATGGCCAGTAATTTTCCATTCCTAGCCCCATAACTTGATAATTTCTACCATGAGAAAGATGATTTGGAATCAGCATAAAGCTAATCCATTAGTGGTAACCCATGTAAAACACATATGTTTAATAGCATCTTAATGAATCAATAAGTATTTATTCGAGCTCTGTTACAAGTAGGTTAAAAATTTCTGTAATATTAAATTTCAGTGTCAACTATTCCATGAATTGAAAGTGCTACAAAAATCTGTTATAAAATTAAAATGATGAAGGAATATGTTAATAAAAGTAGAATTAATAGAATTACATCAGACCTGAGTGACAAAGCAATAGCTGTTGTCACATAAAATAGTCACAGAATGTCTAAACAGTCACTTGGATATTTTTCAAACTGCATGAGGTGGAGCCTCAACTCACTTTTAGATTAAAAAATTATTTTGTAAAAGAACTATACATATATTCTAGAAAAGGGTTCATTAGAAATAAAACCTGAACTGCTGGGGCATGAGTTATCTCCCTGTAATTCTGCAGCCAACGGCTCTTCCCTCCTAACAGGACACACCAAGTGTTTAACACATTAATTACCATCCTTCATCAAGCATAAAACTAACAGTCAGGAAATACAGCTGCAGTGGTACAATTACCCACACACTCCGAATGCCCCCTGCAGCAAAGAAAACAAATGGGTTGCTTTTCATTAACAGAGCTTGGCAAACCTCTCCAAAGACAGTGTTTTTTTTTTTTTTCCCAGCCAGAGTCCCAAAAGGCATTTAAGGGGCTATTTATTTAGGTAAATCCTGAGAACAAATAAACGGTGAAAATATTTATTTAAATTTCAAAATATCCATTATCTATACACAGTGATATTCAGAAGAAAAGTAGATATATTGAAAGATGACTTGATTAAATCAAAATCCTTTAAATATAAGGCATGCATTTAAAAAAATATATTAGTGCACAGGAGTTGGTAAGTCAGGTAATAACTGCCCCACACTTGATCACGATACTTAAGGTACTAATGGCTTCCATTTCCATGCTTTGTGGCATATAACGATGTGCAACGTGTCTCTATCTGTGCAATAATGAGCTGTGTAATAACAGGAGTTTCTTACATAGGTTTAAGTTATATAAATAAAATGATTAGCTACTAACTTGAGATTCTAACATAATGTCATCATGAAAAGCCTAGATGAATTGCATTCTCAAGAGGTAATGAAACAGTTTATTTGGTGGATTTCTGGACATAGCATCCTTAGTATTGCTATAATCACACCTTAACAGATGCATTACTCTTACTGGGTTTAGATTACAATGAAACCATAAACTGTTACTTAAACCATAGTTTAAGGAAGGCTCGGGATGTAAAAAGCAATGGATAGAAATCTGCACAAAATATTTGTAACTACTGTGTCCTGAACCACTGCCATCAAACTTTCACAAAATTCTCTGCACTAAATTCTCTATGAAAGAGATCTTTTAACATAATCAGCTTGATCCTTTCTGCAGGATAATTATCATGGCAAAAATTAAGAAGCTGTAGTTTCCTCAGCACAGGTGACCAGGGATACATATAAGGACTCTACCATACTTGTGGCACAACTTCAATTTCATATAGTACTTTATGTGCAATTAACTCAAACCAGAACTTTTTTTTTTTTTTTACAATCAAAGACTAGTTTGATAAAGCAAGTACATACTTAAGGAGGGAGTGTGGGCGTGCTCCAGAGGGGGGCAGCACGGTGGGGTTCTGGTTGGGTGGTTTTATAGCTGGAGTTTAAGCAGAGGTGGAATATTCATCACGTTAGGTGGGGTTAACTTCTTTTAATTTTTATCTAGGATAGGCATCATTTCACCTGTCACCTGGCCAATTTGTTTTACATACAGTTGTCTTTCAAAAGACAACCTTTGAAATTGTATTTATTATAAAATAAAATCTGATGCGCGTTCATGTCCTAAAACCTAAAACTCTCTGCCTTATCAAAGGGTAAGCCATGGGATTCTACTCAGGCCTGTGTAGGAAATGTGAGTGGTGTGAGTTGTAATAATTTTAATCAATCTGCCTTGGACAGAGCTGCTTCCCACGGTGCTGGAAGCAGCGGTTAGTCCCAGGGAAGAAATGCCGTCCTCCGCGGTAACAGGACCAGTACCGAGGTGGTAAGGATGGCTGAGGTTCACTGTATGCTGAGCACGTGGCTGCGCAGAGGAGGATACACAGGCAATGAAAGGCCCTTGCCCTCAAGTGCTTACAGTCGGCCGACAGTCAAAAGGACACACACTGAATCCGTTCACCATTCAGCCTCATTCAGCCTGTCGCACGCACCAGTGGATGAACACGGGACCGGCTGATGGGGATTATGCTGAGCAAACTCCGTGGCCAGGTGTCCTATCTGGAGTCAGGGCACGTGCATCGCAACGTGAGCAAAATCTCTCAGCTTCCCCTCGGGATCTTCATTTAAAGGGCCAGGGTCTTAAAGGGGTTCTGTCTTAGTACGTTTGTAGATGCAGTGGCATTATAAACATCTCAAAATTGAAGAGATGTTTTAAGGCCAAAAAATTTCAAAAGCTTTTTACTGTTTGTCAAGCAAGGTGATGGGATTCTTATAACCTGCATGGAAAATCGGAGGGCATATAATTTCAAGGTGAAAGTTAGTTCTTCTTCTGGTCTTCTTCTAAAGACATGACCTGGCAACAAAAACCCCAGGGTTCTCTCGCCATCCTTAAAACCCTTTTGGAAGCCAAATCACTTCCTGATCTCAACACACATTCACCCTCAGCAACCCTCAGGGAGCAAAATGATTCCGCACCCAGGTACAGTACTGAGAATTAGACGTTTTGCATGTATCCCTTTTGAGATGAGAAATGATTGAGTTTAATGTTGCTTTTTCAATCAGAAAATATTGCTGTAGTCTTATGGAAAAATCCAATTCTGTATCAGATGGTACTTCCAAAATAAAATGAAATACCTATCAGAAATAAGGGAGGAAAGAAAAACACCTTCATAAATGAGCATATTTTGAATTTCACAATTAAGAAGTAATGGAGTGTGCTAGACTTACATAATCTTCTCTTTAGCAACATCAAACAAGCATGTTCAGGGAGCAGGTCCCATCATTAGACTCAAGTTCACCACAACTCAGCTCCCAGTCACATGACCCCAAGGTCCAGCCTGTGTTTTTACATTATGGTGGTTTACTGCTGTACTGACTACTGCTGCAGTGAAAAAGACTCTCCTGGGGGCATAGTTCCTCTTGAACATTTAGAGTCTGTTGGAATAATGATGCTTGCTGCAGTGGACATTGTTTGCAATATAAATAAAACTTTACTTTTCATAAGATTTTCTCCTGGCCGCCCTGGCTTTCATACCTTTAATGTAGTGAATTCATATGGTTGATAACCTCTGAAGCTCTCATGGATGGCTGCCATAGTATGAGACGTTTTCTCCCAAAAATGAAGCAGAGTGGTCTGCAAAGAAAGACAGTATAGCTGTTAATGTTTTGAATGTCCAGTTCTAGTCATGGGCTCAGAGAAGTGTGCCTGCCTGTGGCTTTCAAGGTCCTCCAAACTAAGATACCCACTCACCTCTGCAGCCCTATTGCCCATTATGCTTGTACTCATAGTCTGTATTTCAGCCCAGCTCAAAATGCCTCTTGGCTCCTCCAAACTGCTTCCTATGGCTTATGCTGCTCCAGCACCTGGGACATTCTCATCTCCATTCTCTTTGCACTTGTCCCACCTGATTCACTTTCCAAAACTCAGGCCTAATCATTAACAATCTATTTTTGTCTTCCCTTGACTGCTTCATCTCCCTTTTCAAAACCTCACTGGATTTTGTATAATTCATTCACTTAGCACAGCCTGCTCTCCCCTCGAGGTGGGGGTAAACCTAGTCCAGCTTTACTGCCTTTGACTTCCTTTCTAAACCTGAAGCTCCCTGAGGACAGAGAATCTGGCCTTATTGATTTTATATTCCCTATGATACCCACAGTTTAGCTTCCCCATTCAGTTGGTGCTCACTAGGACTGCTGATGAATACAAGTGCTATCCTGAAGGAACTCTGACACTATGAAGAGACAAAAACAAGTTCATTAAATTATGACTACTTGATAAGGAAGGGAGTGTGCCATGAGAAGTCCAGGCAACTATGCTGAGTTCAGAGGAGGCTTTCTGAAGGAAGTGGTGCTCAGTCTGGTGCAGGAAACCTACTGGAATTGGGAAAGGCACACATGGGGGGCAAAGGCACTCGGGCAGGACCCACCAAGGTGAATGCAGTGAGTGGGAGATCACAGGGTATGTGCTGTAAAACAGTGGATTATGTGTACACTGTATACTGTTTTAAGGGCACACTATAATACTCATTAGTGCATACAGGGAATATCTAGTATTTGGGTTGATTAAAATGTGGTCTCTGAGAAGGGAGATATAGGAAATAAATTATGAGAAAGGCTATCAGTACCTCATAATGCCCAAACCATACTTTAACTGCAAACACCATTTCCCTCTTATATGAGCCTCATAACACGTCTTGATTCATTTCAACAAACGTCATTTTGTTACCTGGTAGGTTGCTAGCATATGAGACAAGAGATTGCATCTGCTTGCTCCAAGAAGGTCTACTTTTTGACACACATCCATCTTCAACTTGTCAAAGCTTTTTTTGGCAAGTCGTACTTGTGTTTGTACCTATGAAAGTAAAAGAAAATCTCTGAACCACTCCAACTCTTAAGTAGTTAAAATTCACGGGTGAGAAAAGACCAATAGCAGGCTTATCTCTTTCATATAAAAGAACACCTTTGAAAATTCCAGGCAAGTAAGATACATTCTTTATCTCCAAAGGACGTAAACAACAGTACTGCATATCATGATTTTACAGCTGAGTAACTACCCTAATCATAATTTTCTCCACTGAATATTAAAACTCCTCTGTGCTCAAGGCACTCACCAACCGACCATAGTGTGAAAAGTCGGGAAACTTGCAGGGGAGCAAGGGAAGAACCTTTGTCCTGCAGTTTTCCTATAGTTCTTTTAAGCTGACTTCCCTATATACTCTTCACTCAGCTTCTCCTAACGTTAACAGCTTACATAACATGGAAGTTTGCTAAAAATAAAAGAAATCAACACTGATATAATCCTATTAACTAAACAACAGATGTTATTCGGGTTTCACCAGCTTGTCCACTATTATCCTTTTTCCTGTTCCAAGATACAATCTAGAATATCACATAAAGGACTTAGGACACAGCCTAAAAAGCTAGCCTCACGGATAAATGGCCATGTTTTTATTACTGAGCATGTACAGAAGCAATCCTCCATCCATCCCTGAGCTACACAGTGATTCAAAGATGAAGTCAAAGTCAGGAAAAAATGCAAAAATGTCTATTCTACATATTACTTGATAATAAAACAGATTTTAACATTTAATACAGCTATTTGAAAAATAGTAAATTCAAAATATCCCCTTCTCCAATATGAGCATCACTACCTTGTATTTTTAGCAGAGAAAACTAGCCAAATATTATTACCTTATCCCAGGTAATTCATGCAGTTGTAGTTACCAGGTAGGTAACTGCGAGCTGGGAGTAATGCTGATGCATAAACAATAGCTTTTATCACAGACTACTGGGGGGGGCAAGGATGAGGTCTACCTTGAGCACCATTATAGGATTAGCACCTGGCAACCTGGTACAGAGTGGGTGCTGAATGACTATTTGGTGACTAAATGAAGAAAATTTCCAGGCTACTTCAAAAGGTAAAGTACCTGAGTGCCATTATTTTAAAGTATAACCTTTAAAGTAGTTTTTGAAGTGATGATTTCATATTCTAATAAAAATAAGCAAGATTACTTTATATAAAATATATTAATTTTTACCACTAATAATATAGCTTATAATTCACAGCTTATAAAATATAGGACATTATATGACCATAGTAACAACTGATACAATTACTATTTGCAACAATTTAATGATTGAAAGAATAGATACAATTCACAATTGATACAACTGAACCATTAATACAAATCCCTGCCCACATGCCAGCCTTTTCTCTCCTAGCCTCTGCTATTACCCTTTCTGATTGCTGAGGGTAAAGGGCTTTGTCTGGGGAAGCACCTAACTGGGAGGACTGCTATTCTAGATTAGCCTCCCTGACTCCAAAGCCATGCTATTCTGCCTCCCAAGCAACTTGAGTGTTCCGTGGAACATCAACAAGCCCAGAGCTGAGTCTACCCAGAAACACAAGTTTTCCTTGTAGGTTCTATGGAATTGGAAAATAATGAGGCAGTACATTTAATACCACACTGACAGAATTAATACCCTATATGAATAGGGTCTTGTGTCTATAGTTATCTAAAACATTTCCTAAGAATTCCTCTGCATTCTCGGTATACCGAGCTGGGAAAACCAGAGAATAAAAGCCATCCGGTTCCTCTCAAACTGACCACACCATGAACTTAAATAAATTCCGGAGCTTGGTCATTTCCCACTGGTAGAGTGGAAAGGCCTAGATAAACGACTTGGGAGCACTGACTGTAAAATGAGTTTAGAGTGAGGTAAGTCGGTGATTTTCTGTCTTCCTTTGAGAGGAAAAGGGAGACACAAAAGAGAAAGCCCAAGTTCTGAGGGCAGAATTGGGAGACTGTGAAGGGGAAGATGTTTAAGCAGCTGAGACCCTCACTGCAGGGTCCTGGTTGGTGCAGCAATTGCTCAGGCCCAGAAGACCTCCTCAATGCGATCCTGAGAGGCATCCATCCCCATCCTTTCTTCTGAAGGAGAAGGTTAACGTAGGTGTGAACCTTCACGTGTGCTCACATTTGATGCATACTTAGCGAGCACTTCACTGGTGTCAGAACCAGTGCTAGGCACTGGGGAGTCATAATAGAGTAAGACACATAGTGGGTGGTCAATTAACAGTTAGGAATGGATGTACACAAGCATAAGGAGTCTCTAATCTTTTAGGGAAGACAGACACGTTAGCAACTATATTATAATATCATGCAAGTACAACACTAGACCTAAGAGTGAGGAGCAGAGGTAGCACAGACAGGGCATGATTAATGCTAGGGGTGGAGTGGGGTGGGGGCTGACCTTCAGGTGGAGGGCATTAAAGCACTGGCTAATGGCCTTAGAGAATTCCTACCCTCTGTCCTGTAACTGCTCTCCTTTCACTTTCACTCTGGCTTGGCCATGTAATTTGCTTTGGCCAGTGGGATGTTAACAAATGCTTTAAAAAAAAATGTAAGCATGCTTTCACTTTCTCTCTTGCTTCTCTGAGATGGCCATGAGAAGATGCCCAGTCCAACCTGAGGTCATGCCTGGTGGGGTATGAGAGGCTTGTGCATACAAGAGACATGAGGAGGACAGCCCAGTTGTCTCAATAGATCAGCCTTTGGCCAGCTGACCCCCGACCTGTGAGGAAGGCCAGTCATGGTGAGCAGTGCCCCTCTCTGCCCGACAGCTGGACTCACATGCATGAGGGAGCCCAGCAGAGACCAGCATTGCCCTGCTAACCCACAGTCCTCTGAGCTTATTGTCTGAATTCCCTGGGCATTTACAGGTGCATACTTCACACCATTATTGTGGCTGTAGATAACGGATATAAATGATAAGTAGGTAAACAATGAAAGCTTCTGAGATGGGGTGATAGCTAAGGTAGGACTTAAAGTGTAACCAGGAGTATATAGTAAATACAAGATCCACAAGATGGATCTGCTTATGGGAGGGTCTAGATTTTCTAATCAAATGCAAATTAACTTTTAGTGGGGCTATGAATTTTGCTTTCTCATTGACATTAACATAACCAGTTACTCATAGCTGTTTTTTTTAATCCCAAGAGAAAACTTATTTCACTTCCTTATAACACAGAACTCATAGATTAATATACTTTGAGATGTGCCCTAATTTAATTTTGTTTAAATTTTGTAAGGTAATTCTAAAAACCTAAAAGAAGACTTCAACACTTGACCCAGTGAGTTCTGAAAGACCATATGCTTTGTGTGTCAACAATGATTATTAAAATAATTAATGCACTGCTGAGTTTCCAAATGTTGGGCCCTTTCCCTGCCAAGCAAGGAGGATGTTACTGTTGGGCATTTTGAATATGGTAAAGTTCATTTAATATTTTGTGTTCCATGTCTACTCTCTAACACACATTTGCAGTCTACAGCCCAAGGAAAAAACACCAGGTATACAGTCAAGCATCAGCCACCATCAAGAGTCTAATTCTATATGCCTCCAGATGCACTTAAGTGAAAAATGTTTTATTATTCCTTTCAATCCCAGATAAATTATATTCAATTACATAAACATCTTGAGGAGCTCCTGTGGTTTTCAAGGTTCTTTAAAAAACCTTCAGTCAAATAAATGTACCCTTTGTTTATTTCTTAATTTTATTTCTGTTGCCCCACTTCTCTTCCCTTATTCTCCAAGCTCTAGGAAATGATCACATACATGAGACTCTCTTTAGTGTGAGTCCTACTTTCCCCAGGCTGTAGAAATTCAATTTACTAGAGAAAGGAGCAATGTCTTGACTGCCAGATGATAGGGCACTTCTCTGTACTTACTTGTCCTATCCTGAAATTCTACCTCTTGGCCCCAACTTGAACTATGTACCAAGAAGCCAAAGCTATTCATCCTCTTTGTGCAATCTGGCTTCCCCATCCAGTGGGAAAGGGCTCCTTATTACTCTGTAACCAAATAATTTGAGAGTAGTTTTGTATTTGTAAATGTTTTCTTTCCTTTTAAAATAAAATAAGGCAAAACTAAGTATCCTGCTCTTACTTTTTATTTTTAGGAAGTGGCTTTACCTCCCTCTACCCATTCTTTCAGAAAATACTTATTGAGGATTTTTTACATGCTGGTAGCACTGAGTAAAATGGAAGTAGTCTCTGCCATCATAGAGTTGACAGTCTGGTGGGGATTTTCACATGAGTGAGAACATAACTACAAACTAAATGAGGTGCTCATAAAGAAAGGAACATAGACCCACAAGAATGATTTACCATGGAAACTGACAAAGAGGATGTTCTTTAAGGAAGCAGTGCTCAAGCTCCATTCTGAAGAACTGAGTATGAGTAACTATGCAAAGAGAGAGAGTACTCCAGGGGAGACAGAAGTATGTGCAAAGGCCCTGGGGTGGAGGGCAAAAAGACAGGTTCCAGGCAGCCAGTGTAGCTGGGTTGCTGAGACTAAGGATAAAGGTGGTAGGAGATGAGGTGAGAGAGGTGGGTTGGGGCACATTCTGGAACTAGGGCCTTGTAAGCATGCTCAAATTTTAGCTTTTAACCTAGAAGCAGTGGAAAAGCACTGGAGGCCTTTAAGCATGGAAGAAACAGGAATTGCTATGTATTTCATATTTCTGATCTTATTGTAATTCCAATTTTTATAAATTTCAAGTTCCAATTATTCATTACTAGAAAAAAGATTAATTTTTGAAACCTGATCTTATATTCTGTGACCTTGTTAAATTCAATTATTGGTTTTAAAAGCATTTTTTTTAGATACCTTAGGATTTTCTTTCACTGTATATGCCTATATAGATAGATCTATGTACATACATCATGTTGTATAAGAATACAAACAGCTTTACTTTTTCCTTTCTAATTTGTATGTCTTTATTTGCTTTTCTTGCTTTTACGTACTGGCTCAAATAATGTTGAAAACAAGTTGCTGTACACACACACAACTGCCTTGTTTCTGTCTGACTTAGGTGGAGAAGTGTTTAGTCTTTCATGCTTAAGTATGATGTTAATTGTATATTTTTCATATAGGCCCATTATCAGATTGAAGATGTTTCTCTTTTACTCCTAGTTTTCTAAGAATTTTTATCAGGAATGGATATTGGATTTTATCTAATGCTGTTTCTTGATCCATGGAGATGATCATATAAGTTTGGTTTTGGTCTGTTCAAATAGAGAATTACATTGACTCATTTTAAACTGACATCCATTCCTTTGGTAACCACAATTAGTCAAGATTATATTTATTTCTAGTAATAGTCATTGTTTTGAAGATTATTTTTTCTAATATCACCTTGGCCACTTCAGATTTCTTTTCATTAGGATTTCCAGGCTATGTACTAATCTGTCATTTAACTCTTAACCTTAGCTGTACCTTTATATTTAAAGTGGGTCCTGAGATTACAGCCAGCTCAGTCTTGCTTTTTAAAAAATCCAATCTCTAATTTACCTTTCTCCATTTTATCTATAGAGACTCTACAACTATTTTATCTATATGAGACTTGCAAAATATTATCATAAGAAGAAACAGGGTCAGTCTGGTATTAAAGTGAATCTATTATGCTTCAAAATAATCCCATTTTTCCTAAATTACTTACAAACCATTTATATAGTAATCCATTCTAGATCTGATAAAGAATCAAAGTATAATTTATTACATTCAATATTTTAGTTTTTAAAATTCACCTTTAAAATAGGACTATATTTGCTTGTTATGTTTTTTCTGGAACCTCTGATTTCTCAGAGCTTATTAGCAGTATTTCTGTGCTTGGTTACATGAATTCTTTCTGGAACATGCTTTATTTTAATCCAGTGACTAAGTGTATTTAAATACAACTAATAATACACACTAGCCCCTCTCATAGATTGAGCTTCAAGTTTTTCTTAAGAGCTCCTTTCTGTACTTTTCAGTTTTAATACCACTTCCCTTAATGGAGATGAAAGTATAATAGGAGTTTAGTAGTTCTGCTTTATTTGCTTTCATTATTAGAATTAAATTATCCAAAAATATATTTTCTAGCTCTGTCCACAGTAAAGGTCTAAAAATCATGGCTAACTCAGAAGCATTGAGCACCCCAGGTGCCCAGATCATGGCCTCTAACTACCATGCCTATCTTAAAGTAACTAGTGTTCCAGTTACTAGTTACTTCAAACTGGCTGATTCCAGGGATAGGACAGGAAATATGTAAGATGATCCTGATGTAAGATAATATTTTGTTGCACAAGAAAGCAAGGAAGGGTCATGTCAAAAGAGGAGGCAATCTGAAAAGGCTCTCATTAGCCAAAAATAAACATCAATGAAGTAAGATTGCACTGGTGAAAACACATCAAATATATCAAATCCATGGGTTCATAATGATACTTAAAAAAACAAGGAAAGAAAGAAAATGAACTGAAGACCAAAAAACCTCATAGGCATCAGTAGAGAATGCCAGTGAACCAACTCAGTATTTTGACAAAGAACCAAACATTTTCCTGCTTTTCTCATCAAGCTGTACTATGTAAACTTTAGGAAGACCTGGTAGTTGATGATGGAAAGTTACTTATTACGTAATCATTCATGTTTATTAACAGAAAAGGACTCTATAATATATTAAGCCATCTGCTCCCAATATGGGCCTTTCTTCACACCCATAGCACTTTTGTTGTTATTAGAATGTTTCATAAACCTCAAATAATTCCAAGCTTTATCTCTCCTGGCAAGCTTTATCTCTTCTTAACTCCATTCTTTTCTCCCAAGAAATATTATTGAGTGCCTAGGGTTCTAGCTGCTGAGGATAAGCAGGGAATGAAGCAAAGTGTCTTCTTTTATGATGGCTACATTCTAGTGGTGTAACTGCACAATAAACAACAAAAGTAAATACAATGGTCCTTGACTTACAATGGCTCAACCTGTAATTTTTCAACTTTATGATGGCATAAAAGCCAATCTGCATTCAGTAGAAACTGTACGTCAAGTTTTTAATTTTGATCTTTTCCTGGGCTAGCAATGCTGCAGTAAGATCCTCTCTTGTGATGCTGGGCAGTGGCGGCAAGCCAGTCAACAACACAATCATGATGTATCACAGTTGATACACTTAAACCACTCTGTACCCATAAAACCATTCTGTTCACTTTCAGTACTTATTCAACAACTTACATGAGATATTCAACACTTCATTATAAAACAGTCTTTGTGTTAGATGATTCTGTCCATATAGGCTAATATAAATGTTCTGTACACATTTAAGGTAGGCTAAGCTAAGCTATGATGTTCTGTAGGTTAGGTACAATAGAAGCATTTTTGACAAAGATATTGTCAATTTATGAAGGGTTTATCAGAGTGTAACCCACCATTAAGTCAATGAAGATCTGTATATGGTTTGTTAGATGGTGATGATAAAGCAGCGTAGGAAAGATTTAAGCACTGGGTTTGGAGGGGTGGTAGAGGATTCTGCTTTAGATGGAATATAGTCTGGAAAAGTTTCCTGAGAAGGTGATCTTGGAGCAGGGACCTGGAGTAAGAGAGGCAGTAAGCCACGCACATATCGGGGAAGAGCACTCCAAGCAGAAAGAATGCGTGCAAAGGCCTCAAGGCTGCACTGTGTGTGGCTTGTTCAAGGAACTGTGGTCATTTTCTAGTTACGTGCATCTTTCCCATCTGTTTTACATGCCTTATTAAGATAGAAGTTTATTATCATTTGGATTAAAAAAACACTTACTCTATCTAACTCAGTGGGTTATTTAAAAAGCTCTATACTTTGAAAACCAACATATGAAAATATGAATAGTTTTAGTAATTTGTTTCTATAGAAAACTCATTTATATATCCATTTTTGCCTTTATGTTTTGTAATAAATCTAGTACATTGGAACTGAATGATATTTAAATGTACATATAAAATTTGCACATTCCTACCACCAACCTCTGCCCCCACTGGCCATCATTATAGCTTGGAATTTTCCCCCAAGACGGCAAGAAAAAAAGAGAGACAACTTACACTCTGCAGTGAAGGAAACAAACACTTCCCTTCTCAGCAGCATCATTTTAGCATTGCATTTCAGAGAATTACATTTAATACTGGGATAGTGATACTGAAGAGTAAGAGTGAGAGAGATTTTAGAACAAGGCCAGAGAGAGATGCATGTTCCACTGATACAAGGAAGTAGAGGGAAGGAATGGCACCATGGCACTGGAGAAAGTACTTCCACAGTTTGGACAACAAAAGGGAGAAGGGATCAACTCCTGGTCTTTCCAGGCTCAGCCCCTCAGCTAATGAAACAAGGTGGGGGGTGGGGGTAGAGGGATCTGTGGGGCCTGGTGGGCAAGCTCGGGAGGGGGATGGAATGAGTTGGCCAGGCTCACTTTCAACCTAACTCAAGGGGGTGGCAAGGGAGGTTAATATGAAGGGCAGGGAAGGTGAAGTCAAAGAAACAAAGATGCAAAAGGAGAGGAAAAAGAGGGAAGACTCTATACATGTTTAATGCTGCAGCTATGATGGTTAATAATCAGTATTTTGCCCCAAAGAAGATATGGTTGCCAATTTAATTCATTTTTTCCTAAAAATGCATTTTTAACTTTAACAATACAGCAGTAATAAATAAGCAGTGATAAGCATAAAGTTTTTAAGCTATGTTACTGCTAAATTTATAGATTAAGTCTTTCAGCTAGTATCCCCTTTACAAGAATGATGACTGTTTATTCAAGATGAGGGTTTGGGATCCACCTGTGTACTCAGGACAAGACAGATATATAGCTGACATAATCGCAGGTCATTTATATGAATATGGCATGTGACCTTTATCCAGATGCTCCTTTTCAGATACCAATAAAAAAGCCCCAAATTTCTTCCCACTCTGCTCTTCAAAAGTTCAGGTTTATAACATGTTCTCACTATGAGTGCTAAGTCATATAGGACAGTGGAGCACATCAATGCCTCAGGGTAATTTTCCAGGAATGCATAAAATACTGTGCTGGATGAATATCTTAATCAAAAAATTGTCTCAACAATGATTCAAGAGAAGTGGGGCCCATACCACAATCCACTCTCTTTTGAGTTTCCAGGTAAGACAGTTTTAACTCTCCTTTGTTTTTTTCACCTAATCCTGAGTTCCAAGTAGGGTAGGGAGAAGAACAAGGAGCGAACACTTGGGGAGGGCAGTGTTTTATAGCTGTTTCATATGTAGTTCCCCAAGGTAGGCAAAATTAGCCTCATTTGTATAGAGGAGAAAACTGAGGTATAAAATGATTTGCCTAAAACCAACCAGCCAGTAAGTAGACAGGCCACGACCTGCTGCAGTTGGCTATCATCATTTCCCCTCCTTTGACATACAGCTCTGCACCCATATCCTGCCTGCCTGCCTTTGGCCCATCTGATTCCTGTCCCACATCACCTGCTAGGCACCATGAGCTCCAGACATACTGAGGTGCCATTCTCCAGCTACTCTGCATCAAACCCACCTCCACCTTTGACACATTTCCTCTGCCTGGAGAGCCCTCCCCTTGCGGTCCACCTGGTAACTCTTATTCACCTTGTAAGTTTCCACTCCAAAGTTTTCTCCTCTGAGAACCTTTTCCTGTCATGCTCCTCAGCTGAGTTAGTAGCTTCTTCCTTTCTGCAGTTAGGAACTTTGCTAACACCCTTATGGCACAAAACTACAGTAAGTGCCACCTGCTCCCAAGTTCGCCCAGCTATTCTCTGGACTATAAGCTTCGTGAGGTGGACACTACACTACTCAATTTTATAATGCTAAGGCTGTGTGCCTCATAGGTAGCAGGTGTGCAAACACTGAGGGAATAAAGAGAGGATACGAGAATGAGTAAACAAATCAGGCCTTGCTTTCTCACCATGTAATATTGCTCTTCAAGAGCACACAGCATGCTGTTTGCTGAATTACTGTTAGACCTTCCCAGACACCAGCCCTCTTCCTCACCACGACCACCGCCATTTGCTACATATACCACCACCACAGGTGTTATACATGCATACACATTCTCATACAATTCTCACAATACTCCTACACCATAATTTTGTTTCTATTTCACAGAGAAGGAAACTGGGTTTCAGAACCATTAGGTAACTTGCCCAAGCTAACTTGACTGGCAGGGGAGGGGCAGGATATGAAAGTCCACCCTCATTTCACTGAATCCCTTTGTTTTCTCAACTGAAGCAAATCTCAAACCAGTGAGACTGACTGTATATTACCCAGAATATATACTTTATCTACTTACACAATATATCCATTGATGTAGGATCAAAGAGCAAAAGGTCTTCTTTTTCAAGCCCTTGGTAAACTGACTCACAGTTAAAGTTATTCATAACTATGTAGTTTATAATACGCAGATACATTCTAGACTAGTTTAGGGGCTAACACACTGTCCCAACATTCTTAATGCTTGTTCAGCTGGTGAACTTTTTTTTTTTCTGTTTTCTGTTTTTAACTTAAAAAAGCAATTCTGTCATCAGAAAATGTAACCAACTGAGTTCACTTCCTCTTTCAAGTCATTAGTGGAAGTAAAATTCAGGGCACAAGACTGAGCCTAGAATGCCAGCTTTATCAATTTCTCTCTAATCTGAGCAGCATGTATTTCAGAAGATAGTCAAAGGCTACAATACATATCTTTTTATCCTATTGGTATTTCTTGTACTTTATAGTGGTTTAAAAAATATGTCATTATTCCTTTTCTCTTTATTTCTCTCTTTTTTGGGTCATTTATTCATATTCATGTACTATGTGAAAGGCTGGAGGATTTGCTGTGTCTCTCTTGGTTGCCCAAGCTAAACCTGCTTTTATATTATACCACAAATTATTTTTATTATGCTTGTGGATTGTCATTCACTGTAAGTTATCCTAACTCACAAACATGAGTCAACTGATAAATCAACAGGCTAACTGATTAGTTGAAAATTATCTTGATTGAGCAGTGGTGTTTATGCACTCTGCAGTAGAGAGAGAAAGATCAGGCCTTTAAATTTGTGGATCCATTTTGTTATCCTTGAATCCCAAAGTCTGGTGGAACTGGGTGTTCAGGAGCATCTGAGAAGACTGAAGCATGAACATCTTCTCTAATTCCAAGAACATGGAAGGTAAAAACAGACTCTGTAATCTGCATATACTTCATGATCCAGCCCTCGCCCCATTCTCTGCTTTCCCTTCAGCCTTTCTCTCTTCCTCACCCTTTTCTCCCAGGGCAGTCTCCCAACACGCAAAGGGGTTTCATTCTCTTCTTTTTCACATGTTGTTGCCACTGATGATATATTTTTTCTTTTTCAAAATTCTGCTTGTGCTACCTCTTCCAGAAGACACACTTCAATTCTGAAGTCTGACTTTAGATGCTACTCCTTCGGGCCCTGACAGCACCTTGTAATACACCTTTATCATCTCACATGACACTTAGCACATTGCATGGTCACTGTTATTTAATTGACAGTCTTCTTTTACATTCTACAGTGAGCTTGTGGCTTATTTCCTTACCCCAGTAGTGATAGTAGGAGCTAAAAATGCTAATTAAATAAATAAATAGGAATGTGGAATGTGAGCAGATGTAACAACATGCACCATTTCTAGGTTTGGCCCATAACACCTTTCTCTACATGTTCCTGCATGTTTCCTTCCAGGATCAATGGGATGCCCACATCTAGGGAATGTTGGGAGGTATGTTTTAAGGATTGTAAAGCTGTTGTCAGCCTGGGTCTCTAAATAACTTATTAAAAGGGGAGCCAATCCACCAACCTGGATACCTGCCAAGGACTATTTGGTGACCAAACACAACAAAAGAAAACCTCCATTGGTTTAAGCCATGGAATTATGGAATTCCAGGTGTCTCTTTGTACACAGTCTGGCCTAGACTATTCTAACACAGGGGATGGCTTTAAGAAAAGGATAGTTAAAATGGCAAGATGCTACCATTCCTACAGGCATTTGTCAGCCATCCAAAGATTTGTTATTTCCATTACTATTTTGGTCATTCAACAAAAATGTTATCAGTGATATCAGGTAGTTACTAGAGTGTTCAAAAATTCATTTTAATGCCACTGAATTTTTTTTAAAAACTCATAGAACAATTATGAGTGGCTGATAATGGTGGGTGAACCCCAAAACAGTGAAACTATTGGAAAATTCTGTCGTGTTTTCTTTTCTCATTAGAACTGAGAAGTCCTAGATGACTCTGGTGAACCTCTGCTGATCTCAGGCCAAGTTCTACAGACTAACTTCCAAATTCTTATTAAACTTTCCTTGGAAAGGGAGAAAGTCACTTTTTAACTTTTTTACATAGAAGAGGTCTCTTGATACTTAGGGCTGTAGATGTATGCTTGAATGGTGAATAAATTAGAGAGCTGGACATGTAAATAAAAACAATACACCCCTCATTAAAATGGTCCTTTTATTTTTGAAGTGTTTCTAAATAACTGTGTCACTAAAACTCATTATAGTCTGTGCTTCTCTCCCTTTCTCTCTTCATACTACTTATTTTCAGTTGGTTTTTTTTTTAACTGTTTTAATGAGGTATAGCTTATATTATGGTACATTAAAAATACAGCCCTGTATACTCTGAAATATGTATGTACTCACATAACCACACACGGTCAATATGTAGAACATATTCAGCACTCTAGCAGCCTCCCTTCTATTCCACTCAGTCAATATCTCCTCAAAAACCAGTATTCCAAATATTCTGACCTCTATCACTATAGATTAGTTTTGCCTGATTTTGAACTTCATGTAAATGAAATTATGTGTTACATATTCTGTAATGTCTGGTTTCTTTTACTTAACACCGTGCTCATGAGATCCATCCATGTGATTGCAATGTAGTAATAGTGAAGCCTTCAAGTATTTATTGAGCAATTATCATATGCCAGGCACTGTGTAAGACTCTAGAGATAAAATGGTGAATAAGGCTATCCCTTCCCCTGCCTTCACAGAATTCACAGTGTAGTAGGGCGGCACATGTTAATCAAGCAATCAAAATGCAGTCTAGTGCTAGGATAGGAGACCTAAAGGATCATAAGGTAGGATCCCCACTCTAAAAGAAACTTCAAATTGCCAAGAAGACAAGATATGGGCACAAATAATAGAAAACAGAGTAGTGCTAGAAAATTACCCTAAAAATGGAATGAATGCAGGACAGGAGTCACATACAGTTATTTTTCGATATAAGGTATGCTATTACTAACACAGAAAGTTACCTCTTAGTTTCTATTAAGATGTTTTTCTTACTGACACAGTAGGAAGAACTAGTAGATTTGCCAGCATCTTCCATCTGTAGAATCAATGGGTTTTTAACTTCCACAAGCAAAGTCGTAATCGTGGTGCATTCTGAATTGGTAAATGCAATGCCTAATCATACAAGATGGTGTGAACATTCTGAAGGGCTTATGTTTCCTCTGGATTATATGTGTCTCATCCCATTTTTGTTCAGTAATGTGGTGCCTTCAGCTATAGACTTACATCAAGACCTGGTGCCACTTCCAGGCTCCGAGAGGACCAGAGACACTGCCTTCTGTGCCCACTGTACCTTTCGTCAATAAGATGTAACACGCTCAACAGTAAAAGGGTTCCATTCTCTACATTGAAGTAATAGTTGAATTCACACCATGATGTGTTTTGTTAAGAGGTGAAATAGAGCAGATAAAAAAGAAATTAGCTTCAATCATGATCCTTGGGGAATATACCACAATGCAAAATCACTAGATAGCTTTCTCTCTTCTCAGGCTACTTACAAATAATCCCTTTAGAATACATTTAGGTTTGGAGAAATAATTCATACTTGAAATAAAACCTAATGGCCTAATGTGGATTAAAAACCTATTGTGTGTCAAACATACATCCAGGAATGCACAGAAGATAAACAAAACTATCTTGGAGGGAAAGGGGAGAGATCTGTAAACCACCTTTGACATCATTTTGCACAAAACATTTTTAAGGTATTAAAGAAAATGAAAAGGGAAGGAGATAGATGAAGAGTTCTATTCTTCTGTGGTTAAAAAATAAAAAACAGAAGATGTCAGCTCAAATTCAAATTTAAACAATACTATGTGACAGTTAAAACTGGTATTTAAAATAAAACCCAATTTTAACCCTGATCTTTTAAGATGTATCTAATATATAAAATGCAGAACAGACTTATGGAACTTCAAATCAAATGATCCATTACCCATCCACTTGTTCACTGATGAAGGACTATGCTTCTGCAGTGGTTCTGAAATGTGCTTCCCGCACCAGGAACATTAGCATCACCTGAGAGCTTATTAGAAATGGAATTCTCAGGCCCTATCCCAGACCTACTGAATCAAAAAGTAGGATGGGGCTCAGTAGGATGTTAAAAAGCCCTCCAGGTGACTGACTGGGTTGCATGCTTAAGTTCAAAAACCAGCCTCCTGGAATGAAAAGGTTAATCAGGGCATGCTCTTTGAAGTCAGAGAAATTTGAGTTCAAATATTTGCACTTAGACATACTGTCTCTGTAACCTGGAACAAGTCTTTTAATCCCAGCTCTAATTTCCCAGTTAGTAAATAGAGACACTGTACCTTTCAGGGCTATTGTTAGGATTAAATGAGCAAATAATACATATGAGATCTACAGTGTATACACATCATATATACAGTACTTGGTACATGTAAGCACTCAGTAACTAATGTGGCACATGGAAGACCCTGGTTTTATGGGAGACCCTGGGTTCGATACTGCAGGAAAAGCTGTATTAATCAGACATGGCTACTTTCTTCAAGGACCTCAGTCTGGAAGAGGAGCTACACTAGCTTACAAATAATCATGATACAAAGTAGAAAGTGTTAGGTGGCAAGAGAGTGGTGTATAAAGTGCCCTGGGAGTATGAAGGAGTGGAGAAACCACATATTAAATAGGTTTTCAAAAGATGAAGCTTTTGAATAAGCACAAATGGAGGGAAGTGCATTCCAGATGAAGGGAACAGGTGAGAGGTGGAGAATTATGGATACACAGTTTGGCTAAGGAGATAACAGAAGGATGACCACATAACCTATTGTCCAAAGAGGGCCACTTTGCAAGTGAAAGGGAGCATCATTAACAGTTAAGTCAGGACAACAGTTGTAGAGGGGACCATGCATGTGGTCACCCTGGAGAATGAGAACTGGGGTACAGAGAGTGAGCTGGGTTTGTACAGGGAAGAGTCCACAACGACAGGCTGAGGACTCTGTTTTTAAGTCATGGGAAGCTGCGGAAGGTCTTGAGCAGGAATGTGACCGTGGCAGACGAGGTACCTGGGAAGATTACTCAGGCAGCATTGTGTAGGCTGCTGCAAGAATGGAGAGGAGGGAATGCATGAGAGGGAGATCACCAGAAATGATGAGATTTTTGAAACCAAATAAATGTGTCAGACAAGGATATGGAGAAGTTGAACCTGAAGCTATTTTCAAGCCTATGTCAACAAAACAAGGAAGTCAGGAGAAGGGGCAGATCATGGGGAAATAGCATGAATTCACTTTCAGATACAAGGTATTCCGTTTGATGGGCTCTGTTGCGTGCAACATGTGACTGGGTCCCAGTGTGCTACTGAGACGGGCAAGTGTGGCAACTGTTTCGAACGGAGTTCTTATTTCAGCAATGGTCTGTCCATTTCTCAAAAGAAAAGCTGCCCGACATCTTGATATAGCCTAAAGGCTATTTATATTCTCTAGATTTATTTTATTTCATGACCACTTAGGCCAATAATGCTTGCATTGTTATTAACATGGACCAGGCTCTTATTCTAAGCACTTAAAAATATTTTAGATTTACTCTTCCTAAGAATATTGCTTCTGAGTTATGATTGTTATAAATATGTTTATGATTGTGATATTATTATCCCCATTTTTCAGATGAAGACACTGAGGCACAAGCTGTTAGGAGACCTGCCCTAGGCAATACTGCTGTAAAGCGGCAGAGCCCCAAACTGAGCTGCAGAGTCTGCGGTCCTCACTGTGGGGCCAGGGGGCTTCTTACACCAAAGACATCCTGACGGAACCTGATGGGACTGGAATTGGAAAGTATTATCTAAAAGTCTCCCAGGCATCTTTTTTATGTATATAAAAAGATTTGAGGCATTATTTCCAGTTATAATTATCAAACTGCTCCACAGATGCAAAATAAATAGAATACTTATGACACTTTTGAGGACAAGGTATTCACAGATAGTATAAAAAAAAAACTGTCACGATGTGTGGACATATTATGGCATGTTTATTTGTTTCTAAGTCTCATCACTTCTACCCTGGAAATCTCTCATCCAGTCCCTCCTGTCCATCCCTGGAGCAGGTTACAGACAGCTACCGAAGTAATCTTCCTCAACAACTACTCTACCATAGCTGCTTCCTTCCTCAGGAACCTTCACAACGACTTAATTTCACAATGTCAGATACCAAGTCACAGAGTCAAGATCAAGCCTGAGCCACTATATTATATCACCTTCCAAATGATAGATGACCTTTTCCAACCACCTTTGTCATCACTAGTTTAAATAGTGAGTGTGGGTAAGGGCGGTGGCCTGGTAGGGCTAGGGTTATTCATACAGGACAGCAGGAGGTGGCCAGGCCTTTAGAACATTTGGGGGGTGGGGTGAAGAATTTTTTTAAAATCTGGGAATACCACCACTACTGGAAATCTGAATGGGGTCAGGGCTCTGAGAGGAAGAGAATCTTTTAGGCAGTGGCCCAGCAGGGCTGGAAGAAAGCAGTACTCAGGGAAGCACTCATGGGAATCAAGCCTCTGGTTTTGGCAGGAGCAGCCCCTGCATTCCACCTTTCAGTGATGCAAGGAGAGCAACACTCCCCCAGAGAGGCCAACGGGCTCAGACGAACTGTTAGAACAGCAGACAGAGAAGCCATGCTTCCCAGGGACCCAGCTTTGATAACTGGGGAGAGAAGAGAATTAAAACAGAAACCAAGGCAACGGGAAGGAAGAGAGGCATCCCCTTGTTGGGTAAGTCATCTGATTTGGATACCACCTTCCTGAGCTTTTACAGCCTCCAGTATTCATCTCAATCAATCACAGTGCTTAACCTGATAAGCATGTGCTTGGATGGCTGGCTCCCCCACTAAACACTGGGCCCCTTGAGAGCTGGAATTTGTATTATTTGACGTATCCTAGCACTTACCCCAGAGCCTGGCACAATGCAGGTGCCCTGAGTAAAATGCCTGTGGATGGACTGATGAGTGAATTAATGAAGGAATGATGAAATGAAGGTAGAGTTTCAATCAACTGGAGTCATTATAGTAGAAGGAGGATTATAACTCATTTACTCCAATTCTATTGTTTCACAGATGATGTGAGACTCAGAGAGGTTAAAGGGCTTGCTAAGCCCCCCCAGGGGGTTTAGTGCTAGAGCTGGACTGGGAACCCAGAACATGTGGGCTGTCCTTTCTCCTTCGTACCCTGCTAGGAGTGTGGAGACAGCTCCCACAGTCATTCGAATGTTTGTTGGGAATGCAGAATACATTTTCCCATGGAGACAGGTTTTTTTTCTTCCCCCCTTTTTTTTTTAAATGATGGTTCAGTTCCCAGGCCAGGCCACAAAAGCCTATTTACCCCATAGCTGAGCTCAACTATAAAACCAGCGGTAGCTCTGAGGCCTCACTGAACCCCCAGCTCCAAGCCTGCTATCTGGGGGGCAGGTGGGCAGCTGGCTCTGTGGGGGGGGGCAGAGCTCCCTTGAGCAGACCAGGAGTGTGGGGTAGGGGGCTGAGCAGGGGGGCTGGGCAGGGGGCCCAGGGGCAGCTGCTGGAGGCTAGGCCCCTCTGAATGCCTTGGTGGCTCTTAAGTGGATTGTTTGTAAGTTGGGAACTGTCTGTACTTAGAAACGCGGATTTCAAGAGGTAGGGTATCCTATTTCACTTGAAGGCCCACAGTAATGAGGGTTCTTTATTCGTAATGAAGGAGCCACTAATTGGAGGGACAGGCTCAGGAGGCCTGCTGGAATTTTGTACTCCTGGATCAGAACTGAGTAATATTATGCAGTAGCCTGGCAACCCCTTACTTCTGCATCAAATTCATATAAAAATCTATCATGAAGTGCCTGTCTAACATTCACTGTGTTTATTATTAATAATGATAATAACAGGGTGGCTTATATACAGCATTAAGCTGAGAAACTGAATGAATTCTCAGTTTCATCAAGTATTTTTTTCCCAGACAGATTAGGAACATTTGGAAAATCCTTACTCTCAGAGTAGGTTGAAAGCTTTCAGATTTACCCTGAGGAGACATGGCTCCAGTTACTAAAGGCCCATCCAAGAGATGATCTCTTTCCGTCCTCCACCTCTTCAAATGCAGAAATATTCCATAAACTCACAAATGTTGTAAAAGCAAATGTACAAAAGAGAAATTAGTGTTAATGGAGCTGAAAAAGTTATAGTAGGTGAATCAATTATAATAAGGTAATACAGTCAGCCTTCTGGACTTAACTGAAACGTGGTCAACTGCGTTAGAATGTTCTGGTGCCCCCTGGAGGATTCCAAAACCTAACAGGTTGTTTAGTACCTTTCTTCAGATGTTAGTAAATCCTACAGAGGCAATGTGTTTTTCTCCCAGGCTCAGATCAGCTTACCCTGGCTCAATCACATGCAGAGTAACAGAACAGGAACTAAATCTAACACTTAAAAGGTTTTACTCACCACAGGTTTATTGTTAGAAGGTAGGTTGTGGATCAATGACAGAATTTATTTTTGATCTGCAAAGTTTATAATTCCAGCAGTGCAAAGTTCACAGTTGCATGTGCGATCTCTCAATTTTTCCGGGCTTAGTGTTCAGTGAACAAGGAAGTTTGCTCCTGTGAACCATGCTTTGTCTTGCACAGACTTCCTGGAAAGTTAAACATTTAGCTTCTAAAATTTTATTGCCCTGGCATTCCTCAGAGACCTGACTCCAGTATGATGATGACTAAATGGCCAACAGAGTTGTTTATTCCGTAGCTGCAGAGCAGTCAGCAACATGAGGAACCACTGTCTGACTTCAGTAAGCTCCAGCGATAATAAGATCCAATAATCTAATAGGATTATAGCTGCTGGTCTGCCTTCCCTTCCCCACATCCCAATATACATGAGAGTGACTGAAATCACTATCTTGGTGAATAATGTGACTGATACCCTCCAGAATTAAATCACTACATCTGAAAGACATTGACTAGGTTTTACTAAATTTGCAAAGGCTCATGCCAGTACATTATTGTAACTATTATCAGAATAATTATAATACAAATGCAATATTATGTGTAGAACTAATATAAACTTCTTTCACCTTTTTTCAGTGCCATTCCATCATATACTGAATGCTTACTTTCTTAATTTGTATAATTAAAGGGGTGTATTAAAGTTTATAGAATTAATTCATCAAACAATTTCAGAAGGGCTGCAATAATTCTTCATATTCCTGGAAATCCTTCACCCAGATTCCCAAAATTTCTCCAACATTTACTAAATTTGTCTTTTCTTTTTCTTCATATACATGAACCGTTTTTCTTTTTCTGAACTATTTACTACGAGTAAGTTGTAGATACGATGTTTTCCTTATTCTTAAAGATTTCTATGTGTATTTCCCCAAAATAAAGAATCTGCTTATATAATCAGTATAGTTACCAAAATTAGGAAATTAATATTGAAATAATATTATTGAATCTGTAAAACTTTATTGAAATTTTTATCAATTGTGCATTGTGCCAATAATATCTTTTATAGCTAAAAAAAAAATCTAAAAAAAATGCATTCAGCTGTCATGGTTTTTCAGTTTCCTTTAATCTGGAACAGTTCTTAGGTGTATCTTTGTACAGACCAAGCATTTTATAGAATGTCCCACATTTTGGCTTGTTCTGTCCTCATGATTAGATTAAGGTTATATGCCTCAGGCCACATACAGCAAAAGTGATGTTGGCTTTTTCTCTGCACAGCATATTAGGAAGCACATATTGTTTATTCCCATTAGCAGCTATGTTAACTTGAATCTTTTGGTTAAGGTGGTGTTTGCTTGTTTTCTCCAGGTACAGTTACTATTTTACTCTGTTAATAAAAAGTAGCTTGTAGGGATATACTTTGAGAAAATGTAAAACCCTATTTCTTTTCAAACTTCCATAAATTAGTTTTCGCATTCATGGATGATTCTTGCTTGAATCCATTCGTTTTATGATGGTTGCAAAAGTGATTTTCTGATTCCATTATTCCTTCTCCATTTATTAGTAGGGAAGCTTCTCTTCTCCCTCATTTATTTACCTGTTTTTTTGGTTTTAATCGGTGTAGCTCAGGGATCCTTACTTTACTGAATAGTATAAATTTACTACCACTGCTTATTTAAATTAGTAACTTATTTTAATCCTTACTTTATTCCAGACTTGGCCAATGGGAGTCCCTTCAAGCTGATTCTTGGGCCATTTAGACATGTTCCTATAATTTTTTAAATGCTTCCTTTTTGGCATAGTAAGGTGTTCCAATTCTTTCCCTGCTTCAGTTTTGAATTCAGCCATTTCTCCACAGAATTATGATTTTAGTGAAGTATGAGGTATATAGAAAGAAAGATCTTGGCCCTATACAGGCTCATTGCTACCAGGCCTCATTGCTTCAAGAGGAGAGAGCTGGGAAATGTTTACACATACATATAAACAAATGTGTGCATTTACACATGCACTCACATACACAGCACACATGTACCTACTATGTGTATATATGTATATTATATGTATGCACACTATATATGTATGTGTATATTTTAGAACCCATGAGTTCACACCTATTATCTCCAATTTCATCCCAATATTGCAAGGTTTACTCTATTTGTTCCTTTTACCATAATTGTAGCTTCCTTCTCCCAAAGTGCAAAACCTGACTCCTATTATCCACACCTTATTTGTTCAATCCTAGAACATAAAGGCACAAAGACCACTGTTTGGGCTTCTTGAGCCAATGTGATCCCTACCTTATCTTATCAGCTCAGAAAGGAGAAAGCTGGGCTGTTTTAGGAATTGATATGAAGAGTGCAACTTGCAATGCCAATCCTCTCCATTTTTTTCTCCTCTAGGATTTTGCTATTCAGATCAATTAACTTTATATCAGAAACAAAGCATCATTTTGTCTCATTCTTGTAGGAAGACACCTTCAATTAGTTTAATATGTCACTGAACGTTTTGTGGAAAATGCCACGAAAGAACACCAACTGTTCTCGCCCCCACCTGACAAAGGTTTCTCTCAGACAATGCAGAAATAAGTCAGTTAAATGCAGCTTTTTTAATAGCACTATATTCCTTTTAGAACGTTTCCTTTTTGGCTGCTTGTGTGAAACTCAAGCCCAGCAAATATTCACAAAATCAACCCCAACAACTGGAGTACTTTCCATTGTTTCATACATTTATAAAATTATTCTGAGTGAAGGTGTCAATAGTTTTGTCTCAACTTTTACATTACCATGAACAACATTACCAACAAAAAAATGCAAATTCAACAAACATAATCAGCAACATACCAAGAGCCTAAAGATAACACTGGCTGAGATAAACTGCTACCATCTTTTTGGCATGGATGTACCTTAAAGAATGAATAGTTAGAAAGTAAGGGATTTGTGTAAAAATCGTGCTAATTTATTTCAGTATCATAATAATTCTACATTGCAAACTTATGAAATGTTTGTGGACCAAATTTTTTACCCTCTTAAACTGCCAAACTGCCTAGAGTCTATTTAAAGGGCTGCTGAGGAAGGCACTGTTCTTTGGGAATGAACCTAAGGACTTGTCTGTGTGTGGTCTATCAGAAAGGCCTCAGGCTGTGAACCCCAGAGACAGGGAGAATCCGAAAACAATCACCAAAAGGGAACAGCAGAATTTAAGGACAGAAGCAGAGGCAGATTTATATGAAACTGAGGGCGCTTGAATTTCAGGGCCCCTTCTAAGGCTGTGTGTCCTAGTTTGTATTTTTTTCCTAAAGAGAGTTCCAAATATCATATAAGCCAGGACATGGAAAAACTGGGTCTGCCCTGAATGGAAGGTCCTTAGAAATCACTAAGATCAACTGTCTGATTTTACAGATGAAGAAACTGAGGTCACCAAAAGACAACTTGCTGAGGTCAAAATGTGGACGTGACTCATTAATTAAAAGTCAGCCTATCCACACATTCCCTGCAGATAGGATGGTGCTGGACCACTTGGTTACATGGCCATAACTGCCCTGGCTAGGAGGAGTGGGCTTTATGGTTTATCCTGTGACCCATTCCATTCCATCACCACAGCTCACTAGACCTGGGGTTGTCACCTAATCCCAGGGAGTCATTCCATCTGGGTCAATGACCTGTGAGGTCACCTGTGATAAAAAGCTCTGCTCAAACACAGAAGACATTGATGAACTAGCCCAATCAAATTCTCTGTCCTGGAAATTTGAACTGGGGAATATGGAAAGAAACAGACAATTAGCAGTGGGGAACTAAGACAGACAGACTCAGGGCGTGGCTATGCACTCAGCTAGTTATTTGTGAGTTCTGTCTGCTGGGGAAGAGATGAGATAAGCCATTTGTCAAACCCTGTGAGACCCCCTGGTACTAGAATCTTTGAGGTCTAGTTGTGCTGTTCTTCCTGAGAGGCGTGCATGGCAACTCCAATAGCTGTGTTATTTCCCAGTTTCCCCTATGCCCCTGTCCCCATACTGGCCACCACTCCTCAGGGAGCACTTGAACCTTATGGAAAGCACTACATCAGCCAAACCTCAATTCCATGTTTTTGACATCCGTGATAGCAAAAAGCAGGGAACCAACTTCGAAGTGTGGTCTGAACTCATCTTTGAGGAGAAATGGCTCCTTTGTTTTCAGGAAAAGCACTTTAGTAGGTCTTTGATTACACAAGGGCAAAGCCAAGAACATATTCTGGAAAAGCAGTGGAAGAGAGGGAGGGAGTAGCTGAAGAGCTCTGCATTATAAAGTAAATGCCAATCTTCCCAGTGGACAGCATCTCTAACAGTTTCTCTTTAGACAAGTAAGACTTTAATCTTCTCTGAACCTCTGTGCAAGAGAGGGCCAATGGCATTCCCAGGCTGTGGGTCAAGCTCTCTCCTGATGACGCAGGAATGGCCTGACAGACACTGACTGAGGACACAGAAGCAGCCACAGTGGAATTGAGGAACACAGCATTCCTGAGCAATTCCCAAGAACGCTTGGGCAGGGACTCCCAGGGAAGTCCTTTGTCTCCAGGAAAAATAGGAAAAGTGCTTGGAGCATTATTACTTGATTGTTAAAGTGAAGTGTGACCACAATACTCCAGAAGTGAATGGGATATCTTGGTTTCATTTGGTTTCAAAGAACCTCACTGGCTTTCAAATACCATAACAAAGTAAGTAATTATAATCACCACCTAGTGTCACCTATAAAAACTAAGGGAAGAGTTTTTAGGTGTGAATAAATGCACATGTATGTAAAGGGGCCCAGGTACGTTTTGCCATAAGTATCTTTGCAACAAGCATTTTTGCCACAAACATTTCTATCACATAATTAGTTGGTCATAGGCAATTCTGCCATAATGGTTAAAAAAAAAAAAACCCACTGGTTGACAATATGGTTTCATTTCTCCATTGACACAGTACTTCCATCTTGATATTATATAAATTTTAGCCCTCATAATGGTCTACATGGTGGTGCAGATTTTTGAACCCACATTTCCCACAGAACTTTGGAGCTATCAGTGGACATGTGGAAATATGCCAAGAATCAACAGTTTTTACAGCACAATACAGAGCTCAGTTACAAAAATGCATCTACTATTCGGATACTGATATTTCTCTTAATGAAGGAAGAAATATTAGTGAAAAAAGCAAAAGTGTGATGTCAAATGAGGAGAGAAATCAACAAGCAAAAAAACTATGATACTATGAATGAAAGACTGAAGACAGTGCTTCAGTATAACTCACAGAGTAAAATCAGTTATTTATGCAGTTTTGCCTAAGCCTAAGCTATACATTTGAATGTTAAAATATTTTGTACTTCACAATAAACTTCATTACTCATTTTTCGTGTTTCATAATGTCCTTTTTTAATGTCCCTCCTTTACTTTTGGTGATTTTATCTTTTACAGCAAAAATGCCTATAGCCAAGTAGTTATGCTGTGATATGATGGCTGCAAAAATGTTTGGGGCAAAAATACAGCAGAGATGCCTAAGGCAAAAATATTGGACATGTATATAAAGTAAGTATTTGCATCACTTTTTATTATTTCTTTAACAGGCATCAGAGAACTGTTTCACACAGAACTAAATAATCAGGAAACTTATTCTTATTCTAAAGGCAGGCTAATTCAGTGGATCTGTGAAATCCCAAGTGACTTCAAATTTCCTGTTTTGCCATTAGCTGGCACCCTTCATGGTCCCAAAAAGGAGGAGGCAGTCCAAGGAGTCACATCCAGGCACGGTAACATCCAAGTAAGTACAGGAATGACCTTTACCTGTCCTACCTTCTTAGAAGCAAGGACACTTTTCCCAGAAGTTTCCATCCTGACCTGACTCCCTGTCACCTCTCACTAGCCAGAACTGGGTCACCTATATATTCTAAAACCAATCAGTGGCCAAAAGAATGGAATTATCAAGACTGTCTTGGACCAATGGTTCTCAAATTTGCATATAAATCAGAATCACCTGGAGGAAATTATTAAAACACAGGTTACTGGGCCCCATCCCCATAATTTCTGATAAATAGGTCTGAGGGGTGCTCAAGAATTTGCATTTCTAACAAGCCCCTAGGTAATGCAGATGTAAGCTGGTTGGGTACCACACTTTGAGAACTACTGTCTTAGACTAACCTCTTGAGGTAGGATGGATGTTGGGGAATCAACCAAAAATGTCTGCTTCAAGAGATTACTATCAGAACAGTACTGTTTATATTCTGGGATGACACAGTTCTATGAATTTTCTTTTGAAAATTAAAGTTCCCGTGTATTGTGCATGTGACATGCGATATTCTTTGTGGCATACCACAAGTCAAAATATGGAAGTAGAATACAAGCTAATGTCCGTGGGCAGAAAACGTGGTTTGAGTAAATGTCACCTACTGTTATAAACACGCACCCATCCTGCCTTGCACCCTGTGCTAGTCCACACCCTTCCCTTGCATACTTCTGTTCTCTGTTCCAAGGCAGTGGCTCTATCAACCGCTTGCCTGCTGAAGTGGGACTGACCTCAATCTGTCTCTTGGCAGAAAAGATAATGCAAGCAAAGGCATGAGTGTAAGAAACAGCTCACTGTTGGAGCAGCTTGATGTTTTTGCAGCACAAAATATCAGGCTGGAAGTGGTGTATGATAAGGCACTAGATTTGGACAAGAGCAAAATCACAGAAGGCTTTGTGGGACGCTGAGAAGCTTGAACTCCATCCTGTGGCCTCAACAGCCACTGAAAGGAGATGTGATGGGCTGGGTTTTGGTTTCATTTAGATTGCACTAGGTTGTCTGGCAGGCAGACTCAAAGCAGGGAGGCATAGTGGAGACCGGTAGTCCAGGTGAGTCACAAGTCCTGAAGGAGAGCTGAGATGGCAGGCTTACAGAACACGCAGATGTGCGAAATACTTAGAAAATCAAAATCTACAAAGCTGGCAATCTGTTAGATGTAGAAGGTACAAAAAAGTAAGGCCTTCAGATATTTCTTAGGTTTTTAGCTAGGTGAGTAAAGAAATGAGCCATTATGGGGTGGTGATACTGGGGCACAGAGAGATGAAATCTATTGTGGATGCCTTGTATGTAAAGCTTTGGCCCACCTCTACATGAAAGTAGAGATGCTTAATAGGTAGTTGGTCATATTGCAGTGGGTTTGGGGGAGAGGACTGGACTAGAGATATGGATTTAGAGTCAACTGTAGTTAAATCTGGAGCATGAAAAGATCACTCAGGAAAAGCATGAAGGTGAAGAAGACTATTTAGCCAAGGATGGGGTCCTGGGAAATACCAACATGAACGTGGTGTGCAAAGGCACAGGCAGCAGTAAGATGGCAAAGGTAGGAGGGAGATTAGGGTGCAGCCTTTTGTAGAGTCAAGCTCATAGAGTTTGAATCAGGAGGGAGTAGTCAACACTGTCCAACATTGTAGAAAAGAGGTTCCTTAAGATAAAGCCTGGAAAAAACAAAAACAATTTGACAGGATTTGGACGTTGGAAAGTCATAGACATTTCAGGAGAATATCTGGGCTGAATTATAAGAGGTGGGTCAATGGAAAATTTTTTTTTTCCTTTTTGAGAGTTGATGGGAAGGGTGTGGAAGGAAATCAGGTAGTATTCACTGAAGTGGGGGGCAAGGTCATGAGCTGACAGTGAGGATGGAGGATTAAGTTGAGGAGGGTTATCAAAGTTTGGGATAGTCAAGAGAGGTTATTGTCCTTTAGGTGTTCTGAGGTTGACACTGTCTGTATCTGGGGTTCTTTGATTTTCCAGAGCATTTGCAACCACAAATCCAGCAAATTATGCATATTTTAAATAGGTGTGCCACTGGATGACAGGAAGATATCTGTGAATAATGCTTAAAGGGACTGATAGGTTTATGTGACCAGAGTGTATTTTGCAAGAATGGCCACAGAAATATTTCCAGTCCTGCACAGGAGAGACTTTGTAAAAGTCTTAATGAATAGAATGCAGACACGATGCTAAATGACTTCTAAGGCAAAAGGCAACACAGCTTCCAACTTGCTCTTTATCTGGGGATGCTAGCATGCTGTGAGGAAGCCCAAACTGCCATCCATCTAGGAGCTGATGCTGGTTGCTGGCTGGGTGCTACGGTCAAGCATCCTGAGAGAAGAGCCAGGCTGACGCTGTACTGTCCTTTGCCTTGCAAGTCACAAGGGTCATTTCTGTGCCTTGTCGAATTCCTGACCCACAAAATCTGTGAGCATGATAAATAGCTGATTTATTCCACTATGTTTTGGAGTAATTTACTCAGCCATAGTAACTGGAACAGCATCCAAAGATCCATTCAAGTGAACATGAATATTAGGGAGAAACAAGATATTCCTGGGTCCCAAACACAGTCATCAGACATGCTGTTAAGTTCTTGTTCTGATTCCTCTTGAATACAAGATAATATTTTTATTTACTTCCCAGATTTCAGCTTAAATGTACCCTAAATGTCTATACCTAAGGCACAACTTTATCCCTGAAATGACCTGTATTCAAATACTTTACTAACTCTGAAGATTTCTTTAACTAGTTCTGTATTCATGACAACTAATATTTTGTCACATCTAAATAGTTTCCCAGTGTGTTAGAGACTATTTTCAAAAATAATTTATTGAATCTCAATACTACCTTTTTCTATCTTTGGGCATTAACCCAGACGTACAATACACACACACACACACACTCTTGTGTATGCCTAACAATAGGTCAAAATAACAGAACAATTTTTCAGCTCATTAAAGAATAAAATAATTAAAATTCTTTCAGTAATTTTTAAAAAATAGCTAAACCACATCTAAGAAAGCACAGATACATAAACCATTTTAAAACATGGCTCATGGTTTCTATTTAATGTCCATTTTCATATTTTGGAGCCCAGTACAGAAAATAGAGGTTATCATACCCTTTCCTTCTTGGGAAATTATTTTTTTTGACATAAAGTGGTCAAAGACATTCTATAGACTCTGACCATTATTGAGTAAATACTAAGCATATCATCAAACTGCCCCAACACCCCACCAACATGAATGCTGATTTCACTAGAAACTCCCTGCCTCCAAAATCACCAACTAGATTTATATTCTTTGATCACAGCTTCCAATCCTTGGGTTCACCTTCTCAGGGATCCTCAGTATAATAGCCAGAGCTTCATTCTCACTGATGCTGCAGATCCACTGACTTCTTTCTTAATTCTCCTCCCTATTTAGCCTGTATTATATGAGCATCATTTCAATCACTCCTCAGCTTTTCTTGTTTATCTTCATGTCACAGCTGCCTGGAAATCTCCAGTTGTGGATGGACCCAATCACCCATATTCTCATGGGTGCTTGCAGCCACCTTTGTGCTGCTGAACAAAAGTCACTCACTGGGGCAGAGTGGTATTATCCTATAACTGCATTCACCCAATACAAGTATCCCATATGGTGTCTGCATGTCAATTAGAACAAGACACTTTTCTGTCAGAAAACTATGGTGATACCTTGATTCTGAAAGAACAAGACGCTTTACTGCCATCTGCCAGAACCTTGTCATAACAAACATGCAAACCTGTGATGATATGATGCAAACAGCACCCCTCGCAGGTATAGCAACTTTGTGCAATATACAACCTTGACAGCTATACATGGCAGTGGCCCTGAAGACTACCCGCAACCAGGCACTCATGCCACTAAATGTTTCTTTAGTAAAATATGTCATCCTTTCTCCTAGTTTCTTAAATCCAACTCTTCTTTCTTCTCAGAGGATGTCTATTTCTGATACTTTAAGGAGAAAATCGGAGCCATCATATGCAAACTCCCTAATTTTCCTACCATCTGATCCACAATCTATCCACTATTTGTACCCATCCTTTATTCTTTCTTCTTCCTACTAAGGACCACTCCCTTTGTGTTCTGTATTGCAGTCCTTCTAGTCTAGGTGAGGACCCACCAAAACCAAGTTATTCCTTTCTCTTCATTATCTTCAGTTTTGTACTCTACCTCCCTCCCGTTTCTCTGCAGTCAAACAAGCTTTTGTGCCTCCTATCAGGAAAAATATCATGCTGAGGCTTCTGCCCTTTATCTGCACTCTACTTCCCACCCAAGGTTCTCCAAATGAGTGGTTCCCATGCCCCTATGTTCTTTTCCTCCTAGCTCCTCATTTTTCCTTCCATAAATGCACACTTACTCAATAATTCTATAAAAAGAACTTGTCTGATGCTAAACCAGGTACTTCTTTTACTTGTATCCTCATTTTCCATATCAGTGGGGATCTTCAGAGTAGACAGATTCTTCCTTTGAAATACTTTCAGTGGTTTTGGTTGCCATGACACCAAAAAATCTTGCTTTTTCTTTATTTTTTTGGTCTCTTCTCCACCCAACCTTTAAATGCTGAAATTCTAGTCCCCTTTCACTTTGGATGCCAAACCCTCTCCCAAGGGATCTCATCTTTTCTCATGAGTATCAGTCACAGATACTAGCCACTCCTAAATGTGAATATCTCATCTGGTCCTCTTTGTAGACCTCGAAAACACAATGTACAATTCCACTTGGATCTCTCTCACACTCATCTCCTATGTAACACACTCAAAGAATGAATTATTGCTCTTATGCTCCCAAATTTCCTTTCATTCTATGTTCCATGGCTCAGTAAATGCTGGATACTCCCTCTACTATGCCAGACACCTGGGGTCCATCCTTTAGTCTTTTTTTCCCCTATAGGCAAGCCTTCACCATATTCTGGCCATGCTAACCCAAAGCAGATCCCAAGTGCCTCAACTTGCCTCCACACCGAAACTATTATTACTGCCAACATCATTAGTCATCTTAACACTACTTAATGTTCCCCCTCAATCCATTCTTGCCATTCTCCCTCCCTTGTCCATTTCTCAATATACTTTCAAAAATGCATTTAAAAATGTATCTGTTCATTTTGCTTTCTTGTTTACAGCCTTCATGTGGCTTCTCAGTGTACTTACCTCAAATTCCAAAATCCTTACCTATTCTACAAAGTCCTGCATAACCCGGCTTTTGTCCTTCACTGACTATGCTCCAGCAATGTGGACATCTTTCCTCCCAACCCTTTCCTACCCTAGGATTTTAACATGCTGTTATTTCCACGTGGAACCTTGATACTTCTGGCTGTCACCAATGCGTCCTCAAGCTCTTAGGATTAGTGATCCCACACAGAGAAGCCTGCTCTCACTTTCATTTCTAAATGAGGTCCCAGCAACACACTCTCATAGCACACTATAATTTTCTTCCACTGGTTGTCAAAATTTTTAATTATATATCCTTCTGTATGAAATGTTTATCCTGTGTCTGTAACTCTGTTAGTTTGATGAGGACAGGGACCATGCCCGTTTTGCTCAGCACTGTATCCCCACTGCTGTGTACACAGTAGGGGCTCAAAGTATTTGTTGAATGAGTTAATGCCAACACTTAATGGCACCTGTGAATTGAAGTACTTTCTTCTTCTTCCATTATCACAGTGGACTGAATAGCTATTAGTGGGAGTTGTTAGAATAAGGTAGCTAGCATGTCCAATTTATATAAAATAGCACCAAGTAATAAGATGCTCAGATATCCAGACAAAGGCTTGGAGTAACATTACCTGCTGATATCTACACATTCATATCTATCACTTAACATCAATCTGTGATTTCTTTTCTTCAAATTGCTGTTTCCCACTAAGCAGTGGGCCCTCAAGGCTGCCTGGGCTCAATGGGAGGCAACTGGCACATGCTTGGAGAATGAGTTAATACTGAGTTGAGGATGAGAACTTCCAAAGCACCAAAAGCAGAGCACAAAGAAACTCCAGGAACAGTGAAGATGCAGAAAGCAAGCCAAATGTCATGGAATATAGAGATGCTGAGCTCTGAGGAACCGTTGGCTTTAACTATCCTGCAGAAGTTCAGCACGAACAGAGCTCACTGCTCACAACCGAGGTTGGATCATGTAAAGACAGGCAGGAAAAATGCTGGGAGCAGCTGCACGACTGGCTCTGGGCATGCATGTGTGTGTGCAGTCTCACATTCCTGCCTCACATGCTCATTCCTTCTGCCTCTCATACACACCCATCTCTCCAAAACCTGGCAGTATCTCTAGGTTTCCCATAGAGGGTAGTCACCATAATGCTTGTTTTTCCTTGTTACCTTCCCCCAAAACAAGCAGAGCCTTAGTAACCAGCAGTAAATTCAAGCTCATTTCCTGTTTCCCGCTCAGAAAGCTTGGCTGATGTGCCCAGTCTCACCACCAGTTCTCTACAAAGTCATGCTCAGGATGAAAGAAGCACTAAATCTGGAATTAGCTGGGAAAGGGGGTCTCGTCTATGCCCAATTTTGCTGGGTTCTCCAACATAACATGAGTGTCGACCTTCCTCCTTACGTTGTCTCTCTCTCTCTGCACTGGAGCTATGGCTTAAAAAAATGGAAAATTGAATACTCTGAGTGTGAGCAGTTATTATTAGAGATTATTCCCTCAACCAGCTTATCAATTTTAATTTTAATAGAAATACCTTTAGTTTGGAATAAGTGGCAAGTTCTCCCAATTTAGGTGAAACTTCATGGCTTCCCGTGAGTTTCTGGGGTTTGGGGGAGGACCTTAGGGAAAAGCCCTACATAGACTCTGCTCCTCATTTGAACACCCAGCTACCAGGCATAGTCTCTCTCCATTATGAGAGTCTTTGTCTTATCTCCTCAGCTAAATTGTAAAGTGGAGAAGGGTGTGTTTTCCATATCTGTTCTATTTTCCATCGCATCCACCACAGTAAGTCCAGTAATTGGCCACTGAAGCCACCGAAGCAAGATTAAAGAATGAAAAGTAACCCTCAAGTTTTTGCTCATAGTCAACTTATCTTTGAAGTGAATGCTCTTTGCAAAGGTAGCTTTTTGCTCCAGAATCAAAGCAAAATGGTAAAAAATCCAAATGTTGCCACAGAGAAAGGCAACATCTAGATAGTCATGTTGGGATGAATCTCCTCTTAAAACACCTCTTTAAAAAAGCTGATTATTTCCTTGATAAACATTCCCATTAATTTTCTATATACTGTTCTTCATAGAAGGATGAGTCTGTCCCTCTAGAAGCTTCTTTCTAGGAGACTTTGAGAGGGCTTGAGAATCCTGACCAGCATTTCAAGGAAAAAGTCTGTCCTTAGAGAGGGAAAGATGTGGAAAGGACAAGGCAGGCCATGATGGCCTGATTCACAGTAAGATGATAAGGAACCGTGAGGTTATAAAGTTTGCTTTTGAAAACAAGAATTAATCTCTAAATGACAAGGGATTCTCAATAAATGCACAAACATGCATAGAAAAACCTTGACACAATAAACGAAAAAGGAATATGATTTCTGCCTGAAGCAGAGGGACAAAAAAATAATAATAAAGGGTACCAATTGGAGTCACAAAGCATTGTCTCATTTAATTCAAGGTCCTCAATAGGTGCAGTGGGCCCTGATCTGGAGGAAGCATGCACATTCAATTTCTAAGGTAGAAACTGTAACTGGGTAAGGCTGGCAGGGTACTGACCTCTTTGGTTTAAATGCTAAAAGGTTTACAGACCTCTTCACTAGAAAATGCAAATATCGTGTGGACGGATACACACATATTGGAAGGGGACACACAAGATCATCCACTGGCTCCTACATCTAAAACATCCAGGAGTGTCTACTGCTTCTTTACAATCTACAAAATAGGGAGGATGGTTTTTGGCTCCCTTCCGACTCTTCCCAAATTAACACTTAGTTTCTTCAGTATCTTTATTGTCAAGTCGTTCTGCAAACCAGTCTGATTACAGAACCTGAAGAGCTTCAGTTTTACTAGGAGGGGTGTGGGCTGCACTGGGTGGACAGAGTGGACAAGGTCATGCAGATCACAGAGTTGGGGGGTTAAGTTAGGTGAGCACAGTAGACCCTTGTGCAGAGATGCAGCATGGCAAGACCACTGTTTGGAGAAGGCATTATTTAGAGGAAGTGAGTGTGTGTGTGTGTGAGAGAGACAGAGAGACAGAGAGAGCGAGGAGAGAAGGCAAGGAGTATGAAAGGGCCCAGCAAGGGAAAGGGAGTCACGGTTATTAGGTCTTTCAGTAACGTCCCAGGTGATGAAAACCCAACGTTACCTGTTGATATCTACACATTCATATCTATCACTTAATATCAATCTGTGATTTCTTTTCTTCAAATTGCTGTTTCCCACTAAGCAGTGGGCCCTCAAGAGGGCCCAGCCCATCCACCGGGGTGGATGCAGTGAGAGGAGGAAGGGACCAATGCAGGGGACATTTGGAAGGAGATCTCCGCAGGATAAGCATGATGGCTGCCTGGATAAGGGAGGAGAAAGTAGGGAAAAGTCGGATTTTTCCAGTTTGGGGCCTAGGAGACTGGCAGGGCCATCAACCAAGATAGGTACGTTCTAAAATATTTTCAGAAAGGGAGCTTTTGGGCTGGTGAGCGATGGAGGTGCTGGGAGAGAGGGTGCCTAGTAAGAAAATGGGCTTAAAGCAAGACCTACCAGCCAACACCAAAAACGTGGAATTGAAGTTGTGAGAGTTGATTAGGTTGCTTAAAGAATGTTAGATGATGAAGGGAGGAGCTGAGGAAGGCTTTGAGGAATGCCCTGCTCGTCAGCCTGAGGAGAAAAGGCACCAATCAGTGCAAGAGGAGAAAGGAAATGTATCAGAAGAAGCAGGATAGTGAACAGCTAAGAAATTACTCATTCCTCTCAATTTCTGGGACTTTGGGTATAGCTCCCTGTACCAGCGTTAATATGTATCTGCCTCTCTTCAAGACTGTGTGGAGGGCTGTTCAGGGCAGGGACCCCCCACTGCTGCTCTGTACCTTCTGCATCTACTTGACACAACTGCCTGACAGAGAAGGAGCCACTGAGAAAGACAAGTGTCAAGGGCACTGGTGGGAAGGAGAGGAGGCGGTACTGTCCAGCTCCGACAGCCCAGAAGGGATGTCAAGTCTGCAGCAAGATAATACGCTTCAAAGTAAGACTGCCAGGCAATAAAGAACTATACAATTTGTACCTCCCACGTTAGCAAGCGAATTTGATCATACTTTAGTTATGGTTGTGGTAGGGCTGGGGTGGTTAGTGACCAGAGAGAGGAAGGGGGAAAGCCCACCCATCCCCTCCTGACCGGGGAAGTCAATCAGGGAAATGGGCAGTGACACATGGGACCCAACTTTCTCCCACAGAGGGAAAAACTAAAGGCACAATGTGGTATGACCCCACGACCTGCTAGGAGTTGGCAAGGGGGTTGCTTCTCAAGCTGTCTCTGCTCCAAATAGGATCAGCTGCCTCCCAGTAAAGGGTGCAGTTGAAGAAGAGGGCTGAACTTGGCTCCCCCATATCTCCCTGGGCCCTTGGGGTTTGGAGGGGAAGAAATCCAGAGGGCATCAGATGATCCATGGGAGGAAGGGGAAGACAGCTAAGGTCACTGGCTAGTGAACTTGCCAGGGAATGGCCCTGGATCAGGTGTCAAATTGGAGCCCATGTTAGTCTGAGTTGTTATGAGGGTCATTCATCAAGAGAAGGTGGCTGAGGCTTCTAGAAATTGCCAGAGCTGAGGAAAGAGACCAGGCATTATCGTAGCCAAAGCCTTCAGGGACACGCCATACAAGCCCAGAGTGGTGGTACTGCAGCAAGACAAGAGTGGGGACAGATGGTGGCTTCAAGGGCATTATCAACCCTACCCACCTCCAGAACAGGTCAGCCCATTGCCTTCCCAGGGTGGAGAAGTGGGGTGGAATTCTGAAAGAGCATCCCAGATGATTCTACTCAAATCAGTGCTAAGCAACTGAATTTTGAATAGACTCAACATTTAAACTCATACAAGGGAGGCTATTTAACCTCATTTAAATAGCAAGTCTAGAAGTCTTCACTGTGCATGCTCATAAAGAAACCACTTTGGGACTAGAAAATAAGGAGATGTGTGGGTAGATGTGACCTAAGCAAATATACAGCCCTTTTCCTGCCTGGCACAGCCATATTCTGTTTGACATTAAGAAAGTTATTTAACCTCTTTAAGCTTCAAAATCCTCATCCATGAAGAGAGGATCATAGTATCTACCCTTTGGAAAATTTAATGAGCCTATTCATGTAAAATGCTGAGAACAGTAGCTGGCACATGATAAACTTTTAGTACTATATTTATTGATTTTGTTATCATTTCTACTATTACATTCAGCTTCAAAATTTCTTTGGGCCTATTGAAGAATGGCTGAATATTTTGTCAAGAAATGTCAGAGTACTGTATTCCTGAAATTCTTCATTTATGATTTCACAGCCTCTAGTGCATCCCCCCAAGCACAGAAATGTCATGCTGGGACAAATGAGAATTACTGTTTTCATACCATCCCTGCCTCTTCCTCACCATCTTGGTACTCGCTACAGAAAGTACCTCAAACCCAGGACATTATTTGTTGATGAATTACGTGAGCTGTAATAACAAACCCCTCTGCAAAATGACAGCGGTGTTGTAGGGCCTGGTGATGAAGCCTTCTCTGTCCTAGGCTGAGCTGGTCCTAAGAGGATGGAGGTAATAGACAAGCTGCAGGTAATAGACAAACCACAGAAGCAGGAAGGATGCAGAGTGGGAGGATTTATTTGTGATGCTGCAGGCATTTTAAAACATGCATATAGAGACATTAACAGGGCCAGATTGATCCTGGAAAATTCCCTGTGTTGAACATGTCTAAATTAATTCTCAAAATTATTTTCTGTGTACCCACAAGGTAGCATGATCTTGAGTAATCAATTCTAGATATTAACAAGCCTGAGACTCCATTCTAGCTTTTTCAGTCTTGAGTCAGCCTGGAGAACACTAAGGAGGATTTAGTTGAAATAGGAGAAAAGATTTAATTAGCAAGGTTAATCAATACTGATTGTAGATGTGCAAAGCAAGCATATTGCAGTGTTCTGACATACAAATCTCTAGGCTCTAGGGTTAAAGCAAACATATACGGCAAGTACCAAAAAGCATAATAATAATAAAGTGGGATTCCTAGAAAATTAGATGGCTTCATTTAAGTGACTTTTCCATATAATTAAGTTTACTCTTAAAAAAAAGAATTTAAAAATACGAATCTTCATACATTTGACACCTGACATCTTGAATGTCTGCCTTGTTAAATAGAGTAAATTCCCCTTTTTGTATGGGCTGGTCAGCATTGTGAGTGTCTATTGTGAGCACTATTCCATGGTGACGTCCTGAGAAAAGATGTCTCAAGGTGTGATCCATGGACTCCCACCAGGGAACCACCTTGGGAGCTCATTAAAAATCAGACCCCTAGGCATCACCCCAGGCCCTCCGAAACAGAATCTTTAGGTGAGACCCAGGGTTCTCCATTCTCCCTGTCCAACTCACTCCTCAGAGGATTCATATACTCAGCTCAAGCCAGAGAGGCCCTACCTCAGGGTTCGTTGGGTGTATTGGAAGCACTATACAGGGATTCATTAAGGAAACATCTTACCTGGCCTGCTATCTTTCTGTGTGCCTATTTGCTGTAGGGCCTCTGTTACTTTCCTCTTATGGTTCCAAACCTTTCTATAGTGTGCTGGCTTTAAACATGCAGGTCAATATGCACAGGATCCTGGGATGGGTGCTGGCCTTTCTGATGTCTCCTTCCCGACCATGGGCCTTATCCCATCTGTTCAGACCAGGGGCTCTGAGCTTGAAGTACAGCCATAGAATTCAGGCACCTGTTTCCAAGAAAGCCACACTGGAGACTAGCCATTTCCTCTCACAGGGCACTCGGGGAGGAGTACTCAGGGCTGAGCACAGGAACATGCTTAGATGTCCAGAAGACAGACTGATAGGTGAGCTTGATGAGAGAAAAAAAATACACATGTTCTTTAAGGCTGCTACTAAAAGGAGCCCTTGGGGTCAGAGAAAATGAGGACACAGGATGTGGAATGTGCTAGAAGATGTGGCTGCTACTTGAATGTGAAGCTGGGTCTCTACCACAGGGACATCTTCTCCCACAGTGATTCGCACTACACAGAGTTTCATCAACTAAATTAGGAGGAAGTCAGAGCAGGATGGTGGCAAGAGACTGACTTCAGAGTCACAGGCTGTGGGTTTGAATCCCATTTCGCATATGTGGCTGTGGGCACATCAGTCAGACTCATGTGGTCTTAGCTGTGAAATGTGACAAAGAATTCCTCATTCCCTGAGCTTTAATGAAGTAATGAATATGAAACAGCTTTGTAAACTGAAGACCATTTTACAAATATTTAATCAGAAATATTCTGTATTATGTACATATTTAAGTAGCTGCTACATCTATCTATAAGGCAGAATGCTAAGAAAAACCCTAGGCTGGGAAAAACTTCAAATATGTTAATTATCTTACATAAATACGCCTATCATATTGTTCAATGTGGAGCTTAAATATCTGCTGTGCTTTTGTACTGTGAGAAAGATATCTTTTAAACAAAAAAGAGCAGTATTTTGACTTTTGCACAACTCATTTAAATTCTCTTACAATATGCTGTTCTTACTTTCTTGATTAAGTGAAAAAGCTGATCAAATCTTCATTTTATTTTCAAAACTCTCTTTAATGTCAATTTCTTAATATCTACTTTACTCCCACAATTTATTAGCTGAAATTGCAAAATGGTGGTGAAAACAGGGACATGCCAGGGAGAGAAGGGGAACAAGTAGGTCCATATAGAAGACAAGGTCTTAGCCCAAACCTAACCTAAAATGCACTCAAGAAAGAAAAGAGGGAAGCTAACTTAGGAAACCTAACTAACCGTTGTCTGGCTTCACATCACTACTTTTAGCTGTTGTTTTTTATTTTAAAGTGGAAATCATGCGAAAAAAAAATTTTTTTTTTTCTAAAGGCAAAGCTAGTTCTTTCAGCAGAGAATTAAAATTAAAAGCAGACGGAGGCCCGGATAACAAGTACCAATAAAAGCTTTAGCTGACATAGCTTCAATTTACAAATCACTGGCTTTTCCTGGCAGAGCTCAGGGGAGGAGGGTGAGGAAGCATCGCCTACACAGCCTGGGTGAGGAAGATATGGAAATCTTTAAAATGAAAGATGCTTTCAACTCCTTATTAAAACACTTGATTTATGGGGACCATGATAAAATGCCAGGAACATCTGAGTATGCTATGCTGTCTCTGGAAACTCTGGGAGCAGCTATGTCCTTATGCCTGCCTTCCTCGTCGTATTTGACTTTGACATGTTTACTTTGTGAGCAGGAGCCCAATCCATGTAGGTACACAAAAAAGATGTGTGGCTTAGCATCTGCGTGTATTTCAATTTCTTTTTATCCAGAGCATTAGGAAGCCCCTGTGAGAGTATTAAAAATAATCTAATAACAAATAAATACTAGGAAGCCCAAGGGATATAGATTGATTTATGGCAAATGATATCTCAAGAAGTTTTTAATGACAAAATTAGGGCTCACAGGAGAGTAGGTACTCTTGGTTTTGTCTGTAAAACCTGGAAGACTACCAATAAAAAGGAACTGATGAAATTGCAGCGTTTAGAGAAAAGAATTGAGAGACATAGTATAGGAAAAGATTTTGTCTCAGCATATTAAACAATGTGAATGAGCACTCAAAGTGGATGATCAACACAGCATGCGTCATTAAAACCAGCAGAAAACCTCCAGGTTAAGAGACCAAGTATCAGCCCATAAGATGCTGCAACTCAGAAGGGCCCATCGTGGGGTGAGAAATATGGAGGCTGTTCCCTCCGTAAGAGCTGCCCTTTCTCCCTTTGATTGTTTTTTGGGAAAGGATTTTTCTACATTCTCACTGGTACAAAACAGAGAATTCATTCTGTCTAGGATGGAATTGAGGGGAGATGGGAAAAGTTATCTTTTCACTTTCTCACCTTTTCCCAGACCCTTCAAGACAAGCCTAACTCTGCTTGTACCAGTTCTTTTAAAACAGTGGAGGCTTTTAAAAGAAACACTCTTTTCTTTCTTAGTTTTGGTGGGTTCCCCTCAGGCGTTTTTGATCTTTTCATCCCAAAGTGACTTAACCACCTCACATGGCTCTCCCTGCTGACGGCTTTAGAAAATGACTTCATCCCCTTGCCCTCCATCCGGCTGCCCATATGACCTCACCTTTGGAACTTGCCTCCAAAGCTTGTCTTCTCTCTTCCTTTTATTATTATTAAAACCCAAACCAAACCAAAACAAAAACCCTTCCCATTTTGTCAACTTCATAGAGCTTTCTGCAATTATCCTTTCCTTGTACCAAATCTTATCTTCTCACTCTAATCTCATTCTTTTATATATTGTTTTGATAAAACATGACACAAAATTTAAAAGGTACAAAAAGGTACGTGGCGAAACTCCAACCTCATTCTCATCCCTGCTTAGCTCCTCTCCTCTCATCCTCCAATCTTGTCTCCTGCCCCAGAAGCAATTATTATTGCCATGTTCTCCCATCTTTTTCCCCCAATTTAAGATGAAAAAAATTGAAAAGGGAACAAGACCCTACATGTAATACATTTTACTCTGCTAGTTTCCTTTTAGTTTCCCTGTCTATTTGAGATATTTCTTTATTTCCTCTGCTTTCATTGATGGGCTTTTCTTTTGGTCCCTCCTTCTCTGAGGTTATATTCCAAGTCTCTTCACCTGGACCTCTCTCAGAACATGAACTAATAACCACGAACTATTTTTGCTTGTGAGAATGCAGAGTCTCACCTCTAAATGCCCAGAAAATAAAAAGATCTAAAAGAAGAAAGCAGAAAAAAAGATGTCCTGTCCGTTTGTTTATGTAATTAATCTATATGAAAAGTGCCTCTTATTCCAAATGTCAGCAGCCACCAGAAGACCCACAGTAAGGAAGCATCATCTAAATGACAATGGTTGTCTCAGAATCACAGCTGGGGAGCGAATTCAAATAGATGGATGGACAGATAGATGGGTAGTTGGATAGAAAGAGCCAGTCAACTGTGAAGTGTTACCAAAGCCCTAAAATCATATTTCATTTGATGGGAACAACAGAAGCCTGATTAATGCATGTGGGAATTTTATTTCAAAGTCATACCAATCTTTATTTCAAGGCCCTGCTTCTTACTCCTCCCTGAGTCCATGTACAACTAGCCAGTTTAAGACGTTAGGGCCCTTACGTGGTTCGTTTATCTTGTGTAATGGATGATCAAAGTAGATAATTGCTGAATATGAAACAGAATTTTTAAGTTGGGACAATTTTATTTTACCTGTCCTTAAAATATTATGCTAGATGGGTAAGCACACAACACTTTGAAGCTGCCTTCTGTTTAAGATATTACTTTTACCAGAAATGTATTGAAAGGAGGCAAAGTGAAGCCACTCTTTGAGAGAAGTGAGTTCAAAGTGGAGGAAGACTGTGTACGCTTAGGTGAAAATAGCCACCACTGGTGAGGTTATAAACTGGGCAACATGATGGCCTCTGGGGGATAATTTCCTTCTGTGATTAAGATTACATTAGTGCTCTGGAGACCAGTGAATAATATCGAATGTCTCTTTTTTTAAAATCTCAGAACTGTGAATGGTAAATACCAGTTTTATATTGACTCATTCTTTTGGTAATTCAAACATTAAAGTCTGGATGGAGTTAGGACTTGGGAAGCAAGGGGATTCTGAGTTTCGTTGAGAGACAGGAAAGCTGTGGATGGTGTAGGATGCCATCAAGGGCCAAATACAGCTTGGATAATCTTGCTAGAAATACTTTGTTTGGGGTTCACAAAAAGAATGCAATCATTTAAAATGTGCTACACAAAACCTTTCAATATCTCTTGAAGACAGACTAATGCAGAACCCAGGTCTTTTTTTTTTCATTTAGAGCTATCTTTCTGAAATACTAACAGTCCATAACGAATTTACAAATCCAGTCTGATGTAAGAGTAACAATTTAGACAACCACCAAATCATTATTTTCTTTGTTACCAAAAATGTGGTTGAAAAGAAGAATGTATTTGAAGAAAGTTGTTTTTAACTCTCCGAAAAGTTAGTACAGTACTATATGGCTGTTTGGCATTCAGGAAATAGTAGATACACTGCTCTGGCTTGAAATTAAGTAATATCTACATTCCATTTTGTCCATCTAAGTAAACCACCATTTTGTAAAACAGGAATATTTAGCAGAGTGGGATGGATAACTAAGGTATAACATTTAAAACAAGAGTGCTAAGCTAACCCACTAGGATGCAACTGTTTTCTTTTATACAAAATTCTTGAAGAGGGTAGAAACTGCAACCAATTTGCCATGAAAGAATTAGAGAGCTAGCTGGGAAAGATGGTATTTGAGCTGTTGGCCAAAAGGAAACAGGTAATCTAGAGGAATATATAGATATGACAGACTTGCAGACCAACTAGGGAGACAGTAACTAGTACATCATACCACTTGAATACAATAATTTTCCATGTAATCATAATCTAAAATGACACCATTGTCAGGAGCTACCAGAAGGAGACAGACGCAGACGGGACAGTCTGGGGCTGGGCAGGAAGGCAGGATCGGGGAGGGGGTGTCACAGGCACCAGCCATCCCTCTGACCATACAGCAAAGCACAACGTGACAAAACATGGAAATAATGCATCCAAGAGAGTCTAGCTGCGGTAGCAGCACCACTGAGAAGCTCTTGCTTGAAGACAGGCTCATTACATTGCAGCATTTTGATCTGGAACCTGATGCTTCTACTCAGTAAAATCTGTATGTTTTGTACATTATCATCCATGAAGTTCTAGAAACCAGGCTTGCATATACCATCCCATACACATACGGCCTAGGAGGAAAAGCCAGGCAACCTGGCACAAGGGAAAACTAACTTGGACCAGGTCAGTTCACACTTAGATATCACACTTTTGTCCAGAGTCCACTCTGAAATCTGAGAGTTAGGCAGGCTTTCCCCTCAAACAATTGGAGAAGTGCCATATGCAAAGTTTGGTACCCATCTCTCCCCTCCATCTCCACCTCCCCCATGAAAAGATCTATTTTGAGCAGCTACATTAGCTTTTAGGATAGTACATATGTTTATTTTTAGAAACCGTGCCAATATTTATAATTCTTAGAGAAATTAAGTAATATAAATTATGAATTAGTATGTGCAGACAATATCTTCAAAGATGATAAAATCAAATGCTTGCGTAGCCCGAGTCTCATTGGCAGCCTGGTCCATGCTGCAGAATGGATGAACCTTGGGGACATTATGCTAAATGAAGTAAGCCCATCACAAAAAGACATATATTGCATGGTTCCACTTACAGGAGTATCTAAAGCAATCAAATTCCTAAAAACAGAAAGCAGAATGATGGTTACCAGGGGCTGCAGGAGGGGGAAATGGGTAGTGGTTGTTTACTGGGTACAGTTTCTGTTCTGCAAGATGAGAAGGTTTTGGAGATCTGTTGTTCAACACTGTCAATGTACTTAAACTCTACCGAACCTGGATACTTAAAAATGGTTAAGATGGTAAATTTTATCTTATGTTTTACCATAATTAAAAAGTGTTTAATCCCCAAATTCCTCAAGCTCAACATGTACTAGAGGTGCCTATAAGTCACAGGCCTGCAAATTCTTTTCTGTAAAGGGGCAAAAAGTAAATATTTTGGCTTTGTAGACCACAGTCTCTAACTATACAGCTCTGGCATGGTATTGTGAAAGCAGCCATAGACGGTAAGTACATGAATGGGTCTGATTGTGTTACAATAAAAACTTTATTTACAAAAACAATTATCTGGTGGGCCTTCGGTGTCTGACCCTTGCAAAAGTATTAGTATCTTAATAAGAGATAAATATTATCAGTCCCTAAATACTAAAGTTTCCTCTACCCAGGAATTATGAAACACTCTTCTTTTTCAGAGAAAAGATTAGAGCAACAGCGACAGGATGAGCTGACTCAGCAGGACCAGGACTTCTGTGCAGTCGGAGGAAACACTACACTGACGACGGGCATGGTAGGCCTGCCCCGCTGTCTATGCTATTTAGAGATGGAATCATAAACACTTAGAGCTCGAAGACGGTGTGGTGACCATCTAACACCTATCTCCCTCAGTGAATGAGAAATTGCCATAGGCTTACCACACCTATCCACGCTGTCCCAGCTGGAGCAGGCAGAGCTGGGAACAGGGTGCAGAGCCATCCCAACTCTGAAGCCACGTTCCTGCCTCCTCTTTCCAAACAGGAGCAGCAGCCACCCATCACCAGCTCCGGGGCAGTTATTGGTTTCATGCATGCTCTTCCACATGGTTTTGGCTTAACCCTGAAACTAATTTTTGCTATTCACCGAGTTCAGGGGGGAAAACCAATAAAGACACATAGAGCCCCAAAGGCCTCATCTCATGAAATTCAGAAGGGAAAGTGAGGGTGTAATTATTTGTTCCCTTCCCAGTTGTACCATGTGGAAATGCATGTTTTTCCTGGGGCATTTAGGCAGCCTAAAGAAACAGCAACCCAAGGAGGGGGAGGTTCAGCAGCTAGATTCAGTTTTCTCAGGGACCACAAAAAAACAGGCGCCCGAGTTCAGTGACCAGAACAAACAAGGCGCACACACCAAAGACTGAGACTGACAGGTGGAAACAGAGAGTTATAAAACAGGTAGGTTAATAGGGTGTTAGCTGTACAACAGAACTCTCACTTCCCCCATAGAATTTTGGGACTAGCAGAGATGGAAGAGATAACAGGTCTCCTTATAGGCACTGCTTAGATACCCATTCAGCGCTGGTCTGCTGTACAGACCCAAACCTGACATTCTCCACACTCACTCAACCAACTCGCTGGGGGGGTCTTGGCCTGCCCTTGGCCCTGAACCAAAGCAGAGCATTGGGTTAAACCAGAAAGCTGGATGGTCTAGGCAGAAAAGAAAGGCCTTTATCACTGAATGGGGAGATGGCTGACTAGTGATAACCCTGCACTACTTGGCATCTCCAGCTCCCAGGGGACTTGCCCTCAATTGCTGAAAGAGCCCGACCTCTGACAGAGACCAATGATTTCAGCAGTAATTAATGATACTGTCAAATTAATTAACCCAGGTCTTTGTCCACAGGAAAAAAACCCTCTAATGTCAATACTGCTGTTTACTAGTCCTTGACCAAGCTCTATAGACCCAAACCTTCAGGTGGGACATAGGGACACCACTGACTGATGATCCTAATAAAGCCCCACATATTAAGCCACCACCCTTCGTTAATAAAATTCACAGTAACATATCCTTTGACAATATGACTTTAGTGAATTAACAGCTTTCCAAAATCTGAGACTATTTTGAATAGATACAAGCCTTAGAATACCTGTGTGTGCCATTCACATTTCCTACAATACCTTTTAGATACCCTTTTGCAGTATGGCAATGAAACACTAGACAAATGCCATTTAATAAACGGCCCTCATTAAATTGCCGGTTCCCTTGTCCTTGTCTATAAGGACTCCGACTCATACAAATGCGCACATATACATTTCTTTCTTTAGAGGATTCAGAACTATTTGCTTACACCTAACACAGCTTTTATTCCATTTAGAATAATTACCCTCCATCCCCTTTCTGACTTTCAAGAAAAACAAGACACTTAATTGACCACAAGAGGACTCTCTCAAGGGCATCGGGCTACAAAAGCTCTTCTGTGAGCTCACAACTTGGGCTGATGTAATCGGCTACAAGGAGCTGACTTCTATTTTTAAATCATCCCCTTTTACTCTGCTTTCAAAGAGCACATATATCACACATTGTAACTGCTCATAAAATATTTTGCTGTGTAGTGTCCTGGCCATTCCCCTCCTGGGGTGAATCACACTGTTAGGAGGGGCCTCCCACAGCACCCAGCCACCCAGTCCTGCTCACTGAAATTCTGCCACCATTTCCTATTCTTTGGTCTCCGGGAGAATAGCTACATATGGGCACACTCTCCAGGTGTCTTGTTTATCATGGAAATTTTGACGAAGAAGAGATGACTAGCAGGGTCCTTCCTCAGAGATGGGATCAAGCTTTTCCACCTCTTTGTATTTCTATCCCCTATACAGGCACTTCTAAATGCTTATTAATGTTGCTGCTGAGAGCTCTGTCATCAGGCCTATGTGCTTCAAAGATGCCAGAATGGAAACAGATTATTTGCTGTGTTTAATTTGAAGTTTTTCATACATCATTTCAGTCATGCTCACTGTGTGTCATTAAAAAAGTTTCGTAGCATTTTGAAAGCCCTATGGAAAAAACCTTGGTTGGAGGTGAAAGTACACTTGATCTTGCTTAATATTTATTTGTACTTATTCTGCTCATTTCTAAAAAGAACGAAGAGCTCTCTGATTAAAGTGCTGCTTTTACAGAGTCTGGCAGAGGTCAGAACAATACATTTCCCCATTCTCCTTCCCTCCTCATTTCGTGAACAGCCCATGTCTCATCTGGGTTTGTTCCCCCCGCAACCTCCCAGCCTTCAGGCTTGGGTCCCTCCGATCCCTTCTCCACACTAAGGTCTGAGTGAGCTGGTGAGAACACAGGTGGCTCATGTTCCTGCCCTTCTCAATACCCCTCCGTGGCCCCAGCTGCTGAGGGGATGTCCCTGTGGCCCTGCTTTCCTTTCTGGCACCATCTTCCCACACCCACTTTGCCTTCTGTGCTCTGTTTATAAGGACCTCTCAGGTCCTTAAAAGTGTCCTGCTTGCTTTCACCTCCAGCCTCTGTCTACGTTGCTTCCTCAGTCAGGAACTCTTCCTACTCCTCCCCCCAGCTCCCTCCTAGTCATTCTTCTTGTCTTATTCAGAAGCTGCCTCCCCTGGGAAGCCCTCCTAGGTGTGCCTGTACACTGCCTGCTACTTTATCCAAGGTTTCCTCAGACTGCACCATGTTGACGTGCTCTGTCCCCAGGTGACTACACATGGGGGGAGGGCAGTGATCATGTCTGCTTATTCATGACTATGTCCTACAGCATGTGGACTAGCACGCAGTGGGGCTTCAATATCACTTGTGGGATGAAGGAATAAATGAATGAATGCATACTAGGACTGCAACCAGGGGATCACACCAATGAGGTATGAGTTAGAATTTTGTCTCTTCAGAGGATATGGACTCAAAGAACAGAACTTACAGCAAAACACTACTTTAGTTCAGGATTCATCAGCTGGCATGTGAAGGAGGCAGCTGGCTTGGAGACTGTAATTCCCCTCCCACAGTGACTCCTAAGGAGCCACCCACAACTGGACCCCTCTTTCCTGAGGATTCAGACATGCTTTTCTGTAACACACTTTGAAGAGATAAATGGAGACTCTGTTCAAAATGGAATCTCATTGGGACAAAACACTAAAGCTCACTCAGAGTGAAATTTCACATTACAAACTTCAAGTGAACAGCAAACTCCACAATTTAAATTCATTCCAAAGAGGGCAGCAAGCCACAAATTAGTAATGCTACTTCTTACCTGCAAAACTACACATCAATTTCCAAAACATAAGGTCAGTTGCATGTGGCAGGAATGCCCTAGAGGTCTGAGAAACCCTGGGTTTGGCACTTCCAACTAAATAGCTGGAATTTGGCCATCTGATATAAATGCTAACTTGAGGCCAGGCATCAGGCTGGCTCTAGGGTTATGGCAGCGCGGAGAACCAGTCTGGTCCCTGTCCTTGTGGGGAGTCCAGCCTAATAATCAAACACAGACTTCAATACAAACTTCTTCAAGAAAAAATTCTCTCCCTAAATTCTAGGTACACCATGTTCAGCTATTAAATTAAATCCACCACACATGGGATTGTGGAGTAAGGCATCATGTCAGCTACTTCCGCATGGTAAAGGATTTTTTTTTAAAACCATATTTTCCACAAATCAACAGATTGATGACACTAAAGAGAGGGTAATGTTTCAACATTCAAACCAAATGACGAAGGGCTTGGTTTTTATTTCATCCTTACACAGCTAGTAACCACCCTCTAAAACAAAACCAAAATAAACACATTTCTGTGTGAAATTCTCCTGCCTTTCAGAATAATCATATGTTTACTTTTATTATCTGGCACACAGAAGGTGCCAGATAAATGCTTGTTGAAGTAATAAATCACAGGAGAGGTATCACTATGAAAATGCCACTGTCAATTTTAGGTGTGCTCTTCAACTTCATTTTTTTTCTCTTAGGGAAAAATATGCATTTTTTTCTAGGATTCTGATTTTCATTTTGGGCTAGTTACTTAATACAGATATACTTTTCTTCATTATAAAATAAAGTCTGTCTTGATTATTGTGAGACTTAAAAGAGGCAGTAGATATAAAGTGATTGGCTCTATGCCCTGCAGATAATATTTGCTTTTTCTTTCTTTTCTCTTTTTTTCCTCTCTACTCCATCCTCTTCTAACCCCCAAATAAAGCATCAAAGACAAACCAAATTACTGGTGTGATTAGGAAGTCGGGAAATTTTCAAATGCAGACTGAGATCACCAACATCTAGCTCTCAACCCTTGAAAAGTTTTATTTACCATTTTGTGGCCTTGATTTTTTCTTTTATAAAAAGAGTGAATTTCACTAGTCCATCTTTAAGGGGCTTTTCAGTTCTGATTTTCTTTGAACTCAGAAACCTGTCTCACAGAGAAGTTAGATTCTATTAACACATTAAGGTCATCTGCAATCAGAAATAAAATGGCTTCTGATTCCCTTTATAAAGAGGGATTCTAGATTACAAATGAAAATAAAACTTGACTTCTAAAAGAATTTGTCAGTCTAATACATAGGCCAATAATTGGTGACCCTATTCTTAAGCAACAGAAGGTCTCTCCTTCTTCCCCATGGCACACATCCCCTCCCCCGCTGCCCGTGCATCCAACATCCCACACATCTAACCTGTACCCCGGGGGCGGCTTCCCATTCCCAGCACTGCAACCATGTACTTCAAAAGAACTCTAGGGCTTTTACACAGTATCACTAATTACAAATGGAACATTTGAAATGCGTAAGTCAATTGACACAATCTTACGTCAAACCTAACATTTGCTTGATTTTTTTTCTTTCACACCCTGAAATATATCCAAGCGGAGCTGAACAAAGAACTACCAAGATTGTACACAACAAAAATCTCTCTGCGTTTTCATAAATACTTAGTATATGACTGCCACCTGGTGGTCGGCTGTATTCTGGTATGAGCAAATAGCCAAGCAGCTAAACGGATGTGAGATGATTAAAAAACCAACCGAACGTTGTTCCTCTGCGGCTCACCAGTTAATTTGGGGAAATTTAAGAGCATACCCATCTTCTCAGCTATTTCCCTCAGACAAATTTCTGAAGAGGACTACTGCATTTTATTTAATCCTGCACCTAACCCCCAGTGCTCCTGAACCACTTCACAAAACAAAAGGAGCATTTTCTATTAATTTTACATTCATTAGCAATCAAAAGACTCCCGCAGTCAACTATTCTCACCTTCCAGTTTCATTTGAGTTAATCTCGATTTTTAGTTATGCGTGAAAAAGCATTTAAAAGTGACAACCTTACAAAAAGTGCACATTATGTGAAAATCTGACTCAATTAGAACCAGTTACCAAATCCCAGCAATTTCCAGCTGTCTCTTCTATCTTATCCTTAGAGAATTATATATCACATTAATTGGTATTCTGTCACACAAAAAGACACCAGTAATGATTAATTGTATCCTCAGTGCTTTTGAGTTATTTCTACACTGGACGGATTCAAATCACACCTCATTACCTTCCAGTAGGTACCCCTTTTGGCAACCCTCATGAAATATCCTACCTTCCTGAACTTCTCCATTTGCTTATAGAGGTCTGGATCAAGCTCCTGTGACACATCCTTCATCCATAGTAATGCCCCTCTGTATTCAGTCCGGCACTGCTCCATGCGGTTCACTGTCAGCCAAGTGTCTGAGATGGCCCGGTGCCGAAAAGTCTCCACTTCTTGGTGAAATCGACACAAAGGATTTCGCAAGGCCAACCTAGACAAGAGGATAAAGCCGTGATCTTGAAACTAAGCAGGCGAGCAGTTTGAATCTTTGCTAGTTTACCAACCTTAAACTCATGAGCCTAGAACAGGGCCTGGAACATAGTGATGCTGTAGAAATATCTGATGCATTATAAATCGAAATGCTGTGAACTGATGAGTCAACCAGAGATGACTGCCCATGTCCTGAACCCTTAGATGACTTTTACTTAATGGTACCCCTGGGAAGTATCTCCACCAGAATCCCTGGGGGTGGTCTCATACCTGGGCAAAGAGTACTTGTTTGAAGCTGATACCAGTACTGTTAATGGAGGAAGCTGGCATAACCATTTCCCATTTCTACCCTTCGCCACTCCCTGCCTTCTGCTCCTCTGAAGCCTGGCCCTCTGAGGAGGGAGGGACATTCATGGCATTAGGGTCTTCCTGGCTAGGCTTTGGATTCCTCCCCAAAGGCCAGGGCATCTGCTGCTGGCTCCAACAGTCACCGAGAAGGAAGCATGAGCAGAAGCATTTTGCGATGGTCTAGGAAGGGGAAGAAGGACATTTATGGATGCTCCACTGTGTCAGGAATTTTCAGGTAGGTTATGTGATGGGATCCTTATAAAAAACAAAACTTAAGGATACTAAACCAGAAATGAATGTATATTATACAATGAAAGGGATATAAAATAATTATATTAGCTATAATATACCATCATTTAATCATCAAAATAATGTTTGAGGCATATCCAATTTTGGATAAAATATTTACTTCAGGGGGCTAAAATACTTTTTCCATCTTTCTGCCAAAAATGAGTCCTGTCAGAAGTATTACACTTTTAAAATTCAATGGTCTCCATGAAATTGTGCAGCATAGTTTCAAAAAATAAAAATGGGTGTTTATATTCCAATATTAATGCAAACTTATTAAGCTAAAGGAACAATGGTGTTAGTGAACTGAAGTCAGCTCTGGGAGGTTCCATCAATGTCTGCAATGTATATATGGTAAAATTACAGATGTGGCAATAAACTGCTTACAATAAAATCCCTTTTACTATTTTCTTAGTTTTCCTCTTGTCTAAAAAGTACTGTTTTAAAATATTTTAGAGGTTTCTCTAACAACAGCTTGCTGTCATCATCCTACCTTTGGTGTCACACATGTTGCTTTCAAAGACCTACTATTGTGCCATAAAGTTGGCTTGTGTTCTGTCACCACTGGATTAAATTAACACTCACCTTTCATCAAACTGAATGAGCAGCTGTAGGAATGACTACCAAATAAATCAATAACATAAATGCCAATGTGAAGATTTGTAAAATTGAACACTTCTACTTAAAGAGAGAGAGAGTCCTTGGCTGTCCCCCTAAGGAACCCGCTCATTTCTGGGCTCCTTTCTCACTTCCCTTGGACTTTGCTTATTTTCCTGAACTGGCTGGAAGGAAGTCTTGTGAATAAAATATTTTCAATGTCTTTGACTGTAATAAAGTTTGACAGAAACTTTTCAAGATGGAATGACATGATAATAAATGTTAAGAGCTTGAAGAAAAGAAAAAGGCAAATAAAATCACCTCATTTTTTTCTGTAACTCACTTCATATAAAATCAGAAAGGTGAAAAACCTGTTCACTTATGGTATCCGGGACTGTGGCTAGACCAAGGAAAAACTTAGTAACTGAGAACATCAAACATCAGAGGAAGATTGGCTCTTATTATTCATTCATGAGTATCACCCAAAGGGAATAATTAATGAAGTACCCAACAGTCTGCTCCAAAGACCTTCATCCTTTGTTAGGAAAAGGGGGAAGTGACCCAAGTAGTGGATAGTTGGGCTCATGTTAAATATATCATAGCATGCCCAGATAATGGAACACTACACTGTGGTGGTTTAAAAAAAGCTATATATATGGACATCAGGTTTTAGGGTTATTATATAAAAATTTTATTTGCTAAATGTAAACAAAACTCTACAGAAACTGTAGGATATGATGCTGTTTCTATCAAAAATATACTCTGGCATTTTCCAAATGATGGCCCTTCAAGGTTTGAGAATTCATCTTTGTGAGAGCTTTATGTCATGTCATCCTCCTATGTTCATGCGCAGGAGGACTGGTTTGGATGTCATGTGCCTGGTGAGCAGCTGAGAACAATGAAACCAGAGCTGTCTTGCAGGAGGCCACCTTCCAAATTCTAAAGCTGTCCAAGCTGCATTATATCATGGATATAGTACAGTTTGCTGTTTTACAGTAATGATGCTTTCAAGTATTATTTGCACTGTTTTTCTTTATTTCTTTTACTGTTTCTGTGTGTCTCTAAGGTTAGATTATATACAATGTCAAGGTACCCTATGTGTCCTTTATGAGGTCGTTTGGTACACAGCTCTGCAAGGGCATATAACTGTATCGCCATGTTATAAACTAATTGTACGATCAGTGCTGGTAACTCTTGCAGCAACTATGTTCAGGGATTTGGCTTTGCTTCCCAGGGATGGGTGGAAGTTTTGGCAGACAAGTAGGTATGAGAACTTTTCTCATTGAAATCAGTGAGAATTATGTTTAACATGAGAATTTACTCTATGAAAGTTTTTCAAGACCCAATTATCCTTGTAAGGCTGGGGAAAGTGTATATGCATAGAGGATATCTCTATGCATATACACATGAAAGGTCCTCTCTCTCTTTCAAGGGGTTAAAAGTAGGTCATCTCTCCTAGTAACATTTTAGCTGTTTCTAACTTTCTTTTGATTGGTCTCTGTTTTTAAAATTTTTTCTAGCATGAGTATGTATTTTTTTTTCAGAGAAAAAACAACTTTAAATAAGACTAAAAGGTGTAATTCAAGATTACAGACATTTTCCTTCAAAAACAGGGTTGCAGAACTATTGGGAAGGTCTTATTCAACTATGAAAGCTGGCATTGGCCACAAAGTCAGAGTCTGAATGTTATTAGGAAGAACCAAAATGCCTAGGAGTGGCACCACCGAAAAACTGACACATTGGTCTCTTTTACCTTAATTTTCATAGGAACACCTATGTAACAGGCCAGTGGCCTACACTTGGCTTGCAGGGAGAGAAAGCAGTAAGGTTAAACTAATTAATAAGGGAAGAAAATGTTGGACAATATGAGTTAAGTGAAATTTTTATAGCCTGCATATTTTTGGAAACTACCTACAAGCCTTATTTAGGTATAATCCTACCTAACATTAGTGAGTAACATTTTGGAGGCTTGTCACTTAGCGGAGGAGGACAGAAGAAATGTCACTTTGCTCAGGCACAAAATGCAGGTGCTCCAGCTTATTCTACAGGACCATAAAAATGAGTCATGGTAGTGTTAAAAGAATGTCACTAATTTGCCACAGTTTTCTCTGCACCAGAGCTTCCTGAACTTGAATGTGCATGGAAACCCACTGGGGAGCTCATTAAAATGCAGGTTTGGATTATGCATTTCTGGGGTGGGGCCTGGATTCTGCATTTCTCAGAAACTTCCAGATGATGCTGACATTGCTGTCCAGGGCCGGAGGAGAACGGTTCAGGGCATCATGAACACTACCTCTCTAAAGTTAACTGGCCCACGGAGAGCAGAGAGGGAACCCTTCCACCTGGTCTCATAAGGCCCCTGCTTTCATCAGCTGCTGTAAAGGGACAGACAGGCTGTTGTGAGCATCTCTGAAGGTCAAATACAAGCAAAGGACAGCACTCACAGTAACTGGCATACAAAAGGCCTCCTATAGACCAGGGAGATATGAAAAAAAATGAGAAATTAATAGGGAGGAAAAAAATCATACATGTGTCTTCCTCAGAAGGCTAAGCACAAACAGACTAAAGAGCGCCTTGGCCTCAGTGAAGAGCCTTCTAAGGAATGCAGGAGAGCCCCCTTCATGAGTGAGTGGGTCCCAGATTCTCCGCCGATCCCCCAAATAGACACACAGTGAAGCCCACACACCTTTGCTGGGAAGAAAAGCAGAGGGCCTTTCCCGCGGCTTGCATCATCTTCCCTGCTCTGGTTTTATCTTGGAAGCCTTGGGATCGGAGGAATTTTCCCAGTTCGTTTTCTTCTTGAGACAAGACTGAGGAAGAAAAGACCCAAAGGAGCCGTGAACAACAAGCATCTTTATTAAAGAGATGGGAGAGACAAGCCACAAGGTCCCCCCTCTCCTGGAGGCACAGGCAAGACGGGACTGAATCCAAGTGGCAAGTGACAAGGTGAGCATCTCCCCACACCCCACATTAACTTCCATGCTGTTCTTCCATTTACAAAGATGGGAGACCAAATTCACTTGAGTACATCTGTCAGGGCGTTTGATGTCCTGTAATCAGAACCAGAAAATGACCTCTGTGCTGAAAAGCAAGCCGAAGATGTGCGGCTTCCAAATGAAATTAAAAAGTTAGCTTTGGCAAGTAGGACTGTGGGAATCTTGTAACTGCCTGTAATGTAGGGTCAGATTCCTCCTATTATTCTCGCTGACTTTTTGATCTCTTCTTTCTGAGTTACCTTCTACTTGACTGTAAAACAATTCAAATATCTTATGCCTGACAGGGTTTTGGTGGGAGGTGGGGGTGGGGGTGGGGATTGAGAGTGGGTAAGTAACTGGGTTGGTGACTTAGATTTTCTAAAATGCAGAGCTGAAACAAAATCTGAATTGGTTATGCCTAATCTTGGCCTTATTTTTAAAGACAACCTCAGATGGCACTTGCAGTGATGCGGTGACTGTACAAGCTGTCTGCAGACTGATTTGGCAGTTAACATAAAAACCCTAGGGCTATATGCATCTTTTGACGTTGCACTTCTATTGCAGTGCATCCTAAGGAACTAGTAAAATGGGCACAAAGATGTATACACAAAGAAAATCATTTATAATAACAAAACTCTCTTGCTCTCTACTGGGGAAAGATTTAATAAAATAGATGATGATCTACATGACGGAACAGTGGGCTGTTATACAGCCACAGATCCCAAATACACATTCACCAACAGCTGAGCAAAGAGCGACACTGCTTTTTTTGTCTAAACATAGCACTTCGGATGGATGTAGCTTGACTACTGTTCTTATTTCACATTTCTTTATTGATGCATTTACACAGCATGTGCTCTAAAAATGCTTTCTAAATGCTACTGGGATGCCTGTGCGTTTTCATAAACAACCCAGAATTCTTTCAGAAGGCATCCTGTTTCCCACAACTTCTCCAACAGAAGCTGCAGAATGTTAGCCAGGAACCACGCATCCAAAGAAGAAGGTTCAGCTTGCTAACTTGTGACTGCAGCTCATGCCAAACATTTCAGTGCAAGATGCGTTTAGAAGCCAGTCTTCTTGAGAGGTAAATGACTACCCTCCTTCCTCTTCTATCCAGTTCAACTGGTCAAAGTCTTGCTGAAAGGCTACTTTCTCTGTGAGGTAGTCGATCCCTGTTTCCTCTATGATAGCAGTGCCTTCCCAGCATCTGAAATTACAGAGTTAATGGCTGCATACGTGTCTATCTGTCCCATAAGACTCTCAGATTTCTCAGGACAGGGACCTCATCCAAACTTTGGCTTCCCAAGGCTGAGCATAAAGGTTTATTCAGGGTACTAATTAAATACATATAAAATTGAACCAACTATCCTTTTTGCCTTGTTATCCCTGCACATTTAATTTTACGTTAAATGCTTACTTGATATTTATGCCGTGAATCTATGCAGTTCTAAAAAAATACCTGTAAGTTTTGTTTTTTTAGTACTTCCCATTCTTTCTCCTCTGCACTTACTAATATGGGACTTCACTCAACATGATTCTCATTATGGAGAGAACTTTCACATTTTTGTTCATAATAGCATGAAGGTACTCTCACTTTTTTTTACCTTGAAGCCTCAAGTCACATACAAATGAACACATTTAACTTAGGGCTAGAAAGACACCAATTTGTGGTGCCTGAATAATTATGTGTTTGGTGAAATGCACTCTTCCCTAATTAAACCTGAGTAGGCTGAAGTATTAGAAAACTCAGTTTTGGTTATTTTTCCCACTTCGAGGAGTAAGCTTGGGGTGATAAACTGGTTTCACGTTAAAAGGTGGATGTGGAGTAATTGGCAGTGCTGCTCAGAAGGTAGTGGAAAAAGTTTGAACCATATCAGGCTCCAGGCTGGATTACTTAGTGATGACTGTCATTTTCCAAGTATGAATATTCATTCCTTAATTATAGTGACAAAATTAAAATACTGAAATTAATTGATATAAGTCTAAAATTCAAGTGCAATACAGGTGTCAGATAACCCAACAGTTTCTACTTAAAACATTTCACTCACCTGGGACTCAAGAATTCAAAGATAAATAAAAACCTTTTCATATTTAATTGCTGATTAGATTTTCAGACGTGCTCTAAAAAAGCAACTCAAGAACTATGCAACCAATTAGCCTGGCAGCATTAATTCACTGAGCACAGATTTGTGGATGATCGAATATACACTGGGCATTGTTCTTGTCGCTGGGAATATAGAGATGGACAAGACACATGAGGGTCCTGCTTTTACAGAGCTTGTGCTCAAGCAGCAGGAGATAGAAAATAAAAAAGCATGTAATCATGAACTCAAAACACAAAAAGAAAAGTACCAGATAGAGCAACAAAGGAGGGAGACGAAGATACTGATGAGCAGCTGCTAAAGCTGGGTGGTCAGGGGAGGCACCTGGGACAGTTGACCATTCAGCTGGGCTCTGAATGACAAGAAGGGGAGGTGATTAGGGCAGGGACATTCCAGATACAGGAAACAGTGAGTGAGAAGGCCTCCGGTCACACGACTGGTAAGGAGGTGAGCTGGGCCAGCTCCCATAGGAACTCAAACACCTTGGTCTATGGGAATTTGGATCTTACTTTAAGTGCTATTGGAGGATTTTAGCAGAGGAACAATATGATCCAATGTGCATTTCCCCAAACTTCATATTTTACAATAATTTTAGGCTTATAGAAAACCTGCAAATAGAATCCCGAGTTCCTCCATACTTCCTTAGTTTCCCCTAGTGTTAACATCTTACATAACCACAATTACCAAAAGTAGGAAATGAACACTGGCATATTACTATTAACTAAACCATGACCTTATTTGAATTTTACTAGTTTCCCATTAATGTCCTTTCTCTGTTCCAGGATTTGACATTGCACTGAGCTGTCTCCTTCTGTCTGGGATGGTCCCTTTCTCATCTGTCTTGTCTTTCATGCCTGGACACCTTTTAAGAATATTGGTCAGGTATTTTGCAGAATGTCCCTCAATTTGGGTTTGTCTGATTTCTCACAATTTGATGGGGTTACAGACTTTTGGGAAGGACACCCCAGAGGTGAAGCACCCTTCTCAGTCCCTGGTATCAGGGCTACAACAAGACCAACCCACATTACTACTGGGGATTGTAATCCTCGTCACCTGGCTCAGGTGGAGTCTGCTGGGTTTCTCCACTGTAAAATTATGATTTTTTTCCTTTTTTTATTGAGGTAGCATTGATATACAATGATTTTTTTCCTCCTGTAAGTATTAAAAATCTTGGGGGGAAATACACAAGAGTATGCAAATTTCTAGTTTCTCCTTAAACTTTTGCTCACTTTCAGTGATTGTCATCATGCTTACCTTGATGTTTGCTTAATGGTGATTTTGTGGTTCCCTCATTTCCTATATTTATTAATTGGAACTATTGTATAAGGAAGAGCTGTCTCCTCTCCCCATTTGTTTATTTCCATGTAGACTGAATGGATATTTATTTTACTTTGGGTTATAATCAAATACTATCATAATTTATTTTGTTGCTGAAATTGTCCCAGCTTTGATCATTGGGAGAGCCTCTGACTACAGTGTAAACAATGGGCTGGAGGAGGTAAAAGTGGAGATGGGGTCATCAGTTAGGAAGCTGATTAGAGATCAGGTAAGAGAGTGATGGTAGTGGCACAAACTAAGGTGGTGGCAGAGAAAGGAGAATCTGAGAGCTATGTTCAGGTGACAAAATGGACCAGCATTTATGACAGACTGGATGTGGGATGAGTGTTATATGTTCTAACTTTCTCATAACTCAAGACTATGAAGTCATAGCTCTGGAGAGGTCCTAGCTCAAATACTTAGTAAATAGTAACATAGGTAATTCACATAATTCTGCTTCTAAATCCTAGGATTTTATATTTAAAATAGTCTAAATAAAAGATTATTAATGAAGAAGTAATAATTTAAAATTTGTGATTATTGCAAAGGGGTTTGGCAGCAGTCAGAAACAGAAAAACTTCTTTTTCTAGTCTCAGAAATACAGAAGTTATACTATTGAATCATGTACAAATGGAAATTTAAAAACATGCTAACACACAATGTCATTTACCATTTCAGAGGTAACTTTGTTGGTAATGATTTTAAGACACAATGACCATAAGAAAATTTTGTTCCCTAATAACCCAAAAACCAACATAGAAATGTTCATGACGTGCTGTCAACAAAATACAGTCAATTAATTAACTAGATTTCTCCATTTGGTTATTTAAGAGAAACAAAATCGGATATAAGACAGCCAGGGCAATCAAATCAAAACAACCCAAAAGTTAAAAATCCCATTATATAAAACAGAAAAATTTCACAAAACCATACAAAATTCTTGTTGTGGTATCTGCACTGGAGACAAACAGTCTATATAAGGGATTTCTGATAAAATTATTAGAGACCTTTCTGTCTATCCCAATTAAAGAGCAAAGACAGACATTCCCAAAATAGTAGTTTCTTTGTCTTACTTTCTAAACATATGAAATAATACAATAAGGCAAAATACCCTACTTCTTACTATCTATCTGGTCAATATGCATACTTATGGCATACTTACAACATATTCTCTTTTGATAGAGTACAATTGCTTTAGACAAGTCCAAACAGGTTCTCTGAATCGAGTGAAATAGCTATAATGAAAATATAAACAAATGCTAAATAAAACAGTGTAATGAAAAATTACATTAAATAAAACCACAGTATTTGATTTCCCCATTAAAAACAAGATCAAATACCTATTTGTGCTTGATATTATATGATGTACTATACAGAAATAGTGACCAAAGCCTTTAAATATGTTATTATTCTGTAGTTATTGGAATTTGCCATCTCTATGACAAAAATTAAGGTCTGCAGAGCAATGATTTCCTCCAGATTATTGAAATAATAGTTGAAAACCAGAAATCCTAAATGGAGGGCCCAATTAGAGGACTTGGTAAACCAGAGACCCAATATTCATTCATAATCTAATTTATTTCACTTACCACTTGCTCTCTCCCTTTTTTTAAATGGGGGATCTGTCAATTAAACCTTATAGTTACAACACACATTAGTTCATTTTATGATCCTAATGTATTTTGTGGCATGCTTAAATAACCCTTCAGAAAGCAAACAAAAATCAATCAGCTGAATGTTCTTTTTAGAAGACATCTGGTAAAATGGAGTTTAGCTGGTAACCCCTATCACTCCTTCTTTTCCCAATTATTTCAGAAAATATACAGAGGAGAAACTTAATGTCACGCCAAGGCCATAACAGAGAAAAGTAAGGGAAAAGCAGGTGGGCTCTACTGGGAAGAATCTAACTAGATTTTAATTTGTGGTAATCCCAATCTTCACTTCAGAAACTGAGAAAAGCTCAAAACAAGAAAGAACAGGTATTTCACACTGTCTCCATCCTCTGTCCACTGCCTCAGAGAACAGGACTAGTATCAATTTGAAAACCTGGTAGACAAACATTCTGTCTCTGATGAGCCACCCAGTGAGACAGGGCAAGGCTTCCCCTCTCTCTCTGCCTGTTCCTTGGCCCTGGTGATGTAGCAGTTAATGTCCTGGTATTAGAGAGCACTTCACTTTTGAGTCAAAACAGATGATCGGCTCCATAATAAACAGGGCCAAATTATATAAGAAAAATGAATGCACACATATATACTTGAAAGATTGGAAACCCTATCCAGGAATGCTCAATATGATAACATGTGGTCATGAAGAATATAAATTTTACTAAATCTCATTTCAACACACTGCATCCTCTATCTGTTTAGTAAAGAAAAAATAAATTTACTATAAAATAAAACAGAAAACATCAGTCTGACTCTGTTTCTTAACAAATGCTTGCTATCAGTATTCTGAGTCACAAAACACCAACACATACGAATTCTTGACTGTAAAAGCAAGGAAATCTAAAAGTGTCTCAGGAGCTGTTCTGTTACTCGTTTTTTAAAAACTGAGGTATAAATTAAATGTAATAAAATATACACATCTGGAGTATTCAGTTCTGTGAGTCTGACAATTATATATACTTGTGCAACCACACGCAAATGAGAAACATTTTTACCAACTAGTCAGTTTGCTCTGCTGTCATTACATGTTAGTTTTTTTTGTTCTTATACTTAAGAGCCATTTTTGAGAAAATGATTTCATTAACAAGCAGTTTCGGCAAATATTTAAACTGAGTGCAACATTTCTATATTAACTTCCCAACAGACTGCAATAGCATCTGACTATTATAGCATGGTACACAAGCTTTCTGTGCCAGTGGAACAAAAGTTCTTGTTTAATAAGCTGGCCTTTTATGGACAACCTAGTGTAAGTACACATTAAAATAGTTTGCACATCCCTCACAAAGGTTTCATTGATGGGATGCATTCTCTCTGTAAATACCAACAGCAGTATTAATATTTCTGCAACAGAAACCTTTATCATGTGAAAGATTATTAGTCACAGCTAAGTACTTTGGACAATGTGTGCCCAGAATAACAGCTATTTTGATTAAAGTACAATTGGTTCAGTAAAAACTCTGCTACAAGAGCCTCAATATAAATATAAAATTACTGTATTGTATTTAATATACTAATAATGAGCACATTAAATTTCTTTTTGAATAATGCTTGCATTTCCTAGGTGGCTAAGGAGGAAAAAACAAAGCTATAAAATGTGAAAAGCATATGCAACTTATAATCACTGGAACCCTATTTAGAACACTAACATCAGGATGGATGCTTCCTGGTTCTACCATTCTCCACTGCAGCAACCTCCATTAGCACGTTCCGGTCAAACCCAGCTTCTGTCTGAACAACTCTAACGACAGGAGAATGGGTTGGGAACTAACATTAACTGCACAGACATGCCCACTTACTACTTCTTGAATGTGTTCTGTGTATCTGGCTGAGGATACAATGGTGGGTGAGGCTGACATGGAATTTGCCCTCCTGGTGGAGGGAAGGCAGGTAAACAAACGAACACTTGAGATAATTCCATGTGAGATGAGTAGTATGAAGGGTGGCCCTAGGTCTGGTTTTATCCTCAGATGCATAGAATGAATTACCCCTCTTCCACATGACAGATCTTCCTGTACAATTGATGATGAACATACTTCCCCCTAAGCTTCTCTGTTCCAGTATAACCATGGTTTCCGACATCCAGGCCACCCTTTCTTGGAAAGCTTTTTGAAAACTTGGGCCTTTTATTTTCATTCTATTAAATGTTCACTCATTAACTTTAGCTTACATATTAAATTTAGAGATCTATATGAATCCTTATCAGATCATGTAACATTTTCCTCTCAGTGCCTTATTATTCACCCAATGTGGCAAGTATGCTTTTTAAATTTTAATCTAAACTATTGGCAAAATGTCCAACAAGACAGGGAATTAGAGAGCTTTTTCCCAGTTACATTAGCATTTGAGGATTAACCAGGTAGGAAGTTAGCTTACTGCATCATTAACTAGTCTGACTAAATATCTGCTCAGTTTACTCATTCTAGAGTTTTCCAGGGTTCATTACCTAGCCAATTACACTCTACTTTCCAGGATCTTTTGCTGTCACCCTTTTGCTTTTTTAAATGAAACATCTGCCTGATGCTAATGTGGATATCACTAGTGGTGGCTGTTGGATTACATTATTTTTTCAACACATATGCATTGAAAATTTACTATATGCCATGAATTCCAGTAAGTGCTTGAAAAATAAGTTAACTGAGGCATACTGGTGGTTGCCTGACAATTTGTAGGTTTTCAAAAAAAAATGCTGGGATTGAATTGATCTGACCCTAGATTTTCCTCATAAACTAGTTGACTGAAATGTATTTGCAAATAGAAAGCACACCTACACTTGCCCAGGTGGGTGCACTCTAGGACCATGAGCCTTGCAAGGTGGCTGTGCTGGGACTGAGAGCAGTGAAGTGCTCACCTCCAGCTTGGCATCCAGGTCTGCATCAGAGGCGACGACATGCTCATCTTCCTTCTTCCCTGTGGCTTTAATAAAGGCTTGCTTTGTTTCCCAATATTTCTGCTGCATCTTATTTACAACTGACTTGTCTTGAGCACACCGATCCTGTAAGTCCCAAGGATAACTGCTAAAAAAACATTTGAAGAGCTATTTTATCCTTGACTTTCATACAGATTCAGTTATTTTAGTGTGAATGAAATTATCCAAACATTATATTATCCATTTACAATATTAATAAGTATACACATACTTTCTTGTATAGTCATTATACCAAAAATGTTAATCAGTGTTAACTTACTCCAAAACCTTACGAGTTAGTGAGGAAATTAAGCAACTTTTGCAGGAAATCAAGAAACTAAACCTTGAAGAGAGTTTAGCTATCAACAGGTTGGACACACCCCTTTTAGAAGGGGAGCAAGTGAGGCCAGGCCAGCTCAGGGACTGGCTCCCACACCCTAGTGAGTCAGAGATAAAATCGGACACGAGCATTCTCTCCATTCCAGCATTACAGCCAACAGTGAAGCAATGTCAGAAAAGCAGAGATAAGTAAGGGGCTGAAAATAGCATGCTGAAAATCTGTCACGGACAGATCTGCAACAGGTAAACTCAGAATCAGCGAATAGAATGGTGGTTACCAGGAGCTGGGTGCAGTGAGTGGGAAACTGCTCATCAAACAACATAGGCAAGGTGAATAATTCCAGAGATCTGCTGTACAACACTGCACCTACAGTTAACAATATTGTGTTGTACACTCAAAAGTGTGTTAAGAGGGTAGCTCTCATGTTAAATAGTCTTGGCATGGTCAAACAGAGTTTTAAAAAATTAAAACATTTTTTTTAATGTTACAGATTTCTGATACTAAAGCTTTAAATTCTTAAACACAAATGCTTAAAATACAGATAGGGAGCCAATCTTCAGGGAGAATAAACATAGTGAAGACTGAACCCAAAAGTATGTAAAGAAGAAGAAAAAAAATTGGAGATGAAATGGAATTCTGTAAAAGTAGTCAGAGTGCCTGAAATGTTGATTAAAATGTTTGCGGTTGGCGCTCCACCCCTCATGCTGGTTGCACCCTCCTCCTGTCTGGAGGTCCTGCTCCAAAGGCCCCCACAGACCCTAGAGGTCTCCCCTTCACAGACATGTACCTTCTTCCCCGTTGGCCCTCACACTCCCACTGTGCCAGGCCTGCGTTCCTAAAACACACCTTGGTGAATATCGAAATATCTGTATCTCAAAATGTGATGATTTATACTCCCCTTCCAGATAACATTTACAATTTTCAGTTCATACATCTACTGTTACACAGTCAGAATGGGTTTCTAATGACCTCAGCAATGGTTATTATTAGAGACAGAAGTAGGATTTGGGAGATTTTCATAGTTTATGCATTACTTAAAAGTTTTATTATGAGCTTCCACCAGAGAAAAAGATGAACGTACACATAACTCTGATGTAAAAGATAATTTCTCTATATAATATGTGCATTAAAAGACTGGAAAGATACCCCCCCTCTAAAAAAAAACTGATTATATTAGGGGAATAGAATTTTCAAGGGGGATAAGGTAGACTTCTTTGTATTGAATCTGTTTTTTTTTTTGTTTTTTTTTTGCCAGAGGTCATGGATTAACAGGAAAGAAATCTCAATTTGAAAAAAAAAAAAGGGACTTCAGAGATCCAGTAAACATTTCTCACCCTTGTCATTTAACAAATGAAGAATCTTAGGTTGCAAAGGTTAAGAATCTTGCCCAAAGTCACACAGGATGAAAATCCAGGCTCTCAGTCCCAGTCTAGCACTCATTTCCATGTTCTCTTCAGCCCTTGCATTTCAGCAGCAAGCAGTGAAGTGGCAGAGGAAGTGGGTGAAAGACTTTGGGGAAGGATCCTCTTCTTGGGGACTTGCCACTCTCTCTTGAGTGGTGACTCCCTACTTCCCTAGCCTGTTGCCAGGATATGATAAGTCATTGTGAGGGTAACAGGATGGAGCCATCCCCGTGTCATAATGAGGCAAGATGGAACAATGAAAAACACAGCCTGACCACTTTTAGTTAGAGATCTGTCAAATGGGGATACTTAGGGAAGCTAGAGCCCTTAGCCATTTATTAATTACCTTTTAAAACTCATTACATTTTAATTGTAAAAATTCTTTAAAATTTTGACATTTGATATTATAGAGGACTTGGGCCTGATTCTTTACTGAGAGATTGGGGATCAAAAAGTATACTCCTTATTATAATTAATTGCACATTTGAAACATGAAAATATAGATCATATTTTTTCATGATATAAATTAAAGGAGGCAAAACATGATAAAAGATCTGCTTGCCCAGTGGGTCATGGGGTCAAAAGGCTCAGAAACACTGCTTCAAGCAGATCTGGAATTTGCAAGAAGTATAACATGCTGCTTAGATGTGCTATAGATACACAAATGACAGTACTAACATTGCCAGGATTACCACATGTCATTCAGCAGCATCTCCTTCTAACCACCATCTGCTCCTGAGGTGCTCATGAAGGTTGAAGTCATTACTACTATAATAAGTTAATGAATCTGAGTTTGTGTTCATTATTTTATAGCTGCCCTATGTAAAATTCCCTTATAACATTAACAGGAGAAATTGTAAACAAGATAATGATAAAAATGGTGTTGACAAAAGCCAACATTAGATTCTCAAGGGAAAAGTTACCTATAAATGAAGTTCTTAGAGAATATACGTTAGGTAAGAACTTATATTTTTGATTACTTGGATTCCATATTTCATTTAGTAGGAGTATGGAACTTAACTATACTAAACACTGGATGGGGGCTAATAGGTTATTTACTACTAATGTGACTCTTGATTTTTCTACTCAACAGATATTTATTGAACATATACTATGTGCTTTCCTCTTTCATTAGCCTCTTCCAATTCAGAAAAGAGAACAAAATACTTACCATTTGTGTCCTGACATGTTTTCTTCTTTTTCTACTGTTGATGATTTGGGGAGGAGGGGCAGGAAAAAGGCATGAGAGGATAAGTTATAACCTGAAACAAAACAAATATGTTTAACAGTTACACAGTATATTACAATCATGTGTTAATTTGACACACAAACATTTTCAATCTAAGACATTCTTACTTGTATTTTATGAGCCAAACACAATTACATAGTAACATTGCACACTGGCTTTGAAAATACTGTAAGAAACACTGGAAGAAACACCCCAAATGAAGTCTAAGAAGTAAACAGGCAGGTTGAATGAGGAAAGCAGGTTGCAGAGGACTACATAAAACGTGAGACCATGAAATGCAAAGCTGTACCATACATTACTAAAGTATACCAATATTACAAAGCAAAGGAAAAAAGAACTGCTTAGGAATGACTACTCAGTTTCAATGGCAGTTACCACTGCAGTTTGGGGTGGAGGATTATCATGTGGTGGGGCATACAGGGGCTTCAGCTGTTCATGTAGTTTTCTCTGTTAACCTAGGTGGTGAGTAAATTGCATCCATATGCCTCTTTGCAGATTTGAAATATTTCATAAACGTGCTTGCTTACACATGATACAGAGATTAGCATGAGAAACCTCAAACCAGGAAAACCCAACTAAAGGAAATATAAGCCAGGAAACACAATGGATCATGTGGTAACTGTAGAGCTTGTGGGTGGGGGGACAGGCTGAGGAGGTCCAGACTTGCTGGGGTTTCTCCTCTTCATCTTTTGTGAGTCCCAGGAACTGGGAAACAGTAGGGTTCTGGTACTTAGGACTTGATCCTGTGGTTGGCCTTTGGTCATGCTGCCCGCCTCTGTCCCCTGCTGGAGATGGACCCCTACCCTGAGTTGTCCTTGGTAGGTGGGTTCTGGCATAGGGTCCTGCATTTGCTGAGGTTCCCCATCACAGGGGTGAGGAAGGAAATGATCACAGCCACTCTAGTATGAGGGTGCTGGCCTGGCCACAGGGAATTTCTTGCCTGATCCCTTCTCTACATCCAGGTAAACAGCCCTCCATTTATTATTTATAATTTTACTTGAAATAAAGTTCTTAGTTGGCCAGAAAAAAAAGATTCATGATCAGTATTTCTAAAAAATGAACCAGCACATTGTAAAAACAAACAACAAAGAGTTGATAGGCTAGAAGGAGATACTGAGAAGGGTATGGAGGGGGAAAATGTGAGCACTTCAGTTTTTCCTGGCCTAGCACTGTATTTTCACCTCATGACTAAATATGGACATAAATCCATGCCTTTGTCCCTCATTCCCTTTGCCCCACTCACGGAGCCAGACAACTTTGCGGGCACAGCCAGCCACCCCAGCCACACTTGCCTCCTGCTTCCCAGAGACAGTGGAGGGCTCACCACCCGAAGGAATGGCCTCTGGCCAGACACAGACTGCTGGTGGCCAGACGAAATGTTTGGCTTATGAATGCTTCCGGCTATTCCACAAAATCAATCCAACAACTAGTCCTCTGCCGCAGAAAAGGTCCTGGTAACCAGTAGCCCTCAAATGATTACATTTTTTTTAATGTTAAAAGATTTAAAAAAATGTTTCAAGGAAACCAAGTTGAAGTGTTGAAATTCTAGGCTTCAGGTATGGGGAAAGAAAGGAAGGAAGACATTTTCTTAGAGTGCCCAGATGCCTCTGAAATGACAGCCTGTAGTAATCAGTGCCTGTCTTCCTCTGGCCTGCACCCAGTGCTTGGGGAGTGACTCTGAGGACGGGGAAGCCCAGCCCCCTACTCAGTGAGGTCATGGAGAGGCCACCAACATCTAGTCCTCTCCCCACCTACACAGCTGTCCTCCAAGGTCACATTTAGCTCACAGCTTCCAACTAAATTTCTCACAAAAAGGCAGTGATCAAGGAAATGAAATTATTACATTCTTCCCTAGAGTTTGATTTCACCATGAACTAGAGTTGATATTTATTTTTTATTGTGGTAAAAAATACGTGACATAAATTTATCCTTTTCACAATTTTTAAGGTATCCTCTTCACAATTTTTAAGTGTGTACAATACAGTATTAACTGTATTACATATTGTTCTATTACATATTTTCAGAACTTTTTCATCTTGCAGAACTGAAATTCTATACCCATTGAACAGCTCCCCTTTTTCTCCACCCCCAGCCCCTGGCAACCACCACTCTCCTCTCTGTTTCTACGAGTTTGACTCTTAGATACTTCATATAAGTGGTATCTGGTTTTTTTTTTGTAATTGCCTTATTTAGAATAATGTCCTCAAGGTTCACTCATGTTGTAACATATGACAGATTTTCCTTCTTTTTTTAAGGCTGAATAATATTCCATTGCATGTATTTAGTATATTTTCTTCATCCTTTCGTTCATTGATGGACATTTAGGTTGCTTCCACATATAAGCTATTATGAATAATGCTGCAATGAGCATGGGTATGCAAATATCTCTGACATCCTGCTTTTAATGTTTTTTGGTATAAACCCAGAAGTGGGATTGCTAGATCATATGATAGTTCTATTTTTGATTTTTTGAAGAATCTCCATACTTTTTTTCCACAGCAACTGTATCATTTTATGATCCCACTAACAGTGCCTCAAAGGTTCCAATTTCTCCACATCCTCACCAACACTTCTTTTATGTTTTTTTTTTTTTTGCAGCTCTGCTAATTGATGTGAAGTGATATCTCATTGTGGTTTTGATTTGAATTTCCCCAATCAGTGATGTTGAACATCTTTTCATGTGCTTATTGGCTATTTGTATATCTTCTTTGGAGACACGCCTATTCAAATCCTTTGCCTATTTTTTAATTGGGTAAATTTTTTTTATTGCATTGTAAGGGTTCTTTGTACATTCTGGATACTAACCCCTTATCTGATATATGGTTTGCAAATATTTTTTCCTATTTGGTAGGTTGCTTTTTCACTATTGGTTATTTCATTCGCTATAACTTCTTGATTACTTTTTGATTATTAAAATATTTAACAATTTAAGTTTTTGGTAGTATAACATAATAAAAATTATTGAACAAACTGTCCCTTTTACCTGGACTTCCAGACTATTCCCAAATTATGGTGCCATATGGCAGTGTTCCTCAGGTATTGTTTACAGACCACCTGCATTGGAATGTTCTGGGGCATTAACGTGCAGATTCCTGGGCCTTATACCTTACCTACTGCACTAGAATTTCTGGGAATGGGTCTGGGAATCTGCATTTGTAAGAGGCTTTGCAAGTGATTCTTAACCACATTAAAGTCTGAGTACCCCAGCTAAAAGGCACATAGGAAAAATCCTTTCTGGAAAGGATCTTTCTTAAACAAGCTACTGGATTATACGACACTAGAGTAAAGGAATCAGGGGTGGCAAAATCAGGTGAACCCCTACAAAGCATATCTGAATGACTCGTGAGAAGGTGGCCACAGCCAGGGCTTGCATCCTTTTCGTGTATGTTCCAGCCCCACACACCAGGGACGATTAATAAACATTTTAAGATTTCCTGATAAAATCCATGCTCATCTTGTTCCTCATTTCTAAATCCTCATTGCTAATTCATTACTTTAAAAAAATCATTAAAATTCTCATCCATTCATTCAGTTCAGTTCAACCAAACTGTTCATCAAACATGCACTAAACATCTAATTAATATGTCTCAGGCACTGTCCTGACCTCAAGGAACTTACAGTCCAGTTGAAATACACCAGGAGTGAAACCAATATAATATTGCATGTCAATACTTCAATAAAAAAAATTTTTAAAGAAATATACCATGAGCTACATACATAATTTTATATGATGGAACATACATGTTAAAAAAGTAAATAAGAACATTAACATTTTTTCAAATAATATATTTTATCCAGCCCAATATATCTAAAATATTCTTTCAACTTATAATCAATAAAAATATAACTAATATATTTTACATTGCTGTTTTTGTACCAAGTCTGAAATCTGGAGAGTATTTCATACTTACAGTACATCTCAATTGGGATTAGGCATATTAAGAGCTCAATGGCCACATGTGGTTAGTGGCTACAGTATTGAATAATACCAGTTAAGCAGGAAAGAAAGGTATATAAATATAGTTTCCAGATCCAGGAGACTCTTAATATTTGCAGAAACATATAAAGAGATACTCCTGAATACCCAAATTTGTAAATTCTGTTATAAAAATATCATTTCCCCTGTAAAATACAATAACATCTATGATTAGCTAATACTTTAATTCACAGTTCTGCAAAAGGAAGCTACTTCTTTACCTCTGCCACAAGGCACTTATGAAAGAAACCCAAAATGAATGGTATCATGTCTCAAACTTTGTAATGGCACAGAGACTTTTCTAAATTAAGGCTTGTGACCACGTCACCTTGGGAGATAAGCAAAGAAGAGCAGTTTGAAGATGTTTATGGACTGTGAGTTCCATGATAAGAAAAACAAAAGCACCAATATTATTAAATTCAGCATGACTTGACCATATGAATGTTTGTGTTACACTCTACTCCCCATAGAAGACAAAGCAGATAAGCCAATAATTAAGACCTGTTCAAAGTAGTAAGAATGCAATAGCTAATAGATCAATGAAAACAACTTCCCAGTTTAGATGTAACAACCCTGAGGGTGGGTGGATAAATTAGTAAGGAGTCTTACTCCGACTCTAAGACAAGTAATAAAGGGGAAAGATGTCTCCCTGCTGACAGGTGGAATGGCTGTGGGGGTCAGTACCTTCCTAGGTGACCCTAAGACTACCGACCTAATCCTCTTAGACTCTCCCAGGCTGCACCTTGGTGGGGCTGCAAACATTCACCTCATGCTCCAAGGCCAGGCAGTAAAACTTGAGCTATGGGGAGAATTGGAAGAACAGGGAGGATGGATACTTTGTTCAGATTTTACATTAGGGTTCTGAGCAACAATTATGCTCATTTTTTCCTCTATGCTTCTTTTACATGCTTGCTGTGTTGAGTCTTTAATTGTACCCACCCCATGTGGATGGATTACAACTGTCCCACTTGTTTTTATTTCCTATAGCCACTGAAAAGCCATACTGGGTGGCCAATACATAAGCAGAAGTTTTTTCCAAATACCCCAAGGTTCACAGAATGCTAAAGCAAGCCTGGTTTAAGCAAAGTCTGATGCATTGCCAAATTTCCTCCTTGGAAATATGACATGGGAAAGTATTTTCATTCCATATAGGGGGGCTTGAGTTGCAATGAACATTTGCTGTGGCCCAGGAACCTTTTCTATGAGATTACAGAGTTAGCTGATGGAACCTCAGAATAGATTTGAATTATGCAAAGAATCTAAAATTCTTGAGCCTACCCTTACTCAGAGTAAAGGTAAAATTAAGAGTTACATTTCACCATATCAGTACTCTCAGCCCACAATACTGCAGTAAGCTTCTTCCCAAATCACATTTCCTGTGTGTTGTTTCTTCTGTAGGTTCATGTCTCAAATTAATTATCTTTACAACTTTAGCAGTTAATTTTTCTCTTCCATCAGTAATTTTTTCTATTAGTTGGAGTACTACTAGGTGAAACTGAGTCCAGAAACCCTTTTTTCCTGTATCTGTACTGAGCATGTGGTAGATTCTCTTGAATTGCAGATCTGAGCCACTGCCAAATCTGTCATTTTCCTCTCTACCTTATTCAAAATTTCTATTTTCTAGCCAAAAATTGTCACTATCTTAGAGCTCTTCAGTTCTGTTGTGCACATCGTCATTTAGCATTCTTTGGGAAATTGGCCTTCTCTCCTCCATAAGAAACACACTTTTCAAGAGAACAGAACAGAGTCTTACAGAATAGGCAGAGGGAAAGCAATGAGCAATTTCTTCCACAGTGGAACTACATGGCATGTGCATTCTTATAACTTAAAGGAAGATGAGATGTGACAGCAGAGATTTACAGGCCAATCTCTGAGTCCACCTATTGTCACTTGCAGTATTTAGATAAATTCTGTATCCACTGGAGGGTAGACACTCAATGCTGTTTACCTTACATTTAGTGAGCACCTTCTATGTTCCGTCTCTGCCAGATACCTCGTCTTTCACATATGTAACAAATGTTGGAAGCCTGTGGCATGTTTCTTGGGTTTAGCTTCCAATTGCATGATAAGTTATATAACTGTCTGCTAGTTCCCTCTTCCCATTATTTCAGAGAGTAACTTCATTTAGAAATATCAGCAGTTTTCTGTATTTTGTTTTGTTCTGGGGTTTATTTCTCTGGTGCAATCTCAGAACTAATGTAAGTCATATAATTAAGAGCCTAGAGGAGGTTGAGAAACAATCAAATGAAGCCCCCCTTCCTTTTAAAATGAGGCCCTGGGATCCAGAGAGGTAGAGAGAACAGAGAGAGAACAAAGCCAATGAGCATCAGACCTAGGGTTCCAGTGCAGGCTCCTGAAGGCTTTGCCTATGAACGGAGGAAATATAAATTTGTCAGAGGTTCCAGGTACCAAGGTACAACACTACTTAATGTTTGTATATTTCTTTTGCTCCTGGTATTCATCTTTCTTCCAGAGGTTTACCTCTGGTCACTTTCTCTCATGTCAATAATGATTTTTATAATTTCCTATGAAGGGCAGGAAGTGTGTTGTAAGTATAAATATAAAATATTGTCAGCAGACACTGGAAAAAGTCAAAATTCCTCCAAGCATAGCTGACTATATTTTGTGTTATTTTTTAAATCTTGGTTCATCACATCACATTCATTCACATACAGTTAAGAAAGAGGGGTATTAAGGAGGTAGGAAGGTGAAGTAGTCGTCCATCCTTTCAAAAAGCTAAACATTAGTTAATGTGATTTTCACCAGCTTTTATTGGTGTTCTTTTTGCTACATGTCAGCTAGCACACAGCCTTTCCTGTCAGATTTTGATAAGGTTATGATTATCTGAGCATTCCATATAACTGTAAATGGATTCTGTTTCTAGTTGAGTTTTGTGTAAGTAAAAGTGAAACACGATCGTGCTTTAATTTTGTGAGTCATGCTTTAATTCTATGAGTCAGCAACTCTTACAGAAGGAAAACAGAATTCCAGCATTATTCAAGACAGCTAAAAAAAGATGGATGAGTTTTTACTTAAACCTTACACATGCAAGTCACTTAAAATTTGCATTTTCTGGTAATGAACTGAGGTTTTAGAATATTTTTTAAGGATCATCTAATTCACATTTCAAAACAGCTCAGGTATTACATATGGTCATTAATTAAAGCCTCCCTAAACTTATTAAAATCACATTTTAAAATATCTCTAATGTCAACATAACTTGACTCTCAATATGCTGCTCAATATGAAATAAGAGCTAGTAAACCTTTGGCCATGCTACAAACTTGGGGATGGTCCAAGTCACCTCCCCCGTCTAGCCCCACTTTACTCATCTGTAACAGACTAGGTTAGCTGACATCTAAGATGCTCTGTCACAAAAACTACAGAGCTGATTTTAATTACTTTTTTAGAGACAGTTTTATCTAAGAGAAAGCTTAGAGATAATGAGCACATCTTCCTTTTAACAATGAGGAAATTGGGGTTCTAAAAATGGAGAAGTCTCATCCAAGATCAGGTTAAAGATCAAGTTCGCAAGGAGGAATGCCAGGATTGAAACACGTACCACCAGTTAGTAACCTGGTCCTCTCCTGAGTCTTTTCCTCTATTCTGAGAGATGTTGTGTGTTCTCAAAGGCAAATACCAAACAGAGTATCTCATATTCTAAGAAGCTAAAATAAAAAGATAATATATTCTTTAAAAGGCTTTCATCCCCAACATTATTAGGAGTTAAAAATATTATGCCCTCACAAAACAATCTGTAAACAAACCACAAAACAAACTGCTCACAAGGGGTATGGTCTAAGTCTCGCTCTTCTCTCTCTCACGTGAAGCCCTCCTTGCAAAGGAGGCTTGCTGGTGAGTGCTGAGCCACCACCAAAACCATGGCAGGAATAACAAAGAGGCTGGCATGTGAAATAAACCTCAAAGAAATCTGTAAGAACAAATCATGCAAAATGAGTTGGAAGACTGAAAACAGAAAAAGGACAGGTAGGTTGTTTTTCCTAAAGAAAAGATTGATTTAAACACTTTTGCTGTACAAATTATATTCATCTTAGATTTTATTTAGGTTGGTGTATGTAACTTTCAAATGTCAATGCAAATGTAGTTATACAGATTTTAATCTCCGGGATTTATGGTGGCTTTTCTCTAAAAGCTTAACCTCAAAAGGTAAAGAATGAAGGAACACCCTAACTCAGACAAAGGTCTCAATCAGCTGCTTCAAAGAAATACTATAGCCCTCAAAGGCCAGCACAGAACATTATTAAATGATAGGAATAAATGTTTTCCTTACATTATAATTCAGAATTGCATTTCATAAATCTGAAAGGCTCTTACAAACATTATTTTAAGGGATAACACCAACTTAAAAACTTTTTTATGAAAGAATAATCTGAGATAAATTAACTTTATCATCTAAAATTGCATTGTCCTACACAGCAGCCACTGGCCAGATACTGAGCACTTGAAATACGGCCAGTTTGAAATCAGATATGCTTTAAATCTAAAATATACACAGGATTTTGAAGACTTAATAACCACCCCCAAAAGGAAAAATATTTCATTAATAAATCCATATTTTACATTTATTTATATTTCATGTTTATAAAATTATATGTACTTGATATTGATATATTTAAATCTTATGTAATGACACCACTATATTATGTATTATATTACATATACATATTTACATATTCTATTTTATAATCATTTATATATTATATACATATTTTTATATTTTATGTTGAATAATATTTTGGATATATTGGGTTAAATAAAATATATTATCTAATTTCACCCATTTTAGTTTCTCTAAATGTGCCTACAAGAACATTTTAAATTACATATTTGCTGCCATTGTATTTCTGTTGGACAGTCTTGGCCTGAGCCATTAAATGGGCTAGAAATTAATTTTGTAATTCAGGTCACCAATATTCTATACAGATACAAATACCTTTACACAGTTTTTTCTCCCCAGAATCTCTGATAATTATTCTGTCAGAAATGTCATTAGAAAAATAAAATCTCATATATGTATATATACAATGACCTTTTTAAACAACCTAAGGCACATAATGGCTGCACTCAACAATTTCCTAATAGGTTGCTTTAAAAAAGGTCCAATTATATATGTAAAATGTACTATTTGTTTCAAATCAGATTCATGGCAATGAGAAGTGGATATAACCTACAAATATAAAATGTATCTACATATTGATAGTGTAATACATTATATATAATTCATATACAAATATATAGAAACATGAATGTTTAATAATATTGCAGATATGACAGAAGAAAAAGTATGAATGTAGCAACCACAGCTATGAAATTACACATAAGCATAAGGTCAGCAATCAGAATAATTCGGGAGACACTAATGTTTACAAGGTTCTCTTTCTTTAACGTTACATTTCTAATTTAAGGCATCTTAAAGAGATGCTCAAGTAATTTCTTAGCCTCCAGAAGATCATTCAATGCTAAGAAAGAATTTATAGATCATTTAGATCAATCTCCTCTTTTCACAGAGAAGGGAACTGAGGCCCAGCACTGAAGAAAATTTTCCAAGGCACAGAGTATTCCTTTTTCATTAGTCTTAAATTACCGAAATACACAGACACCAACATGTGGTTGATTAGATATCTATGCTTTGCCCAGGTCCCGTAAATAAACCACCACAGCATGTTTCTCTGGAAATGGCACGTATTTAAGGACTTTTCTTGGTAAAGTTGTGGCTGTCAAATCACCCAGGCAGGGGAGGAAGAAGCAAGAGGGCCTTTAAAGAGAAGCTGGCAGGAAAGAAGCCAACAGAAAGGTCTGTGTTTTCATGTTCTCCAGCGGACAGAGCCACCTTGCCTCTGCTGGGTCATCTAGTTGGTGTTGAGAACTAGTAAAAGGCCGCTTTTCCAGGTTCTCTCTCCTTTCTTAGAAAAGGAAAAGAAGCTTAGGGGATTCAATAGCAGCAATGCCCAGAGTGACTAAGGCACAAGACTGGCTACTTTGATGGGGACCAGGAAAGACCGGGCCATTGGGCAGAGAGCTGGCAGGGCAGTAGAATGAATAAGCATGAAGCAGCCCAAAGGCCTAGAGCTCTAGGTCAGAAGTACAGAGAAGAGAAGCAGGAAGCAGAAAGGGGGTGTGGTATGCCCAGTTTACCTAATTCATAATGATGCCCATGCCACCTGTGGCCACACTGAGGAAAGAGCATCAGATAAAAGGATGGCCTTCAGGGAGTAGCAGGTGCAAGAAACCTCCCCAGGGTGATCACGGCCAGTCTTCTGCCTCATGCACAGTGGGGCTCATGGCCCTTGGCATGTGCTAGGCACCTTCTCTCACAGCTTCCACTCCTCGTGCACCACTGCTCACTTCTTTGGAATTATCCAGCACCAAGTCTATAACCACTGCGGTTCCCTTTTTTCCCTTCTGAAGGGATGGGTTTCACTCCCTTGACTTTTCCCACCTTAGTCCATCTATTATCCCTTCATTTTCAAGTTAGTCAACCTATCCGTGCCCTCAGTCCCTTTCATCCTCCAGTTACCATCCTCTTTCTTGTCTTCACAGAGTTCTTCTAAGCCCACACAGCCTGGTTCCTTTCTCCACCACACCAGAGAAAGTTTTTCCCTTTGAGCTCAATTCAAGTTCTCAACTCACTTGACCTTTGACTAAGTTCCCCTTTCTTGACTTCTCAGGAAACACTCTCTAGACTTTTATATCTTTTCAGTTTTCTTTGTCAGCTCCTCTTCCTCTGTGCCCACATCTCAAATACAGTGATCTATAAGGTTCCAACCTCAGTTATCTTTTTATTGCACATTACTTGCTCTCTCTAGGTGATTTCAACCACTTTGGTGGCTTCCCCCAACAGTTGTAGGCCAATGACTTTCAAAATTAAACATCTCTCCCAAGATTACAGTAGGGAGGTGGAAATGTGTATCTGGTGCTCTGGAAGGGCATTTAAATTTCCATCTCCCTACTGTAACCTTCACCTGGATGTCCCATAAACTCTTCAAATCTAGTACATCTAAAAACTAAACTTCTCTCCCTCCATCTCCGCCTCCAAATCATTCTTTTTCCTGTGGTCCCTGTGTTAATTATCAGCACAAAATCCACTCAGTGGCCTAAGTTGGAAACTTTATCTCTCTCATCTCTTGTAGTCAGTCTCCCAAGTTCTTTCCAACCTACTGTTTAAACAGCTATCATTATCCTTTCTATATTCACAGCCAGGACTTAGTCCAGACCTTCAAAGGCAACCTATCCCTGTATCTGTTCACCCAACCCTTTTATATCATTATCTGAACTATAAGTATAATATGTGAATCTAATCATACTACCACCTACTCAAAATGCTTTAATTTTATTCTCTTGCCACCAGAGAAATCCCAAACTTCCTGGCAAAATACTGAAGTCCCTTTACATCCTGTCTCCCTTCCCAAAAGATTTTACTATACCTCACATAGAACCACTCCCTCTGATCACATCCAAGTGCTAGAGCTTTCCTGAACACACTGTGCCACCTCAAGGCTTTGGGAAGTCTCCTTTCACTTGAGATGCCCTCCCCTTTGTCCAACTAGCCATCTTACAGCTTATTTCCAGACTCTCCTCAAATATCACCTCCTCAGTGAAGCCTTCCACACTCCAACACTCAACCTCCTGCCCCCAGGGACCTCCCACGCCTGCCCTCCCCTACACCAATGGTACTCTTCACTCCCATTCTTTCCTGCAATAAGCTAATTACATCCAGATCTCCTCCACTGGTCTGCAAGTCCCTTGAGGACAAAGATACTAATTGGTTCATTTTTGCCTGCTTACACCAACCACAATACCTCAAACACAGGAGACCCTTAGCAAATATGTGCTGAACAGAGTACAATCGTTTTGTCTACCATTTACCAATCATTTTACATGTGTGGAGCACTTAACACCACTCTTTCATCCCCCACACTACCAACATGAAGGGGATACTACACCACTTGGCAAGTGAGAAAAAAAGCTTAGAAAGGTGAAGTCATTTGCCCAAAGTCAACAACTAGTAAATTCAGGCCTGCTTTAGACTCCTGAGCTCCTGTTCTCAACCATTTCACTCTACTCCTGGATGTAAGAAGTTGGATAGTGGGCTCCATTTCTATAAAAACAATCTTTCCTAATTACAGGCTCAGGTGCTGTGTTAGTCCCAAATCCATTACCACCAAGTGCTTGTGTACAATAAAACCCTTCTTATGGACTCCTAGTGGCTATCATGGTTCCTACCAATAAGGGGAGGAGGAACATTTACCACAATTATCTCTTTGGTCTCTGGCTTAGGATGCACTAGCGCAGGAACATGAAGAGAAGGCTGGATTTCCCCTAAGTACCATTACATTTCAGACACTGGCATCCATGCTCTATTCTGGGAACAGAGAAGTGGCTGTGAGAGATCGTGGTAATGGTAAGTAATGGAATGGATTTTAATGTGTGCTCTTTGAAAGTAGCTGCAATACTTTATAGTCAATCCTTGTACAAATACTCTTACCACCTAGGATGAGAGGAACTTCCACTCTCAAACCTAGACTCTCAGGGTTAACAATTATCATTATCTATATATATATATTCAGTGGTCCATCACTGAACACATAAACCTTGTGGTTCGCACCCCACAGTACTGCACTGCATTCAGTTGTCTTTTTTAGTCATCCTCTTCTATAATTATATACATTTTGTTAAATGTATTCTAAAACAGACCTCTTCAATTCTCTAATTCTAATGACTTTTTACTGTCAGTCTCTATTTCTTACTAATAACTCTACCACCTCCATGATTACCCATCATGCACATAACTGAAACCAGCCCTGCGTGACCCTGATTAATTCATTTAATCTCCTCAGCTCACAGATAATCAAATTTCCCCAAGTTCCCTCTGCCGACAAGGCACACACATGCACACTGCGCTCCAGACAGAGGGCTACCAGCCAGTACTGTCTCCTGGGCTTCTCCCACCTGTATTCCCTCCCTTTGTACACCTGGGTGCTGCGGTGGGCACTCTCTCCACTCCCAAACCCTGCTCACCTGCCAGACTCCTTTAGTCCTTTACAGCTCAACTCAAGGGCCACTTCTAGGACTTTTCTCAGGTTTTATCTGCTCTCTCTCCCTACTGGTTGGAGTACCTCTGCCCTGGGTTTCATCCCATCCCTGCATGGGCTGAAATGTAATTGTCACCTGATTCCTCTATCTTCCTTACCAGGCTGTAGGCTCCTCTGGAACAGGGTAGGGTCTGGATCTTGTCTTGGGATTCCCTGTACTTACACAGCGCATGGTACATCATATCCACAACAAATGCTTGCTGAATACTGAGTGGCAACCCTACTCCTATGATTTGGTCAAAGACCTGGTGAATGAGGTCATCTGACTCAGCAGTAGAGACTTCACATTAGGAGCAATGCCATCTTCTCAGCTTTTCATGAACTTCTCCCTCACTAGGTTTATATTCGAATAAGTAGACAGCATTAGTTGAGGAACTACCACATGTGTGATACTGAGATGTATGCTTTGTGCACAGTATGCTTATACTGACAACACTGCCAAGTAGACACAATCCTCATTTTACGGATGAAGCCCAAAGCAGTTCCTAAGTAACTGCCCTTCAATCCCACAGCAGGAAAGCTTTGTTTTAAAAGCATGTGTAAAATGTGCTAGTATGTAGTCATCCTTGAAGTAGAGACATTCATTAGTATTAAAATTAATTATATACATACACACACAAGTCCAGTAATTTGGATGCTGGAGTAGTGAAAACATGGACAAATAGGATTTACAGAGGTCCAGAGCAGTTCTACCACATGTATTATCTGGGGCTAATCCTACTTACAGCTAAGGGGAATGAATATCAAAGATCATGTTTGTCAAAGTGTTTTGTTACGGAAGAGGAGAGAGGCCCACCTTAGAGCACTATGCTGCAGAGAGTGGTGCTTTTTCTCAGAGTAGTGGAAGGACCCTGGGTAGCAGAGCCACGTGAGGTGTTAGCAGCTGATGGGAGAAGCCAGGCTGGGAAACCACATTTAACAAGCCCCCATATGATTTTATTTGACACAAAGTATGATAAATACCAGGTTAGAACAATGCTTTTCAGAATTCAGTACACACACAAATCACTTAGGGATCTTGTTAAAATGCAGATTCAAATTCAGTGGGCCAAGGTGGGGTGGGAAGGGTCAAGATATTGTATGTCTAACAAGCTCCCAGAGGAAGCCAATGTTGCTGGTCTATGGATTGCATTCGAGTGGCAGGGGTTTGAAGGATCTATCCCCACTGGAACAAATTAGCTTTGCTCTGTTCCTGGACCACAGATTGCATTCCCCAACTTTGCGGAGTATTCCAGAAAGCCCAGCTCTTACTTAGCTGGTACAGAATCACTTCAACTACTCAAAACCAAATTGGAACACATTCCCCATCACAGAGGAAAGACAGCAGCATCTGTTTTTGATACAGACACACATATGTTTAACATGTGACAAAATAATTTGTGGCTACTACTTGAGTTTTGTTTGCTGTACAAAATATTTTATCTCTACTCCCACCACCACCCCACAAGTTGGATATTCTTGCTCTGAAGATAAGGAAATGAGGACACAGCATAAGTAACTTGCTCAAGGTCACATGGCTGGTCAGATGTTGCAGCTGGGATTCCAGACCTGCTCCATTGGGATCCAAAGCCTGCATATCCCTCTGCACATCCTCCATAGTGCTAGACATGATTGTGGTCCAAAATAGGACAGCTTAGGGAAACAAATGGGGTAAAAAAACTTTCTCCTATACCAGTCTTTGAGTTTAAGACTCTGCTGAGGCAGATTTTGGATAGGGATGACACTAGGGATAAGGTTAATTAGTGATCTAATTTGCCTTATGGACAAAAACATGCATATAGCATCTCTGTCCACAATTCCCCAAAATCTGATAATGCAGATGGAATAAAATGGACACTGTGACCAGTACACTGGTCCTCACTGTGGCCAACTCCCCTCAGGTTTATAGCTGTGGGGCTAAGCCAATAAAGAGGAAAAATATTTCCTGATCTTTGTGGCCTATCAATTTCCCTTCCTTCTCTGTGTGAGTTTGCTGTAACCTTAAAGTTCACACCAATACAAGTTTACCCTACCATCTAATTTCACAGTTGCCACACCGCCCTGCCTCTGATAAAACTTTCTGCACTTGAAAAAATGTACTGTTTAGACAAATACATTGAAAATGAAGCAATTTTGAAGGATTTATTATTTTTTAGTAACAAAATTTTCTATATTTTTCATAAGGCTGACATAGGGAGAAATGCACAGCAATAAAGAATCTCATAGAAAGCAGTTAGACAGATACTCAAGTGTACCAAATGGAGGAAAGACAGCTAAAAAATAATCTGCCGAGCCATTACCCATAGGTGGAGCAGCAATGGCCACTTTTTTTAACCTCAGGTCTCTGCTATCATTATAAGTACTCAGTATAGCTTAATTGTCATTTTCTAAAGATTTGTCTTTAATCACAGTACAATTATTTACCTATGTAATGCAAAAAAGTACAATTAGAAAGCTACATCTCCTGCAATTAAATATACATATGGCAGTCTAAATGTAAACAGTGATATCTGAACTATTAAGGATTACGATCTGGGTTTGCCTCTATGGTATTCTCCACAAATGATGTTTCAAAAGTAAAGGCTGAAACATAAAAAGAAAATGATTTGAAAACCCACTTAAAAGTACTTTTAGAATGTGTATGTGTGCTTTACATAGAAGGTAAGAAACTGTGTCTGGAGTATTGAATTCAAACTAATAGGCATTTCCTATTTCACTCCTCAACCCCCAGGAACAGTTCAGATCTCAGAAAATCTAAACTAAAGGTCCACAGAAACCAATCTGAGATTTTTCTGGAGCAACTCTACTGAAATGTTTGGACACAAACATGTTTGCAATGAGTCATAATTTATAGGACCTTAAGGGCCAATACCTAATGTAGCTTTCTTTCTACATTCAATATTCTCAAACCAGAATTATTTTCCAGGCCTTGATAATTTTGTATAAAGTTACCTGATCTCAGTGCTGTTACCAACCACACTTACTAGTGCTGATTTTTTATGCTACCTTAACAGAAGAGAACGTGATTCTCTTTCTAAACTGGACTTATCTCTAACCAGGCGTTAATGCCTTACGCCAGATAAAGGGCACAGTACTTTTAAGACCCCCAAAGAGATAAGGGGACTTGGGGGCACTCCAAATAAAAAGACAGTGGTAAAGGTTAACGGGGGAGCAGCCCTAGGCAAAGGCGGACATAACAGGATATGTTCGTTTCTAGAGGAAACAGGAGCTGCAATAGCCCAGGAGCAGGAAAGGCGGAGTCAGCAGCACCAAAGGAAGCCGGCGCACTAGGGTTTGCAAAGACCTGGCCTGCTTCGGGACTCCTGCTTCAGTCAGGTCGGAGGCTGGTGGGCACCTCGCCCCTGAGAGACCGAGCGCAGGCCTACTGGCACTAGTGGCCATAAAGAGGTACCCATCTGCTCCCCGCCACCTCCGCCTAAGACGGGCAATAGGGCGAAGAGAAAAAGCAAGCCCCAAGGGCCGGGGCAGGTGAACTTGTCAACAAGTCAGCCGTGGACTCAAGTCCCAGCCCCGAAGAGACCTGGAAGACCCGGGGCCGGCGCTGCTGGGAAGGCACTGAGTGGGTGGATGGGGGTGCAGCCAGCGCTGGGGCTGAGCTGGGGCCGGGGCGCGCGCCGCTTCCCTCCCGCTCCCCGCAGCTGACGCACGCTCATGGCGCGCGCATCATCCAGACCTTCCCAGGCCCGAGCGAGGAGGCGGGGAAGGGGAAGGGGCTGCTGTGGCTCCCGCTCCGACACCGGGGGCAGGAGGAGGCGAGCCGCCTGGCCCCGCCGCCCGCCGAGGGCAGAGATGGCAGCTCAGGGCTGGCGCCCCCGACCGTCCCGTAGCCGGCGGGTGTCTCCCGCTGCAGCCTGCAGCCCGCCCGGCGCGCCCCCGCCCCGGCCCCGGCCCCGGAGGGCAGGTACCTCGGAGCCCCGGCCCCCAGGAGCCTCCCGGCCGCGGTCAGAGCGTCCCTCCAGCTCCTTCGTACGACGTCAGCGTCAGCAGAAGGCGAGGGAAGGGGGCGGGGGAGGCAGGAAGCGGCCCTTCCTGCGGCGGCCGTCGCCAGCCGGAATAGCAGCCGGCGGAGCCCCTGCGCGCCGCGGCGCAGCGCAGCGGCTGGGGGGAGCGGGCGCCCTCGTCTCCGCGAGCGCCCGCCGCCTCCCTTCCTCTGTCCTCGGGAGACGCCCCGCGGGGCGACCGCTTCTAGCGGGAGCCCGGGACCCGCAGAAGGGAGAGGCGGTGGCTTCACCTGGGCTGGGGCGGGTCCGGGATGGGGGCAGTGGGTCTCCCTTTCTCTACTCTCTGCGGTCTTTCTTAGACCCCCATCTCCTGGGGTTTCCTCCTCTCGGATCTGCTACCCAGGGTGACCCCGCCCCTGCTCTCCCGCAGGTGTTCCACGTGTCCAGAGCATTTGCGTCACAACGACCTAGCCGACAGGTGGGAACCGCAGCGAACGCCTCAGGGTTCCCTTGGCGCTGTGCGTTGTGCGCGCTGCTTGCTTCCACGTTAAATTTCTGTGGCTTTAGGGCACAGGAGACTCACGACTTCAATGCCAAGAAAAATTACAGAGGCCTGTACCTGGAAATCAAGTTTGGACTCAACAGGAAAAAGGCTGTATGAAAAAACAACTATGTGTGTATATGTATAGATCTTTTTCATTCCCATATATTCATGTATCTTTTTAGTAGTAGTTTCATCTTCTCCTACCCTTTGTCATGAGAAAAGAACCAAACCCTTGTTTTTGGAGTACCCTACAGTGTTCACACGAAGAAAAAGTGTTGGAATAGGTGGTTCCTAAAATTATCTGTGCTAAAATGCAATCCCAAACATGATATGACTAGATCCCTGGTTATGTTATATATTTATAAATATGTTCATCGAATACTCCTTGTTGAAACAGTTTGTAACAGAGTGGAATGAAAGGTGGATATTAAGTAACGTTGTAAAAAAAGTCTGAAATTCACAGCCAACAGAAAGGCGCTGCTTGCTGTGTGCCAAGCATATGCTGTATGCTTTACATTTGATCTTTACAACAACCCAAAATTCTAGAGAAAGTTATTATCCCCATTTGACAGATGAAGAAGCTGCTCAGAGTGTTATAAAGGCATTCAGCTAATAGGATATTGAGCAGGGGTTTGAATCCAGGGTTGTGTGAACCAAGAGATTTAGCTTAATCTCAAGCTAGAAAAGTGCCTGACCAGATGGAAAGAGAGAAAGTATAGGAGATACTGACATTTTAATAGAAAGTTAATCAGATGGCAAGAAATTCATTCAAAGCTCAAGAAATTCATATAACACTTAAAGTTGACATTATTCTTCAGATATATTCTTTGTGGATTCTGTTTGCCATAGATTTGAGCCTGTCACCCAAAATATGAGTTGGGCAAACATCAAGTCCTTAATAAATGTTTATGAATAAACAAATAATGAAATAGCAAATTGTGGAAAGCTGAGAATCATGAGAAACTTTGAGGAAAACAGTGCTCTGAGATGTTTAGCTTTTGTAAGAAACATTAAAAGTAACCTGTTAATACAAGCCAAGTGATTTTGCTGTTTGTAAAAAGGAAAAAAGGAACAAGCAAAACTCTTTAAAATGAGAAAATCTTTGCAAAAGAAGAAGTTATTTTAAAATATTTGATCCCAAGAACCATTAACTATGTGTAAAATCTATTATTGGGAGTTAAAAAGAAAAGGAGATCATTATTTTTTAACAGAAGTAAGTGTTATTTCTAACACAGTAGGTGCTCAATGAATGTTGGCTGAGTGTATCGCTTAGTTGATTGAAGCATTGAGAGAGAAAAAAGATCTCACAATTTCCTGACTCTTATGTTCTCCTTTCCGCCAGTGGTGATTTACTAGTTACATGAAAATGTATTAGAGACCCTATTCATCAAAGGCTGGCTTTGTGGCAGATATTTACATTTGTTACAAGAGAGTCAGTAAAATGGCATGTTGCTTGTGTGTTTACAGTATCCCCTCAAAATGCAGGTAATTGGAACAAGCACTGAGGAAGTGAGGAAGAAGATTAATTTATGTAACTAATTACTTAGGTTTCCTTTTACTTTTCTCAAGGCCAAGGTGAAAAGCTGGGCCATGAATCTAACAATCTGTCATGGAGGCTAAATTTGACTTCCAAGGCAATATGCAAAAGTGAACAGATATGTCATACCAACACTATCTGGTCAACATGACTCTGAAATGCCTTGGGCTCCCAGAGAGTTTAAGATAAAGCTGTAAATGACTTTTCATCATTATTAATGTTGTCCTAACATTAAGATAATATTTAAGGAAGGAAATAATAAACTCGTGCTTATTCTTCATCACCACAATGAGTGCTTTTCCTTCCCATTTAAAAAATTGCTCCGTCTAGAACATTTGCATTTGTTTCCAGATATCAAGTTGTTTCAATTTTGCAAAGCACCCACAAGGTGCTAGTGAGAATCTGAAACAGTTTCTAAGAATAGAACAGTTGTTGAATAATGGGACCTGAAATTAAGAACTGAGGTGCCTCAACACATATATACATATATATAAATGTATATATGGACATATGCAGACTATTCTTCCTCTTGGTAAATGGGCACCATAATGCAAATGTGCTTACCATTCATCTGGACAGATATTTATTGTTTTCTACAGCTCTGAAATCCTTTTATTTTCTGGTTCATCTTTGTCAGTATCATATGTCCTCATGCTACTCATCCCAGAGTAAGATGCTGAAACAAAGTTCAAGGTATTATTATACCAATGTGCTTAATAAGAACAATACATATAAATATTCCCCAAAGCTCCAATCATTCACAAAGTAATTGCTTTCCCTTCAGAGTTGCTGGGAGATTAAAATTCCGTAATCTGTAAGAATAAACTTTGAAAAAATGTTTTAAAATTTAAGTCATTCATTCCCTGTATCATGAAATATTTAAAGAGGAATTAGATGTACTTAAGAAATAAGTGTCTTGGCCAATTGTGGCTTAATTCTCATGATCATTTGTGCTCTCTGCTGAGCAAAACAAAGCTTCTGTTACACTCTCAACAGAGCTAGTTATATCTTTTAGCAAATTTGTGTGCACATGTGAAAGAGAACAAATGTTTAATTGATAACATTAACTTTTGTTAATTAAAATTACCTTCCTTTCCCTTCAAAATTAAGGCTAACATAAAGAGAGGAGGTTTATTTCACATTGAGGAGAAAGATAATGATTTTCATTGTCACACCAACTTAGATTTCTAGGTAAAGCATCTCCTGTCCCCCACCCCCAATATCATCCATTGGAACTTCTGCAAGAAAAATGCTGGTAATAGCGTTAAAATGGAACATCTTATTCACTGCAGGTGGAGAATTTTTGTCTGTCACGTGCCATCTGGTATGATCCTGCTTCTGACTAGGAACTGTGCTGGGATTTGAGCAGACCTCACTCCAGAGCTCAGAGCTGTGCCCTGGTCTCAGCAGACAGAGCTGATGACCTCTCAAAGGGTCACCATCCTGTAGAAAACAGGAATGACTGGCAGATCGAATGGATGGAACTGTCTAGGTCTTTGGTATTTCACCCTGCGACCATCTCTCTGCAAAGGGACAGCCTAAAAGAATCACTGAACTTGGGCATATTTGGTAAAGGTAATTCAGATGAAGCATGGGCCAACTATTTGATTCAATTAGGGGAAAGAGGCTGAATTAAGATTATAATTGATATTTCCTAACTCTCGATCAGATGCATTTTTCCTCTTATAATTTTAACTCTATCACTAACTTGCTTTTTCAGAGTCTGTTAATCATTTCAAATATTTATTCTCCCTTGTATTCTATAGCAATGTAAAGTTCATCTGAGTCCATTGCTGCCTGGCTAAAGGCTGTATTTTCCAGCTTCTCTTGCTGCAAGGTGTGTCCATGTGACCATGTTCTGGCCAATAGAATGTGACTGGAAGACACAAATGTAAATTTTGGGTCATGCCCCTGAAGGAAACATGCTCCCTCCTTTGCCTTTCCTTTTCCCACTGGTTTGATCACCTTTGGACATGCAGGTTAGGGCAACATGTTGGGCATGGCAAGAAGCATGGATCCCTAACTACCTGCTCTGTTGTACCTCCCTGGTCCTCCTGTGTGGATTGTTTTATAAGGAAATGAAGTTGATATTTTTTTAGCTACTATATTTTTCAATATTACTGTAGTTCAACCTTTATCCTAATCAATCCATCTGCCCCATGATGTTGGATTAGATCTTCATTTCTCATGAAGTTTATAGTCTAAAACAATGATTCTTAATCTGGGTCACAGGACAAGTGAGAGTCTTTGGTGTTAGTACAAAGCATCATGGGATCCAGTTCTCTAACAAGTAATGTCTGCTGACAAAACACTTGCTTGACAAATAAATACTGCAGTTTTTAAAATACATGTGATGTGGTTACAAAACAAAATTATTCAAAATCATTAATGAAAGTTTTGAGATACAGGTATGTTCGTGATGACCTTTTTTAGCTTTGTACATCTGAAAGTCTATTTCACTTTGTTTTTGAAGTAAAGAAGCAAAGGCAATTCAGTGGAGAAACAGACTTTTCAACAAATGGTGCTGAAACAACTGAATATCCACAAACCAAAAAATGCCCATAGACACAGAACTTGAACCTTTCACAAAAACTAACTTATAGTGGATCACACACCTAAATGTAAAACATAAAACTATAAAACTTCTAGAAGATAATGTAGGAGAATATTTGGATGACCCTACTTTTGATGATGACTTCTTAGATATAATACCAAAAGCACAATCCATAAAAGGAAAAATGGGTAAGTTGGATTTCATTCAAATTAAAAACTTCTGCTCTGCAAAAAAAAACTGTCAAGAAAATGAGAAGATAAGCTACAGATTGGGAGAAAGTATTCTCAAAAAACATATTTGATAAAGGATTGTTCCCCAAAATATGCAAAGAAATCTTAAAACTCAATAAGAAAATGAATAATCCAATGAATAAATGGGCAAAAATTCTGAACAGACTCCTCACCAAAGATGATATACTGATGGCAAATAAACATATAAAAAGATGCCCAACATCATGTTATTAAATAATTACAAAATAAAACAAGTTACCAATGTATACCTAGTAGAATGGCTAAAGTCCAAAACACTGAAAAACACCAAATACTGGTGAGGATTTAGAGAAAAACAAATTCTCATTCATTGCTAGTGAGAATGCAAAATACTCAACCACTTTAAGGGAAGACAGTCTAGCAGTTTCTTACAAAACTAAAGATACTTTATCATATGATCCTGCAATTGCATTTCTTGGTATTTACTCAAATGAGTTGAAAACATGTCCACACAAAAACCTGGATGTGAATGTTTATAGTAGCTTTATTCACAATTGCCCCAAATTGGGAGCAACCAGTCAGGAAAGGTCACACTGTATGATTTCAACTATATGACATTCTGGAAAAGACAAAACTATAGAGACAGTAAAAACAATCAGTTGCCACAGGCCCAAGCTTGGGTGGAAGGAAGAAGGGATAAGTAATTTTTCTTAATACCTAATATTTTGAGTGGCATGTCTGTTTTGGTTATTTCAGCTAGGAGCATAAATGTGGTCCCAGGCACTCAATTTTGATCACAAATAGAAGTTCCTCCATTAATGAATTAGCAGTAACCTTGCATTATGTATTTTCTGTATCAGTATGTACTATATGCATTTTGGGGGGCTGGGGGAGTCTAGGAGTTTTTTTTTTATATTGAAGAAGGGCCCTGTGAACATCATTCCAACTGAATAGTGGGCAAAGGCCAGGGATGAGCAATTCATAAAAGAAGAAAGTGAAATAGTAAAAATGACAAAAAGACCATTTTTCAGTAACAAATTTTCAACTTAAAACATTTTTCCTTATCATACTGGCAAACATGAAAAACAACGCTCACAACTGATGATACAAGAAATGACACCTGTCATGCTCTCATAAACAGAAAATAGAAACAAAAACTTTACATTATGGAGGGCAATCTGGCAATACAAAAGGTTAGTTTCCCCACAGAAATAATTAGGTGAGTGTCCAAAATGAACATAGGAAGATGAGCATCTCAACACTGTTATAACAGTAAAACTTTGAAAACAGTAAATTGTCCCACTAAAGAAAGATTAGTTAACTTATGGTACATTTACATATTGGAACACTGACAGCTATTTAAAAAAATGAGGTTAAGATGTTTCTTTTTCAAGTGAAAATAACAGCTTGCACACCACCCTGTGAAATATGATTCTATTTAAGTAAATATTTTATATAAGTATAGGCTTTTAATGATATTCACTAAAATGTTAACAGAGGCCACCTCTGGGGAGTGATTTTTGGGTGAGGTTAGAGGTGGTGGTTTTCATTTAAACTCTTCGGTAATACTTTTTTTTTATAGTGCACATATAGTATTTTATAATTCATAAAAGCAAGAAAGACTTAAATTTTGACACTACAAAAAAATCTTCACATTTGTAAATATTTGGAAATACTGGTTTATAGGAATTCTAAAGTTCCTTATTGATTTAATACTGTATACTTCTAATCTGTAGACTAACCTTTAAGATTCCTTCCAGTGGTAAAAGTCCACGGCTTCCTCCCCACCTTGCTGTCATCACTCTGACTGAAGTGAATTGTTTAGGTAAAGCTTAGACATTGCCTGACGGGAGGTACCCTTACACTCGTGCAAGTGCTTCTTATTTTTCCTCATATTTCAAGTGACTTTTTTTCTGGAGGCGATCTTGAACTGGTTATGAGAAAGTCATTCAGGGTTCAAAAGCTAGAAGTGGTTCTAGGACTCATTATACCTCTTTGTGGGATCAGAGGTTATCTAGATTTGAATGGGAAATGAGAAATAGTTTTCTATTTTATTCCCAGATTCAAAACATCACTACTAGGATGGCTTATCACTTTTTTCAATAAGCATTTATTATTTCCTACTTAACGTAACTGAATCATATTTTCCTCCCAGAACTCTTTCTCTTACTTTACTTAAAAGCCTTACAAGCTTAAAAGCCTCAAAATTATTTTGAATTCCTTTCTAGCAGTTTACCTCATATAATCAATTAGTTGTTACATTCTAGTTCATTACAAGTTTATGATTCACTACGAGAAACCACAGTTTCTTTTCTAGGGTCTGTCAGCTGCTCTGTCCATTTTTCTGTCCTATTTCGATTGCCATTCCAATCTGGCTGTTTCTTACCAAGAATCTGAAAACATCTTTCCACCAAGGATTGTACATTTAGACCAACACTAAGTCAATTTGGGTTGTCACAATATCAATATTTTAAGTACATGTTTTTGTCTATACTTTATACTAAGAATTGTGTGTGTATGTGGAGGGGGTTGTGGTAGGATGGAGGGGATGATCAATAAAGTAATAGAAGACATAAGCCATGCTTTAAAATTATGAGTGTGGAGTGAATCAAACTATTAGGATTGCCCAGTTTCAAGTCCAAAGGTTACATCAAAATCAATTGCCTGATATAAAAATTCAAAATCTTTAGCAGTCCTGATTTGCCTCACTTACCTTTCAACACCGATTTCTGCTTCTTATCTCTGCTTGTTCACCACCCCCCACATTTGTCTGCCTCTCCCAGGACTCTTTCACACAAGAATGATCATTGTCTCCAACAGCCAAGGCTAAACTTTCACTGTAGACATCCTTCAACTCCTTCAATCCTTCAATTTTGTAGTGTCCCCAGCATTCCTGGCCCTTTTCTTGTCATTACCACCACTGCTACTACATTTCCTGTATCTCTCAAATACATATTAGAGTCTTATGAAATGCATGCTGAAGCAATTTCAAATGAAAACTTTCTCAATTAGGAAAATATAGACTTACAACCCAGACCCAGCTCTAGGAGTCTGCATTTTTCCACGAGAGGTGTGCATAGGCAATCAGGTCTTGAGGGCAAGACTCTGTCATCTCTATCTTGTGTGTCCCCATTACATTTACCAGTGTGCCTTAGATGAACAATCTTAGGTGTTCAGTGGAAGTTTGTTGAATGAACAATGAATGGTTTGTATACAACTAGATCTTCTAAGGGTGGGGTGTCCAGTTATTTCTCTTGGCTTTGTTTTGCTAAATTCTGTCCGTTAATTTGAAAACATTTTTTTCAACCTAACTTTGACATCCAATACTATTATCTTATAATACTCATATGCTTTGATATTCTTTATTACAGTTTTTCCACCCTTATTTTATCCTCAAAGTCATGTAAACACTTATGCTATAGACTGTAAATGTTTGTGTCCCCCTAAATTCATATGTTGAAACCTAATCCCCAATGTGATGGTATTGCGAGGTGAAGCCTTTGGCAGCCAATTAGGTCATGAGGGCTGAGGCCTCATGAATTGGATAATACTCTTATAAAAGAGATCCCAGAGAGCTCCTCCGCTGTGTGAAGACACAGCAAAAAGACAGCCATCCAATGAACCTAGAAAACAGGCTCTCACCAGACACTGAATCTGCTGGCACCTTGATTTTGGACTTCCTAGCCTCCAGAACTGTGAGAAATAACTATCTGTTGTTTGTAAGACAGTCTATGGTGTTTCGTTATAGCAGCCCAAAGAGATCAAGACAACTTGCGAAACATGCACATTCCTCAGGCCCTTTCCAAATCTCCTGAAGTTGAAAATTTTGTGGACAGTCTGGGAAATCTCTATTTTTAACAGGTCCTAAGAATCTGTATTTTTGACAACCCAATGGCCAGAGAAATTTGGAAACCCTGTTCTAGTGAGAAACTCAGTAAGTATTAGTTTAGGTTAATGATTATCTTTGATCTTTATGCCAAATACAATTCCATGAGCATTAACTTGACGTCAAAATACCTGAACTCCTATCTCTGTAATTACCATCTAGGTGGCTTGGGGCTAGTCCCAGGTTTCCCAAACTTGTCTGCAAATTAGAATCACAGGGGCTCTTTAATAAATTTCAAAATCCAGGCCACACCTAGGACCAATTATATCTCATTCTCTAGGGCTGCAACACAGGCATCATTATTTTTTGACATTCCCCACGAGGTTGATTCCAACATGCAAACAAGTTTGGGACGCACTGAACTAATCATTTACTCCATTAAGCCTGTTTCTTTATGAGTCAAATATGGACAATAACATTCTAAAATGTTATTAGGAATTAATCTAATTAATGTACATGAATATATACCTTATAAATGATCAACTATATAAACCTAATACATTATATTTTAGGCTTCAAAATATTTTAAATAAAAACGTGTACAGATAAGAATTTTTACATTTTCTGTATATTTACATTTTTTAAATGCTTATAGTTGTGATTGTCATTTCAACAGTTTGGTAGATTCAGCTAGAAAAGGAAATCCCCATTCAGAAAGCTGTCCTTACAATTTAGGTGCATTTCTTTCACAGGGCAGTAGTGTATCTGTGGTCCTGGTTCAAAGCAGCGGTTTTCAGCCCTTAACACTTACCAAGATCTTCCTTGGCTGGGGTTTCCCCCCAGGATTTCAAATCAGTAGGTCTGGAGTAGGATTCTAGTATCTAGTTTATAAAGATCAACATGTCATTCTAATGACCTTTTGCTAAACCTGGTGAGTTTTCTGTTTCTGTTTAGGCCTTCTGCTCTATTTGCCAGATTTAGTCACCAATGTTCTACTTCTTTAGTGTCAGAAATATCTCTTCCTCATGTAAAGCAGAAAACAATGTTAGAATAGTTTAAACAATATTTTAATCCATATGGGTACCATTCCTTATTAGGACTACCATTCAATCTTTTCTAATCTAACTTAAAACAAGTTTTATTTTAAATGTTCCTGGCTTTTTTGATATATACTCAACCTTCCCAATGGCTATAACCACTATTTCCCTTTTTAAAAAGGTAAAGAATGTGTGGTTCCCTTGCTGGCCTGGAATCTCTCTTTCCAAGACAGGTTCTTAAACATCAGTGTTTATGTGAAGCTCCTGAGAGGCTCATTAACAATGCATACTCCAGACCTAGTGCATTAATCTTTGATAGACGCCCAGGATGCTGGATTTTAAGTTATATCCCTAGGTTTTTTTGATGCACACAAAGTCTGAGAATCATTGGCTTCACGGAGCAGAGAGACTGGGGTAGCTTTGGTAAGGTAGAGCATACTCATGTAAGGTTCATAGGAGCCAGGTGTGAAACTCTGTAAGGAACTCTGTGTTCCTGCCTCTCCTTCCTGTGCTCATCTCCCTGCAAGTAATAGTAAGTAACTATGCTGTTATTCAGCAATCTGGGGAGGGTTACTGAGCGTTGGTTGGCATTAGTTCACAACCTTGGGAGTTTCCCGAGTGAAATTTGAAACTTGCTTATCCATCCCCTGCTCAGGGAAGGCAAGGTGAGACAGAAAAGAGGCAGACAACTTCAGGAAGGTAAGTGGCAGTTTGAATAAGTGAAATAATTTGCCTGTGAGTCTTGGGCGTCTGCAAGGTGAGTGGATCGCCGCACCCACCTGCCAGAATTTTAAGAGGTTTAATGGAATTCAGTCCTGTATGCCATCCAGGTAGTCTCAACATCACGTTGCTTTCTCATGGCCGTGTCCTTTAAATGGCTCCCATTGTGGAAACAGGGCAGAATGTACATTCCAAGGACAGGGAGGGGGTAAGGGATCTTCCACTGCCTGGGTCCAGCTCCCAAGTCAACCAGTGGTCACATCTTCTTGATGACTTCAACAACCAGCAAGTCTGCAGTAGTTAAGGCTGATCGGCTTGTGTTGCCATTCCCAGCATGGAGCCTGGGTGGTCAGAGAAGATGCGGTAAATACTTACTGGTTTACATTGAGGAAATACCCCTGTTCCTTTTTTTTCTGCTTTCCTTTCCTTCCTCAACCTGACTTTTTCCCCTCTATTGTCTTTTCCCCCTGGTTTGTTAGTTCTTGGAATACTCTTGAAGAAACACCGATCTAGAACAGATCTAAACATCAAAAGAAAAACCCCTATATCTGAAATCATGTGGATATAGTTAAGCCACCCAATGAAACTTCAAATTGCAGCAATAGCACATTTGGTATTTCACTTGGGTTAATTATTTTCACTGTTACGTGTAATTGTATTTGGCCCATCTTTAGTTTCATCACTATTCTTATATTTCTATTTACTTTCATTTACTAGCATTTTAATACATCCTGAGGCTTCATCTGCCTTTGATTTCAGATAAACTGTGTTCTTTCTGTAAAATATGCAGTAAATGATTTTCTAAAATATATTGGATTGGTGGGAATACATGATAAAGATGGGTCACTGGATTTTCATATTTGTTATTTTATGCCTTAAGGAAACTTGTGAATTGTTAATCAATTTTAATATTAAATCAGTATTGAATAAGCGTTAGTCTCAGCAGGACTTAAAGCCAGTAGAATCTTAAGAAGAGACTTTTTAAAAAGCTAGATTATGATAAAAGCAGGCAAATGATTAATCTATTTCCAAAACCTTTGCTTAAAACTGCTATTATGTATAAAGGTCTCTGTCCACATGCCCTCCACCCCCTACTCCCAGCATTGTATTCTTTGCTGTGATTTGGAAAGGACTAACCACAATGGCTAGATCAGTGTTTTAAATAAGAACCATAATCTTCCCTGCACCATCTCTCCCTTTGTGTAAGCAATATTACTTTTCACATAAATCATGGCAGTTGCCCCTCCTCCTGAAACTACCCTCCCAATGCATTCTGTAGCCTGAGGCTAAGATACACTTTCTAAAGTGCACATTTAATTATTTCTCTCTTTTGCTTAACATCTTCTGTTGGTTCCCTTTGCAGTGGTCATCTGTTGTTCTGGTCATGGAATCAGAAGCTGTCCAGTGGCCATGTTTTTCCCAGGAACATGTGTGGGAACCCAGTCACCAGTGAGAAAGTATGAAGCCAGCCAGTGGGAGAAGCAGAGAGGAGACAGGGAGCAATCTTCTGACAGTATCTGAGGCCCTGGTTCAAGTGGTCCCTAGCCCCTGGCTGTACCCCATACTCCCAGAAGTTGATTGTTCTCATGCATCACTTGAGATACCCCTGTACATCCTATAATAAGGCCTCCCTTTATAAGTCAGTTAGAAATAGGCTTTTGCCACTTTCAAACAAAAGAGTCTTCTTTAGAATCATTTCTAAGGCCTTTCATGATATGGCCCCAGCTTATCAATTCAGTCTTTAAATAACCTTTAGGAAGAGGTTCAGCTCTAAGTGACAAATACAACACTGACAAACAGGCTTAAGTAATAACAGACTTTCCATTCTCTCATATACCAAGAAGTGAAGACAGATAAGATAGTGATAGCGATGGTTTATCAGCTCAAGAAATGATAATGCCTTAGTAGTCAGCTCTTTGTAACTCTCTGGGTCTTGTTGATTGCTGTAGCAGTTCCAGATGAACCTTAAGACCTATGTTAGCATGTCAGACAGGGAAGGAGGTAGCAGCTTTATCCTTGGGAGGGTCTGTTTTTAGTATGGAAGGGAACCACAGCTGACTTCGCCTTAGATCTCATTGGTCAGAATTGGATCACATGTCCTACTGTAGCTTCATGATTGTTAGGTGAAAATTACCTCCATTCATTCCCTAGCTATCCATGAATCAGTGGATCTGTGGCAGTTCTGTTAGCAGAGGAAGCAAAGCAGAGCTGTAGCACAGCCAAGGAGCCATGTTTACCACACACATATTTCCATTACCCTCCCTGTCCTTCGACTGCCACCAAGCACCACCCGCAACCACGATGCGAAGAGCCAGCCTCACAGCATGGCCTTCAGCACCCAAACACACAATCAAAGCAGGCAAATGATTGTACTGTGTGGTTTCTGGGCCTTCACACCTAACTTCTGCCTTACCCCAAACACACTCTCTTTCCTTCATTTACTAACATCCTGGTTGCTTGGTTCCTACTTTTCTCCCTTTAGGCCTCAGCTGCAGCATCCCTTCTGTTGTGAAGTCTCCCCTGACCCCTAATACTACAGCCCCTTCTTCTTAGTTCTGTCTCAGAACCTTCAAACTATATTGCAATCTTCTGTCTTATTGTTTACATCCCCTACTAGAGTGTAAACTCATTGATGGCTTATTGATGGGGTCTTATTTCTCTATGGCCTCACATAGAGTCTGCACTTAGTAAATGATCAATAAATACTCATGAAAGTAAATTAAGTGAAGCATGTTTTTGGTTGCACTCAAAATCTGTTTGTGTTAAAATCACTTAATAAAAGGCTCATAGGAACATGGCTGTTAATTTACTTATGATATTTTTTAAAAGGAATAGACAAAGTGATTTGTTAAAAAAAATTCCTGATAGACATTTGCATTTAAAAGTCTCAGTATCATGGTATCCAAAGAAAGGGTATGGCAAAGGATGATGTCCTTTTAAGAGAAGACAGTATTTATTGTGTTTGTCTCACATAAGAGCTAAAGATTCTAAGAGCTTTTGAATGGTCCTCGAATAGTTTTCCAAATGGGAAGATTTCTGCATATGATTCATAACTTAGAAACTAAATGTAGCTAAGTGATGAACTTATTTGAATTTTATAGGATTCTATCTTACTCTTTATCTTCTTGCTACCGTGTTATTAGGAAAAAGCAATAATGTGACATGACAAGGGACTTTCAGTATCTTTTGTAAGCAGATGAAGTTTAAAAAAGGATGAGTGAATGAACGAAATGAAGTAGGAGAAAAAGAATCACTCAATTTCATTACTGTAACAGAACAGCAGTTTGAAGTTAAATACTGAGTTTGTAATTTATTTGAAGTAATGAAGCATCCAATCACAAATTTTTTAAGAGAATTTACCAGGCACAGTGAGTTGGGGCTTCTTTGGATTTCAGACATAATATTGCCAGTCTGGGTGTCATACACTGACCTTTTGCAGGGTGACTACCCAAAAGCTGCTGGTTTGGAGTGGGGCCCAAAGTGAGGGGGCTCTCCAGCCAGTCCACACTACAAGGAAGCTGCCGTGCCTTGGGCCTTGTGAGCCATTTGATCCAAGGCCGATGGAACGGTCTGTGACCCACTTAAAGTGGTATGGAGCCTGGGATAAGCCCCAGGAAGACCATCACAAAGGAAACCCTTTGTGTTTGGGAAAATGCAAAGACCTCTTTAGCAGATAACCCTTCATTTTGAGAAATGATTCCTGGCTCACTGCTAGACTCATGTAGAGACTGAAACACTCAACCATCTGGCATAAGATGGCCATGTACCTTGATACCTGACAAGAGATGGTGTTGTCGCAGATACTTAATCATAAAGCCAGGCATTCCTAGCAGTAATCCACATCAATCCACTGAAAGGAGGAGAAACCTATGACGCTGAGCCTGTGAGAGGCCTGAAGACAAGGTGAACTCTATGAGCAGGTAGTTGCACACCTACATTACTTTCTTCCTTATGCCTCATAGGGGTTTCCTGTGACCAGTGGACCAGGGATGGATTAACTTGAACCTGGTGTACAGATGGCTTTGCATGATATTCTTGCACCAGACAGATGAGAGGAAGTGCCATGTGTTCTTCAGAGGAGCCCTGAACTACAACTGAGAAGGAAAATTCTTGTAGTATGTAAATTTTGAGCAGAAATTTCATTGTTCACTTTCATAGAAGGGAAACATTGTCTACTTTGCTTGTGGTCAGGACTTACACAGTTCTTGAGCTAGCAGCTCAAGGTGATTAGGCACAGAGGTGATTTTCAAAATCTGTAACAACTAAGTTGACTGGAATCTAGCCCTGAAACTGAGGACAAGGACCCCATATTGTGCCAGAGCTTAACTCTTTCATTGTTGGATTGTGGGGACCATAGAGATGTCTCTGGCAGAAGGATCAGAGTGATACAGGCAGTGGTAGGTACATGGAGGTGGGCAGTGGCAATGTTTTAGAGATGACTAAGGTTGAATGAGGACATACTGGGTAATTTTGAGTCCTGGTCTGCTGAAATAGTCAGGGACTTGGATCGAGATTATAGAATTGATAACAATTTATCAATTGGGGGTTTTAGGGAAGGGTGGAAGGACATTCAGAATGGGGCCAGAGTGTGAGAGTATCTGTGGCCATGTGAATGCTCAGTAAGAGGCCATCATTGCAGAAGAGGTTCTTAATAACAGGAAAACAAAATGATTCTTTCTGAGCATCAGTCATCTTCCTTCTCCAGCCAGTCTGCTGGTTTATGGACAAAATAGCTGTGCTGGCCAAAATGGAGGTGATGCTTAGACTCAACAACATTTCCTTTCACCCAAATTGATCCATATAGTGTTAGAACAGTGACTAGCAATGCATTTCTAGGGAACCTGATCTACTACCCCGTGGCAAATAAATTACCTCCAGTTGAGTATGTGCCTTCATCACGGAAGAGAGCCGTTCAGCATCATTGGAATAGTCTTTCCAGTTTCAGATTTGCTTTCCCTGTGAACATGCCTCTAAACCATCATGGGATTCCACACAGGCTTCTGACTGATGGACTCCCTGCACTGCAAAACAAGCAAGGCAATAGGCTGCTAGCTGCGTGGCCTTACTGTGTAAGTACCTGGCCATCCTGAGAAGCTAGGTTTCAATAGAATGAACTACTGGAAACTTAGTAGCAACACTATCTAAGAAGTAGTGCCTTATGATATTGGTGTGATATGTCATAGGAAGTAGAACATGAATGAAAACAGTGACCATTAAATTTGATATTGTTTTCACAGCTGGAATGCAACCTAGGGGTGAAGGTACCTCTTACAATTACACCTATTCTTTCGCTTTCAGAATTTTGCTTTAACTCTTTAAAATGATTTCTTTGACTCTTTTAGCCTGAGGAATTTAGTACTCAGTGGAGGAACATTTCATCCAAGGGTTAAGAAAATGTAGGTTTTATTAGATTGGAGCTGAGACTGCCACCTGGATGTGTTAGATTCTTTGTGTAATCAGGGCAAAGATCCTTGGCACACTGTGGTGTTGGCTGAAAGCCAGGAGAACTTGGAACAAGCAGAGAAGGAATCTAGCTGATAATGTCAGCAGAATGCCTGCAGGATGAAGAATGTAGCATGCACCAGTATTTCCTTGCTATGCATGCTGTTTATTAATTTTTTTTCTTTCCTCTTTCTTTCCATGGGTATATAATGTTACCTAGGTAGTGGTTAGATTTATCATGCAGTCAGTCCATAGGCTGTAGAATACTGAGAGGGGGTTGTAACAAAGCTGAAGAGGAAGGGACCTAAGCCAGAGGTCCTGGACTGGAAAGCCAGTGTCTCACCTCTGTGTGCAGTGGCTGGAAATGACTGGTTTCTTCTATTGAAGCTTCTATTGAGGTGTGGCTGGGTTATGTGTTGTGAGTGTTTTTTTGGACATAGGGAAAGAAGGTATGTATGTGAGCATAAGTGTGTGTGTGTATTATGGGAAGCCAGATTGTAACAGATGGCTTTGAGGTAGTTGTATGGCCAACTGTGACTTCTCGTTTCTCAGAGACATTATTCACTAGCACACAGACATAGGCCTAGGAGATCACAGCTGGGCTATGTGATTCTGTTCACCTGGTCAGAGATACTTGCCTGGGAGTTGCCCCCTGTATTCTGCATCCTGATTATTTACATTTGGAATGGTGAAACAGAGAGGTGCGAGGCCATTTGATCCAAGTCGCACCCAAGGGCCTTTGTCCTTTACTCCTTTAGATGTCATGAAATGCTCGAGAATCCGTTCCATAATCTTTCCTTTTAGTGTAAGTCAGCCAGAGCTGCTTTATGTCCCTTGCAGCCAAAGAACACATCAGTTCACTAATATAGAAATCAAAGACTACCTATGCATATGGTGATCGTACATGGAGTTGCTCAGTTTTAACTAAAAATCAAATATTTGTGAAGAAGAGAGCTAATAAGAAGAAAAGAAGACTTTCAAATTAGTCTTTTCCTTCTCCATTCTCACTCTTGTCTTAATTTTTTGGCAGAAAAAATTCAGCAGTAATTACTGGAATAATTATGTTTATTTTTCTAAAGTTAAAATTTGGATCTGCAGAAGAGATGGCTTGGGGAGGGATGTAAAACAGCCACCTGGAATCATCAGTTCTTTACGGGTAGCCTAGTGTACTTAGTCTAGTGAGAGATCTGGTCTGATGGACAGGAAGTAAAGATACACCATCTCTGAGGTTTCAGTTCTGCTTTCCATGGTTTCAGTTACCTGTGGTCAAATGTGGTCTGGGAGCAGATGATCTTTCTTCTGACCAATTGAATCCTCAGAAGGTCCATAGCAGCCCAACTCTACATCACAACGCCTACGTCATTCTCCTCACTTCATGTCATCACATAGCCATTTTATCATCTCCTATCCTCACAGGAAGAACAGGGGTGAGTACAGTAAAGTATTTTGAAAGAGAGAGCCATAGAGACCACAGTCACATAAGTTTTATTGCATTACATTGTTACAACATTTTTTATTATCAGTTGTTGTTCATCTCTTACTGTCCTAACTTAAATTAAACTTTATCACTGATATGTATGTACAGGAAGAAGCATAGTATATATATATATAGGGCTCAGTACTATCTGAAGTTTTAGGCTTCCACTGGGGGGGCGGTGTGGATCTTCGAACATGTCCCCTGAGGATAAGGGGGACCTGGAGTAATGGGAAGCAAAGGGTCAAAGAAATGTAAATGCAGAAGCTGTGTGAAGCTGTGCAGTGCTAGCTTTCTCATATCTGTACCATTTTACTAATCCCACTGCCACTGGGACAAAGATACATATTCTGATGGTAGTGGGTGCAGGCCATAAATAAACTTGCCAAATAAACAAAATTATATATTGTTGGCTTTAGGTATATTATGCAGTCAAGTCACCCCTTCCTGTTTATTTTCATTTGCTGGCCTTTCCAGCATTCTCTCCACTGAAATCGAATCTCCTATATTATATATCAATGCAGTTATTTTCAAAGTTTAGTAATTCTAATAGTTACCTAGGATGTGCTTGTTAAAATGCATATCCTGGGCCTACCCCTAAGAGGTAGGACCAAAGAAGCTTTAGTTTTAATAAGAACCAAGATTTTCAAATGCATTTAGCCATTGGTTGAGCAACCATATAAATTATTTTCCAAACCAGGACACTTTCGAGAGTGAAGTGAGTTGTTAATAATTACTCGGGAAGGACAGGTCCCAGGCAAACCATGACATGGGCAGTCATTGATCACATTCGAGAAACACTGCTAAATGAAATGAAATTTCTGTCATAGCAACCCAGACATCACATTTAAACTGATTGTGGTATACAAGTCTTTGTTCTAAGTGAGAAATTTTCAACGTAAAGAAAAAAGAGATGAAAATCCATTTATTTTTCAGCTGGGGGAACTGCCTGCCTAATGCACATCAGCAAATTCATAAAACCTTTGATAGGCTTGTTTTGCCCAGCGATTTTTTTGAGATAGTTCAAGCACTTTGAAATCATAAAAGTTTTTTTCCTTTTTTCTTTGCTCTTTCTATTCCTCCCTTCCTTCACTCACCCATTTATTTATTAAAATTCTTTGACTAATACAGAGGACTAAGAAAGTCAGAGGCTGGGAGAACACAAACATGGATCCTCATTCCTCTTAATAACCATAAAATGCAGAGACAGCCCAGTTCCTGCAACCAACGTGATTTGCTAATGTTCTGGACAGTTGTTTAGCCCAACATCATTATAAATAAAACAGAATCTAAAAGAAGCCATGTGTTTTACTTTAATGCTAGTTTAACAGTTTAACCAGTAACACTTTAACCTTGAATGCTTAAAGGACTAGTTTGCAAAATATTTTTAAGTGATGTTAGACCATAGATATGAAATAATATCCCTTTTGTCTGGCATGATTGTCATTGTGTTTAGAGTTACACTTGTGGGTGAAGACTAGGTACCACTTTGTTCTTTTCCAGTTAACTCTGGGTTTGCATTATAGAGAACAGATGAAATGTGTCAGAAGAGTAGGCACCTGCCAGGGAGAAGGAAGGCATCAACTATTTCAGGCCACTAATAAGAAATGGTATTTGCTGCAGAAGTAAATTAGCAAATTACATTCATGGTGATGTAGACAAATTAATTTTTTTGAAAAAAATCCTGCTCTTTTGAATTATTTGCCTCATAGATAATGATCCCTCTCCCCGATTTTTAAAGTTAAGAGTTCTAGTTGGCTTGGAAGAGCTTCATGGTATTTACTGTTTCTCTCCTTTATCAAAAAGAGAAGGGATTTACTTAGGCAGATAATACCATCATCCTTTGATCTTTGTTGATGCTGTGTCATCTTATAGATGTTTTTAAAGACTTGGAAGAACATGAAGCACTTTGATGGAGAGATGAATGTTTTTTAAATAAGTTATTTTTTTTCTTTGACCTTTTATCTTTCATAAATACAATTTAGTAAACACAATTTAAAAATCATAAATTGATATTCTTTCTTTAGATTTAGCTCCCCTGAAGGAATTCAACAAGAAACAAAGGTCAACTCTAAATAAACCTTTCTTATGCATAGGCCATACTAGAGTGTGTGTATTTTTCTATAAAATAAATGTCACTTTCAGTTTTTGTTAACCCATGTTATGCCAGAAAATTTGCTTATGGTTCTTTCAGACATTTTTTCTTTCTGTAAATCTATTACTATGAAACTAGTCCCTTCCTGACTTCCTGTTGTGTTTCTCTGCTATTGCATTACTGGTATTTATTGTGTTGGAATAATCTCTTTATAAATTAATTTTACCTTTTTCCTCTTAATTTTTTTCAGTGCTATTGAATTTTTCAACTTATACTAGCATTTTATTATTAATTATTTTCTGAAGAGGCATTCATACTTAAATGAGATTTATTGTTTACCAAATTTAATTAAAATGTTCTCTTTTCTCAGTACATTAAACCTGTAATTGTTCTTGGATCTCCATATTTCCTAATAGTTCAATTCAATAACGGAGAATGAAAACATTTGTACATTGATCTAAATGATTTTCTCAACTTTCCTGTCTCTTGTGGCTACTTGAACATTATTTATTTTACCATCTTCAAGATCTCTTGAATGTAAAAATTTGTTCTACCTCTTTTAAATAAAGTTATTCTATCTATAGTTTTTCACATATATACTCACATATCCCACATTTGTGTTACTTGTCTTCTTTTTGTCTATTTATTATCTAGACATTTACTGAATGTTAGGTTATGATTATTATTGTTTCTTCCCAATTGCAATTTTTTTGATTATAATTCTAACCCTGCTCACAAAAAGTATACTTAAGCTCTCTTATTCTGATTTGAACTTTATTCCCTTACATAGTTAATTGAATGGTAGAATATTTATAGACCTAACATGACTACTACATAGATTAGCTCTAATAATTCTAAAACTACCCAGTGAAATTGTCTATCTAAGTAGTCTTTGTCCATGTGTAAAATTTCATTAAGTTCTGCAAAAATTATAGAAAACTTTCTAAGAAAAATTATAGAAAGCTCAGAAAACTGAGCTTTATTGGCAATAATTTTATTTAAAATGGTAAATTAAACACAAGTGAATATACTGTAACAATATCATTTGTTATGCACCAACATTGTCAAGTTGATAATTTCACCCCACATAAAAAAAAAAAGTAGACATATGAAAAATTCTTAGCCGGCATATAAAATCATTCCGTTCACTAAAAATTGACCTTTTTTCAAATAAAGTTTTGTTTTTAGATCTTTATGTTTTACTCTATGAGAAAAGAATCAGAAAAAATAGGAAATGAATATAAAAGGGACATTTTGCTCAGATGATTTAATTAGCTGGAAACTATTGCTATTTGTCAGCTCTGTTCAGCCAGGCCTGAGTCCCTAAATGCATTGGACATCCTGGGACAGCTGGGAGGAGAATTCTTGACTTTGGTCTCTGCTGCCCTCAGGGCCCACATTTTGATTGATTGGAACCAGGCCTGGCTAGCATTTTATGACTTGTGATGTGATTTATAATAAATATGTGGCTGGTCCTTGTTCTAATTTCTGGCACAGAGCTCTTACAACCCTTGAAACTTCCCAAGTGATGAGACTGATAAAGATTTCTTTTGTTTTGTGAATGAGTTGACTTTTGACAGCACCTAAGGATGGGGACTGGTTGCCAGGAGAACCCACCAGGGGGTTAAAGGGTTAAAGGTCTGTCGCATTCCCGACCTCTGGGGGAGGCAAAGGAGCTAGAGGTTGGATCAGTCACCAATGGTCATTGATTTAATCAATCACAACTGAGTAATGAAGCCTCCATAAAAACCTAAAAGGAGCTTCTGGGCTGGTGAACACGTGGAGATTTGAGGAGAGGGCTGCCCCTGGAGAGGAAATGGAACTGCGTCCTTTCCCCATGCCTTGCCCTATGCTTCTCTTCCATGACTGCTTCCTGTAATCTAGTAAGTAAAATGTTTCTGGGAGTTCTGTGAACTGCTGTAGCAAATTAAGGGAACCAAGGGACAGTGTCATGGGAGCCTCTGGTTCACAGACAGTTGCTCAGAAGTACAGGCAACAACCTGGGCTTGTGACTGGTATCTGAATTGGAGGTGGGAGCTGGCAGGTAGGACTGAGCCCTTAACCTGTGGAATCTGATGCTATCTCCAGGTAGATGGTGTCAGAATTGAGTTAAATTGTAGGATACTTAGCTGCTGTTCAGAACATTGCTTGGTGGTGTAGGGGAACCTCCCCACTACCTATCAGACTTGGTCTCTGAACTGTTTCAAATTCATATGTTTAAAAGCCTAATTTATAGGTACTCCTGAGAGATTTGTATATGCAGGATTAAGATAACTACTCCCTAATAACCAAGAGATGAACCAGTCTGATGAGATTGGAGTTAAATGTCACAGAGAAAAGTTGTCAATTAATGGTGGAGACTGGACCTGAAAGGTCAAGTGGACTTAGAGAGTTAAGTCTGCATGTAGCCTGTTCCAGCTGGTTTTAGAGAGGTCTCTCTGACTCGGCAAAGCAAGCCAACTGAGGGGGAGTAGAAGGGACGGGGGTGGTTAAAAGAAAAATGGAGTTGATAAGACAAAAGGAAAGGTGTAGAGGTTGGGGAGAGAAAGAGAGAATGAGAAAATGTTTAGCTTATCACAGCCAACTTGTTTTGGTCCTTCCTGAGGGCTTATTATTTAGCTTTTCCCCTTGAGAAACTGCCCTTTTCCCTGCTTTAATTTTAGTGACTCTATTCCATGAATTCAGAGGACTCTAACTGGAACTTCTAGACAGAAACTTAATCATTACTTAGGATCATTACACTACATAAAGGGGAATTTAATCTCTGCCTCTCTCACATGGCAGCCTCAACCAGCAGAGAAGGATTCTAGCATTTTTTTTCTCCATGAAGGGAGATTCTAGGGTAAGAGGACTTTTTTTTTGTCTCTAACCACATGCTTAGTTTTCTGTCCCTATGGGACAAATGGCTAATCTGATCAGTTAGCTTCTCCTGCTGATTAGGCCACAGTTTACCCCAGCACCCTGAGCAGGATCCCTGTGTGAAAGGTTATGTGATTTATAATAAATATGCAGCTGGTCCTTGTTCTAATTCTGGCACAGAGCTCTTAAAACGCTTGAAACTTCCCAAGTGATGAGAGTGATAAAGATTTCTTTTGTTTTGTGAATGAGTTTACTTTTGACAGCACCTAAGGATGGGGACTGGTTGCCAGGAGAACCCACCAAGGGGTTAAAGGGTTAAAGGGTTCATGTTTTGCTCTCCTTTCTGCCCTCTTGCTCCATGCTCCAGTACGTAAGAGAGCCAGAGCCTTTCCCCTGTGTGGGCATAACCCAGCCAGGTTTGCTCTGCATTCTCTTTACTCAAATGTAGTCTGACTTAGGCTGCTGGCACATAAGACAGCTTGGCATCAGGCAACATTCTTCCTTGTGAGGCCCGGTACTTCCTTTATCCTGGGTCAGCAGAAAGGCTTTGTACTAGTCTTTTCTCTCATTGCATTATAATAATAACCCATCCTCTGATAAAAGAAGTGAAGCAGATAGCAGTTTAGTGTAGGGGAAACAGGAATACTACTTAGGTCTTCTGGCCTGAGCCGTGTCCTCCAATCTAGCTTACTGTAATGCAGAGTGATTGCCAAGGTTTATCAAACTGCATTTTATTTATTTCCTGTCTGCACTTGTATGTTTGCTCTGTGGGTAGGAAATACTGGTGCAAGGGAGAGATGACTGGCACCTGGCCCTCTCAGTTAGATTTCATTTTATTATTTCAAATGGAATTTAAGTTTAAATGATCTTTAAGAATTACTTTGATCATTTATATGTTGGAGGCTTTGTTTTAACATGTGAAAAACTGTCATCAATTTTTATTGGGCCCTTTTTATGAAGTCTGTTTTATTAGTTTAATTTCTATTAAATACAGACAGACAGGTCACAATTTCAAAATCTTGGGTACAGGAATATTTAAACAAAATCCTAGTTCATTTCAGTGTCCTTGGTTGAGCAAATATTTACAGAACACCTGCTGTGAGCCAGGCAGGATGTTGGGAATACAAGATGACTCACCTGAATCATGAGCAAGGACATAGCCCTGTGTATGCTAGATGTAAGGCTTGCAATGCTCTGTGGAAACACTTTGAAACATGGTTGCCAGCTAAATAGGATGAAATACAATTCTTGAGCATTGTTTCTAAACATAGTCTGTGCCTCAGCACATTTTCTTCCTAAAACCCAGAGATGGCGCACAATGCCCCAGGCTCTGCTCCTGCATCCCACCTAAGGTTCCGGTCACTTCTCTGCTCCGTCAGACCTCTTGCCAGTTATTCTTCTAATGGGAAGTGCTGTCTTCTCCGTGCTGTATGCAACTGTTGTCTAAACCAGGCTTACTCCTCTTTGCAGTCACTGATGTTCCCAGGACTTAGGTATTTTATCTTTAAAGTGTACCTTCTTTCTGAGACTTTTCACTTGCATTTCCTACCCTTGTTGTTGTGTATAACAGAATTTATAGGTTCAATCTTTTTTTTTACTTTAAGTTAGTTTTTTCCAACCCTAGAAGATACAGGTTTTAAAGTCACTTGCAACTGAGGCTAAATCATTTTTGTTTCTAATCCAATACCTAAAATACTGTCCCTAAAGGTTGCTGATATTCATTTTCCTGTGGCTTTGATTTGGTAGAATTTGAAGTCCTTGTTAAGAAAAGTACCTAATACCAGCATTCCATTGTTGAACAGGATTAAACAAAATATACCATGTGTGGGTATAAGTGTGATGCTTACTGGTCTTGTTCAGGAAGAATTGTGGCATCTATAGCTCAACATCTTGGAGAATTCAGGCTGTGATTAGGAAAGGTCACTTCTGACCAAATGGAGTTTTAAAATGTTGACAGGTGTCCCATTCTGAATCAGTCTAAGATTTGAGCTTTATTTCCTAGGAAATAAAATGAGAAAATATCGGTGTGGATAAAATGAGAGTTCCTGTGGCCAGGATTCTCACCTGTCCTTGGTTGACTAGCTCACTGCACACCTGTGGGCAATACGTGGCTGTTGACTCTATATAAAGAGCTCTGCGTGCCCCACACTGTGGCAGGGCTGCAAAGCTGCAGGAGAGCAGAGCAGAGGCTAGAGTGGTGGCAGCGCCGAGGACAGAGGCCCAGATGATGGCTCTGCAGGACAACTGTGCAGAGAAGCCCAGAGGATGTCTGTGTGGGTAGAGAGGCCCAGAGGACAGCTGTGAGGGCAGAGGGACCCAGAGGCAGAGACCGACCATAATTTATATGGTTGCCCAATCTGGGTGATCTGCCATCCTCTTCTGTTAGATGGCAGATGTATGCTGAGCTCCAACAGGTGCTACGAGAGTTAGGCATAAGAAATGCCATCTATAGTCCAGAGAATTATGGCCCAGATGAAGAGATTTTCACTACCGGGATGAGAAATATTGTACTTCGAATGGCTCCTATATCCTTCTATGGGTCTCTAGTGGCCATTCTTTCCCCTCACTTAGGGCAGCCCATAAGGGAGGTGACACGTACAGTAGCAGACTTAGGAGAGGCTGAAGCAACGAGAACCTGGAAAGAAATAAGACCTGTTACAAGAAGAATTTAAGGGGCCCCATGAAGGTTACAAGGACCCAGATGTGGGTTGATTTAATACAGGCTGGAGCAGATGGAAGGAAATTAGATGGGAAGTCAAATATATCTCACTAGAGCTATGGCAACAACTGAAACCAGAGCAGCAGTTCCAGCCATTAAGATTAAAGAGGCAGAGGTCAGAGACAGAGTCACAAGTCTGGCATGTGTGTCTGCAAGACTTTTTGCTGGAGAGGCTGGAGAACAATGTTCGAGCTTCTTTGCACAGGGGCCATTGCAGAGGACTGAGGGCACATAGATTGAGAAGAAAGCAAGCCGGAGGGGTGGGGTGTGGATAAAATGAGAGTTCCTGTGGCCAGGATTCTCACCTGTCCCTGGTTGACTAGCTCACTGCACACCTGTGGGCAATACATGGCTGCTGACTCTATATAAAGAGCTCTGCCCAGTGCTCTGCGTGTGCCACTGTGGCAGGGCTGCAAGGCTGCAGGAGAGCAGAGCAGAGGCTGGAGTGGTGGCATCACCAAGGACAGAGGCCCAGAGGATGGCTGTGTGGGATGACTATGCAGAGAGGCCCAGAGGACAGCTGTGCAGACAGAGGGGCCCAGAGGCAGAGACCGGCTTGCTACATGCAGACTCGCTCTGAGTGAATGGGATTTTAGTGACTGACTTGCCACCTGGAAATAAAGTTGGGTATAGCCCTTTCACCCCAAGAACATTTTGCTGTCAATTTCTTTGGTCACATTGAATCCATAGCAAACTTGCTTGGGGCTGAAACCCATTGGCAAGACAATTGGGTATAAATATTGATCTGGCATCCTCCAAGCACCATGAGCTCAGGCTGCTCACATTTGGCATGGGTCTGGCTGCCTCTCTGGTACCGTGCTGCACTTTATCTGGCTCTCCAAAATGGAACCTATGTTGGCACGTTCTATCCATGAATGCACCCGCTGAAGCTCAGGTGGTAATTTGCCTTTTGATTTGCAGCCAGGGGCGCTTCCCAGTTAGTGAGAGAGACTGATAAAAAGGGTAGTGAATTACCAAAGGAGGTAATTTGGCTCCATTTCTGCTGATAAAGTCACCCAAGCAAGTTTTCCTGAGGCTGTGGTAATCTGGAAGGCTGTCTCTCACTTATCCATAGAATCTAGAAGCTCTGTGGCCATATTGCAAAGATAAGCTAATGAGTATGTATTACCCAATAATAGAGGCTGCACTATCTTTCTTTGGTACTGTAAAGAACACCAGGTGTTAGAGGTAGGTTTTCTTATCACTTGCATAACAAGTTGCATGTGCACTAAGTGTATGAGAACAGGTGAAACACTTAATCCAGATTCAGAGTTAACTAGTTAACTATGAGTATAACAGAAATGAACTTGGAAATGACTAAGTACTTGTTCCTATTATGAGTCATTTATGATGGACTTCAATGGACTGGTTATGTCATAATTAGTAGATATTAAGAAGACTTTCTTATGGACAGCTGGGTAGTATAAGGCAACCCTTCTTTAACTTTAATATGCAAAGAAATCCCCTGGGGATCTTGTTAAAAATACAGGTTCTGATTCAGCAGGTCTTAGAGTAAGGTTGCCTTTCTAAAAAGCTCTTAGATGATAGTGAAGCTACTGATTCATGGGCCACCCTTTGAATAGCATGGATTTAAAATTAAGGGTATTATCATCCCTCAATTGCATGAGAGTTTATGAAACACTCTCCCTAAAAATACACATATATTACATATCTGGTTTATAGGTATTTTTTTGTCTTTTCTGCTCCTTTAAATTTATTCTGTAATCATTGGATGCCTTGGATGAAAATTTCTTCAGACTCCATGACTTTTCTGCTCATGCTTGTGTAATAGATCATCCTACTGTCAATTAAGATTATGAACCAGGCTCAATCCAGTAATTAGATTTGGGAGCCAAGATACTAACCATGATCTGACCTTGATTTAACAGGCAAACCTTTTTTAGCCCAGCCTGGGACTGCTTCCCCTGAAAGTCTGACCTGGAAAGAGGTTCTCAATCAGATTTTTTCTATTTATCCATTTTGAGCCTTTTGTTCTAAAGCTGATCCTTACTCATGGGGCATTTTTGAGGAGTCTTTGTTATTCTGGGTCCTGGGGACCTCACTCCTGTTGCTGGGTGGTAGAGCCATTTGGATGCCAGGTGGCCACTTGCTCCTCCTGCTTTGGATCCTAGGAATTTGGCCTCACTTCCAGCTTTTTTTTTTAATTGAAGTATCACTGATATACAATCTTATATTGGTTTCAAATGTCCAACACAGTGGTTTGGCAGTTACCCATATTATTAAATCCTCACCCCCACTAGTGTGGTTGCTATCTGTCAACATAGGAAGATGTTACAGAATCACTGACTGTATTGTCCGTGCTGTACCTTTTACTTCCAGCTTCTTGCCGCTCCTTTCTAGGATCCCTACTGGGCCAGATTCCCACCCACTGCCTAACTCAAGTCCACAGGTAACTCTGGTGTCATGTGATCTGTAAAATTGTGGCAATGTGGATGGATCTGCCCCCAGAGCAGTTATTCAACCATCCCTGGCCCTTTAGATTTCCTGGGCAGAAGGCAGCTGGTTGGCCTGGGGTCCCCACATGCAGGGATATGCCACCCAGGATGGCCAGCTGGGCCCATCCGAGTCCTTCTCACTAAAGTTGGGTAGTGGAGGCTATTAACAAGGCACCAGCACTTTCCAATGTTATCTCTTCATAAATATTCCTTCCCTTTCCCTCTCTCAATCCTTTCGTATTCTCAGAGTGCATCAAGGGGTTCAGAAGTCATGGGATGGATTCAAAGAAATTTCCTTTGAAATTCTTTATATGGCAGTTTGGTACCTCACTTTCAAATGTCCCTGTCATTATTATTCTTGTAACAGAATGTCAGCAACCTAAGTTTGGCGAGCACAAAGTGCCAAGAGGTGGGTGTGATGCATTTCCCCATTTTACTGAAATGGGGTGAAGAAACTGAAGTACAGAGAAATTCTGGAGAATGCTGCATGTGAACCTAAGAAGTTTTGCTCCTGAGTTGGTAATCTTAACACTATGCTAGGCCTTTGGTAGAAAACCTCCTCCTATTTGAAGGCAATTTAATGGTATATCCAAAAGAGAATATTAAAAAGCAAGTGGTATCAGGCCTGCAGAATAAAATCTTTGGATAACATTTTTGTTTCTAGGGCCTAATTATTATTGTCTAAAAGACGTAGCCTTGGATTCCATTTCCCAAAGTGGGTTCTGTGAAACATCAGGCCCATGGTTCCTTTAGCTATTCAACCCACGTGCTGCACACCACACAGGGAAATCTGTGCCTCTTGGAGGTCACAACCTATTACCATGTTACAGATTCTAAGAAATCTTGAAGAAAAAAAAAGTGTATTTAATTCCAAATTAATTTGATATTGGATTTTTAATTTTTTTAACTTTTTTTGGCTACATCAGTAACGTTCTTTGGACGTTCCAAAGAACTGGCTTTTGGGAATTTTGTAATGGATCTGTTCATTAATTTAGGAATGAGTGATGGTGCATCTACTAATTATATTTTCTTCTTCTTTGGCTGTAAAGAATGTTTAGCTTGCAGTCACCTTTTGCATTAATTTGACAAATTTTCGGAAGGGTATTTTGAAGAACTAACCCCTGCCTTTATAAATAACACCAAAAATAACAAAGCAGTAATGTGTTAACATTTGTGTAGGATGTGAGGTTTGGTGTAGTGATCCTCAACTTTGCACATTTGAATCACCTGGGAAGCTTTTAAATATCTGATGCTCAGGCCACACCCCAGGCCAAATAAAGCAGACTTTCTGGGGTAGAATCCAAATCCCTTCATCCAAGCTCTGATATGACTCACCCACAGACCTTTTGATGAATCACCTAGATATTTAGGTGATTTCAAACTACTTCTCTGAAAAGGAGATCAAATGGTCTACTAATCAAAAGTTTTGTCTGGCTGAAATAAAATGAGTAAAACGCATAACATTTTCTAATTTTTTAAAGAAAGGAACCAAATGCATACTACTTAATGTTTTGACATCATGGCAGTTATCTAGGATATTTCTTGTTGAGGCTTTGCAATTTATGACCTTTTGTGTAAACCCCTTCTCCTCATTTGGCTCCCATTTGTCAATTTTATATTTCCAGACTGCACTCTACTGAAAATAATGAAATTAGATCAATATAGTTATGTTAATGGATGTAATATGCAGCTCATTTGAAAGAAAATGGCAATGCATATTTTCATACATTCTACATTACTCAACTCATTGACCAGAAATGTGTTAATGATATAATGCTGTTATTTTGAATGCCAGAGAGGTCTATTGATGGCACCTTAGAGATAAAAAGCTACTTAATGTGCATAAAACTGGAATAAATGACTGCGCTGAATATATTTAAATTATCGTTAATGTCCTGTTTTTAGCAGCAAATTTTATTCAAACTCATCGACTATTTTTCCTAGGACTTAAATAAATCAACTATGCATTTTTATTCATCTCAGCTCACACCATTCCTTGTCATTTTGCTTGAATAATGAGCATAATTCTGTTTGCCAAATAAAAGAAAAACAAAATCATGGAGCTATAAAAAAGCAAAATACAAGACTTATGTCATTTAACGAGAAGTAGCCAGGACTCAAGTCTTACTTGGAGTCTCAGTTGCACACATTTCTTTGCTTTCCCTTTTGGTCTTTGCCCTTCTTGTTTCTCAATTAGAGATTTCCATTTGTATTGGGAAAAACAATACCGATAGCTGAGGAACTTCCAAGAAATCTTTGTAGTATCTTTAGGAAATAGAAATATGTTATCTACTTCTGAGAAGGCAGTAGCAGTCATGAGGATGGGAAGGAGGAGATAGGAAGGTGAAAGAATTGCTTGTTGGAGTACTTGAATGAAGGTGAGGATGCAGAAGGAGTCCTATTGGAGAGAAAATGGATTTGTGTCAATTGAAGACTATTTGCTGTTCTATAGAGAAGCCCAAGGATTAGCAACAAAAGATATTAACATTTAATCTTTGTACTTATAAAAAATTGAGAAACTAAGGTATAAAGAAATCCTGGGTAGATCCATACAGTAAAACGTCATTTGTGAATTTCATAAATATGAACTACCTTCTAAGAGTACTGTTTAAATGTCACCAGCCTAAAAAGAATGCATTCTAACTGGACTTCGATTGGCAAGTTCTTCTTCACCTCCTTGTCCTATGTGAAGATCTGGTTCAACTGGCAATACCCAAGAGTGTGGCATTTTAAAAAGGGAAAAGGTGAGTAAACACTGTTACCTGGATCTGAGCCCCAGGACAGAGACAACTGTTCTGATACAATTTTTCTTTCTAGGTGTGGTTTACTGGCCTAAAGGGCATCACTGAGCTGGTGTGTTTGTTTCTTTTTAAATAAAAATCCATGGAATAGAGGAAGCACTAGTAAGGAATTTTGAAAACAAAAGGAAATTTCCTCTGTAAATAGCTGGGAACTAACTGGAGCCTCAGTTTCATCAACTGTGCAGGTGAGATGCCATCTAATGTCTCTGAGAACCAAAAACTATGAATTAGCCTAGAGCGAGACAGAACATATTTGCTTAAACCAATGGTGACATCTGGTGGCTAGATATGCTAATGACGGCTTTAAAAGCCTTTCCACTTTCCAGAATCTTGGACAGGCCTGTTTTTTTTTTTAAATGGCTGCCTTTTCCATTTGATAATGTTCCACAGGCCAGTTGGAAATCTTACTCAGATTTGGTCTTTATAATTTATTGTATATATTATGAGTTTTTTAAAATGATAATTATGTAAGTGAATGAACATGTTTTTCAGTGAGTGAGAATGATAATCTTTTTCTTTTAAATGCAAGACTCTAATAACTCTATAAACAAGGCTCTTATTTCCTCTGGCTCAGGAGCTACCCCTCTGAAGGAGAACATGCTGGTGCCATGAAATTGCCTGGATCAACGCAGGCTGTTAAAAGATAAACTGAGGCATATTACAAATTTCAAGAATTTATTTGAGCAAAAATTGATTCAAGTTGATCGTTAGGTTTCTGTCAGGACAAACGGTAAGTATTCCTGGCAGTACTGAACAACCCTTTGGATGCTTGTCCCCAAAGAGAGTACAAAACATAATTACCCTCCCAAGATCCAGAGCAACTCCCAAAAATAATCAAAAGAAAAAGACTCAAACAGCTCCACCAAGGCTGGCAACAATTGCAGAACGTTTGGTCATGTAGAAATACATGACCCTAGCCACAAGTGGAGTGCAACCCACATTTCTGTCCATATTTTGGGGTCCCGCAATCTGACGGATGCCAAGCCAATTATCAGGAAACAGAATGAGACAAGAAGGCCCCTGGCAGAGAGAGGATCAACAACGAATGGGTACCTGAAGGCAAATTCATGAGTCATGATTAAAAAATTTAATTCTTATTAATTTCTTTTACTTGGCAATATGCATTTGGAAAGGAAGGGACAACGTGAAGTTTTACTTTCATCTGTCCACCACAGGTAGAGACCTGGGAGAAATGACTTTTTTAAGAATTTGTGCCCTTTGCTGGTTTCTGCCAGTTTTCCCAGGATCCTCTCTGCAGGCTGTGGAATAATCAGGGCGTCCCAGTGGGTCTTATCTCAGTCACCAGAAACTGTAGAGGAGGAGAAATAATTTTCTTGCTATGCTTTATGGTGAGTGCTGGGCTGAGACCCATTTTTCTCTAGGGCACATTGTAAATGGATTAACTTACCTAGGGCAAAATTCTTCTTTGTGGACACTATTCCAAGACGACCTTTGGTAAGTGTCTTGCCAATGGGTTTCCACCCCTGGCAAGTTCACTTTTGATTCATTGAGACAGAAAAATGACAATGCAATATTCTTGGGGTGACAGGGTTTATACCCAGCTTTATTCTCATGGTGGCAGGTCAAGCTCTAGAATTCCCTCTGCCTCAGGGCAAGTCTGCATGCCCCAAGTGGGTCTCTGCCTGCCTGCCTGCCTCTCCATCCTGACAGCCCTCAGGGTCTCTGTTATCAACGCTATCACCACTCCAGTCTCTGCTCTCCTGCAGCTCTGCAGCCCAGAGCACCTGGCAGAGCTCTTTACATAGAATCAAAAACAGCACATTGCCCACACGTGTGCAGTGAGCAAGTGGGCCAGAGTCAGGTGAGAATCTTGGCCACAGGATCTTTCATTTTCTCTACAGTAAGGTTAACCTAGTTTTAGTTTAAAACAAAACTTCATTCACGTGTGGCTTCACACTGGACCCAATCCAGCTTAAGTTGGACCTGGTCCAACCCTGAGCCGGTCCGGTTTCCAGTCGGACTCAGTCCGGTTAAAAGTCGGACGGGGTCTGGTTTCCAAGTCGCACCCGGTCTGGTTCCAAGTCGGACCCAGTCCAGTTACATGTCGGACTGCGTTCGGTTTCCAACTCATACCAGGTCCCGTTACAGGTCGGAACCCTACTGGTTTCAGGTAGAACCCGGTCTGGTTTCCAAGTCGGACCTAGGCCGACCCTGGCCCCAGTCCAGAAAAAGAAATGCTGAAGTCTGAAAATTCCTGACAGAAAGCTGCAGTGTGAGGATTGGAGAGAGGCTCGGTTACGACCTCTGGAAGCAGCAAGAAAGCGTGAGCTCAGGAGCTCAGCAGGTACCTGTCTGGTTGCGCCTTGCTCTTGGGGGCCCTGGGCATGGGGGCGTCTCCTTTAGTTCTTCATACCCCAGACTGTTCAAAGATAAACTGAGGCATATTAGAAGTTTCAAGAGTTTATCCGAGCCCAAATCAGTTCAAATCCAGCAGCATCCAATCTAGCATATGGGAAGGAGCTCTTAGGAGCTGTACAAAATGAAAGATATTCGTAGGCAGAACGGAGTGGCAGTAAGGAAGTTATAAGAGGCAAAAAATAGGGTTGGCTCTTGCAAAGCTCGCTTTAGGGGACCGAAGGGGTCTATCAGGCAGATTACCTAGCTAGTGCTCATCAGGTGGTTTCTGATTGACTGGTTTAAGATTTCATTTCTAGGAAAGCCAGAACTGAAGTTAAGTCGTACTTTGGTGGTGTGGGGCTTACCATGGCATTTTGAGCCTCTTGTCTTGTTTTTAACAAGACTTAAATTTAAAAATAAATTCACTTGTTGATTCTTTCCTTTATTCAATTCACTCTTGCGCCAACCTCTGTAAAGGACCAGTGGGATTCAGAAACAAAAGCATGCCCCTCAACTACTGAATCCTCTGATTTAGAATCTGTAGAGCTGACCACACACTGGCCTGGGTCTGGACTCCCTTTAGTAAATATAGACAGCGTCAGGGTAAGTCTCAAGTTTCATTTTGTTGGTCATTATTTCCTGGTCTGTCTTTCATGGGGGCTTACCCCTGCGTTCTGAATCCCAATTTTCCTTCTCTCACATCACTCTGAGTTTCTAGAGTATGCATGTGTCAGCACCTAATAGTGCCTGTCACCTGGTAGATGGTCAATGTGATTGTTAACTGACTGCCTGAATGAATGTGATGATGCCATCTCTCTGCTTAAAATCCTCTGAGGACCTCCTGTTAATGTAAACAATAAAGTCCCACCTTTGACTATGGCCTTTAAGCCCTGCTGACCTTTCTAACCTCAGTCATGCAGCCCCATCTGTGTTGGTCCTTTAAAACTGTCCTATCTGAGGACTTTTGCACACATTTCCCCTCTTGCCTAGAGTAATCTTTCCTCTGTCCTTCAGATCCCAGTTTAGGTGTCTCATTCTCTGAAAGGTCTTCCCTGACTTACTACTTAAATAGGTTCCTCTACCATTTTCCATTTCAGCACTTTTTCGGTTGCCTTTGTAGCATTTACCTCAATTTTCAATTATTTAGTATTTAATGTATTTTAAAAAACCCTCCCCTTTGCTTTTATTCCCCAACAGCTAGCTCAGGGCCTGCCTACAAAGATAGTACTGGGATAGCAATACAGGGGTAGGGCAGTGCATAAGTAATCATGAAGGAAGATTGCTGTGTGTATTTTTTAAGTTTCTGAAGAGAATTTGCAGGTAAAACAGGTTTTTTTTCTCTCTACTCTAAGCCTCAAATTTGCTCTAATCTTCTGGGATTAAGGTTTCTCTAACCTTCGAAAATGCTAAGAAAATTTCCTTTTTGTTTGTAACATAATTCTGGTTTCCTGTTTTGTAGATAATCTCTCTGCCATTATAAGGTTCCTTTTGTAGAAGCAAAAGCACTGGTACTTTGTTAGAGTAACCAGAATGTACTAAGAACGCCAACCATTCTCATGTCTTCCACTGTCATCCTTACATCTAAGCCTTCACCTTCTCCTGCCTCTTACCTTTTGTCCTCCACGTTGTAACCAGAGTTAATTTTAAAAATAAGTCAGTTAGATAGTTTGTCCTTTTTACAATACTGGCTCTGTTGCATACAGGCACTTATGATGATGTTATAAAATCTCCCTCAGTTTCCCTATCTATAAAATAGGGATAGTAAAATCACCTCTTTCATAGATTTGTTAAATGATTAAATGAATTCATATGTGTGAAGGACTTAGAAGCAGTTAAAATACATAGTTTGTGCTATATATGGACTTATAAAATATAATAACTAAAATCCTCATGGCTTCTCATTACATGTAAAATACAGACTATTTACCGTGAGTCTCTAAGGCTCTACATTATCTTATTTCCTGACACTCTCTTCAAATTGCTTAAGACTCTTCTCCTTGCTCACTATTCAGCCACATTGGCTTTTTTCTTCCAGCATTCTGGATTTAAACGTACCTTTACCAGAGCCTGGAATGCTATTCCTCCCGATCTTTGTTTCATTCTCTCCTCAGCAATTCAGTTCTCTCTTAATACATCGCCTCTTACAAGAAATCTTTCCAGACCACTTTATCTCTCACTTTTCTCTCAGTTATATTCTGTTCTGTCTCTATGGTTTTCTTCCTTAACAGTTGCCATAATCTTCAATTATCATATATGTTGATTATTTACTTGTTTATTTCCTGTCTCCCATACTCCCAAGATAGTTCCATGATATGAAGTACTTTATTTACCTGGTTACCTTTGTGTGTGGATATAGAGCAGTGCCTGGCATCTAGTAGGTGCTTCATAAATATTTGTTAAATAAATTGTCAGTCTTATAAGTACACTTAACCATCTGGTGGAATTATTGCTATTTGATTCTTCTTGGCTAATGCATAAAATATATGGTTTAATATAATCTTGATAAATTAACTATAAGCAGTTATCTGGAATTAAGTAAATACCAACTTAGATGATTATAGTTCAAGGAATTGTTTTTACCTCTCATAGTTGCATGTTTCAGGGATTTTTTGATGTTTAGTGCCCTGAATAATTTAAATAGGTCTGAAGTGTAATTTTTTTCAGTCAATAGTACTTTTATTAAATCATTATGTAAAACTGCTATCTCTGATCATCCCTGATAGATACAATTTAAGTTATTTGTAATTGTTAAAGATAAAGAAAGAAGGAAATAAGGCTGGGGTGTTTTCTTGAGATTTATAGCATAACTGTGCTTGGAGGAATGTATATTCTGATTCATGGCACATTTGATCAGTTTAGTAAGAATAGAGTATAGTGATAGCCTACTGCAGTGTTACATACAAAACTGTGAAGGAATATGGAGGAGGGAGTCATTCATCTTGACTGGACAGGCTTTGCATGTAGTAGTGGTGAGATTAATAAGAATAAGTCAGATAACCATAATTCCTCCATATCAAAATCTGTAGGGCAGTGCTGGGACAGCCAATGTTAGCGTCATTGTTACTCAATGGGCTTTCTGCAGTGAACCGTATATTTCTGGAAAAAGATTCAGTGCCTATTAATACTCATAATTTTCTAAGATTTTGCTTCAGTTCTGATATGTTGGACAATGGATACACTTTGTTGGCTTCTATGGCCAGGCATCTGTCAAAAGTGGCCCTACAGCAAAGTGAATCAAGAGTTGCCCAGAGCATTCTCACAAGCTCTGCTAGATCAGGACATTTAGGACATCATATAAACATATCCACCTCTTTCCATCTCTAGCTGGTACTAAGAATACCTCTTAGTTGCATGCAAATGAATCCTTCCAAGACTGGTTTGTGTAATTTTTCAGTAATTTTTAAAAAGAGTGACATGTTGGGTTTGGAAACTTTCCTCTACTGAATCCATTGAATTGGTCATTGTTAGCTGTTTACCTAGAACAATGTGAAGTGTAAAGTAGAATATAGAACAGTTTGACCAACCTGTCAGAGTGCACAATCTTTGTGTTCTTACTCAGACTGCTAGTCAGTTCATTGCTAGAAACTTTGTGTTTCTGTTTTATTTATTGCTGTAATGGTTAGATTTTTAATGAAAACAGATTATATTTATGCTCACAAAACATGTGGTTAAACAGATACTAAGTGATATGGTGGACAGAGCTGAAAGTAACCAAGGCTTTCCACTTGCTTGTTTCTGTGTCTTTGTGTGTGCCCTCCCCCTGAGTGTGCGTGGGACCTGTGACTTGCTTCTAACAGACTATGCCAGAGATGATGGGATGTCACTCCCAGGGTTAACAGAGGACCCTGAGCTTCAGAAAGGAACATAGCTCAGCTAACACCTTGATTACAAACTTGTAGCGAGGTTGTAGCTAAGTTGTGCTCAGACTCCTAATAAAAGTACCAATTGTTTTTCCACATGCACACACAAAACATCATTATAAACAACTTTTATGATGTCATATATAATGTAACTACCTTATATGTGAGACGGTATTCTCTATATTCCAAAATGGATGATACAGTATAGGGTGGGTGTGGGAAAGGTGTCTGTGCAAAATAAGTCAAAGGCAACTTACCTGAGGAGATAGGAATTTCTTTCATGGAACAGAGAGCTTTGGAAGGAAAGTAATCCTAATGGGGGTTAGTCGTGTTGCTTTTGCATATAGAAGGCAGAATTCCCCATCACTCCCAACCATTTCACATTTCCCCTGGGAGAAGAGAGGAGGTGGGGAGGGAGGTAAGGCCATAGCCAACAAGATACTGGGGAGAGCCCACTCCTCCCTTCTTTTGAGCAATGCTAAGTATAGAGAAGAAAAGCCATTTGCAGTCTGTTCTCCAGACTGGAAATTGTTCAGAGGGCTTGATGGGGACCTAATTATTTTGGTGGGGAGAGGTTAGAAATCTGGGACTTGGGAAAGAGGACAAATGCATGGAGAGGATGCATTTGTGGGAGGATCCAAATATGCTGGTGTAGGAAGGTTGAGAGGAGATAGAAGCAAGAAATGAAGCAGAAGAAGATGAGTCGGAGAAAGGAAGAGGCAGCCTTGTGAAGCCTGGGGAAAAGTCAGGTCTTTCCTCTCCATGTTCCACGTGGTGCACCCTCTTCCCACACCCCACATCAAAAGAAGGTAGTGGCTGCTTGTGTGAAATGAGGGAGTAGGATGTCTAGACCAATGACCACAATGCCTGAATCCCCGATTCCCTTCCTTTTCTGCCAGCCTTGCAGCACAGTTCCCTCTAATATACAGGTGCCCAGTGCAGCTGGCTTGCTAATTGTTGCCCCTTAATAAAGAATTGCTTGAAGGTTCCCTGTGGCTGTGACTCACTGCGGCCACCTGCGCCTACAGACTAGGCCTGGTTGGAGAAATAGTCAGTGCCCTTCTCTTTACCCCTGGTAGTTGGATCCCAGCCCTCTAGGTATTTAACAAAGGAGCCTTTACACACTTCCAGATAAAATTGAGAGCTCTAAGAAAATCATCAGAAGCCCAACTGAGGATTGTCTGTGCATCTGAAACAAAATAGGAAATATTCTCTGTCTGATACCCTTCCCTCCCTCCCTCATCTCTGGGGTCTGATAGAAACCTACTCAAATGAGGCTGGCTAAACAAGAAGAAAGCATTGCCAAGAAGCAAAGGAGTCCAGCATGTCTTCTCGCAGGCAAGATAGAACAAACTGCCATTATTAAATAATTAAAGAAACCTAAATAAAATCAAATGATTATTCAATGCACAGATCAGTCAAGATACAGGTGAATATTTAGAAAATGAGAGAAATTCCTTTTAGAATCTTTGAGGTCCCCTTCTAAAGTATGCAAATGTGGCAAACATAGGAATCCTTAAAGATGGAATCAAACCTCAGCCCATTCCTCAATTCATTGTTGGCTCCCTTGTCTTCCCAGCTCAGTCCCTTGGATCTCAGAGATGGAATGAAGCTCATCACTCGGTAGAAAATGGAGGGTGGAAATCTGATGGCTCTTTTTCAGGTTGTGTTGTAATGTGCCTGCTTCAAATTGGTTCCCTCACATTTGTCTCTTCATTTTATCTTGTCATCAAAATGGCTCCATCAAAGAAGCTTCATCGATAGATCATATACTCAAAATAGAAAGCAGGCACATTACCTCAGCACAAGACTAGTTGTTATGCCATCTGCCCTTATGAATATGCCTCAGTGACACCCACATTAATTAAATCAAGTCTATTAGATCTCAGTGATGACCTAATTCCATGTCTTGCACATCAACAGCTATTTGTTTTGTACCAGTTATCAGGACAGGGTTACCAAGCTCTAAGAAGTAATGTAGGTGGTGCTTTCTAAATGACATACATCAATTTAAAGTGGGTTTACTGCGGCAGGTCACCCATGGTAGAATTATGAGATCAAACCTATAATAAATAATGTACACAAGAGGAAGAGAACATGAATAAAGTATCTTGAGTTATTAAAATTCTTCAGAGGAATCAATTCAGTTAACAGCTATTCAGTGAGTACCTACTATGTTCCAGGCATTTCAGTATAATAGTGAACAAATGGACGAAACAATTCCCTGCCATCAGGGAGCTCTCATTTGTGCAGGAGGGTCAATAAAAACATTGCAAATTCAATGTGCAGTGTGTCAGAAAGTGGTAAGTGGTATGAAGAAAAACAATGCAAGAAGGGGTAACATTTGAATTCTAATCCATCTGCAATTTCTGATGGCTTCCTTTCAAAGTATATTCAGAATCCAACCTACTTCCACTTCTCAGGCCAAATCACCAATACAACAAGGCTAGAATAATGCACTAGCCTCCAGATTGGTTACCCTTCTTTAATTTGTTCCCTTTCAGTTTATTCTTAATACAGCATCCAGAGTACAAAGAAGTTGATGCTTCTTTTTAGAGCTGCTGAAAAGAATTTAAATAGTTTCATTTATCTCCTCTGAACTCTCCAGTGGTAACCCAGAGTAAAAGCTCAAGTCTTCACAATAGCCTTCCAGGCTCTGCATTAACTGGCCTTTGTTTTCTTTGTGTTCATTTCTTAATAATCTTTCCTCTGCTCCTGCCCTACTGGCCTGCTTTTTGTTATTTGGACACTGGGCATCACCTGCCCCAGGTCTTTACTCTTGCTGTCTCTCTGCCGAGGAATCATCTTATTCTTTTTGCTTTAGATGTCACCAGATCTCAAATCACTTTTAGAATCTGCATGGGGCCATACTGATGGTTCCTTCACAAAGCAGAATAAGCAGGGAATTTGACACCAGTTACCACCTTTAACCAGTTTTGCTTGCTACACTGTCAAGAACCATGTGCCACATAAAAAGGATGACAGCACATGTTACGTCTTGTTCTGTTCATCACTTCTCTCCAGTTCCTCTGCTACTCACTCTGTCATGCACCCTCGCCTTACTCTTTGGGCTGTGCTCTCATCTTCCTGGATATGCCTCTGGTTCCTTGCGTTAGCATCCTGCCTGTCTATGCTGGTGATGTGCCTTTGAACTTCCTTGGCATGGACCTTCCATCTGCTCAGATCCAGGGAATGTTTCTAACTGAAAGTTGTCACCAAGCTCACCCACGCCTCATACATAGGAAGTGGGATTTGGACATCACTAGCTTGAGAGGGTAACTTTCATTTTAATGTTAGTGATAAATAGAAAAATGGGGTCCAACATATAACATTTTACCTTAGAGCTGGTAATGACCCTTAGGGTGGAGTGGAGGTTCTTTATTTAGTTCTTTATTCTAGAAAAAGCTTCCCTTCTCTCATTTCTTTCTCACTTTTGATGAGGAGGAAATGTTGTTTTGATTGGATATTTACATCACTAGGCCATTAAAGGGTGGGGTTATTAATAGGAGTGCTCTCTGCACTTCTTGTCTGTCTTTTGCAGTGGTGACAAATTCTGTTACCTTTCATTCTCTTCAGTCCTTTCATGCTGATGACCTTTGTGTAGCAAGACTAAACGTTCAGGTGTGATCTCAGAGGAGGGAAGACGACATGGTCCAATTGTCTTTCCAGAGTCCTCTGCTAGTAGAGAGTCTCTTTTAAATATTTACACATATATTTAAAGTCATCATATATGATGTATATCCTATATAAATAAAATGACTCTGGGACAATTTGATTATTCCTAGTTTCCCATAATTTATACCATAGCATCTCAATTCTTCTTTCATTTCTAATGAATGTTTGAATTATCCTCGCACACAACCTCGGTAGCACAAAACTAAGACTACTTGTTCACATATATGAATTCTTTTATTAGGAGTTTGCATAGAACACAACAGGGATGGTTTGTCTCTGCTCCATGATGTCTGGGATCCCATCTGGGAAGAAATGAATGGCTGGGGGGATGACTGATGGCCAGGGAGTGGAATCATCCGGAGGCTTCTTCCCTCACGTGTTCGGTATCTGCATGGGGATGACTTGATGGCTGGACTTGGCTAGGACACTGAGCTGATGTTTCTGCCTGTGTCTTTTCCATGTAGCTTGGGCAGGCATGTAACATTATGATTTTCATTACACATTAAAAAGTAGTATAGTACTGTCCAAAATAGAGCTGCCGGGTTATGAAAAATTCTTTCACAAATTCCACGTTCCAAAATCTTTTAGGCCCTCATTCAAGAAATCGTTATTCTTATCTCCACACACAATTCCAGTAGGGGTGTGTCTCGTATTACCTCTACAGCAGATTGTCAGCAGCCAATTAGTCAAGGCTGAGTGCTGCAGGCAAGGGGACCAATACAGCAGTGATTATCAGATTTGTATTAGGGCAGCAGATGTATTTTTAATCATTTGAAGGAGGTATAAGAATCATGGCAGCTCAAAAAGAACAACAGTGTGAACTATTGAGTATGGAAACCACTAGGTCAACACAACTCACTAGCTCTTTGAGCCAGTGTAGTGTGGCAGGGGACCAATTATATGTACTAGTTAAGGACACAGGTTTTGTAGTGAGACATTTGGGTTCATATTCCTAGTTCTGTAACTTAACAGCTGTGTTCCCTTGGTTCTGTAAAATGGACTTATCAGACCTATCTCATCGGTTTTTCTTGTGGGGAAAGGGAGATTAAATGAAGTAAGGCACAGTGTGGACGGTAAGCACTGATAAGAAACTGCATCATCTCTAAGAGTCCTGCTGATGACCTTGAATTATTAACAATAGGGCACATTATAATACATGGACTTGTTTACTTAAAGAAATTAGGAAATGTGCCATAAATATTGTAAGTATTGAAATTATAAAGGCTATAAAGTAAAATATCTGTATCAGACAGGGCCTGGCAGGAAGCCACCTATTTAGTTGGGTATTATGAAGAGACCCTCGCAGAGGTGTGGGCGGGGTGTAGGGAAAGCAGCCGAGAACCATGTAGGAAGGTATTACCATCCTTGGTCTAGGGGTGAGGGGCAGTGACCAGGACTAAGACCCAGTAAGCCTATGTGAAGAGGGCTGCTGAGACCTTTGGCAGAAAGATGTAGCCAGCCTGTGGAACCCCTCAGGGAGGCAGGTGGAGGAGTAAGTACCCTCACCTCACTGTCTAATCTGCCTGTGATCCTCATTGGAACCCACTGGAAGCCAGCGGACAGAGCAGCCTGCTGATGAGGCCTATGCCAATTAGTCTCCTGGGACTGGGAACAGAGTGAACAATAATGCTGTTTCTCATCTCTCAGATAAGGAAAGATGAAAGACCAACAATATGCAGTTTGTAAAACATACCTTAAAACAGACCTTCTGTGAAGAAGACGAAAGGAGGCTTCTCTGTGTGGGTTTCTGTTTGCCTCCTCCTCTCCCTCCACCTGTTTTGATTTTCTGTGACGATCACCTATGATGTAAGATGTGTGTAGCATTTATAGCTTGTGCAGCTGTCTATTTAAGAGGTTCTTCTTGTTCCTAGATTGCAATCCGCACTCAGTGGGCCTGCTGGGTGCTGAGAACTGTGTTAGAAGCTGTGGGTAAAACAGTCTAAGGGGGAACCTTGATCCATATCTTGCAAGAACTTAAAATGTAGGTGGGGAGGTAGGACAAACCCAGAATATTACCCATACCCCAGAAGCTATCCTCATGCCCTTCCACTTACGACATTTTCCCTCTTTTCCAAGCATATCCACTTACCTGATTTCTTACACTATAAGTTAGTTTTGTTTGTTTTTGAGTTTTATATAAACAGAGGCATGCAGTATGCATTCTTTTTTATTTGGTTTCGCCTCAACAATAGATTTTTGTGTTCATCCATGTTCTTGCATGTGGCAATAGTTCGCTCATTTTCATTGCTTGTAGTTTAAACTTACCTTACCTAATGATAACACCTGTTAACAACTCTTCATTGGTAATGGTGCTTGAAAACTTATTCCACTTTTTTGGAATGACTCCTTTTTATTCAGTATAATGACTATTTCAACCCCCAAACATACTAAATGAATATACTATAGGAAGTGACAGTTTAACATCATGATTTCAGGGAGACACATTTATCAAAATTCTTAAACAATTGTTCCTAGTCAAAGAATGTCATATGGAACTAATTCTAATTGTGCGCCATGCTTTCCCAGGCCCTGAATGTGTTGTTTTGCATGGATACACCAAGGGAGAGGCTGAAGTGGTGTCTTCCATGACTCTTCAGGCTATTGTATGAATGTAGTATTTCTACTTGCTTTGAAGAGCTCTCATGTTTAGCCCTTATTTGATCCTCTTATTTTGTTTTACTGTGCTATTATTTTGTTTATAGGTGCAGTTTGAGTGCACAAAACCATTAACTCCCCAAAGGCTGAAAAGTTGTTACAAAAAATGGTGTGGAAAAAAGTAAAAAGGATGAATACAATAACCCTTATGTCATATTACATTTTACGTGCAAACTATTTACTTGTAAACTATTGCTTATTACTTACATAAACTAGTTTTCATTATTCAGTTGATATGTTTTCTTTCTGTAATTATTGTTTGGGTCTTTATGATTAGAATAAGATACAGTAATTTTTTTCATTAAAACTAATAAAAATATTTTTCTTTGAATGTTTTTCATTTAGTGGCTGTATCATTGTGATTTATAATAACAAATGTATATTTGGTATTCTTCCACTGTTCTTGGCACATAGCTCCTAAAACCCTTAGAATTTTTAAATGAAGAGAGCCAAAAAAGTGTTTTTTTGTTATGTTAATGAGGCAACTTTTGGAGCTCACCTAAGAACAGGGACTGGTTGCCAATAGAACCAATTGTGTGTTTGGAGGGTTGGAATTTTTAGTCCCACCCCTTTGTCCTCTGGGGAGGCGAGAGGATTTGAAGGTTGATTCCATGGCCAATAGCCAATGATTTAATCAGTCATATTTCTGCAATGAAGCCTGCATAAAAACCCAAAAAGGGCAGGGTTCAGAGAGATTTTGGTCTGGTGAGCACATGGAGAGAGGGGGAGAGAGGTGTGCCTGGAGAGGGCATGGAAGCTCTGAGCCCTTTCCCTGTACCTTGCCCTGTGCATGTCTTCCATCTGGCTGTTCCTTAGTTATAGCCCTTATCATGTAAAAATTAATTAAGGGAAACCTCACATGGCATTGGTAGGTAGGCCTTCAGGAGAAGCTTCCCCTGCTCATCACTGTTTGTAAATCCCAGATTCTATCAGAATAGATGGACACCATACTGTTTTAGTTGCTTTACCACCTAGCAAGAAGAAGGCTTCCATCTTCTACCTCCCCGCTACAGCCCTGACAGTGCAAGACTGCCACAAACTCAGCCAATGAGGAGCCACAATATGTGGGAGTTGTAGTTTAATCCAATGGATGTTTGCTTAGAACAGGCCTCCCAACTTCGCCCCTTGCCCTGTAAAAGTATTTCTCTCCTTTGTTCTCCAGATATGCCTATGGTTCTGCTGTTGCTTACACATTGGATTGCAATTCTCTGCTATTCCTGAGCAAATTTTTTAAGGCTGGTAAGATAACTGAACTGTTTTGATTTTAAGGTTAACAATAATAAACTGGAAATCTAGTAAGTAACATCTTTCTCTGAGTTCTGTGAGCCATTCCAGAAAATTGACTGAACCCAAGGAGGGGGTTGTTGGGACCTCCAGTCTTTCAGCTGGTTGGTCAACAGCACAGGTGATAGATAACCTGGGCTTTCAATTGGTGTCTGATGTTGCAGGCAAGTGGGTGCAATCTTATAGCCTGGGAAATGGTGGGATCTGACACCATTTCCAGGTAAGTAGTGTCAGAATTGAGTTGAATTGTATTACGCAGCTGGTGCCCAAGATTTGCTGGGTGGTGTGGGGAAACCCCCATCTGCACACTGGAATTGGTGATCAGTCATTAGTGGCAGCATTTCCAGGAATGAATTAAAGTCATTGAGCAAAGGATGATACACTCTATTGCATGACTATGCCTTAACTTCTTTATCCACTCTATTGTTGATTGATATTTTGGCTGTTTTCCTATTTCTGGTAATTAAAAATAATGTTTTATAAATATCCTGTATAAGTTTTTTTGTATACATGTGACCACATTTCTGTTGGTTATAAACGAGTAATTTTTTTGGTATGTGCACATGTACAACTTTTGTAGATAATGCGAAAGAGTTTTCAAAACTACTTATACCAAATTACATTACTGTTAGTCTTAAATTTTATCTATTCTTGCATATATGTAGTAATATTCCATTGTGGTTTTAACTGGCATTTCCTGATTATTAAAAAGTTGAGCATCTTTTCAATAAGTCTGTTAGCCATTTGGATATTCTCTTTTGTGAACTATCTAGTTGTGTCTTGTACCCATTTGGCATATATATTGATGTATAGGAATTCCTTATGCATTTTGGATACTGGCCCTTTGTGTATTATTGGTGCAAATATGTTTTCTTATCATGTGACTTGCCTTTTCACTCTGTTAGTGGTGTTTTCTGATAAACTGAAATCATTAATTTTATTGAAGTCCATTGTATCATTCTTCCCCTTATGGTTAGTGTTCTTTGTGTTGTTAAATAAATCTTTGCCTACCTCAAGGTCACAAAATGTTTTTACTGTTATCTTTGGGATGCTTGATTGTTTCACCTTTTACATTTAGATCTACAATCCACCGAGAATTGATTATTTTGTATGATGTGAAGTAAGGGTCAAGTTTCATTGTTTTCCATACAGATATCCAACTGACTCAGCACCAGTTTTTGAAAATATGATCCTTGTTCACTGCACTATGGTAGCACATTTGTCATACATAAATCAAGTGATCATATATGCAAAGGTTTTTTTCTGGGCTTTTTACCTCTCTGTTGCTCTATTTGTCTATTATTATATCAGCCGCACACCTACTTAATTCCTATAACTTTCTAATAAGCCCTGGTAACTGGGTAAGCCCTCCAACTTTTCATTATGCTTGTCTTAGCTATTCTTGGTCTCCTGCATTTTTCTAAAAACTTGAGTTCAACTCACACACACCCACAAACACACACACAGCTGGAATTTTAATTGAATTGCATTGCATTGAAAATATGGTTTAATTTAATTTGGAGAGAATTAATACATCTTTTCATTTATTTGGATGTTTCATTTCTTTCAATAATATTTTATCATTTGCTGGTAGAAGTCTTGTATATCTTTTATTGGATTTATTTCTAAATATTTGATGTGTAGATGCTATTGTAGATGATGTTTCATTTTTAAGTTGCTTGATGCTGGCATAGAGAAATACAACTGGTTTTGGTCTGACATCCACTGACCTTACTAAATTCACTTACTAATTCTGATAGCTTATTTGTAGATTCTTTTGAATTCTCCACATGTTCAATTATATTGTCTATGAAAAACGACAGCTTTATTTCTTCAAGGCTCCTCTTAACCCAAGGACGGAGACTTTTGAAGTCTGGGCCTAAAGCAGACAGTGCTTCAGCAAATTCCCCAAACTTGATAGACTTTGGACTCTTACTTTTTTCTCTCCCGCCCCTCTCATTGTAGGGGTTATGGCTAACTGTACAGCTCAGCAGCTCAGCTACTCCTTCTAGACAGACAAATGTCAACAAGCAAAAGTGGCTCACTGTCGCTGGGTTCTCTCCTTTTGGCTTCCCTCTCTTATTAGCTTTTTGATGATTTTTTAAAAATTAAGGTATCATTGATCTGCAATCTTATGAAGGTTTCACAAGAACAACATTGTGGTTTCAACATTGACCCATATTATCAAGTCCTCTTCACCCCATTGCAGTCACTGTCTATCAGTGTAGTAAGATGCTATAGAGTCATTACTTGTCTTCTCCATGCTATACTGCCTTCCCCATGACCTGTTTATATTGTGAGTGCTAATTACAGTGCCCCTCAATCCCCTTCTCCCTTCCTCCCCACCCACCCTCCCTAACCTCTTCCCTTTCGTTAATGGCTAGTCCCTTCTTGGAGTCTGTGAGTCTGCTGATGTTTTGTTCCTTCAGGTTTGCTTTGTTGTTATACTCCACAAATTAGTGAAATCATTTGGTACTTGTCTTTCTCCACCTGGCTTATTTCACTGAGCATAATACCCTCTAGCTCCATACACATTGCAAATGGTAGGGTTTCTTTTCTTTTAATGGCTGAGTAATATTCCACTGTGTATACATACCACATCTTCTTTATCCATTCATCTATTGATGGACACTTAGGTTGCTTCCATATCTTGGCTATTGTAAATAGTGCTGCAATAAGCATAGGGGTGCATCTATCTTCTTGAATCAGGGATCTTGTTTTCATCAGGTAAATTCCTTGGAGTGGAATTCCTAGGTCAAATGGTATTTCTAGTTTTAGTTTTTTGATGAACTGCCATATTGCTTTCCACAGTGGTTGAACTGGTTTACAGTCCCATCAATAGTGTAGGAGGGTTCCCTTCTCCACATCCTTGCCAGCGTTTGTTTCTTATCTTTTGGATGTTGGCCATCCTAACTGGTGTAATGTGATATCTCATTGTGGTTTTAATTTGCATTCCCCTGATGATGAGTGATGTGGAGCATTTTTTCATGTACCTCTTGGCCATTTGAATTTGTTTTTTGGAGAAGTGTCTATTCAGATCCTCTGACCGTTATTTGCTTTTTGGGCATTGAGGCATGTGAGTTCTTTATATATTTTGGATGTTAACTCCTTATTGGATAAGTCATTTACAAATATATTCTCCCATATTGTAGGATACCTTTTTGTTTGGTTGATGGTGTCTTTTGCTGTACAGAAGCTTTTTAGTTTGATATAGTCCCATTTGTTCATTTTTGCTTTTGTTTCACTTGCCTGAGGAGATGTGTTCAGGAAAAAGTTGCCTATGAGGGTTTTGCCTATGGTTTTTTCTATGAGTTTTATGGCTTCATGACTTACATTTAGGTCTTTGATCCATTTTGTGTTTGTTTTGTGTATGGAGTTAAACAATAATCCAGTTTCATTCTCTTACATGTAGCTGCCCAGTTTTGCCAACAAGAGTTGTTGAAGAAGCTGTCATTCCCCATTGTATATCCATGGCTCCTTTGTCATATATTAATTGACCATATATGCTTGGGTTTATATCTGGGCTCTCTATTCTGTTCCATTGATGTATGGGTCTGTTCTTGTGCCAGTACCAAATTGTTTTGATTACTGTGGCTTTGTAGTAGACTTGAACTTGGGGAGTGTAATCCCCTCAGCTTTGTTCTTCCTTCTCAGGATTGCTTTAGCTATTCAGGGTCTTTTGTGGTTCCATATGAATTTTAGAACTATTTGTTCTAGTTCTACTTGTTGGTATTTTGATAGGGATTACATTGAATCTGTAGACTGCTTTAGGCAGGATGGCCATTTTCACAGTATTCCTCCTATCCATGAGCACATGATGTATTTCCATTTATTCATGTCTAATTTCTCTCATGAGTGTCTTGTAGTTTTCAGGGTAAAAGTCTTTTACCTCCTTGATTAGGTTTATTCCAAATTATTTTATTCTTTTTGATGCAACTGTAAATGGAATTGTTTCCCTGAATTCTCTTTCTGCTAGTTCCTCATTAGTATATAGGAATACAACAGATTTCTGTATATTAATTTTGTATCCTGCAACTTTGCTGAATTTGGTTATTAGGTCTAGTAGTTTTTTTTGGTGGATTCTTTAGGGTTTTATATGTATAATATAATGTCATTTCCAAATAGTTACAGTTTAACTTCTTCCTTTATCAATTTGGATGTCTTTTATCTCTTTGTGTTGTCTGATTTCTGTGGCTAGAACCTCTAGTACTGTATTAATAAAAATGGTGAGAGTGGGTATCCTTGTCTTTTTATTGATCTTAGAAGAAAAGCAGCTTTTCACTGTTAAGTATGATGTTGGCCATGGGTTTGTCATATATGGCCTTTATTATGTTGAGGTAAATACTCTTTATATCCATTTTGTTGAGAGTTTTTATCATGAATACATGTTGAATCTTGTCAAGTGCTTTTTTAGCATCTATTGAAAAAAATCATGTGTTTTTTTTCCTTCTTAATATATGATGTTGGTTGATTTTCAAATATTGTACCATCCTTGCACCCCTGGGATTAATCCCACTTATCATGAAGGATGATCTTTTTGATATATTTTTAAATTTGGTTCGCTAATATTTTGTTGAGTATTTTTGCATCTATGTTCATCAGGGATATTGGTCTGTAATTTTCTTTTTTTGTGGTGTCTGTCTGCTTTTGGTATTAGCATGATGCTGGCCTCATAGAATGACTTTGGAAGTATTCCCTCCTCTTCTTCTTTTTGGAAAGCTTTAAGGAGGATAGGTATTAGGTCTTCTCTATATGTTTGATAAAATTCAGTGGTGAAGCCATCTGGTATAGCAATTTTGTCCTTTGGTAGTTATTTGATTACCAGTTCAATTTCATTGCCGGTAATTGGTCTGTTGAGATTTTGTGTTTCTTCCTGGGTCAGTCTTGGAGGTTGTATTTTTTTAGAAAGTTGTCCATTTATTCTAAGTTATCCAGTTTGTTAGCATATAATTTTTCATAATATTCTCTAATAATTCTTTGTATTTCCATGGTGCCCACAGTGATTTTTCCTTTCTCATTTCTGATTCTGTTTATGTGTGTACACTCTTTTTTCTTGATAAGTCTGGCTAGGGGTTTATCTATTTTGTTAATTTTCTCAAAGAACCAGCTCCTGGTTTCATTGATTCTTTCTATTGTTTTATTCTTCTCAATTTTATTTATTTCTTCTTTGATCTTTATTATGTCTCTCCTTCTACTGATGTTGGGCCTCATTTTTTCTTCTTTTTCTAGTTTTACTAATTATGAGTTTAGACTGTTCATTTGGGATTTTTCTTCTTTTTTGAGGTAAGCCTGTATTGCTATATATGTTCCCCTTATCATGACCTTCACTGTATCCCACAGGTTTTGAGCTGTTGAGTTGTTATTTTCATTTGTCTCCATATATTGGTTAACCTCTGTTTTAATTTGATCATTGATCCATTGATTATTTAGCAGAAAGTTGTTAACCCTCCATGTGTTTGTGGGCTTTCTTGTTTTCTTTGCATAATTTAGTTCTAGTTTCATACCTTTGTGGTCTGAGAAGTTGGTTGGCACAATTTCAATCTTTTTTAATTTACTGAGACTCTTTTTGTAGCCTAGTATGTGATCTATTCTGGAAAATGTTCCATGTACACTTGAGAAAAATGCGTATCCTATTGTTTTTGGGTGGACTGTTCTGCAGGTATCTGTTAGGTCTATCTGTTCTAATGCATTGTTTAGTGCCTCTATCTTCTTACTTATTTTCTTTCTGGCTGATCTGTCTTCTGGTGTGAGTGGTGTGTTGAAGTCTCCTAAAATGAATGCATTGCATTCTATTTCCCCTTTAATTCTGCTTGTATCTGTTTGACATATGAGGTGCTCCTATGTTTAGTGTATAGATATTTATAATAGTTATATCCTCTTGTTGGACTGACCCCTTTATTATTATGTAATGTCATTTTTTGTCTCTTGTTACTTTCTTTGTTTTGAAATCTATTTTGCCTGATACATGTACTTCTACTCTTTCTTTTTTCCCCTTATTATTTGGATGAAATATCTTTTTTCCATCCCTTCACTTTTAGTCCATATATGTCTTTGGGTTTGAAGTGAGTCTCTTATGGACAGCATATAGATGGGTCTTGTTTTGTAATCCATTCTGTTACTCTGTGCCTTTTGATTGGTACATTCAGTTCATTTACATTTAGGGTGATTATTGAAAGATATATACTTACGGCCATTGTAGGCTTTAGATTTGTGGTTACCAAAGGTTCAAGGGTAACTTCCTTAGTATCTAACAGTCTGTCTTAACTTGCTTATTACTCTACTATAAACACAATCTAAAGGTTCTTTTTTTCCCCCATTCTTATTCTTCTTCCTCCTCCCTTTTTAAATATTAGGTGTCCTGGTCTGTACTCTTTGTGTAATGCTTGACTAACTTTGTAAGCAGTTGACTTAATTTTGCATTTGATTAGTAATTAATTTGTATGCTTCCTTTATTGTGGTTTTATTTTCTCTGGTGACAACTATTTATCCTTAGGAGCACTTCTATCTAGAGGTGTCCCCTTAAAATACAATGTAGAGATAATTTTGTGATGGTAAATTCCCTCAACTTTTGCTTCTCTGGAAATTGTTTAATCCCTGCTTCAAATTTAAATGATAATCTTGCTGGATACAGTATTCTTGGTTTGAGGCCCTTCTGTTTCTTTACATTAAATATATCATGCCACTCCCTTCTGGCCTGTAAGGTTTCTGCTGAGGAATCTGCTGTTAGCCTAATGGAGTTTCTTTAATAAATGATAGTTTCTCTCTTTGGCTGCTTTCAGTAGTCTCTCCTTGTCCTTAATCTTTGACATTTTAATTATTATATATCTTGGTGTTGTTTCCTAGAGTTCCTTATGTTAGGAGATCTCTGTACTTCTGTGAACTGAGAGACTATTTCCTTCCCCAGATTTGAGAAGTTTTCAGTAATTATTTCCTCAAAGACCCTTTCTATCCCTTTTTCTCTCTTTTCTTTTGGTACTCCTATAACGTGAATATTGTTCCGTTTGGATTGGTAGCACAGTTCTTTTATTATGTTTTTATTCCTAGAGATCCTTTTTTCTGTATTTACCTCAGCTTCTTTGTTTTCTTGTTCTCTAATATCTATTTCATTTACTGTCTCCTCTACCTCATCTAATCTACTTTTAAATCCCTCCAGTGTATGTTTCATTTCAGATACTGTATTTTTCAGTTTCTGTCTCTTTCTTGAAGTCCTCCCTGAGATCTGGAATGTTTTTCTGGAGCTTCATGAGCATGTTCATGATTTTTATTTTGAAATCTTTATCCAAAAGATTGGTGATTTCAGTTTTACTTATCCCTCTTTCTGGCATCTTTTCCTGTATTTTTGTTTGGTATAAATTCTTTTGCCATTTCATTTTTTTAGTGATTCCTGTGGAATAACTTTGTGTATTGGTACCCGCTACAGAAACTCTACTCTCTGGGGCTGCCCAGCACCTGTAGCAATGGCAGGGGTTGCAGGCAAGCAGAACTTGTGCCTGCTGGGAGGAAAGAGTTCTTTCCTGCCTTCCCAGCTATATTGCCTGCCTCCATTGCCAGGTCCAGTGTGCCAAGTATGCAGGGGGGAGCCTCTGCCTGTAGCTACTATAGGTGGGGCCACCCTCCAGCTGGCCTGGTGCGATGGTGTGGGCAGCACATGTATAGGACTGGTGCCTGCATGGAGAAAGAAGTGGAAGGCTTCATGCAGCAATTGGGTGCCTCAGAGCTGTGTTGCCAGCCATGGGCATGCAGCATCTGAAGGTCCTGAGAGTTCCCAAGTTACTGGGCTGAGTGTGCTGGGATGATTTTGTCCACCTGCCCTCTCTCCTGAGCAGTGAGCTCTATGTAATCTTTGCCCCTTTAATGCCCCTCTCACTGTTGGGAAGTCTTTTGAAGTACCTGCCTTTCTTTTGTTGGGTTTGGAGGACAGTTGTTGTGCATACCTGTTCTACACAAGTGGATGGAATCTCAGTTTCTCCCAGTATTCTGCCCATCTTTGTTTTCCAAACCCTTTAATTTCCAGAGTACCATGTAATGTGGGTTTGTGCTCCCAGAGCAGATATCCAGGGCTGGGTGTTCAGATTTCCTGGGCTTGTACTGCCTCCCTGCTCCATTTCTCTTCCTTCCACCTGCTAGCTGGGGTTGGGGGAAGGCTTGGGTCCTGCAAGATCATGGTTTTGCTACTTTACCCTTTTCTGTGAGGTCTTCTCTTTTACTCAGATGTAGGCAGTCTATTCTGCAGTCTTTGGATTGCTCTTTCAGGATTAGTTGTATTTGCTGTATTTTTGTGTTATGTGGTTTTGGGAGGAGTTTTCTGCCTCACTTCTCATGCTGACATCTTTTTTCAACTCTAGCTCTTTGATGATTTTAAAGGCCATTTTAAAAATATTTCATCCAGTGTTTCCCAATTTGTCTTCTTTGGAAAGAATGATATTGATTACCAAGTCTGCTATTATCAAAAGCAGAGGTTCATTGGATGTTTTTACAAGGCAGTTTTGAGAAAGAAAGTGTACTGAGTCTGAGGACTAAATTCTGATGTCTATTTGGGAGGAGAGGAATGAGTCATGGGTGAAGGGTGCTGACAGAGCCAGGTCACAATGACCTTCTGGCTTGGGCTGTGCTCTGGGATTGCAATAATTATGGACAAAGACACAATTGTAGAACTCTGTGTAATGTGGATGGGTGTAAGGTGTCCTCCTAGGTGCACATGGATACTTCCTTCTTAAATAAGCTAAACATGGCAATTGGTGTTTACCCAAAGTGTCTCCTTTCTTAAGCATCCATTTTTATTTTTAATTCCTGGGACTATAATGGCACATGGGATTCAGCTCAATGAAGTAAAATTGAGTTCTAAATCGAATAGTTCAGACAAGGAGCTATGTTCATGATAGAGAAAGCCTTTAACATGTTCAGGGACTAGAGATTCCATTTGTTGACAAGCTAATTTTTTTCAAGAGCATTTTGCTAGGTCAGATCTACAAATTATTGGCATTCTGAAATAGCTCTGTTTTACAGAGACCTTACTTGAAATGATATTTATTATACTGAATTTTAATTGTAATTCTGGACCAGGTTTTCCTGATGTAATATGCATTTCAGTGAGATTCCACCTGAAAGCTGATGTAAAAGCTTGAGCTAAGGGGCCTGCCCTCACAGGGGCTGAACCCAGATGTACACCATTACTGAGCCTTCTTGAGATGTTATTCCACTCCTTGCCTTATGTTCTTTCCCTGTTTGAAGAATACACTATTTCATTAGGAAGTAATACCTCTTTAAAAATTTCCTACAAAAAAAAAAGACAAAATCCATCTTTCGCTGCTTATGGAGTTGAAAGATCAGTAATCAGTTTAAATTTTCACATGAAAATGACTGAAGGCCTCTGAAGATCTCTTTTTCCAATACTCATGCAGCTTAGGTGATTCAGGGACACTTGAGCACTGGAGAGTCAGCTTTTCCTCTTTCTTTGCTCTTTAAGAATCCAGGACTTTGTATGTTTTTCATTAGCTGTTAGGGAAACAGAGTTAATAACTACATAAGCATTTTCCACAAAGTAGTGTTTTGTGGTGTTATTTGAGGCAGAATTCTATGAAAAAGAAGTATTTTCAAAAAGCTCACTAGCTGTAAAGTTGGAAACAGCCAGGCTTAGGTTATTATTAACCCCACACAACAAAACTATCTGGGCAAATTGTCATGGCATATTATTCAAGTGATATCCAAGCTAATGGTTGTCCTTCTTGACTAGAACCTGCCCTTTGCATCCAAATAGTGGGAATACATTTTTATTCCATAGTAATGAAAACAGTAGAAAGTATAAATACAGTATAAAGAATACCCAGAATGCAGTAAAAATCCTTTTAGGCTAGAAGAGCAATTTAGTAAAATTAAACTATCAGTTGTAATAGGGAATAAGTAACAGCAGCAACAGAAACGATTACTGAAGCCTCAGATACCCAAGGCACCTGTGCACGTAACTGGTGGACACAGCTCCTTCTCAACCCCCACAGAAGTTAATTTAAGCAAGTGGGCAAAACCTTGAATGAAATGCATCTTGTACACTGCACTATTGCCTAAGAAAACCCGCTCTGTTTTATGTGGTGGTGAATGCACATAAGTAATGAGGGGGGTCAGAGGAAAACAGAATGCATTCATATTTCTAGTTGGTTTAAAAGGATTTACAAATGTGGGTTTGAAAAACAAATATTCTACAGCCACGTTTTATGCTATTGGCCTGATATGTCAGTTTTAGTTGAGGAATCCTGGATGTGCTGTTTGTTTGCTATTACTACTTGCAGAGTATTCCTAAATAAAGATTTTCAACAGAGAAGATGGAATGATGTCATCAGAAGGAAGAGAGACATGGCTTATAGAGTAAAATGATTTAAATGTCAGTGAAAACAATAAATGGCATTGGTATAGCACCTTGAGAATCAAACTTTAGAGAAATGTGAATAAGACACAAAGTGCTGGTAAAAAATTTCAAATTATAATTTCCTTGGAATAACATTACCTGCAGTGTCAAAATGTGACAGTTATATCTGTTGTGCTATATTGAGGTACCTTGAGGCACTATGTTAGGATTGCATTCATTTTAATTGAAGCCAGATTTTTTAAGGTTTACAGCCTCTATAATGTATACAGACATACTTCTCCAATACATGATTAACTCAGGTCCATTTGGAGGGAGAGGAAAGTGAGGAAGACAAGGATTGGACACTCAGGTTCTAAGTAAGGGAAATGGGAAAACAAACAATCGCTCCAAGACCCATGTAAATACCAACACTTTTTAGGACTATAAACCATTACTTCAGACACTCAGACAACTAATTAGTATTTCCATTACTTCACACTGTCTTCTAGCTGTTCTTGGGTAGTGCTGGGCAAATAAAATTCAGACACCCAAACAGACTTTCTTCAATCACCACAAAAATCCCCACAAAGTTGCTTAAGGGATGTCTTAATATGTACAACTGGAAGAGGTGGGTAAGAGACTAGAGGCCCTGTTATATGACAGCTATTGGGAATACAGAGATGACCAAGACATAGTTCTTATCTTCAAAGGTTCCATGACCAGTTCGGAAGCCAAATATGTTAGCAAATAATTGTAAACACACTACGGTGGGCACTCATTACAAAAGAGATTTGTGCAAAATAGAGACATGCGGGATAGGTAGAGGTGGGGTAGGGAGGGCATAAGGAAATCCCAGAAAAAGGTGCCTTTGAGCTAATTACCTAAGGATGAGTAGGAGTTCACTGAGCAGACGGGGAAGAGAAGGTATTCTGAGAGGCACATATTCGTACAGACCTGAAGGTGTTTTAACAGATCAGAGCCACACATTGAACATGTGGCATGGGACTGGGAATGACTGGTGAGAGGGCTGGAGAATATACAGACTGAGAGTGACAGGCTCAGGATTCAGATGTTGTCTGGTAGGCTAGGGGGGCATGTGTAAGGGTTCTGAATAGGAGCATAAAATGATTCTATTTGCTCATTAGGAAGACCATTCTCTCTGTTCTGTTGAAAGCTGATTGGAGGAAGCAAGACTAGAGCAAGGAATGTTGATTGGGAAGCCATTGCCAGAAATCAGTCGTGGTACAGAAAAGTGGGAAGATAAGTACCAGACTGAGTTACAGCAGTTTAATTCACTAGGACAGGGAATACAGGTTTGGGAAGGAAGGTGATTAGTTGAGTTTTGGATTTGCTGTGTTTGTGGTCCTGGGTGACATCAAAGTTGACAAATGATAGTGTAGAGGACAAGTAGAGAGTGGCATGGCCTGGCATTGATCTTAAGGGCAGTGGATATTCATTCAGGTAGGCTAGCAGAGTTCCTTTCTCCAAGGTGTTCATCATCTATATCTGAAGTTTAGGAGAATGATGTGGATTTTAAAAGAAAAATGTCCCCTGGAAGTTTAATGGGCTGCAAGTCACTCTCAACCTTACATTAAATAGAGTAAATAATAATAATCTGAGCTGATCTTAGATTGGAGGAAATGGGAGGAACTAGTTTGGGGATGTGGGAGAAACTGCAAAAAACCCGAGGCTCAGAGAGTTGAATGAGGCAGAGTCAGATCTGTCTGCCTACAAAGCCCATAATACTGTTTCTATTTCATTATATTGGATCCTGAAAATGGAGAGGAAGGAAAATTAATAGGATGAGCATGGGTGTTAAAGTGAAAGAGTTATTTAAATGTATTTGATAGATATAGATCCTTGGAAAAGATGTTCCTGTGGCTTGAAATGCCTGTATTCAGGCCTTTTCCCAGATCCTCAGATCTCTAGCCAGGGCCCAGAGGGTTGTATTTGAAATAAGCCAAATTCAAAAGTCATTATTTTACTTCCTCAAGACACTAATCAATCACTGGTTATAAACTTTCGATCCCATGGCTTTGCTTCCCCAATTATCTAATACGTTGGGAACATATTGACAGCACTATTTTGAGGTGATGTCGACTATAGGTTTTAATCTTAAATGTGCTTATATTTCATGATCTCATTTAGTCCTCACATAAATCCTATAAGATGACAGCATTTTTCCAATTTCAGTTTTGAGGAAATGGAAGATCAGAGTGGCTATGTGACTTACTCAGATCTGTGCAGCTAGTAAGAGCTGGTGCCAGTACTAGAAAATGCAAGTCTTTTGACTTTTTAGCAATATTCTTTCCACAATACCACAGACATAGAGAGAAGGAGTGGGAAGGAGAGCATATGCAATAGTGAAAAGAAATGCAAAGCAAAATGCTATAAAAATCCTGTGAACAGGGTACTGACAATCTTTGCTTTCAAATGTATCATTATGTCTTTCAGGCATCCATCCTTTTGTTTTGTCTGATATTTTTCAAGGATTCTTAGGCTCTCAAGATCTCAATGAAGTGCCACTTGATATAGTCACACAGGCTGTGACTGAAGGGTCCTGGAGGCTGGGGAGTTAATGGAGCTCAGAAGCCTACTGCACTGCAGTCAAGCACAGTGCCAGACAATTTCCTTGTGGTAATGAGCTGAGCTTGCTGGCGTCATAGTCTAAAATAGACCCATGGAACCATGCTACTGAATGTAAATGGCAGCAGCTGTGAATGGCGGGCATTCTAGGCTGACTCGGGGCTGGGGATCTGCTGTGACATAAGCATCACTGATACGATTTTGAGTTTTCCTTTGGTTTGTCCCTTATCACTGATAAGATTTTGAGTTTCTGCTGATAAGGCACATGATATGAGCAGAACTCTTAGCCCCTCTTAGGTTTCAGTTCCTTCCACCTGTCAGCTCTAGTGGGTGCCAGTAGAAGTGCCTAAGTTTTCAGAGTGCAATGTTGAGTCTTTACCAAGTAGTGTAGCCATCAGACCTTCCAGGGCTCTCCTACAGCACTTCCACACATCTTAAGAAATAGTTATTTCCACTGACTGACCAGGGTTGACCAAAGATTAAGTGGTGGTGGTTCGGTCTTTGGAGAGGAGCAAAGATGGCAGTGAGGTACACCTACAAAACTCGCTTATACCTTTTCCTTGCTTGTCTCACCTACCACTGCTGTTGAGGGCAGGCTGATTAGTTAGTTCCTTCCAGGAACATTCATCTAAATCTGTAATAGTCAAAATACCTTCATAATACAGCTTCCAAGGTGCAGAGGGAACACTGCTCCTATCGCCTCTTTCCCCTTGAATGCTGCAAATAAAAAAAAGGCTGTTTCAGCCAGATACACAGAGTAAATTTAAGAAAAGTCTGTCAGAGTATTAAAATGCCTAAGTAATAGCAAAAAGAGTTAAAACTGCACTTGCAGGGACTCAGGGTCATTACTTTTGATGAATATTTTCCTTTTTAAGAGGCAGAGCTAATATAAGTAAGTAGACCAAAAAGGATATTTAAAATATATGCATATATTGCCTTTTGTTAAGATCTTTAACCCTGGAAAATCATGTCCATAATTGTAGCTCATTATCGTAATTGGATCTGTCCTACATTATCTCACAATTTATTCTCATTACTTCATAGGTGATCAGCCTTTTGAAAGGAATGTGGGCAGAATTTTCTGGTATTTATTGTGAAAGTGTCTGCCTTCTCTTTCAAACTCTATTTAGATATTTGGGGTGTTATAATGGTGATGCTAAGTTTAATTAAAAATCACATTAGAAAGATATTAATATTCATTCTGATGAATGAACCCAGGATTAACTCAAAAATTAAAATCTCTGTAATGGCTAATGAGGTGAACTATGCTGGGATGCCCATAAAAACAGAGATGAATCATAAAAATGACTGAAAAATTGAAGCTCTTCTTCCTGTTTTCATGCTGTGTGTATAGGCAGCAGACCTCATCAGTAACAAGTCATTTCAGCATATGCTTGTGTCCAAGAATGTGAGGCCACGTGATGTTCCTGACCCACCACTTTGCCCGTGAATTCCAACTGCTTGAAGGGGATCGAGATCTAGAAAGTTTTACCTTTTCTCTTCCTCTATTTCTCTCATTCAAAAGAAAAACATAAGAAATAACCTGTGTTTCTAACAGTTGTCGGTTAAAATGGGTTTATAATCTTTTGAGGTGGAAAGTAAATTCTGCACTTTCAATTTTCTGTTTGTACTATAGATTCTGGAGAAAAACTATGGTTGAGAAAGGCAGAGCCATAGCTATTTATGCAAAATATGAAGGGAAAATTGCAAAATTAAGGTTATTAACAACTGTTTATGAGAGTGGTTCTCTCATGATCCTAAAATGTTGAGACAAATATAGACATTGTAGGGCAAATGCTGGGACTTTCTGGGGCAGACTGATTTTTCAGGGAGGGACAATCATGTGACAGGACAGATAACTAGGACTAGGGAAGGAAGTTCACTGTGAGTGAGGGCTTGGGCAGTATGCTCACGCGCCGAGGGCTCATCCTGTGGAAAGGACAGGGACTAGTGAGGGAACCCTGGCTGAGAGACTACTAGTCTTCATTGGATGCTGTGGGTGTTTCTCTAGATAATCATTTCATGGCAAATGTGGTGGATGGGGAAAAAAAGGGAGAACAAAACCAATTTTTTTTTGTATCTTAGAAGTGTCCTTGGAAGATGGGATAGTACAGTGTAGTGGAAAAAGCTCTGAGCTGAATTACAAATAATTTCCAGTCCTCCTTTGCCTGTGGGATATTAACAAAATTTCATAGCCTGGCTGGGTCTCAGATTCCTTCCCTCTGAAATTAGGAGGTTAGAGTAGACAGTGATCACTAAGATCTTTCCAACTTTAGAGTTCCAGGAAACTTACAGGGAGTATAACCAAGCTTCTCCTATACAAACAGTATCAGGATAAAAGCAATAACCCAGGTGTGGTGGATTGATCGCAAATACGGCCCCAGTAATTTCCCTGTCAGTTATCTGCCTCCCTTGCAAATGACTTTACAGATTTTTCCATCAAGAGGTGGAGTCTATTTCTGCACTCCTTATGATTTGCATTGACCTACAGAATAGGGTGGAATTGGTTGTGTTCTGAGTCCAAGCCTTGGTCTCATGAAGTTTGTGCTCTTTTGCTTTCTCTCTCCCTCTCTCTCTCAGACAAACCTGAGTTAATTCACTGGAGGAATGTGGGAAACACGTGGAGGAGAGCAGTCATTTCAGCCAAGGCCACCTAATTCAGCAGGTCCGCAGCCGGCCTGTACACTGACTGCAGACACGTGAGTGGGCCAAGACAACATGAACCAGGCCAAGCCCAGGTCGCCAGAGCTGCCCGATCCTTCTAGACTTGTGAGAAATAAGAAATGTTTCTTGCATTATTCCAGTGAGTTTTGGGGTGATTTTATACAATAAGAGCTAACTGATAAATGAGACTTCCCTAGCTCTATCCTTGACTCATTCACCCAGGAATTCAGTCCCTGGTAAAGTCCTCTCTCTCCAGCCCTGAATATTTCGTGGGGGTCCTCAGGCAATGTTTCTTAAGTGCTTGCGAAAAGTCTGGTGATCAGTTAGAGAGCATGGGCATGTTGGCACTGCATTGGTGATACCCCTTGTACCATCTGGGACCGTGGCTTTCACACGAATGCTTCATGGTAGCAAAGCTTCATCAAGGGGACCGTGGCAAAATCAGGAATGCCTGCCTTCTCATCTTGTTATCTCTGTCACGTGATTAGCAAAGTTGTGTCAATACACCTAATGTCTTGAAGAAGTTTAAATAAATTCTAAGTTTCATTTATAGCCCTCTCTATTCCTAGGGCTTAGCCACTAGGCCAGGGAAAGAAATGGAAGAAGATGCCATGTTATGTCCAGAACACTTCTTCCCTTCAATGATTGAGGCTTTGCTGTTGGGTGAATTTTCTCGTGCCCAACTCCTTCCTTCCTAAGTATGAGTTCTTTTCTAGGAGTCTCCTTTGTACTCCCAGTACATACACTTCTGTAACTTTGCCACACCATCATATGAGACATACCCAGATGTGTTCCTGTCCTGGTCCAGGATGGAGCTGGGATATCCCATTGCAGCTGTTTTGAAATCTGCCGCCTGTGTCCAGAGAGGAGCATGGGGAGCCGAGAGGTAGTTACTTAAGTGTAATTTACATGTTAGCTGTTTCTGATGGCAATGCACCTGTGTTTGCATGTTATTTCTTAATATTTTAAGTTCATTTTAACCCAGACAATGATGGAAACTTTTCAAATCCATCCTTCCCCACTCATTCACACCTAAAAATTTAGTTCTCAGCATAAACTCTGCCAAAAACTTTGTGGGGACAATGAAGATGGGGTTTATATTGCATAGTGTATTAGTTAATCTAATCTAGGCTATACCTTGATAATAAATAAGCCCTTGAATCCTGGTAACTCTACACAAATAATATATATTTCTCTCTTATGTAAACTCTAATGCCTCCTCCATCTTTTCCCCCAGCTTTATGGAGATACAATTGACAAAAAAACTGTAAATTTAAGGCATATAACATGTTAACTTGATATATATTGGAAAATGTCTACAACCATAGTATTAGCTAATGCCTTTATCATGTCATATAATTATCATTTCTTTTTTGTAGTGAGAACATTTAAGACTTACCTTCCTGGCAACTTTCAGGTATATAATGCAGTATTATTTACTATAATCACTATACCCCTCCTCCATCTTGTAGCTACACCATCTGTATCACTTTGCCTCCAAGGTCACAGAGCAGGAAAAGGACAGAACAGGAGAAGATTTAGGGGGAAAGTTAACATATTCCTTTTGCTTACTTTCCACTGATGATTGATTTCACTTATCTGGTTGCATGATCCCACTTAGATAGCTGTATAGGGGCTTGGACATGTAGAGCAATACAGACTCTTAGGTAGGCACTTATAGCCTCTCCATTCTCTGCCCTTCTTGTCATCAGATTTCCAATGACTCCCTTCTTCACAACCATAGGACATCACAACCCAGCCTCAGAGGAGATATCCCAATAGTCCAGTCCAGTCACTTCATCAGTCTTTCTAGAGTACATGGGCCTTTCTACCAGGTCCACGTAAAGCTCTTGTTGATAAGGTAACCTATGAACTGAAAGGAAAATCGTAAGAACTTCCCTGCTTCACTGGATCTACACTGGTGGAAAGGGGCAGGAAAACCATGGTGCATATTCCTGCTTGGAAAGGGCAAAATTGGGGATGTTCAGCAACACTGCAATCTCCCTGGGAAGATGTGGGGAAGGCTCCTTTGCTCTGTGGGCGGGTATTGTTCCTGGATTAGGCCTTAGTTCTGCCCTTGAGCGTTCTTTCAGCCATTGTGCTCTGGTTGCAAGCTTTGCCTCTGAGATCAGCTTCCTTTGCCACTATTCTCTTCAGCCACCTCTGAAGCGGGCACTGGGGAACATGGCCTACTTGAGAGCCGCATGGTTTTCTCGCTCATCTTTGTCACTGGAACACTGGGGACCCAAGAGCTGCGAGTCTCAAATGTCAGTGTATTTTTAGTGCAGACTCATGGTTTCTTTGGTGATGTAGTTCCCTCACAAACAAAGTAAGATTCTGATATATTTGCTTCCAATAAGCTCCATGTGTTTGTGATCATAGCTTATGTTCTTTTCTAGACAGACAGAGTTCTAAAAGCTTTGTTTCATTGCTTCTCTCTTCCAAGTATTTGTCAACTTTGTGCTGCCTTCTTTGAAGATGTCTGAATAATACATGGGGAATTCACACACTTAATCTGATCCTTGTCCTGGGCCATTTCATCCAACAGGAAATTTCATTGTGATTTTGTTGCAGTCTTTTGAGATCTCAAGTTTTACTGTTTGGGCTCTGGAAGTACTCACTTTTTCAATTTTCAAGTCTCACAGTTTCTGAGCCATGCCTATCCCTTTCACTTCTGTTTGCAAACCAGCCAGGTTTTCCTAAATTTATTTCATCCTTGTAATCTTTTGCCAAACACAGGAAACATTCGCTTTCAACATTCTTTCCCTCAGTCAGTGGGCTTAGAAGCTTACGGTCTGCCTCTCAAATTACCACGGGAAATAATTTCATTAAAATGCTTTCCCAGGCATAAAATGGATTGTCATCTCCCCAGCTTCCAATATGGGATTCCTTGCTGCCTCTGTTTAATTGCTAATCCATTGCTGCAAATTTTAGGTTTCTTTGTTATGGTTTATTACTGGTACAGTTTCTGAATTTGTTAGGCGAGGCTGGAATATGCTGTGGAAACAAATATCCCCATCCCAACCTAATTTGAACACAAAGAAGTTTTATTTCTTCTTTATGCCCAATCCTTAGTCCTATTTCACTAAAGGCCATTATTGAAAGCTACCATAGGGTCAGAGGGGTGTAAACTGTGAGGAAAGTGGAAGAGTAAGTTCAGGGTGACATTGACATTTTGCTTGGTAAACTTAGATTACATGTCAGTATTATTGTTTAATATATATTTATTTGTATGTTTATTCAATGTGATTAAGACAGTTTATACTGTCTGAATCATTGGCTCACTCCATTGAGAAGAACAACTGGTAAGAATAGGGAGAGGAACAGACTTTATCAGATTTACCAGAGTGAAAATTAGCAGAAGCTTGTGTTAGTGGACAGATAAATAAATCTCCTCTATGGTACAATCACACTTATTTATTTTTTGCATACATCACTAAATGACTTTTGTGCTTTCTTCTGGTGGCTTATTGGTAGAAAACAAACAGGGTTTTTTTTTCTTTTATCCTTTCTCAGTTTTTCTTTTATATATATATTTATTTTGTTTTATAATTTATTTGCTTTATGGTTTTTAGCAAACTTGATAAGTAGGCTTGGCTGGTATAATTATCATTTTCCTTTATGATGTGGAAACAAAGGCACCTGTGAGAGTTCCTGGCACATTGAGGTTCTTAAATTTTAATGTTGAGTGAACAAACAGGTAAATAAAAGATTGAATGAATGAATGAAGCAGATTACATGACTTGTTCTAGATTGGTTAGTAAGTGACACAATTTAACCAAGTTTTCTATGGCTTGTTATCCCCGCCTCAAAGCAGCTTCAAAATGCAGGCTTACCCTTCTGCCATAAATATTTTCTTTAGAGTTTTGCTGATGAATTGAAGTTTCATAACAAAAAGAAAGCAGATGGCTTTTGGGAGGGACTTATACTTGCTCTTTGAACTGTGTTTCTGTTTTGCTTGCTTATGCAGAGTGTGCATGAAGGTTGCCAGAACCTTAATTTCAAACTGCATCATTTAATAAGATACAATACGGAGAATTAGGAAGAAAGGCTGCAGGGGAACATCATGCTTATTATCTTTGTAATGAGAGGACTATTTTTTCTTCCATCAATTGCCAGTGATGGTTTTTTTTGTTTCCTTTCGTCCGCGTACAATTGTGATGTTCAATGAGAGGAATGTGAAGTGCCACTTTAAAGCCAAACATTCAATTCCTCCTAATTCACAAGGGAGAGAAGGAGCAAGTCGTGCAGCTGGGAGGTGATGTTTCTTCCCAGCAGCTGTCATTGAAGAGACACGTGCAAGCCATAGAAGTCATCTGCCACAAGAACCCATCCAGAATTTGCTATGTGCATCTCCCTTACTAACGTGACATGAAATAGTGAAGCTTTCAAAATCAAGTACTGAGACTTCGTTCTTTTGACATGGGTAAAATGAAATGGAGAGCTAAGGCAATTATGTGGATAAATCAGGCCAAAAATATCCAACCATTGAGGGGAAAAGTTCTTTCGGCTCGAATTATTCAGAGTGACTGTCCATGTTCATCAATCGGTCAGGATAATGAGTTTTATCCTATACTTTGCTTTGTCACTATAGATATATCTTTAGTCTATGCATTTGAATGACTTTGTGATATTTCATTTCACTGGAAATTATAATAATTGAATTTGCAAGCACTGTGTTAAAAAATTGCTACTGCAGTCCAAGAGATAATAGTCTAAGAGAATTTAAACTTCATTATTCTGTAGCTAGCAGGGTTATTGGAATGGAGGTAGAAAGAGAGGTATGAAATCTGTTGGAAATCAAATGCTTGTAACTAAGCTGTCCCTCCCATTTAGCATCCCATTATCTTAAAATATCTTGGTCTGTAGCTTAATCTGCTTTTCTGGTCATTTGACAACTGGTTAAATGAGCCTGAAAATTTCATCAGGTCCCATACAAAAATAATGTATTTTTATATTATACATACAAGTGACTCCTTTTGTGTACTGTTAATATCCCTTATTTATATACAAAGAGCTAAATGTTTCAGATATGTGAAGGATAAGCAAGGTCAGTCCTTATGTCTGCCAGTGCATTGGCATGGAGCTTCCTACCTAGAATCTCAAGTGTGCTTCACCTACAGCTATCCTTCCTGGGTCTTCATGCTTTCAGAGCCACCAGAATCACCTCAGGAAGTCCAGGGTCTCCCAGCAGGCCGAGGGAGAACTTCTGAGCACCTAGTTACTACCTTGGGTGGCCTGGTCCTGCCAGTCTACTGTACGTGAGGGACAACTCATCACTCAGAAGTTACAAATCATGAACGTGTTCACTGAAGCAACACAATACTAAATAAGAAACAAGTGCTTCATATTGACAGACTTAAAAAAAAAATCTCTACCATGAAACTGCACCATGAGGAGCGACCCAGAAGAATGACTCTATTGCTTCCAGTCACAATAACAATATGAAATTTTGGTTTTCAAAATGGAATAATATGTGTACTTTCCCATTGAAAAAATACTTTGCATAAAATTATCAGGAAAAAAACTAAAGGAGAAATAAATATCACCTAGAATTAAATTAATCAGAGATAACCACTTGTGGAAGGAATGTTTGTGACTCCTCCTGTCAAAATTCAGAGGTTGAAACCCTAAACCCACAGTGATGGTATTTGGAGACTGGATCTTTGGGAGGGAGTAAAGGTAATAAGCCCTGATCCGGTAGGGCTGGTTCTCTAATAAGAGGAAGAGACGCCAGAGCTCTTTCACTGCTGCGTGAGGACGCAGCAGGAAGGAGGCCGTTTGCAAACCAGGAGGAGGGTGCTCACTGGAAACTATGCTGGCACCTTCATCTTGGATTCCTACCTACAGAACTGGGAGGAAACGAATATCTGTTGTTTAAGCCATCTGTTTTATGGTATTGTTATGACAGCCCAGACAAACTGATATCGACTAATATTTTATATGCTTTTATACTTTAATATCCTTCCAGGCTAAAATATATCCACATATATACATACATAAATGCATACAGATATGGCACTATACCCACTGTTTTCTATCAGCGCTGTCCAATAGATATATCTGGTGAATCACACACATAATTGAAAATATTTTAGTGGCCATATTGAAAAATTTGTCTTTAAAAAGGTGGAAATTACTTTAATATGTTTAATTTAATCCAATATATCTAGAATTTTGTCATTTTGACATGTAATCAATATGAAAATTACTCTTGAGATAGCTTATGTTCTTTTTACATTCTGAGTCCTTGATATGTGGAGTATATTTTATACGTATTGTACATTTTAGTTTCTGTTGGCCACATTTCAAGTACTACAGACAGCCACCATTTGGACAGAGCAGGTTGAGATCAAGGGCTTTTAGTCCTGGATTTGAGTTGGGACTCGGTGCTTTAATTGCCGATGGCCTTGGGCAATTTAATTAACCCTCTAAGCCTTGGATTCCTTGTGTTTAAAATGCAAGTAAGCAAAGTATCTATATTAAAGGATTGTCATGATGCTTAATCGATATGGTAAAACATTTACACTGCATGGTGGACAGCACTCAATAAATTTTGGCAAAAATTACTTTTGTAGTTCTAGAGTATGAATCCTCATTTTATAATAAATGCTCATTTGTATACCTGAAACCATCTTCTCATCTAGTAATTTCTTTCCATAAAGTCTAAATTAATAGGCACCTACCAGAAAGTAAAGTTGTGACCATCAAAGGTCCTGTCATGTCATTGCAATTCAGTCTGTGTGGGTTTGTTTCTGATCATGCTTTGGGAAAAGTGCATGGGTGACACCTTGCTGTCACAAAGATCTTCCAGGGCTGAGATGTGACTTCATATTGAACTGAATTCCAAGATATAATGGGTTGCCTTATGTTGAGAGCTCAGGCAGTATTTGTAATGGTGGTGAATGATGAAGCATCTTTTAATTTCTTAGTTGACATGCATCATAATACTGCAACCTTTGCCGAATTAAGTAGCCATTTCACATATTGACAGTCTCAGCAAAAAGGCTAGGAAAATCAATTCTGAACATGAATTACAGCATCTCTTTGAATATCATCTATTTCTGTTGTTTCTAAAATCAGTGCCATGGTATCTTCTGTTTCCTAGTGGTAGGATATTAATGAATTCCTGCTTCACATTTTCTGTGCTTGTTATAATTTTTGTCAGACAGGTAATAGCAGTTCCTGGCACAGTAACCTCTCGAACACTCTCTAACTTGATTTGCTGACAATTCCTATCCTCAGCTCTTGTGACTAGAGAAGAGGTGGAGTAGAAGGGTCAGTCAAGGGACAGAGATTATCAAAAAAGTTTAAATAACTGAATCATTAAGATGCTGATAACTTCCCATATGACAAAGATATTAACAAGAAGAGGAAATAGTATATGAAAGCATTTTCCCTGAAATGAATATAATGGGATTGGGAAGAGGAAATCATTACCAACCTACTTCATTCATTGCAGTCTGAATATTGGCCTTTCATACTCATCTTCTCATGTCCTAGTTCCTGCTCTCACTTTCTGTCAAGAATAGCAAATCAATGTGGCGTTTTTGTGAGGAAATGAACTGGCCTTAACTATGTTCTTTTAAAAATAAAACTCTTCACTAGTTATTTTTAAATGTATCCAGTGGAAGTGACAACCAAAGTGATTTGATATCCACCAGCATCCACTTAAAATTAACTAGAAAAAACTCTTCTTTAAGAGTTAGTTATCTTGTTCGCTTTTCTCACTTCCTCCACAAGTATTTTATCCCAATGAAATACATATATTTTTGACATTTCTTAATTGATATCCTAGTTCTCTGCTACCAAAACATGTTTATAAGTTAGAATTGGTTTTTTCCTAATTTTGTAAGGCTCTATAAGTCAAAACTTTTTTCTCTATTGAGTTGTAACTTTAATTAACTAATAATTTATCAAGCCAGAGAAAACATTTAAAATTTTTGGTACATCATTGCAAAACATAAAAAAACACTAAAAGCTCATTTCTTAATGAGAAAAATTGTGTCTTTGGGTTTGTCTCCTGGGAAGGGGAACTTAGGGTGTCTCGATGGCAATATTTCAAACGATCCCTTGAGACAATATACCATGAGAGGGTAAGGTGTAAGTTGGAAGTGTTTTTCTTTTGTAAAATGGGAAAAGAGCAACTATGAAAGGAATGTGGGGTGAGGAAAGGAAAAATTCAGAAGGTACAACTGTAGGTCAATCTCCTGCAGATTAGTTTTCAGAAAGAATATACTGTATGTGGAAGCTGAGGATCAGATCAGGAAATTGGGTTCCTTGAAATTTCTGTGCACATTTCCTTCTTTGGAATAATCTTTGTGAACTCTTAGGGGTTAGCAATTTTTCTCGGAAGACTTTATAACTTTCCTGTAATTCTTGATGAAACATTGGATGAATGGAAGGGATTCGAAGAAGAAAACTGCTTTCAAGCTCTCCATCATATTCTAGGCATAGAGACTGTTTGACAAGGAACAAGTTCTGTCAGTGTAGTATAGTGGAAAGACCTTGTTTTGGGGGCTGGTTTTGATTTGTGGTTTTTTTACTCATTAACAATTACACTGCCAGCTTAACTGTTGTTATTAGTGAAATTGGGATAGCCTGTAAATTAATCTGTCATTAGTGAAATTAAAATAACCAAAAAGAGATGTTACAGAGTTGCTGTAAGATTTCAATGAAATAACGCAGTTAAAGCATCTGGATCATGAAACATATAATAGGTGCTCAATAAATAACATTTAGAAAAATGTACATGCATAATCAGTATTTACTTTCAGCAAAATTCTTCAGAGGAAGGATGGGCTAAAACATGCCCTAAGATTGGTCTCAGTTTTACTCACAATGGTAACCAGATATTTGCCTCCTGACTCAGGGATAATCTCATTTGTCATTTTCTGAGAAAAGAGGAAGAAACAGCAACCTACTGCTCTCCCAAATTCTGCTTGGAAAATTGTAGGAATTTTCTTAGCCATCTGCAAACACAAGATGATAGATGCAAAAGCCACTCAGAGAGAAGGCCTCTTATTCTAGACACTGATCAGCTGAATTCAATGCCCCAACAAACAGCTAGAAGGTTTCATTTCACCAGAGAAGAGCTCCTGCTTTGAAATGTTTTCAGTTTCCATGACAAAATATTCTTTCACAGCCTTTGCATCAGTGAGCTGCTTTGTATTTCTAGTGCAGCTAAGCAATTAAAAGAAGATGAATAGATGTATTCTGGCATGTGTGGTAACAAATGGTGTACTTAAGGTGACAAGGTTTTCTGTGTTAACTGGCTTCACAGTCACTTGCAGGTTTTTGAAAAATATTCCCTTTTATCAAGAGTTTTTCCCGCTTAATCTCAGTTTAAAGGCTATTTTTTCTCAAAGCAAATTGAAAGAGGGCTTTTCAAGTCATCTTTGACGGGACAAAATATATGTACATACTTCCTCTGTGCAGAGAAGCGGCTGCTTTTTTTTATAACAGCTCAAAATTGTCTCAAGTTTTAAGCATCAAGCTGTTCACCATTAGAAGATGCTCATATTGGGTACAAATGATGGGACGTCTGCAGTTGGTCCATTTAAATTACTTCTCTATGGCTCGTGTTTTTTGGTAAGGTCGGTGCAAACTAGGGAGGATCTTCAAGGATTTTGGACTTAGGATATTTGGATCTAGATCATTCCCACAAGCTGGGAATAATGGGAATTTAGATACCATTTTGATTGCAAATTGATTCAGAAAGAAGCAGATGGCATTAATAGCCTTTTAATCTTTAGTTTGCATTGTCTGTTTTATTACATTTTGCTCTTTCGGAAAATTCACCTGCTCTCAACTTCATTTAGGAGCTCTGCAGTTGTTTGATGTTATGTTTATTAAATCTGGCAATTAGAATCATAGGGAACACTAACTTACTTGTTTATATATTGTTTTGCAGCTTCAGGAAATAAGCAGTGTGGTAGAAGGTAATATATGCTGACTTGGAGGAAAACAAATTTGGATTCAGTTTCTGACTCTGATACTTTTAGCTCTTCAACCATGGGCAAGTTACTTGACCTTGTATAGTTACCAGTTGCAAATCTAAAATGAGGTCCTGGGATGGATCACATTCCTTAAGGGTGGTAATATGGTTTAGCGGTTAAGAACCTGTCTTTGCCATCAGACCTGGATTTGATAAACCTCTTCCATGTCATAAACTGTGAAACCTTAGGAATTTCATTTTATCTTCCTAGGCTTTTTTATTTCCTTACTTAGAAAAATAAATGTTAAAATAATAGTAACTACCTTGTAGGGCTGTTGTGAGGATTAAAGGTGATAATACATATGCTTGATAAAAAAGTAGTTCAGCTGAGAACTCTTACTCTAAAAAAATTATGTACCATTTTAAGGTTGTCAATAAAGACTCAAATTGTAGAACATTGAATGGGAATTAGATGATTTCATCTAAATTCCTCATATTACAGATAGAAAAAAAGTAAAAATGAAGTGGAGATTAAGTTACATGCTCCAACTCCCATACCAGTATCTTCCTGCCTCCAACTCTGTAACAGGTGGATGTGGTATATTTGACAAATAAATATGCTGTTAACTTCAAGAACCTCCAAGTATTGTATTTCATCCCCATATCAATGAACCTATAAAAAACTTCCCTGTGGGGGAAAAGGAAACTTTATGATCACTGTATTCTCTTTCCTGTAAATTTTTCATGCGTAAGCAAAGGAATGGACAAAGAAGATAGGGGGTTCAACCTTTGGCAGATGAGTTAAGACATTTATCAAGACAGAGTCCTTTGCCTAGTGAGGACCCATCTGTGACTTTCAGTAAGTGAAAAAATATCTGCAGACTACTCCTAAGAGCTGTGATAAAATTTTTACATTGAATATTTAAATGTTGATTCCAGTTCTTATTCTTTCCATGGAAGATGTTTCCAACCTTCTCCAACCAGTTCGTTCAAGAATTATTTTTATTGTACTTTCACAGAAACATTTTGTCTCTTACTTCCCTTCAGTCAGCTGAAACTAACTGGAGTTTCCAATGGAGAAAAGGGAAAATGTGAAAACTCAACCATAAAACAAATAAGTATTTTATGACCTGCACTTTGTGAGGTTACTTTGCTGTGTGTTCTGGCTAAATGGTGCCTTTAGACATAATGAATCTTACCGTCTGAGAGACTGCTTGAAGAGGTTAGAGCACTTGCCAGTTATTTAAACCTCTAAAGTGGGACATTAAATGCCAGAACACCTTCCAGTATTAGGGCCTGCATGCTAAACACATCTTGACATTTCACAGTTCTGTGCACGGTGTCTTTTAAAGATAACCCTTTCACTGTTACCCTCACTCTCAACCCTTTTCTCCTACAGTGGAAAAGAACTTTATGCAAAGGCATAGAGAACAAATACTGTACAGGATTTATCTACAAAACATGCTGTGGCTGGAGCTGTAATGTGTACCCATATTCTCCAGTCTCCATCTGAATAAAGAAAGTGGTATCATGGGATAGGCTGTTCTACAGATAACGAGTTTTAAACTCATTCATCCTGAGAAATTTCAACTGATACAGTTTGCCTATCAAATGGATTTAAAATTGTATTGTCACTGCACTACTTTCTATGGTGATTGCATCTGCTTTGTGGTTCCATGCCTCAATAGACGGTTTGATTGTATATATCTGCTGCTTTGTTCATATGATTCTGTTTGTAATGATCTGTAATGTATGACCCTGCTATCCAGTAGTAAAGCTGAACATACCCCTTCTGTGATTTTAACTAAGGAGTTCATGTGTTTCTACTGTTATTTTATGAGAGTAAATGAGGATATCCATTTGTTGGTGAGTCTTTCATTTTCCTTTGTTCCTTCTTTTTCTCCCTATCTTCTTCTCTCCCTCCTCTTTCTTTCTGTCTTCCTTTCTTTTTTGATCTCTGTATCTTTCTCTCACTGCTTGGGTTTGATGAATATTTCTGCTGAATTTTTGCAAGAGAAGGTAAGTTGTCAATGCATTTTCTCTTTGTTAATGGCTTCAGTGGCCTATCATGTATCTGAGTGCTGAGTGCTGGGAATAGACAGTGGAGTAGATGAGGCAGGCTTTCACTTGGTGATCTGTCCCCAACTGTCAGGAAATAGTCTTGGATCTTTGACTGAAGTCAAGGACTGTCATTTACCTCATAGTCTGCTGGTTCCAGAAACGAGGCCAGGATTATTTTCCCTTGGAAAGAGAATCAGCTATAGTTCCTTCAATAGCCTGGATTTCACTCCTAGGTTCAATTAGCTATAAAGAGAGCTTTTATAGCAAAGAGACTTCACCAGAGAGAAATGATGCTAAGTCAAATGGAATATAAAGAAAACTATATTCCAAACTCTTTCTGATGAGTAATTTAATATTAACTGAAATCTGCAGTTGCAGAATAATAATAAAAAAAACTCTGCTGCTTTATTAAGGGAAATATTACTAAGCTGCCTTGCTGAAGCTGGTCTCTGTGTCCTTTCCACAAAATCACCCTCTTAACCACTCTGACTAAAACCTAAAAATGTCAATATAAGCATCACAATTTTATTAAATTTGATGCTGATTCAAAATAACTAGATGTAGAACATCATTGAATTACAAACTGACCTTGACGTGGAAGAAATGGGCAGCTGTAAGCTGGTCGAACTGGTTTAGTCCAGATAGAAGGGGAGGAAGAAAAACTATGTGTACAGAAACCAGAGGGGCAGAACTGCTGCTGCACAGACAGCAGAAAGCAGATGAGGAGACACATGAACCACTTCATTCCACATTCTACTTAAATATTACCTCCTTGGAGAAAAACTGACCACCCAATTAAATACAGAAACCTGCATCACTTTTCATCCTTCATTCAGTGTCATCTTTCATTATATATATATTTGTTACTACTAAAATTATATTACATATTAATATACATAAATATATAAGTACACATAAATGTATATAAGTATATATTAAAAATATACTTGAAATATGATTATTATCTGAATTTCCTACTAGAATACAAGAAAGGAATAACTTTGGATCATTGCTGTAGGCTCAGCACCTAAAATAGTACCTGGCACTAAATATTTGTTGAAGCAAAAATATAAAAAAATGGAAAATATAAATTGGCTATGGCACATTGTAGCTGGAAGATTTAGGGGCATTGATTACTAGTAGTTCTCTCAGCCACTCAACATCTTTTGGGCTTCATATAAGAACCATGTTTTATTTGGTACACAAATGGTACAATATTAAAAACTTGTCACAGATCTTGAAAAGACAGATGAGAAATACATATAGTTCAGTCTTTGCCAGAATTTCCTATGGGGTCTATTGCATTTGGAGAAGTTAGAGTGGATTATTTCTTAAAAAGAACATACAGCAGGGGTATGAAATTTAATAGTATTTATTGAATATAAGTAGAAATATATAACTTTTAGTGAACAGTAGTAGCTAATATTTCCACAGTGCCAGACAGTGTTTAAATACTTTACATGTACTAGCTCTTTTAATTCTCAAAACAGTCCTCTGAGGTAGGTTTTGTCATTAGGCCCTGTTGTGGAGTGAAGATTTTGCCTGGGCTTTCTTCCTGGTTCTTGGGAGGTAACCTCTAAAATCCTTCAAATTTCTTCAGTTATAGGGCTGTCTTTTTTTGTTATTAGTGGTGGGCCCTGATGGTTTACACTAATGAGATGATTCGTGATAGGCCCTGTCTTGCCTGAGGGTTTCAGCCGCAGGCAAGTTCACTATGGACTTGGTGAGAATGGGGAATGACAACTGTATGTTCTTGGGGTAAAAGGGTTTATACACGGTTTTATTCTCATGGCATTAGGTCAAGCACTAGAATCACGCCTGCATCCAGCATTCTGCAGGTTCATAATCCACCTCCGTCTCTGCCTCTAACTAGAGCACTGGGCAGAGCTCTTTATATAGTGACTCAGTTAATAATAACTTATTTCCCGTGTGGAAGAATTAGCCTAGCAGTAGATCAATTACATCATTAAGTAATTTAGGGACAGGTGAGGCTTCTGGCCATAGGGACTTCCATTTCCCCCACAGGTCCCTATATAGTTTCAGGATGGGGACTGGCTGTGCCAGAAAGACCAACAATGTGACTAGAGGTTTGGGTGTTTGGGTTTTTGGGGCACGCAATATCAGTTCAACCTCCTGGGAGGAGACGTGGGCTAGAGATTGAGTTCAATTATGTGGCCAATGATAGTCTATCATGCCTACATAATGAAACGCTAGACATTAATGCTTAGATCTGTTCTGACTTCACAGGGAGAAGACATGGAAGTTGTGCATTTGGAGCCCTCCCAGACAGACCATGCATGCTGGGTCCCTTCTTTTCACTGGTTCTGTGTTGTATTCTTTTGCTGTAATGAAGCTGTTACAGTACAGAACTTTCCTGAGTTCTGTAAGTTGTGTTAGCAAATTTTCAAACCTAATAATGGGAACTCCCAAATTTGTGGCCAGTTTGTCAGAAGTGCAGGTGGTCTGGGAACCCCTGAATGTATGGCTGGTGTTTGAAATGAATGCAGTCTTGTGGAGGCCTGAGCCCTTAATCTGTGAAGTTTCACCTTCCTCCAAGTAGTTAGTATCAGAATTTCATTGTAGCCCTACTTTACAGATGGAGAAATGGAGGCAGACAGAGATCAAATAATTTTTCCAAAGTCCCACAGCTAGTAAGTGGCAGCATCAGGAATTAAATCCAGGCTCTCTACCTGCTCGTCATCCGTATGCTGTTTTCTCTTTTAATTGAAGAACTGAAGAGCTTTTTTCAGTTTTCAATACATGTAGGATTAGAATGAATCTGTAAGAATTTGTTACCCTGTCCACATTTTGATTTTGAACTTCTGGCACCCAGAATTTTAAAAGAATATATTTCTGTTGTTTTAAGCCCCCTGGTTTGTGGTGATTTGTTACAACAACTCTAGGAAACTAATACAGTATCTCAAGCTTAATATGACCAGAATGGGACTCTTGATCTGCCCCCACCCAAACTGCACTTCCTTTTAGTCTTGCTTTCTCAACAAATTGTAACCTTATCCTTCTGGTACTAAAACCAAAATTTGACGAGTCATCCTTGATTTTCCTTTCCCTTGCTTCCCACCTCCCACCCTTTATCAGACCCACTTGTGCCTTTATCCTCAAAGCAGATGGACCTTTTCCACCTCCACTTTTCTTCAGCTCCATTGTTACCACCCTGGCCAGAACTACCACCATTGCTGGCTTGGGCTACTGCTAACACTGTCTTCATTGTTTTCCTTCCTAATGCACTTGTCCTGTCATCCTTAAAACAGAACCCAATCTTTTTACTCTGGCTTACAAAAACCCTACCTGACCGGACCAGTGCCTACCAACCTGAACTCATCTCACCTCACTTTCACTTTCTGTGCTTTAGACATAAAGATATTCTTTAAGTTTCTCAAATAGACCAAGGTAAGAATTAGTTGCACTATTTGCTTTCTTTGCCTGGCATACACTCCCTCTGCTCTTGATGTAACAAGTTTCCTATTGTAAATTAAATATCAACTTCAGTATCACCTCCTCTAAGAGGTCTTTTTCTGATTACTTGGTTTAAATAGCATTTCTAGTATTTATTTCCTGTCACCTGAGCCTATTAAAATTCTTTGCATTGCACCCATTATTATCTAACATTTTTCTTCTGTATGTGTCTGTTTTGCCTCACTAGGATATAAGCTCAATGAGAATAGGGAACTTGCTTGACTGGTTGACCACAGCTTCGTAATGCCAGACCAGTCCTTGGCATGTAAGAGGAGCTCAGTAAATATTTGTTAAATGAATAACTTTCATTCTCCTTGCCCCTTGCAATACCATGTGAGAATATTGAGAAAGGTTTTCAAGCAAGCCTTGGGCAGATCACTAAGGCAGCGGTGAACTATCATCTAACATGCTCCTTTTTTATTTTTAAGAGTTCTTTATATACATTAGTTCCCTCAATGGATTTGTAGAGTGTTCCCTGCTGTTGACATACACCTAATACTTAATTGGGATGATCACATGTCAAAAAACCCACATATTAATTTCTCAAAAAAAAAAGTTACAGGAGCTCTAAAGTTGTTAGAATTGGTGAGGGGGATGGTTCATTGTAGTCAGATGATGAGTAATCTGCTGTTAAGTGGTACCTATAAGCCACTGGGCCCTATTGAAGCATGCCTGATTTAATCAGTTTAAATCACAGATAGTGAAAATAATTTTTACATTTCACTGATAGTTTTAGAAATTTTTATTATCATTAGGAAACAATGAAAACCAAATCAGTAAATTTCTGAAAAATGTTGGCCTTTTAAAGAAGCACTTGTGATTGTCTTCACTTTTTAAAATAGGAGTTTCAATTCAACATCTATTTAACTCATGCTTTCAGAAGTTAAATTTTAGGTTGATATAAAAATGCTTGACAGATTCATCTAATATCTCAGAACAAGTAATAGCCTAATGAGAAGTATCCTGTTTTTGTATGGTTTTAGCACAGAGAAACATTTAAAAATGTTTAAAACAGATCAAAGAAAAGATATTTTGAGACACATGAAAATTATATGAAATTCAGATATCAGTGTCCATACAACACACTCATGTTCACTCATTTACATGCTCTGAGTGTATTCTCACTACAATTCCAACAGAGACCAAAATGGCTTATAAAGCTGTGTATTTATTATTTGGCCTTTTCTGAAAAAGTTTGCTGACCCCTGTCCTAACATATAAAAATATTTGAATAATATCTTTCACTCTGCTCATCTTATCTAATTGAACATCAAGGCAGTAAGTTCTCAACTCAATTAATTTTCCTATATCTAAGAACTATTACCATTTAGTATAAGAATAACACAAATATGTAAGAAATGGACCTGCCCACATCAATTATAAGGGCATTATCAAAATGTTCTTCCCTAGACTATATGAGAGTAGGGCACTTTGTTATGGTGTCTATTTATATTCAGGTATACCATTCAGTCACACATGCATTTAGTCTTTGGTGCTGTGACACAAAGATGAACAAGCAAATCCCTATGCTCTAGGTGTTCCTTACCAAGCAGGAAGCTCACCTTTTCATTCCTCATGCATTTCTCAAGCAACTCAGTGAGTTGCTTATTATTAGAAGGGAAGCAACAGAAATGCAGAAATCAGGCAATTTGTCTAAGACCCTGAAACACTAGAAATTCCTGTTTCTTTTTTTTCTGGACTCAGGTTAACACAGCAGTGGAAGAGATACACTTTTACAAATAGCATATTGCTGAACAAATGCATAGGAAAAGGAACCTAAGGACAGTTCAGACCCAGCCTGGAAATATCTGTCAGGGAAGTCCATGCCAGAAAAAATTCCCGGCTCATGTTTCTTCCAATATCTAACAGAGTTCTGTGTATGTTCCAGGCTAGACATGGTTGAGGGGCAAGCACAGGGGACATTGGGAGTGGGAGGGCATCAGACTGGAGTCTGCCTTTAGCAAATATATTTCAATGGATCACAGACACCATACCAACTTCGCATTAAAAAAAAAATCCCAAAAAGACTTGGTGGAGCCCTGTAAAGTATAATAATGTAAGGAAGAACAGCTTGGGTGCTGAGAAAAGCTTTGCAGTTTGACCTTTCTCTGATGCAGATGTGATGACCCTTTTCCATTCCACTTGGAGAATGAATTCAAATAAAGGTACACACAGGTGTCCTGTGGAGCCCAGGTGTGGCCTTACAAATGAATGCACTGCCAGAACTCAGAGCAGCCGGGTTTGCACATGCACTGACACTCACTTCTCTGCCTCCAACTGGAAAGGCAATCAAACGAACAAAGACTGTAGAATTTGCAGATGTTGGAAGGAAATGGCTCCTCTCTCTAGCCTCAGTTATATATATGAACTTTTATAAACACACACACACATGCATATTTTTTTTCTTTCCTGGAACAACTTGAGAGTTACTGCAGGCTTGCAGGATTCATGACACTCCCCTTTCAGTCTGTGTCATTTTGTCCTATAGTTGTTGATAAAGAGTTTGAACACTTAATTAAGGTGGGGTCCATCAGATTTTCCCACTGTCAAGCATATCTTTTCCTCTTTGAAATTAGTAAGCAATCAGTAATACTTCCAGACTGTGTGAATGTCCTCTTATTCAACAATCTTTCACTCTTGTTTTATCATCTGTTGTTGATTCTTGGATCAGTTGTTGCTGTGGTCGTTTGCCTGTGGTGACATGCTGATTGTATTCACCTTTCTACATTGATTAGAGTTTTTCTGTAAAGAAGAACTTTTTTCTTATTCACCACCACTTAAAAATATTTTTTATTTGTCATTATAACATGCATACATATACATAAAAACATATAAGCTACATTTTGTATCTGTATGGACTGATGGTTTTTAAAAAATTCATTGTCTTAGAATTGTTTTTTGCCATTCTTAATTATGATACTCAAATTAGAATCAGTTTAATTTAGGTCCACACTAACTTAGTCCTGCTGCTGCGAAATCTGTACTGGACCAGAGCTAACCTGGGAAATACGACTATAGCTCTTAAGAGATGTTAAGCATTACCTTCTCATGGACAGTAGGAATCATCTACATAATGTCTTGTATCCATCTGTGGAAAGTACCCACGCTTTCTGCGTCCTCTGGAATGCCTGTCTTCCTGAGGAGGTTGCCCTTCCTCTTCTGATTCCTCACACGTCTTCTGCCATCTGGTGGTAGGTCACTGAGCCTACAGGAAGTGGCCAGGCAGACAAAGCCCTTAGGTATCTGGGGACCACAGCAGGACCTGTGCTGTCCAGTGCTGTCCACACATCGAGTGACAAGAGTCTTTCCTTTTAACTGCTTGTGAGTTTTTGGGGGAGGAAAGAAGATGGGAAATTGTGCTGGGATCTGTTACAAATTCTGAGTTCAACCCCGAGAAGCTCTCTGAGGGACACCATTAATACTCATTTTAACAGATCAGAAAACAGCTAAATATTCTGTCAAGGTCATATGGCTTGTAAGTGGTAAAGCCAAAATCTGAACCAAATTTAGCTGACTTTGAAGCTTTTTTGAACTTTGTGTTCTGTCCATTGACTACACTGACTCTAATGTGTGTTGATCAGAGAGAGAGAGAAAGTTGCTTATGTTGTTAATCACTGGAGGCTTCCCAAAGTTTCAGACTGAAATTAATTGTGTTATAAACAAGATACGTTAGAACACAGTATTATATATACTTTTTTTCAGGTGAATGCTGTTCACTGATATCAGATTTCCTCATTTCCATAATAAATTTAAGGGAGGCCATATGGTCAAGTACTTAAGAGAGCCTGGATTTAGTACTCAGGCCTGACTTTGTTCAAATTTGTCTCTGCCCCTCGAATCTGGACAAGCCTGTAGGTATCCCTAAGTTTTAGTTTTCTCATGCATATAATGGTAATTCGTATATAATATTTAGTTTAAGGAGTTGTAAACATTTTGTTAGATAATATATGTAAAGTGCTTGGCTTGCGGTCTGACAGAATTTGCACTCAATATCTGATGATGACTGCCATTATTAGTTTTGAGAGGAGTGAGTGGGAAACCTTTTAGGCTGGGAAATGTTCCTCAGACCTGAAAGCTTCCTTGATACATCTTCTAAGAGATGAAACAGTGAATTATTCTTGCTTTTTCCCCTTGACCTTACTTAACATTTAAATTAAAGCAGTTCTTAGCCAAACAGTTCCAGGATCTTAGTACCTGTAAATCAGACAGTCACCTGTGACTGATACATGGGACTCTTAACTTTTTCCTTTCTCTGCTTTTTTGCGGACCAGAGTCTTCAAAGACCACCTGACTTAGGAAGAATAGTTATTTGAGGTCATCAGTAATTAATCTGTGACAGTTTTAAATCACTGGCAGATAAACTTATTTTGGGTGACAATTTTAAGGCAAATTTTTGTATTTATCAATGTTGCTAAGAAAGCAATGGAGCATCACCTTTCACTGTCTTTAAATACTCATAGCGTGACTTTCTTTGCGTGAACAGGTGCAATTTCTCCCTTTACTTACTGCTTATCAAATACATGACATTTAAGTTTATTAGATACATGTATTTTCTTGTTGTATTTCATAATTTTGTAGAGTACTTTGCAATGGATTCACTGAAAAATATTTATTGAGTATTTATTATATGTCAGGCACTAAGTTACTCTGCAGGTTAGGGTATTAGAAACATTAGTAAATATAAAAATACATGTGTCAAGCACTATGCCTATACAGGCAATATAAAAATTAAATAAAAATCAGTGAGATGTGTTCTTTTTTCTCAATGTACTTAAAGCCTGGTTTTATCATCACAATTTAATGAAATGAGTATTATTAAATACATTTAATGGGAGATGAGGAAACAAGTTAAAAGAAGTTGAAATAACTTATGCAAGAATATAACTTATAACAAAGAGAGTTAAGTGGTACAATTACAATTTGGGCTACTCAAATATTTTTATGATACTGTTTTATTTCCTATATTGGCTTTGGAACTGTATCTCATTTTTTAAAAAAACATTGATCTGGGATAAAGATGTGCATTCTTAACTCATTATAGTCTACTTAGAATCAATGTTATACAACTTCCCATAATGTAATAATACCCTTCCATTTTTTCCTTACTGATCTTTTAACCATTTTTGTTGTAAGTTCTATTTTTACATGTTATTAACCCCATATTTTATTGCCATTAGTTTTGTTTAAATAGTAAATTCTCCTTTAAATTGACCTTAAAAATAAGAACAAAATTTTATATATTTATTCATGTAGCTACTTTTACTGGTACTCTGCATTCCTTTGTATAGATCATTATTTTACTCTTGTATTTTTATTCTGTCTAAAGGATTTCCTTTAACATTTCTTCTAGTGTACATCTAGTGATAAATTTTTTCATCTTTTGCATCTCAAAAATACTTTATTTTGCCTTCATTTTTGCAAAATATTTATGCCAGGTATAGAATTCTAGGCTGACAGATTCTCTTTTTCTTTCCACTTTTTAAACAAGTTAATTGATCTTCTTGCTTGCTTTGTTTTGGATGAAAAATCTGTTCTCATCCTTATTTATTTGTTTTGATGTTACATGTTCTCTTTCACCCCATCCCAGTTCCTCTCCCCTGGCTGCTCTTAAGATTTTCTCTTTATCACTGGTTTTGACCAATTCGATCGATTTATTTTGGTTATTTAACCCATATTTCTTGTTCTTGGGGTTTGTTGAGCTTCTTGGATCTGCAAGTTTTTGTTTTTTATCATTTCAGAAAAATTTTGGCCAGAATTTCTTTAAGCATGTTTTGCGTCCCTCCTTTTTTTTCCTTTCCTTCAGGGAATTTTAATTATATAAATCTTAGGCCACTGAAAGTTGGTCCACAGTCTACTGATGATCTGTTCATTTTTGTGAATTCTTTTTTCATCTTGTGTTTCATTTTGGATAATTTCTATTGTTACTTCTTCAAATTTACTATTCTTTTCTTCTAAAATATCTAATCTGTTATTCCTGTTCCATGTGGTTTTCAATATCCATGGTGATTTACAAAACTTAAAGTTTGATTTTTCCAGATTTCTGGCTTCAGAGAATCTCCCCTTTAAAAAAATATTTCTTGTCTCTACATAATATTATGAACATATGCAATACAGTTATAATAATTATTTTAGCATCCTTGTCTGTTAGTTCTAATATTTGTCTGGCCTGGGTCAATTTTACTTTATTAACTTAGCTCCTCTTTATGAATTATATATTCTAGCTTCTTGGTATTATTGGTACATTTGGGTTAAGTGCAAAACATTGTGAATTTTATCTTGTTGGGGGCTGAATACTTTTATATTTCTACAAATATTCTTATGCCATTTTCTAAAATGAAGTTATTTACTTGGAAACAGTTCGAACCTTTTGGGTCTTGCTTTTACAATTTGGTAGTTATGGCCAGATGATCATTTTGTCTAGAAATTATTATTCCTCAGGTTTGATGTAATACCCTTGTGAGTACTCAATCCAGTGCCCCACGAATAATGGGGCTTTTCAGTCTGGCCAGTGTTATTGGGCACCAATCCTTTTCCTGTGCAAACACTAGGTATGGTTCCTTTTAATTCCATGATCTAAGGTAGTTTCCCCAAATGAATCTGTTGCATACCTGAGGGAGACTGGAGATTTCCAGGGTTCTCCTTGTGCAGATCTCTCCTTCCTGGTACTCTGTTCTACAAACCCCATGTGCCTTGTTTTCCCTGGATTCTAAGCTTCATCTTGTCAACATAGAATGTTTGATGAGCTCTGAAGGGTCTCTCTCTCCCTGGTAGTGGCTTGGAAACTTTTAGTACAGGAAGCTGGGACAATTATGAGGCTCATCTTATTTATTTCCTATCTCTCAGGATCACTGTCCTTTGTTGACTGATATCCACTATTGAAAACCACTGATTCATATATTTTTTCCCTTTTCTCTTATTTTAGGCTGTTTTGTTATTTTATCTTGGCTGGAATTGGAAGCCTCTCTTTTAGTACTTTAAAGATGCTGTTTCATTGTATTCTGGCAACTATTGTTTCTGATAAGATGTCAGAGTCTTCCCTATTATTACTCCTTTATGTGAAATAAATTTTTCCCATTGGTTGCTAATAAATATTTCTTTATTTTTGGTGTTCAGCTATTTTACTACCATGTGCCCAGGTATGGTCTTTATATTTGTACTATTTTTGGTTTGCTCTGCTTCTTAGATCTGTGGGCTGGTGGGTTTTTTTTTGTCAAATTTAGGGAAGTTTCTACCATGTTTCTTCAAATATTTTTATGCTTAAATCTCTTTCGTTCCTATCCTGTGAGACTCTAGTTGTATGTCCATTAAACATCTTGCTACTGTTCCACAGGACACTGAGGTGCTGTTCATTTTTAAAAATTGTTTTCATCTTTGTTCTTTAGTTTGGGTAATTGCTGTTGAACTCTCTTTAAGCTCATTGATTCTTCTATTTTCATTGTCCAATTTTCTTTCAAGCCCATCCAGTGGGTTTTTCATTTCATCTATTTTATTTTTCAGTTCTTGAATTTCCATTTGGTTCTTTTTTTCAGTTTTCATATCTCTACTGACCTCTATCTATTCATTCATTCTACCCATTATTTTCTTTAAATCCTTTAATGTGTTTATAATAGCTTTTAAAGGGTACTTTTCTGATAATTTCAACACCTATGTCATCCTGGGGAACTACTTTCATTGATTTTTCTTTTTTTTGACTGTATGTCATAATTTTTGCTTATGGATAGCAGTTTTAAAAAATGTATACTGGATGTTATAGATGAGACATGATTTATGGACTATCATGTTTTCTTTTAGTAATGTTGAGTTTTTTCCTGGTTGACAGTTAATTCATGGCGATCACTTAGAGATCTAAGAGAACCACTTAGACAAGTGGTTCTCAACCAGGAATAATTTTGTTCCCTCATCTGAAGAGACATTTAGCAATGTATGTAGATATTTTTGGTTGTCATAACCTTTGGATGGTAATGGCATACAGTGGGTAGAGACCAGGACTCCTGCTAAACATGCCCCAATTCACAAGAAAAGCACCCCACAACAAATAATTATCTGATCCAATATTTCAGTAGTGCTGAGGTTGAGAAACCCTACTGTACATATTTTTGATGTTGTTAGAAAGGGTCTTTCAGGTTTTCTCCCAGTGCTTTCCCCCATGCCTCCTAGAGCATGTCTCTTATTCTAGAGCATAGTCCTTATCTCTAATGTGTGACCATTTTGGGGCTTAACTAAATGCCCAAAGTATTTAGTGGGATCTCTGTACCCCTCTGACTGGCTAATAGTCCACAGCCTCTTGGCACTTTACGCCCTCTGGTATCTTCCTTTAGGAGTCATTTCCCAGCAGCTGTTCTCTGCTGGCTTCACTGGTCTCACTCTGCCCAAGTGCAGTCCAGTGTTGGCCAAGGTCCTGAGGGGCACCTCCAGGAAGATTTTTGCATCTCCTCTATTTCAAGTGCTTTGTCCTATAAATTTTAGCTTCCTAAGCAACACTAAATTCCAAACTCTGTCTCCTCTGCCTAAGGAGTTTGCCCCTTTCTATATTTCACTTGGGAAAGTGCCTGAGATAGGAATGTGGGGTCAACAGTGAAGCTTAACTCATACCTTGTGTCAAGAATCACAGCCCTGTACAGTTTGCTGTCCAATAGTTAACAATTGCCTCATACACTTTTATAGTTTTATAGTTTGAAGTAGGTGTGGAATTCCTATGCCTGTCATTCCATCATGGCCAGAGGTAGGTATCTCAGTAATGGAACTTGAATTTCAACTCTAAATCTCAGGTTTCTATATCATTTGTTAAGAGTAACAAAATATTCTTTTAATCAGAAGTAATTCTTTGATAATAGATGAAGATAAAGTTATATAGTTTTCTTCTCTAAAAAATACTAGAGAGGAACATTTCTGCTAGATCTACCTTCTTAACCCATTCTTCAAGGCCACTTCAATGTACCATATATGTGATGTCTTCTTTCTGTCAGTGATAATAATAGCTGTCTTCTATTGTATGCTTTCTATTGCCAGGCACTGTGTCAATAGGTTTACCTACATTTTATTTTGTTTAATGTTCACAGCAGCCTTATTTTCCTGGTTTTACTTACAAAGAAACTGAGGCTTTAAGAGCTTAAGTAACTTGCTCATGTTTTCAGAGCTAGTTAAGTGACAGAGTTGAAACAAAGACCTAGATTTGTCTGACCATAATGCCTCAAATATGTAATCAGTCAGAGTAGGCTCATTGCTGTTACAAACAACCCTACATCTCAGTGATTGAATAATTTATAAAAATGTTTATAGCATTTTATAATAACAGTTTATAAAAAATGTTCTTATTCCCATCACATTCCAGCATGGGTTGATGGAAACGTCTGCCTCACACAATCCGTCCTTCTAGTGGCTGCATCATTCCCTAGAGCCTTAGAGTTCCCTGCTCCTCTACTCCATGAGAAGACAAAAATGAGTGTAGAGGATCTGGAAGTTGGAAGCTTTTCAGGCTGGTAAGTGGAGAATACATTCGTGATCACAGTTGGGCAGAAAGCAGAAGTCACTACAGAATTCCACCTAACTACAATAAGCCTGGGAAATATAGTCTGGCTGTGTGGTCAGAAAAATAAAAATGAATGGGTTTTGGTGAAAAGTAGCAAGTTCCTTTGACACCATATTAAGCCATATTCTCCCTTAAGTTGCTTGATGGGAAGCATTTACACATTTTGCTCTAAGTGCAGTTTTTCTTGGCTGTGGATCTGGTTTAGCACCACAGATAATTCTCCAGGCTTGTGAAAGTTAACACAAATGATGTCCTAAGGAGATTTCAATCTTAAATTCATGTGTCCCCTTGTCCTTAACGTTAATAATAATTATCATCATCCCCAATTCTAAGCAATACATTTTTTATTCTTAATTTTTGACATTTCAATCTATGGGTGGTATCTATAGTATTTTAATTCAGTCACTACATTCATTCTTCCATCATACCCTCCCATGATGCCCCTTAGATCTAGGTCACTGTGGAGTCTATGGGTTGTTTCCTTGCACTTTATATTGTCTGTGTATCAGGCTTTCAGAATGATGTCTTCTAGTGCAAGCTCTGCAGCTGTAAACACAAAATAAATGTTAGAAAAATTCTAACTGCCATGAAAATAATATTGGTGCTAAATTAATGGTAAAAAATAAATCACAACCGTTTCTCAGCCTTTTGGCTAAGATTAAGTGTAGTACTTGTTCTTATCAGTTTAATCTGACATGTCCTCTATCTGAGGGCAATATATTAAGTAGATTTTTGGAGCAGGAAGATGGAATAGTAGCTTCCTTCATACACTCTAAGTATCAACCTGGTGTTCAGTACTTCCAGAAAAGACGCAACCCCTTGGGGGAAAAAATAACCACATATATGAGGAAGACACTTCCAAATAGGGCTGCTTATGTTCCTTTGGGAAATGGTGGTAACACTTGGGACACAAACAGTTAACTTAGAAAGAGGCAGATCTACAGAGTACTCTAGTCAGATTGCTTTGCTCAGCCCACAAGAGTATTCCTTTTGATTTGAGTATATCTATCCCATGTCTTTGGTTAGAGAGTTTGAACAAATTCCCTAAATATCAGTCCAACTGCACCTGCCTTAATCCCAGACCTCCTTTGCTCCCCTTATGACAATATATCCCTATTTTTCCTGTCTTTGATATTTTCCTTCCTAATTCCCCCTTCAGAGGACTTCATTACCTTTTGAAGTGCAGTTCACCTTATGTATTATTCTCGCTCAGACACTTTTGGCACCAATGGCACTTTTCCATTTCCAAACCATGGTTCTACCTTACGTTTCTAACTTTGCCTCTGGTTTCTTCCCTCACACATGCTCTGATCCATCCAGCCCTTTGTGTTCCCAGAACTTGTTCCATGCTGTCCCATATCCATGCTCTTATGACTTAAATTCTCTGTGTCTGGATACCTTCTTATTCTTATCTCTACTCCTTAAAATCCTGCCTAGTTTTCAGGGCTCAAGTAAAAGTTTCTCTCTTCTGTGAAGTCTGCATCATGTTTCTGGTTAAATAAATCTCTCTTTTGCTTGTGTTTGTATAGCACTTTGTGCTAGTCACAGTCTGCTTTGTGTCCCTTCTTCTCTACCAGGTCCCTTGTAGAGTGGTAGAGTGGAGAGTCTCCTTGTGAACCTTCCTGTCTATTTCCCACAGTACCCAGAATCACGCCTTGTTCAATGAAAATTCATAGAAATGGTTACTGGGCAAAACTAAAAGCAGGATGAGACATCAACTATACAAATACCTTTTCCCTGAATTAATCTCAAAACTAATAGCAGATTATCTTCAGAATGATTTGGTAATATGCTTGAGATAAAGAACTTATGCACAACCTAAAGGTGCATTTAAAGGGTCTCTTTTTTAAGAAAATGAAAAACAGTTCTTCAAACAGTTAATTTTTAAATAGATCTATAGTATCTTTTGGCAGTCTACATTTTCTTAAAGATAATATTATATGTATTAATTAGGTAGGAAGGAAGGTTGGAATTATCCTTGTAAAATATATTCTGAATTCCAATTTCCAAAAAGGCATCTTAAATGATAGGTATTGAGTGTGCCTGGGATGATGCCACTGCAAGTGGCTTCTTTAGCAATGTCCTGGATACCATTCTACATCTAGATTGGCTTTGCCCAGAAGCAGCACAACTTATGTTAGAAAGCACAATGGCCAGTGCAGTGAGGCAAGTGGAAAGGGTTACATCTGAGAGAGCCTTCTCAGAGAATGTATATCTTCATCAAAATTCTAAATGCATTGAAACTGTCATTCAAAGAGTTAACATCTGTGAAGAATAAAAAAATGCAATGGAGAGGTTTCAGCAAGGCATGGGGAGACTGATAAAATTATCAGTGAATTAAATTCAGACAGATGGCTTTGGAAAGGAATGAAGTACACAAACCTTATGTAAAGTATAATGACTCACTCTGACAGGGGCTTTGTCAACAGGGTAAGCCTTTCTTTTTAAAATCAGTTTTTTAAAGCAGTTGGAAGTCAAATTCTTCTCCTTTTCTGAAGGTGTTTTTAGTACTTAAAGCAACAAAAACAACAGTAGCTTATAAAGCTGCCTGGATGGCCTCAGACTCTAAAGTGCCCAGCGTAGGTGTACAGCCTTGCAGAAGGAGGCACCGTGCACGCTGCTTCTCCTCACTGCCCTCAGATTCCTGCCCACATCAATAGGTCCGTGGCAGTTAAAATATTTCTACAGAACAGAGGCTAATCACTAGCTGTGCTTACAACAGCAGGACGGCAAGGGAAGCTTTCAGACATTAAACACATATGCGCACATATGCAGAAGAAAGACACAAATAGGCTGGTTTCTGCTTTTAAAAATTTCAATTTTTATCATTATTGGTTGCATTAAATAAAAATAGAGCTCATAAACAGAGCATACTAACTATCCTTTATATTTAGGCAAAAATGATGAGAAAATAATATATTATTTCTGTCTCAGGTCTTCTTTTTTCATATGGTTTCCATTTTATTTTCACTCATTTGCCTCTAGGGACCCCCTCTTTTGGGTGATAGGCTCCAGCATATTCACGCTTGGATGCGGATGGCCAGGCTGCTTCTTAGCAATGGACTTTGCCTTTGTTCCAGACCAGATGTTCTGTTTCTCCCTGGTAACAGTTTGCATTGTGGTACCTTATTATACGGCGCTGTCTGGAACTGGTGCCAGGGTAGCCTCCGAATCAGCCAGAGCAGAGCTGAATCAATGAGACAGCTGGCAGCCTCCCTGAGGAGGGAACGTTTTTACCTTTTTGATTCATGCAGTCTCCACTAGTTCAGATCCAGGATTCCATGAATGATTTTTCTTAGCGACAGGTGAGAACAAAAAAGCTTTGCAAACCTAATTCAATGGAAGCTGGAGACTCAGTGCTATTGATTAAAAGGAGAAGATGGTGAAGAGGAACTGTACACACAGTCCAGTTGCATTTTTCCCATAATTGACTTCTGTGCTTCTGCCTGTGTTGAGGTTGTCAGGTTTGCTGGGAGGAAAAGCTTGAAAATCAAGAGGATTGTGTTTATTGACCTAGGGTTAGGATTTTAATCATGTATCTGAGATTGCATGTTATGTACAAAAACAAGAAGATTATTCCTTTTTTCATTTTTTAGCTATAAAATGCATGGATCTATTGCTAACTTTGCTAAAAATTCAAGGTTACTTTAATGGGCTTGTTCACATCTTCCGGCTTTAATGTTTGGCATGTGTTTATTTGTTAGGGGTTTACACTCAAGCAAAGGATTACCACTCAGTTGGAGTCCTTGCCCTAGGCCATTCACATCAGCACACTTTGGGGTCAGCAAGAACACTAGCCCTGCACTCCCTGGTCTCCTGTTGCTATGACATAGGCCAGTTCTTGAGCCATTGTCACCAGATGACCTTTAGGAGATGAGACAGTACAGTTTCTGGGGGAATCCAGTCCTGGTGTGGCTGAGAGGCAAAAATGTGACAGTAACGGGAGTCAGGGACCCTGAAGTGCATCATCTGTATCAGTCACAGCAGGCATATTAGCAACATGATGGATGACACCCAGCCACTGACCTTGGTGCGTTAGCCTTTGTCACATAAATAACAGAATAAGTCAAAGCAGTGGGCCTACGTACCGTCAGGTAGGAGTGATAAGCTTTGACAACAGCAGAGGGAAAATGAACATTAGTGGTAAATGTTGCCCATATTTCTGAGCCAGGAGGAACAGGTATCCTATTGTTCAACCTTTGAATGGGATGAGACATTTCAGGAAGGGAGAAAAATCAATGTTATCAATGTAACAGTATGAATTTTTCTCTCTTAAGTATGACTTAGAGAATAGCAAGTCTGTAAATACTCTCATAGGGTGAAAACTATTATAACAAAGATTTCTTTAAATCTGAGAAAACAATAGACTAACCAGTGAGCAAATCCCATATAAACTGAAGATTCATCTCTATTTGTAAGATACTAGCTCATATACATGTAGTTTGACATTCAGTTGGTAACAGATAGCTTGGCATGGGAATAGAAATAATTTAGTCTGGGATTCCCAGTGATTTTCCCATGATGGTCCTAGGACTTGTCTCTCAAGCAATCTCCCAAAGCTTCATAGTTACCAACAACCTATCCCAAATCCCTATTCTGAGTTTAATTATTACTTGATTTGTCATAGAAAGTAAGGAGAAATTCTCAATATTGTATTTCAGGAATGAGCAGCAGAACATGTGGAAGGCTGGTTGGCTATAGAGGATAAAGGAAACAAAGAAGAGCTTATAACCAACTTGCTCTTCATAGGAAAGTGAGGTTAGAATAGACTGAAGCAAGATCTGCCCATTTGTTTTCCAGATGGCTTTTATGCCATGTGGTAAGGAATTCAGTCAGCTTTTCAATGAAAACAGTTAGTAGTCCTAACTATACTCCTGAGCTAGTAGAATCACAAAAATCCTGTCTCATCTCTTTTGAAATCAATATTAAAGAAGCAAGAGACCCAGGTACCAAGTGCTGGTCTCTCCTTCTAAGCCGAAATATTCACATCGGTGTCCTGAGCACCCAGTTAACGTGAGTCAATCAGGTGGCTTATTTACATTTGGGGTCTGACCCTGCATATTTCCAATCCAGCTGATTTCAGTTGATACGTATTTTCTTCTCAAACACCTGGGTGCCTACCCCCACGTCAGCCATCAGTAAAGAGGCTTCTGAAGGCAAACAAGTAAGACACAATCTGTCACAGCAGGCTTCATAAAGTTTGGAATGTCAAGAGGTGGGTATAAACTGAAAATGCATTCAAGAGTCAGGAAGGATTTAGGGTTAAAAAAGAGAGCAATGTTCCGTATACTAGCTTTATTAAGGAAAGGAAATGAGGGAGTGTTTCAGAGTCACTCTTTCTTGAGGTTGATGTCAGGCAGGATGAACATACCGTCTCACAGAGGATATGATGATATGAGCTATTTGTCTGATCCAGCAAGACACTTCTCATGCTCTCTAGTTCTTGTGATGGGAGTAGACACTGTGAAGCCACAACATCTGGAAGGGTTTTGTTTGGCTGTGTGGACTACTGTCTAGAGAGAGAAGAGAGGGTATAAGCCCTGATGGTGTTCTGAATGTGTTTCCTTTCTGAATGAAAGCCTAAGATGCTGCTAGAATGAAAATCGAGTTCTCTTGGTAATCCTTCCCATTCTTCTTGACCACAGGATTTATAAAACATTGCTCTTTGGGTCTAGGAATCATTTTGGGATCACATCATGATAACTCTATGTTTGTGCTGGGAGCGCAAAGTTGCAACGTCATACTCAGCGGTGCTGGCGAAAGAAGCAGTTACCAGAACACGTTTTAGCCCCGCTTGTCAGAGAGAGTTTTACTCGGGCACAAGGGAAGCATTAACTTGCACTGTATCCCTTTTTGCAGGCTTAATTTAGTTTTTTCATCCCTTTAATTTTGTGATTCCAGTATTTTAGCTACAATCCTGTAAAGACCTTAAACAGCTCTTTATTATGAAGCCAGGGTATGGGTGTTTGAAGAAGAATAAACAGGGAGCTGCAGAATTTATAGGAAAACTGCACGATGGACTTTTTATTCACAAAGAACATTGGGGTTACATTGGCACAAGCCACATACCTTTTTAATTAATAGTGATCAGCAGCTACAGTAAGTGCTTGAATTTTTTTCTTTTATGTGCTATGAGTCCATAAATTAAGCATCCGATTCTGATTGCTATCATAAAAGCATCCACCTATTGCTGCCTACCTCCACTGCTTACATCCCCTGCATCAGCTCCTGCTCAGTTTAGAGCAGTGAATCAATAATGGAGGGAAAGGCTCTTTTAATATGTTCAATTTCCATTCGCTTTAAGTACTATAATGAGAAAGAAATGTCAACAATACATTTCACTTTCCTTTTTGGATCTATCTCACAGTTTGGTTTTGAGGGCAGCAATATTATGTTCTAGAATGTAAGAAGAAGAGTTTATACCAAGAGCCATTAAAGTAAACTGAATTGTCTAGGTATCTTTTTTTTTTTAAGCAGGGCTTCCTCTCAGTTGTAGGCTTTCAAGTTGCTCATTCCTCTAGGATTTTGCACGTGCTATTTTGATCAGTTGGATTGTATTCCCCCCTTTTCTGTTCTCTGCTTCTTAATATTTCCAATTCTAAGAAAAACTCAAACAAAATACTTTAGATTATTCTCTTCTAATCTTGTCTGTAGCCAAATCCTGTTCACTCCCCTACTCAATGGTTCCTTATGCTCTGTGAAGTTAATATGAACAGATGGTTATTAATTTATAACTTAGATGCTTTCAAAAAGTTTAAGAATGTTTTTAAAGATCCAAACAGATTTTCTAATTTCAACAGTGGTATATGTAGTAGTTATGGCTTCAGGCGAAACCACAGAGTCTATATATAAGCCAAAGTATGGGGTAAGTACAAATATTTAAAATTAAAAATCAGCATCAGGGGGTGCGGAGCCAGGATGGCGGCATGAGTAGAGCAGTGGAAATCTCCTCCCAAAAACACATAGAGCTATGAAAATATAACAAAGAAAACTCTTCCTAAAATAGAGACCAGAGGACACAGGACAACATCCAGACCACATCCACACATGCAAGAACCCAGTGCCTTGTGAAGGGGGTAAGATACAAGCCCTGGCCTGGCAGGACCCTAGCGCCCCTCCCCCCGGCTCCCTGCGGGTGGAAAGAAACCAGAGCGGTTTTTTTTTTTTTTGGCGAGTGCTTTTTGGAAGCCTTAAAGGGACAGGGACCCCTTTGCTAGGGAGGCAGGGCGGCGGGACTGGTGAGCAGGTGCCTGGGACCGGCGCCTGAGGACAAAGATTATCGCGCGTTTTCCCCTACGGGACCAGTGAGCGGGTACCTGAGACTGGCGCCTGAGGACGGAGGAAATCGCGCGCTTTTCCCCTTTTTTTCCCTCTTTTTGGCGAGTGCTTTTTGGAAGCCTTAAAGGGACAGGGACCCCGGTACTAGGGAGGCAGGGCGGCGGGACTGGTGAGCGGGTGCCTGGGACCGGCGCCTGAGGACAAAGAGTATCCCATGTTTTTCCCTGCAGGACCGGAGGGCAGGTGCCTGAGACCGGCGCCTGAGGACGGAGGAAATCGCGCGTTTTCCCCCCTTTTTTTTCTCTTTTTGGCAAGTGCTATTTGGAAGCCTTGAAGGGACAGGGACCCTGGTGCTAGGGAGGCAGGGCAGCAGGACCAGTGAGGGGGTGCCTGGGACCGGCGCCTGAGGAAAAAAAAAAAAATGACATGTTTTTTCCTTTTTTTTTTTTTTTTTCTGTTCCCTCTCTCATTGTTGCTGTTGTTGTTTTGGTTTGGAGAGTGCTTTTTGGAAGTCTTAAAGGGGCAGGACAGGACACTTAGACCAGAGGAAGGGAAACTGGGGATCTCTAGGCACTCTAACCCCCTGGGCAACAGGGAGCACAGAGGCCCCTTACGGAGATAAATAGCCTCCTGGCCACTCCCCCTCCAACGGGGCTCCACCACTTTGGAGGAGCAGCCCCAGCCAGGCCACACCCACAGCAACAGCGGAGATAAACTCCATAGCAAAGGGGCAGGTAGCAGAAGCCCTGTCTGCGCACAGCTGACAAGCATAAGCCACTAGAGGTCGCTATTCTCCCAGGAGAGGAAGGCCACAAACCAACAAGAAGGGAAGTTTTTCCAGCGGTCACTGGTACCAGGTCTGCAAACTATATCACCATGAAAAGGCAAAATTACAGGCAGACAAAGATCACAGAGGCAACACCTGAGAAGGAGACAGACCTAACCAGTCTTCCTGAAAAAGAATTCAAAATAAAAATCATGAACATGCTGACAGAGATGCAGAGAAAAATGCAAGAGCAATGGGATGAGATGCAGAGAAAAATGCAAGAGCAATGGGATGAAGTCCGGAGGGAGATCACAGATGTCAGGAAGGAGATCACAGAAGTGAAACAATCCCTGGAAGGATTTATAAGCAGAATGGATAAGATGCAAGAGGCCATTGAAGGAATAGAAGCTAGAGAACAGGAAAGTATAGAAGCTGACATAGAGAGAGATAAAAGGATCTCCAGGAATGAAATAACACTAAGAGAACTATGTGACCAATCCAAAAGGAATAATATTCATATTATAGGGGTACCAGAAGAAGAAGAAAGAGGAAAAGAAAAAGAAGAAGATAGAAAGTCTCTTTGAAGAAATAATTGCTGAAAACTTCCCCAAACTGGGGGAGGAAATAATCGAACAGACCATGGAATTACACAGAACCCCCAACAGAAAGGATCCAAGGAGGAAAGGAGGACAACACCAAGACACATAGTAATTAAAATGGCAAGGATCAAGGACAAGGAGAGAGTTTTAAAGGCAGCTAGAGAGAAAAAGGTCACCTATAAAGGAAAACCCATCAGGCTAACATCAGACTTCTCGACAGAAACCCTACAGGCCAGAAGAGAATGGCATGATATATTTAATGCAATGAAACAGAAGGGCCTTGAACCAAGGATACTGTATCCAGCATGACTATCATTTAAATATGATGGCGGGATTAAACAATTCCCAGACAAGCAAAAGCTGAGGGATTTTGCTTCCCACAAACCACCTCTACAGGGCATCTTACAGAAACTGCTCTAGATGGGAACACTCCTAGAAAGAGCACAGAACAAAACACCCAACATATGAAGAATGGAGGAGGAGGAATAAGAAGGGAGAGAAGAAAAGAATCTCCAGACAGTGTATACAACAGCTCAATAAGCAAGCTAAGTTAGGCAGTAAGATACTAAAGAGGCTAACCTTGAACCTTTGGTAACCACGAATCTAAAGCCTGCAATGGCAATAAGTACATATCTCTCAATAGTCACCCTAAATGTAAATGGACTGAATGCACCAATCAAAAGACACAGAGTAATAGAATGGATAAAAAAGCAAGACCCCTCCATATGCTGCTTACAAGAAACTCACCTCAAACCAAAAGACATGTACAGACTAAAAGTCAAGGGATGGAAAAACATATTTCAGGCAAACAAGAGCGAGAAGAAAGCAGGGGTTGCAGTACTAATATCAGACAAAATAGACTTCAAAACAAAGAAAGTAACAAGAGATAAAGAAGGACACTACATAATGATAAAGGGCTCAGTCCAACAAGAGGATATAACCATACTAAATATATATGCACCCAACACAGGAGCACCAGCATATGTGAAACAAATACTAACAGAACTCAAGGGGGAAATAGACTGCAATGCATTCATTTTGGGAGACTTCAACACACCACTCACCCCAAAGGATAGATCCACCGGGCAGAAAATAAGTAAGGACACGGAAGCACTGAACAACACAGTAGAGCAAATAGACCTACTAGACATCTATAGAACTCTACATCCAAAAGCAACAGGATATACATTCTTCTCAAGTGCACATGGAACATTCTCCAGAATAGACCACATACTAGCCCACAAAAAGAGCCTCAGCAAAATCCAAAATATTGAAATTCTACCAACCAATTTTTCAGACCACAAAGGTATAAAAGTAGAAATAAATTCTACAAAGAAAACAAAAAGGCTCACAAACACATGGAGGCTTAACAACATGCTCCTAAATAATCAATGGATTAACAAATTAAAATAGAGATCAAGGAATATATAGAAACAAATGACAACAGCAACACAAAGCCCCAACTTCGACACAGCAAAAGCAGTCTTAAGAGGAAGTATATAGTGATCCAGGCACACTTGAAGAAGGAAGAACAATCCCAAAAGAATAGTCTAACATCACAATTATCGAAACTGGAAAAAGAAGAACAAATGAGGCCCAAAGTCAGCAGAAGGAGGGACATAATAAAGATCAGAGAAGAAATAAACAAAATTGAGAAGAATAAAACAATAGCAAAAATCAATGAAACCAAGAGCTGGATCTTTGAGTAAATAAACAAAATAGATAAGCCTCTAGCCAAACTTATTAAGAGAAAAAGAGAATCAACACAAATCAACAGAATCAGAAATGAGAATGGAAAAATCATGACAGACTACACAGAAATACAAAGAATTATTAAAGAATACTATGAAAACCTATATGCCAACAAGCTGGAAAACCTAGAAGAAATGGACAACTTCCTAGAAAAATACAACCTCCCAAGACTGACCAAGGAAGAAACACAAAAGTTAAACAAACTAATTACGAGCAAAGAAATTGAAACGGTAATCAAAAAACTACCCAAGAACAAAAACCCCGGGGCCGGACGGATTTACCTCGGAATTTTATCAGACACACAAAGACATAATACCCAGTCTCCTTAAAGGGTTGCAAAAAATAGAAGAGGAGGGAATACTCCCAAACTCATTCTATGAAGCCAACATCACCCTAATACCAAAACCAGGCAAAGACCCCACCAAAAAAGAAAATTACAGACCAATATCCCTGGTGAATGTAGATGCAGAAATACTCAATAAAATATTAGCAAACAGAATTCAACAGTATATCAAAAGGATCATACACCATGACCAAGTGGGATTCATCCCAGGGATGCAAGGATGGTACAACATTCGAAAATCCATCAATATCATCCACCACATCAACAAAAAGAAAGACAAAAACCACATGATCATCTCCATAGATGCTGAAAAAGCATTTGACAAAATTCAACATCCATTCATGATAAAAACTCTCAGCAAAATGGGAATAGAGGGCAAGTACCTCAACATAATAAAGGCCATATATGATAAACCCACAGCCAGCATTATACTGAACAGCGAGAGGCTGAAAGCATTTCCTCTGAGATCGGGAACCAGACAGGGATGCCCACTCTCCCCACTGTTATTTAACATAGTACTGGAGGTCCTAGCCACAGCAATCAGACAAAACAAAGAAATACAAGGAATCCAGATTGGTAAAGAAAAAGTTAAACTGTCACTATTTGCAGATGACAAGATACTGTACATAAAAAACCCTAAAGACTCCACTCCAAAACTACTAGAACTGATATCGGAATACAGCAAAGTTGCAGGATACAAAATTAACACACAGAAATCTGTAGCTTTCCTATACACTAACAATGAATCAATAGAAAGAGAAATCAGGAAAACATTTCCATTCACCACTGCATCAAAAAGAATAAAATACCTAGGAATAAACCTAACCAAAGAAGTGAAAGACTTATACTCTGAAAACTACAAGTCACTCTTAAGAGAAATTAAAGGGAGCACCAATAAATGGAAACTCATCCCATGCTCATGGCTAGGAAGAATTAATATTGTCAAAATGGCCATCCTTCCCAAAGCAATATACAGATTTGATGCAATCCCTATCAAATTACCAGCAACATTCTTCAATGAATTGGAACAAATAATTCAAAAATTCATATGGAAACACCAAAGACCCTGAATAGCCAAAGCAATCCTGAAAAAGAAGAATAAAGTAGAGGGGATCTCACTCCCCAACTTCAAGCTCTACTACAAAGCCATAGTAATCAAGACAATTTGGTACTGGCACAAGAACAGAGCCACAGAACAGTAGAACAGATTAGAGACTCCAGACATTAATCCAAACATATATGGTCAATTAATATTTGATAAAGGAGCCAAGGACATACAATGGCAAAATGACAGTCTCTACAACAGATGGTGTTGGCAAAACTGGACAGCTACATGTAGGAGAATGAAACTGGACCATTGTCTAACCCCATATACAAAGGTAAACTCAAAATGGATCAAAGACCTGAATGTAAGTCATGAAACCATTAAACTCTTGGAAAAAAACATTTGCTGTATTCCGATATCAGTTCTAGTAGACAAACATGAGTGACCTCTTCTTGAACATATCTCCCTGGGCAAGGAAAACAACAGAAAAATGAGCAAGTGGGACTACATTAAGCTGAAAAGCTTCTGTACAGCGAAAGACACCATCAATAGAACAAAAAGGAACCCTACAGTATGGGAGAATATATTTGAAAATGACAGATCCGATAAAGGCTTGACGTCCAGAATATATAAAGAGCTCACACACCTCAACAAACAAAAAACAAATAACCCAATTAAAAAATGGGCAGAGGAACTGAACAGACAGTTCTCCAAAAAAGAAATACAGATGGCCAAGAGACACATGAAAAGATGCTCCACATTGCTAATTATCAGAGAAATGCAAATTAAAACTACAATGAGGTATCACCTCACACCAGTAAGGATAGCTGCCATCCAAAAGACAAACAACAACAAATGTTGGCGAGGCTGTGGAGAAAGGGGAACCCTCCTACACTGCTGGTGGGAATGTAAATTAGTTCAACCATTGTGGAAAGCAGTTTGGAGGTTCATCAAAATGCTCAAAACAGACCTACCATTTGACCCAGGAATTCCACTCCTAGGAATTTACCCTAAGAATGCAGCAATCAAGTTTGAGAAAGACAGATGCACCCCTATGTTTATCGCAGCACTATTTACAATAGCCAAGAATTGGAAGCAACCTAAATGTCCATCGGTAGATGAATGGATAAAGAGGAAGTGGTACATATACACAATGGAATACTACTCAGCCATAAGAAGTGGAAAAATCCAACCATTTGCAGCAACATGGATGGAGCTGGAGAGTATTATGCTCAGTGAAATAAGCCAAGCGGAGAAAGAGAAATACCAAATGATTTCACTCATCTGAGGAGTATAAGAACAACGGAAAAACTGAAGGAACAAAACAGCAGTGGAATTACAGAACCCAAAAATGGACTAACAGGTACCAAAGGGAAAGGAACTGGGGAGGATGGGTGGGCAGGTAGGGATAAGGGGGGGAAGAAGAAAGGGGGTATTAAGATTAGCATGCATAGCGGGGGAGGGAGAAAGGGGAGGGAGGGCTGTACAACACAGAGAGGACAAGTAGTGATTCTACAACATTTTGCTATGCTGATGGACAGTGACTGTAATGTGGTTTTTTGGGGGGAAGTGGTATAGGGAAGAGCATAGTAAACATAGTACTCTTCATGTAAGTGTAGACTAAAGATTAAAAAAAAAAAAGAAAGAAAGAAAAGGGGGATTACTCCTTGATAGGATAAAACTATTGGTAAATCAAAGATTAACGCATGCTTTAATATCCTTAATGTTGATCACTTAAAGGGTGTCACATGATCAGCTATGGAGGTACTCTTTTCTGATAATATTCCTTTCTCTTAATAATAAAAAAAAAAAGCAGTTCCTGTGTGCTCACCTCCAATGAGTTCTGCACAGTGGTATAGAGGGCATGTCAAAGTGTGGGCAAAGGGTCTGTTTGTTTCTATGCAGAAGATCAAGGCCTAGCTTGGGTACCCAGAAAATGAACTAAGATATGATACGAGGAGGAGCTTCCGGCATCAGCACTCTCTGGAGGACTCGTGCCGGGGGATGATCATCAAAAAGCCTCCACAGGGATCCAGGCGATGCTGCGGTTGTGGCTGCGTCCACCCCACCGTTTCCTGGACTTGCCATTGGAATGAGGAGGGAGATGTCTAGGCTGGCATGTGCATACAGTGAGACAACGAATTTGACCGGATCTGTACTGTTGGAACTCAACCAGGAGTTGGGAGGGGTGCAAGTTGTAGCGCTCCAAAATCTTATGACTATAGACTATCTACGGTTAAAATGACATATGGGAGGTGAACAGATCCCAGTAATGGGCTGCTTTAATTTATCTGATTTTTCTCAGACTGTTCAAGTACAGTTGGACAATATCCATCATATCATAGACAAATTTTCACAAATGCCTAGATTGCCTAAATGGTTTTCTTGGCTTCACTGGAGATGGATGGTAATTATAGATTTGCTTTGTTTATGTCACCGTATTCCTATTATGTTAATATGTGTGTACAAATTAGTTAGTAGTTTAAAACCTATACATACTTAAGGTACTCTACAAGAAGATATGTCAAAGAAATAATCAATCCTCCCATGTTTTCTTCCATATGCTACCTCTATAGCTTTTCTTCTTCCTTCCTAATTACAACCCTTAAATAGAATTCGTGCCTCATATCGAATTTACCGAGTATCATAATTCCTCCAGGTGGTAAAGATACCTTGAGACAAGTGCTGGGCATAGAAGCCACAGGGCATAAATCTGCAAAGAAGTAAAAAGCTAACCTTTTCAAACAATATGGCTTCTCTCTCACTTACCAATTTTACATTTCCCTGTATGTCCCCGGAAGATGACTGGTTAGCCAGAGACGGGTAAGATTCCTCAAGGGAGGAACAACCTAAGACAGGCACAGTCTCAAGGGTGGCCATCAGGTGAGAAATTGGGGATCAACAGAGGTGAGGCTCAGAACCTCATCTCCCTGCTTTGAGAGAAATCTTCTGCATCCGTGGATGTTTTATTGCCCTTGTCTAGCTTGGATTAACACATAGTCTACAGGCACACACCTGATCATCTACAATTGCTCTCTTACAACACTAAACTATGTTTCTACCTTTATCTTGCATCTACCTACCACTTCAGCATTTTATTAAAAATAAAAATAATAATAATAATAAAGGGAGAAATGTGGGATCAACATATAAATCAAGTATAAAAATCAAACGAATATTCATATTTGATCTGATTGTTTATAGTTCATAATGCCTGATCAAAACCGAAAGTTTCTGTGATGAACGCCCTTGTACTGTTCACCATGTAAGAATTTATTCACTATGTAAGAATTCGTTCACCATGTAAGAACTTGTTCGTTATGCTTCAGAAGATTGGAGACTGACGAGAGTTATGCTTGAGATGGATTAATGATTGTACATTGAGCATTGACCCCCCTCTACTGAATTTTATTGTTGTTAACAACCATTTGATCAATAAATATGAGAGATGCCCTCTCAAAAAAAAAAGGAGAAAAAAAATCAGCATCAGGAAATAATATTGTAATATTGACAATAAAATAATATATTAGAGCATTATATATGCCAGGCACTGTGTAAGTCCTTAAGAAATATTGATTCATTTACTTTTCATAATATTCTTATAAGGTGAATACTATAACTTTGCTTATTTTACAGAAGAGGGAACTGAGACACAGGAGGTTTGAATAACTTAATCAAGTTTGCATAGCCAATAAAGAGTAGTGCTGACATTCGAGTCCAAGGACTATAACACAAATCCTATGATTTTAAATGCAGTGTTTATGCTATTTAAATTTTTTTATTTTGGTAATTGAAGTATAGAAGGAAGAAAGCTCAGAAAATAACTTTAGTAAATATATTCAAAAACCAACTTTGGGACACTATTAAGGATCTCAGGAAGAATAGACTTCATAAATGTGAGATCTGATCATTCCCTCAAAGGCCCACTAGGCGGCAGTGTTGTCTGAGGCAGCTTTGTGGGTAAAGCTGCTTACCCAGGGCCTCTGGGTCTTTAAGAGAAGTGAAGTGAGAAATATGTATGGACTGTTTATTATTCATTAATAGTTGGAGAATGTTTTCTTAATGCTTATCACTTGTTATCTTTACATTTTTTTTTTTTTAGTTTCTTTATGTCTTCCCTTTAACTCAGTAAATTATAGTATTTTAGGGACAGAGATTATTGTATCTTTTCACAGCTCTTGCAGTTGAATTTCTTATATTTGGAAAATTGACTGGGATCATTCCTACAGAGTGCAAAAGCTTTGCTATGAAAGAAGTACTTTCCTGATGAAGGCATTTCCTCACCGAAGGTAAGTTTCTTAATGCATCTCAAGTAGTGATCTGAACATCATACTCATCCAGTGAGTATTGTTGAATAAATGTCATACAGCATTCAGAATCTTTATTTTTATGTAACTACAGTAACTTTGTATTTTAAGTCTGAGAAGTGTCTATTGTGTTATTTCTTTTGCTGAAGACAAACCTTTGCAGGTTTCGTTTGTCTTTCACTGTTACTTGCCTGAGGAGGGAACACCAGGGAAGGGAGGAAACCCAAGAGAAGATTTGGGTAGAATGTAAGTGCTGTAGAGAAGTGATGTGTTTAGCTTTGCATTAGGTAAGCAGAATTTCAGCAAGTCAGGATCAGCAAATTTGTGCGAGGTTCTGGTAAGCCACTTCCCTTCTGTAGTCCACTCATTAATTTTTGGAAGCCTGACAGATTGGCTAAAAGGATGATCAATTTCACGTGTCACTCCTGGCATGTTTTTAGCCTTATGTAAAAGGAGTTCCTGACAAGTAACCCTGTTAGTGCCCTCAAAATGTCTCTTGTTATTAAATATTGGGAATAAGCTGAGATCATGAAACTAGCTTTTTTCTGTCACCAGAGTGGTTGGTTTAGAACATGATGAGATTAGTGTCTATTACTGACTTTTAGGTGGGCTTAAGCACTCAAACCAGCAAAACCTTGAGAGAAATGAACACATTTCAGGAGAACTACTTTTCCTTAATGGATTTGTGTGGAACAGATGGGATATCTCTACTCATTTTCCAAGTGATTGCATAATGGTGTTACCTAGTAGATAAAATCCTAACTCTCTCTTCCTCCTACTCCCTGTCCATTTTTATTCTAATGTGTTGCTTTAATCCTTGGTGGACAGCTGGTGTCCCTGGGGCACCTAGGTGCCCCTAAGAGAAGTGTGGGTGACATTGTAGGTGTTTCTCTGCCAGACAGACAGTGCCTTTCCCTCCTGTATTTGCTTCTCCTCTTGTTCTACTTGTGCATGTATTTTTCCCCTTCTTTCCTGGATGTCTTTTTCTCTGTCCCCTTTTTCTCTGTTTCTTTTGGGTAGCACCTTCTATCCTTAAATCTTTAAACCAAATCATTGGCAATGTTGGGTGCTTTTGAGATCTAGGTACTAAAGCATCTGCTGCTGTTCATCTTAATTCCTCTTATGTCCCAATATTTGGTGAACTTGGTCTCAATTCCCTTTATATCTTAATTTTTGGTGAACTGATATTATTTCCAGTATGCTTGGTGAGAAAAGGGGAGAGAGTTGTTATAGAACCCAGTTACAGAGTCTTTACTGCAACCATGTGGAAAATTTTAAGAAAGAGCCTTAAGATCAGACAAACATTGCATGGTCTGTGGTGTAGAGAAGTAGTGGCCACTGTGAGTGCCCATGGGGCCAGGCTGTTAAAATAAGTAAATGGTATAGACCTAGTAAGAAAGGAGAAGAATGGAAGGTCATGTATCCATTCAAAGGGAGTAACTGCTCCGTCATTGCTTTTGCCCTTCAGAATGTGAGCTCTCCAATAATTTACTTGGTTTGATGCTAAGTTTATCTATCTATCTATCTATCTATCTATCTATCTATCTATCTATCTATCTATCATCTATCATTGATCTATCTATCTTATCCTGGGAAAGAAAGAAAGAAAGAAAGAAAGAGAGAGAGAGAGAGAGAGAGAGAGAGAGAGAGAGAGAGAGAGAGAGAGAGAAAGAGAAAGAGAGAAAGAAAGAAAGAAAGAAAGAAAGGAAGAAAGAAAGAAAGAAAAAGAAAGAGAGAAAGAAAAGAAAAATAAGAGAAAGGGCAGAAAAGCAGTTTTCAGGTCTAGAGTATCATTGGCAACTTGTTTGTGACTCCTACTATAAATACTATAAATTCTGCAGATGGGGTGTCGTAATTTTGTCACAGCTGGGAATCTTAATGTTACTACAGTGTTTTGACAGAAGCTCAGCACAAACAGTTTTCTAGTGACTGTTCATCCACTCAGTGAAAACTCTGACTCATCAGAATGTGAAATCTTGCACTGAGACTGGAAACAATTAACTGACTAAACAACATCACCTACTGTTAAAATACAAAGCTATTAATTTATAAAGCTAATTGGTTTGGAATCTGGCTAAACTCAAACCATGGTTACCTTCTAATTGCTCTTTTACTTTAGAAAATATCAAGGATCAAGAGATGACATTTTTTTTCCTTTCAGTGCCTTTAATGATAACATTTTTTAAAGATTATGATCATATCTACTATCAAATAGTTAAAAGCAGTGTATTTGTCTATAAGTAAAAGCCTACAGAATCAGAACCAGTTCACAATTTTAGATGACATTTTTATAGTGGCAGTTCTTAACAAGTCATGCAGGTCTTCAATAGAAGTCTTTATTAGAATAGTGGTATTTGAAAGAATTAAGTATAACAGGCCAACTTTATGCACTTTATGGGTGCATTAGAAGAAAAAGGATTTGTAAAGGACTTTAAAAAACAGCCTCCATTCATATACACTAATATCTAATTCTCATGGAGTGCCTTTAAAAATTTTTGTTTTCTGGAATGTTCTCTGAAATATGTATTTTACAAACTGAGTTGTTTTCAGTACCTATAGCCAGTTAAGAATTGTTCCTTTTGTCTTAATAGAGCTGTCAGGCTGTTCATAATCATGTTGGCTTTGATGTCTATCAAGAATAGATGCAAAGAGAGGGTTGGGAGACCTGTTTGGCACAACACTCCCCACAGAGGCAAACCAAATGACTTAGCCAAGTGTAAGAGCATGTACAGACAATGTGACATGGAGCAGAGGACACACAGTCTTCTAGTCTGAGCACCCACTGATGTTTGAGCATTGGACTGTGAACACTTCCGTTCAGATATCTTCTCAGATATTTGCCTTTAAGGAGGGTCTCAGATCTCAGGTGCTCATCTTTTCATAATCTCAGCTAAAATAATTTCAAACAGACATGAGTCATTTCAGTTTTCCTCATCAGTGAGTTTCATCTAGCTTTTACCCAGCACCTCAAAACCGTGCTGAGCTTTCTTGGGAGTCCTGAGGCACCCTGTACCTCACTTCCTCTCAGTCCTGTCAGGAAGCATAAGCTGTAGCTTATCCTCAATACCCACCCAGGATGAGCAGAATGTTAACTCCCACTGTGGGATCTCAGTAAAATTAAATAACACCCAGAAGATGTGCTGAGGCCTTAAACAGGACTCAGGGGGCCTGCTAGTGTCAGGGCTATGTCCTCTGGGACACACCTGGGGAATCCTGAGCCCAGCCTCTCTGCCATGGCTGTGGCGGCCTGGCTGTACAGGGTGTCTCTGCTTCCCCACTCAGAGCTGCTGCTGGCCATGAGCTGATGCCTCCAGAGCAGTGCTTTCACCTGCTTGGGCTCTGTCAGCCATGCTTCCCACCTAGTAGCCTCTCCTTCACGTCTCTTCATTGGGTGCCCATTTACGGGGTGCAAACAATGTTTCATTATCAGTTCCCTCACTTTGTCTTTTGCTAGCCTTGTGTCAGACTACAGCCTGCCAGCAACCTGTCACTCGCAGTTCACAGCCTATGCTCGGCTCGCATCTTGCTGTCCGGCAGTGGACAGAGAGTCAGTGCCATGCTCAGGGCTCCATTTGTAGCACAGGGGAAGACAGGGTTAGAGGAAGCTCTGAACTCAGTCACCTGTCAAAGATTATGTCTCTATGAAGCAATTTCAACTAGATTTGCTATTTGGCTTAGTTTTTCCCAACACCCCTCCTACCCTACTTATCACTTATCTACATGCTGACAAGTGGGAACTGTGGTAAATATGGAGTGGAATTTTAAGTTGAACAACTTTAAGCTTTGAGAGATGAAGGTCAGTGACAATACCAATGCAATGAATGGGAAATAAAATAATTGCAATTAAATTATTAGCCACCAATGCATCTCTGAGAGTAACAGTGGGCTTGGAAGAAACATTCGTAAGTCTCTTTTAGGTTTTTGTATAAGAGTTGAAATAATCTATTTGGTTTTAGATACAGGTATATTGCTTCCAAAGCTGAATGGTCTTTTTATGACTGCATTTTCTTCTATTCAAATGTTTCATCTCTCTTTTTCTTTTTTTTTTTTTTGGGAGGGCATCTCTCATATTTATTGATCAAATGGTTGTTAACAACAATAAAATTCTGTATAGGGGACTCAATGCACAATCATTAATCAACCCCAAGCCTAATTCTCAACAGTCTCCAATCTTCTGAAGCATAATGAACAAGTTCTTACATGGTGAACAAATTCTTACATAGTGAATAAGTTCTTACATGGTGAACAGTGCAAGGGCAGTCATCACAGAAACTTTCAGTTTTGATCATGCATTATGAACTATAAACAATCAGGTCAAATATGAATATTCATTTGATTTTTATACTTGATTTATATGTGAATCCCACATTTCTCCCTTATTATTATTGTTATTATTATTATTATTTTTAATAAAATGCTGAAGTGGTAGGTAGATGCAAGATAAAAGTAGAAAACATAGTTTACTGCTGTAAGAGGGCAAATGTAGATGATCAGGTGTGTGCCTATATACTAAGTATTAATCCAAGCTAGACAAGGGCAACAAAACATCCACGGATGCAGAAGATTTCTCTCAAAACGGGGGGAGGGGGGCGGTGAGGTTCTAAGCCTCACCTCTGTTGATCCCTAATTTCTCACCTGATGGCCCCCCTGCGACTGTGCCTGTCTTAGGTTGTTCCTCCCTTGAGGAATCTAACCCGTCTCTGGCTAACCAGTCATCTTCCGGGGCCATACAGGGAAATGTAAAGTTGGTAAGTGAGAGAGAAGCAATATTCCTTGAAAAGGTTAGCTTTTTACTTCTTTGCAGATTTATGCCCTGTGGCTTCTATGCCCAGCATTTGGCTCGAGGCATCTTTAACACTTGCAAGAATTATGATACTCGGTAATTTCGATATAAGGCACGAATTCTACTTAAGGGTTGTAATTAGGAAGGAAGAAGAAAAGCTATAGAAGTAGCAGATGGAAGAAAACATGGGAAGATTGATTATTTCTTTGATATATCTTCTTGTAGAGTAACGTAAGCATGTATAGGTTTTAAACTACTAATTAAATTGTGTACACACATTAACATAATAGGAATACAGCTACCTAACCAAAGCAGACCTACAATTACCAGCCATCTCCAGTGAAACCAAGAAAACAGTTAGGCACCCTAGGCATTTGTGAAAACTTATCAGTGATATGATGGATATTGTCTAACTGAATTTGAATAGTTTGAGAAAAATCAGACAAATTAAAACAACACATTCCTGGGAACTGTTCACATCCCATATGTTCTTTTAACAGTAGATAGTCTGTAGTCTCAAGATTTTGGAGCGCTGCAACTTGCACTTCTCCTAATTCTTGGTTGAGTTCCAACAGTATAGATCCAGTCAAATTTGTTGTTTTACTGAAAGCCCAGGCCAGCTTAGACATCTCCTTCTTCATTCCAATGGAAAGTCCAGGAACCCGTGGGATGAATGCAGCTACAACTGCAACAGCGCCAGGATCTTTGTTGAAGTTTTTGATGATCATCTTTTGGGATGACTCTTCCAGAGAATGTTGATGTTGGAAGTTCTTCTTCATATCGTATCTTAATTCGTTTTCTGGGTAGCCAAATTAGGCTTTGATCCTCTGTATAAACACAAACAAACCCTTTGCCCATACTTTGATATGCCCTTTATACCATTGTGAAGAACTTATTGGAGATCACCACACAGGAACTGCTTTTTTTTTTTTAAGAGAAAGGAATATTATCAGAAAAATGTATTTCCAATAGCTGATCATCTGATGCCATTTAAATGATCAAAATTAAGGATATTTAAAGCATGCATTAATCATTGATTTATAGTTAGTTTTATCCTATCAGGGAGTAATCCCCTTTTCTTTCTTTCCTTTTTTTTGTTATCATTAATCTACATTTACATTAAGAATATTATATTTACTAGGCTCTCCCCTATACCAGGTCCCCCCAACAAACCCCTTTACAGTCACTGTCCATCAGCATAGCAAAATGTGTAGAATCACTACTTGTCTTCTCTGTGTTGTAAAGCCCTCCCCTTTCTCCCACCCCCCCATTATGCATGCTGATCATAATACCCCCTTTCGTCTTCCCCCCCTTCTCCTACCCACCCATCCTCCCCAGTCCCTTTCCCTTTGGTACCTGTTAGTCCATTCTTGGGTTCTGTGATTCTGCTGCTGTTTTGTTCCTTCAGTTTTTCCTTTTTTCTTATACTCCACAGATGAGTGAAATCATTTGGTATTTCTCTTTCTCCGCTTGGCTTATTTCACTGAGCATAATACCCTCTAGCTCCATCCATGTTGTTGCAAATGGTAGGATTTGTTTTCTTCTTATGGCTGAGTAATATTCCATTGTGTATATGTACCACATCTTTATCCACTCATCTACTGATGGATACTTAGGTTGCTTCCAATTCTTGGCTATTGTAAATAGTGCTGCGATAAACATAGGAGTGCATCTGTCTTTTTCAAACTTGAGTGCTGCATTCTTAGGGTAAATTCCTAGGAGTGGAATTCCTGGGTCAAATGGTAAGTCTATTTTGAGCATTTTGAGGAACCACCATACTGCTTTCCACAATGGTTGAACTAATTTACATTCCCACCAGCAGTGTAGAAGGGTTCCCCTTTCTCCACAACCTTGCCAACATTTGTTGTCGTTTGTCTTTTGGATGGCAGCCATCCTTACTAGTGTGAGGTGATACCTCACTGTGGTTTTAATTTGCATTTCTCTGATAATTAGCAATGTGGAGCATCTTTTCATGTGTCTGTTGACCATCTGTATTTCTTTTTTGGATAACTGTCTGTTCAGTTCCTCTGCCCATTTTTAATTGGATTATTTGCTTTTTGTTTGTTGAGGTGTGTGAGCTCTTTATGTATTTTGGACATCAAGCCTTTATCGGATCGGTCATTTACAAATATCTTCTCCCATACTGTAGGGTACCTTTTTGTTCTATTGATTGTGTCTTTTGCTGTATATTAAGCTTTTCAGCTTAATATAGTCCCACTTGTTCATTTTTGCTGTTGTTTTCCTTGCCCTGGGAGATATGTTCAAGAAGAAGTCAGTCATGTTTATGTCTAAAAGGTTTTTGCCAATGTTTTTTTCTAAGAGTTTTATGGTTTCATGATTTACATTCAGGTCTTTGATCCATTTTGAATTTACTTTTATGTATGGGGTTAGACAATGGTCCAGTTTCATTCTCCTACATGTAGCTGTCCATTTTTGCCAGCACCATCTGTTGAAGAGACTGTCATTTTGCCATTGTATGTCCTTGGCTCCTTTATCAAATATTAATTGACCATGTATGTTTGGGTTAATGTCTGGAGTCTCTAATCTGTTCCACTGGTCTGTGGCTCTGTGCTTGTGCCAGTACCAAATTGTCTTGATTACTATGGCTTTGTAGTAGAGCTTGAAGTTGGGGAGTGAGATCCCCCCTACTTTATTCCTCTTTCTCAGGATTGCTTTGGCTTTTTGGGGTCTTTGGTGTTTCCATATGAATTTTTGAACTATTTGTTCCAGTTCATTGAAAAATGTTGCTGGCAATTTGATAGGGATTGCATCAAATCTGTATATTGCTTTGGGTAGGATGGACATTTTGACGATATTAATTCTTCCTAGCCACGAGCATGGGATGAGTTTCCACTTGTTAGTGTCCCCTTTAATTTCTCTTAAGAGTGACTTGTAGTTTTCAGGGTATACATCTTTCACTTCTTTGGTTAGGTTTATTCCTAGGTATTTTATTCTTTTTGATGCAATTGTGAATGGAGTTGTTTTCCTGATTTCTCTTTCTATTGGTTCATTGTTAGTATATAGGAAAGCCACAGATTCCTGTGTGTTTATTTTGTATCCTGCAACTTTGCTGTGCTCTGATATCAGTTCTAGTAGTTTTGGAGTGGAGTCTTTAGGGTTTTTTTATGTATAATATCATGTCATCTGCAAATAGTGACAGTTTAACTTCTTCTTTACCAATCTGGATTCCTTGTATTTCTTTGTTTTGTCTGATTGCTGTGGCTAGGACCTCCAGTACTATGTTAAATAACAGTGGGGAGAGTGGCATCCCTGTCTTGTTCTCAATCTCAGAGGAAAAGCTTTCAGCTTCTCGCTCTTCAGTAAAATGTTGGCTGTGGGTTTATCATATATGGCCTTTATTATGTTGAGGTACTTGCCCTCTGTACCCATTTTGCTGAGAGTTTTTATCATGAATGGATGTTGAATTTTGTCAAATGCTTTTTTCAGCATCTATGGAGATGATCATGTGGTTTTTGTCTTTCTTTTTGTTGATGTGGTTGATGATGTTGATGGCTTTTCGAATGTACCCTCCTTGCATCCCTGGGATGAATTCCACTTGGTCATGGTGTATGATCCTTTTCATATATTTTTGAATTCTGTTTGCTAATATTTTATTGAGTATTTCTGCATCTACATTCATCAGGGATATTGGTCTGTAATTTTCTTTTTTGGTGGGGTCTTTGCCTGGTTTTGGTATTAGGGTGATGTTGGCTTCATAGAATGAGTTTGAGAGTATTCCCTCCTCTTCTATTTTTTGGAAAACTTTAAGGAGAATGGGTATTATGTCTTCTCTGTGTGTCTGATGAAATTCCGAGGTAAATCCGTCCGGCCCGGGGATTTTGTTCTCTGGTAGATTTTGATTACCATTTCAATTTCTTTGCTCGCAATTGGTTTGTTTAACTTTTGTGTTTCTTCCTTGGTCAGTCTTGGAATGTTGTATTTTTCTAGAAGTTGTCCATTTCTTCTAGGTTTTCCAGCTTGTTGGCATATAGATTTTCATAGTAGTCTTTAACAATTCTTTATATTTCTGTGGAGTCTGTTGTGATTATTCCGTTCTCATTTCTGATTCTGTTGATTTGTGTTGATTCTCTTTTTCTCTTAATAAGTTTGCCTTATTAAGTTGGCTTATGTGTTTTGTTTATTTTCTCAAAGAACCAGCTCTTGGTTTCATTGATTTTTGCTATTGTTTTATTCTCAATTTTGTTGATTTCTTTTCTGATCTTTATTATGTCCCTCCTTCTACTGACTTTAGGCCTCATTTGTTCTCCTTTTTCCAGTTTTGATAATTGTGATGTTAGACAATTCATTTGGGATTGTTCTTCCTTCTTCAGGTGTGGCTGGATCGCTATATACTATCCTCTTAAGACTGCTTTCACTGTGTCCCACAGAAATTGGGGCTTTGTGTTGTTATTGTCATTTGTTTCAATATATTCCTTGATCTCTATTTTGATTTGTTCATTGATCCATTGATTATGTAGGAGCATGTTGTTAAGCCTCCATGTGTTTGTGAGCCTTTTTGTTTTCTTTGTAGAATTTATTTCTAGTTTTATACCTTTGTGGTCTGAAAAATTGGTTGGTAGAATTTCAATATTTTGGAATTTACTGAGGCTCTTTTTGTGAGCTAGTATGTGGTCTATTCTGGAGAATGTTCCATGTGCACTTGAGAAGAATGTATATCTTGTTGCTTTTGGATGTAGAGTCTTATAGATGTCTATTAGGTCCATCTGTTCTAGTGTGTTGTTCAGTGCCTGTGTGTCCTTACTTATTTTCTGCCTGGTGGATCTATCCTTTGGGGTGAGTGGTGTGTTGAAGTCTCCTAAAATGAATGCATTGCAGTCTATTTCCCCCTTTAGTTCTGTTAGTATTTGTTTCACAAATGCTGGTGCTCCTGTGTTGGGTGCATATATATTTAGAATGGTTATATCTTCTTGTTGGACTGAGCCCTTTATCATAATGTAGTGTCCTTCTTTATCTCTTGTTACTTTCTTTGTTTTGAAGTCTATTTTGTCTGATATTAGTACTGCAACCCCTGCTTTCTTCTCACTGTTGTTTGCCTGAAATATGTTTTTCCGTCCCTTGACTTTTAGTCTGTGCTTGTCTTTGGGTTTAAGGTGAGTTTCTTGTAAGCAGCATATAGATGGGTCTTGCTTTTTTATCCATTCTATTACTCTGTGTCTTTTGATTGGTGCATTCAGTCCATTTACATTTAGGGTGACTATTGAGAGATATGTACTTATTGCCATTGCAGGCTTTAGATTCGTGGTTACCAAAGGTTCAAGGTTAGCCTCTTTAGTATCTTACTGCCTAACTTAGCTTGCTTATTGAGCTGTTGTATACACTGTCTGGAGATTCTTTTCTTCTCTCCCTTCTTATTCCTCCTCCTCCATTCTTCATATGTTGGGTGTTTTGTTCTGTGCTCTTTTTAGGAGTGCTCCCATCTAGAGCAGTCCCTGTAAGATGCCCTGTAGAGGTGGTTTGTGGGAGGCAAATTCTCTCAATCTTTTGCTTATCCTGGAATTGTAATCCCTACATCATATTTAAATAATCATGCTGGATATAGTATCCTTGGTTCAAGGCCCTTCTGTTTCATTGCATTAAATATATCATGCCATTCTCTTCTGGCCTGTAGGGTTTCTGTTGAGAAGTCTGCAGATAGCCTGATGGGTTTTCCTTTATAGGTGACCTTTTTCTCTTTAGCTGCCTTTAAAACTCTTTCCTTGTCCTTGATCTTTGCCATTTTAATTATTATGTGTCTTGGTGTTGTCCTCCTTGGGTCCTTTCTGTTGGGAGTTCTGTGTATTTCCGTGGTCTGTTCGATTATTTCCTCCCCCAGTTGGGGGAAGTTTTCAGCAATTATTTCTTCAAAGACACTTTCTATCCCTTTTCCTCTTTCTTCTTCTTCTGGTACCCCTATAATACAGATATTGTTCCTTTTGTGTTGGTCACACAGTTGTCTTAATATTGTTTCATTCCTGGAGATCCTTTTATCTCTCTCTATGTCAGCTTCTATACGTTCCTGTTCTCTGGTTTCTATTCCATCAATGGCCTCTTGCGTCTTATCCATTCTGCTTATAAATCCTTCCAGAGTTTGTTTCACTTCTGTAATCTCCTTCCTGGCATCTGTAATCTCCCTCCAGATTCATCCCTTAGCTCTTGCATATTTCTCTGCATCTCCATCAGCATGTTTATGATTTTTATTTTGAATTCTTTTTCAGGAAGACTGGTTAGGTCTGTCTCCTTCTCTGGTGTTGTCTCTGTGATCTTGGTTTGCCGGCAATTTTGCCTTTTCATGGTGATAGAAATTGCTGAGCTGGGACGAGTGATGGCTGGAAGAACTTTCCTTCTTGTTGGTTTGTGGCCTTCCTCTCCTGGAGAACAGCGACCTCTAGTGGCTTGTGCTGGGCAGCTGCGCACATACAGCGCTTCTGATTCCTGCCTGGCTGCAATGGAGTTTATCTCTGCTGTGGCTGTAGGCGTGGCCCGGCTTGGGCTTCTGCTCCAAAATGGTGGAGCCACGTTGGAGGGGGAGCGGCAAGGAGGCTATTTATCTCTGTGAGGGGCTTCCGTGCTCCCTGCTGTCCAGGGGATTAGAGTGCCCAGTGATCCCCAGATTCCCTGCTGCTGGACTAAGTGTCCCGGGACACTTCCATCCGGTTTTGGGGTCCCTGTCCCTTTAAGACTTACAAAAAGCACTTGCCCCCCCCCAAAAAAAGCCACTTGCTTTTCTTTGTCCTTGGGTGCCAGCCTCAGGGACCTGCTCACCAGTCTTTCTGCCCTGTTTCCCTAGTATCCAGGACCCCACGCATGCACTGTGTCTGCACTCTGGTGCAGATGGCTAGGGCTGGGTGTTCAGCAGTCCTAGGCTCCCTCCCCCTCCCCACTCTGACTCCTCTCCTCCCGCCGGGAGGTGGGGGGAGGGGTGCTCTGTCCCGCCAGGCTGGGGCTTGTATCTTACCCCATTTGTCAGGTGCTGAGTTTTCGTAGGTGTGGATGTGGTCTGGATGTTGTCCTGTGTCCTCTGATCTCTATTCTAGGAAGAGTCATATTTGTTATATTTTCATAAATATATGTGATTTTGGGAGGAGATTTCCGCTGCTCTACTCATGCCACCATCTAGGCTCCACCTCTCCCTCTCTTTTTCTTATTAGATGTAGAAACCTACTTCCTACCTTAATTGCACTGAATTAAGTAAAGCTGAATTTCCTTAACAGTTAAAAATCCATGTAACTCCAGTATGTGTGTGATGTGTGTGTTTCACCCTGGTCTTGTCTTTCTGTGAGCAATGAGTTTGAACACATATATACCCTACTCCACAACAATCTCTTTGTCATATCTTTGCCTGGATAGGTAATGTTTTAAGTAAATAAAGTCTCTAATTAATTTTTATGACCTTGGTAGCCTTTTGCAATTCTTTTCCCCAGCATCATTGTGTGCAGAACTATCATAATACTAAAAGTTTTGTACCATTTGTATTACTTAATCTGTTTACCTATTTCCAATCTGTGGTACCTTAAAAAGCCTTCCTTTTTTCTTTTGAAATTTCTTTCCCTTAAACTAAAAAATTTTATAGTTAGGTAGCCTGATAAAATCACTAAAATAAAGAAGAATTTTTCAAGCTTTAACCCCTTATGTACTATCGTTAGACAGCAACTTGCAAGTTGCCTAAGAATTCATGGCTTGAGAATTTATGTTTTGGCTGCCTCCAGAGCAGTGGCTTTCACCTGCTTGGGCTCTGTCAGCTATGCTTCCCACCTAGTAACTCCTTTCAGTAATTGAAGCAATGGTTCATGTGTGTGGACACATGTTAGGAGGTTCTGTAACATTACCCCTGTGTTCATATTTTTATCCTTGCTGCCAGCACCTGCTTCATTTTCTGATTCCATTTGTAAGTATGCTCTGGAAGCTATATGAAACTTTTTAACCTTCTCTCTTCCAGAGGATGAGGAAAGACTGATAGATGAGACTTTAAAGGGGTCTTTCTGTATCTTACCATTTTCCAGTCAAGCAGTACATTTTACCCAGTTTCAATGCTATGATTCACACAGAGTAAAGACAGAATTGCACCCGTATTACCTTAGTCAGGCATGTGCTTTATACACCAAGAGAAATTCTCAACACTGATTGCAGAGAACTTCTTTTTAAAAATTCCTGGTGGTAGGATTTTTATTATATTTTAGTCTGTAAATACAAGCATTTCTCTGGGTTCTTCTTTTTTGTGCATGTGGAGCTAAAAAAGTCTTTAGAAGCCAGAAGCCTTGCCTTTTTGCTTTGTTATGGGTAAATTGTAGAGGTTTCTTGTTATGGAGTGTGCACTTGTCATCATCTTTACAAGTGTAACAGACCTTCTCCTTTAGTTACCAGAAGTGTTTCTGAAGGCAGATTAAATCTTTTTCATTGAGAGCAGAGAGCTCTCTTTTCCCCAGCCAGTAAAGATCTAGTTAGCTTACATTATTAACAGAATCCCCCATATAATGGCATAACTTTCTCACTGTATATTTTCTGAATTGCTGCTCAATTGAGTGTGATCAGAAAGTTGGTGGTATGGTTAAGTAGTTCTGTACTATGTTGAGGGCAGCGTGGAGCCAGAAGCTTCAGAAAATTTTCATAAGAACTCCTTGCATTTCTGTTACATTAGTTGAACAGTATAACATGCACATTTTCCAGAATTTGATGCCCTGACCCACCACTAAAATGTTCTATTTTGAAAATACATTGAATTCTCACAACTGATCAGAAATTCCAGATAGACATACACTGACTGCTGGAAATATAGTTTTGCGTAGAGAAAGTAAGGTTGAAGCAAGGGCAGATCAGAGGGAAAGACCTGATGTGATCATCCCCATACGTGTCTTAGGTTGGATGCCCCAGAAGCAGACCCCAAGGTGAGGACTCAGGTATGCGTGATCTCCTGAAGAGATGCTCCCTGCATAAACACAGGAGTGAGGGAACCAACAGTGAGGTTCCACCCTGAGTCCCGGAAGAGACTGGCTTGGTTCTACCCCACAGGGAAATGCTTGAGGCAAGGGAGCTGGACTTTCTTGATCCTGCACTCCATGCATCATTGGCTAAGCACCTCAAGAGACTGGCACAAGCTGATCCAGTAGCTTGAGGTTCCTTTTCCATAGATGAGTAATGAGTGTTATCCATTGGAAATTAAGGCACACTGCTGTCAGAAGAGGGCACAGAAACAGCAAAAGGATCCTAGGGCAACTGGGAGTAGCATGATGCAGCCACAGGCTTAAGTCCTGGGAAAGCTGGTCTTGGCTTCATGGTGCCACCTTGATGTTTCCTCAAAGGATAATTATTTTCCCTTTAGTTAAGGCTATTAGGATCCTAGTATATTAATGGGAAGCTTTAAAACTAAGATGGAGTGATATTCTGGAGCCTACTCCGCTCTATTTGCAAGAGCTTGATTATACACATTTCTTTTACCTCCCTATTCAGTGATGCATTGGTAACTTGAACTGTTGAATTGAACTATTGTGAGAGTATTCTCATGTGGAAATCTAAAATTACTACAAATCAGGGCTTTCCTGGGTTGGGGGAGTAGGAAGGAAAGCCAGGTATTAAATAATTACCATCATACCACTCTGATGCTAAGCAAAAATGTTATAGAGACAAAGATTATTAAAAGTGAATGCTTATTGCATTGAATACACTAATGTATATATTAAATAATGTATTTGTGAACATTTTGAAAACATGAAATGCTATGCAACTGTAATTCTTGAACTAAGAGCCTATTACAACATCTGAAACATACAATATACACAATTTCTGACCAAGGCAATGAAACTGATAATATATTGTAAAAATAATCATGAAAAAGGGGTTCTCCAGTTATTCTGGTAGAATTGTTGCTATTAGGCAAAAGCCATCACAGAATAGAGTTCAGTTATCACTTTCTTCTTTTATTTCCTTTCCCAAGATGCCTAGTTAATTGCATTACGACTCATGTCTTAAATTCTGCTTCTCTCATAGGCAGATATAAAATGTTTTATTGGGAGAGGTCACCATGGAAATGTGTAATACTCTATTTTCTGATAGATATTATGAGGAAAATAGGCTAAGTCCAATAGAAAGAAACCACCACCACAAAAGTCAAGAATTTCCGTCTGCTGGATTATGTTTAAAGGAGCACAGTGGTCTTCAAACTTAAAAAAAATTCAGCAACAAATCTCATTTTAAAATGCAACATCATGAAGCCCTGTTTGAGGGTTGGGAGGGTCACTCCAGTTGCTTTCGCTGCCCGATATGCCGTGATCAGCACCCAGGCCCTGGAGAATGCAGTGAAGAAAATGCCCTGAAAGGGTTGATTTATATTCCCTCTCCCATTCCAGAAAGGCAACAAGTTCCTAAATTTGAAAGCTAAAGTGTGGAAAGTTCAAGTATTGTAGACAGAATAATGCCCTTCCCCCCAAAAGCTGTCTACATCCTAATTCCTGAAGCCTGTGAATATGTTATTTTACGTAGCAGAAAGGGCTTTGCTGATAAAAGGAAGGATCTTGAATGGAGAGACTCTCCTGGATCACCTCGATTGCCTTAAAGTAATTACAAGGGTCCTTATGAGAGAGGCAGGAGGGTCAGAGTCAGAGAGGGTGTGATGATGGAAGGTGAGGCCTGAGTGACACGAGGGCGGGGCTATAAGCCAAGGAATACAGGCGGCCTTGAAAAGTTGGAAAAAGTGAGGAAAGAGATTCTTGCTCAGGGGACTCTGGAAGGAGCACAGCCCCGCTAACATCCGTCCGTATTAGATTTCTGACCTTCAGAACTGCAGAATAATCAATTTGTGGTACTTTGAGCACTAAGTTTGTGGTAAGTTGTTACAGCAGTGATTGGAAACACATACACCAAGGATCGAGGCTCTAGGCTCTTATTTGAAGTTACCCTTTATACTTACTTTCCATAGTGCTGGTTAGTGATTTCCATGAGCTGAGCGAAGAAAATAATAAATGCAGCCCCAGAAAGGAATGCTGCACGTGACTTTTATGGAGATAAACCATTTAAAAAATATTGATTATTTTATCCTAATAGATTTCTTTTATTAGAAAAGATTTTATTCTAACTTAGCACACAAAAACATTAACAATTTCTAATATATATGTAGTCTTTTCAAATTTTATGATTTTCTTGCTACCCTGATTTTTACAAGAGCAGCACTTCTTATTATAAATGAATTAGGTATTCATTATGGGAAATTGGAAATAGACATAGAAGGAAAAAGAAAAAGCATCCTTTTTCCCATTATCAGAGAAAACCTCTCAACATTTAGAAATACTTCCTTCCAGTGTTTTCTATGCACAGTTTTTATATGTACTGCACTCATTTAGGTATGTGACATTTGTATCTTGCTATTTTTGCTTAATATTATATAAATACTCACCATATTGCTTGAGAACTTGTTGTAACTATAATTTTTTTCTGTTCTCCAATTTGGATTCTTGAATAAACCCAGACCGAATAAGGGTTCTCACATGGAAAGATCAACGCTGGCTAAAGGAAGCAGAAAACATTGTTTTGAAAGGATATCTAGGTGGCATATAGAGCTGATAGGGGGACTGGGGAATCGAGGAAGACAAGAAATAGCCAGAATCACAATGCGCAGTACGCTTAGATTCCTGGTCATGGATTACCATTTCTGACTGACTGTACCATCCTGAACGGGTGCCTCCAGTACCCAAAGAGGCCCCCAGAACATTATACCTTTCTTTGTAATAGGAGGCTCCCTGCATAGCAACTTGTTCTTTACCTTGGACAGAATATTGGCCCCATAAAATCCCTGTCTTTTTGTGGGATTTATATGCTACTCTCTGATAAATAGATTATCTTCACAAGTTTTCTAGGATAACTTCTTTCCTGATTTTTCATATCACAGTATCATCCTGTTGGGGACAAACATAATGTCCTGTGGAGGGGTGTGATGTTCAAAATTTTTTGGACCAAACTGTGGCACAGAGCTAGAGATTTCATATGATTCTGAGGCAGGACAGTAAAGATATACTATATTTCTTGCCAGATTATAGTAAATTGCTTCTGGCTTTTTCTGCTTTTAGTGAGACACAGAGGGAAAACCACTTTTTTAAAGATGAAAAACTGTAAACCAGAGGCCAAGATCTGCATTTATTTGTTTTAGGAAGGACTGCACAGCTGAAAGAGCACTTTCAAACAGATTAGTCAACCAATGAAGCCAACATGTAGTCACTATATAAAATTCTGTAAGACCCTCAGGTCTTCTGCACTGGCCAAATTGAAAGCTTAGATGGGATTTTCCATTCATTTGTTTCACAAATATGTATTGAGTACCTACTAAGTGCTGGGCCTAGTCTACACCTTTGAGATACATAAATGAACAGAACAGTCAAAAGTCCCTGCCGTCATGTAAATCATATTTGAATGGGAATCATCCTCTCTGTATTTTTCAGGTTTGGAGGAAGACACTCATTCCTAAGATCTACTCTTTTGGCAGAGGGGGAGAGCACTGGGAGCTTCCACGCAGCCCTTCCTGCTATAAAGCATCACTCTCTGGGCTGGTCCTTAATATCGGTGGGACCACCTGAGGGAATGTGTGGGTACATTTTCGACTGCTACAATGGCTGATCAGTGGTATACTGGATTTAGGGATAAGGGCCAAGGATGTTAGTCATCCTGCAGTGTACAGGGCACACATGTGCAAGAGAGAGTCATCTTATGACTGCACAAATTGCAAATGATATTCTGTAGCCTAAAATGTAACTTCATCTTCATAAAAATACTAATTATTTTTGCATAGTTTTGATAATCTTTGAATCTTCCAGGACTGGGGCTACTATGTAACCTGGAAGTTGATTTTATTTTGTTTGGAACTTTTTAAGAGCTTTTCTCCCTTTTATAAAATCACATGAGGTGCATTGCCAACCACACATGTATCTGTCCTCAGTGGCAGCTGTAACATTCATGGTGATTCTATCTATGGGGCAAGCATCTGGCTAATTCATTGTGACTTTTAATGCAATCATGCCTAAATATTTTCTTTATATAATTATGAATTTCCTTTTATTTCTTTTTCATATTATAGGTAGGCCATCTATTCTATTGTCATTTTAAAAATTATGTGTGTAGATTGGTTATATTTATGAATTTCATTCCAGGGCAGTAAAGGAGGCTTTAAAAAAGATTCAGAGAAGTCTTGGGCCTGATTGCCTTGAGATTCACTTCTTTCATTGGCGCCACATATCAAGGAGGCAGGGAGGAGATTCTGCCAGTTGATGAGCTGGTGATGGTATAACCAGGGCAATGGGAAGTAACCTATATTATTAGGTTATTTATTGGATTATCATACCCACAGTATATTTGGGGTACCACCAGGACTGCTGTGATATGCTCTGGGTTCAAAGTTTATCGGTATTTATGAGCATACCTATCTAATTTTCTAGCTAACAGGTGAACTCCAGGGGTACTCTGGGTGTCCAAGATTCAAAGTTAGCTTTAGCAAGTGACCAAAAGTCCCCAGTGTCACAAGTACCTTTTAAAAATTAGGGGGAAGGTTCCCAATAAATGCTTGTGTTGTTGCTAAATTGTCCTCGGGGACACCACGTGCCCCTCAGTTAAGGAGCTGTTCATCTGTGAGGAATTGTGATGTTGACACTGGTGGCTCAGGTAAGGCCTCTCTTCACCATTGTGGAGGCCCACCAGTTGCACACCAAGAGCCACATGGTTATCTGCTCCTATGTTTTGGTGCAGTAGATCTCATGGTCAGTTGTTCTCTGACAAAGAGAATAACTGTAAGTCAACCACTCCAGTTTTCACCCTGACCCTCCTTTTTTGTTTCTTGGAGCCATTTGTATCTTGTGTTGGGCAGTTCAGCAGTGCTTCTGAATCTCTGTCTTCCCAGGATCCTCCCATCCTCAGGGCAGTCAGGCAGCCCATTTCCCTGCAGTGAATCCCACCAGTATCCTGGCCTTGGGCAAGAACCACTTAAGTGCTTTTCAGAGATGCTGGCATTCTCCTCACCTCAAGGCTCTACTGGGACCCTTGAAAGACAGAGTTAGAGGATGGGTGGGAGATGAGTTGCATATGATTCATTTCAGTACTCATATTTCATGAGCTTTTTGTATATCTTCCTGTTTATTATACCAAGGTTTCCCTGCCCCCAACCCGGGCATTTCAGCTTCATTTAGTGTCATACACTGTTCTGTCTACATTTCAGGAAGACCATACAAACACCAATTAAAACAACTTGTAACTGCTTGACTTAGTTGATCAAATCCAGACTCTATGGTGAATGTACTCATGCTGAGTACACTTGTTTGAGCACCTTCCAAATTCATTTCCACACATATTCCCCAGATTTTTCTGATGTGAAATTGTTGAGTCCAGCAATTCCTTTAGTGTATAAACCTTCTCATTTGACTTTGTAACTGTATTCCCCAAACATGTTGTGATCTGACTCTAGATGTAGGACTTGTTGTGGAGAAAGCAAAGGGTGAGGAGAATGGACTTTTCCTTGCAAAGCAGCTTCTTCATATGGGCTTACTAGGGGGCCTTCAAGAATGGTAGGGACAGCTTCACTGGACAAGGGTGGCAATTAAAGGTTCAAGGTACTTAGAATTCTCCAAATCTCCCCATATGTATTAGACAGTTTAGGCTGCCATTAACAAAATACCACAGACAGAATGGCTTAAACAACAGGAATTATTCTTAGAGTTCTGGAGGCTTGAAGTCCAAGATCAAAGTGCTTCCTGATTTGGTTCCCAGTTGAGGGCTCTCTTCCTGGCTTGTGGACAGCTGCCATGTTGCTGTGTCCTCACATGGCAGAGAGAGAGCAAGCTCTTTGGTGTCTCTTCCTATAAGGGCACTAATGCTGTCATGAGAGCACCACCTTCAAGACCTCATCTAAACATAATCGCTTTCCAAAAGCCCAGTCTCCAAACACCATCACATTGTGGGGTTAGAACTTCAATGTAAGAATTTTGGAGGGAAACAATTCAGTTCATGCACCAATATCAGTATAATTCTTAAAGTCCAATCACTTTCCAAAAATTAATGTCCTAATTTTCACATACAATATATGGTGAGCATATGAATTCAAATGATGTTGTCATTCAGTAATTTCCAAGATAAATGTCCCCAATAATTGTTTATTTCTGAGTCTCCCCTGGATCTTTGTGTCATATTCTCAATATTCCCAATTCTAGGTGTGAGTATCTGGCTGATTGGGCCTGTGTTGCATGCACACGCCCTATGTCTCCACAGTGGGGGGTGGGGCCTTGAATCTTAACCTCTTGGGATTCCCTTTAAATCAGAAGGATGTTCAGGTGCTATGTAGCCAAAAAAAAAAACCCAGTTTTTTACTGTTAAGATTTTCAAATATTTTTCTTCAATTTTCTTCCTATTTTAAACAATACTGATAAATAGCAAGGTTTACAGTTATTTCCTAGGGTAGATCATCCAGAGTAGAGTTTTGGGGTAAAACATTTTATATAAAATTTTAGGATGTGTGATATACACTATTAAATTGCTTTTGAAAAACTTTGTACCAATTTATTCTCACTCCAGCAATATTTGAGTGGTCCTGTCTCACTGTGTCCTTGCTCCCACTGACCTAAGACATTTCCTTTTCTGTCAACAGTCTATTACTCTTTCTTGGAAATATCAACTTTTTATCTTTTAAAGAAACTTAGCATTTCTCCATGCCAGAAAAAGAAAATCCTCCTCAAGCCCAACAACCCTCATATAAATTTACTTGTTAGAGCTACTCATGGCATCAGACTAGTTTAGATATATCCAGATTTTCCAGATTGAACTCAGGGTGCACCCCTGCCATCTCTTTGTGTCTCACTTGGTACCATTACTTTTTTTATGATGATTAAAAATTCTGAAATGTGCTTTCTTTTGGATTCCATGATTTGGGTCTCTGCAGAGTACCTCTGTTATCCAATAAGGGGAGCATCTGCTAAGGCCCTGTTCTGTGTGCAGTGTCATAAAGACACAGCAACGGTTGGAGCTGCTGACTGGATTCAGTAATAGGAAGGCTTTTCACTTCTAGATCTTTTTTTTTTTTTTTAATAATCTTGTTTTACTCAAAGTCTTTGTTCATCCTTGCATGGTGGACTCGGCCATTTCTCCTAAACCTGTGTCCAAGGCTCTCTTAAACTGTCTAGGGCCTTTATAAAACACATCAGTGAAACTCTCCAGCCCAAGAGTACTCTCTCCCCTCTGGGGCTCTTCTCTGTTGTACTTCTGCTTGTTCATTACGCTCTTCTCTTCAACACATCTGCACCCCCCAGCCCCACCCTTCTTAGTACAGCTCCTCAATGTTTACAAAATGAATAAAAGTTCCTTATGAAGCTCATTTGATTATATTACTTGTTGGCTACTGACCTTTTCTCTGAAGATGTTAAACACACTTTCCACAGTGGGGACTGTGCACTTTCTGACCTACCACGGTGATTTGTTTCAACACCATCTCAGCACTGTTTTCCTTCTCTGACTCCTGGCAGGGACACAGATAGCCCTGCATATGATCGTGGTGCTTACTGGCCCCTCCTGCCTCAGGAGAACATGCTCACTGAGGAAGATTCTTGGTAATATTTGCATGGCCTTGGACATAAATATCATTGTATAGCAGTTGGTGAGGATAGGGTTTGCTGTCTGCTGTTCAATAGTTATACACTAGCTTTTGCCAAGTGTAGCCCATGGATCACCCGTATCCACAGTTCTAGGAGTGCTTGTAAAAGTGCGCATTCGTTTGGCTCCTGTCAAAATTTCTACTGAGTCAGAATCACTGAAGTCACGAAGAAATATTTGCATGTCTGCACTGTCTTCACCTTTTCTTTATTTCTTTTTTGAGGTGTCATTGACATATATTGGTTTTGGGTGTTCAACATAAGGATTAGATGTTTGTATATATTGTGAAATGATCACCACAGTAAGTCTATCTGTCATTATACATAGTTACAAAGTTTTTTTTCTTGTGATGAGAACTTTTAAGATTTACTCTTGGCAACTTTCAATATGCAATACAGTATTATCAACTCTAGTTGGCGTGCTATACTTTACATCCCCATAACTTACTAATTTTATTACTGGAAGTTTGTACCCTTTGACTTCCTGTACCTTTTTCACCTACCCTACCCACTTTTCTCTGCCAACCGCCAAGAAATAATAAGTGTTCCATAATCCATAAGAGGATATGGAGGAAAGGGATTCCTTTTGCACTCTTGGTGGGAATGTAAATTGGTACAGACACTATAGAAAATGGTTTGGAGATTCCTCAAAAAACTAAAAATAGAACTACCAAAATATGATCCAGCAGTTCTACATCTGTGTACTTACCCAAAGAGAACAAAAACACTAACTCTGAAAGATATATACATCCCCATATTCATTGCAGCATTATTTAATATGGAAACAACCTAAGTGTCCATTGACAGATGAATGGATAAAGAAAATGTACACTGGAATATTATTCAGCCAAAGAAAAGAATGAAATATCTCCATTTGTGACAAGACGGATGGACCTAGAGGGCATTATGCTAAATAAAATAAGTCAGACAAAGGCAAAACTGTACTATCTCATTTTTCTCTTATTTTTGGTTGAAAGTTTTTCTGAGTATATAACTGAAAACTGAAAAGAGTGTTTATTTAAGCATTTGAAGAAAATGTTTGATGGCAAGAATTTCCTGGAAGACCATTTTCTTTCTAAACCTGGAACTGTAATTGGAGAGATAGTCAGAAAGTCTGAATCAGAGTTTCTTGGTATGAAAACAGTGAAACTGAGTTTTTAATAAGAATTTCATATTTGTATAGTGTTTTGCTTTATCTTTAGCTATAACAACTTCACTCTGTATTTGACTTTTCTGACTTATTTTTATACTTCCATTTCATGGAAAGAATAGTTGATTTGTCTTTTAACAAACATTTCTGCACTGAGAGTGACTTAGACAATGATACAAAGAAGAGCTGAGGTCCCTGCTTTCAAGGAATTACTCTGAAGGGGGAGATGAACAGTTGATGGACACTTAGGTTGTTTCCATATCTTGACTATTGTAAATAATGTTGCAATGAATATGGGGATGTATATATCTTTTAGAGTTAGTGTTTTTGTTCTCTTTGGGTAAGTATACAGATGTAGAACTGCTGGATCATATTATGGTAGTTCTATTTTTAATTCTTTGGTAATTAAATTACATACCATTAATTAATTACATACCATTTGAAGAGGGCTCAGGTGGAGGAGGGCCCATGCGGGAGGTGTCAGCTCAGCCTGGGGATGAGGCTGGGCTTCCTGGAAGTGCTCATACCTGGACAGGCAAGGACTAAGGGCAGCAAGCGTGTCTGCGGTTTCTGCTGTGTGTGTGTGTGTGCACATGCATGCCTCTCTCTCCTTGTGCTAGTTTTGACTTCAGCCATTTACTTTCTACTATTTTCAGTTTCACTAGTTAAACCCCTTTTGTTTCTTGCATCCCTCTCCAGCCCTTTTACCTTTCCCCTAATTTTTGGAAACTAAGCCCTCTGAGAAGCCAAACCTCTCATTTCCACTGGCCTTGACCTGCCAGATTTCTCTAAGTCTCAATCACTTATTCCTTCTGACTCTATTTCCTCCTCTGTTCCCTTGTTCTTGTTGGACTGTCACTGCATAAAGGCACATGTTCCATCAGGATCCCTGCATTCCCACACCTGGTGCTGTGGGCCCTGCCAGTGACTGTGATGGCTAATCTCTGCCACTGAAGGAGACAAAAATCATTTTGGCTCAAACCAAAAAAAAATCCAGTTGGCTCAAAATTTGCACAGTGATTTCTCTCCACTCCCGAGAGAGAGTCAGGAGTGGGTGGCTTACCACAGTAACCTCCTGCCCAGCCCAAGTTTTCCCAGTCTGCTTGCTGTCTCACATGGATAGTGAAGGTTGTGATATTGCCATCCCTCCAGAAAGACTTCAAAAACTTTGTTCTACTATCTTTCTCACTGATCCCTGCATTAAGTCTCCTGGGGCATTTAAAGTGACAGTAATTCTGGTTCCTTTTTGGGTCAGTTGCTGCCTTTTCTGGGTGTTTTTACTCCAGTGGTAAATTATCTGCTGATTGGGCCTTCTTATCCCTTTTTCTTTTAGAAGTCATATATCTCAATTTTCTTCTCATTTTTTCCCTTTGAAGCAGGCTTCAAGGTAGGGCAAAAGTAAGATATTGAAACATTGAATATTTTTGGAAGGATTTGAGCTAAGAAAATATTCAAAATATGCTCAGGAAAGGGGCTTCAAGAGAGTGTGCCAGGCACCTGTACAGGACACCTCTTCGGAACCACTTTGCAGCCTCTTAGCCACACATCAGTGTCTAGTTCCCTACATTTTTCAGGGAGTGTCCTCTGTTATCACTTCAGCTCAGGTGTGGCATCTTCTTGCTTTCTCACTCTGAGCTTTTCTAGTGTCAAGAGCCTGTGTGTGCATCCTGGATCACTGGATCACTGGAGACAGAAGCCAATGCATAACGTGCATCTGCCTCTCTTCTGTTGCCTGGGGGGAGAGTTCCAGCATTTCCTAAGGCTACTCAGAAGGTCGCAGCAGGATCACAGAGGGTCCCCTGCAGCAGCAGCAAGCTCAGTGACTCTGCTCCGCATTGTTTCATTCTCATCAATCTTTTATGGCTGCCCCTTGGTCGTAGTCCCCAAACAAACTCCCTGTGCTGAAGACTCTACATCAGTCTCTGTTTTCAGGGGAAACTCAGACTGTGACATCATGAGCAATTTTAACACATGTTATAATGCTGCCTTTCTCTCTTTTCCCACTTTAGGAATTTTGGGGTCATTATTAAAGCACCAGGAACATATTACTCTATTTTTTTGTCCCTCCATTTCAGATATTTGTTTCTTCATTCTTTTAGTCAACAAATAGTGATCCCAGGGTTCTTGTTTGCAGAGTTGAAGAATGAACTTAGCAAACACCCAAGGTAGGAGAGCCAGGGAGAGGCTTTTATTGAAAGATACAGTGAGAAGACAGAGCTTCTGGCTCAAGCCAGGGGGGGACAAGAGAGCCCATAGTCGTGCATTGTCTAGGGGTTTTATAGGCAGCTGAGGATTTTGGGGAACTGGAAAAAAAGGCTTAGGGGTGTGGACTTGTTAAGTGGTCCCTGAATATTTAGAATTAAGACAAGCAACTTCCTGGCTCTGATTTCTCCCTGAGATACTGGCGTCTTGGTCTGGGAGCATATCAAACAAGGCCATCTGCCCAAACCCCAAGGTGGGCTGAGTTATTGTCTGTTTGCTAAAGAGTAAGTTAAGAATCTTACTTCTTAATTTCCTGGGTGTTAAAATGCAATCTTATCTTTACAGTGGAATCCTTCCTGCTTTTTACTATGTTGTTTATGGCTGGGCCTGCATGCTAAATTAGTTGCCCAGTTTGCAAATCACCTCATCATGTCTGAAGGAGGAAAGACAGCACATAGGCCTGGGCCTTTTATCATGCTAAAGTGAATCTTACACATGATTACAAATGATTAGCATAATAAAAACATGTGCTACTCTTTATCTGGGGAATATTAACTGATCTCACTGAAGAATGACTCTAGAGCTTAATGTTTAACACAGAGTTTTGGTAGGGGGGTTTCCTTGCATGTAGTTACATTGCTCTGACTGTAAATATCCTGTCTTGCTTTTTCCAGAGGCCCTCACCCTACTCTGACTACGGTCCCTGTCTCAATAGTATTGAGTACTTACTATGTACTAAGTCTTATTCTACAATTTTGGGATACATCAATGAATAGAAGATAGAGCCCTGCTCTTGTAAAGTACATTCTAGTGGAGGGAGACAGGCAATAAACAGTAAACCACCATGTGATCAGTAAACCAGTCTGTTGGAAGGTGGTAATAGCTATGAGAAAAATAAAAATTAAAGGCAGGTAAGGAGAATCAAGCATTCCAGGTGTTCGATGGTGATTGCAAAGTTAAATAGGATGGTAAGGGTAGGCTTATTGAGCAGATGAGATTTGATTAGACTTGAAGGAGAGGAGGAAGTTACCCATGAAGATAATGAGAGGAAGAATTTTCCATCAGAGGCAATCGCTATGCAAAGCTTCTCAGGCTGGAGAAGGCATGCCATGTTCAAGGAACAGCAAGAATGAAGTCCTTTTCTCCAGACTTTTTCCTCTGGCTTTTGGCTACTCACCTTAAGGCAGGTATGAGCTTCGTGCACCATAAATTTCTGTCTGGTTATTCAGGGCTCCTGCTCTGTCTTCCACAAACTTCTAATTCCTTCATATTGTTCTTTGTAATTTCCTCTTATTAGTCTGTACTCTTTTAGTAATATCTTACCATTTCTTCAGAAGCAATCTGCATTCCTTTCATGAAGATGGAGCAAACATGTTTTTTTTTATTCTGTAACATAAGGAGAAGGAATATTCCAATTTAGTAAGGGACTAAAACACTGAAAATTTGTGTTTGTCCCAAGAGAGGGAACTTCTCAGTCACTCACTCACTATGGATTTTGCTAGTTTGAGTGCATAAAAATTAAGTCTAGAACTTCACACCCATTAGGATGGCTACTGTAAGAAAAACAACAAAAGAAACCCCTACAAGTGTTGGTGAGGATATGGAGAAATTGGAATCCTTGCGCACTGTTGGTGGGAATGCAAAGCTGTGCAGTTGCTATGGAAAACAGTATGATAGTTCCTCAAAAAATTAAAAATAGAATTACAATATGATCCAGCAATTCCACTTCTGGATTTACACCCAAAATATTTGAAAGCAAGGTCCTGAAGAGATATTTGTACACACAAGTTCATAGCAGCGTTGTTCACAATAACAGAAAGGTAGAAGCAGCCCAAGGTCGTTCAACAGATGAATGGGTAAACAAAATGTGGACAAACATAGAATATAATGTCACTTAGCCTTAAAAAGAAGAGAAATTCATATAAAGCTTCAGTATGGATGAACCTGGAGGACATTATGCTAAGGGAAATAAAGTAGTCACAAAAAGACAAAATACTGCATGATTCCACTTTGGGAGGTACCTTGAGTAGAGGGTAGTGAAGTTCATAGACTGAACATAGAGCAGTGGTTGCCAGGGACCAAGGGAGGGGAGAATGGAGAGTTATTTAATGGATACAGAGTTTCAGACTTGCAAGATGTAAGAGCTCTGTAGATTGGCTGCATAGCGCTGTGAGTGCACAAGGACTGCCGAACTACACGCCTAAAAATGGTTAACATGATAAATGTTACGTGATGTCTATTTTAAGAAAAGTAAGATCTCATATCACCAGAAGTTTTCCAAAGAAGTTGATAACCAGTTTATGGATGGTACTTTGGGAATCAACAGGGTAGAGGAATTACTCATATCTATGACCCTGTTGTCAATTTGCCAATCCGGAATCCAGACTGTTGTGAGAATCTGTCTGGCCATCCTGGAAATGCGCTACTGAGTGTAAAACAGAGGAAGAGGAAAATTAATCCAAGGCTCAGGTGATCTGCTTGAGTCTTAGAGCTCCTTTCAGGCAAGGAGCTAGATCTATGGAGGAATTTGCAGACTAAATTGTGTCCTTGTCCTGAATCCCTTTGAAGTGGAAATAGACCCCAAGGAGAGCCCAGGGACAAACTCTAAGGCTGGATTCTTCCCAGATTAGACGATGTAATCTGGGCTCTTGCTGACAATCCAGATTCTGTATTTTAGAAACAGCAGAAAAGTTGGCACTTTTACCAGGTCAAAATGGTTGTTCAGTGACCAGCGTTTATAGTAAGGGAAATAGCAGTCCTTTGGGCTGTGTGGTTTGTGCACTGCCCAGAGGTACAGTTGAGGAATGGTTGGGGGACTGAAACCCACCCACCCTGTTGGCCCAAATTTATGCCCTGTTTCATGGCCCCACTGGGAGGAGGGGGCCACCCTGTCCTTGCGCAGAGTGCTGTCTGCCTGCCAGGCCCTGCATAGGGGACTGCATCTTCCTAGAGGGTTGTGTGTGTGTGTGTGTGTGTGTGTGTGTGTGTCTGCCCAAGGGATAACCTTTAAAATTTCACTCAGGCACTTTATAGACTAGTGTTGACTCCCATTCCCAAAGCAGACTATCAGATTAAGTGATTTGGCAAAGATTCAATTCACACTAAAAATTCAAAAGTGTTTTTCAGACCTTGGGCAGGGGTGAGGGGTGGGCAGAGGGAAGATGGAAGACTGAGATGGGTCATGGTTGAGAGAGATGGTGGAGGAGGAGGAGGAGGTGGGGTATCAGTGTACTAACGATATACGTTGTTGACATACCTAGTCATGAGCCTGGCTTCATTCTCATGTCATTTTCATGATATCACATGGGCTGAGATTTCTGATGGGTGAAAAAATGCTTTGGAATGATCATACACACTGATTGACATTCTAATTGTTTCCTCTATACCAAGGCTTCCTGACAGGTCCTCAAACTGCCCCAAATTTAGAGAGTATGCAGTTATGCACCTTGGTGGAAGTCTATAACATTCATCAAATTTGCAAAAAGGTTCAAGACCCAAGACAATTTAAAAACCAGAGTAGATAAGGAATGTGTCCTCCCCCCTTAGTTTCTGCAGTCTAGGAACACGTTCTATGGTATCCACGTTGGTACCCCAGCATTCCCTGGGTCTCCGGAACTCCTACTGATGCACTCCCAGAGACCGAGCCCCCTTCTAGCACTTGGGGCACCACTTCAGATGAGGACAGGGGTAGAGTGAATCTTTACTTTCTACTGTGTTGGTGTTCAAAAGTTTTGTGTGCACTCTCCCAAAAAGAATTTTGAAAAACCTGTTTACAACTTCACATCTAAAAATGGGTATATATATATATATATATAATATTTTTAATCATGTTTAAATAGTTGCAAAAGATGTATTTTCTGGCATATTGTATATAATTTAAATATATTTACATCAAAACTCTGGAGTCTCCCAGACATTAACCCAAACATATATGGTCAATTAATATTTGATAAAGGAGCCATGGACATACAATGAGGAAATGACAGTCTCTTCAACAGATGGTGCTGGCAAAAATGGACAGCTACATGTAGGAGAATGAAACTGGACCATTGTCTAACCCCATACACAAAAGTAAATTCAAAATGGATCAAAGACCTGAATGTAAGTCATGAAACCATAAAACTCTTAGGAAAAAACATAGGCAAAAACCTTTTAGACATAAACATGAGTGACCTCTTCTTGAACGTATCTCCCTGGGCAAGGAAAACAACAGCAAAAATGAACAAGTGGGACTATATTAAGCTGAAAAGCTTCTGTACAGCAAAAGACACCATCAATAGAACAAAAAGGAACCCTACAATATGGGAGAATATATTTGAAAATGACAGATCCAATAAAGGCTTGATGTCCAAAATATATAAAGAGCTCACCCACCTCAACAAACAAAAAGCAAACAATCCACTTAAAAAATGGAGAGAGGAACTGAACAGACAGTTCTCTAAAAAAGAAATACAGATGACCAACAGACACATGAAAAGATGTTCCACATCGCTAATTATCAGAGAAATGCAAATTAAAACTACAATGAGATATCACCTCACACCAGTAAGGATGGCTACCATCCAAAAGACAAACAACAACAAATGTTGGTGAGGCTGTGGAGAAAGGGGAACCCTCCTACACTGCTGGTGGGAATGTAAATTAGTTCAACCATTGTGGAAAGCAGTATGGAGGTTCCTCAAAATGCTCAAAATAAACTTACCATTTGACCCATAAATTCCACTCCTAGGAATTTACCCTAAAAACGCAGCACTCAAGTTTGAAAAAGACAGATGCACCCCTATGTTTATCGCAGCACTATTTACAATAGCCAAGAATTGGAAGCAACCTAAGTGTCCATCAGTAGATGAATGGATAAAGAAGATGTGGTACATATACACAATGGAATATTACTCAGCCATAAGAAGAAAACAAATCCTACCATTTGCAACAACATGGATGGAGCTAGAGGGTATTATGCTCAGTGAAATAAGCCAAGCGGAGAAAGAGAAATATCAAATGATATCACTCATCTGTGGAGTATAAGAACAAAGGAAAAACTGAAGGAACAAAACAGCAGCAGAATCACAGAACCCAAGAATGGAGTAACAGGTACCAAAGGGAAAGGGACTGGGGAGGATGGGTGGGTAGGAGAAGGGGGGAAGAAGAAAGGGGGTATTATGATCAGCATGCATAATGGGGGGGTGGGACAAAGGGGAGGGCTTTACAACACAGAGAAAACAAGTAGTGATTCTACACATTTTGCTATGCTGATGGACAGTGACTGTAAAGGGGTTTGTTGGGGGGACCTGGTAGTAAACATAATATTCTTCATGTAATTGTAGATTAATGATAACAAAAAAAAGCAAAAAAAAATAAAAAAATAAAAAAAAAGAAAGAAAAGGGGATTACTCCCTGATAGGATAAAACTAACTGTAAATCAATGATTAATGCATGCTTTAAATATCCTTAATTTTGATCATTTAAAGGATGTCAGATGATCAGGTATGGAAGTACATTTTTCTGATAATATTCCTTTCTCTTAAAAAAAAAAAGCAGTTCCTGTGTGGTGATCTCTAATAAGTTGTTCTCAATGGTAAAGGGCATATCAAAGTGTGGGCAAAGGGTTTGTTTGTGTTTATACAGAGGATCAAAGCCTGATTTGGCTACCCAGAAAACGAATTAAGATACGATATGAGGAAGAAGTTCCAACATCAACATACTCTGGAAGAGTCATTCCAGAAGATGATCATCAAAAGACATCAACAAAAATCCTGGCACTGTTGCAGTCATAGCTACATTCATCCCACTGGTTCCTGGAATTGCCATTGGATTGAAAAAGGAGTTATCTAAGCTGGCCTGTGCATACAGTAAAATAACAAATTTGACTAGATCTATACTATTGGAACTCAACCAAGAATTAGAAGAAGTGCAAGTTGTAGTGCTCCAAAATCTTGAGACTACAGACTATCTACTGTTAAAAGAACATATGGGATGTGAACAGTTCCCAGGAATGTGTTGTTTTAAATTGTCTGATTTTTCTCAAACTATTCAAATTTAGTTAGACAATATCCATCATATCATAGATAAGTTTTCACAAATGCTTAGGGTGCCTAACTGGTTTTCTTGGTTTCACTGGAGATGGCTGGTAATTGTAGGTCTGCTTTGGTTATGTAACTGTATTCCTATTATGTTAATGTGTGTGCACAATTTAATTAGTAGTTTAAAACCTATACATGCTTACGTTACTCTACAAGAAGATATGTCAAAGCAATAATCAATCTTCCCATGTTTTCTTCTGTCTGCTACTCCTATAGATTTTTTTCTTCCTTCCTAATTACAGCCCTTAAATAGAATTCATGCCTCATATCGAATTTACCGAGTATCATAATTCCTCCAAGTGGTAAAGATACCTCAAGACAAATGCTGGGCATAAAACCCATAGGGCATAAATCTGCAAAGAAGTAAAAAGCTAACCTCTTCAAACAATATTGCTTCTCTCTCACTTACCAACTTTACATTTCCCTGTATGGCCCCGGAAGATGACTGGCTAGCCAGAGATGGGTAAGATTCCTCAAGGGAGGAACAACCTAAGATAGGCACAGTCAGGCTAAGACAGGCTTAAAACCTCACCACCCCTGTTTTGAGAGAAATCTTCTGCATCTGTGGATGTTTTGTTGCCCTTGTCTAGCTTGGATTAATACTTAGCTTATAGGCACACACCTGATCATCTACATTTGCTCTCTTACAACACTAAACTATGTTTTCTACCTTTATCTTGCATCTACCTACCACTTCAGCATTTTATTTAAAAAAAATAATAATAATAATAAGGGAGAAATGTGGGATTCACATATAAATCAAGTATAAAAATCAAATGAATATTCATATTTGACCTGATTGTTTATAGTTCATAATGCATGATCAAAACTGAAAGTTTCTGTGATGACTGCCCTTGCACTGTTCATCATGTAAGAACTTATTCACTATGTAAGAATTTGTACACCATGTAAGAACTTGTTCATTGTGCTTCAGAAGATCCGAGACTGATGAGAATTAGACTTGGGGTGGATTAATGATTGTGCATTGAGTCCCCTGTACGGAATTTTATTGTTGTTAACTGTTAACAACCATTTGATCAATAAATATGAGAGAAGATGCCCTCTCAAAAAAAAAACAAAACAAAACTCTGGAGTCTCAAATTTAGCTCATTCAGTTGATTTAATGTCCAATATACAATTTAAGTAGCAAAGTCATTCCTTGTAGTTGAACCTATGAGCCAAATCAAAGTTATTTTCTGCCAGAAAAATGTTAGAATTCCTTCTTTAAAAATTCAAATCAATATATTACCACATTCCAAAGATAATCTTCTTAACTCTGAATTAAAATCTTATGTTGGTATGTTTATAGGAGTAATTGAAGAAGTAGGCAAGAAAGGGAGACACAGACAGAGATTTGCTATGGCTTAAAAAAGACCTAGCTGCTGTCATTATTCCTTCCTGCACTCTCTCTGTTTTTCTCCCACTGGACTCACCCTCAGAGGCATTTCATATTTGTCCCCTGGTTTGCTTTGCAGGTGGCTTTACATCCCACTTAGTACAGCAAAGTGAATTATGGGCAAGAAGTGTTTTCTTTTGTCAAGTGGGAGAGGGGTCACTGAGAAAAAGGGGAAGAAAGCAAAAGAGAACTGGCAGAAGGAGCAGCTTTCTCAAGCAGATCAGATTAAAATTTAATTTTAAATTCCAAATTTAAATTACTTATTTTAGTTTTCAGCTTTAACTTTTATTAATTAAAATTAAATATTTGTCTTTTATTTTAAATAGTTTTAGATTGATAAGAGTAGCAAAAATAGTTCAGAGAGATCCCGTATGTCCTTCACCCAGCATAAGAATATTGAGCTTTGTTTCTGGCTCTGCCTATGACTCCAGAGTGGATTTGATTTTGTTTTGAAGGAGAGAAGGCTATAGGATTCCTAAGTTCTGCTGGGAAACTAGGGCGTCCCAGTTCCCAGTAGAGAACGGGTGGCTAGTGGCCTGGTAACTGTTTCTGGACCAGGTCAAACATGACTTCTGCCACTCATGGGAAGCATATCTAGAGTTAACAGTAGATCTATTCTAAAACAATAACTGACCTCTAGGCATCTACGGTTGTGTACTACTGCTACCTTCAGAGTAGATCAGTATTTTGTAAGCCAGCCACCACCAAAAAGGGAACACAGGAAAGGGACAGCTTTGCCGCTGGGTAATACTAAATCTGTTTCCTTAAGTGACTTCATCTTAGAGCAAGCATAACATCTAGGTTGATTGTGTAAGATTTTTCATCTTACCATCTCCCCACTCTAGTTGCTGATTGCTTGTTTTTTTACAGTAACTGGTTTCTACAAGTTTATAAGCATTATTCTTTCTGATGAAAATTTAGATGTGTCTTCCTTCCCACCAAAAAAAGTCCAGCTTGCTAGTGTTAGCCTCTCACAAAATGATGGTACATTTAGCAAAATTAAGAAATTAACATTGGTATGGACATTACACTCTATTACATATTTCGCCAAGTTTTCCTTGTGTCTTAAACTCTTCAATCTGTGACTGTGTCTTGGTCTTTTCTTATCTTTCATGACCTTGACATTTTTGAAGCATATCTGTCAGAACTGTGTAGAATGTCTATCAATTTGAGTCTGTCTGATGCTTTCTCATGTTTAGACTGGTGTTACATGTTTTTAGGAAGAACACCCCCAAGGTGAAGAGCTCTCATTTCATCATATCAGGGTATATGTGATATCAATGTGACATTTTACCGGTGATGCTGATCTTGATCGCTTGCAGTGTGTGCCAGGTTTCCCCACAGGAAAGTTACCAGTTTCTCCTTTTTATCTTCTGTTTGATAGAAGAGGGTGTCTAAATCCAGCCCACACTCAAGGAGAGAGGAATTAAGCTCCGCCTCCCAGAGGGAGGAAGACCACAGAATGTGGAGATATATTTTAAAAGCACCACAGTACTTAATAAATATTTTGGGGGAGTTCTTTGAGACAGTTCAGCGCTCCTGTTTCTCATGACACTTGTGCGCACTGATCTCAGCCTTCATCCCCGGACCTTCCCTGCAGCAGACTGTGCTGTGGCACACTGTGTTGATTTTCTCCTTCCCTCCTTCCTTCTCGGTTTCACTAGAGCCAAGCAACTATGTAAGGAAAATGTGTCCCTCTCCGTTTATTTATTTATTCAGTCATTTGTTATTATCAACAGAGATTCATGGATATTTATTTTCTTCTTTGGATTATAAGCCCATAACCACTGTTACCTGTTTTGTCCCCAGCTTCAGCCATTGGGAGCTCTTTCAGGTTGTGTCCTTTTGATAAGCTCTTATCTTCACTCTCTCTGACTCCCCCTCCCCCCTCCCTTCCTCTATCCCTCTACTCCCTTTTTTTATTTCCACTTCCTTATTTTCTGGCACTATAAATTATTCTAAGCTCATCTGATATTTCCCCCGCCCTATCCCTAGAATCCATCATTTCTTCAGGGAGCACTGGTTCTTTTTACTGGAGAATGGAGTTTAGAAACCAAGATGTGGGTGTTAGCTAAGTAAATAAGCTTTAAGAAAGGGTGTATGTGGAAGTCGAGGCTCTAGGAATGGATTCCCTTAAAGATATAATGTGTATACTATTGTCTAAATACCTGAGAAATAAGTTCTATAAAATGCTAAAACAGTGAATATTTTACAGCCTATGTTTACACACTATATTAAATATAATAGCTACCATGCTTTCTCTTCAGAAGTAAGAGCAGTGGTAGATCAGAGCTGATGAGGAAAAATGGAAGGCCAGTAACTAAATGCTGTGGATAAACTCCATTCCTTTGTTCATCAGATTCCTTAAAGCTAATCAAGTTCAGATCTATAATTAATTAAATGGCATTTCACTTCCTGAATGCTTCCTCTGAATCCTTTAGTCTCTGTTGCAGGGGTTTGGGGTAGGTGTTGAAATCTCTGCATCTTTGTGTGGTATCCTCACGTTTCCTCTCTTCTTAACGAATATGTTGCATTAGCAATTTCCTGCTTCACTGCCCCTCCCTATCAAGCAAGCTGTAAGGTTTTGCCTTCTTACAGCAGAGGTAACAGTACTGCCATTTCTCTTATTAAAAAAGTCAGCCTTCTTTTTCTTGGCCTGGTGTCTGCGTAAACATAGTCTCTCGGGCTTTGAGGATGTTTAAATGATAGCAAAGAAATTCAAGAAAACCGCTCTGTCAGCTGATAGCTCAGCTTCCCTGTAATTCTCTTGACCCTGTACTGACTATACATGTACTTGATCTACATTGTGGGAAATGTCTGAGATCAGTGGCTGAGATGGGGGTTACATGATAGTAACTGAGGGAAGATTTGAACTCTGCTTGCACTCACCTTGAATACTGTGAGCTTAAGGAAAATTTCACCCCTGAAAGTGGGTGCCATTGTCATTTTCTTCCTTTTTTAGATTGTTGTAACATTCCTTACTGAAAGAAGACAGTGCTTGAACTTCTCAGAATGGGATGAGATAATTAAATTTTTACCCAATGTAAAACACAAGCTAAACAAGGATGATTTGAATGACATTTGTTTGGCTTAATGTGTAGAGTAAGTGCATGCCTTGCCTAACCACCAAATTTACATGTGTACTCTGACACCTATTTAAGTAGTTTCCAACATTTTTAAATATGAAGACACATTTTTAATGTCCTCTACTCTCTAAAATCTTCATAATAGTAGTTGTAGTTTTAGGATCTTCTGAGAAAATGCTTGATGACAAAAGCTATTATGAATTAAAGGCTTTGAAATTAATTTGTATTTTTCACATATAGGGTACATAGTATTTGTTCAATCTATAAATAACTCTTGGCTCACAGATTGATTCAGGGACTCCTCACAATAAGCTTGGGGCCAGGATCAGAGCATGATATCCCAGCAACTACAGATATAAGCAGTAGTTGATTTATTGAACTGGCATTACCAAAAATTCTTACTTAATTAAGGGGTGAAAGCAAACCAAGATTAAGCCTTAGGGGTAGAAGCATATCCCTTTAGAAGATTTATTAATAAGAACAATACTTTACAATACTAAGTGACACACTTTTTTCACTGTTTAATCAGAATCCTATATAGAGAACTTAACTCTTTTTGGGATCACTTAATACCTGGAAATTAGGGGGTTGAGTAAATTAAACTGTAGTCATTGTGATAAGAACAAGACTCAATTCTAATATCCATTTGTAGAGTAGAGATTGCTCTTAAATAGTGATGTTGAAATGTGGCAGTGAGACGACCACTCTGATAATATTGGAGAGATTAGTGTAATTTTCTGTGGTAGGTAATTTGGCAAAATGCATTGGAACCTTACACAACTTTGCCAGTAATTCTATCTCTTGGAGATATTAAATGAATTTCAGCATTTTTTATATTGGTAAAGAATGTGAACTATCTACGTTTCCAACAATAGAGACATGGCTAAGCTGATTGTGATTGGTTGACTGGATGGACATTAAGCAATTATTAAAAATTGTATTTACAAAGTATTCATTAGGTATAGAAATGCACATATGTTGTTTAAGAAAAATAGTGCACCAAACTGTACATTTATCATAATATAACTGTATAAAATTTCCAGATTTTTATAATAGTCCTGGATATCTTTCATAATGAAAACTTAATATATTGTTTATTTTCAAACTGTTTATCACAAGCTAGTTTTCCCCTTTTTTATAATATTGTAAAGCAATATGTAAAATAGTGACATTATTGGCTTTTTAAATATGCAGACTTGGGTTCAAATTCCATTTCCTGACTTGGAACATGAGTGACCTTAGGTAGGTAATTTACAGGCTCTAACTTCAGTCCTCTTATTTATGTAATGGTTTGTCATGAAGACAAGATGTAATAACACATATAAAGGTGCGTGATGTAAAAATGGTAGCTATGAGTTAGTAATTCAGAAATTGCTATGAATGTATTCTGGAGTCGAACAAATGAATAAGTCAGTGGTGGATGATGGGAGCCAGGCATCTCACTGTTGGAGGGGGAAATTACAGATGAGCCAGGAGGGAGATGGGAGACTAGAATGAACTAGCACTGGATTAAAAGTCGATCATCAGTATCAAACTGTGTTTAACTTAATAAAGATAAAGATGGATAGTACAGAAGTAATTATAGATATATACAACCCATATATGTAAGTTAGTATCACATACATATATTTTCCTTGTTCCGTCTGCTGAGAGGGCCAGAAGCAAGGACACCCCATTAACAACAAGCATACTCAGCATACATCTTGGTTTCTGACACCATTTTCTAACAGAGGAATGAAGGCTCCTAGGAGATATGACTGATTCTAGGGTTGGGGCAGGGAAAATACAAGAAGGGCTGGAGAATTTTGTAGTGCCAGAAGTAAGAAGTACTCAAAAAAACAAAAAGATAGGCTATCTCAAAGAGACACAAGAGCCAGTCTGAAAAAGTCCCCATGGCCGAAGGAAGGATTTGAGCAACAAATGAATAAAAATAATAGTGGATTGTAACCTAAAGAATGAAAATAAATGTTTATGAGTCCATACAGATATGAATGATTAAATAAACAAATAAAAAGAAGAAATGAGTCTTCCTTACAGTCCCTCTAAGTCCAATAATTTTTGTAGATGCTACCTCCTCCAGGAGGTGGAGCTCAGTTCCTACCACTCCTCAGTGTGGGCTCTGCGGTGACTTGCTTTCAAAGAATAGAGTATGAAAAGGAGGTAAAAGAGCAACTTTACAGTGCAGAAATCTGACAAACACTGCCTCAGTCATGTGATCAATGTTAATCTCAATAGTTGAAAGTCATGTTGATAATATGTACTCTTGATGTAATGTGATTAAAAATAACACTTTACTTCTGTGGTCTTTCTCCCCCAAACCCATAACCCCAGTCTAATCATAAGGAACACAGAAAAATTCAAATAGAAGGACATTTTACAATACACTTCAAAATACGTCCTCAAAATTGTCAAGGTCTTCAAAAACAAGGAAAGTCTGAGAAACTGTTACATTCAAGAGGAACCCAAGAAGACATGACAATTAAATGTTACCTAGTATCTTGAGTGGGCTCCTGGCATAGAGCAAGGATACTAGTGAAAAAGCTAGTGAAATCTGAACCAAGTGTGTTTAGCTTATAATAACACACTGATGTTAGTTCTCCAGTTGTGACAAATGTACCGTAGTAATTAAGGTGCTACCTTTACTGCACTCTAGCAAGTGTTTGCAAAGTGCCTTCTTACACCTTCCAACTCACAAATTGAGCGAGCCTGTTCCAGCTTTGGTCAGCTCTGAAGATTAGATTGTTCACTCTTCATTCCTATTCATCCATTGAATCAGCACTGATTTACACCTTACAGCCCCATGCCAGCGCATTAAGGGGACACTGGTGAAGAAAATGAATGTGGCCTCTGCCCTCCAGTGGTGATTAGGAAGTGCATTTCTACAATGAGCAAAAATCTCTTTCCTTGCAATATTTACCCAGTCATCCTAGTTTAACCCATTTTTGTGCTGTGAAGTTTATAGAGAATATCTGTCTTGCTCGAATTAATCTTTAAATTTTGGAAGGCACTAACCATGCTTCCTCTGGGCTTCCCCCAGACAAAATTCTCTCTTTCCCTTCAATATTTTCTTAAATATGCAGTTTTTGTTTCCCTCTAAGTCCTGTTTGTCTTCCAGTTTTTCCATATTCTTCTCAGGGTATGGAGTCAGAATAATTTGAACTGCTACTAGGTACCTATTCTGCTAATTGTGTGACATACTTTTCACGAATTTTATTTTTGATAACTTCCGAAGTTAGTATTATCAATGAGAAACTGATACTTTGGCCAAGACATTAATTCTTTCTACAAATGTTTATATTGAGGAACTGCTTTGTACTAGACTCTCTTTAAAGTGATGGGCATAAGATAGTGAATAAAGCAGTGTAAACCCCTGCCTAATGGGATTTATTATTCTAGAGCAGGGGTTGTCAAACTACCACTGATGGACCAAATCCAGCCCCTTCCTCTTCTTGTAAATTAAGTTGTATTGGACACAGCCACACCCATTTGTTTACCTGTTGCTGATGCTCCTTTCTGCTGTAGTAGAGTTGAGAGATTGTGAAAGAGCCCCTGATGGCCCATGGAGCCAAAGATATTTATTATTTGGCCCTTTACAGAGAAAGTTTGCTCACTCATGTTCTAGAGAGCTTGAGGGGTGGGATGTTGGTGGTTAGGCACCAAGGAAGATAGAAAAGAATTTCAGAGTTATGTATGTCAGACGGGGATGGGTGCAGTGAGACAGTGGAGCAGGGTAAGGGTGATGGGGAGTGCGGCAGACAGCGTATTTAGGAAAAGGCCATTGCAGTGGGTGGGAGGTGAAGCTAGGAGAGAATGTCCCTAGGTTTGAGGAGCAGCAGCTGGAGGGGAGAACCTGAGGGAGGAGAGGGGGAGATCATGAGGTCTGAGAGGCAGGAGAGGTGGAGGGGCAGGGCCTGCATGCCTCGGGGCCACTTTACTTCTCTGGCTTTGGCTCTCCAGGGCTGGTGTGGGATGTTGTGCCAAGGTTGTGGCAGAGGAGGGCGGGGATGGGGCCATAATGCAGAAGATTCACTCTGGCAGCTGCATTAGGGCAGATTGAGAAAGGGCCAGAGCAGCAGCAGCTACGGGGCTACTGCGGTGATGCAGGCAGCTGGTAACAGTGGCTCAGACCGAGTCACCCAGAGTGAGAGACAGGGCAGGGCTGTAGCCTAAGTCTGCCAAACAGTGGTTTAATCACAGAACCTGATACTCCAGGCCTGGGTCATGCAAGGCAGCATTTGACTTGCAAAAGGTCTATCATCTCCATGGATGTTCTGTGTCCTGTCAGGAGAACGGGGCAACTCTAATAGATAAAACCATAACAAAATAATTGGAGGGGCTAGTTAAATCCTGTGAGCAGTGCTCATTAGCTCTTTTGAATAAGGGCAGGGACACTCTGAGCATCTTGTTAAAGCTGTGAAACACACTTTCCAGAAAAAAAATAAATACAGGAATACATATACAAAATCACAATATTTTGCATGCATTTTTAAGTGTACAACCTCTGCTTCTAGGATTTAACACTGAGAACTGATTCCTTTGGGGTTATTTAAATCAGAACACTGCTTTAAAGTTGAGCATTTGAGGCTCAGCAAGGAGGGAAGATGATACTTCACTGAGTGAGTGGGGATGTATTTAGACACCAGGGAACCTTATGGCATCCTTTAAGTCACACAGAGCCAGTCACCTATAGGAAAGGACTAGTTTAGCCTGGAAATATCTCCTATTGTATTGAAATAAAATGATATATTTACTAATAATTTTTCAAAACATAGATGTATTAATGTTATAGCATATTATAAATTTTGGGGTAGAAACATCAAGTCAAATGTCCCTTTTTGAGTACTTTTTAAAAAATTGAGTACAAGGTGATATCACAACTCCCCTTGAACATCAAATTCCTCTGTTACATTTCTGCTCCCATTCATATTTAATAAATTAGGAATTGAATAAGTTTTACAGGGAACCTAGATTCTTCTCCATTTATTGACTTGGCTGGAAATGGGGGAAAAAAGGCCATTCAGGCCTAAATGATGAGCTTTCTCTTTCCTCCTGTTACCTGACTGGAATTGCACAGCTGTTGCTTTTCCATGAGCAAGCTAAGCTAGTTTATTATCCTGGTGTGTATCTAAATTCAAGAGATTCCAATTGCAATTTTATTTCCTTAGACAATACTTTTTATCTGACCCAATTCTAGCACTTCTTATCTAGAAAGCAAAGACTTTTTTTGGTTGTCAGATTAGTTTGACAAAGAGATTTGAGAAAGAGAAAACCAGAACAAGAACAATAGGATATCTCTTCAAGGCACATATAGAGACCACCTCATTCCCATGTGCATTCAAGAGGAGGATATTTTTTTCTCAGTTGGTGTGATGCTATGATACACCTAACAAATTTGACACTTGACTTCTTTTAACATTACTTTTTTTTAAACATTCCTCTGTATAACAAAATTATTTTCCTTAATTATCATGAGATAAAATTAGACATCTATAGCTCTTATCCATAAGAATAGTGTCTAAAGCTTTATTTCTAAGTGATCTTGTGTCCAGCCATTGGTTTAGAATGATTTCTGGATGCCCAGTGCCTCAAGGATGTTGCCACATCTACCTGTAGTGAATCTTTCATGCAAGGTAGTTTTTGAGCACAAAAAAGAGAGCTGGAATTTTCTTAAACTTACAGGTTTGTACTTGCTTGCTTTTGAATGTTTTAATAAACGTCTGTATCTATGGCATAATTTGATTTAAGACATGCTTTCATTATAATTTGGTGATGAAGTTGTGGGGGAGTCGCTGCTTCCCACCTTAATCTTCTTTTGTGACCACTATTTTTAATATAAAGAATTGAGAGTGTTCTCAACCAGTTTTTTTAGTCAGTTCACAAAATTTGGGTATTCATTGGTCACCCTTTGTTTCCATGGTTCCTTAGTGGTTTCTGGAAACTCAGCACTTATATGATGATCTTCCTTCCACTCTGAAATGCACAAATGAATCAATTATGAGTGACTTACTGTTTATCAAAAGTAGTCTCAGCCTATGATTGCATCATTTTGCCAGTAAGCAATGGTAATGCTTTATTAATGGGAACTGATCTATCTATCAATGGGAGGAAACCCCAAAGATGTAAAAGACTCTCAGTTCAACAAAAATGGTAAGGACCCTTCAGCAGTTTAAAAGTGTTAAAAAGAAAGAGTGAAAAATATTACAACTAAGTGATTTCAAAATTAAGCTATGAAGCTTTCCTGTTTCCCTTCATTTAGAATGCATGACTACCATTGTAAGAAATTGTTAGTTTGGTTTAATGGGTGAGCTGGGCTACAGCAATACGTGGGAAACACTAGGTGGTGCTACAGGACTATAATAATTGACCACAATTAGCGCCCTTTACAAATCACACCATTGTCAGTATCAAGACTGTGAAGTTTTACATAAAAAGTGATGCAAATGATCAGATTTCCTTCTCTTCTATGGCTTTGCTCACTAAAAATCCAAGTGCTGTTTTGTCATGAGTGAAATAGAGTTTATACAATGCTTGCTGGACAATAACTTTTCAGAACAAATGCACTGGAGAAGCATCTGTTTGGATGTTCCCATGTTCAAATTTTGTTGATCCTCAAAGTCATGGTCTTAGTTTGGTTAATAGTCATCAATTCATTGTAAACCATGCACATGGAAATATCCTTGATAGTGACCTCTTCAGTGACGGGCAGTTTCCTTTTTTGTGCAGCTTTTTTTTTTTTTAACTTAAAGGGTCACTGTAAATCTTGGAGCATAGCAGAGCATATGATGAAAGGTGAAGGCTGTTCCTTCATCCTCCATTTGCTCATGTTGTAAAAAAGAATGAAAAATGTCTGCTGTATAAGCTGGTTTTTTCATGTTTCATCTTCACTCTTAAACAGGAAAATGCATTTCATAATCATTTAATTGAGGGTTATTTTTGTCCATTTTCATTGAAAGGTATCTACTTTCTGAAAGTCAATTAAGATTTGGTAAAGGAGAAACTACTATGCAGGTTAATTATCATTAACATTTCAAAAACATTTCTTTTGGAAAAATGGTAAAAAAAAAGGCATATACTTAGTTTTTCAATCAGCTCATTTGTCAGATTCCTCTGCAAAGGTTTGTCTCATTGATTATGCAACCTATGACACAAGGTAGAAATAATAAATTTGAGATTGAAAATATAAAAATACATAGTCTAAAAATAAAATAATATCTTAATATCTTAGTCAATTGGAACATCACTTTCATAAAATTAACACACATTTAACATAGTGTCTTATTTTGAATTATAGAAGCTAAAATTCAAAATCTCTACATTGTAGGTTCACAATTTACAACCCAAAAAAGCACTTAATGTTATGTAAAAACATTTTCACGGTTTTATATATCCTTATCAAAGATAATTTTAAAAATTAAAAATAACACTTTGGTTTTATACATAATGCCTCTGAAGATCTCAGTGTAACCCCAAGTTTTGGGACAAATCATTTTAGGGTATAAGTTATGGATTGAACAGGCTCTTGGGATGCTGAGTAAACTCCTCGGTTGCTTTAACTAGTTGGCCCTTCTCATTATAGAATATATTTCATTTATAGCATCATATGTTGCCATATAACTTTCCTTTCTTGTTTTTTTTTCCTTACATCCCATGATCAAAAGTAAAGAAAATAAGATTGCCAGACTTTTGTTGTTGACCTTGAAGGACTCAATCCTGTTAGGATCTCTCTTAGTAGATCATTCATTCAGCTCTCTAATGGTACCCTAAGGACCCAAAAAGGATAAGAAAGTTTTCAAAATTCATAGGAGTTTCCACACTGAGGAAGTAAATGGCATATCTTTTAAAATATATCTGAGGTGTGGAGTTTATATAGACTCAGAAAGCACTTGCTTAATAAACTATTCTTTGTTTTGTTCTCTTAAGATAACAAATCTGAGAAGAAGGTCTCGGGGTAGAAAGAAGTCCACTCGAAAGAGGAAATGTGTTCCCAGAGAACTTCTTTATCCTGATTTTCAGAAACTCAAATTTGTAAATCATTACTGTTAGAGTCTGTAATAGTTTAACAAAACTTTTGAGATTTAAAAGATCAAAAGCAAAGATTTGTTTAGAATGTGTACTTTTTTTTATGGATATTTTGTTAAGTTAACTGATCAAACCAATTGTGAGACTAGTGGTTCATGTTATTAAGGAGCAAAAGAATAGCATTAAACAACTACAGTTTTGTTGAAAAACAAATTTAGCAAAACCACATTATTTCTAAATGAAAAGGCTTGAAAATAGCTTTGAGTGTTTTGAGTGGTTTTATGTTTTTGTCCAGGAGGCAATTATAGTGGAAAGTGGAAAGAGTCATAGATCTAGGTTCCAGTATCCTGGAATAACCTTAGGTGTGTCAACCTCTTTAAGACCATTTCATCATTGTCTTATAATATGTACACCACCCACATCCTATGGCTTTTGAGAGGATTAAGGAAGATAATTTATAATGTACAAAACAACTGTACAACATAAAGCCCTTTTTATCCATCTATTCATTCATTTGTTCATCATTTATTCACTCATTCTATCATATATTAATCCTTCATTAAATGTCTTTATGTTTGGTAATATTTTGATTCTCATCTGAGTTTTTACTGATCCTGAAAGTGCTATTTGATGGATAGAATAAACAAAAAAACTAAAAATGCTAATTTGGTTTAAGATATTTTTAAAAATGGGAAGTATATAAAAGTTGAATTTTTTAATTCATTAGATTATACAAGAAAGATCATGATGTTGATTTTCAGGTGATGGTAAGTCTAAAATATGGAGTGACCATATAGTAAAGAACACTAAAAGATAAGATTAGGGTTATTAATTATTTAGTTTTTGAGAGGGGGAAAGCTGTTGGGTTGGAGGAGCAATTTTCAGACAAGGATAATATCATAATGAGAATGACAAGTAAAAATAAGTGGCCTCTTTTCAGGAAATGTTTAATAAACTATCCTGATTAAAGCCAAGGGCTGTATTAGGAAATACTAAAAGGATACATTTTATTTAGGACCATTTCATGTAGGCCCTTAAAGGTCAAATTGAGGAGCAGAATGCACCTTAAAATTATAATCTACAGGCTGCTTAAAATTAAAATCAGGCAGAAGAGCTAGGAAAAGGGGCTGAGAATGTCATAAAAGAAATATTTATTTGGTTTATTATGTATTTTCAAATACTCACTTAAAGGCATAGAATTGTGCACAACACTGAGGGGCGTGTTGCAGATATAAAAGGGGATATTGATTCTCTCCACTAAGAGCTTCCAAATTAGCTTCTTTCCAAGTTGGAAAGAAGATACAAACATAATGAGGAGGTAAGTATCATTGAGGGTACAATATGACAAAAAGCTGAGAAGAGCAGATGGTACTAGATGGTGCAGAGACTCAGGGAGAAGGAAATTAAGAGGGATGAAAGGACATCTTGAAAGAGTGATCTCGCTTTGCATTTCTTTCTAGAATATACTCCATTCAGCTTCCATCCCATCCACTCCTCTTGTCACGACACCAAAGACTTCCATATGTCTGAATTCAGGGGCCATTTCTAGTCTTACCTGACTTACCAAAGAATTTAAACTGAGTTGCCCAGTCCTCTTTCTTGGCTTCCTCCTGCATCAGCAAGTGCTACTTCTCTCTGTCCTTTGCTGGGTCCACCCCATTCCTGACTTCTTAAAAATGAATTGCTCAAGAATCTTCACTTCTTTATCTCCACTTACACCATTTGTGATCTCATGTTTTTAAATACCTTCTATATGCTACTAATATCAAAATGATATCTAAATTTATATTTTCAGCCCAAACGTTACCCCTGAATTCTTGACTTGTGGCACTTGCTATGTCCACTTGGATGTCTAATATACATCTCCAACTTAACATGTTAACATCTCTCAAACTCAGCTGTTGACTTCTTCCCTCCCCTGCCTACCTTTTTCTCAGTCATCCTGATATTAATTAGTATACTCAGGGCAAAAACCTTATAGACATCAGTGTCTCACATTCAATATTCAGTCAGCAAATTATGTCATCTCTCGCTTCAAAATACAAACAAAATTGGTTTACTTCTTACCACTTGTTCCACAATTTGTGTCACCAAGTCATCATCACTTTTTGCTTGGATTATTACAACTATTCTGCCTGTTTCTGCTCTTTCCCCACTTCAGGCTATTTTTGACATTGTATCAAAACAATTTTGTTAAATGTGAGCAGACATGTCATTCCTTTGCTCAACGTAAAGTCATCCTGTAGAAACTTATGAAGCCAATTACTTCTAATAACGTCCAGATGCTACTCAATCTGTCACCTCTGACTCATTGCTTTGCTACCCCTTCCTGGATCACTCCTCGGCAGACACGTTGTCATTCTTGCTGTTCCTCTAATGCACAAGATGTACTCCTGTCTCATCTTTTTTCACTTACTATTCCTTTTGCTCAGAAAGCTCTTACTCCAAATATCCACATGGCTTACTCCCCCACCTCCTTCAATCTTCATTCAGTTGTCACCCGTCCATGAGGCTTTGACAGACGTTAATTGCTGCTATCAAGGTTCATACATCATCCCGTAAGACAGAGTTTTAAAATTCCAATCCACTACCTTCTAGGGTAAGGTTTCTTAAAGTGTATTCTTCCGACAGTGTTCATCAGGGTCACCTGGACGTTCTTAAAATGCATCTTTTTCAGGGCCAAAGTTTGGACCAATAAATCATAAGTGAAGGCAGGGCCTGGTAATGTGAATTTTAATACACACTCCAGGTGAAAATTAAGCAAACGAAGGTTTGGAAACTACCGTCTTAGGGTATCCTAGACAGTTACTAGCTCTAGGGTTGCCTGGGATGGGACAGAGGAAAGAAGGTGGAGTGGAGAAGACTTTAGGTATGGATATAGTCACTCTACCCCAGGTTCAAGCAGACAAGCTTTACATTTCTGTCTTAGTTACCTTACTTATTTCTGAGTGAGGGTACTCTTGAAGAAATGGTTTCTTGGGAAAAAATACATGAAGATAGCCCTGATACAGATATGTAAGGATGAATTTTTTTAATGTATAATGGAATAAAAGGGCAAATATGTTATTGAAGAAATAATCTGGAGGTAGTTAATAAGGAATTGATATATACATCAGGCAAATATTTTTTGAGCATTTACTTTGTGCCAGGCACCATATTAGGTGCTGGGAGTACAAAGATGAATAAGACATAGTTCTGCTCATTATGGTGCTCACCATATTGGAGTGAGATTAACAGAAGTTGGGAAAGAACATAGCCAGGGAAACCAGTTAGAAGGTGGCTGTTTAGATGTGGGATGATGAAGACTGGTCTCGAGTGGTGGCAAGGAGGTGGCTACAAGAGATATTCTGAAGGAAGACTTGATGTGCCTGATGGTCTATGAGGTATGTACAAAATCAATGAAAGTCAATTCTGAGGATTAGAGGCTGTGTCAAAAGAGAATCTGGGTGTCACCAATGAAATGAGGGAAGCTGAGAATAGGAACATGTGTGTACTTTGGAGGTATTGGTTAGTTCACTCTTGGACATTGTGTAGGACATCTGAATGAAGATGCCCTCTGGTAGCTGAAGATATGACACTGCAGTTTAGGTCAAAGAGGAGGGTAAGAAAAATAGGTAATTCACAGTCTGCAGAAAGTTAGTAGTGAGAGCCAGTATAGAAGACATGAAAGAACTGTCAGAGCCAAAGAAACCTGGGGAAGATGGTTTTGTGGAGAATTTATATATGAAAAGTGAGAAAGGCCATTAACTTTGGTTGAATGTAGGCTACAGGTTACTTTGGAATCCTATCTGTGTAAGCATGGAAATGCTATTTAGGGATGTCTAGTGAGACCTTGGAGATCATGAAGTAGGAGCCACTGATGTCTATCATGTTAGGAGTTTAACTATGATAGGAAAAAGTGTTTGTGTTTTTCCTTGACCAAAGGCTTTACAGTTCTTTTTCCTGCCAAAAAGATTCATTCAGAAGCCCAAAGGAATAAGGTAAAGTGTCCTGTTTTTCTGTGGTTATGGTTAACCCTATTTACAAGGCCCAGTGTTGGTGGTAGTTATAATAATGGTGTTCATGCTTCTTTCTTGAACTCCCCTCTCTCTATTTTCTTTCCTCTTTTACCTGGTTATAAAGGCAGAGGTGATCTGTCAGGGTCTGAGTGTAATAAGTAAGATACTAATAAGGGGTGAGAGAACTGAAATATGAGACAGGACATAGGATGGGTCTATGCAGGATGAAACTAGAACTCAGTGAGACCTGGGGACTTTCTGTACCAAGGCATGCTTGGCCCTGGGTGTGAGGGGAGTCAATGAGTCAGTCACTGAGTAATCCATTTGTGTCAAGTTTCTCCTTCAGTCACCAATTCTGAGGGGAATCCTCGAGGATGTTTTGGTTGAGTGATCTTGTGCCCTCTGGCCTAAGCCTTCCACTCTGGTCCTGTTCCTTTTGCTCATTTCACTTGGCTGAGATTTGCCTGAAAATGTCTCCAATTATGCATGATATGTATAGATGAAGACTTATTATTCCAGAATCTCTGATATGCTCTCTTGCAAGAGTTTTCTGGCTGCTGTGCTTCCCAAATATGGCTGAACACTCAGCTCAGTCCAGTTCAAAGTAAGGTAAGTGGTACAAAACTGAATGACACAGTCCAGAAGAGAAGTCAAATGTATCAACAGCATTGTGCACATGATTCAATAGTATGTTTTAGTGAGCAAATCTCAGAGAAAAGTGGAGAGGGATGGGCAGAGCAGAAGTTTGTAGGAAAATGAGGACTTCATCTAGAGTTTGAGTTGAGAGGATTCAAAGCAACGAGAGGAAGGTGCTGAGGTCCTAAGCTGAGACATGCAGTTGTGTGTTGGAAGCTCTGAGGATCTTGTAACTGATGAATGTGGAGTATGCAGTCAGGAAGGGGCCAGGAGGCAGGAGACAAAGACAGAGGATTGGACAGGAACCAGCAGCTCAAAAGCAACCTTCTATGATGAGCTGTGGTGTTGACTTGATTCTGTAAGAAGTTGTGAAGAGATTTGAACAAGTATGTGACAGACAGATATTTTTTTCTTTGTCATTCAGTGGCACTGAGAGGGCATATGCACAGTGGTTGAAGCTGAAAGGGAAGGCTTTTGCCATAGACTGGATGACTGGTGATATGAGCCTGAGTTAGCAGCTGTGGCAGGAACAGAGAAGAGAGAAGAGATGTGAGGGATAATTTGGTGAAAAATTGCAAGGTGTTAGTGATTTTATTTTTGATATGTGGGGGAAAAAAGGGGCATAAAGGAATCTGATACTTAGGTTTCCCAGTATGGTAGTGGTGCCACTGATTAGTCAGCTTTAGCTGTGATAATGCTGCAAACCAAATAATCCCCAAAACTTGACAAACAGTAAACACTTATTTCTCACTTTTGGATCTGTAGAACCACAAGTCAGTTTTTGTGGCTGTTCCTGTGGCTCACTGGTAAGACCCTGGTCTGCTTCATGTGCATTTTCATTTTAAGCCCCATGTTGAAAGAGACAGCTTCTAACTGGTGTTTACTGATCTCCTGGTGGCTAGAGGAACAAGTGGAAATGTGCTATATGTCTTGCAGGATCTGATGAGGGTTGAGATGAATCTGAAGGAAGGATTTCCTAGGCATTAAGGGGAGAAAGAAATAAAGAAGGATGAAAAAGAGAGAAAGAAATGAAGGAAGGAAAGAAGACTAATTTTGCAGATACTGGGAGGCACACTCCTCCCCACCACGGCACTGTGAGGTGACTTGGCAAAGGGCATCGACTTAATCCTATTGCAAATAGAGAACTCCAGAATCTATCACACCAACTAAAAGGAAATGCATGTAATGTGATGATATAATGTGTTCAGTTTTAGGCATATTAATTCTAGGTTTCTCTAGGACATCTTAGTGGACATACAAACAGCTGAATAGTTGGGTCAAGAAAAATATCACAGTGGGACTTAAAAAATTATTGGCCACTGGGTGTAAGGAATAAATAATGGGAATAGACTGGATTGCCAATCAGACTGGAAAGAGAAAAAACGAGTTACTGATGGAGCCCTGAGAAGCACCAGTGTTTAATGTATAAAGATGAGCATATAGATAATCTGAGAAGGAATGGTTAGGGAGTTGGAAAATTTGGAGAGAAAAATGGTGATACTGAAACTAAAATAGAGAAGAGTTATAAGAAGGAAAGAGTGGGAATGAATGGTCCAATGCCTCTCAAATTTGTTTTCAGTCAACCTCAATGGAGAATGAGCAGGAAGGAGATCTTATCTAACCTGAAAGATTTCCTTTCAAAACTCAATTACAGATTGATGCTCAGAAAATCACTAGGGAAACAGTAGGATAATGTAAATAAAACTCATGGTTTAGTTCCTAGCATGTGTCTGGCACTCAGTAAAAGGTAGTTATTGTTATCCTATTGAAAACTGTGGAGCATTGAGAAATTACTACTAGTTTAATATCAAATTTGATGTGAGACCATTTTGCTTTGCATTTTATCAAAAGCATTTTATTATTAGAGCTGGAAGAAGAGAAAATTGTAATGTTGTGACTTTTATGGCATAAACCTTGAAGTTAATTATGGGGAAATCTGGTATGTTGTTTTCACTAATTTAATGTTAAAAAGGGAAACTGACAGGGCTGTTGCATCCCTATGATATCTTTTATTTAAAAATTGTCTCATCTAAGACATTCTTACCCTTATAATATTTGAGTGGAAACAGCCATTTGTTCCCTTCGTATATAAATTCTCATTTTAAACTTCTGTTTTCATATTGCCAAATCAGGACAACAGCTAGAAAAACATGTATGTTTCAAAAAAGCCATGTACTTTAGGTTATGGAGATGAAATATGCATTTGCAAACCTGTTTTTGGTTTTCAGTTAACCAAAGAGCTTTCAGCCTTTGTCCTCATAATTTCTTCTGTCTCTGTGTGGTTCTGAGTCCCAGTGTTCTTTGTGACTGAAGGCATATACTGTCTTTTGCTTTGTTAACAGAACATTGGTTGTCAAGTTCTTTGTCTTTAATGATTCTCCTTTAGAGAACTGTCAATTAATAATCCCTGGAGGGACCACTGTGAACAATTTCTGTAATTATATTATAATGCAAAAGTTTGCTTAGTCACAGTTTTTAAAAGTTTTAATTATGATTTTTGGGTGATGACCCCAGTCTTCCCATCTTTTACATTCAACTGTCTTTTTAATGCTGCCTTTCTTCAGTTTCTCTTACTGTGTTCATTCTCTTTCTAAAGTTTGTATATGCAATTAAAACTGCCCTAACTTTGAGAACCCTCTGTCTTCACCTAGCAGAATAAATGAAATATGGATACAAAAACTGAGCATATAAATTACCTCTAAAAATGAAGATGTGTTCTACATAAAGCTTTTTGATTCCTTTTAATTTTTTTTCTAATTCCAGAGCTTGATGGCTATTTTTTCTCTCTAGTCCAGTGATCTTGTTATTAAAGCATTCTTATAAAAGTAATTTAGCACACATGCCTCATAGTTATTAACCAAGTTTTACTACATTCAAATACTAAATGACTTTGCAAATGATCCTTCCTTCTACTAGCAAAATAGCTTGAGGTGTGAAGGGACAAGGGGATTTCTTAGTTGTCCTGAGTGACATTTAAGAATTCTATGGAAGTAGTAGAAATGGCTTTGGGTCTTTTAAGCAAATACTCATAAGTATAATAAGGATGTCACTCTGAGGGCAGATTCTTATAAATCAATGACATTAAAAACATGCAGAACAATATATATGAAAAATGATATAATTAATACAAAAGAGTCAACCTTTGACTTAGAAGAAAGGTTATGAGGAGGGCAGAGAAAAAATGTACTAAAAGGCCTTGGCTCAAACCTAAAAACACACTTCACTTAAAATCTTTGATTTGAAAATTACAATGCAGTATACACAATTGTTATTTGTGAAGCAGCTAAGTTTTTTAAACTAGAGGTGACTCCACATTTAATCATACAAAAGTACAGTAAAGGAATTTTAGAACTGGAAGGCACTTTAGACATCAGCTAACTCTTACTTCCTCTTTACGTGGGGGAGGGTTCTGAAGCCAGAGGAATCTTCAGGTACTTGTCCAAGGTCATACAACATGCAAATACCAGGTTATACTAGGGTCAAGGCAGAAGAATAATTAATGCTTTATAAGTTTTTTTTTTTTTGGCACTCTTAGGGAATAAATACAGTATAGTTACTATGTACAAAGTGATATAGTTTGTCCTGAAGCTTAAGCAAGACCACAGCTGGGTGCTTCGTAACAATTGATTTTCTGTTTTTACTGGGATTTCGGGTAAAAGATGACTTTTATGAATTTTAAGACAGGTTCATTTTAGGACAGAGTTTTATAGAACTCAAAGTTAATCTCTTTATTTCACTCCTCTCCCACCTGCAAGGTAATTCAAACTTTCAACTCCTGCCTTTCTTCCCCTCATCAGAAAAAAAGATTAATACAAATGAGCCAAACCAAATCAACCAAAACAGCTAATTAGAGTTAACAGAATTATCAGTATATTTCAGATGAATTCTAATTTTAATTTCTTCTGGGTTTAATTATCAGGAAAATTATTTAATATTATTCTTTCTTTTTGAGGTCAGCCTATTTTAATTATTTTAAAAAATATATTTATTGGAAAGAAATATATATTGCTTTATACTATTCATTTCTGATTGGATTTCACTTGGAGAAAGTGGTTATAATTCATGCTAAGTTTATATCTCTATTAAGTTGCATCACATACAAAATTTAGAGAATGATTTCTGAAAGGATTCTCACCATAAGTAACATCTGAAAAAATTGACATGAATGCTATATTCCTTAAAGATAATCACACTTCTGTTCTATTCCAGTAAGGTTGATTGTGAATGTAGTCCAAGAGTGAGTTTTAGAGTAGGGTAATACTTTAAATGGAAGAGTATTCTTTAAGGAGAGCCATGTCCTTTTTTGTTTTTACTTTTAAAGCTAATGATAGGAAGGAAAGAGGGTGAATGAACCACCTCCCCTCCCCCATATTGTGTTACTAATATTGGAGAGGTTTAGCAGATACAGTGGTAAGTTGTTTTTTTTTTGTTGTTAAGGTATTATTGATATACACTCTTATGAAGGTTTCACATGAAAAACAATGTGATTACTACATTCACCCATATTATCAAGTCCCCCCCCACCATACCCCATTGCAGTCATTGTTCATCAGTGTAGTAAGATGCCACAGAGTCCACAGTAGTAAGTTGTGCAGTGTTACTTGACTTAGTGCCCTATTCTGATTGAGTACTACAGGAAATGAAAAATCCTGCAAAGATACAAAAAATGATACTCCACTGCTGCTTTATATCCCAGGCCAAGTGTCTCATTGTATCCTGTAAGAGCTGAATGTCTGGGCAGAAGGTCTTAGGTCATTACCATAAAAAGCTCTTTGGCACCCTGTGTCACAGAATAAAGTGTCAGAACAGTTCCCATTACTAGGTGCCTGTGGTGCTTTTCTTAAATAATCAGCCCCATTCAGACCTTGTGAAGGTCCTTGATCATCTTTCTATTTCACAAGCAGTAATTTTTTAAGGCTAAATGGCACTAGAGACAGATGTTTTGAACTAAGGTTTACAAAAAGACTTTGGTATATCCCAAAGCTGGACTGATTCTCTTTTTTCCCAAAGGTCAGTTACAAGTTCGGTTCTGACAGCATTGTACTTGGGCATCTGGGTAAGAGGCAGGCAGCATTCACTCCAGCTCCACATTCCAGTCTGAGAGGGCCTGGGAGCTCAATATGAGTGGGAATTGATTTAAGAACAGCCTCCTGAATCCCAGAGTATGGAATCAGACAAAGCTTCCCATGCCCCACTTCAACCCTTCAACCTTGGATATGGGTACCCTAAAACTTTTATTTTTCTTCTTTAAACTTTTTAAGATCAGGAAAAACCTGGTAAGTGAAGATAGCAGAAGATAATGTTGCAACTATGCTATATATAAATGTGTATTTTATCTAAAGTGCATTTTCAGAGTACCGCTTAGAAAATGTGCTTGACTGCCTTACTCTGCATATGCCCCCAATGAATTCCAAGCGGTCACAGCAGCAGAGAACAACTTTTGAGATTAGAAGAGTTTGCTCTTAAAAGTGCTATTTTTAACTGGAAGGGAGAGTGTAGGCCTGAGAGTGTCTGGCAGGTATGTCCTACAGTGGCCATCTAAATTGAAGGTCTAATTCCAGGAGAAGGTCTCAGGGGGTCTCCTCTTGGGTTTGCCTCAGAAAAGGGTGGTTTTCCTGATTGTTACTGCTACTTTGCGGGGTGAAGATGGGATTACCAGTGTTCCCCAGGGGAACTCAACCTGTGGTGGCCCAGTTCCTCTTGAATCAAATTGTCATCATGTAGAGCACAATTCCAGGGCAGGCTCTGGCGAAGGGCACGTTTGGAGACCTAAAAGGAGAGGTAGAGGTAAGAGAAATGCCCTTGGCGACGTTTAGACTTTGCACCAAGTCTGGGCAAGTTGAGGAAGCGCTGGTGGCCCCGCCAGCACCGGAAGGGCCGGGTTCTAGAATCTTCCCGATATGGGCGAAGCTGGCCTGAGGCTCCTACGCTGGAGAGGAAAGGGAGGAAAAAAAGACAAGGGTTGACAGGGAATGGCAAAGATGAATGAGAAAGGTACTGAGAAATAGAGGCAAGGGAGAGATTGAGAAAAACAGAGAAAGATGGCGAGAGAGACGGAAGAGGCCAAGACTGGGAGATACTGGTTAAGTAGGAGGTGTCATGAACGAGGGAGGTGAGCTTTGGAAGCATCCTCAGTCTATCCCCTCCGCCACCGGACCGCCCCCTGTCCCACTTCTCCTCTCACGGCCCGGCCCGCGGCGAGGAGTCGAGCGCGCAAGGTCGCCCAGTCCTCTCGGCTGTCGCCTGCTGAATGGCTGGCGGTCCTCAGCGCCCCGCCTCGGGACCCACAGCCACAGGTCCGTGGCACCCGGCGTCCGCGGCCGAAGAGTGTAGGGGTGCCTGGCACCCTCCTGCGCCCATCCGCGCCCTACGCACCGCCCCATTACGCTCTCTGGCACTTCTCTGCGGGTCGCTGTCCTCCTCGCGCCCCCCGGGGAGGGGGCGCTGCGGCCGCCAGTGATACCGCAGGAGCCACCTGTCCCTGCGGGCCCGGCCCCACGGGAGCCTGAGAGCGGGATCTATTTACCAGGGGTATTAATTAGTCCCTGAAGAATCGTTCACCCAAGTGCCAGTGTAATTGCCAGTGTCGGGAAGGTGGGTGCGCCCAGCGGCGGACCTGCGGAGAAAGCACCACCGTGTCGGCGCCCCAGTCCCGGGAGCACTCCAAAGCGTCCCCCAGTGGTGGGGCAGGACAACGGACAGAGCCTATGACTCCGCCCGGGAGTGGCCCCCTGCCTCCCCAGGGTCTCGGGTGGAGGTAGGGCTGCTCCGTGAGCAGGGAGCCTCCAGGTTCTTGCCACCTCACCCCTCCCTCAGAAACTCGGACTGCTTGTGGCCTTTTTTCTTCTGAAAGGCCAGTGTCTTATCTCTCAAGTTCAAGTTGCAAGGACTTGCCCAGTCTCCTCCCCTTGAGTCATTCCGACCATCCTTCGGCAGCTTCGGGAAGCAGGGAGACCTGGGCTGTCCGTCCCAGAGCCCGCGCTTGCAGTCCCGATCCGTCCGGCGCAGCAGCCCGGCGCCTTCGCTCTCTCCGTCCCTCTCTCCCTCCCTTTTTTTCTTCTCTTTCTTCTACTTCCTCTTCCCTCTCTTGCCTCCGAAGTTTCCTGCACCGTGAATCCAGCTGTGCCAAGCCCAGGCTTTTTCGGAACCATTCCTGAGCGCGACTGGGCACTGGGAAGGCGACTCCGCCGAGGCTGGGCTAGGCAGTCCGAGCATGGAGATGAAACGCCAGGGAGGGAATGTCCGGGGCGCCGGAGACGCCAGGCCCGAGTAGCTCCTCCATGGAGCCTGCCCAGAGCGGTCCCTGCTCGCCGGATTCGCTCCCAGTCCTGGGCGGTACGTACCCCGTGCTTCCACAGTCCGGAAGGGATACCTTAGGTCGGGGTTGTGGGGCATCAAGAAGGGGCGGCCGGCAGAGCCATTGGTTGGGGGACAGAGTGCGCCTGGCGTTGACCCTCACAGACCCGAGCGGGCTTCCACTCTAGAAGTTAGCGACTGTTAGTGCCTCTTGGTTCGAAAAAAGTAGTGCCAGAGATATATGTGTATGTGTGTGTATCTCTGTTTGGGTTGGGAGCTCGAATGGGTAAACTGAGCCCGGCTTTCCTGTACGTAAATTGCATGCCCTCTCCCCACCCCCACCCCTACGAATATGTGGCGATACCGGCACCTAATTCTGGCCAGCTCTACCTACCCCTTCCTCTTCCCGCGCCCCCCTCTCTCAACCTCTTTCGCTCGCTCTGCCTTTCTCTTTCTCTCCATTTCTCTCTGCTGGTGTGTACGTGTGCGAGCACTGCCAGGGCTGGCGAAGAACCAGCTGCCGCCTTTAGTCCGAGCCGCCCGGCCATCAAACACTAGGGCAGGTCTCACTGCCAGAGACGCTTGGGCTGCGAACCAGCTTGCACGCGGCTCTGTGAGCCCTGCCGCGTCCTGTCTGCACCGCCCGGGGACTCGCACCCGAGGAGCGCAGGGCGCAAGGAGCCCCTCATCCTACCACCCTTCTGCCCTCCTGCCTGTGGACCGCGCGCTGGCTAGTTTCAGGCGCTGGATTTACTCGCTTTTCAATTTTTCCTATCCTCCCACCCCCCGCAACCCCGGGTGTTTTGGTCCACCCCTCCCCGCTACGACCCCCTTTCCCTTCTTGGTCGCCAAGCCTAACCTTGCCCGCGTGGTCATGGGATGTCTAATTTCATTTGTATCTAGGCTGCTGAGAGCGCTCCTTGCTCTGTAAAGTGGATGTCAGGTGGATCTATGTTTTTGAAGGAACAAAGACTCAGCGAAGGTTCCGCCGAGGAAGTTTGAGACGCGGGAGGATGCAGGCTGCGTGCTGGTACGTGCTTCTCCTCCTGCAGCCCACCGTCTACTTGGTAAGTTGCTGTGGATCCCGTGCCCTGGCAAAAACACCCTGGCCGCGAGGCCAGGCAACTGGACGCGTGCGGGAGGAGGGTGAGACCGCCAGTTCAGCGAGAGCAGCGTTCCTAGCGACTGTGTTCGAGCAACTTTGGCAAGCTCATCTCTGGGTCCCTGCGGGATTTTCCGGGGTTGCCACCCCCATTTCCTGCTCCCGTCCCCCATCTCCTGCGCGTGATTCTGAACACCTTCTAGGGCGCCCTAGATACCCAGAAACCTAGGAGATAGTGGGACGGGATGCTTTGGGGGAGAGGGCAAAGAGAAAGGGTGGAAAGACATGGAACTCTCATTAGTTCATCCACAGAGTTTAAACGAAAGGAAATGCAGGGGGAGAATAGGAAGCACGAATTTGCCCAACTCTGTGACTTTGAAAGTGAGTCCGTTCACTCAGCCCCCACAGTTTGCAGGTGTGACACATAAAGTGCAGGTGACTTTGTTCTACTTGTGTGGTTCGGACAGGACGATTTCCACTATCAGATAAGAGCACCACAAACGGTCAGTGTATCGGCTGGCTCTTCTTTCCTCTCCTCCCAGTCTCTCCTTTCCACCAAATAACTGAACCCAAGTTCCAGTGCCCAGCCCCCTACTAGGGAATGGCAGACCTTGTCCTTAGGGAGGGAATACTAAGCAAAGCCGGGGCCCAAGTTTTCAGGGGTCTGGAATTTGCACACTGTTGGAAGGGGGTAGGGAGTGATGCGCTTTGTTATGGTAGCTGTGGATTCGTAGCTGTGGGTACCGCGCAAGAGTCAGGACAGTGCAGTTTCTCGGGTCTGGCTTCAGGGAGGGCCAGGGGACAACCGCACCCTGTTGGTGAAGTTGTGCTCAGTGCACTGACCCTCTCAGTCTGTCTCTGGGCTGCAGGAGCGCACTGGGGGCTCAGTGTGTTCTAAGAGCGATGAGTGCTGGGCCGGCCCGAGCTCTCAGATGAGGCTCGATAAACCGGATGGGAGTGCGGTGCCGTCGCTCAATCCCAAGGGCTTCAGAATTCACCAGCCTGAGAGCAAAAGGGACGCCATTCCTGCAGTTGAAAGCATTTCCCAGCCGTTGCTCTGATGCATGTAACTGCGGAGCTGCTGGTTGTGTGAACTCTGTGTATGTTAATGAGTGCGTATGTATACGTGTGTGTGAATATGTATGTGACGGTTGTGTGTGTTTAACGGGTTTCAGCTTCAACCCGAGAACCCTTAGTGTCGTTCTTTGCACCTTTTATCGCCTGACCAAAGCATCTGTGGACGCCAGAGGGCGCCGCGCGCCAGTGTCCTCGCCAACAGGACACCTTGGGGTAAACAGGTGAAAGCCGGGGCAGCCAATCCAAAAGAACAGCCTTTCGGACTCTTGTCACTGAAGTCTGTGCTTTCCCCTGCTGGAACGCAGACGGAATGCAAAAAGTGACCTTCCTATTCCCCATCTTAAAGCATTCTGGCCTCCATCTGTGTCCAGTAAAACCCCTGACATTGGGAGCCCAAAGACAAAGGGCAGAAAGTTTGGCAGGGGAAATAGGGAAATTGTAAACTGAAAGAAGGGGGAGGGACGGCAAAGTGAACGCTACAGGGGGAAAATATTAACAATTCCCTTGCCCACAGAAACCACCTGCCTCTCTCTCTCTGCATACCTTCACGCATGACCTGAACCTCGGGACCTTTCTTATGTCCTTGGACTGTGCTCACACACCACAAAGGCCAAGGCTCGCATAGCTGTGGTGCAGTTTACTGCTTGGAGCAAGTATTTCGATAGTCTGGAAAATAATCTATCAAAAGCAGAAGTGAAATCAATACATTGTGTTAAATTTTAAATGTGTTTGTTGGCAGTTAAACCGTTTTCTACTCATTACAACAACAGTGCTGGATTTATTCTAATGCGCTGCGTTCTCAGCAACAAGCGCATTAATTCTCCTTTAATTGTAAACTGGGAGCATTTGAAAACCATTCAGTGTGCAAATTATGCTGATTCAATTACCGTTTAGTTACAGACTTCATTACCTGAATGCCTTTTGGCAATACGGAGAAAGGAGACAATTTTTTCAATTTCACTCAAAAAAATACGAAATGTGAACAATAAAATAGAGGAGACGATTTAGAAGTCCATTCTTTTCTCTCCGATCTAAAGTTGTTTTGTATGTCAGGTGTTAAACACCACATGCACCACAAAAACAAAGGCTGGTGGCTGTGACCTAAGGTAGCATTTCCAAGAATTGTAATCTCTTGGCTATTTGCCAGCAAGAATCCTGAAATGTTTTCCTGGAGGAACAGGACGCTGGTTTTTACCACTGAAAAGAATTTAGGAGAGTGAATTGGGCAGCCAGGACAGGTTGGTTCAAGGCAAGCAAAGAAGTAGAGCACCTTGATTCAAGCTCTAGGGCAATGAAACAGACCAAGAAGTAGTCAAAGCTTCTTTTTCCATCTATTTTATTAAACACTGGATACTGTAACTTATTTTATCACTTATTTGTAGCTCCGCCCTGGAACATCCCAGACCTTTGCAAGAAATTACAATAGATGCATGCAGGTTGTCAGCAGCTGCTTCAAGTTACACTCCAAGGAGGTAGGCAGGAATGGCAAAATCATTTTATTTTATTTTCTCTCCCCTTGAATGGACATACAACAGAGAGGAGCTTAATGAGTGATTTTTCTGTCTTTATGAGCTCACCCCACAAGCCAAGTGACAGGGACACTCCTTTTATGCATTGTCTCCTAGCTGATACCACAGTGCACCTTTCCCTTTAAGCACCTGGAATCCCATTTATGTTTCCCAAGAAGTAGTCACCACATCATATCCAAAGAGCAAGATTTGTTTAGATTTCTTCTATGGAAAAATATTTAGGCTTCTGTTTATAGAGAAATATCTTAAATGCTCCCAAATTTAGGAAGAATTTTAAATGAAAAACAACTGTATCCAGCAGATGGATGCTCCATACTTAAGCCACAGTTTCCTGTCTCTATTTGTGTTATTTTCAAAGTATGTTTTTGGCCCAGGGTTTTTGAATGCCTGTTCTGGGTTGGGGATTTTGAGTCTTATCATGCTTATTGAGAGATGGGTTTGTCCTGTTTCAAACCGGAAGCTTATTTTAGTACTGCAGTGGGGCTTAATAAGAAATGTGTCCAGAAAGTTACCTTCTGAAACATTAGCTAGTATACTCAACAATCACCACAGGTCTAATCCAGCCATAAATGTGGGGAAGTGGGAAACCATTTTTTAAAAATAAAAGTAAGGAGATCTGTTCACTGAATGCTGTGTATTGCAGATTAAAAATCTGAATTAGGCAGGAGAAGAACCTGTAGTGTACCAATACTTGTTAAAAATAAAAAAGTCCTGCAATCTTTATTATGTCGATTCAGGACCAATTCCAGGATATTTTCAGTATGATATAATGGGGTAATAGGACTGTAGCATTGTAACTGAATTGAAACACAAACTGGATAAACTAGGGAAATGTGGTTTTTGACTGAATAATGGGGGTCCATTGCTGAGTTAATCTCAGTGGATCAAGCTGAAGGCTAGGCCTGAGCACACACGGAGAACACTTCCCAGCAGAAAGCAGAGGCATTCTGTTGGGGGGTTTACCTGTGGCAATTTTCAGAGTCAGGAATTGAGTCTAATGACTGTTCCCTGGACATGTCAACAAAAAAGTTAACCAGAAAGTGAGTCCAGAGAATTGCACAAAGGTTGAATGGTGATGTGTTCAGTCACATACTCACAATGCTACTTTAATAAGAAGAGGCCCCTCACCCTCTAATTTAGGTCTCATCAGTTGTGTTAGGAATTGAAGTCGCTAATAATCTAGTTGCTTTTTAAACCAGTATAGTCAAGAATTGAATATTCTTTTTAACCTTGGGCTTAAAAAACATTTGAGTCATCTTTTCCCTTGGATTTAAGGTATCCTTAAAATGTGAATTCCACACCAATTATTTACTGTAGATTAAAAGGGTAATTTATATATCCACGGAATACTACCTCTGCACTGTTAGAAGCCAGACCGTTGGGTGAATTCCATTCATTATGAAAGTGGCTGTTAAGAAATGTGGGAGCTGAGGAAAAAGTAGCAGGAGAGACCATCAATGTCTACTCTTTGGACTAGGTATGTTATTTCTCATCCTTTGAAAATCAAGACAGCTGCCCACTGAAAATTTTAATCTATTTGTGCTTATCCTGAAAAGAAAAGTGCATAAACTACATAACAATGGCTGTTCAGTGTTCTCTATTAATGCCAGTTCTGGGAGACAGTTCTGTAAATTTTCCAAGCCCATAGCATTTCCTGACTATTCAACCCTAGATCAGCCTTTCTGATACAGGATTAAGCCTGGATTTGTGAAGGAGCCTGTGCCCCCGCAGCACAATGTGTGAACTCAGCAGTCCCAAGACAAATTCCAGGGCTCCATGAGAGAAGTCGCTGTTCTTTCAGGCATTTTCCTGAAATGTCTAACTCTCCACTGACTAGGAAAAAAAAAAAAAGCAGCTCCCTGGGTGTGTAGGAAGCGCTTGGGTGGGTCACCCTCCTGCCTCAGTCCAGGAGGATTATCATGTTCTGGGGCCTTCTAGTGAAAGCTTCAGGGAAACTGCCTTTAGTATTAGGAGAGAACCAGAATCACTCCAACTTTTTTAGCAGTATTTTCCCGGAAAGCCATTAAGTTTGTGGCTTCTCTTTGTGAGAAGTTGATTTCTATTTGGCTTTGAATTGTTGACGGGCTATTTCCTCCTTAATGAAAGTGTTGTCTGGGTGAAAAATATATTGGGTGGTAGGGAAATTGGTTGATGATTTTTTTTTGAGATAGGTGCCCAGTGTCCTACTTTTCTATCCAAGGGAAGATTGCCTACAGACTACAGAAATTGACAGCATTGTCCAGGTAATAAACACTGTGGACAATATTTTCAAAAGGGCATTTGAGTGATGAAAGCATTTGGATATTGCTTTTTCAAATAAGCCATTTTCTGTCTTGGGTTTTTTGATTTTGTAGAGGGTGGGGGAGAAGGGGCCACACAGTGGCAAAGGGATGCCCTCCCTGTTTTAGTCTAGTCCTGAAATACCAAGGTGCTTGTCAGCTTCTCTTGAAATTCCAAGGCCTAAAGAGCCCTCAGTGCGGTTAGCTGTCGCGGCGTTGATACTGAGTGTTAAAAAGGAATCCCCGGAATGAGGATTAACACTCTCCTCGCACTCCTCTGCCCGCAAGGCGAACCCATGAAAGCTCTCAAAGTTTGCCTGCAATCAGGTGAGATAGGACGCGTGCATTCTTTCTGATTTTTTTAAAAACGAAGTGCCTAGTTTTTATTCGATTCAGTAAAGTTTCCTTAAAGCAGCCACGTCCTTCAAGAGCCTCAGATCTCCTTCTAAGACTTTTAACAGTCCTCGCCATTTTAATTAACCGAGGGAGGCGGGCGAGCCAGCCGGCCAGCGCCGTCGGGTCCGCGGTTCCGGGGAGCCTCCGGGTGGCTGCCTGGTCTGCTCTCTCGCCTACCCCTACTTTCTCTTCGCCACAGTTCGTCTGGTCCTGACGCGTTTTCAGAAGTTGTGGTCTTGATTTATACGTTACTCAAGCTCTGGCCCAGCTCTTTTTCTCTGTGTCAGCACTAACCCCTCCCGGAGGTTTGTAAACACCGCGCGCACACATTTTTTTCTGCTGCCGACTGGCATGTTGACGACTCCGCTTGAAGGAATGTGACAATAAAGCGGGAAACCAAAGCTTGGCAAGCACTTAATCAAGGATAAAAAGGTTCCGCTGTAAGGATGTCACTCAATTTATTGTGAAAGTCGAATGAATTACGTTTAATGAAAGTACTCCCCAGATGAATATTACCAGCAATTTCCTGAGTTGGCTCTGTCAGCTCGAGATGAGGAAATGCCAACTCAGATCAGAAAAGAGCGCCCATCTCAATTACTATGCAAGCTTTCCAAGAGCGGCTTTTTATTGAGATGATATATATTGGCGGCTTCTTCAAGCCCCTCTGCAGCCCAGGAACGCGTTTGAGGTTTTCCAAGTTTTCCGTCTGCCCTCGAGGGTTTGCTAGCTGTTATCTTAAATTCTGATGAACTCTCCGCGTTTCTATAAACAGTCTCCTCTGTAAACCGCTTTCCCTAGTGTATTTGTTTACTACAGATGTGTGTGTGTTTGGGGGGGGAGGAGTGGGGAGGAGCGATTTTCCTAGCTCTGGTGCCCTTTGTTATAGAAAGTTCCTTTGGCGTCCACTCTGGGGTCGCGGACCCTGGAAAGCGAGGAGTTTGAATAGAGTGCGCAGTGGGGTTGCAGGAGCAGCAAGAGTACAACACGTGCCTTTCCGGAGGCGGCTGGCGAAAAGACCTCTCCAGTTTCTATTAATAAGGATATTTCACTAGTTCAAGCCGGAAGTACGATGGGGAGTGGGATACACTGGCCGCAGTCAGTGCGCATCGCCTCATCTGCATAAGAATGGAGACCCAAAAGGCGTCTCTATTACTGTTTCTTTCTTTCACAGTAAGACAAATTGCTGCTTCGAAAAACTGAGTGTTTCCTTAGAAACTGGCTCTTGGGGGCTCCGCGCGTCCCTGCTGAACCTGTCTCCGGCTGGGCCTCGCCCGTTACCCCCGCCACCCTAATGCATGCTGACCGAGGAATCTAGGCAGCGGCCGCGAAGAGCGCACGGGGAGATTGGGCGCCCTAACTCCACCGGAGGGAGGGGTCATCCTCCGGACACATCCCGCCCTATGTCTCAGACCCTATCGGTTAATTTTAAAGGCCATTTTAAGTCGTCTTTTACAGTTAGGAGCGATAAACTTTCTTCGACGTAGGCGTCATACCCTGGACTCCGAAACGCTGTCCTCTGACCGAAGCCGCGGATTGGTCGGGTCTGGGGAAGTTTTCCAGCCGGAGTAGCTGCCGCCGCAGCTGCGCGCTCCATTGTCTGCTTTCAGCCTTAGGTGACCTTAAGCAATCCCAGGTGGTTTCTGACAACACAGGTACAGCCCTCTGGCGTCTGGACCCCAAGACCTCACACCAAAGCGTTGGGGAACTCTTGGTCGACGCCGCCGGGATTCCTCGGCAGGCAGGACTGCAGCCGTTTTCGGGAGGGAGGCAGAGAGAGCACCGAGACTGAGGAGGGCGGTGACGCGCGGTTGGGCTTCGCCGGGGCCAGCAGAGTGATCCTTCAGGACCACGGACAGCGCCACAGGCTCCTCCCCGCCTGCTGTCCGCCGCACGGCCTCGCTCCCCCGCCGCGGTGCAGGCTCTGTCCTTAAAGCACAGTTGATGCTTTACGCAGACGCCTCCCTGCCACCCAGTCCTGACTGTAACGATCCGCCTCCCCATCCCAGTCATTCAGGGGCTCTGCGCTGGGATCGCTAGGTGCCCAGTGTTTCCCGCGGTCAGAATTTCCTGTTTGCACCCCTTCTCCGCCCCCCTCCGTGGTTGCAGCGTCACGTGATTATCAGAGTTTATCGTCGGCTCCCCTACTTTCCCCTACACTGCTCTTATTCCCCTGCGCAGTTCGTTACTCTACTCGTCGCAAACAGAAACGTGGATCGCGGAACATAGGGCTAGCTGTGTCTTTAGCAATGTAAGTCTCATTTGACAGTCAAGGAAAGTGAGGTACGGAGAGGGGAATCAATTTTATCGCAAGTGTCAAACTAAGTGGGAGAAGTGACTCCGGCCTATCTCCCATCTGCGGGGAACACAGCTAGAGCCACCAGGATGCCCTCCTGGGTCAGGCGCCTTTAAAAAGCGGCAAGGGTGGGGTTAGGGCGGGGAGTCCTAATTACTTTGAATTTCTAAAGGCGAAGTAATTATTCACGGGGAACAGGACGCACTACAGCCAGGGCAAGAGAATCGATATATTTGCCATCAAAAGTGCCTGGTTCGCCTTTAATGCAGACGAATTGGGATGCAGCCTCATTATTTTCCATGTGGTTAAGTTCCCCAGCGTGGGACCTGGTACAGCGTGGAATCTATCATCATTAAACTCCGAGGGGGTGGGGGAAATTTCCTCTTATTTACTAATCCCCCCTACGCTCCCCCTAACCCCCGCCCCGCATCCCCCAAACACACACACAGCCGTTGTTCCTCCCTTTCCCCTCCCCTCGCCCTCCTGCACCGGCTGCTGTGGCACCCCGTCGCTCCCCCACTCCCGGGGGGCCTCTGAGCACGCTAAAGCGGACACCGCGGTCATTTAAAGTGTGCACGGTTCCTCCTCGGTGCCGGTCACACGGTTGACTTGGTCCAGAACTAAGCCGGAGAATACCGAGCATTGGCGCTAGGGGTTCTCTGTATAAAAGGAGAAGGTTGGCTGGGAAGTTCTGTCCCTTTCTCTTGCCTTAGTGTGAATCCTTTCAGGACACCCGCTTCTACAAATCCCCGCAGTATGAAAGGCGCAGAGGTCTGGCAGCACCCTGAGTGAGAAGCCAGTTTGGAGAAAGGAAAGCCCGCGGGAGAATGAATCTGGAGATGAAGAGAGGTCGTTAATTGAGTAGGACGGAAAGGGAAGGGAAGGTCTAGGCGCAATGTCTCCAGAGTATTCTAGAAGACCCGGGTGAGACCAGCGTTCTTTCGTCCACTGGCGAGATGCTGGCCTTTTGCCGGTGGGCCAGCCTTCTGCAGTTTTCCAGGACCAGGAAGGGGCTCCTCTTCTACCCGCTGAAATCGCGGACCTGTTCAGGTGCTTCCCTACCGGGTTGAACATCTTTGTACCATTTCTCCTCCCTTGGAAAGCCCGCAGTCTCTGGCACAGTTTTTTCCCACTCAAACAAACTTCGAAGTTTCTGGGATAAAACTTGTACTCCCGTGCAGTTGTATTCACCGTTTCCTGCAATGCCGTAGTTCTTTTGGTCAACTGAGGTGTTTGTGTTCCAGTGTGTGTGTGTCTGTGTGTGCATTTTTGAGTGTCTGGCTTTCATCTGGCATGCCCCTCCCTAATTACAGCAGATCAATGGCTGCAGAGAAGATAGGGTGTGGCATTAAAAAAACTCATCCTCCTTAATTGCAGTAAGATTATCATAGCTCTAACACTTCTAATAACATTAATAAGAACAAAATTTAAAATTGTGGACTTCCAGGTGGTAAAGTAGAAATAATACCCTTCTCCCCTTGGATTTTATTTTCCTCAGAGCCCAGCCTGTATTGTGATACCTGAACGTCTCTGTTTCTTTGCTGTCAGACACAGCCAGCAAACACAATACCAGATTGTATGATCTTCTGGCATCATTTCCTTTCACCATCTTCAGTTTTAGAGGCTTTATAATTAAATTCTGTGAGATATATATGTAACATACATCCAATGGAGAGCCTTTTTATGTTTATGTAGCATGCTGAGAAAGGAAAATAAGAAAGTGCTTATATTGAAGTAATAAGCCTGTTTGATATTAACAGAAATGTCCTTTTACTTTTCTCAAGTCTGAAAGACTGTCTCTGTGAGGCCAGACCCCACAGTTATACCTTTTAAAGGAGAGATCCCAATAAAGTGAAAAAGACAATTGTTACCTTGTACCAACTAGTGGAACAAAAGCCCACTAAGGCTAGCCCCTCACTGGAAATGTACACTAGGCTTAGATAGCAAAACTGCAGCCTGAAACAGGAAGTTGTGCAGGAAGACCTAACTGGAAACAGCTGCAAGGCCCTATGTTTTTTTGCCTCTCCCTGCCTCTAAACCACCACAAAGCACATATTTATACACAGTGTAACAGAACCTTCCAGAGTCAACACAAAGACATCATGCTGCATATCAGTAGGAATTTTAATATAATTGAAAGTCACAGATTAATAGGAAAAGGCACAAATTTCCCTCTGTAAGATAAGTTATTGCTAGAAAAATTATGATCGAAAGACTTGAAGAAAATTTCCTAGCTTAGAAGAGGCTTTTACATACACACATAAAACACACACATACGTACACACACAGAAGAGTGAGACTGAATATACATGTGTACATACACTCTTTAAAGGATTCCATGGGAAATTATAGTGGGGTATTCTTTTGGTTTCATAAATTGTTGGCCTTGAGATTCCAAGTTGGGTTTGACAATACCATTTCCTTGATAGGAATCTGGTACCTGACACTGTATTTTCATTTATAGAATGAAGGCAGTTTTGGTACAGAGGAGCTACTGTCATGATAGCTGGAATTTTAATTACATATATATACTCCATCCTCTCAACCGAACTTTAGAATGTGATTCTTCTCCTTGTAACCTTGTAGCTGAATGTTATTAGATGCCCACAGGTATATAAAACAGCTTATATAAAATTAATGGACTGCTTTACATTCACAATCTGTAACTTGTGAAGCCCTTGTAAAATATCACATCTATTTAAAATAGGAAGAATATAAAATCAGTTTGGGTGTGCAATCAGTAGTTGTAAATGATTCGGTGAAATATTTGATTATATTGAGTGGGTTTGACAATGTGATGGAAATTTATTGTCCATCTTTGTGGACTGATATGCTAATCATAAGGCTGTCTATTCTTTTATGTACTTAACCAGTTTTGAAAGTGATTGTAAGATTCCAAGGTAACATCTATGTGTATAATCAAAATTTTAGGAAGGACTCATTTATTGACTTACCAGATTACAAAGAGACCTTTGGATCACTATGAAGTCATATATGAGAAAGAAAAAAATACTCCAACATTGTTTTATTATCTTGTTTAAAATGATTCAGTAATATATTTATTAGAGTTCTATATTCTGAATATTTTATATTCATTTTTGAAGAAGAAAGTGGATAGAAGTTTTAATCTAGTATCAAATTTATAAAAATGAGACTTTCTGAATGCAGTGAAATTTTAAAAATAAAAGTCTTCTTGTTTTCCATAAATGTGGAAATGGCAAAATTTGGAAAAATTGGAGGTCCTCATTTTTTTCTTCCTTCAAACATATGTTGAAGACTAGATTTCTCTTTATTCTGTTACTTGGTTATGGATCTCTAAGACATGCCATAAATCCCACTCTGAATTTCTTTTTTCCCTTACTGTGCATTTTCATTTGGGGAATGAGGAAACTTTTTTCTTACCTTATTGAACTGAGAATTATGTATGTCCAAAAACCACAGTGACGTTTTCAAAACTTTGTTCCTCCTATATCACTCAATGATTACCTAGAATAGTCATACTCTTTTTTTTTCTCCTATCATGTTAATGTCTTCTCTAAATAAGAAAAAATGTCCTAACTTACCAACTGGCTACTACATTGCTGATGCTGCTCCACACTTGGAGGAATACTCTTAAAAACATGGGCTAGATTACATGAGATCCATACTTTCTATTTGATAAGTGTTCACGAAAAATGCCATAATTAATCCCAGGTTTGATTCCAAAAACCTATTTGTAGAATGATGAGTTGTGGTTTGTTATTGGAGCAGCCGTGGTGTTGTAGTAGGGCTGACTACATGATCTCTGAAGTTGAAAATATAATATGCCTTTGCTAACATTATCTTTTCCAGTTATTTGTGAATAGCTTCCTTGCACCAGGGCACCATCATTTATTGTTTTACAGAATTAAATATAGAGAAAGATGCAAACCACTGCATATGAAGTTATTCATGCATAGTCAGTGTAGTATTTCTCTGGTCTTGACATGAAATTTAATTGCTATTGATGTGGCTGTTTTGCAGAATATGGCAGACTTTTTGCCTCTTTCAAAAGAAATATGTAATTGAATGATGAGTTCCTCATGTTAGATTTTCAGCCTTATTTCTTTTGGTTTAACAGAGTTATGAACAGCTGTACCAAAGAAGCAGCCACAATCTCCAGCCATTATCAAACTAATGCAGATCCATCATCAGCACATATGAGCCGAGCTACCACTTTTGGATCTGCAGCTCTGCTCTCATGCTGTAATGTTCTGGAGTGTGGAAGCATTAAAAGTGAATGATTTGGCCTGAGATGTTTAATCCTGCCTTGCATTCTGGACTGAAGTCCTTCACAATTAGAATGGATCTAATTAATGTGTGGCCAGATGTATTTGCATATCTCTCAGATAGATAGATTCCCCTCCACCAGGTTCCTTGAACAAATGGTGAAAAGAATGCAAGACTTTAAAGGCAAATCCGCTGGCTAAAAGATGACTGATGTCCTACCAGAGACTACTATTTTCAGCTAGATAGATAATGTCATGGCACCATGCAAGTGTCCACACTGAATTCATGATAGAAATAACAATCGTAATGGTGAGAAAGTGATTGACTTCTTGACTCCACTGAGGACCTGGCCACAGGAGGGAGAAAACAGGACCCTTTTCATTCTTCCCAGAACATCTCTCTCCCTCTCAGATCCCTCATTTCAATTCTTAAGAGAAGCAGCATTGAGGAAAACTTGTTAGGAGAAAAGAGGGGAAGAGAATGGCAAAGAATTTTCTTAATTCTGTGATCTGGAGCAAACTTTTAACCTTTCAGATCTCAGTTTCCTTACATGTAAAATGAGGCTAACAATACTTCCTACCTCATCGAATTATTATTGAGAATTAACTGAGTTAACATGTTATAAAGAGCTTAGAAAGGTGCCTGGCACTTAACAATGGTGAACGAAAAGAAAAGTCCTGTTACCCTTTAGAGAGAAAGGTTTCTGGGCCAGGTTCCCATGCCCCCAGCATGGGCCTTACAGGGATGAAATGCAGGGGCAAACTCTTCCCTAGGACCATTCTACCTTTTGTTTCCCTGGTTGATTGTTGTTTGGTTGCTCTATGCTGCTCAGAAAGCCATATGTACTTAAAGTGAACAGTAACCATTGTGACTAAAGCCAGAAGAAAATGGCCATTTCTACAACAACTAGTCAAATGTTTATAGAAAGGAGCTAAGTCATTGACAGGCCCAATGAACAGATAGCCTAACTGAGATGAGAATTTTTGTGAAGTTTTAATTTTAGGTGGCAAACATTATGAATATTTATTAGGTTCTGATTTAAAAATTGACTAATTTGTGAACAGTATTTGTTTTTAATGATTTTTAACACTTGAAATTCTCTTAAAAGTTGTATAAAACATAATCAAATGTAGAACCCACTGAGTTTTAAAGACTTTGGCCAGGGAATACATGCTGATTTTCTTCATCAAAGTTTATTCTAGCTGAGTGCCTGGATGTGGCTTAGCCTTAACTCCCCAGAAGTACTAGATGAATAGTTTTCTGGGATGAGAGCCATAGTACCCTGCTCCTGTGCTCCTCAAAAATCTCCCGTGTGACACCAGATGCCTCCTTCTAAGGCATTACCCCAGGTACCCAAGATTTCCTTAAACTATTTTGTGTTTTGGATTTGATATGAGAGTGGGGAAGGTGTGGAGATGACTGTAAAGGATAAAATGTTCTACCTTCTGGTTTACACCATGAGCCAAGCACCATCCACGACTTTAGAGTGGATTTTTTTCATTTAGTTCCCTTAATATTCCTATGAGATGATAAGCACTTATTAAAATCAGTAAGGAACTGCTGCTATCATGAGTATTAATATGGTCATCTAGTCATATCAGTAATAAAACCCCATTTTATAGATGAGGAAATTAAGCCATTCAGAGTATGTGTGTCTAGTGCAAGGTGGCAAGATTCTATACCAGGCAATGTAAGTCTTGAGGCAGTGCTTTCAATTAGTGCACCATATTACACCTGTGTGTGTGTGTGTCTGTGTCTGTGTGTGTGTCTGTGTACATGCATGGGCACACATAATGCCGGGGAAGAGTGAGTCTCATTTAAAATACTTTTTGAAAGAAGTAACTGTTACTTTCCACTTTAATGAGTACTCCTTAATTACTCGTTGGCAGGCCTTACTTGGGTAACGAGGCTGTGCATTCAATCGCTGTTGGTGCTACTGTGACTTCATAGTTTTGTTAGATGTAGTTGTTATTCTTAATGGGCCTTCCATCAAATGGAGGCTACGAGGGTAACAAATGCAGGCTTAACAGTAATAGTTGTGCCTCCAGCTTGTGCTGATGGTGCGTGGGACACAGTCTCTTTAGGAAGTCTGCATCTAGTGACCTGACTGATAGGAAGAATGATCCCTGGGCCTCAGGGTAAGGTGATAAGTGAGACTGGGGCACAAAGTACAGTCCTCAGGAGTCATCTGTGGTGGAGTTTAAAATGATCCATAACATTGGTACCTCTCCTATCAAACCACACACCTGTTCTTTGAATTATTTGCCATGTCCAGGCAGGAGGAGGTGGGAAGAGGAGAATAGTATTTATTTGTAAGGAAATAATCACATGTAAGATGTGTAGACTCTAGTTTCTCCCATGTCATTTGTGCTCATGAGTTCTGGGTTTCTTACAGCTTACCAGATGTAAAGGAGAGTTGTAAATCCATATGCTTTTAAAAGTAAAATCTTTGCACAGTGATACAAACTAACTTTAAAATACCTGCTTATAGTCAAAATAGTCCCAAACGTGAAGCTAGCTTAGCATAGTTGTTTTTATTGTAGTCTGGATATGTGATTTAAAAAATAAAATAGAAAAATGCTCACACAATATTTTATAGAATTACTCAGTTGATGTTGGGTTTAGGAATTTTTCTACTTCTGAAGAATAAAAGTGTATCCAAGATGCTGCTGCTCACAGTAAAGTCCTCTGGCATGTGATGATGGAGGAGAGCATGGCATCATTTCAGTCTTGTACTACATCTGACCTTGGGAGAGCTTAGTTATGCCTTGGGGCAAAAAATTAAATGTTCCATTTTGCAGCAGTATCATCTTTCACCTTTATGTGGATTTAAAAATGTAAATAAAATTGCTTTCTGCAAATGGTATACATGAAGGTCATATTCATATTCTCTGCAAGAATTCAAAATGCCATTTGACCCATCATTGGCTCAATAGATAATAATGCATTCTATTAGTTTCTAGTAATCTACTTTTTAAGCATTTTATGACCCAATATTTTTATGCCTACTTCCTCATTTGTGAAATAAGAAATCAGAAATAAACCTCTTAGCACTTCATTGTAGATTTATTTATAGAATATGTGCTTTCAACTTTGAACTTTCACAAATGCCAAATCTTCCCACAATACATTTCCTTAGTTATAAAAGTGGTCTGGCTGAAAAATCTTCAATGAGAAAGAAACATGGTTTGAAGAATTTTGAGGGCTCAAGCTTATTCCGATTATTATCTGTGTTCCTTTTGCTTATTAGCTTCCTTGTAGATCAGTCAGAAAATGGGATTTGGGGACCCTAATAACAGAGTGCAACCAATGGACCTAGAAAGTAAAGTAACTGCTCTTCTCTCTGAGAGAGAGGGTATTTGAATTCTTTCCATTAAAATTTGAATAATAAAGCCCTGATAGTTCCTTGTATTTAATTGTCATGATTTTGATCACTAATGACTTTTGATTGCTTCTTAGGGAGGCACCTGTCAGCCGTCTCTGATGCACAGATGGCTTTATCAGCAGCAGTAGGAGTTTCTTTTTCTTACTAATCTTGAACTGAACAAATTATTTTGGGAAGATGAGAAGGCCAATGTCATTCCAAATTTTCCTGTCTTTGGGAGATTATTTTATTTTTGAGTGACGAGTTGAGATGATTATGTTTCAAAAGCTTCCAGTGGTTTTTTTAAATTCTAAAGAGTATTAGTACTCTCTCTGAATAGATACATAACGAATATTCACTGACCAAGGTTTTAAGATTAAGATGATAATATACCCCTGTTTGCTTAGGGCAGTCCTGCGTTATGCCTATTGGCTATATAAAAAATAACCTCTTTTATTTTCAAAAGTGACTTGGTGTGGAATATAAATTACATGGTCATCTTTGTATAACTCAATATTCAAATGACTGACTGAGAGACTGACTCTATAAGGCTTTATGAAGGCTTATGATCATGAAAGACTGTTCAACCGCCAAAAAGAGCATTTCCATCTCTCTTTTAGGCTCATTTTCTCATGAGGCATTCAGGTTCCTCATGGATTTGGGTAACCTGGGTCTACTACTGTGATGTGCTTCATGGAATATATCCCATGCTATTCATTTAAAAATATGGTAGTTTTAAAATTAAATATTGTGCATTCCACAGTCATGGGAAAAGTTCATAGAGGACTGGTCAGACAAGGTCCTGCAGGGCTTGGTGAAACTGCTTTGGTGCAGGGCTCAGAAACTGAACTTTGCCAGAGCTTCTAGATTTAACACTCAGAGAGATTTGCTCTACTCAGAATATCATTTTGATAATGCCCTTTTCCTGTAAGTAGAATATCTGAAACATTATTCAGAACATACTCTTTTAAATATGGTAGCACCAGAGAGTCCAATTTAGTAATCAAGACCTTAAACACACACACACACACACACACACACACACACACACACACACACACACACACACACACACACACACACACACACACACACACACAGAGCTTTGGGGTTACTTCATAAGACGCTATGGCAGACCAGAGTTAAGAGATCTCTTCTTCTGTTTTGTGTCTGCCTATTCTTGAAACTGGTGAGTGTGCATCACTTTGCTTGCTTCTCTGAATCCCTGTTTTCTGAACTGATAAACCCATTCCATCTTTAATTCTTCCTGCAAATGTTGTACTCTCACTGATGTTAACTTCAAACAGCTGCTCCTTTGGACCTTCTGACTATTCTTCTGTTCCTATTTTTTTGTTGATTTCATTAGGTCCCCTGAAGGCATTCTCTTCTCTCTTAATATCTTGGTTCTTGATAGCCAAGAACTTCACTGACACCCTTAGCTCTTCATCATATTCTACATCTTCCTTTTTTAGGGCTCTGCAAGGTCTCGAGACTAGGAATGTGATTATGCCATGTTGATTTAATAGGTTTCTTTTTCACACCTCTACTCAGATGTTATTCATGATGGGTAATTCAAGCAATTAGATAAGTTCCTAGGCAAAGCCATTAAGTATGTGGTGGGAAGAGAGGAGAAAAAAGAATTTTCCATGCCTCTGTTCAAATGCTTGACCTATTTTTGCAGTAGGCATCTGTGGGCATGTGGTGGTTCTTCCAGATTTCTTGGGATCTTAGAAATTGGTGCCTGGTAAATTAAAAGTATGTGAGATAGGGAGAGGTGGCTGTGTATACTGATACTAGAGCTACTTCACAAATTCCTCTCTGTTTTGCAAATTCCCTGGCAAAAATTAACTGGATCCTCCTTGGTAGGAAACATCAGTGCAGTTCAGGTCCTTCTTTGCTCATGGAAAATTCTCCTGAGAAATTGTTCCCAGGAGTCTAATTGTGCAGGTCTCTGGCAAGGATAAAGCTTAGAAAAAATTTTTTAATTTATTTTCATTTTTAATTGTAAATTATACAAACATGAAACTTACCATCTTAACCATTTTTAAGTGTGCAGTCCAGTAGCATTAAGTACATTCACATTGTTGTGCAACTGATTTCCAGAACTTTTCATCTTGCAAAACTGAAACTCTGTACCCATTAAACAACAACTTCTCATTTCCCCCTCCCTCCAGCCCCTGCAACCACTCTTCTACTTTCTGTCTCTGTGAATTTAACTACTCTAGGTATCTCATATAATTGGAATCACATATTATTTGTCCTTGTGTGACTGGCTTATTTCCTTAGATATGCCCTCAAGGTTCATCCATGTTGTAAGCATGTGTCAGAATTTCCTTCCTTTTTAATTGAAATAATTTTTTAATCTGGTTGTCTTTATTGACCTTTTACTGTCTGTTAATTTTGAGTCATAGTTAGAAAACCTAATCTTATACCCAGTTACTATAGGAATTTATCCATATTTTCTTCTTGCATATGAGTAGTTTTATTTTTTTACATTTAGAACCCTGATCCATTTAGAATCTATATCTTGTGTATGCTGTAAATTATTAGTCCAATTTTATTTTTTCAGATGGCTAACCAGACATCCTAGCATCATTCTTTTAAAATCCCACATTTGCTTCAGTAATTTGAGATGATGCTTTTATCGCATACTACATTCCTTGCATGTTTCTTTTCCACTGGTCTGTGCCTCCTATATGCACCAGTACCACACTGTGTAAATTAGAAACGCTATCTGGCCTTATTTAATATCTGTTGAAATTGGTTCCCCTCATAGCTTTTTTCTTAGTTTTATTGAGATAAAATTGACCTATAACATTGTGTAAGTTTTAAGTGTACAATGTGATGATTTGATATATGTATATCAAGTATAAATATTGTGGAATATTTACTGCAATAGGTTAATTAATACATCCCTCACCTCACAGATTTCCATGTTGTTATTGTTATGGTGAGAACATTAAAGCTCTGGTCTCAGAGCCCCTTTCAAGTATACAGCACAGTATTTTTAACTATAGTCACCATGCTGTATATTACGTCTCTGGAACTTAATTTCTCTTATACCTGAAGTTTGTATCCTTTGATCAACATCTTCCCATTTTTCCCACTTGTAAGGCACTGGCAACCACCAATTGTTCCCTCTGTTTATGTGAATAAGATGTTTTTAGATTCCACATATCAGTGAGTTCATACAGTATTTGTCTTTTTCTGTCTCACTTATTTCACTTAACATAATGCCCTCAAGGTCCATCCATGTTATCACAAATGGTAGGATTTTTTTTATATGGCTGAATAATACTCCCATTGTGTGCGTGCATGTGTGTGTGTGTGTGTGTGTGTGTGTGTGTTGTTTTCATGTCATGGCTGTTGTGCATACTGCTTCAGTGAACATGGGTGTGCAGATATCTTTTTGAGACTCTGATTTTATCTCCTTTGGATAAATACCCAGAAGTGAGTTTGCTGGGTCATGTGGTAGTTCTATTTTGAATTTTTTGTGGAATCTCCATACTATTTCCCAGAGTGGTTATACCAATGCACATATGCCTGCCAGGAGGGCACCAGTGTTCTTTTCTTCCCACATCCTTGCCAACATTTGCTCCCTCTTTTCTTTGTGGTAACAGCCGTTGTAACAGGTGTGAGGTATTGTCTCACTGTGATTTTGCTTTGCATTTCTCTGGTGATTAGTGATGTTGATACCTTTTCACATACTTACTGGCCATTTGTATATTTTCTTTGGGAAAGTGTCTATTCAAGTCCTCTGCCCATTTTAAAATCAGATTGTTTTTTCTATTGAGTTGTACGAGTTCCTTATATATTTTGAATACTAACCCTTTATTACCTATATGGTTTGCAAAGATTTTCTCCCACTTCATCAGCTGCCTTTTCATTTTGTTGACTGTTTCTTTTGCTGTGCCTGCACTCTTAAATTCAGTGTAGTCCCAAGTGTCAATTTTCCCTTTTGTTACTTGCACTTTTGGTGTCGTATCCAAACAATCATGGCTAAGATTAATGTCCAGGAGCAAGGGAAGAGTTAATATGACATGCCAGGTATTTAACTCCAGCTTGGAAATAAAAATGGACTGAAAGATAGAAATTATCAGGTTTTTTTTCAAAGATACTTTTTTCTTTTTATAGAAGTAGGAGAGAGATGTGGGAGGGAGAAGAGAAAGGAAAGGAAGAGAAACACATTCGGTATTTGCATCTATTCTGTATCTGGAACTGTCATCATAAAAATAGTCCTCTCCAACGAGCTGAACAGTTAACCTGAACTCTGACTTTCTTACTCATTCAAATTCTGAAATATGATTCTAAATATTTTAATCAGCAGAAAAGAGATGAAAGAAAAAAAAACCCAGTGAAACAAACAAACACCATGTATGACCACCAAAAAATGTTATGGAAATGTCTTGTTGGTTTCCAAGATGGTTGTACATCCTAAACAGGACATTTTGCAGTGGGGTTGTTTTTCTAAATATAGCCAATGGGCTAATATACTCTTAATAAAGAGCTGTGAAGAACCAATTGCTGGAGAAAATTCAATGCTTTATTTATTAAACTTCCTTATCTGAGGAATTTCTGAACTGAGTAGGTTATTGTTGCTCTGAAGACTATTATCATAGTGGAGCTAGCGAATTCCAAAAGTAAGTAACTTTTCTAACTTAGGTCTTCTATGTAATTTTGAAAGTGAAAGTTAGAGAACTGCCTTTGGTACCTGCAGATTGCCAACAAACAGTGAGGTATGGCTGAAATAATAGATGATTCTCTATATCTTAGGTGTTTAGATTTTAGAGGGGGATGATCAGTTTGAATCACCACAAGGCCTGGGATAAAGTGTCTCCCATTGGCACAGTGCGCCATGATTTCCCCGAGGTACAATTCTTCCTGTATACCAGGCCCTTAGTTTTTTTTTTCCATGTTTGATTTCTAATGACTGAGGAAGTGGTAGAATTAGGTGGTTTGGCCCTGAGATCCTCTTTCTGACGCGTATGGTAGCTCTCCTCCCTCTACCTGTGATATACTTCAAGTTAGGAATGAGAGCAAAGGGGCCTCTTTATTTTTTTCAAGCCATCGACTCTTTATTTTGAATTTTGAATTATTTATATTTATTTTAAAATTGAGATACATACAACAAAAAGCACAAATGTTAGTGTACAGCTCAAAAAATCTCTTTAAAAAGGGTAATGCAGTTCTAGAGAGACACTGCTGGTTCATGGTAAAGGTAGAAACGTTGGGTCAACTTTTCTAGCAGTCAGTGTTCACTAGAGTTCTACTATTGAATCCAGAGCTCACATCCCAATCGGGCAGTATAATACTTATTGTAAATCATGAATTTCTCTATTCTTGGGGGTTACCACAGCTAGACATTCATCTTTCCTAGGAGTACACCGCATTACATTTTTGTGTTTATTGTAAGTTGTATTTCAGAGAAGACATGTAGATATGAAGAGACTGTGTAGAAGTCTTTGTTCTTTGGTAAATAGAAAAGACAAGGACAATTAAAAAAAATAGAGTCTAGAAGTCTAAAGTCTAACTTATGCTACTGATTTCATCATTTGAGTTGCCGTGCACTGTGAATCATGGGCCAGAGGGCTAGATGTTTGTGTCTCAGATTATTGGAGGCAATCTTGTGATAGTATGCTATGCCATTACTTTCCATAAGACCCCAAATGAATCGACGAATTATTTCATGAACAATCTTTTTAGTTCTCCTATATGTAAATTTAACAAAAGGGGAATAAAGCTGTGTTTGTAGAACTGTAAGGCTGGAAAGAAAATGAATTGGCTTAAATGAAAGATCAACTTGTGGCTACTATAAAGGACTAATCTTGAGACTTTAATCAGCTGGTGTAATACTCCATGCATGAAGAAAATTGATGTACTGTACATGGTGTTTTGGCAAGTAATCTATGGTCCTATTTTCCTTTGTGAGTGGATCTTTTAATGGAAATCAGGGCTGTTACAGCTTTAGCGGAAGGGTGAAAGGTAAAGCTTTTTTCCAAGCCAGGGCATTTCAACTCACAATGAGGACAGACTTCTCTCTTTCTGTACACCATCTGCAGAGCCTTGTGGCCTGAGTTGCCATTTACTGTGCAGAGAGAACAGAAGTTCCCATAAGGGATCAGAACTTGAGCAATGTTCCAGCCCTGAATTTTAACATTCACAAGCCATTTTTGAGCACAAGTTGTGAGGAAATTACCTGATGCTTATCAGCATCCACTTTTTGTCACTACTTTCAAACATGTGTGAACCAGTATTCAATACCGGATGCTGTTGGAAGCCACTAACCTACAAAAAATGAAGTGGCTTGTACTCAGGCCCATTGATGAGCTTGTCATTTGTTCAGTCCAAATACGAGCTGTGGGACTTCCTTTCTATGTGTCCTCAGGGTTATTCCTTTGTCAATCATTTATTTGCTGACCCTTACAGAAAAGAACAATTCCTTGGAATGGTGTATGTCATTCCTCTGAAGTCTTCAGACACTTTTCTGGATATAACCTCTGCTCTGAAATGAGAGGGAGGGAAACTAGGTGTTGTTAATTTATTTTATAAGTAGTGAAGCTGAGGCACAGAGTAGTTAAATAGTTACCTAGGTCATGCCGGAAATAGAACTGAAGTCTACTGACTTCTATCTTGCCAGCAAGAGAAATTAAGAGCCATATGATTTCTTAGTGTTTTACCACTCCTGAGGATTAAAGCCTAAAATATTGCCTTTGGTGGATCTTACCTAAAAGCAGTGTTTGTGAGGAATATAAAGAATTCTGGTTCGTCCTGGTGGTAGCTGATTAACGCATTGAATATCTGCTTGGCAATAATTGTGTGATTGTTCATCATTATTTTTGATTCCAGATTGCTGTGGTTTGAGCAGTTTCGTGAAATAGTCTGCCCATCTCTTTAGAATTCACAGAGGCTCTGGGACCTTGAGTCTGGTTCAAGTGGCTGTGTGTGCTCAGCATGTGACAAAAATGATGAATGGAGATGCAGGTTCAAGGAAACAGAGGTCTTATTGGAATGACATCTGCTTCTCTCCCAGTCCAGACATGTCATACCAGGGGTCAGTGAATCATGGTGGAAGAGGAATTCGACAGGCTTGAAAACAAATTTTTTTATGGTCTATTTGATTTTGGGCAGAAAACCCAACTAAAGCAAAAGTAGTTCATTTTTCTATTTCCCATACTTTATACCTCCACATCCACAAAGCTATATTAAATTACCTGCAAAAGGAAACAAACTTTTGGCTTTATGAGACTTATAATTTAAGCCATGATTATCCTTTTATATCTATTCACAAACGAAGGTTGAGTTTGATGAAAGCAACATTTTGCTTTTGATTTGTATTTTGAATTTATTTATCTGCCGTGACTTCTGACTCCCCATTTGCACTCTCCCTACTACTTTCTAAATAAACTCTCCCAACCTTCAAACCATATCAAGTAGTCAAAATGGTGACACATTGTCCTAGGCATACTTCTAAATGCTGTATCTCACATCTAGAACACAGAATGTCTTATTTCTACAAAACTCAATTGAATATTTGTGCTCAACAGGTGGACTTTTAAAAACATTTCCTGGGAGCCATGGGTTCTTTACATTTTAAAATGGCTTTTAAAAGGTATTTAAAACTCATTAGTAATGGAAGAGGCATTACTTCTTGGCTTTTCCATTTGATTTCTGGTGGCATTAAAATAATGCGTTTTGCTGTACAACCATTTTACATCAGTTGGACTTGAAACAAATCTCTACCTCCCTCATCCTAAGTAGTTTAATTTGCTCAGGCAGTTCCATTCCTGTTCCTAAATGGGAGAAAGAAACAACCCACAGATGCAGTCTGTGTCTGGTATATGCTGGGTCAGGATCAGTACACAGATGGAAAAAACGTTTGTCAAGCTATGCAACTAAGAATCAGTGCTGGTGACAGCTCGGCCTGGAGGCCCACATTCTTAACATAGTTGAGAAACCGAGGATCTAGTCACACACCATATTTTTCATAGGAAGGATGCTTTTCATTGCCCTAGTTCTTGCCAAGTTTTTTTTCCATAAACAGTTGAAAGGAGCCTTAGAAGGCAGGTAAGCCAGTTTCATTGGTCCATTAGGTCTCATAGCTACTGGCACTCTCTCCCATTGTTCATACTTAGATTTCCTCAGCATTCTCTTTGGATTAAGCTCTCAGTGAGGGTTCACACAGAGAACTCATACTATCTATCCCTTGCTTCTCAGCCTTCTGGCAAAGATTAGGCTCAGGCTATTTCCCTGCCTTTGTGTGTGTACATGTGCATGTGTGTGTGTGTGTTTCTATCAAGACTAAGATAGGCATTTTTGTCATCTTTGTGGCCATTGATTAAAATAATTAAAAGATATTTTAAAGCCATAAAAAATTTCATATTTATTTAGACCAATTCCAGTTTATTTACATGCTTAAGGTGTGACAGCAAGTCAAAAGCCTGAGCCAGGTTTCCAGAGCAATTCTTGATGATGTCATAGTAAATGTATTAATTTACTTCTTTGAGATGTTTTAATAGAATTGGTATATATTTAAAAATTAAAACAATAAGTTCTGGCCCATAAAAACAAATATAATGGTCCTAATGAATGGATGTCTAATGAGATTGCACATGGTCTGCTCTTTTTCTTTCATACTCCATGGGACTGTGCTGATGTGAAATGATGAACAATGGGTTCCACAGAGGCGTGGAAGATCTTTTACTTTCAGATTTATTGACTTGAACAGTGGAGAGAGGACCAGTTGAGAAACTGGAGACCTGATCCTAATTCTGAATCTCTCAGTCATTGGCAAGGCTTAGAATTTAGATCTGAAATGCACCTTAGAGTTAATTTACAGTAGCCCCTCATCTTATTGCTAAGGAAAATGAGCTGAAGAAAGATGAAGTGTTCAATTCAGGAACAAATAGCTAGTTACAGGAGGACTAAGGAAGAGAATTCTGGACTCCTGACTTCAAATCCTTCAGTATTTCTCCTATGCTAAATTGCATAACTTCTCTAAGTCTCAGTTTTTGTATCTGTGAAGTGGTGGTTGTGGTATTTGCTTAACTGTTTAGTAGGGTAATTGAAAAGAGTAACCTGCAATAAATGAGAGAGTGAGAAGGAAAGGAAGGAAAGAAGAATGAAAGGAAGGAAGGAAAAAGGGAAGAAAGACAGAAAGAAAACATTACAATAATTTAGTGTAGAAACTATGAGTGGAACATTGCAAAATTAACAAATTGAAATAATCCTGATAGGAAGGATCACCTTACACAACTATTAGAAAAGATGCTTTCTGGCATGGAAATAGAATTTGGGGGCAAGATTAAGATGGAGTCAATGACTCCTTCCTTTTCTCAAGCTAAATTTATAAATTGGTTTTCTTGGGGGCATTCTTATCTATGAACATACAATTACATAAAATAGCCCCCTTGACATGTAGTAGCTTTTTGATGATGATCTATTAGTGATTTTTCTTTGATGTATTTTTTCAAGAAGAAGGAGTTAAAGACTATCTCGGGCTGTCTTGTGGTCTAATAATTTAATGCTTATCTAAGAATTTTAGTATTTTGCAGGCAAAGTGGCTAATGAGGACATAAAATTATTCATTTTTTTAGCCTGAAATCTAGATGAAATGATATGAGAGAAGGACGATTAATTTTATCAGGTATAGACTTCACTAGATTTTACAAATTAAAGCCAAATACACTTCACAAAAATTCTTGGGAATGTGACAAACCGATTTATATTCCATTAGTTTAACACTATTTAGGCAGAATCATGGACTTTTGTAATAAAACACAAAATTAATTAAATTGCCCAATAGTATAATTACAGTTTCATCAACAGTGAAAACAGCTTTGAACGCCAGAGTTTTGAAATGTTAAACTGCATTTTCAGTTTAATTTGGGAAAATTGCATGGTTGTGAGCTGCCCTGCCATCTTCTTCCTTCTAGAAATATTAATGCAAATGCATGCACTACTTTTCCCTACTAATGACTTCAGCTTTGATTCCAGTCTGTTAAACTTGTCCACTGTGGGTCCTCATGGCTGCAAGCAACTGTGAGGTTGGGGGGATAAAAGCACTGAAATGGAGTGGAAAAGGTAAGGGAAGCTTAAGGGGAAAAGAATAGGGATGGGTAGTAAATGTAAATCCTATTATGGACTCTGTGCGTCTGTGAAGAAAATGACAGGAAGCAATATAGAGCTAGATAAGCAATAAATATTTGTTTCCTGAATAAATTAATGAATGAATGATATAGGGCTGAAGACCCCTTGAAAATAAAAGCAGCTATGAGCCTTATAAAATATGATGCTTAGCCAAACTGAGCTGTGTCATAATGTCCCATAAAGTTTAATAGAATAAGTGGCTTTCCTTAGGTTTACAGTCCAATGTGTGACATCTCTTGCTTTCATATTATACTTTCAGTTAGTTTTGTTCAGATAAGTAAATCAAAAGCTTCTTTGCATATAAAAGGAACTTAATACATATTTTATTTACAAATATATGAATATCACTTTTTATCTAGGTTAAATATTTGAAGTTAAGGTTTTTATTAATTCTATCTGAAATCTATCATTTATCAATTTTGCATCTCTGTTCTTTTTCATTCATTTTCCCTAATAGCCCCCAGACTTCCCATTCCAAAGGAAGAAGGTGAAGAGGGGCTCTTGTCCAAAGAGTTGTTTTGGTGTAGATTCCATAAAGAATCAATTCAATGAAAAAATCAAACAGCAGCATACAAATCTAGGTGTTTGAGACTTGATAGCAAAACTGATTCCTCTTTGTGTGGTACTTTGCTTAGGAGTTTCCTGAAGTAGTTCTGTTTCGTTAGTAATAGACTAAAATCAATGGGAAGTTTTCAGCGGGAAGGCTAATTCTCAGCCTTGCATTGACCTAGCTCTGATTTTTTTCAAATGAGTGGTAGGTTAGGAGACATAAGTCCACAAGGTTTTGAATGACTTTTACTTCTTGCACTCAAGCTTTTTGTTTCCTGTAATAATGGGAAGTGGAAAGTAAAACAGCATGAGTCCTGGACCAGCCATTCTTGCGTTTGAATCTCAGCACTCCTAATTATATTGGTTGCCTGCCTTTGGCACAATTACTTAACAGCCAAGCCTCTGTTGCCAGATCTGTAAATAGGGTGATCACAGTAAACATCTCTCAGGACTTTGTGAGGGATAAGTGAAATGACATATGTGAAAGTATCTGGCATGCAGAAGGGCCTCATTATATTCCTCATCTGCTCTTTCCTTTCCTTTTGACTCTTTGTGTCTGGAACTTTCTGATTTAGGTACTAAACATGACTGGCTTACACTGCTGATGGAGTACTGGGTTTATTTTCTATTAAGAGGGTTGGAAAAAACACAAGATGTTCTCAGTGTTGGGTTGCAGAGGAGAACATTTGAAGAGTGGATGCTGCTCCCCAGCATTTGCTGCCTGAATGTTCACTTTCAGTTCTTCCTCTGACCTGTTCCATGTTACATGATCGGAATGAGATGCTGGTTGGCTCAAATCACTTTCTTACTCTCCAGTTCTCTCCCTTTCTCTGTGTTGAAAATACTAGTTAAACAATTAATAGCTTCTGCTACTACCAGACTATCTGGAAGAAGAAAGAAAAAGGGAAAAGGTAAATGAAAAGAATTAAGGAGACTTGGAGACAAAGTATGGCCTTGTAGAGACTCTGAAAATGGTATTATCAGTTTGAAGTATACAGTATTATCTAGGTCACCAAATTTACCCCAAATACAAATAGGTTTATTGTTTGCTAACTTTAAGAAAAATAGACACACAGACATATGCTTTTATGTGCAAACATACCAATACTGAACATTCTTAGAAGTGGAATTGGGCCAAAAGGCATGTAAATTTAAAATTATGATAGGCATTTCCAAACTGCCATCCAGGAATTTTGTCCCAAATTATATCTACATCATCAATGTATGAGAGAGACATTTCTCTCAAATCCTCACCAAGTTTTTGTTCATTAGCATTTTCATAGATGAAAAATAGCAACTGTTATTTGCACTTATTTTATTTTGACTGAGTTCAATAACTTTCATGTGCTTAAAGCCATTTGTATTTTTTCCCCCCTGTGAACTGTTCATTTTCATTTTGGGATTAGTCACTTAAACTTTCTAAACTTCAGTTCTTCATGTGTAAACAGGGCTTTGAGGATGAAGTGAGAATGTAAGGGGGTTTTGCAGAGTGCCTAGAAGAAAATAGGCAGTTGACCATTATTGTTTATGATTTCTACTGCTCCATATCAGCACCGCTTCTTCTGTCTGTCTTTTGGACTTTTCTCTGGAATTTCAGATTCATATTTCTATCCCTCTCTTTTGCTTAAAACAGTATCTTCCCAGAAACTATTTTCCTTTTTCTCCTTTTTCTCCATTTTTTTCTCTACCTTGAAGTCTCCTTCATGCTCTTGTATAATCTGCTTTGAAAGTTTTCTGCCTCTTCCATATCTAATCAGCTGCCAAGTATCACCAATTCTACCTCAGTAATCAATCCATTTAATTGCCTTCTTTCTTAGCCCTCCCTAGATATCTTTATATTCATTGGTACACCTTTCCTAGATGCCTTAACTGTGACCTCTTGACTCTTTATTCCATACTCCTCACTGTTTTGGTAATTTTTCTTTCTAAAAACAAATGGGTTATTATGCATCTTTTCCACATTATTTAATGGACACCTGTTATCCACAGGCTCAAGTTCAAACTCCTCAGCCAAGTTTTCAAAGCGCTTTACAATTTCAGTCTTCCAGTCTTTTATCTCATATCCTCTTTCTCTCTGTGACCCCAAAGTAACTTCCTGATACCTATTCAAATCCCTCTTTTTTTCACTCACTAAACATGCTCAGGCTGTTTCCTCTATACCTATCATTTGCCTATTGAAGCCTTTCCCATCCCTTAGGTATGATTCAAATGCCAGTCCCGTAAGTGGTATTCTTGCATGTTTGTAGCCAAAATTAATCCTCTTCACATGAAAACAGCACTTGGCACCTATGAGACCTTTTGAAATAATGTGACTTCTTTTAAAGCAGGAGTCAAGCTGATCTAGCTTTGAATTCCAGTTCTGTTAAGGTGACCTGGGAAAGTTACTGAGATGCAATTTCTTCATTTATTAAAGTCTAGAATAACAAAAATGAAATGATGATTGACAAAGCGTTTAGTGGAGTAAAAAGCACATAGTAGATATAGAATGCATATAGTTTTCTTATCCTTGAAGACTGACAGCTCATCTGTAAGTATCCTGAGAATTCATACAGTGAGTGTACTGCTCACTGGGCTGGCACCATTTATTGCCAAGGATTTGTATGCACATGCTCTGAAGGGCCTTAAAGTTAGCCTAAGTAGTTCAGACTTTGAACTTTTGATGTTTTTTGAGTAAGGGAGGGATATGATCAAAGCATACTTTGGGAAATTAATCTGGCAGTGGGTATCAGCCAGATGGGAGAGAAGGGACATGGAGACCAGTTACAAGCCGGATGTAGAAAGGAGAAACTGGGAGGTGGGGAGATGGGGAAAGAAGCTTTAACTAGGAATGGTGGCACTTAGAACAGAACTGAGACAGGAAGTCTTTCCCGATTCTAAAAAAATCCTTTCAATTGCATGAGGAGGTCTTGGTTTGATGGAAAGACATGAGTGAAATCCAATTAAAATATCCAGAGGATTATCATGGCATCCGTACAGAAACACTTGGTTCTCCTTTATGGTTTCTGATGTAGGCCCCTTTTAGTGTGATCTATGAAAAGAATTTAGAATAGTGGGATTTCCTACTCGTTCCTGTATTCTCAGGTGACATTGGGGACTGTGCCTCTGGGAGGATTAAGCACCGTAAAATGCCTCTCACCCCTGAAAGGCTTCCTTTGAGGTCATGGTCTCACTCAGCCTGGGTCGAGCAGGGAAGGCTTGTACGTGGGATGCCTGCAATGCCCCTGACAAGTAGATAGATGAGCTCTCATTTCCCGTATTGTGTATTAGACTCCTGAGCCGCTGTAGCGCAGGAAAGGATTGCGGAGCAGGGGGCATTGTCCCAGTCCCCTTCCGGCTGTGGCTGTTAGCAACAACATCCATTCTGCTGCTGACACCCTGTTCTCCCCGGTGGCACTTTTGCTTAGGAATTATTTAAACCACTTAAAGACAGTAGAATATTTAAAAGTCAAAATGCCTGCTTTCTAATTATTCCCTAGACCTCACTTAGCAATAGCTGGCTTCATGTCACATATTGTGACTCTCATGGGGAATTTCAGCAGCCCCCTGAGCAAAAGTGATGGTGTTCGGCATGCTATTAACAAAACTGGAGACTGCTCTGCCCAGAGCCTGGAAGAGAGAGGGAAAAAGCCTCCGCTCCTCCCCCACTCCTCCAAAATCCCCAAGTGGGCGTGCTGGGCAATTTCAACGGGTTGTTCTTAGGTGTCTGGGGGATCTCGAGGCTATTCCTTTACTTGCTTCAATTCACTCAGTTTATACGTAATAAAACGATGTGAAAAACTGGACATAGTGAAAAGGGGTTTTGGTACTGTCGGCCTCTCTTGACCCTCCCTGACTTGTGAGCATATTGAAAAGTGGTGACAAAATACAAAAGAATTAATGAGTTAAAGGAAATCGAGACCAATGCCATCATATTGTCAGGAAGTTAGTTGAATGGGCTTTTGAATTTGCTTTGTTAAATTCTGAAATGGCATTAAGCAGCTAATAGGGTTGATATATTAAATACAACTCCAGTCTGTACACAAAATGGACACTAGCTAATCAGTGATTTGGTACATCAATTGATATGGGAAAGATGAGCTCTTTTTATTAGGTCAGCAGAACCAGTGATGTATGGAGGCACTAAAACGAGGGAACAGATTAGGCTGCTCTTTGCAATTTTAATTATGAATTTTTATGAGCAGAAAAATAAAATGTAGACATCTTTGACTGGGAGAATAAAGGTGTCTGAAACGTTTTCTGGAGTTCTGATCTATTCATGTCCCATTTTTCTTTAACCTCACATCTAGATAAAGATTCAAAGAAACCCTATAAATTTACATATTCTTAGTTTTTAATATATTATTAGGGAAGAGAGGTGTGAAAAATCCTTTTATCTGATTTCCTGTGATATTCTTCATATGACCTATTAAAAAAATAAAAGAAATAGAATTTTAGACAGAAAAAGGTTAGGAGATGCTAAATCCTAGTCCTTTGTTCCCTAGTCCTGAAAATTTACTTTTTCTTTTCATTTGTTTCCCCTCCAGTTATGTGTTGGGAGGTGGTGTAGAATAGTGGTAATGAGCCCAAGATCTGGAGTCATTAAGGCTGATGCAAACATGGGATTGTCATTTGCTAACTGTGTAACCTGGGACACTTCCTCAATCTTTCTAGACTATAGTGATTTCTATATTCATAAAATGGAGATAATAGCTCCCCTAGGGCTTTTTTGAGGATACATAACATAAATGACAGAAATATAAGACATGCAACACACTGCCTGAAATTTAGTGTTGAGTGAATTTATTATTATTATTATTATTATTATTATTATTATTATTATTATTATTATTATATGAGTATGAGTCTTGCAAAATCCTCCTATTGTAGAGTACATTTTTCCACAATGCAGTCTGTGACTACTTTGGGTCTCTTCTAGTATAGCCAAGTTTAACTCAGATCTGGTTTAAAAGGTCAGTGTATTTTACAGGTCTATGACAGGATATTAGTTGCTAAATACTGCTAAATGAGGAACCATGGGAGCATCAGGTGATGAGGCCTCTTCTAGAGTGTCCCTCAGGCCGTATCATGCACATTTGCATATAGTTGGCATATGATTTATAGAAGCTTCCTATCTGTTTTGAGATTTTCAACTTAGACTTATATTATGGTTCCCCTTAGGAGACTAATTTCCTGAGTTTCCCTAATCTTCTTGCCGACTTTCTTATATCTTATGCTCTTATGTTGTTAATTTTCTAAAAGCATGAGCCTGAGACAGCAGATATATATAAGTTAAGTGGGGGATAGCAGAGGGGACTGGCACAACCTCTGTCAAGGCATTTTAGCCTGTATATGAAATTGCTGTGTTTTCAGTCTTTGGATCTTTAGATCTTGCCAAAGCATCTTGGAAGTTCATGGGTATCCGGTTGTTATTAGGACTCATTGGTTAATATGGTGATCAGTAACAGGAGAGCAAACATTCTCAATTTAGAACTTTTTGATTTAAAGTGAGTAATCATGAATAGACATTTTCTTGGAAGAGAGGAGTTACTGGGTATTATGCCTATTTGCTTCTAGAAATTTATTACCAAGTACTGTTATTTATTTTGAGATCAATTCCAAGTTTTTTGGGCATCTCATGCTATCAGTTACTGATTGCACTCTGTAGGAATGCCTGTAATTTGTATGTATGCAGTTAATTAATAAAGTTTATTAAGCATTTAGTTGTGCACAAAAATAAAAAAGAGAAAAGAAATTGTGATCTGTTCATACTCCATTTAAATGAGGCAGGAAAAATAAGAAAGTATTTTGTACCATGTTTTAATATGCTTCACTAAAATTCTAAAACAAACATCAGGTTATAAGGTAAATGATAAACATAAGTCCCTCCATAATATAACATATGGTATACTGTATGAAATCCAATCTAGAAGTTGGCAAAAGCATTAAAAAATAAAGTCAGACAAATGTTTTAGTAAATGGCCAAGTAAGAATAATCTTATCTTAGAGTTTCTTCCAAAACAGGTGTGCTGATGAGTTTAGAGAAATTGAAGATTTAAAACTAGTTTAAAAATTTAAAGCCTATTTACATTTTATATTTGAAAGCCTCTTCTCTAAAATGCTGGCCATTAAATAAAATCCATGCTTGCTACAATCTGCATTTATTTTGCTGTATCTCATTCTATCTATGAGTCTTGGTTGTGAATAGAAAATCTTCTGCTTGGGTTTTGGTTTTGAACTCATATTATATAACTTAAGATATGTCCCAAGCCCTGATACTCTATTTTCCACCATTACTTACCCTGATCAGGGAACTATGACTGAAATGCTTCTCCACCCCTAAGGTTGTGCACTTTGCCTGGAAGCTCTGAGATAACGTTGACTTTAGAGGGTTAGAATTGTTGGGTTAAGTTCCTGTGTTGGTTGCACGATCTGTTGAAGGTAAATTTTCCTTATTTATTTGTATGTTTTTCTTTATTATAGTTATGCTATCATGATAATCTCAGGTCTTAGATTTGAGCTACAATTCTAATTGTGTGAGTATAAAAAATTAACCTGAAATCAAATTTTGAAATAGTAGTTTCATCTGGAAGAATTTTTCTCATTCTTTGTATTTTTGGAAAAACACAGAAGGCAATTATCAATTTTTTATTACTGTTCCATTTATTTTACCTGTGATTTTAAGTCTATTTCTCTTCTATGCTATTGCTATAATAGTCTGGTTTTTAAATAAATGCTTATGTAGGAGTATATTTTTTTAGTTCATAAATTCAAACTTCACCTAAAAATAAAAATTTAAGTCACAATTATCTTTAAGGTATAGGCAAAAGAAATATTAAAATAGAGAAACATGTCAATTTCCTTAGATATCTATATCATAGAACAAAAAGGGTGAACACATTAAAGAGAATTTATTTTTTTTTTAAAGCAACAGTGTGAATTTTTGAGAGCTTGTAATCTCTGGAATTTTAAGACTTGCACTTTGCTTGATTTGCACAATGAATTTATGTAGACTTTGAGCATGACTTCCCTTATAGTGACTCATAGACTCTCTGTGGTAATAGTCACATAAACATAAATACAATCTTTATTTGTCTCACACATTTTTACTGAGTACTTATCAGGTACCAGACTCTGTGCTGGGTGGATTTAGCTCTAGCTAGGAGTTCTTGGTTTTGTGAGAACGATCATTAGGGCATAATGATACAGAGGGACAAATACATTTTTGTGCTCTCAGTTGTTTCTTTTCTGAGTCCTGTTTCCTCTCCCCTTACTCTTTCATGAAAGTACTGGTGTTTTATCATTTTTTTTAAAGGTATGATCTTAAGAAATATTCACAGATATATGGATAACTTCTTCTTATCTTGAATAAATTCACTATGAGGGCTCCCAGAGATCTTTAACCTTTACTTCTAATTGTGAATTGTAACATACACTATGTTAAGGGTAAAATACAGACCATTACTATTATTTCTAGCTTTAGAAGTCTACCATATGCATAGTACCTACTCTAGGCTAGACATTATGATGAGCATTTCATATACATTACCTCTAATCCATGCAACAGTCTTTGTGAAATGTCATTATCATTACCCTAATTTTACATGAGGATAATGTAAATTCAGTGACGTTGGGCTTGCTGAAGTCCATGTAACCTATGATTGGAAGAAGTGCTGCTCCATAGGAGCTCTGACTGCTTCCAAAGCCCATGCCCCTCTCACTCTACTATTTGGCCTCTAAATATATTTTAATTTTAGAAATATTAGACAATGGAGATTGTATGTCTTGTCTTTATAGCTAAAGAGCATGCATTCCAGGAATCTAGCTCAGGAGCAGTCAGATTGATTCAAGTACTTTCGGGCTGAATTTAGTTTAATAATCTAAGTAGAGCCATGGCTTAACCTGTCAGGCTTACAGAAAATACTCTATTTACCGTTTATGCTTGCATTGCCAGATTGACCGTGCAGAGACCTACACTGACCACTAAGATGGTTAAAATGTAGATTCCAATCGTTTCATGATTTGTAAGTGATGTTATTCCTTATTATCTAATAATGAGAGGGATTTAAGAAGCTTTTGATATGTTGTCAAGAGTAATAGACTAACATTCCTGACAAAACCTGAATTCTAGAAATAACTTTCCTACAAAAGGGAAATATTTCACTTTTTTCAAGGTGTGCTGTTTCCAATATTCTCAGAAAATTCATGCTTTGTTTAAAGGACCACTCTTGAAGTTTAGATATTTAAGGCCAACTTGAACTTTGTAGGGAAAAATGCAGAGAAGAAATAGAGATGGATCTCAGGAAGGGAGACTTGGTGCCTGGGTGGACCAAGAGGAAAGGGGCAGTCCTATACTAGAGGTTGATAAGGAGTTGGTGAGTGTAAGGCCAGCACCTACCTTTAAGATTCCTGCTTATGCATTTCACAGTCTTGTTTTCATATGGATTTCTATAATGGCTCTTTACCAAGTTCTTTCACATGTTCTGTAATAATCATAAAAACCTTATTATAAGGTGCTATGCTTATATGATATTTTCAGGGCCAGTAATCTTGAACATTGCTCCTCCCTACTAGCTATGCCTCTGGGATGATGAAAAATGATCTTTATAATGAAAAAGAAAATGGAAGGGTGGCCTGAACATGGGGATTGGTCTTAAAAATTCTGCAGTTCAGAAAGAACTGGAAGTTAGAGCAGAGGTAGGAAAGTGTGTAACTACTTGGAACTTCTTAGGTTTCCTTATGGGCAGTTGGGCAGTGGGCAGATGGAAAATGATGACATTTGGGTTTCCAGTGGGTTTGAACCTGAAAACCAGAGCTACTTTAGTAGGACTGGTTTTAACCAAATTGGATTTGAATGGCTAATGTGGAACTGTTAAGTTTAGTATCTCAGAATTAAACAGAACAAGCAATGGGACATGGTCATCTTCAAATTTAATTCTTTATGGTGGTGGAGATGAGGCCAGTGAGGCAGCCTCTACCTTAAAGGTTGCATGTAAGAGAATTTATAAGTAGAATGAGCCTTTTGTTTGAGCAGAAGGATTTGTGAGTAGTAAAAACTCTGGGTCACAGGAATTTCATTAATAGAGAAGATGTATTGTCTTAAAACTGACATTGCATTCAAAGGAGGGATGGAAAGACAGAGGATTGAGAGGTTGAATATTAAAAATCAAAAGTCTTAGTTTTGCTCCTCAGGGTAGGAGCTGCTGAGCCAGTGATTGCTCTGGAAATAGACTATAAGTACATGGGAAGTGACTTCCCTGAAGGAAATCATTTTGTTGCTTACTACGGAATAGATTGTGAGTTAGCATGGAATATTAGGAGGACAGATTTGTCCTGGACTTCAACTAACTGGAGAAAATACTTTTTAACTTTTTTATTCTCAAGATCTCTATTCCTTTGTTGCCTGGAGAATAGATAAGAATTTTGTGGAGTTTTGCTTTTCTTAGGAAACGAAGTGACCTATCACTTTTTCATATTTTTTGTTAACATGCTTCACAGATATCACTTTGTTGGAAGATGTACAATAACACTTTTAATTCTTCTCATTCAAAGTAGCAGATTACAAAATAGTATGTAGAGTATAATCTCATAGTAAATGCTATGTGCCATGTTAATACTGATATTTTTCCTAGGAGAGGGATTATGGATAATTTTTATTCATTTATTTATCTTTTGCTGCCCTACAGTATGGCCATAGAAATGGAAAATGTAAATACAAGGTAATAACAATAAGCCATTTATTATATATTTCAAACTTGATGGCTTCCCTGATCATGTCCTTTCATTTTTATAGGCAGTTTGTCTTCTTTTTGTGAAAGAAGAAAGAAAAATGAGTTATTAATATATTTTCAGTCACACTGGATTTTTACTAATTTGTAATAATTGTGCTTTGACTTGTATAGAAGCTCTGCTTCTGTTTGACTTTGTTCAAGTCATTTAAGCCCTTGGGGACTGTTTCCTCATCTGTGTAATAAGGGGCTGCATTAAATGATCTCTAAGGTCCTTCTAAAATTCTGGAATTTTATGAGTGAACATTTTTCAAAGTACTTTCATATTCATGATTTTGTTTGATCACCCAGTGAGGGAGATAAGATCATCACTATTTTACAAATGAGGGGCTGAGCCACAAGCAGTTGGATGGTTTGTCCAAAGTCACCCTGAATCAGTATCAGAACCTGTGTGAAGCTTTGGCTCTTCTTCCTTGGGTCCGTGGACACCATCCCTTTGGTGGGCCCAATGCCTAGGGGAAAGACTCTGGCTGGGACCCATCCCAAGAGCACTCCCATGGCAAGAAAAGAGATAGAAAAATCACTAGGCCAGGGCAGAGGAGCTGTTGATTGAAAATCATTCTTCACAGGCTAATAAAGAGTGAAAGTAGAGTGTGGAAGGAACCAACTCATTAGCCAAAATAGATTCCCATTTACCTAATGGTGGTAGAAGGCTTGAACACAACTATCTTAACTAAAACAGGAAACTCACTTGGTATTAGCACCTAGTCCTGGCTTTCCCACAGCCTTCTAGAAGTTTGGAAAAGCCATTACAGCTCTGATGTTCCTGTTTCCTCATTGTTGAGCAAAGACCAATCTACTTCCTCACTGAAATACCACCTTGTGGCCCTCACATAAAGGGACAGATTGCTCTCAGTGCTCTGTGCTGCCCTCCATTTCAAGAAGCAGAGAACCATCTATGGCTGAGAGCTGTTTTTCCTGGCATGGTGTTTAGACACAGCATAACTGGTGGTCCTTTCCATTCCTTCTCACTATTACCATACCTGGAGTTTTCAGGGAATGCCTTTGTATTAATTCTTCAATATAGGGAAATAGCTGCTGTCAAGTGCCTGTAACTGTAAATGCTTTAGCAGTGCAACTGTTCCCAACCAAGGCTTGAAAATCACTGACTGAAGCAGGCTGCGTTGTCTAAGTTAGTTGTTTCGATGCATTACACCCAGGCTGTGTTATCCATCATAAATGTACAAGAAAGCCTTTTTCCCACTACTATTGATTTTCACATGGTGAGTATTTGTCTGCACTCTTGACAGGATGACAGTTGGTTGACATTGCTAAGTTCCAGTGTCCTTTTTTACCTTCTGCAGTCTATAACTGGCATGTGGGTGGGATGATTTAGATTAAAATCTACTTAAATAATTGCTCTTATTGGCTTTTTCTCCATATCACATATTATTGTACTGTACTGCCAGTTCCAATCCAACTACTGTTATTATTTGTCTTGTCTCCCTCCATCAAACCTGAGTCCTGTTTTCTTCAGTATTTCTTCTGATGCTGTGTTTTCTATATAAATAAGTGCATGTTTTCACTTAGTTGATTCTGAAGTCATTCGGAGACCACAGACAGAGACTTGACATGAGAGTAAATACGAAGGTGCTGTGCTTTTCCAGGAGAGAAGGCAATTGCCACACCCTAGCAATGATAGACCTTCCATTTAGTCACCTTCTCAGTCCAATTTGACTAGTCTAGATGAATTTACCCCCAAAGAACAGACGTTTTCAGCTGGGCAGGATGTCATTTCCCTTTTATAGGCTACTCAGATCTCATTTTCTACTTGAATTGCTGCAGGTATCCTGAGCGCCCTTCAAATTACCCAGGGGCTTGATGAAAAGCTAGACTCGCCAGTGAGTGGACAGCTCATTAGCCAATCTGCAAGGGCCTGCTGTGACTATTCGGAATAAAAAATCTGGGTTTCTAATGGTGGAGAGCCAATTAACAGCAGAATGTAACCTCATGAATTTTAACTGTTGCCTTGTCAGAAGTCTGAGTTTGATGTTCTTTGTCATGATGTTGATTTTCCTCATTATAATTAGGAACATGAGAGGACTTGGTTGGAATTAAGAATCACGTGTGTAAAGACAGTTTTAGGATTGTGATGACTGTGATGCGTGCTCTGTTATTTGTTATTCTTTTTCTTTTCAAATGGTTGAAATAATTTTGATCACAAGTTTCCATCAGTGGATGCTGAGAGAAAGGCTTCAGAATAATAAGTAGAAGCTAAGCTTTCTTGTTTTTATTAATTATTATTATTATTGCATGTTACATAAAATTGGAAAATAAAGAGAATTATAAAAAAGAATAAAATCACCCATAATCTCATCACATAGATAACTCATCCTAGCATTTATTTGTACATCCTCCTGTATTTTTGGCTTTTGTCCCGACTCTCATCTCTCACACACATATTTAATACATACAAAAGTATACTAACCTCTGTGTGTTTAGACATATTTACAAAGCTAGTCTGCAAACTATTTTGTAACCCACTTTCATAGTTAATAATTATATTGTGAACATCTCCCTCATATTACTACATGAAATGGAAAACATGAGTTCAGTAGGTGCACAGTAGCTCACAGGGTTTACTCAACCCAGCCCTGCTCACTCACCTTTTTCTTCCAGTCTACTTCATCCAAGCCCTCACTTGTTTCATCTTTTTTTTCCAACATCGCTTTCATCCACCTCTATCTTTAGTACCTTATCCATCTCCCCCTGGCTCTTTGCTCCCTTTCAGCTGGAACTTAAGATGAATACATCATGAAGTTGTGGCCACACTGGTTTTTCCATGCATCTTCTCCCAGGGTGAGCAAAATAAATGCAGCCGAGGCCTGAGTCTGCAGGTGGCAGCAGGTGCGAGAGCAGGAATACCACTGGCAGAGTCCTGTTCCCAGACATCGCCTCTAGTTGTGGAAGCCATCTGTGGCTGGTCAGTGTGCTTTGATTTGGTGGGTGATGAGGCATGGTTTTCCTGCAACCTGCTCTTCTCTCTGCGTTTATTCTTACCTTTCTAGACTCCTTCAGAAATCCCAAATTTCAGTTGTTTAAATTTTGTGTAGAGAGCATGATGTGAAGCCTGATTCCTCTTCTGGTCTGTCCTCCACAGGCTCCATTTAAGCTCTTCTGCTTGGTGTCCTCAGGGAGAATCTCAGGAACTTCATGTTTCCTTCCATATTATCTTTCTGTTCCATAACCAAGCTATGATGTTGTACTCTTTAGCTTTGGTCTGAAAGCAATGGATCATTTGGGAAGATTTGGGATTAGGTGTGAAAAGGACAAGTTTGTTATGTAATTTACAGGTACATCATAATTTAAAAAATCCATTGAATGAAGAGCCTTATAATAAATAGCAAGAGCTATCGTGAAAAATCAGCTAGACTGAAAAAACCCCTCTAGAATCACATGAAGCTGGCTGCCTCCATATGCCTTCCTTCTCTGCTGCCTAGAACATGGTATTCAGGATGCTCTTAGGAGAAATGTTAGTGTTCTAAGCATTTCTTCTTTGTTGGGAGCTCTTTTTTCTCTTTCGGGATCTTAATGCTAGTGTTTTCCAAACAGGCATTTGGTTCTATGTTCTTTATCTCTATTGTTTTTATTCCAGCTAATAGCCATGTCCCCAGCCCTGTCCATCCTCTCCAATAGCCACTCACCTTGCCAACAGGGAATATTTTTGTATGTAATTTAAGTTCTTCCATGGCAGATTTCTTAACATTTTGGGGGGGGGCATGATCCCTTTTTTGAATATGAAAATGTTTATGGATTCTCCATGTTGAATATTTTGTATTTCCTTTTCACATATGTATGTTTTTAAAGGAAGTCCATGAATCCCTGACAATGGCATCTTTGAGTGGTGCAACTAAAGCAACATTTTGAGTGGTGTCTAATGTATGGAAACTAATTGTTAAAAAAACAAACCACCAAACTCATAGAAAAAGATATCGTGTGGTTACCAGAGATAGGGTCTGGGTGTGGGAATTAGAGGGAGGTGGTCAAAAGGTACAAACTTGCAGTTAAAAGATAAATAAATATTAGGGGATATTTATACAACATGATGGATATAATGTACAACATGATGACTATAGTTAATGAGAAAACCTCAGTTCTTCTCTATCGGTGGATCACCTTCTTCCAGAAGCAGCTGACATATTTTTTTCTAATCTTTTTCAATTCTTTCATGTGTGGATTTGTATATTCATGTCCACAGCACATACAGCCCTTTGGCTTTCTCCCTACAGAACCCTCTTACCTTAAATCATTTCTTATCTGAGATCCGGCTAAATTCATTTTCCTCCTTAACACTATTCAAATCTTAACTCATTTTCTTTTCCCTCAAGATTCCTAGATTCATATTTGATGTTATTTGACACAAAGTGTTATTTCATTCAGTTTTTATTGACACATTTACACTGAACTTCCTCTGATTTGAAATTCTGAAATACAACTCTGTGTATCAATTGTTTTTTCTACCTTTGCTGTAAAGTTTGTCAACAAAAAGCATGCTCTCTTTTAATAAATACATTAGCATCCTTTCTGTTAATAAAGGTAATGAATCTATCATTGCATTTAAAAATCTAATAACAGTGTAGAACTGTTGTCAGAGTTGACTTCTAGACCATATTCCAAATGTGCCTCCCCCTGATTTATTTTAAATGGAGGATTTGATGGGAGTTTTAGCCTAAGGAAGGTATCTAAGTTTAAACGTGGTCACATTTTTGTGAGACTTGGGGCTTGTGTGTACATTAAATACCGTCTGCATAGTTGGTAGAGTGAGCAGATGAAGTCCTCCTCTCCTCAGTTCTGCAACAGAGGTAACAGTCTGAGGTATAACTCAAAAAACATACATCCTTGGCAGATGGACTGGGATAGCCTATAAATAAATTCATGAGTCCATAATTGTAAAAAAGATCCTAGCCACCCTCACTCAGAAGATTCTAGAGAGCCAGTTCATTGTCTTGAAAATGTAGAAGTAGAAGGAAAGAATCAAACATTTACCCTGCTTTTCTAATATGAACTGCTGGGAAACCAAATTTTCAATGAAGGGAAGCATTTATTTATAAAAATATTTTAACTAATAAATGAAAGAGAATGGATAAAATTTAACTATCACCATTTTACAAACCCCAAGTGTATTATTAGAATTAGCCATTAAGCCTCAACAGCTGCTAAGGGAAAGAAAGAGATAACCAGACATTAAGTGCTTTTTGATGAAAGACCACACTAATTAGAGTCTTTGTAAAGGGGTGGAACCAAATGCAGTCAAGGTTCTGGATCCAGCTGCCAACTTGCCAGAAATACACAGGCCAGAGGAACATCTTGAACTGTACCATGTTCATCAGCAGCATCTGGACTGTGAGAAACAGTGTAGGTCAGATGCCCTTGATCCTTGAATAAATGAATTGTAAAAAGAATTGTAATTGTAAAAAAAAATTTCAAAGAAGGGGATAGCTGAGAAATCTGTGGATTAAAAGAGACTTTAAAAGTGTATCAGATTAATGAAATGAGCAGGACTAAAACAGGATGTCCAGGAATGTGTATGTATGTGATAATCCCATAAATAAGTAATTATTATAAAACTTAGGAAAGCAATTACTTTTGGGAGGAGGATGGTGTTTGAGATATGGATGGTGCACCTAGATGGGGTATCTCAGCTGGCTGACAAAGGTCTATATTTTGACTTAGGTGATGGTTATGTGATGCTTACCTTATGATAATTCATTAAGCTATACGTAAGTTTGGTGTGATTTTCTGTGTTTTATTTAACAACTAAAAACCTAAAAACAACAACAACAAAATTAGATGGCATTTATCCTTCCTCTCCAAAGTAAATTTTGTGATTTTCTTCCTGGACTCATATGTGTGGTCTGACATCTTATGAATGCCTAAAATGTAGAGGCGAATTCATCTTTGTATGAGAGTATGCTCAATGCTCCAAAAATTGACATGGTTTAAAACAGACATGATTTCCTTTTGGAATCCAGCATTTTCTGCATTTTGTTTTTCTTCAGGAAAAACAATGTGACTTTATAGGCTTGTTGCCATCAGTGAGAATTTCTAACCCTGGGTGTCAGGGAGCTGGGCAGTAAATCTCAGTGGACTAAACCACTGACCTAAGTAGCTTCCTCATGCCTTAGCACTCCCTGAATAGTTGCTAACAATGATTGCAAACTGTACTTCCCAGAAGCTAGAGTTGATCTTTATTTAAGCTATCCATCCATTGTGTGAACTTGGCCACCTGGGAATTGTAAGAAGAAAAATGAGTCACAAAGACTCATACATTGTGGAAGGCAAGCTTTCCCTCCCCCACAAGCCGTCCTAGAAATAAAATCTTGTTTTCCTTAGTGAGTAACTAAGTGTTTGCAATCATGGTCCACACATTTAGTTGTTGTCAAGATAGATGTTTCTAATGGAATTATTTTTTCATTTCATGGTGAGATTCTTTTTATCTTCCAGACACTTCAATTACTGACAGAAACTGGACACGAGAGGTTCAAACAGTGAGATCTCACTGTATGTCATTGTCCAGGGATGAGCGTCTCACACGCACTGTGCCGTGTCCAATGTCTCATGAGCCCCAGCAGCCTCTTCTGTGGGCATTGGTGGGGATTTCTGAAACTCCATTTAGGATCTGCCTTTTCAGCCAACAGCTGAAAAATAGAAGAAATACCCAGTAATGATTGTACCAGTCAAGTCTTTTTTGTTCTTTGCAGAACTCTTGTAGAATAAACTGCTTCATAGATACTGCCAGACTGACTGAAGAGGGCTGAAGGCCAATCACTTGCATTAGGCCTTGGAGCATATATCAGAGAGGCATTTGCAGAAGTGTGATTTGTACAGTTGCAGTGGTGATCGGATCTTGGGAGTGGAAAAAAACTTCCATAAATACATTTGTTGGTTTTTGGAAAAGATTTTAATTTGATGGCTTGGGAGTGTTGGGGATAAAATAAAATCTATGAAATGAAACAGAGGTCAGTGGGGGTGGAAATAGTGAGTTTATTTGTGTTGCTTTTGGATTTGTATGTAACTTAGAGACATTGTGCAGGGAGGCAGTTGGCAGTCAGAGGAAGCAATGTAACTTATCAAGTTGAAAGAAAACCAACAACCCTCTACCACCATAAAAATGCTCCACACTGCTCTAATAACTTGTTTTTAAAATGAATCTTGATGACTTCAGTTTCAGGAGCCCCCTGGAGTTTTTTGCGTAGTCCAGATTCTGTGCTAGAGAAGAGGCTGACCAGGACCCACTTACCCCTTTGGGCTGCTTCATTTTGGCCTGGACTGAATGCATGTGGAGTCCTGCTGGCTTTTTATGAAGTTCCCTGTAAGACTGGCTCGAGAGGCCCTGAGCATCTGGCCAATGTAGCAGAATCCGTGGACTGGGACTATGTAGAAGCTTTGGCCCAACAGAGTGAAACTGCTGAACTTCAGCGTTTTTCACCAGTTTGCTTCACTTTAAAGAGCAGCCTCAGCTTGAACAGCTGGGGCTAAATTGCAGAGGAGAGTGTTTCCGTGAGCTTCGCTGGCTTTTCCGAATGAGTGTGTGGAATCTGGGCCCTGTCAGCAGTGCCCAAACACAGCCATCGGATTGTGCCTCAGTGAAATGAGGGAGGTTTCATATCCCTTTTTAAAGTCCATTTCCCACACAATCAAACCTCCTCTAGTCAAACCCACTTACTTCTGTTTTTAGCAGGGAGCTCTCTCAGCAAGGGAAATATCTGGAAGCACTTATTGCCCATATGACTTTGGGTTCCCCAAGCCTAAAGTGGCAGAAACTTTGACTTACAGTGAAGTCTAGCTCAGGATTTGAGTCATAGTATGCGGGCCTTTTTTTCTCTTCTGGGCTTCTAGCATTTTAAATCAAGAGTGGTGATGACTTGACATGTATACCTCTATTTCTCTCTTCCTGTGCCAAAGGTTGACATTGCTCATGACACTTGACTCCTTTCTGTTAAATTGACTCAGTCTCAGAATATTTATTAATATGACCAATCAATGAATTAGCCTATGTGTTGGATCCTATTTCCTATCCTTGGTAAGTTCTTGAATGACAGTGGAGCGGAGTGGCCCCTTGGCAGCTGGCTGGCCTTGCCAAGTGTTGTAATGAATGGAGTCTTGGATAGAATGGTCAGAAGAACCATGCTCTTGTCTCAGTTCTGCCATTTACCAGTTAACTACAACTACGTTCGATCTCTTTTATACTTAGTTTTTTTCATCAGAATAAATGGCCTACCCACTCTACATATGTTGCAGTTTGTTGCAAGTATACAGGAACAAATGAATATGGATTCCTTTGCAAACTGCCTAGTGTGATACACATAAAGGCTGTTAGCAACTTAATATATTGCAAATTTCTGCTTCTCTATTTCCTAGACTTCTGGGAACTATTAGGTGTTAGAAACATTAATAAAGGATCTAAAATTCATAGTATTAATAGTGCTGTAGAAGAAGCACTAGATTGGGATTTGGCATATCTGGGTTTTTGTTTATATCTTGTAACTAATTGCTTACAACATCTTTAGTGTTTGGACTCTATACCGTAGTTATAAAAATTTGAAGGCTGGCTTAGATGAGTGGGTGTTAAGCATTGTTTTTAGCACTTGAAACCACATGGCTAATGAAAGCTTATGAAACCCTGACATATAAATGAGATATATAAAAGGAACTGTGCTGAATCATTTGGGAGTAGGGTGTCCAGAGGCCTGCCTGTTTGACCTCTTCTGCAAGTGTCCCAGAGGCACCCTTGTGACACCCTGAATTACCCTGGAACACAATTTGAAAACCATTAGACCAGATATTCTCCAAGATCTATTAAAACTTCAGCACTCTGTGATTCCAACTAAGCAAAGAAGACTACTATCTCAATGCCTTGATCGTTTGTATTATATGTAAAAATAACTAGAAATTTGTGGCCATGCTATGCAAGCAAAGCCAGCAACTAGACTAAATAACAAACTCATTCCCTCATTTTCTTGTAAGTAGTTGACTATATAGGACATCATCAATGTCTCTTACAGTTTATGGAGCTCTCTTGTCTATGGAGCCATCTGCTTTTTCAAGCTTTGTATCCTCCATATGCTCTCCCTGCAACTGATTCAGGTCCACAGAAATTTGTCTAGTGTCATCTATGTGCCAGACATGATGCTGCCTGGGTACCATTGTACAGGGGTTACAAAGGTCATTAACACATAGCTCTCCGCCAAGGATCTCATAACAATCACAGCAGTTTTCAAAGCATGCTCAGTAAATTACAATTGGAACTTTTTATCTTGGGTCTTATGTATTAAGTGTTTAAGGATTGGCATAACAAAATAGTTAGATATTTGACCTGAAATATTTGGTCTACTTTATTTGCTGTCGCTTATAGATTATTTATACATCATTAAGCAGGATGATGTCAGTGTTAGGTATTGTCCCTGTGTGTGAGCTCTACAAAGCATTTGGACCTTCTTTTTAATAGCAGTGAGAAACAAATAAATTAGAGATTTAAAAAATACATTTTTAGAAGTTTTAGAAATTAAAGCAATAATGAAATGAAATTATTCCTTCCCTTTTATTTGGTTCATATTTATTTATTTATTTATATTTTGGTATCCGTATACAATCACATGAGCAACATTGTGGTTACTAGATTCCCCCCATTATCAAGTCTCCACCACATACCCCATTACAGTCATTGTCCATGAGCGTAGTAAGATACTGTAGAGTCACTACTTGTCTTCTCTGTGCTATACTGCCTTCCCCGTCCCCCCCAGTGTTATGTGTGCTAATTGTAATGCCTCTTATTCCCTTTCTCCCTCCCTTCCCACCCACCATCCTCAGTCCCTTTCCCTTTGGTAACTGTTAGTCCATTCTTGGGTTCTGTGAGTCTGCTGCTGTTTTGTTTCTTCAGTTTTTGCTTTGTCCTTATGCTTCACAGATGAGTGAAATTATTTGGTACTTGACTTTCTCCACCTGGCTTATTTCACTGAGCATAATACCCTCTAGCCCCATCCATGTTGTTGTAAATGGTAGGATTTGTTTTCTTCTTATGGCTGAATAATATTCCATTGTGTATATGTACCACTTCTTTATCCATTCATCTACTGATGGACACTTAGGTTGCTTCTATTTCTTGCCTATTGTAAATAGTGCTGCGATAAACATAGGGGTGCATATGTCTTTTTGAAACTGGGCTCCTGCATTCTTAGGGTAAATTCCTAGAAGTGGAATTCCTGAGTCAAATGGTATTTATATTTTTAGTTTTTTGAGGAACCTCCATACTGCTTTCCACAATAGTTGAACTAGTTTACATTCCCACCAGCAGTGTAGGAGGGTTGCCCTTTCTCAGCATCCTTGCCAGCATTTGTCATTCCTAGTCTTTTTCTATGTTGGCTGTACTAACTGGTGTGAGGTGATATCTCATTGTGGTTTTAATTTGCATTTCTCTGATAATTAGCAATGTGGAGCATCTTTTCATGTGCCTGTTGTCCATCTGAATTTCTTTGGAGAAGTGTCTATTCATATCCTCCACCCATTTTTTAATAGGGTTATTTGCTTTTTGGCTGTTGAGGCATGTGAGTTCTTTATATATTTTGGATGTTAACCCCTTGTCAGATATGTCATTTACAAATATATTCTCCTATACTGTAGAATGCCTTTTTGTTCTGCTGATGGTGTCCTTTGCTGTACAGAGCTTTTTAGGATGATGTAGTCCCATTTGTTCATTTTTTATTTTGTTTCCCTTGCCTGAGGAGATGTGCTCAGGAAAAAATTGCTCATGTTTATATTCAAGGGATTTTTTTTCCTATGTTTTTTTTCTAAGAGTTTTATGGTTTCATGATTTACATTCAGGTATTTGATCCATTTTGAGTTTATTTTTGTGTATGGGGTTAAACAATAATCCAGTTCCATTCTCTTGCATGTAGCTGTCCAGTTTTGCTAACACCATCTGTTGAGGCTGTCACTTCCCCATTGTATATCTATGGTTCCTTTATCATATATTAATTGACCATATATGCTTGAGTTTATATCTGGGTTCTTTAGTCTGTTCCACTGGTCTATGCATCTGTTCTTGTGCCAGTACCAATTGTTTTGATTATTGTGACTTCGTAGTGTAGCTTGAAATCTGGGAGCATAATCCCCCCAGCTTTATTCTTACTTCTCAGGATTGCTTTGACTATTTGGGGTCTTTTATGGTTCCATATGAGTTTTAGAACTATTTTCTCTACTTCATTGAAGAATGCTGTTGATATTTTCATAGGGATTGCATGAATCTGTAGATTGCTTTAGGCAGGATGGCCATTTTGACAATATTAATTCTTCCTATCCATGAGCATGGGATGTGTTTCCATTTATTGGTATCTTCTTTAATTTCTCTCATGAATGTCTTGTAGTTTTTAGAGTATAGGTCTTTCACTTCCTTGGTTAGGTTTATTCCCAGGTATTTTATTCTTTTTGAGGCAATTGTGAATGGAGTTATTTTCTTGATTTCCCTTTCTGCTAGTTCATCATTAATATACAGGAATGCAACAGATTTCTATGTATTAATTTTATATCCTGCAACTTTGCTGAATTCAGTTATTAGTTCTAGTAGTTTTGGAGTTGATTCTTTAGGGTTTTCTATGTACAAGATCATGTCATTGGCAAACAGGGACAGTTTAACTTCTTTCTTACCAATCTGGATGCCTTTTATTTCTTTGTGTTGTCTGATTGCCATGGCTAGGACCTCCAGAACTATATTGAATAAAAGTGGGGAGAGTGGGCATCCTTGTCTTGTTTCTGATTTTAAAGGAAAAGCTTTCAGCTTCTCGCTGTTAAGTATAGTCCTTCCCTTTTTAAAGTGAATACAGCATAACTGCTTCATAAATTGCTTTAGGGTTATTTATCCTGAAGTTGGTGAGTGTCACATAACTGAGCTTTTTTAAAAAAAATGGAAAAAGCTTCAGTGAGCTGTCTCTTTTGGGAACAATAGTAGGACAACAGGCATATGTTGGTTTGTTTAATTTTATCTTTTCCTTCAGTAAAAATAATGGTCTTCTTTTTTCATCCAAGAAAGTATTGTGTCATTCAGTAATGGGCTTTTTTACTTTTCAGGTTACATTCCAAATGCAGTAAAATTCCAACAACATCCTTTAACCTCTTCCATTCCATACTGTACTTAGACACAGACCATCACCAAAACAACTGTCAAGACATGTAAGCTTCTGACCAAAGGCAGAAAGACAGGTGAGGTGATCCTGAGCATGAAGTGCACTTGTTAGGATGCTGACCCAAAACTGAAGTCAAACTAAATGACAGCCTGTGAATATATCCTCCAGACCACCGTGTTCATGGACATCTCTAAAGTCCTGTGAGAGGAACTTTTGATTTCTCATTACCTTTTCCTGCTCCACAGAAGGAGGACACAATGATCTACTCTGCTCTTCTCCAGGTCCCATGAGATTCCATTCTCTTTCAGGAGGTAGGTGGGGATGGGTGTGGGGTAGGCTAGAGGTAGAGTATTTTGGTTAGGTTGGTGAGGGACTCAGAAGACTTAACTTCCTATTTGGCAACATTCTTTTTGTGGTTTAAATGTAGTATTCAACAAAAAAACCTAGTTTTCAGCTTTAGGCTAATACATTAGAGACACATTAAAGAAAGAGTATGAGAAGCAATAACTACTAATTATTTTCCTGAGGAAAACATTTTGGATTTGGGTATTGAGTAGGAACCTCTGTGAAAATGAGAGGAAGCTAGAATTGCTCTACCCAAATCAATGTCATAAAAACAAGAACATTAGCTGCCAGAGCCACTTGCAGGTTAAACATGATTGGTGTTTATCTGGCATTGATGCTGGTTGTAAAAATCAGTTTTTATAACCTGGTTTTCCTTTCTAAGCTGACTAGAAAAAGAGTTATTCTTCAGATTTTCAAAATATGCATACATTATGGGATTTGAGATGGCCCCATAAATATTGCTTCTTTACCGCCCTGAGTTTGAATTAATTGAGAGGTATCAGGAAGGTGAGTCCAAAATATCATCTTTATCCCTGATAAAACTGGTTTTGGAGAATGTGGCTTTAACCTGCTTTCAAGTAGGTTCCCTCATTCTGAAGGCAGGATTAGGGAGAATTCAGCTGCAGGCAGCAAAATTATGACACCATGTGAGTCCTGATGTAAGACATGGAGGAGCAGAGCGGAGCATGTACTTTGTTAAGAAAGAGAGAGGTAGAAGAGTCCACGCTCTGAGTGTTCCCCTTGACCTTCCAAGCTCAACAGTTGGGTTAAGTTGCTCCTCCAGGAGTAGAGAAAGGCTGGTCTGTTCAGTTAGTGGAGTTCCTCATTTGGAAGGACTCATCTGGGGGGGAAAGGAGCATTCCCTAAAGGATAGATTCTTATAATAAGACTGTGCTCCCCCTCACTAGCTTTGAAAGCTCAGAATTCACTAACTTTTCTGAATTTTTGTTTCCTCCTCTATAAGACAGACACAATAAAGGCCTGCCTCTTCGATTTAGTCAATTGAGATGATTAATACACGCATGCTAATCTGGATTTAGCCCCCTTCGACTTCTCCAAGCTCATCCCGTGCTAGTCCACTTTTATTTTCAATATTCTGGCTCTACAATCTTTCAGTTCCTATATACATCAGGTTCTTTGTTGTCTCAAGATTTTTGGTATTAAGTTAATTACCTTAACAGGCCTTCCCATTTTTTTTGGTCTATTTAATTCCTACTTACTCTTCAGTTCTATGCTTAAATATAATTTCCTTAGTTAAGCTTTTCCTGGCCCTTTGATTATCTAAATTATCTGCCCTTTACTATTTCTCACTCACAACTCTTATGATTCAGAATTTATATTTATTTAGAGGATTATTTGTTTACCGTCTATTTTCCCTGCCTAGATATTATGCATATGAAAACAGGGACTGTGTTTATTTTGTTTACCATTGTATAGTGAGAGCCTTGCAGAGTACCTGACATAAAATAGTTGCTCAGTAAATATTTGTTCAATGAATATGTTAAGTGCCAGCATGTAGTGTGTGTCCCATCTATATTAGTTCCTTTCTCTTTCCTCCTCAACAACCATCAGCACACTGGTGTATATGATGGTAGACTCATCACTGGATAGCTTCTCTCTTGCTCTTCCATTTTATAACTCTACCTCCATAAGTAGAGTGCTACATATGAATTAGTACTATATAGCTTTAATCACTATGGAGGACTTAAAGTTTCTTGGAATATAAATCTTTTTATTAACTTTAATTACCAAGCTTGCCTGAAATAAGAAACTCTACCCAAATAGGAAGTCTTAGTATAATTTAAGAATTCACTTAACTAGAGAAATTTCTCCGTCTGGGGTGAGACATGGGAGGCTGAGATAATTGGGATAGTGAAGAGAGCTCAGAGCTTATCAGAAGAAGTCACTGTGAGTCCTTTGTCCAACACTTACTCACATGATTAATCATTTACTTTCCAAACCTTAATTTACTCATCTATAGAATATTGATAACCAAGTGAAAATAATATGTTTCAAAACCTGTAAAGGGCTATTACAAGGTTTGTGGGAATCATTGATTATAGCATAGTGGGACTGGGTATTTATCAGGCCCTGCAGCTGGCCTACAGGCCCCTTTAGGGAAATCCTTTTACCCATAATTTTAATCTCCCATAGTTCCTATTCTTAATTTGTTTAATCTTAATAACGATATCTAACCAATAAGAGTCATGAAGATACTTCATAGAAAGCATAAACTTCTAGCAGGTACTTCTTTTCCTTCTTTCCCAACATACCATGCTATGCTGCCTGATAAATAGAGTATGAGATACTAAACATTATGTACTATGATGTGATCTCTTCATTTATGAATCACGCGTTAGTTGTGCTGTCAAGCTCAGGAAAAAGTAATGACTTTCCCCTATTATAACATCTGACCACTGTATGATTGGTTAACCCTAGAGCTTAAACTGATTATATGATTTTTCTCAAAAGCATGAAGCTAATCGCATGGAAAGCAAAATGCCTGAAACCCAGGCCTCACATCGCTTAGTTTTGCATGCTTTCTTCCAGGGGCTGCTTATGGTATTAACAGAAGTGACGTAATGGCAATTCCATTTTATTCTAACTTAGATTATTCTAGTCTTCTGAAGATGAACAGGGAACTTGCCTCTATCATATATTCTTTCATGTCTTCATCTGTGGCTAGGTCAGCCACCTTCAGGCTGTGGAACCTGGGGTAAGTGACTTAACCTCTTCCACATTGTTTCCTCATCTATAAAATGGACACAATGGTGCTCTTAACTCAAAGACAGTGAAAATTAAACAAAGTAATCTATGCATTGTACATGTATAGTTTCTGGAAGATACTAAGAACTCAAAAATAACAGCTATTGCTATAGATTCTGTTATGCAATTGTCCATCAACTCACTCTTTCAGTAGCATACTGGATCTCACTAACTCTGTTCTGAATTCTGAAGTAAGTCTTTTTAATCTCTTAATATTTGTTCTGATGGAGGGTCTTTGGGCTCAAACCTTTATTGAGTTTCTTGAACTTGTAAATCGGAACATATAGAGCTCTGGAGAATGAATGTAGATACAGAATTCCTGTCTAAGGGGATTTCAAGAGATTAACAGCTTCATTATCAGAGGCTGAAATGTGAGAGTAAAATCAGAGTGACATCTGCCTCCCCATGTGCTACGGTGGATTTAGCCTCTCTGCTCTCGGTATGTTCCTTTCTTCCCTCAGTGCTCCATATGGGACCTTCTGGAAGGTGGGTGGACTACAGGTCTCTTTAGGGAAATCCTTATACCTGTATCTAGATGGAAGAGAATTCTTCATTCAAGGGCGTCTGAGATTTTATTATGTCAATAGTCATCTTTCCATTTCCACAAAATTCTGGTGCCATAGGACAGGCATTTAAACCATTAACCACCATGATGAAGGAAGAGAGGAACTTGTATGGAGTGTGTGTGACATGCACTTGGGTGCTTTAGAGCCATTCTTACAGTTAGTGCCTACTGCCTGTGTGGAGGTCTGGCTGTGGCTAATGTTTGTGTGGGTCGTGTCGTTACTATATTTGAATGGTTGATTCATTCATGGGTCCCTGGGCTGTGCAGAGGGAACATTGTCTTAGCTAGCAGTGGTGGCCACTCTAATATCAGGAGCCCCCAATCTAGGAAGAAAAGCTCAAGATTTCTGCCTTGGGATTCCAGTCTATAAAACCACTTACATTGGTGGCTTATTAGTGTTTTGATTGGCTTGTTGAAAGGTCCTGCCTCAACATACTCCCAGTGCCCTAGATGGACACTCAGTGTTAACCCCTCTATGCTCCTGGTTCACGGAACAGTTTGATTATCAGATCAGGAGGATTTTTTGCAATCTCAGTAACTTTGCTGGATCCTATTTTGACTTGACATCTGGTTCAGGGTGATTTGGCCTTTGATTTAATTAAGCCAAATTTCACCTTGTATCTGGTTCCTTTAGCTCTCGCGTGCTTTTACATCCTCACTGGTAAAGCCAGAGACACACAGCTCAGAGACCCAGCCTTGAGAGGGGGTTCTTTCTGAGTTACCTACTGATTTAATTTTGCATTTGGAACACTTCTCTCAAGGTTTTTATATGGACACTCGAATTCTATAATTCTCTGAACAATATACTCTACTACCCTTCTACTGATAAAAAGGGCATTCATGAATGTTACTTAGAAATTAACCAAATCACTCTGGCAGTAGGTCAGATTAAGACTGAATATAAAAAAATAGCAAGAGGAATTAAAGAATCCATGAATGGTATTCTAATTGCTGCAGAAATTGCGGACTAACTTTTCAGTTCACTTATTCCAGTATATTAGCAGGGGAAGGGGGAGCAACTTTGTTTGTCCTCACATATACACAGGCTGTTTTCTCAACACATTTAATTTACCAATTGCAACTGTGTAGCCAGACTTCCTACTTGGCACTGGGAGAAAGGGCCCCATTTTTCATTCTCACTCAACCTCTGTGAGTGAGGGAATATGGAAGTGATGATTCATTTTAACATAGTGCTACACTTAGAACTGAGAAGATCTTTGCTTCCCTTACAGTGGATCAGCTCCAGCATTCGTGGGAACATTTTGACTTCCACTGTTTACAAGTATAAAAAATGTGAGAAGCACTGTTTTCTACATAAGATGTCAATAGTTTTATAATGGCAGTAAATATTTAAGGGAGGAAGGAGACACAGTATTTTAACTTATTCTAAAGCTTGACATCCCAACTATATAATTTAATCACAACAGCTCCACCCTCCAGTTCTTTAGTATTTTACCAAACACATTTCATGAATAAATATTAGCCAAGTACTCCTAGAGTTTGTGATTAAATATTAACAGGGTTATTTTTACAAAATGCACAGGAACATTTCACAGGACTGTGTCTATGAGTGTAAACAGATCTATAGGCATTTTGACAGAAGCTTATGATTTTTTCTAGTGACAATTGCTTTAGGTATTATTTATTATTAGAAATTTTTTTTTTGCGAGTGTAAACACCATTTGCATTCTTCCCCAGCAGTGTAGCTTATGGTTTTTCATTATGTGAAAGTGTGATTTTTACCAGGGCAGTCAATAATAAAAAAAAATTATAATCTATCCTAATAAGTTTGAATGGGACTCTACTTGCTTTGGATATTTCCAGCGAGGCATAATTTATCCCCATCCTTGGCTGTGTAACAGTGTGGATCTTCTTAGCTAAGTCTCTGACAGATGGTTTCAGTATTTTCAGGACTCCATTTCCAATCATTTTGCCCATATTGCAAAATTGGCCTTGAAAAAGGGTAAAGAGTTGTTATGCTGTATTAACATCCCTTCAGAATTGCTTGCTGTGAAGGGCATGAAGAAATGAAGGAAATCAAGAGAGTAATGCTTGAAAAGTATGCTTTTGGAAGTTAGAAATGTTAGTGACATTTTGACAGTCTCAGATTACATCACAATCTCCATTTAATTTTGATTGTAAATCCCAAAGACATGTTCAATGCAATAATAAAAACACAAATATTCAGTTACTGTGGCTCATAAGCCATCCTGATGGTATCCATAATGTGGGATGTTTGAAAGGGCTCTGGTTAGGCCGGCTTCCTGTCATCTTAAATCCTGCTGATAGCTACCACCACTGACTATTAGATGAACAGAGATTCTCATAGCACTGTTCAAGTCTGGCTACCAGCTCATAATGAAAACACTCAAATATCTACACTCATTTTCTAAGAAACATGAATTGATCACATTCAGCATGCCAAATTTTCATTTTCTTTTGCAGCTTCAGCTGACTGACTTCTTCATATAAAGGGCTGTACTTTTCTTTTTGTTGCCTTTTAGTTTATGATCAAAATCAATGAAGACTGAAGCTTTCCACAGCCATCTATAAAATGCAATTACTGTATACAACACACAGTAAAACTCCTCTGGTGTATATGTTGAGAAATAATTTATGCCACTTACCTCCTGAGAGGTATCGATCTTTTTCTGTGAATGTTTTACAAAAGGGTCTCCTGAGTACAAGTGCAAGGAAATATGTGGCTATTGGGGCCAATCTATAATTTGATTAATAATGACCAATCCCTTGAACTTGACTCCTTACTGCACTTCTATTGTGATCTGACCTTAGATATTTTTTCCTTGCCCATTATTTCAGAGGCATAATTATTACATTTGACATGCTAATCTTATTACTTGCCTTATCCATGATGTAGCTCTCATCAAGTTTGGCAGCACTATACAGTATGGATAGTGAATTTGGGTGAATACTAAATTTGGAGTCAGACTACCTCAGTTTGTCTTCTGACTCAGCCACTTAATAGTGTGTACTTCGGGCACACTGCTTACCTCCCTGAGACTCAGTTTTATCCTCTGTAAAATAGAACCAGTAATTCACTTCAGGGGACACTGTTTTCTGAAGATCAAATGAGATACTCAGTTTATTTATTCAATAAAGATTTACCAAGTAGGCATTTTGACAGGCTTTGGGAGACATGATGGTAAATAAGATAGACACTATTCCTGCCTCCATGGAGCCTACACAATCAGCTGGAATGCAGTCAGCTCCATATACCTGGGTCTGTTACACATATGGAAGGTAGCATCATCCTCATTATTGTTATATTGTCGTTGTCGTTGTCATGCCTGAGAGTGGAAAGCAAAATAATGCTGATTCTGTTCCTCATAGTTGGTCCCAGTGGTGGTGGGAACAGTTAGAGCTAATGACATGGAAATTGTTCTGAAACTGCACAGTGAGCCTTCTTAATGTTCCAAAGCTTAGCATTTACTAGTTTATCCCCTTAAGTTTGGCTGGAAGCTCTATGTATTGATTATTTTCCTTGTAGCTAGAGTGTTCTAAGTGAAAGAGACAGAAAGAAAAAGAAGGAAAGCCTTTTCTTTATACTCTTCTAAGATGTAATCTATCAGAGTCTATGAGCATGGGAAGTTCATTTTCAAAGAATAAAGCTTCCTGTTTTATCCACAGTTCCTCAGGATCTTATCTTGGGTTGCCATGTGATGGATAATCCACCATCTTCTCAACTGTCTTTTTAAGGCAGGGAAACTTTGTGATTAAGGGGTTGTGGCCCTTTGAACTAGAAGGTTTTAGTGATCACAAGGGTTATATTATGGGATTTTATGTCTCTCAAATAAGGTGGAAACGATGGTTAGCTTACTTGGAAGGCTGTCTCCTTCTGAGCCTTCTGTATCAGTCATGGAAGGAAGTGTGCTTTAAATTACTTACAATTTTAACCCTATAGCTCTGGCTGTTTCAGCACAGCTGAATGAAAGGTAGCATTCAAACTCATACTTTGCTGCTATAAAAAGTGGCAGCTGATAAGTAAATGATAAATGATCAGACTGCCTGTGCTGTGACATTGCACACTGTTGTTCTCAGGACCTCATATTATCCTGAAACATTTGTCTGTACCATGTGAAGAAAGAACATTTGTCTTGATAGAATCAAGGAACAGCTCATGCTAATTTACTTTGAGCAGGAACCTGGAAAGGAGTATAAACTTCATTGTTACATGACTACAGTATATTTTCCTACCTTGACTACAATATATTTTCCTACCTTGTAAGTGACCACTTTTGGGATTAAAGGAAAATTAATTGCCTATTTTCAGTTCACTGAGGTCAGCAACATAATAAAATGCTCATATATATGCAATCAGAGAGATTATATGGTTAAGGAAACATGATGAGGACAAGATCTACTTTTTGGCTTTAAACAAAAGACTAGAAGAAGCCACTTCTAGTCAGCTGAGATCTTCATGTATGCATGAAAATGTGTTCTCACTGTCCTTTCAATTAACAGAATTTTCTGCAATTTTGAGTCACCAAGAGTGAGGGTTACTGCTGGATAAGATCATTGAACGGGACATCTTATCCTAATTCTGATTGCTCAAATGAAAGGGAGAATCCAAAAGGAAAATGAAGAAAAGCATAGGGAGCAGTTGATTTGTAAAACCATTTTTCTATAAAGAAGGGCCATACTTTTGTATCCTAGATTTTTTAGTGTCTCCAACATTGGAGGCCCTTACTGAGAATCAGGAGGTCAGCAGCTCACGAGAGGTACGTGTTGGCACAGTTTTCTAATACTTGAATTTTCAGAGTAGAATAATTTTTTTAGGCAGATAAGTTAGGTACAGCAAGAAATTAACAACAATGACTAATAATAAAATAGAACAAATAATAATATACTGTTATAAAAGTTATATAAATGTTATTTCTTTCTAAAAATATCTTACACTGTACTCACCCTTCTTCTTATGATGATGATGTGAGATGATATAATGTCTGTGTGGTGAAATGAAGTGAAGGGAATGATGTAGGCAGTGTGATGAGGTGTTATCCTACTACTGACTTTCTGATGATTCATCAGGAGGATTATCTGCTTCCAGACTGAGATCAACCCCTGGTAACTGAAGCTTCAGTAAGTGAAACGGTGGATGAGGGGGGATTAATGTGTTACAAATATATTTCTCCCCCAAATACTTTGACAACATGAACAAAATGAGTCAGTCTTCTGAATGGTTTACATATGTGGACTGGCAACCCATAGGTTCAATCAAGTTGACAGAATTCTCTTAAGCTTAAATCACTGAACTGACTGTTCTTGTTCTGGGCATACATATGAGATACAACTGACTTAGTGGTTCAGCTTTCCTGGACACATAGTAATATTTTATGGTGTTGAGAACAGAGAAACCTGTTCGAGCCCTGGAGCTACGTCCTGAAGGTACCTTTACTGAAAGCTGTCTCCTCAGTTAAGTTTATTCTTTTATTTCCTCATCTATTAAATGGGGAGAGTATAGACTTTTGTGAAGCTTGAAAAGGGAGGTTAAAATAGAAGTTTCAACAAAACATTGTGTGTTTGTCAGGGTTCTCCAGGGAAACAGAACAGAGAGAAAAGTAGAGTAACAGGGAGAGAAAGATACTAATTTACAGATATTTATATTAAGGAATTGGTTCACAGAGTTGTAGGGATCAGTAAATCTAGAGTTTGTAGGGTAGGCCAATAGGTTGCAAATTCCTGAAGTATTGATGTTGCAGTTATGAGTCCAGAGGGTCTGGAGGCAGAATCCTTTCCTTCTAGGGAAACCTTAGCCTTCTTTTAAGGCCTTAAACCAATTAGATGAGGCCTATGCACATTATAAGGTGGTCTACTTTACTCCAAGTTACTAATTTAAATATGCATCATATCTAAAAAATACCTCCACAGCAATGTTGACACTGGTGTTTGATCAGAGGACTGGACACTATAGGTTAGCCCAAATCATAGACACATAAAATTAACTATTACACACTGTGATACAATGTCTGAAAAATTCTGAAGCTGGTTTTATACCGGTTGAATTCATAAAGGAAATGATTAAGAGTCAATTCTACACTTTTTCAGCCTTATTCACACTCTGAAAATATGAAAGCATTCAGGGAGAAGGAAGAGGAGTCAAGATTTGTGAAGAGAGAAACTGAAGAGAGGCTTAGGATATTGTGTATCTGCACCTGCCTTACCCTGAGGCAGGGGAGTGGGTATTACCTCCTTTGCCTCAAGCTCTGTGAAGGAGATTTCCATAGGTCTACTTGGAGAATCTGAAATGTGTTCCTTGAACACACTGGGAGAAGCCCCAGAGGACCAGGGCTTCCATGTGCATGAAGTTAAGTGGCCTATGGCAGCATCATGGAAGTGGCTGCTATGGGACTGGTGTGTATCCCTGGAATTTGCTGGATAAGATATGTAGTAGTGGTGAACCACAGGAGTCGGAGCTAATGTAGGTGGTCATGAGTCTGTCCAATAGGGCCTTCGAAGGGACAGAGGGACCCTGTGGCAAGAATTTAGAGGGGAGAACCAGATTCCTAGGGCTGAGGAAGGAGTAGTTGGCTAGTTAGAACAGACATATAGAAGATGATTTGCAGTATTGAGATTCTCCAGACAGCCCACTAAGCACCCACTGGAGAGTCAGCTTCAAAATCGGCTTGCTTGAGGGTGCGTGAGGGCCATTACAACGTACCAGTTCACACTAGGCCTGTCGTCACCTCTGTCTCTTCCCTCCATGCCCACAAGATTCCTTCCCTCAGCTGCAGGACAGCTGGTTCCTGAGGGGTCTGGAGCACAGAGCAGAGAAGTCAGAAGCCAGTTATGCCCCTCTTTCCCACTTGGCTGTCTTCCAGCCCGAGAAAGCTTGAAAAAGAAGAATGTTTAACTTAACCTTCAATTGAGTTCAGAGTTTTGATTAATATCATAAACTGGATAATTTACTTTCTGAATTGAGATTATAATTTAAAGCAATGATATTTGCAATTTAAAAGAACCCAACCATGATCAGAAAAGCCAGAGACTTCGAGGTTTCGTCTGGAGTCGATGGGAAATAAAAGAGAATTGTATCTTTAGTACTTGACGAATGGTTCTCAAAGTGTGGTCCCCAGACCCTTCATATCAGTGTGGCTGAGAATGTGTTAGAAATGCCACTGCCTTCCCACCACCTGCCTCCAACCTACTGACTCAGAAACTTTGGGCCCTTCAGGTAATTATGATACATGCTAGACCTTAAGAACACTTGTCCTAGAACAATGTCTGACAACAGCACAAGGAAAAAGCACTACCCTCTTCCCATGCTCAGATAGATCTATTTAATGACCAATGCCTCTCATAATAAATATAAAGGGCATATGTAAATAACAAAGGATAGATCCTGTTTTCTTGCAGCAGTGATATTACAACCGCTGTTTCCTCTTCTGTATGAGAGTGTTCTCTCTCCTCTGCTTATTTTGTAAGAATATTGTATCAGATGAGCTAATATATTTGAAAATGCTTTTTAAACCATGAAGCTCTGTACATATGCAAGTTACTATTATTACAAATACCTTATTTATATGGACATTGATTTCATTTTGGAAGTGATACCCCTGGGGCTTGCTGATCATTTAACTTTCATTATCACACCTGTCAAACAAATCCTACCACTAACCAATAAGGTATCAAGAAGGAGAGCTAGATCAGAGGGGAAAAATGGTCAAATCATGGCCGAATGCTTTAATTTTAGTGAGAAAAAATAGACTTGATGGATTTTGTCAAGGCTGAAATTGGATATTTAGTGTAACTTAATGAACACTGGTTACCAATCCCCTGTTTTTTCCCCCATTTAAAAAAATGTTTCTGCCCATCTAGACAGCCTTGGGTGATGTTAATAACATTTGCAAACCAAAAGGAATTTGGGTGAGATTGATTGTTTTTGAAATTTTCATTTGTGAAAAGTCCTTTCAGTATTGAAAATAGTAGCTCATTTTGCTTGTTCTTATTGGAACATCTCTTTTTCAGTTCTGTTGGGGAATTAGAGCACAATGGGATTTTGCCTTTATAGATACTGATAATTGTGTGTCATGAGCTTCGGTATTACTAGCAGTGGATGATCACACCATTTTGTGGAGCTATTCTGGGCCAAGACCCAGGGGATGTATTAAATGTGCTACTTGCTCCAAGTTGTTCTCAGAGCTGTTAGATAGAGGGATAAGTTTCAGACCCAGGGAAGGGAAACATGTGATGTCAGTCAAAAGAGTTGTGTGAACAAATAGAGTCCAGGTTAGGTTTGGGTGGATAATGCATGGGCACGGGTGGCTTCATGGGGGAATTTGGGATTTCAGCTCTAATCATCTGTTGTATATTTTGTTTAGCATGAAAATATAATGTTTGGCAGTGGCATTCCGGCAGCGTGGACTTGGGAATATATAGCATGAAGTAAGCACGTTCTAAAACATAATCCTCATACCAGACCAGATGAGATGAGGCAGTAATACTAGTGGGAACCCCCCATACAGGTGCCTGGGTGATTAATGGTGTTAGACAGGAAGTCTCTTGGAGCTCTGCCAGTGGAGGATTCTTTTTCAGTTCTAAGGAAAAAGAGACTGATCTCCAGGAAGGAATTTTAAAACCCCTCCTATCACTGCTGCAAAAGAGAACAAGTTGAGCATAAAAATGCTCCTTCTAGCTGAGACAGCTCAGATAGAATGCCAGGACACCCCCAGCCAGAACAGCTCCCACAGCTGCTCAGGTTCACAGCCATCAGCCAGGACTCCAAGGCAGCACTCCATCAAGCACCCGGGTGAGGAAGACACTCAGTCAGAGAGCCCTGATGCAAGCAGCAGAGGTCCCAGCTGAACTCTGCCAGCCCGCAAAGGCATATATAGGCTTGAAGATGAGCAAGAATGAGAACTGGATTTGGCTTATGTTACGTGCAGTTTGGATAACTATTGACCACTGAAACAAGCAGGGCAAAGATAAGGGCACAATGAGTGAGTGGGCACAGCACCTGCCCAGTGCCTCTCAGGGCTGCACAGAGATAGAGGCCCAAGTTCTGCAGTTGATATTGGTGCCTGCTGAGAAACTAGGTCAGCACAGCAAAAGCTGGGTGGGGGCAAGGCCCAGCCAGCCCTCAGGTCTCTTTTGGGAGTCTGCAGTCTCTGTGCCATAGTTGCGCCCTTCTGAGTATGAGCCTGTGCAGCTGACTTAGCCATGGCTTCCCATACCTCTCCCATGGAAGAGGGTAACACCAGGCCAGCAAAGAGACTCCTTCTGCCACCACATTAGTTATAGGTACTCTCTGCTTCCTTCATGAGGAAGAACCATAGACAGACAGAAAACTCTCCAAATCCTTTATACTTCTTTTTGTATGAAGTCAGTGAATTATAACATAAAGCAAATAGTTTTTATAATAGAGTGTGGGTTCCAGAATTCTGAACAAATCTTTTTGTCATTTTCATATATTTAGGAGTTAAAATACTGCATGCAGGTATTGTTATGTGTAAACTTGCACTGGCCGGATGTTTTCTGACCATCAGGTTCGAGATTCTGGAACCCAAATAAGATAAAACAAGCCAAGGCTTTTTTAGCATCTGGGTGTGCATGGACTTAAGAAGATGGCAAAAGATTCCATTTTCTGGAAGTGTAGACATAAGTGGTGATCACTTTTGCATTTTAAATCTCTTTCCCTTTAACAGCATCAATTCCCATTTCTCAAACAGCATGAATGGCAACAACATTGGATCAGGTATTTGAATTATTCATTGTTTCGCTGGAAAACTAATGATTCTTTGATTTGTGGAAACAATTCCTGATTAGGAAATTTTTCAAGTTTGGTGAACTTGGAACAGGCAGGATATCATGATGATGAAGAGTGTAGACTTTATTATCAGATTGCTTGAGTTAGAATCTGGTCCTTGCACTTCCTAGCCGTGTGACCTTGGGCAGGTTGCTAACTCTGATTCAGAAATGGTACCTGCCTTATTTGGCTGTTGTGAGGATTACATGAGTTACTGTGTTTTGAACTTTTACAACAGAGCCTGACATGTGTTTGCTATTATTATTTCCAAACACAAGCCTCCTCTTTTGTAAAGGGCACAATATTATCTAGAGTGCTCAGGGTTTTGCCTTCTGCTATAACATAGAATTTTTTTTACAGGAAACTAGAATGGTAATAACATTATCTTTTAGTGATTGAAACTAGCTGATGCATTATCCATAAACCTGATAGCAAAATACAAAATTCAACATGTTTAACATATTTCAGTTTCTTAACCTCATTTTTCATGGACTCATATAATTTAATGCAGACCATCTCCAGTTGGACTTTTCCTTTTTTTCTAGATGTATGACCAAAGGTTAAGCAAGTAGATAGGGATCCCCTAGCTTGTAGTTACATACAGAATTTGAACACAAGTCTTTATACTCTTTGCGCTAACAAGTGTTCAATAAAGCGTAATGTTCAAGGGTAAATGCCATAGATGAGGTTTTTGTAACTCTAAGCCTCTGTGATCCTGGAAAGTGTCTTATTATTTCTTTTAATGATGCTTGTTTTTGAGTTGAGATCTTCAGCATATGTTTTTGGTTTTTGCTTTTAGAGCTTTGAAAAGTCTGTCAGCTGTCACAGATATGATTTCTGTCATCTGGCTCTTTCAGGCACTAAAGATCTGTCATTTCTAAATTTCATAATATAATGTGGCTATCAGTTCTCACCATTGAAGTGAAGTGGGCTTTTCATGTGCAAAAATGAGAAGCTGTAATTTGTTATCAAGTAATGAAATGGCAAATAATCAGTTCCTGGAAGCTTTTAGGAGTTGTGCTATACACGATGTGACTATAAAATAATGAGCCCAAGTACCTGGAAGCAGAGATTCTCACACCTAGCCATGCAGATCCTGATACCCGGAGCCTTTTAAAATATACATTTCTGGGCCCATTCAATCCCTAGAGTCAGTATATCTATAGTGGATGGAATTATTTTTAAAAAAATTACATGGTGACTCTAATGATCCACTTTCTCAAAACAACACATTAAAATAGTCTTGAAACTCCAGAGTCAATATTCCAAACATTGGAATCAAAACAGTTGAGCCCTGGCAGGAACATAATGTGATGTCCAATCCAACTGTACATGTTATAGGTGAAGAAAGTAGGAGTGGGCTGACTCAGCAGCCTTAGGATCAGGGGGCTTTAGAGGAGGAAGAGAGCTCATGGGTGGCGTGATATGTCGTCCACGTTGTAGAGATGAAGAACAGAGCCAGAAGCGGTGTGGGCAGGGCCCCAGGCCCCAGTCAGAGCTGTGAGCTGAGGTTGGCATGGCTCCCATCGCAGGGGTGAGGGAGCTACATCGGGACGCAACCTAGGGAGGGCCTTCCGAGGGTGGAGACAGGAATCAGAGGGTGAGGCCCAGGGCTTACACTGCACCCAGCAAATCAGTCTGGATGAATCTTCTAGACTTGTCTTGGAGTATTTCACATTTAATAGAAAAAAAATTCAAGATGTTATTTGAGGTTGAATCAGTCTTGATCATGGTTGTCAGGGAATTAATACAGTGGAGGGAAAAATGTGTTTGTCTGAGAACTGGGAGACCTGAGGTCTATTCTCATAGCCGTCACTGTTAGCACTGTCGGATTGTAGGTAAGCCATTTGACCTCTTCAAGCTTCAGTTTCCCAATATCAAAAATTACAGGCATATTTTCTCCAAATTCTTTACAGGATCATTATGAATATAAAATTAAAGACAATGTACAGGAAAGTACCTTGAAAAGTATAATATATTATACAATTTAATCTTGTTATATGGGAAACCACTTAAACAGAAATGCCTTTTTATGAAATAGAGGATGTTAATAAACTTAAGTTTAATTTATTATCCAGCCAGTGCTAATATTGCCCACCAATTAAGGCACTAAAATATGTATGCTTTCACTATATATTTGTTTTAAATGTCACTTATTTAATGTAAATTCCTGGTCTTTATTTAGAATGACAGGCAGTAGGTTTTACTGTACTAAATATATTTAATGGCAAAAACTGAAAATAAAGTAGAAGAAAAACAAATATTTTTTCCTTTCCCAAGGATACAAGTCACAGGGGACATTTATATGATGCTAGATCTAAAAGTGTACTTATTCCTTTCTTTTCTGGCTCTCATATTGGAAGATTAATGTGACAAACACTTTGAAAGTATTTTTTATGTACAAGGCACTATTTTACTCTTAGTAGGATTTTTTGAATCCTTCTACATCAGTCAGTGACCAACTGGGACCAAATTAACAGAAACCACATGGTAATTTGAACAGTGGAAGTAAAATACTAAGAATTAATAACAGTGACAAGGGATCAGAGTAATGAGGGATTACTAGTAAGAAATAAAGATAACTCTAAAAAAAATACAGGATTAGCAAATACAGGAACAGCCATGACCCCCAGACTGAGATAAAACTCCCAAGGAAGAAATAAATGAGAAAATGGGTCCCTTCAACTTAGGGTTAAGATTCAGACCTCATGGAAGAGGGTGTGGCCATGGCACACTGGGTAGCAGAGTAGATTCTAAGGTACCTCACTGGTGAAATCTTCTGGAAATCCATCCTCTGGGATGCTGGGGGAAGCTGTTCATAAGCATGTGGGATATGTCAGAACTTGCTGCAGTACTGCTCAAGGGGGTGTTGGGGTTGGGGGAGGCTGCTGACTGCCACATGGCAGAACTGGGTACTGGAAAGGTCACAAGCTGCAGGAGCCTGCTGGATAAGGCAAGCTGGAACTGAGCCTCCGCAGTGCCCCCTAATGATGATACCTAGTATCATGCCAGTTGGCAAAGAAGAATTATCTAAGGGCCCATCTCCATTTGTGCAGAGCAGGCAACAAAGGTTGAATTTGGAATGTTGGGGGAATAAATTGATAACTGGAACACCTCTCAATAGTTCTGTGAAATAGGTACTACTCTTACCCTCATTTTACTTACTAGGAAGCTGAGACAGAGAAAGGTAAACAACTTGCCCAAGGAAGGCAGGTGAGCAGTGTGTATCACAGTCATTTGAGCACTTTTTTTGCCTCTGGCACCTACTGTAAATTACTTCTCTACGCAGCCTCTGTGTTTATTTCTTCACTTGTGAGGCATGCTCAGCATTATCTTGTGGCTTCATGTGCAAGCCTCACTATAGTCCAACTTGATTGATTCCTACATTTACAGAACATTATATAAAATCCTTGAAATTTAGCACAAAGTTTTCTTGTTGCTTTTCCTTCTTAACTATTCTTCAGTTTGTTTTCCATGTTTCTTCAATTTTTTCTAAAATTGTATATCCAAACCAAACCTCAAAAAGTGCTTGCTTCTACCATTTCCTGTTCTGCATGAGGGAGAAATGTGAAGGAACAGGCTGGAGATTCTCTCTGTAACATCTGTAACATTTCTGTATCTGTTTCCTGCTTTCTCTCTCACTATGCAGACTCTTAGAAGCAGAGCCAGCATCAGAAGTACCTCTTACCTGACTATGAACACAGACTGCCTAGCAGTCTGCTTGCTGCCGGCAGAGGTCTGATTCATCTTGCACACCATCATTGCATTAGCCTTCATGAACCCCAACCCTGGCCAGATCCCCGTGCTCCTCCCTAGTCTCCAGTGGCTCCTCAGGCACTACCTTATCAAAGCACAGTCCCTTGCTTATGCCTGCAAAACCCTCCCTCCAGGCTGTGATCCTGACTAGGCAGCTTGCCTGGCCTACTTCTTCTCCCTTCTCCTAGCACCGATTCTCCTAGTGAAGGTGACTATTCAGTGTTCCTCTAACTTTGTTTCCTGCCGCCATCCTTTGTTTCAGGGATACATTTTTCAGGAAGCTTTCCTGCCAGCTGCATGTGTCCTACCCCATTTAATCTCAGAATCATCTTGGAAGACCTTTCTTCCACAAAGCCGTGCCTATTTTCACATCGTCTTTTTCTCTGTTGAAGCTCTTAGGTGCTAAATTTTCTCATATCATAGCTTTTTAGGATAGCAGTATTGTTTTTGACTTTTACCTTCTTATTAGATTCCTGGAAGGCAAAGACAGTATTTTATTAACTTTTTTCTTTTTTCTATCTATTATCTATCGATCTGTTTAACTGATTATTTCCTTAAGTCTCGGAGGTCAGTGGTATAGGTTCAAGGACTTGGTTGTCAGTCAAGCTCACAAGACTTGTTTAAACTTACTTAGCATCAAATTTGCTTAGAGAGGATGTAGAACAGGGAACACAAGTGTGAATAGCAGAAGTATCATAAAGTTTGCAGTCAAACACAGGTCCTAATATCTCCTGGTTGCTTCAGGGACATGTTCCTGTCTCAAGATTAATAGTAAATGAATGGAGAGGAAGGTGTATCAGAGAAATCACTGGTTCTGATGTCTGTCAACTTAAATTCCCTGCTAGTTACATAGCTCCCAAAGGGTAAAGGACATTCCCTATAGTGGTACCCTGCACATAGCAGGGGATAAAAACTTTTAAAATATTTACTTTTATGTCATATTGGATTAAATTTTTGACTTTGCTCTGCACTGAAGAATGAATGTTTTCCTGCTTATCAAGAGAATGCTGGGTGTCTGATGTTGGCTCTGCTTCTGTCTGTATATTCTCTTACCTGTTTCTAATTCCTAGCCACATTCACACCTCCAGTTAACTGCTTGATCTTTAAAACTTTCTGAATAACTTGGCCTCATTTTCAGTGCTGACAACCTGCTTGATCCTTGAAGGTTTGCATCAGCCTCCTCTCCAGCTCTGGGTTCCTGTTGTTTGTCTCTAATTTGCCGCAGAGTAACCCGAGTGGCCAGAGCAGTCATTTTGAGCCATGTACCACTAGCATGCCTGTGTCTAGGAAGAAATAACAGAACTCACCATTGCAGACTAGATTTTTGAGTTACTCAGTGGAGGTGCCTGGTGGAAGCAATAAAAGAAAAAATAGTTTTAAAATTACATATTTAATATTAGCAAACCCCAGGAGATACATCACAGTCTACACTTATTAGATAATTTCCATAAAACTTTTTGTAAAACTTGCACTTTTCTTGCCCATGAGGCTTCCTGTGTGACTCACTGAAGATTTCAGTTTGTATTAAAGTTCTGCATACACTGAACGTGCAATAGCTGTTAGTTGAATAAATAAACTGTGTAAAGCACATGGTGTTTTTGTTCTCTATTATCAGAAATCTCATTGTTTGCTAGAAAATCAACTGAAGAGCAGGCAGGTGTCTCTATACAAGATCCTAGGCAAGTGATTAGCCTTCTCCTTGAGGACACGTGCCTTTTTAAAGCAGTCTTGCTGCACAGAGATCACTGTTTCCCAACTGTGACGTGCATAAGAACAACTTCCTGTGCAAATGAAAAGTGTAGATTTCTGGGACCTCATCCCTAACATTTTGGTTCAGTAGGTCTGGACATGGGCCTAGGCATCTGCATTTTGACAGCATCCAGTGTGGTTCTGATACATGCGGTGTGAGGTCCACCCTTTAAGAAATACTAAATTAGTCTCTTGAGAAGGTGTTCAAGTGTTTCACGATGTTTGAGGTGCTTTCTAGTTGAACCCCAAAATATCACTTAGGAGTTGTGATGATTTTCAGAAGAAGTTTTAATAAAGCATAACTTACACACGGTAAATTTCATGTACTTCACTGGACAATCCAACAATGCATTATTTCTAGCACACTTGCTGAGTTGTGAAACTGTTGTGATGATTCTTATCTCTTCTCTGTTATGCCTATTGGTGGCAACATGCAATAGGGCTTCTTATTTGGGAGGCAGAAAAAAGTGTTTTGGGAGGGCCAGAGAGTCAGAGGACCCAAGCCTGAGCCTTGGTTCCATGGCACAGTGGCCTGAGACCCAGGGCAAGGAGTTTCAATCACCTCATTTGTAAAATGGGGATAATATTAAATTAATACCTCTTCTATAGGGTTCTTGAGAAGATTAAAGGGAAAAAGGTGTTTGGAATATAATTTTTAAGTGTATCAAATTATTTAATTAGTGACTACTTTGGGTGTTCAATTACTGGTCTAGGAAATGAAGATGCATAACTGAATAAGACAGACACCATCCCTGCTCTTCCTCAACAGATAGTTGGGGAAATGAGCATGGTCCTGTGAGACCCCATACCAAAGAGCTTTGACTTCAGTGGGGGAAAGGGAACCTGGGCAGGAAAATTTTACCCAAGGGGTTAATGTTTGAGAGCTGACAGATGAACAGTTAAGCGAGGGGATGGTGGTGCTAGGTTTCCAGATGAAGGGAATGTGGGACGAGTGGCAGAGGGCACATGGTACACTTGAAGGATGTGAACAAATGCTGGGATAGCTGTAGGGCAAACCTCAAGGCTGAAGATGGTGATAGGGTGCAGGTGCCAGCCCTGCATGCTCTTCAGCCCACGTGAAGATTCAGGGCCTAATCCTTGAAAGGTGCTAAGTACATGTGCAGGTGTGTGTGACAGACCAGATCTGCATTTCCAGTGCCCACCTTGGGAGGATGAGTGAGGAGCTGCAGGAGGGCAGGGGATGCCAGAAGGCCAACTGGGAAGCTACTGCAAGCATTCGGGTAAGAGACGATGGGTAAGGTGGTTGTGGCAGACCCAGAGAGATGCTGGTGTGTTTGAAACAGATTTAGGGGATGAAATACATTGGAATTGGGTATAGATCATTTAGAGGGTGTACAGAGTGGTGTCTGGATAACCCTTAGACTGCTGACTTGCATAATGGAATAGATGGTGGTTCATTCTCTGGGATATGGAACACTACAAGGACAAAGGGGAGATCATGAGTAAAGTACATGCAGAGCACTTAGACCGAGCCTGCCGGTCAATGAATGGTAGCCATCGGGATGACGGTGATCTTTTAGGATGCCTTCAAGGCATCCTCTTGGTATCTTGAGCTGTAATGAGCTATGCAAATCTTGGTTATTACTATTATTTTGGTCATAAAACTTGGCAAGGAATATATTAATTCATGTTTTAATTTCTTTTACTTATACTTCAAAATCACTTGTAGCATTACTCTTTCCCTCAATGGTATAAAAGCAGGATTTTATTGTATTAAATTGGAGCCTGTGTTTCATAATCTTCCAAGTTTATTGATTGAAGCTGAAAGCTTCAACTAGAACATTCCTTAGAGCTCCTCTAGGGAGTGTTACATTAGAAAGATAACAGCAGGCCTGTAAATTAGTACAGTTTACCAAGCCACAAACATTTGTCACACTTTCCTCTCTTCACAAGAGAGAAGGAAAATAAGCGGCGTTTCCTTAGTGCCTCCTGCCTCATGATTCATTTGGCATAAATCGCTACCTGCCTTGTGGCTGGGCAGTTAGCTAATTTAAAGGCTGGATGAGAAAGCTCTGAAAACAGCCAGTGTTCTCCTGAAGTAGATGGCCAGTCAATAGGGGAAAAGGGGAATACGCTGATTAAGGATGAAATCAGGAACATTCCTTGAAAATAATCCTTATGCTTCGCCAGGACGATTCAAGCAGATCTCATATTGCCGTCATCTGGTGCCCATCCAGTGTTTTTGACTTCAACTTTAGACAGTCCCAGTATGTCATTATTAAATCATGAGAGATATTTTTTCAGTGAAACTATGCTCAGATGATTGTGACTTAGTTTTTATTTTTTCATTAGAAATTTAGTTCTCTCTACCTGTGGAAAAAAAATTATAACTAGATGAATACTTGTATATTTACAGGTGTATTTCAAACCAACAGAAAATCTAGGTGTTTTGGCTAACAAACTAAGATTGCTAAAGACATGTGGAGTTAGTGAGTGGTTCTTTGGTGTCTGATTTAGGTTAACATTCTGACTGCTTCATTAATTGTGTGCCATTGACTGTGTTGAATTGCCTAAGCTTTGTTTTTCTCATCTGTAAAATAGAAATGATAATAATACTACCTCCCTCATAGGGTAATTGACTGAATTAAATGAGGCAAACAAATATCTTTTGTATATATTGCAAAATGCTTGAACAGTGACTATCACATGTTAAGTCCTTTAGGTCATTCAGGCTGCTATGACAGAATACTTTAGACTGGATGCCTTATAAATAGCAGAAGTTTATTTCTCATGGTTCTGGAAGCTGGGAAGTCCAAGATCAAGATGCTGGCAGATTCAGTGTCTGGTGAGAATCCACTTCCAAGATTATAGATGGCTGTCCTCTTCTGTGTCCTCACATAGAGGCGAGGATGCTCTCTGGGATCTCTTATAAGGGCACTAATTTAATTCACCTAATCACATCCCAAGGGCCACACCTCAAAATATGATCTTATTGGGGATTAGGTTTCAATGTAGAGATTTTGAGGGAACACACACATTCAGCCAATGGCAATAAGCATTCATTTTGTGAGGGCTATACTTACTGCTAAAGAGATCCTTTTTAGCTCAGTACAGAGACAAAGAATGTAAACATTTCTCCATCCTTGGGTGAGTATTATGGTTGAAGTATGAGCCAGACCAAAAGAAATTGCCCTTTACTTATGAGATCTTATATTTGCTCAGTATCTTTCTTCGAATGTCTAATGTCTAGAATGTGGATCCTGGAGGGCACAGGCTTCACCTATTTCTCTTTATAAGCCCTGAACCTGGCCCCCTCTGCTGTATAGAGGCAATCAACTGATGTTGCACAAGTGAATACAGAGTACAGTGATTTGTAGGCTTTTCCTAGGTCCTCAGGTCTCCGTGGAAGCAACAAGTAGGGTCTTTATGAAGGAGAGGAATCAATCTGAGGCTAATAACAACCCATGGTCTCTTAGGGAGGTGGGGGACATTAGGGAAAATGGGACTGAATCCATTGTAACACAATCCCAATAAGCAGTATTTGTGAAAACAACTCTGTATTTGTGGATATTTCCTAATTTTAGATGATCAGATTCATCTGAAATAGGAATGAAATACCAAGAAACAAAAATTCCAGTGCTTTGCCTAATTTTGGTATCTTTATTATAGGATATTTCCCATTAGTGCATGACGGCTGCATATTCTGTTTACGAGCCTCAGATGAGTGGCAAAACTTACATTTATTATTTAAAAATCGAAATGATTCCACAAGGTTGTTGAAAAATCCAAGTCATACTGATTTAATATTGCAAGGTGGAATTCATTTTGGGAAGCATTTTGTATAATTTGAGTAGCTTAATTCCACATTAATATTATGTTTCAGTGTCTAGGATAAACACCTTGCTCTGGAGCTGTATGCTCATTTTCCAAAGACAGTGTCGGCTCGTGCCTGTCATCAAGAGCAATACCAGGATCTGTAGAGTGTCATTTCTTTCTTCCTTTCTCTTTTCTGTCTGTGAGGACAGACAGCTGTACTTGCCTAGGGTTTGCAGTCATCAGTCACCCTGAGAAAATTGTTGGTGAGTTAAATTTTCCTCTCTGGTGGATTTTTCCTCCTCTTACTGTGTGTGGGGTTTGTGAGGGAGCCTGCAAGGGTCTGCTGTGGGCAGACATCTGTGTTTCATTTGAGTGAGAGGAGGGTAGTAACAGCGGATGGGAAATTTAGGCAGGATATGTCTACTTGGTGTGACCTGAGTTCCTTTGGTGTTTGGAACCACGAGCTACCTAACACCACCAGTGAGTTAGGTGACACGTGTTCCAACAAAAGCTAAACCAATGTGGGGATGTCTGATGAAAGCCTTTGCGTAGTGAGGAGCAGGAAGTATGGAGATGGCATTTCATCACGTAGTTGAGAATTAGCAATGATCATTTTTCCTTAAAGCATCTGCTTAATGACAGCTCTCTAAAACTTCATCAGGAAAGAGTTAGTGGAATTTCCTGAGCTATAAATCTTGCCTTGAAGGGTTGCACTTAGATGGTTACTGGTTCAGAGTCACTGGTTCTGAGCTAATGGCAAACTTTAGGGTGGTGACTACAGACCCTGACATGCCATGTGCCAGGCCTCAAACAGTGCTCTGGCATACGGCTGGGAAAGTCAGTTGTATATGAGGGAGCCCAGCTGAGGGCCAGGTGGAGCTGAGATCCAGCTGTGACAGAGGGTACGCTGGGGAGGCAGGGAACATATGCTTGACATTTTGCCTATTTCTGGTGCTGCAGTGACTATTTATAAGTAATGATGAATGTAATCATAGTATTATTCGTAACTCCTAATGTTTATCACTCTACACAAATATTAAGTAAAATACTTACTCAAACATTATTTTATATAATTTTCACAACTACTCTGTGAGGTTAGTAGTATTGTTCTCATCTCACAGATATTGAGGCTCAGAGAGGTTGAGATATTTCTCTATAGTGTCTTGAACCTGGGAATTTTTTTTTCAAATGCTCTGCACATACAGTTGTAGCATAAGCTCCATTAAAAACATAGGGTCACAAAGAAAGGTACAGTATTTTTTACTTTGATGACTAAAGAGATATTACCTTTTAGTTTTACATAGGGTGAGATATATGGCAACAAAAGCATGGAAAGCCTGCACCTTCTTGAGGACTATATAAATATATGCTCATGTAAAATATAGGAAGGTGTAACTTTAAAAGGTACTTAAATGTGCATATGTTTATATGTCTGTGTATTTATGTATACCCACCATTAATCCTTATTTTAATTATTCTGCTATAGGGTCAAAGTGAGGGAATAGCATATATTTATGGTAGCTCCTCCCTGGAGCTATAGTCTCTTTCAATTAACACTTGCTTTTTGGCTCCAACTCATTTAACTCATTTAAGTTTGAACTTCTGAACTGTTTGGCTGGAAGGTTCCATTTATTTTGTCACAAGATCTTGGGAAATAAATACCTGTCGTATGTGGTACTGGTCTGATCTTTGCTCCCTTGACCTTGGATCAATAAAGGATAGGCTGTAGTAGATGTTCTCAACTTTGCAAACAAACCTTATTTTAAATAGAACAATGGAGCTTGGTTTTAAGTGGAATCTGAAAAGAACTAGACTTGAATTACAATTACAGATGTCTTCTGAAGAAATAATGCATTATGTATAGCATGAAGAATCATTCTAACCCTTAATGATAAGAGGCAAAATCGCGCCTTAGGGATACCTCATCTATGAATCATTGATATATTGCCAGGCTTGCACTGGTAACTTTCTGGGTTAATTAATGGATAGTTTATCTCCTTTTCTGTAACGGCCAAAAGCCTTCTGTTGGAAACTCCAGTCACAATTGTATGTTTCTTTCTTGAGTGTGGGAACCATGCTTCCTATGAATATTGTCCTGACCTTTGATTTCACATTTCTTCTGCAAATGGCCTTGGCCAGATCTGTCTGGCACCCTGCCCCTTTCCTTATGTGTGAGGCCACTGTGTACAGGGTAGACTGATCACTCATTTATCTGAGACCTTGAAATGTCTTCTTCATTCTATAAAGACTGGAGATGAGCAGGCTAATAGTGCAACAAAAGGAGAAGCTGAACATTGTACCCGAAGGATTTGAGGAAGACTTTCCATCTCCACCCTGACCGTCTGGCTCCAGAGAACTGGTGGGCTATACACCACTGGCACCAACATAATAGAGTTAATAACAATTATTTCTGTTCTTGTGCTGAATTGGATTCTTAGCTTCAGATCCTCACACAGCAGGTTTGTAGATCATGCTAAAGATTCTGGCACAATTTCAGTCCTATTGTAGGCAGCTTCAATAAGACATGGGCCAGGGGACTGACTTTAAGGCATATTTTCTTTTATCAAGGTTGACTGAAAGAAAGTAGCCACCAGGAGGTTCTGACAGCCCAGGAATGGGCAACCCTGGCCTGGCAGCTCTGGCCCTTGGCGCCCAGCCAGGGCAGACACTAGAGATGAGTTTCACTACAGCTGCAGATGCCTGGGCTCAAGATGTCTAATCCAGAGCTTGACAGCTGCCAAACTAGCCCCCTGAGAGCCCAAATGAGTTGGCTCTTCTTAAGGAGATGGCAGGAAGGAACCAGAGGGATTTATGTGGCTCCTCTCCAAATACAGCATTAAAGGGAAGCCAAGAGAACATTGCATTGCAATTTCCTCTGTATTTAAAAAGCACAGAAATCATACAATAATCCTAACCCAATACCTGGAGGAGGTTGTGAGCTAAATCCTATATATTTTTGTGATTCTTTTTGGTCTTAAAGCATTCATTCAGTCAGTTGACAAACATTTATTAAATGCCCACTACGTGAGCAGGCAGCAAGAATACAGAAGTTCAATAAAGTATATTAACTTACCTTAAGGGAGTGGTTTTCAAACTTTTTGAACACAGGCCACTTGGGAGGGGCTAAAGACTCTGTTCCTCGCCAATCCCATCCAATTCCCCTTTCCAGTGGTGGAAAATTTGGAGGGTGATTATGATTAATTTACTATAGGATTAGCAATATATGTGGTTCATATTTGAATCATAATGCCTAGTTTACTAATGTAAAAACTATAGGTTAAAATAATTTTGATGCCAAAATCCATTTCTTCACACTATAGGATTAACCAAGTAACCCAAAATTCACGATGATGAAGTTAAATTAATAGTAATTTTACTAACTGTAACAAAGGCAAACCCATCTAACTTATAGTACTGATAATGTGCTAGTAATAAAGTGTTCTTCTTTCAAGTGAAAAATTCCATCTATTTGCTTGTGTATATGTAGAGGAGTTTTGTAAGGTTGACCAACATTGCACAGCAGCCAGACTTGGCAGTGGCAACTGAATTAGAATTCTAAGTACACTCTCAAAAACACTAATTTTCATTTGCAAATACTAAGTATAGAAACTTATGGCATACTTGGTACTCTACTGGTTGGTAGCCCTTAGTGATACATTAAGATGAAGGTGTATAGTATTGACCTTTATTATTCCTAAGGACCTGGAAAAAAGTGTTCTTTTTGGATGTGTACACAGTGTGAAAATTGCTACAATGGAGATATGCATGTAGGAGATATGCAATGTATCATGGAAGGAGGAGAAAGTACCTAATGGCTTAAATAATGAGGGAAAGTTTCTTGGGATTGGTGCCCTTTGACTTGGGATGTAAACATGGCATAGGAATCATTTATAGTTAAGTTATCATGATAAACAATCTTATAAAGGTTTCACATGAGCAGCATTGTGGTTATCACATTCACTCATATTATCAAGTCCCTACCCCACCCCATTGCAGTCACTGTCCATCAGCATAGTAAGATATTATAGAGTCACTACTTGTCCTCTCTCTGTGCTATACTGCCTTCCCTGTGACCCCCTACATTATGTGTGCCAATCATAATGCCCCTTAATCCCCCTCTCCCTCCCTTCCTCTCCATCACCCCCCCATCCCCTTCCCTTTGGTAACTGCTAGTCCGTTCTTGGAGTCTGTGAGTCTGCTGTTCTTTTGTTCCTTCAGTTTTGCTTCACTATTATATGCCACAAATGACTGAAATCCTTTGGTACTTGTCTTTCTTTTCCTGGCTTATTTCACTGAGCATAATACCCTCTAGCTCCATCCATGTTGTTGCAAATGGTAGGATTTGTTTTCTTATGGCTGAATAATATTCCATTGTGTATATGTACCACATCTTCTTTATCCATTCATCTACTGATGGACACTTAGGTTGCTTCCATATCTTGGCTATTGTAAAGAGTGCTGCAATAAACATAGGGGTGCATATGTCTTTTTGAATCAGGGATCTTGTTTTCTTCAGGTAAATTGCTTGGAGTGGAATTCCTGGGCCAAATGGTATTTCTATTTGTAGTTTTTTGAGGAATCTCCATATTGCCTTCCACAATGGTTGAACTAATTTACATTTCCACCAACAGCATAGGAGGGCGGCATAGGAACTTTACAGGGGGATGAGGACACTGGAAGGGCATTCTAAGTGAAGCAAACAAGGTACAGGGATATGAAGTAATAGAATGATTATAGGTTCTTAGGCCCTAATCTACAGTTTTGAAATCCCAAATGCTTTAAAACCTGAATATTTTTTCTGAACTCATATGACAACAAAACTGATCTGAAACGATGTGAGGCTACATGTAGTTTCTATTTATCTCCATTAGTGTTCATATGCACATACTCAGTTGCAGAAATATCAATGTGTTGATTATGTTCAGGAGGGTTACGTAACAGATGCATACACCATAATACTTTCATAAAATCTGAAGACTACTGAATTCTAAAACACATCTGACCCTGAGGGTTTCAGGTAAGGGATTGTACACCTGCAGGCAGCTATAGGCATTTCATTATGGTTTGGCTGGGACATTCGGAGGTGAGGTGCAAGACAGGATAAAAAAGGCAGGACAGGGTCATGCGAACCCTGAGTCCCCGTGAGCTCACCACGGGGCATTTCGTGGAGAGCTGCATCTTGCCAGACTTGCCTGGTCCTTGCTCCATGTGCTAGTTTCCTAGGACTGCTGTGACAAAGTACCAGATACAGAGTTTAAACAACAGAAATCTATTGCTGTACAGTCCTGGAGCTAGAAGTGTAAAAACAAGAGTTGGCAGGGTCAATCCCCAGCAAGGGCTGTGAGGGAGAACATGTTCCAGCCTCTCTCCTTGGCCCAGAGATGGCCGTCTCCTCCCCACATCTCTTCGCAGTCTTCCGTCTGTGTGTCTGCCTGTGCCCAGCTTTGTCCTTATTGTGAGGACACCAGGGATAGTAGATTAGAGCTCATCCTAATGACTTCATCTTAACGAATTCCATCTGTAAAAACCTATTTCCAAATAAAGTCACTTTCTGAGGTACTGAGGGTTAGAACTTCAACATATGAACTTTGGGGGTACACAATTCTAACCAGTAACCCTTCGCATCTTGTTCTCAATTCCTTCTGTTTTACTTGAGTCAGATATAGCTGTTGCATCCCCTCTTTTCTCCCCTGTTCTCCTAATAGCTACTCTTCCTCCTCAAGCATTTATTAAGCTTTTGATATTCACAAAACCTGTGAGTTAATTACTATTATCTTCCTTTTTAAGGTTGACCCAGAAAAGTCCAGTAACATTCCTACTGTTAAAAAATAAATAATAGACCTGGGATTCAGTCCTAGGCTTTTTCTACCTCTATAGACAAGCGTTGGGTTTTTGCCTGATATGCTGGAAAATGGTTAAACCAAAAAGGTGAAACCATCCCCCAGACTACCTAAGGATGGTACATAAAACGTTATTTTCTCCCCTTTGCTGCTTACATCATGACTGTGGATTCTTAAAAGTTTTAGTGTGCATGTGTCAGATAGCTAGATCCTACCATCTCTTTGGTGTTGTACACTCTCCTCTCTGATCCACACAAGCACTCTGCAGGGCAGCCTGTCAAGGTTTCCAGTTCCACACTGTTCTGTTTCACCAGATGAATGTCTGCCTCCCTCTGCCTCCTACCTCTCTGCTCACCCTGCCTTCCTACAAGTCAGTGGTTCAAATGAGATGACCTAACACAGATTGCATACCCTAAAGGAAGTTTACATACCTGTCCTATTTTCCAAATGTTTTGTGGTCAGTTTGACTCACATGGCCCATATGTCTTCTGTCCCACACAGAAGCAGCTGCATACTTAATATCTCTTCTCCCTTTCCAAAGAGCATTAGAATAAAAAGCATTGCAGCAGATGCTGTGTGCATGTGCTTGTACACATGTGCACACACACACATGCAAGGAGATAGTGCAAGAGTGAGAAAGAGGAGGATGGTTTGTGGTTTACAAAACACTTGCCAGCTAAAAGGACCTTTTCACTAGTTTCTGATCCAGCTGGGATGAAAATATTTCCCTTGAGGAATAGTTTTGAGTGAGGCAAAAAATCTGCATTTCTGGGCAGATGTGTGTCTAGGTGGGAGGTGGGATAAATAAGAGAACAGTTCTGCAGAACTCCCACTAGTCTGTGTGATTTCTGCTTCATCATCATCAATTAATATTTTTTGAGTGATAGACCACAGGACACACGGCACTATATGCTGTTGCAAATGCTAATATTTTATTGCCTGCCACTGGATTCCTGGAGAGTTGCTACATTTCACAGCTAAATGTTGGCTACTTGAACAGTTGGTTGAATGGACTCTTTCATCTACTGTTTATAAAATTACCTCACAGTCTGGAATCAAGAGAAAGCTTTTATGAGTATATACAATTTTTAGCTGATGATCACAAAGAGGAAGAGGAATGTATACATTGCGGTAAAAACTAGCTTTCTTTTTCCACTGAACATACAGTAATAACACAACTCATGAACTCTATATTACTTTTTACCAAGTCATTGTAAAGAGGGTTAGATATGCCTGAATACATATTTGGAATCCTTACTAAGAAACATGTTCACTGCAGGTGCAATCATCTTCCCCATTCAACAGTTGGGAGAACTGAGACACTGAGCATTTTAATCGACATAAACAAACTCACACATGGATCTGGTGAAACAGTACCTCCAGGCCAGGACAAACTGCATGAAATATAAATTCTCTTTGTTGGTGTCTATGGGTTACTTGTTACTGTGGAGTCACATCTTCATCTAAATCTTCCTCCCCTCTGTTCTTACTCCCCCTGCCCAGCCCCCTCAACCGCTCACTTGCTCACACACACAACACCTGGTCCTCTTGGCAAGCTGGATTCTCACCCTTCTATCTTGTTCGTGTATTTTCCTGCCACCAAACCTTTGCTTTTATTGTTTTCTCATATGCTATTGCCCAAGTTCTACTTGCTTAAATCTTGAGCATCTTTAAGGAGCTCTCAAATCCTAGCAGTTCTCAAGGCCTTTTTTACATACCCCTTCCTACCCATCATTAATAAGCTCTTCTTTTTCCCTCTTCTACCATTACATGCATTTGGATCATTTATTTAACCCTCCCCACCCCATCTCTCGTGCTCGGTCTGCTTGGGATTTGCTTACCAGTGAGTGGCTGTCTCGTGTCACTGCCCGAGTGCTCTCCTGGATCAAAGGCATTAGGATGGGCAGTCAGTCATATCAATCAAGAACATTTCTCACTTGTCCACTGTGAAGTAACAAAACAAACACAGATCAGAGAGCGTGACGGGGAGCCTCAGAGGACTGCTTAATGCTGTTTTTTGTTGATTAGGAATTAAACTGTTTTGTATGAAGTATCATTTGAACGTATTCAGAAATTATTTGGGGCCCAGAAATATCTTGATCCTGCTGAGATTTTTATTAAGTGGACCAATAAAGTAATGTTTTTTTTTTTGTCAAGGAAAGTATTTGCCCAAGGTGGCAAAATTGGCTGGCAGAATTGCTTTATCCAAGTTCTTCTTTCCCTTATATAATGTCCAAGTATATAAGTACATGAGGTAGAGCTCTAGAGCCTTCTGAGTTTGGACTTACAGTGAGAAGTAGGAGAGAGACAAAGAGAATGAGTCTTTTGTCATTTATTCTCACTCATATGGGTTTATTAAAGCTCTTAATTAAACAAAGCCCTGAATAATTGCAGAGAAGTCCAATACCCAGGGTACAGAATGGTACATGGAAAAGAAAGTAGGTATTTTCCTGTCATGATCCTATGTTTGGCCACCTTAGGGTTTTTTTTCTTTAACCCTTTATGGTTAAATCAGATAGGATTAAACATTCAATATCTAAGGAAGCATGCATGAATTAACATACTATAAATAAACATTAATTGATTGATGGGATCATTCAGTTCACAAATATTTACTGAGCATGTACTTTGTGCAGGCATAATGTGAGATACCAGAAATACAATAGTGAAGAAGATAGAGGTAGCATTTGCCCTAGCTGAGTTTTAGACTAGTGTGTATAACAGCAGTTTACAGTGAGCAACAGTGAAGTGTGACCAGATTGTTACAGGGGAATGACAGGGTGTTGCAGGGGCATGGAGCGTGACCTCACCCAGATGTGGGGGCTCAGAGGAACAGTCATCTATAAATTGGCAACTGAAAGCTAAGGAGGAGTGAATTGGTCAGAATGAGGAACCTCACCCAGATGTGGGGGCTCAGAGGAACAGTCATCTATAAATTGGCAACTGAAAGCTAAGGAGGAGTGAATTGGTCAGAATGAGGAGAAGAGAGTTGCAAAAGCAGAGGGGAGGATAGGTGTGAAGGCCTGGGATGAAAGTGGATGAGAGATAATGCGGCATGTATGGAGGTCAAGGTGGCTTGGGAGCCAGGGGGTCACAGTTCACTGTTGACCAGCTGTGGGGTTTGTTTCTGAGGGCGCCCACGTCCCAGAGAGAGGGGAGAGGGGTGGAGCCTGGAGTAGTCTTTGCACAGTAGCTTGTACATGTACTGCTTGAGATCTGACTCTGAGTGTGAAGCAGACAGATACACAAAGACAAAGGAGGAGGTGCTCTGATTGTTCCTCTTTAAAAAGAGCATATGGCACTGTGATACTGAGCCCTCCCAGCAGAGATCTCTACCCACATTTGTGCCTGGGCTTCTGTTTATAGGCATCGTACAGCAGGGCTCAGAGAGCGGGGAGAAAAATAATATTGACTTTCCTTATACTCTACCAGGGACATTTACATGGCAATTCTTTGAGATAATGTAAAACATGCGCTGGGGAGAGGGCTCTGGAGATGGTCCTTGACGTCTCTGAACAACTGGTAGGAGTGAACACAGAGCTGCCTGGGACTGTATTTTTTGTAAACAAAACTGTATTGAAGGTATCACATGTGTTTGATGCCCTAAAGCAGTTTCTTTCCATCGCTGTAGTATTTGTCAAACATGTAGATAAAAGGTAGGTAGAAATAGCAATGCTTATGTGCTGGATTTTAGTAGTTAGGTTAAATTTTACTGCATTTTAGTAGTTTAGATTTTATGAGCCTGAAGTATACTCTCATCTAGATTATGACACTGTACTTTGTGCACAGTTGGTGTGCAAAATGCTATTGGATTGAAGTTGAAGTTTGAATATACCACTGAAGACTAGAGATCTTATAGATTTTAAGGAAAACCCCAGATTAATTTTCTCACATATGAAAAACAATTTCTTTAATTCTTTTGCATTATCCCTAGTACTGAGCTGGGTACTAGATGCGCAGTATTTGTTGACATGTTGAGGAAGCATTGTCCTAATTAAGAAAGGAAAAGGAATGTGTCTTCATCATCAGCAACACAGTTATTATGATGTTTCACTCTTTCCAAGGTGTTTTCCTGTGTACCTGTCCTAACTTCCATCAGTTACCAAAAAAGAGGAAAGAATATAGATAGTAAAAATAGAGTAGAATTTGTAAAATAGACATTTATCTTCTAGCTCTAAGTAGGTCTTTCTAATCTGGATTTTGCAGTCAGACAAGTTTATGCTTAGGTCTGATTTTCACTGGGAGGAATATGGGACACAGTCTTAAATTCTTTGTGTTTCCTTCCCCAGGTCCTCCCACCTCTTGACCATTTTTTTCTTTCAAAATGGAAATAATACTAATTCCATAGGATTTTATGATGATACAATGAGATATGTATTTTTACACAAAGCAGGTGGCAGAAGGCCTGCCCAGAGGTGTTGTTAAATCGTTACATGTCTCCCCTTTTCATTGCCCTTTCCATTGCTCTGAAGATCCAAGCTTCTTAGCAGTATGCCTCAGCCTCATTAGCATAATCTATTTATTCTAAATTATTTATTATTTTGCCAGGGACAGACACAAGTTCATATTTGTATACTCTGTAATACAAGCTTTCTTAAATAAATTATCGAGAAAATTTTAAGAAGTGTTATATACATTCAAAAATACTTTTTAAAATGGTGAAGCAAATGACACAGACATTCCTTTAAGCTGCTCCCCTGTACATAGATAGTTCCAATAAGGTTGATTAAATATTACATATTCTGAAGTTCGCTAGTTGAAATCAGAGTGGCTTTGCCTTATTCGATTTAATAGCAACCTTTCCCAACGTTACAAATGTTATTTTGTTTTTAGCAGTGAATACATTTAAACTGAGAACACATTTGAATTCAGGGATTTCAAGGAGAGAAAAGGAACTGATTACAAAGGAAGAGTTATAATGTGGAACAAGCACATTCACTGCTTTTTGCTATGAAATTGAATTGTCAATACTCCTCTCTTGAGAAATTGCAAAACAGCATTCTTTCCCTCTGCTTTCTTCTCTTTTTTCCCCCCTATCTTTCATATATGTGTGCATTACTTGAAAGCCAGGTATGGGCTAAAGGATGTTGCAGTGAAAAAAAACAAGAAAAAGGCAAACAAAAGCTTATTGATTTTCACTGTTTGTTAAGATGAAAAAAAATACATTGGTATACAGGTGGACAGGTAGTTGCATATAAACTAACATATAAGTTGAAATGGAAAAGTTTATGAGACAATATCATCTAAAAATGCTCCATGGCCTACTATCAAGTAGCTATAGATAAATGTGTTATTGTTACTTTCCTGTATTCATGATAATGCTCATCAATGATTATTTACATGAAGATAAACACTAAATTTTTTATTATATAAAAAGGATGGGGGTATAGACCCCAAATTTGAATTGATAAATCTGGATTGAAAAGTTGCTTGACCATACGGTGTCATGAAACTGGAATAATCTTCCAGTCTTTCATGATCTGGATGAGGTTCTCAGAAAACCCATTGTAGTGATCCATCCTTTCCTGTCAGTAGCTCAACAACCTAAAAGAAAGACTTTTTTTGCAAGTCACTGTCTGACTTTTCTAGGCAATTCAACAATTTCTTTTTAAGGAAGAAAAAAAGTAGCATTTGTTTTCCTTCAAAGCGTTTTTGTTCTATGATTGAGATGACATGGTTTTTGGACTGCTCCCTGCAGGAGGAGAAGCCAGACAGAAGGCAGCTTTCTCTCAGCTCTGGCAATTATAACAGTCATAAAACCCCAGGTAAATGGGAACTCTTTAAACATTTGCAGATATAAATCCGACACAGTAGGAAAGTGACCCGAAGGGAAGTGCTTATTGATCCATTTTCCCCCAAAGCTGTCAGTGACGAATGCACATCATCTAATTTAATAGGAACAGCTCCAAGCCTGCAAACCTTGCAGGTACTCTCCCTGGCTTTTCTTGGGTGGCTGTTTGACTATGACCAAGAAACTTAACCTTTTGAGGTATCATTTTCCCCATCTGTTAATGGATAACAGTGTCTCAGCTCTGAGCGTTTCTTTCTACCCAGGGCAGCTCAGGAAACTGTGCTGTTGTGTTGTGTTGTATCATAAACATATTTCTTGCCAGGTTTTGTCACTTCATTTTCTCCTCAGCAGGGTCTTGTCCATCACTGTTGATATCATTCTGTCTAGAGTACAAAGCAGCAGAGGGGGAAATTTTGAAGTTGTGGCATTCACATGTAGTTGATTGAGACGGCTGAAAGAAATTCTGACATCCCTGCCACAGTCATTTGTCTGGTAGGCTGCACTTGTTCTGCAGCTAGAAAATGGGGCAAAGAGCTACGGAGGAGACATAACTTGATCAGAGATTGTATTTTTCCCTGCCAGTCTTCAGGTTTAATCCATCAATAAATACTTTCTAAGGCGATTCTATTATACATGAGGCACATTCCAGGAACTTGGGCAGAATCCCAGCAGTGTGTGTGCTGAGTGCCTTGCACCCAGGGAACCCTAGAGAGCTCAGACAAGCCAAACCCCTGCTGAACGCCTCAAGTGCAGTTGACTTCTGGTTGATGTTGCTGATGTCCCTGCCTGTGTGGGAGATGTGCTAGGGAACATTAGGGCTCACACATATCCAGTTCTGTTCTTTTGGAACATGTGGGAATTCTCTACTTCCCAGCCCCCTTGTTGGTGGGGGAACTATGGGATTAGTCCTAGCCGACTGCATGTTAGTGGGTTGGGGATGGGTGTCACTCCAGGAGTGGGGCCCTGAAGAACTGATAAAGCTGCCTCCATACTTTCTCTCCCCACCCCACCAATGCCCTGTGCTATTGTTGAGGGTCAGGTGTTGAGATGGCAGGATCCCAAGATGGAGGAGGGCTGAGTCCTTGAATGGTGGGCAGACTAATAAGCCTCATTGGACTCTATGTGAGTGAAAAAATACTTTTAAAGGTTTACACAGTTAAGATATGGGGTCTCTTTTTTAGGTACCATAGTATAGTCTACCCTCTTCTGCCTAATGGAATGTCAAACAAAAGAATTGAATGGCAGTATGAAACAACAACAGTGTTGTAAGATAAATTCTAACTGAAATGAGCAGGCAACAAGAGGCAACAAAAGGCCAGGCAGTTTATTTGAGCTCAATCCCGGGCAAGGTTCACCAGTCTGCACAGACACAGGCTGGAGAAGTTGCGCCCAACCAGACAGGTGGGGAGTTTTTATAAGAACAGGGAAGGGAGGGGGGAGTGGGCCATGCCAGGGGTATGTGGGAACTTTTGCTGGCTCAGGGTTGGGTGATGGACAGCCAGAGGTCTCCTCCTTGTGGATGGAGGGGGTCTGTATCCGGGGTTTGTCAGCACATCACGGGACTGGAATCCAGGAAGAGCTGTCCGTTCCTTCCTTATATGGCACAGAGCTATCTGGTGCTGTCTTTGTTCCACCTGCACCGTCCTCGCTTTCCTCCCTCTGGTACCTCCAACCTTACATTCCAGCCTTTTGGTCATAATGGGCGACAACTCGACCTGGCTACTTCTGGCTGACAAGGGGCGTCGTAGGGGGGGTTTTAAGGCTGGTTGATGGCTGGAGGAGGCTCAGTCGGGAGGGGCGAGTATTTGTGCAGTGACAGTTTATTGACCTTTATGTGTGATATTTCTGTTATGTGCTCTTGAAGGAACCTGCAAACTCATGGGCCAATAAGGAGTATAAAACAGATTGCTGTAACAGGGCCCAGGAGAGACACCAACCAGGCCATAATAGGGGATTGAAACCAGCTGTACAGATTATTATCTGATATGCCAGTTCCTTGGAGTTCCCTTTTTAGTTCTTGTGGTTTTTGAACATTTTGCTCCACGAGTCCTGACTCATTGATATAGTAACAACATTGTTCCCGGAGGAATAGACAGGTCCCTCCCTTCTCTGCAGTAAGGAGGTCTAAAGCCCGGCGGTTTTGGAGAGTTACTTGGGCCAAGGAAGTGACTTGCCTCTGGAGGGATGCCAGAAAGGCAGCAGATGCCTGGATGGCTGCCTCGAGCCACCATTCCAGTTTTTCTAGGGCCATAATACTATAACCCAGGGCACCAGTGCTCACTCCCATGGCCAGAATGGAGGAAGTGAGGGAGATCCCTGCCACTAAAGGCAGGAGGACTGCTCTCTTGTGACAGGAATCCAAGGCCCAGGAGTTGGTGAACTTAGCTCCCCAGTACAGAGTCAGCCCAGGGACCAGGGTGATGAGCAGGCAAGAAGCATTTGCAAAGTTGGTTTTGTATAAGGTTCCATTGCACCACAGGAAGGTACCTGGCGGGGAGCAGAGAAGGGAAGGCTGCTTATAGTGATGTCTCAAGGTCACATTTGCTTCAGGTGTCTCAAATAATGGTACCTCCCTGATAAGTTTGGGCTTTGAGGGAGGGCCTGGAGGGCAAGGTAGGTTCTCTCTTGGAGGTGCCTAAACTGCTACCACAGGGGCTTCTATAAGGGAAGTGCAGAGGAAGCATTGAGTCAAGGAAATATTGGGGAGGGTGTGCTGGAATAAATCCAGCCCCTCCTATAGGAGACTTAACCAAGAAAAGGGAAGGGTCCTAGCGTTTTGTTGTATGTGAGACTGTAGGTGGGTTTCCTGGGTTTTAATGGCCTGTTGCACTTCTTCAAGATGTTTGGAGGTGTTTACCTCCAGGTATCAGTGAATCATGATGGTCTGGCAGGGGTATGCTTGAAAATTATTTAAGTAGACACCCTCTGTAACGCCCTCATTACAATGATTATGTAAGGGGTCCTTGATGTTCAAATACCTCTTTGCCTGGGGTGCCCAGCATTGAAAAGTAAGCATATGGTGGCTATCACCCGGGTGGCCCTCTACCATCCAGTTCATGACACAGGAAGCCCAGGGGCACCCAAAATTTTCCTTGACCCACTGTGTTTTGCACTTTCCTGTTTGTTGAAGGGTGAAGTAGAGGGCCATGTGGGTAGGTGTCTCCCCATCAGGGCACCAAACTCATTTAAGAGGGAGGGCAATTACAGACTGACAATTGTTAACCTCACAGAAGGCTGTCCCAATCGTCTCCTCCACCTGTCCATTTTTATTTTTTATGGTGTATCTTTCGGTGGCCTCAAATCGATACTTGACGGGAGGAGGTGAGGCCACTCCACTATGTAGGAGGAGGAGTAGGACAAGGAGCCCATTGGAGTTGGATCCGTAGAGGTCCAACTTGTTCTGCTTGCCAAACATCATCGGGGGAAGGGGCTCTTTTTAGTCGGGAAATATGGTACCACGCAGGGTGTCCCAATAGTTTGGCAGCAGTGGGGGTGGTGAGGATTACAGTGTATGGTCCTGCCCAGCAAGGCTGGAGCAATCAAGGCTGAAGTTCTCTTAAAAGTACCTCGTCTCCTGGCTGAAGGATTGCTGCATCTTCTGGGTTGTTGGACGACATAGGTTGGGGTAGGAGCTGGTCTGCTTGTTCCCTGAGATGTCTCAACAGTGAAAAGTAAGGAAGGTAGGAGGCCAAAGGAGGGAGGTAGTGGGCAGGCCTGTGTTCAGTAAGAAGGGCCTGCCATACATTAGCTCAAATGTGCTTAGTCCAGCTGGTCCCCGGGGGAGCAACACGCAGTCCAGCGAGAGCAATGGGGAGAAGATTGGGTCACGAGAGCTTTACCTCTAGAGACAGCTTAGTTAGTTGGTCCTTTAAGAGACCGTTAGCCCTTTCAACTTTACCTGACGATTGGAGGTGATAGGGTATATGGAGGTTCCAGGTGATATTGAGAGCCTTGGCTGTTAGCTGAGTGACCCAGGAGATGAAGGCAGGTCCATTATCGGTTTGGAGTGAAGTGGGGAGCCCGAAACGAAGAACGATGTGTTCCACCAGCACCTGTGCCAGCACTGATGCAGTCTCTTGGTAGGAAGGGAAGGCCTCGATCCACCCTGAAAAGGTATCAGCCAGAACTAGTAAACACCGGAGCTTTTTATGCCTAGGCATATGGATGAAATTGACCTGCCAGTCTTGTCCGGGGATCGTTCCCCTCATCTGGCGGAGGACCATCCAGGTTTACAGAGCACCTTGAGACAAGACGCGATGACAAGTAGTGCAAGTCTGGTGCACCTGATCTATTGCCTTGCAGAGACTATAAGGGGCAAATATGGGGGAAAGAAACTGGTGCATGGCCTCCAGCCCAATGTGTAGAAACTGATGAATTTTGGATATGATATCCCTGCCTTGGGCTCGGGGGAGGGAAATTCATCCCCCTAGATATATCCATCCCTGATCTCCCACTGCCTCCCCTTGATGTAGAAGCAGTTGCCATTCATCTTCGGGGTATTGGGGCAATAGAGTGGGGGAAAGAAACAGCACAGAGGGTTGGCTAGACCTGGACAGTTAGTTAACTTTTGGGCCATGGCGTCTGCCAATGCATTACCCCTGGTTACTGGATTGTTTCCAGTCTGATGTTCCTTACAATGCATGATGGCCACCTCCTTGGGGTCGGGCTCTCTTGTGACAGGCCTGTAGCAGGTGGCTGATAGCCCTGCCATTGATGATTGGGGTTCCCTTAGTGGTAAGGAAGCCCCTTTCCTTCCAAATCGCAGCATGAGTGTGTGTAATTAGGAAGGCCATATTTAGAGTCAGTATAAATTGTGGCCCTCTTCCCGGCTGCCAGCTGTAATGCCCAGGTAAGAGCCACTAATTCGGCTTTCTGGGAGGTGGTCCCAGATGGGAGTAGGTTTGCTTCTATCACCTGTGACAGAGTCACCACTGCATAGGCCGCCCTTTGCACCCCATCACTCCCCTTCACCGAGCTTCCATCCACAATAAAAGTCAAATCAGGGTCCTTGAGGGGCACGTTGTGTAGGTCCTCTCTAGGTTTTCTAAGAGCCTCTACAATCTCTACACAGGAATGAGTGGGATGATTTGCCTGATCGCTGATGGGAAGCAAGCAGGCTAGGTTAAGGGGTGGAGAAACTTGTAGGGTTACCTGTGGATGTTCAATGAACAGAAGATGGAATTCCTGTAACCTTGAAGGACTCAAGGAGGCCAGGGATTTATGACTCAAAAGATCCTATAACCGGTGTGGGGAATACACAGTGATGGGCTGTTGGAGAGTTAATTTCAGGGCTTCTCAGGCCAGACTTCCCACAGATGCCAGGGCTCGGAGGCAAGGCTGCCACCCCTTGGTGGTGGTATCTAACTGTTTGGAGAGAAAGGCAATGGGACAGTACCCCGGCCCTGCTGGCTGTACTAGCACCCCAGTTGCCACCCCTGCCCTCTCTGCTGTATATAGGGTAAAGGGCTTAGTTAAGTTGGGGAACATCAATGGGGGTGATGAGACCAATGCATCCCGTAACTGATTGAAAGCAGAAGCTACTTCGGTGGGTGAAGTTAGCAGCCCAGTAGGAGTCTCTGTGGCAGCCGCATAGAGCAGTCTGGCCAGAAGGGCAAAGTTAGGCACCCAGTGTCTGAAAAATCCTACTAATCCTAGAAAGGATAATATCTCGGCTCCTGAAATAGGTGGCAAGAGAGCTTTAATTGCAGCCGCTTGGTCTGCTGTTAGGGCTCTAGTGGTGGGGGTTAGAGCCAGCCCGAGGTATGTAACCTGAGGTTGAGACAGCTGTGCTTTGGCAGGGGATACCCTGTATCCCATGTCTGCCAGGAAATTAAGAAGGGATGTGGTGCTTAGAACTGAGGTCTCCTTTGAGGGGCTGCAAAGTAAAAGATCATCCACATATTGGAGGAAAGTACTCTCGCCTGTTGAGTGTCACGAGAGGTCCTCCACCAGGGCCTGTCCAAAAAGATGGGGGCTATCTCTAAAACCTTGAGGTAGAACTGTCCAGGTTAATTGTCTAGACCGACCCGTGTCAGGGTCTTCCCACATGAAGGCAAATAGCCGATGCAAGCCTGAGTGGAGAGGTATAGTGAAAAAGGCATCTTTAAGGTCCAGTACAGTAAAATGAGAGGTACAGGAAGGGACCTGAGACAGAAGAGTATATGGGTTAGGCACTACTGGGTGTAAGCCTCGTTAATTATTTGGAGGTCCTGAACAAGGCGAAACGCTCCAGAAGGCTTTTTTACCAGCAAGATGGGAATATTGCATGGAGAGTTAGTTGGTACTAAAAGCCCCAGTGAGAGCAGACGATTAACAATAGGCTGTAGTCCCCTTTGGTGAGCCTGCAAAATAGGATATTGAGGCCGAGAAGGGAAGCGGGATGGGTCCTTAAGGCGTATTAAAACTGGGGTGTGGTGGGTTGCTACTACAGGGGTGGAGATGTCCCACATGACCTGACTGGATTGACAGCAGTCCAGGGAGTTGGGAGACTCAGGTCTCCGTCGACCAAAGCAATGAGGGAACTTCTGATGCCCTGTAAGTGTTCAAAAGGTGGGAGGGAAATAGGAGCTCTTACCTTAAAGAGCAAATTCCATCCTAACAGAGGGGTAGGACAGGCAGGCATGACTAGAAAGGAATGGGTAAATGGGATGCCTTGGAAGATGCAGGCCACTGGGCCCATCTCTAGAGGCCTGGAGAGGGTTCCCATCACCCCAACTACGGAGACCTTGGCAGGGTTCAAAGGCCCTTTAAAGGAGGGGAGAACAGAGTAGGTAGCCCCTGTGTCCACCAAGAAGGAGATGGGCTTACCCGCTACCCACAGCTTGGCCCTGGGCTTGGCAAGTATGATCAGGGTGTCCGAGTCCAGGCGTCTTCAATGTTCGAGGAGGCCCAGCAGGTCTGAAGGGTAGTTTTTTGAGGGGGTCTGCCCCCCATGGGGCTCTGCCACCAGAGGAGGACTACCCCCTAGTGGATAGTCTACTTTCCAATGACCTTGCTTACTGCAGCTGGGGCATGGTTTGGTCAGTCTGCGTGGTTGGTTGGGGCACTTCCATGCCCAGTGCCCTTCTTCGCCACACTGAAAGCAAGGGCCCAGAGGTTTGAGTCAATCTTCAGGGACACCCCGAAGATCTCTATGAGCTGGCCGCAGAGCAGCTGTTATGGCGCGAATCTGTTCCGCCATTTGGGCAGTTGACCTCTCTCACTCTCATCCTCTCGGGCATGAAAAACTTTAAATGCCATATCTACCAGTTCTCCTAGAGGGGTCTGGGGACCATCCTCAGCCTTGTTAAGCTTGTGCCTGATGTCAGGATCTGAGTTATAAAATGCATGGCCAGGAGAGAGGAACCTAATGCTGAGGCCAGGTCGATCTTAGTAAAAGCCCTTAGGGTTTCCTTTAGGCACTTGAGGAATTCTGATCCGTTTTCATCAGGCCTCTGGGTAATCTCTCTAAGCTTATCATAATTGATGGCCTTTTGAGCGGTTGAGTTCATACCCGCCAACAAGTAGTGAACCATGCGATCTCTGCATACCTTACCCTTGGGAGAATTATAATCCCACAGGGGTTCCTGTAGAGGAACAGCCTCTCTGCCCATAGATTCCTGTTCATCTGTGGCATGGGCCTCATTGGCACAGTGGTGTGCTGCCGCTGTGACACATATTCCTCCGGGGTTAGAGTGGATTGGAGGACTACATGTATATCGTGCCAGGTGAGCTTGTAAACTTGAGTGAGATATTTAAACTGTTTAGCGAACATTATGGGGTTGGAGGAGAAGGACCCCAATCGCTGTTACACTTGGGACAAGTCTGCCAGGGAAAAGGGAACATGAACTTGCACCACCCCTTCAGCCCCCACCACCTCCCTCAGAGGAGCCATCACATGAGCTTGAGACCGTTGTGACTTAGAGCGGGTTACAGGAGGGCTAGACCATTTGGGCATTAGCCATGGCGAGTAGGACGGTGATGGGTTTGAAGGAGGGGATGGAGGAGGTGACACTGGTAGTGGGGGATACAACTTGGGAATCGATGCAGAACTTGAAGGCTGGGGACCAGGATATGGGGAAGTTTTATCCATTTTTTCCAAAGTGAAGTTGGCACCGGTGGAGCAAGATGGCAGCACGACTAGAAGAGAAGGGGAACAAGATGGTGGAGAGACTGGAAGAGAAGAGGAGTAAGATGGCAGAGAGACTGGATGAGAAGGGGAACAAGATGGACATTGAGGAAGGGAGCTGGCCCCCGTGGTGGGCCTGGAGGAGTGGGAAGGCAGGTAGCTGAGATCCTCCCCTGAGTCTGTCAGAGAAGAGCCTCCCAGTAATAGGAGTGGTAGAGATCGGCGGTCCTTGTTGGAGGCCTGGGCCAACAAAACTTGGGAAGGAGTACACTTAACACACAGATGTGGGTGGGTGCGCAAAGTCCAAAAAGCTTGCACATATGGGATTTCACCCCATTTTCCACTCCGGTGGCAATAATTAGTCAAGTCAGTGAGGAGGCCAAAATCGAAAGTTCCCTCAGGGGCCAGCAAGATTGGTTGTCCGAGGGATACTGAGGCCTGGCCTGAGAACAAAGGAAGACTAGCTTCCATTTGCAAACTTCCCAGGACTGAGCCTCTGCTTTTGAGGGCTGGTTCCCCATGTCTGTGTCACTCCCTCCCAACTAATCCCGCTGAGAGGAGCGCCCAGTTTTCCAAGCGTGCCAAGTCAGGGGAGACGTCCTGGGAGCCTGGGTGAGGGACGTCTCCCACACTGCAGGGCCAGGGACGGGTTGGATGCCCTCAGAGGATGGGCTGGATGCCCCAACCTGAACGTAGCTACAATTTCGAATGGACCAGGTGAAAAGGAGTTAGGAAGGGAAACAGACTGGGTGAAACTGAGGGACTCACCAGAAAATAGTCCATGCAGCAGAGAGCAGGCTGAGGTCCTGGGTCAGGGAAGGAGGGGGCAGGGCCGCCGATGGCCAGTCGGGGTCCCACGCTCACGCTCTGTCCCGGGTTTTGGCACCAAATGTAACATAAATTCTAACTGAAATGAGCAGGTGTTGAGAGGCAACAAAAGGCCAGGCAGTTTATTTGAGCACAATTCCGGGTGAGGTTCACCAGTCTGCACAGACACAGGCCGGAGAAGTCGTGCCCAACCAGACAGGCAGAGAGTTTTTATAAGCACAGGGAAGGGAGGGGGAAGTGGGCCGTGTCAGGGGTATGTGGGAAATTTTTATTGGTTCAGGGTCAGGTGATGGACAGCCAGAGGTCTCCTCCTTCCGGATGGAGGGGGTCTGCAGCTGGGGTTTGTGGCAAGTCACGGGACTGGAATCCAGGAAGAGCTGTCCGTTCCTTCCTTATTTGGCACAAAGCTATTTGGTGCTGTCTTTGTTCTGCTTGCACTGTCCTCACTTTCCTCCCTCTGGTACTTCTGACCTTACAAGTGTTAATTGTCGCCAGGAGATATAAGAATAATCACTAAATGAGAAGGTAAGGTCAGTGAGTTTCCTTAAGCACAAGGAGGGATGCTCAGGGTGCATGGAAGTCTGGAGGGTATGGATAATTTGGGTATGTTGGAGACAGGGACAGGAGGAAAGATGTTCTGTGAAGATGGTTGTATGACACTGTGCTCCAGGACTTGCACAGCTGCGTGGGAGATCCTCAGTGTAGTACCCTGGCACTGCTGCCTTGAAAGGAAACCAGAGTTCTCACCTTGAAAATTAGAAACTTAAGCCTCCATGCCAATAGCTAGTTATTGTTTTTAGTTAAGAGGCTGTGTTTCAAAATGAGGGCTGCAATGCCTAGCTAACATTCAGGGTAGAGAATATCAGAGTCTATTATTTGGAGGAGAACAAGTCACGTTATAATTGAACAAAGACATAAGGACTTCTGGGCAACAGGAGGCCATTCTTGTTGAAATCAAAGTGACCAGTGTGAGTGTAGCTCTATCCCATGGTCCTACTCTCTGCTGGGCTAGCTTTCCAGAGGTGTGCAGTTTTGACAGCTCCAGTAGACTTCCCTTGCACAGAGTTTAGGGCTGTAAATCAGTTAGTTCACACAATTGAATGTGATGAGTAGTTATGCCACAATGTTGCCAAAAGTCTCACAGAAAATGTATCTAATTTATTTTATGTCATTAATATTGTTTTATTGAATATGCATTACTGATTTTATAGAGCAGACAATTCTTTGAGAGAGATGTTCAGAATTTGTATCAGCTCCAGCACCACTCTTTTAAAGCACAGAAGATGCTGGTAAGGGACTTAAAATGCAAGTTGGCATTTTGTGATTGTTAATTTTATTCCATTGTCATTTAAATTCATTTCCTCCTAGGTTACAGAAAACAAATTTTCCTATTTAAAGGCTGAATTTCCAGCTCAAACCTGGTCTCCTCAGCCTCTGTCTTCCATAAATGGCCAAAGTGGCACCAGCTGTTGCTTTCCACCTGGGTCCAGGTCCGGTGTGCACCCATCCCTCTGACAGTGAGTGTGATCCTACTGAGCCTCCAACTCAAATGCCTGGAGCCTCTGCAGAGCCTGCTGGGCATGTGTGGGACATCCCCTTGGAGAGGGTTATAGTTCAGTACAGGGCCTTGGCTTCGGGGGCAGGCAGACAGGCTGATGGACCTGGATTTCAATCTCGCCTCTCACATGTTAGCTGTGGGCAAATCCAGTTACTTCTGCTAGCTGAGTTTCCTCATCTGTAAAGTTAGAATAATGCAGGGATAGTAGCTGTGAGGATTATAAGACATGATGACTTTCCTGTAAAAGATAACAGGCACTCAGGAGGATTATTGCAGCTGAACTAACTGCCTGTGCTGGCAAGGTGCTGGGCTAGGACTTCGGGGGCTGCCCTGGGCCTGATTCAATGTCCATCTTGAGCCTTCTTCTTCTGGAGTTAAGGTAGAGAGCTTATTGCTGCCTCTGCCCATGATGCCTGGTAAAGGAACACTCGGACTTCCCTAGACCTTTGTGGTAGCTGCTTCTTAAGCCAGGGTCCTCCCAACCAAGGTACACCTGTATGAAAATCCCCAGAGTGGTTTTTTAAACCCCAGAATTGTATGAAAATAAGCTACTGATTTGATAAATATGACTATACACTTGCCCTTCAATGAGAATTAAGTACAATTTGCTCTATACAGGCATTTCCAAAACTGTGTGCCAGGAAATACTCTCTCAGGTGGTCTAAGTGCTTTTAGAAGGGAAAATAAGATTTTAAGGATTAAACATATCTGGGGAACCTTGAATTAAATAATTTTTTTCTTTTAGTTTTAGTATTCCTCAGAGTTTTTGTATTCAATTTGTACCATGACTCTCTAGAAGACTGTGTATAGAGGAGAAATGCAATAAATATTTGTTTCATGAATGAATGAATAAGTGAATGGTTGACTTAAACCTAGATTCTTCTTTCTGGATCATTTTGGAACCTTATCACCTTCCCTTTACCCCTCCATATGCAGGCTTGGACCTGATTTGCTTTCCTTCTCCATTAGCCACATATTTTTGCAGACCTGCATGCCCCTGTCCCAGTTCTCAGGTTGTGAGAGAAAACACCAGTGTTTCTGGTATGTTAAGGACTCAGGAAAGCTATTTCCATACTTGTGAGTTCTGTAGCATGGATGTAGTGACCCCAGTAATTCTCATTCAACATCCTCTTGAGGCCTGGCTCTTTTCCCTCTGGGATGCTAAACTTTTAAAAAGAGCACCCCAGGAAGGACTTATCTGTAGTAGGCAGTCTGCAAGGTCTGCTCCAGAGGCTCCCCTGTCCTGTCCTTCTCCTCCTTACTTACACAGACTTGGCATTTGCCCTTTGGAAGCCACAATATGGTTTGTTGGCTTATTCCCCTTACTCTTTGCCCAAATAAAGGGCCCTCTGAGAAAGCAAACACTGCCTCTGCTTTAGGGAGACAATGCAGACTGGTCTCAGCAGAGGTAAGGTACAGGTAAATGCACCATTCTGCTTAGATAACATGGGCTATCCTAACTTTTAATTCATGCTCTTCTAATATCAGCCACAACCACTATAGCAGTAATATCTTCCCTACAGTCATTTTCTGACAAAATTTCCAAAAGAAAGTGCATAGAATTTTCCTGCTATTTGAAATTCAACCAAACAGACCTAACAACTCTCTCCTTTGTCATTGATAGCTGGAGAAATAATGGCCATTGGGCATAAGGTGAGACCCTTTTGAGTGGCAGCTCTTTATTAGGCAGAGATTCTGGCTGGGGTCATTGCTGCCAGGGATCATTTATAGGTCTGTCACCTGGTGTTCAGAGTATCAGGGATTGAAGGCCTGATTCATGCATGAGGACTGGGCAATAGTCAGGGAGGAGAGAGCTCAGTGAAGCTCACATGGTCTTTGAGCTGCCTTCAAATCTCATCTTCATTGCATACTAGTGGTATTTCTGCTTCAACATCTTTTCCTTTTAGATAAAAGTAACAAGTGTCCTCATTGCAAAAATAACAGCAGGTATGGCTTTGGCAAACCGATACAGAACACAGGTCAAGTTCACCAAATTAGAAGGAGAGGACCTATGTGATCAGTTGAGACAAGGACTTAATTATTTATGCATTTGATGTGAGTTAGTACAGATGGCCCATACTTTTGGGTGAGACTTCTCTATGAGTCCTGAATGGACATATTTTCATGGACCCAGACTCTGGCCAGGGCAGAAACGGATTTGATGGATTAGCTGCAGCTTTAATGTATCTTCCAAATAGCTTATTCATATGCGATCCAACCTGAAATAGTTTGACAGACGTTTCTCCCTCCTAAAGAGGCCCACTTCTAGTAATTTAACAATATGGCAAAGAGATAAACACAGCTCGTTGTGCTTTTCAGTGGGAGAATTAGGGAAAAGAAAGAGCCCGGGCTGGAGGAATTGACTGGATGGATTTTGATCCCCTACTAATGGCCCATGATATGCTAACTATCTATTTCTAACTGATGGCTTGGTGGAGACTTTCCTGGGGAACAAATTCCCTCTGTGGGCTACTTTCTTTGCTTTAGTCTTCATTTTATAGCTGACAGAACTCACAAGGGTAGTTTTTTGACCCAGCTCCAAGAGCATGGTAACTGAAGCTTTGAATGAGAGAGGAGCTGTGGTGTGAAGGAGCAGTTTCATGTAGAGTGAACAGAGGCCAGGGGAGGGAGGGAGGCACAGCATCTCCTGCAAAGGGCCCTTCCTGCCCTGGAGGGGAGCTGGGAGGCCTGCGGCGGTGCCCAGCCAGCAGCAGACTGTGCCCTTCTCCCCAGGGCCCGGCGGCCTGCTGCGTGGCAGCCCTGTGGGGGCTGGAGCCAGAGGAGCACCCATGCTGCCTGTGGCTGGGGACTGCACATATTTCAGGAGGGGGTGGGATTTAGTCATGATTTTGGATTGCAGAAACACTTTTGTTTTCCAACAGATTGCATCCCATAAGTAAATAACACACACAGACACGTGCTTTGTTTTAACATGAAATCTGCACAGATGAACTGCAAGGCATGGAACGTACTGCATTGTTTTGATTTTAAGGCTCTTTGTCTGGAATGATGCCTCATTTGCATATGAAAAATATGTTCCTTTTTGCCGTGGTCTCCCTTTTCATTTTTCTTTCAAGGAACCGCTCCAGTAAGTTTGTACTTTGTTGATGAGTGGAGGGAGTAGCTTAGTGTCTGAAGTCAGGAAAATTGTACACACTTTGTTTAATATTTTAAGTGTATCTTGAAGTTGAGATATCTGTTTTTCTTATGCAGAGAAGACTTTGAAAGAAGAACAGAAGCTTACAAAACACAAGGGAATGGACTAGTTTTCTTTTGCTGCCATAACTAATTACTACAAACTGAGTTGTTCAAAACAACAGCCATCTGTAGGTCAGAACTTCAGCAGGTCAAGGCTGGATTTGTTTGCTTAGGGTCTCCAACACTGAAGGTCAGGGTGTCAGTTGGGGCTGCAGAGTCAGGGTTTTTCCAGATTCACTGTTTTTTTGGCAGAATTTAGCTCCTTGTAGATGTAGGACTGGTCCCTATTTTCTTGACTCATGGTCCCCCTTTTCATCAAGTCAACGATGGTGAATCGAACCTACTCGAACTTCGAATTTCTTTGACTTTTCTTTCCGTCACATCTCTCCAGCCTCCTTGGCCAAGAGAAAGCTCTGTTTTTAAAGGCTCATGTAATCACAGTGGGCTCATCCAAATAATCTCCTTATTTTAAACCACTGATTGATAACCTTAATTATATATGCAAACTCCTTTGACCATAAAAGGTTACATATTCATGGGTGTGGCACCAGAGGAGTCAAAATTCTGCCTCCTGCAGGGAGGGGAGAGGAGATGCAAGGCAGGAGGCATGGCACAAGCAAAGGTGTGCACGTGTATGTATACATAGGGGAAGGTAAAGAGAGAGATAGTTAGTATTTTTAGTATTTTTGCAATCATTAGCATGATTGTATTTTAGAAAGAACACTGGGGATGAAGAGACTAATTAGGAGTTATGATGGGGTCTACACTTGCCAACACCCATTCTTCATGCTGTTAAGAAAGAAAGAGCCTTGCTAGTAGAATAGTATGGTACTTAAATGGGAATTCACAGATCAGACAGACTATGTTCAACTCTTGGTTTTGAAATTTATTATATTTGTTACCTTGGTCAATTTATTTAATTCTGCTAAGCTTTAATTTTCTCATATGTATAATGAAGATAATAATACCTCGCTTATAGGGGTGTTGTGAGCTAGGGGATATCCTGGCATATAATTAGCAGTCAGTAAATGTTTATAATTTTTACTACTACCCCTTTCTTTCCCCATATCAGAAAAATAGTTCAAAGTAATTTGTATCAAGCTGGGAATGGTTTGAACTGAGTTTCTGTTCTCTCTCTTCCACCAGCTAGCTATGTGATCTTCCCTTCTTTGTGTCAGAGTTTTGTCACTTTTAAAACGAAGCTGATGTTAATTATGTTCATTATGTCAAAAGGAAGTTGGTAATATTACAGCACTTTGAAATAATCACTGATTATTTATGAAATACATGATCACCTAGAGGAAAATGATCCTGATTTCTTTTAGTTCATTCTTTCTCAGTCACCCTACTATCACCATTAATGGAAGAAAGACAAATTATTTCCTATGGGCCCATCATGCAATAGGATGTAGAGAAAACCAATCATCATGAAGAACATGTTGGAAATGGCCTTCCTGATGGATAGGCAGTCTCTGGCTTGCGAAAGAATGTCAGTTAAGAGGTGTAAAGAAAATCAAACTCCTCCCCAGATCTTTCTATCAATCCATAGCAAATTCCCCAAATACTAGTATTAGAGCTTTTCTTTCTTTTTTCTCAACATTAAGACCAAAAAAACGATGTGGTAGAATACAAAGAATATTGGACTCAAGGCAGGAAATCTGCATTCTAGTTTGGTTCTAGTACTACTTAGCCGTAAGTCCTGTATCCTTTCTGAAGCCCATTTGTGAATGACAGAGGCTGGTCTAGGATCATCTGTAAGGTCCATACTTCATCACGATCCTATGAACCAGACTGGTAAGACAGGATGGCTTTGTAAAATCTTTCACATTTCTTGTAAAAGTTGGGCAACCATTCTTGTGAGCTGCATATCTCAAGGAAGATCACTCTGAGGGGGCGGGCAGAAGAGGGGACTGCTGTAGGGTTTCTGCAGGCAACAGAGGAGACTGGCCTGGATGGGGTCCAAGCTGAGCCTGATGGGGCAGGACAGAGGAGGTGAGGCAGCAGAGAAGATGGTCTTTCGGGTGCGGTGAGGAGAAAGGGTGTCATGCACATTTTCCCAGCCAGGCTGACAATCTTTGATTAGAGGGGTCATTTATTCAGATATCTTGTTTACACTATAAACTTACTAGCCTGTTTCCTGGGCTGATTGAGCTCTGTTGGTGAAAGCTTCATCTATAAATGAGGCTAATACTAATTTATTTGTCTGAAAGCACATAGTCAAGTTATACAGCTTTTTGAGGCACATTTAGCAATTAAGTATAATTATCCAGGGCTGTACATTGTCTTACTTGCCTCCAAAGAAGACAAATAATTTAATCTAAGGTTTTATAATATCATAGTTTGAGGAAAAACTGGAATGGAGATCACAAAATTTGATTTTGCTCTGAGCTCTGGCACGAAGCAGAGATGTGAACTTGGACATGCCGTAGCCCATCTGGGTCTCATCCCTTACTGGTACCTGCCCCACCAGTCAGTAGAGCTGTGTGAAGCTCTGCCCAGTGCTCTGTATGATGTGAAAGCTCCAGACTATATGCTATTATTTTTCCAGCCCTGACACAGTACTTGGAAAATCTGAAACAGCCCAAAATAGCTACTGAATGAATGAATGAAGAAGAAAAGGGCGTTGTGAAGTTTAAAAAATAAGTCAATGCCTGAAGTGCCACATAAGAGTAAGTTACACTCTGTTGAATGAAGCAACAGTTTTCACACATACAGCAATATTGTAGAAAAATCCTTAAGCCCTAAACATCTCTTCTTACCCAAATGAGGTGGATGGTATGATTGTTAGTGTGTTAACTTATATCAGCGATATCTTCCCTGACCACCCTGTCTAAAGTAGAACTCCTTCCGATTGCTCTCTACCCTTTGCCTTTATTTTCCATATTAGCATTTACTATCATCTGACAAGTCTGTTTTGCCTTGTTTATTATCTGACTCTCCCCACTGAATGAAGTACGTCCTTTGCGTGTTTTGTCTTTTCTCACTACTGTACACTGCCTTGTAGAATGGCACATGACATACAGTAGGCAGAAGAAAGATGACAGATGTGTGTCTTTTGGGGATAGTTCAACTGTGACAATGACTTTTGTTAAATGATGAAGCCCTTGTCACTGTATCTGCCATTACTTAAAAGCCGTAATATATTATTATATCTAGTTGAAAAGCAGTAGCAGTAATTTTTCTGGGTGGCTCATAGTAGGCATCCTTGAACACATACGGATCTCATGACCAGGACCTGGAAGCTGTTTGTCTATAATCATTTGTACCCTTAGGGGTGGTCAGAATAATTGCTTCCCGGATGGAGGTGCCTTCACTCCCGACAGCTGCAGAGGTATCTGTTAGGAGCAACACCAATAATTCTGCTCTCTGCCCCATAAAAAATTAATAGCCATAAAAGTCAAATTGGCTTCCTCACTAGCAAATGAACTTTACTACCCGCTTTAGCTTACAGACTCTTAGTAACCAATATATAAAAAAACCAACCAGGGAAGGATATTTTCCTGCTTTATAGGCTTTAAAAAAACCATTTAATTCAATCTGGCACCCAGGCTGAATGTAAAATAGCTGCAAAGCAGTATTGATGAGACAACACATGCTATCATTAAATCTATGTATCAATCCATCAAGTGTAAGATAAAAATCAATCACATGCAAACAGACACCTTTAGGTGGGAAAAAAAGGTTAGGTGTTTGCTACAGCCCTGCTCCGAAACTGTATCCTTTTGGCTTCTTCTTTGAACAGTATTCTCACCTGCTATAAGATGATGATCTCTTGGTGTTTTCTGAGCACCTGTTTTGCGCAGGGCTCGATTAAAATTTAAGAGTTTTTTTTAGCTTACATTGAGGTTTTGAAGTTAGCCTTCTCTGGAAAAATGATAGAAAGTAACTTTCCCATGTAGATCACTGTGTAGCAAAGAGCCATGACCTGGGGCCTGAAATCCACCTGGGTAAAGTGTTAAACTTGCAGATTCTTGGGCCCCATTACAGAGATTCTGATTTTACTGCTGGTGGTTCCAGTGCCATACTTGAATAAACAGTGTCGTTTGCAGCCATAAGCCCTGGGTAAGAATCCAAGCTATATCACTCACAAGTTCTATGGCCTGGGGCAAGATAATGAATCTTTTCTAAACTTCAGTTTTCTCATTTGTAATTCAAGTTTATGGATGATAAAGTATTCTGGATACATTCTCATTTAATCCTGCTTTATGGGATGGTGTAGGAGTAAATGAGGCAATATATGTAAAACATTTAGCTTGGAGTCTGAGAAATACTGTACGATTGCCACTGCCAGCAGCTCCGATGTACTGAGCTTCCTGTCTGAGGGGCATTGTTCTAAGGTCTTTGCACATTTCACTCTTAAATCTCAGGTAGGTGCTGCTATCATGCCCGCTTTTATATAATGGAGAAAACTGAGGCACATGGAGGTTAAGTAACCTGTTTTAGATCACAGAGTAGCAAAGTGGTAGAGCAAAGACAGATTCCAGTCCTCTGTGATGTCAGACCCCACATACTTTATCTGCTCTTATTACTTATTTTCATCTGGAGCCTGCCTATCTCTTTTTTCTAGCTTTACATCTGGTCATTATCAACCGCATATTGGAGTCATCTTCCTGATTAATCTGTTGTTGACCTATATATTGTGGCATCAATACATTTATTGGTGAGGTGGAACTCAACATATACCTTCAAAGATAAGAACCCACCTCATAGAACTTAGGAAATACAAATAATCTGCTACTTTTATGTATATAGTCAACATTAGGTGACAAATCAGAAGAGTTGGCACAGGTTTTTTGGTTCAGGGTAGTAAGCATCCTCAAGAGGAATCAGAACATATTTAAAAACCAAATTGAAAATTTTGTATTGTGTCTGGTTACCTGTGACTAGTGAGATTGTGGGTAATTTCTTTACTTCTTTAGAATGTTTGCCTTTTCTGAGTTTTGTCCCACAGTGAGCTTACAGTACTTCTATAATTAGAAAAAAAATGTCTTTTCCTCAAATAAAAAGCAAATTAATTGCAAACAGAATCTCACAGCATTCGTCTTGTATTTCTTCAGGCTGCTGCTCACTCCCAGACATGCATCCTGGCCACCTCCATAGGACACTGGGAGAAAAGCTGATCAACATTTTGGTGCCAATGGGAGGAAAGAAGGGCTGATGAGAGAGGGAGTATTTTTAAACTCTGTGAGCTCTGTTAGAAGTATGCCTCAGTTCACTGACCTTGAAAATTAACCTAGGGTAACCAGAAGACTAAGCCCCAGAATAAACAAGCAAGAAAATTCATTTCTAATTTTGATCAAGTGTTAACAACATGTTGTGTTTCCATGATGCTGAAACTTATTAATTTAATGAAAAACAGCATCAGTAAAGCCATTGGAAACACAAAAATCAATAGGGGTGTTGTTTTATAGACCAAACTATGACTTTATAGATGGAATTTCTTTACTGTTCATGTATTTGTTTAGTTGCCATTTGACATAGTTAGCAGTCACACTGGATCCTGAACAGAGAATAATTATTAAAATACCACATCAAAATAGGAAATGTGATGAAAAGGCTCTAGTACCTTTCAGGGCAATAAACAAACCATTGGAAATATTCCAATTTCTAATAAAGTCATTGCTAAATTTTTGTTTGATAGCACAGTGCAATCCATTTATTACTAGGTCAGAAGCCTTTGGGTATAAAGAAATTGTGAACTGTGTAGAATGATCCTCCACACCAATAGTAATCTCCCAGCCACCCTGATGCCATTAAGCTATGTATAATAAGAGTTTCTTGGTAGCTAATGGGAAAGGAGGCTCTGAAACTAAGGTATTTCATAATATTTTATATAAAAGCAGAATTCTAAAATGGGAAGATCTAAGTTCTTGAGAATGTGGATAGGAAAATTTTCTTATTTGTATAAGCCAAACAAGAGATGCTACAAGATAATGGTATCTTACATTTATAAATTATGATATTCTCAGATATTTGATGTGCTTTCAGATCTGTTTTTTTACTTCATTCCTGTCACAGCTATGTGACAGGCAGGCATTTTCACTCCAGATTGATGAAGAGACTAAGGCATGGTTAAGTCAGTTGCTCAGAGTTACTGGTAGGGTTTAAGCTACAACAGAGGCCATTATATACTTCCCACATTGGGGCTTCCTCACATGCTACTTTTTTTCTGTCTAGAGACTTTGTTGTCATGGCACAAAAATATCTGTATGAACAATAAAACAAACAAATAAACAAACAAAAAGAAAAAAACCTAGTACGAAGTTTGCTTTGCCTACATAACATTTAATATGGAAACATGCCCAGAGCAATAAATAGAAATAAGAGTGTTCCAGAAAGTTTGGGCATTGGCTATTATTTGTCTGCTTGTCCAGATGCTGTGGCATCATTTATCCGCAGTTGAAGTTAAGATATGGACAGACATAGAGATGCACAGCAAAGAGCATTTGAATTAAATTATGTATTTTATAGTAGTTGTGATTTAAGTTTGATTATAGCTAGATGTTTGTCACCTTTAGGTTTGTACCACAAAAGCAATCAGTGGAAATAATGAAGACATATTTAAAGAGATATATATATATATATATATATATATATATATATATATATATATATATATACACACACACACACATATATATATATGTATAGCTATATATATAAAATGGAATCTCAAGTTTCACTTTTGGAAAATGTACTAAAACAGTTTTTCAATTTAAGCTCCTGTGATATGTTGCTGGTTACCCTTGGGTATTAACAGAAAAAGAGAGTGAAAGGAGGTGAGTGCGATTCCTATTATATAATCCTGATGTAGATATATGACAGTACTGTATTGGTGACTGAGATTGACTGGGACACAGCACAGAAAAAACAAAAATAAGAACAAATCATGACCCGGCTCACATGGTGCTTAGAGTTTGGTGGGTGAAAGAAAAACAAATATATGCCATTTCAGGTGGTAGTAAATATTAGGCTGGAAAATAAACAGAGGTAAAAAGAAACAGTGACAGGGGTGCCCTTTCATATAGGGTGGTCAGGCAAAGTAAAACTTTTAATTTTTTTGACAAGGTAAAATTTTAATAATATATTTCAATCACTTTATGATTATGTAAAAAGGCTGAGTTGTTGAGAACTAGTAGACATGAAAAGGTTTGGAAATATGTGCTGGCAAAGTCATGTCATGTTCATCTTTTGTCTGCTATGCTTCTTCCTCTCCTGGAAGCTTCTCCTTTGCTCCCATGTCCCACTCAGCTCTCCCTTTTACCTAGGTGATTCTGGGTAAACTTCCATTTATCCTTCAGGTCTCAACTTAGATGATCCCTTGCTCAGACAGGCATTGTCTTTTCAATTCTCCCTAAACACTTTAGACTTCTACTTTTGTAATAGTAATCCCACTTGTATTTGTGTGTTTAATGTCAGTCTATCCCAATTGACCGAATTACTAGACTGTTAAGGTCTTGCTACTCTGTTGACTTTTGCATTTTCTTCCTCTATCACTGTAAATGTGGAGATTTTGATGAAAAAGTCAGAGTTTTTTGGGGGTATTAGACTCATATGTATAAATTCATATAATATAGAAAGTTTGAAGTTCAGTTCTAATCACATATTAAAGGAATCAAAGATTGGTGAATGAATTCACAGTAAGTGGATTCTAGGGTGATAAGAAAATAGTTTTAAGATTATTTCTATTTTTGCATTGTGAAGATTACACTTTTACCCCAAACAACCAAAGATGGACAAAATGTGTGAAAGAAGAAATTTAAAGACACTAGACATGATATTCTAGGCCATAAAACAGTTTCAATTGCAAGACAGCATTGTGAATATCTAACTATCAAAGCACTTTTGTGCTGCTGTTTTTTGCTTTTCTAAAGACCCATAGCATGTAACATATTCTTGTAACTGAAATCATGATGGTCTTTTTGCTAGTAGGTTGTGGGTGACTAGGGTTGTGAGTTGTACCTTCTTGAGACTATCTGGAAAAGCACTTAAGATCACTTATAAACTACAGAAAGGAGGCTATTATGACCACAGGGTAGACTTAAAAAGGGATTAACATCATCCAGTTAGCTTGTTTATATATATATTTATTTATTTTGATATTGTTAACATACAATTACTTGAACATTATGGTTACTAGACTCCCCCTATTATCAAGTCCCCCCCGCAACATACCCCACTACAATCATGTCCATCAGTGTAGTAAGATGCTGTAGAATCATTACTTGTCTCTCTGTATATACTGCCTTTCCCGTGTCCTCCATCCCCTGCTACATTACGTGTGCTAATCATAATGCTCCTTTTCAGTTAGCTTGTTTTTAAAGACATTCTGCTTGTTAGGTAGAAAATGCATTGTGGGGGGCCAAAGTGGAAGGAGAGAGACTATTTAGGAAGGTATATTAATAGCCAAGACAAGAGAATAGGGTTGCTTGGAATAGAGTTGTGGAAATGAAGGAGAGAAGGGGACATATTTGAGATATATTTTGGAAATGGGCCCAAGAGGATGTATTTTGTGGATTGGATACAAAGTTTCAGGGAGCTAAAAATGTCTGCTGATTATTTCCACAAGTAATAGGCTGAATGGTGGTGCCCTTTACTGAGATGGTGAAATTTAGATAGTGGGTGAATGAAATTGAGAGCTCCATTATGGCTACTTCAAATTCCAGATACCCAATTATATATTCAATTCTTTTTTGGGACCAACTTAGAAAATTATTACATTTATTATAATTTGTTATTCTTTTTTACTGTGAGGGATATAAAACTTCTAAGTTTCTTCTAAGGATAGAAAGCTTTTTTCTGTTTCATATTCCTTGTATTTCTAGAGTCTCTCAATTAGCTGAATAAATGAATAGTTGATGGTAGGGATTTCCACATTGCCTACTCTTTACCCACTTATTTGTCTCTTTTTCTTGGCAATGGATGTTGAGAATCTAGCCAACATTCATGTCATGGATGAGTTTAATAAATAGTACCTATCCTAATATCTGCTCCCACCTCCCCCAACACTTACTAAACCCAACATTTGCTAAGTGGTGAAAGTTATCCACATTGCCCACACAGAAGTTATTACATGCACTTGAAGGACAGGACAGTCCGGACACTGCTAGTCATGGCAGATGATGACATCGATTCAAACACTGACATGGGAAATACTGTCAGGGGAGTTCTGTTTGGATGTTAGAAGATGACAATAGTGCTTTAGGTCTAGACAGCGACCAGAATGGACTCATCAGGACGGTAGAGAGCCATTGGAGGGAGGCCGTTTCTCATCAGAATCTGAGAAAGGCGGTATTTGAAAATACTCCCTAGGTTTTCTTAATACCATACTGAGAACTACATTATAGACTCACTTTATTATTTTCATGGTTATAGTAAGAGCTGATATTCCCATATAAGGCTTAAAAAATATTAGTGGGATTGAGTCAGGTAATTTTAGGTATGGTAATAGATTTAAAGAATTCATTTGCACTGTGGGACTTCTGTTTCCATTAAAAATGGAGTAATGAGGCTGAACTTACACTTTTACCCCGAACAACCAAAGGTGGTCAAAATGTGTGAAAGAAGAAATTTGGAGACAGTGGACATAATATTCTAGGCAATAAAACAGTTTCAATAAATTTAAAAGGATTCTAGTCACTCAAAGCATATTCTCTGACCATTTTGGAAGTAAATTAGAAATCAATCAAATAGTCCATTTAGCAAATTAACGAATGAAATTATTTATGTTATACAACAATTCAAGTGAAAATATCCTTGGGTTTTAGGGGAAGACAAACCTCTCAGTTCCTACCCCTCAGGAGGAAAAATCACGTTAGAATGTATAAAAATGGCCAACATAGAAATATCATTTTATGTATTTGTTTACACTGGCACAATAATGTGTGTATAGAGGGAAATAAGAGTTATTCAGCAAATAAACGTGCTCTTGAGAAAAGAAATGACTTAAGAGACTTTGAGATCTAGAAGGTTTAATGCACGGAGTAATTTTATTTTCTTCTTGAATTGCATATATAGCTTAAAAATCAGTGAAACACATTCATCCAGACAGCATTTAAATAGGATTTAAACACCTTTGAACTATTTTTTTTTCCCGTCATGGATGTCCTGTGGGGGAGATAGACACTTTCAGATTGCTGCTACTCTACATGTATTCAGCTAACTCACTTATCTTTTATTTATTTTCAACACCTATACTGCTTTTATAGGACTCTTCATTGACTTCCAATTACATTTCATCTACTTCCACATCTGTGCCTTTGCTCATGTTGAAACTGCACACAAACACCTTTCCTGGCTTTTTCCATCTTGCATACCAAACCCCATCTACTTAAGTTCTCATCTTACCTGCTATGGGCTTTCCTACAACTATTCTGACCTGCCAGTAATATTCCTGTCTCTGAACTCCTTTAGAATGTCATACATAATCAAGACTAAGAAGTATAACACAGATTCCTATTCATTAATTTTTAATTTAGTGGATTTTAAACTATAGTATACATGATAATCACTTGGGAATGATAGTAATAATTCAGATTTTGGACCAAATCCTCAGAAATCCCAATCCAATAAAACTAGGGCATCAGAAATTTGTGTTTTACCAAAGATCCCAGGATATCCTGATGTGATGGTCTGCATATTACACATTGGGAAGAAAAAACCTCATCTCTTTAATGGAGTTCAGTAATTCAATCCACTTCATTCACAGAAATGCACAGTTTCTAATCCTTTTATATCCTTATATCAACAAGTAGCATGTTAGGCATATAGTGGATGCTCAGTAAATACTCATCAGTTTATTGAAGCAGTGCACTTACACATTTAGTTTATGTGCTCTTTAGTTATTTTTGTTTTTAATGGTTGCATAGCCAGGTATTGTAATTTAAAAAATTTTCTAAACTTGTGATTTGGATTCTAACTTGAATAATAGAATTTTAGATCTGGAAAGGATTTCTAGAACTAACTGAGCTTGGTTTTTCTCATTTTTCGATGAAGCAATTGAGGGCATGAGAGGTTAAGTGACTTACGCAAGTTCACGCAGTTAATTAGTGAGAGAGCTACAGCTGCAGAAGCCAAGTCTCCGGGCTCCCAAGTCTAGTGTTCTTTCTACTGCACATATTGTCTCTTATGAAGAAATTTGCCCAGTAACTGTAGATAATGACAAATGATCAGATTTAAGCATGCATTTCTTAATAAATTAAGTGACTAGAAACTTTATGTCATTCTAAAGGACTCATACAATCTGTTGCTTTACCTTATTTGGTCTGAATAATTTTTGGTCAGATAATTCCTTGTGGTGAGCTTGTTCGGTGCATTGTAGACATTTTAGCAGGACCCCTGGCCTCTAATCACTGGTTGCCAGCCGCACCCATTACCCTAGTTGTGCTAATATAAAGTGTCTCTAGACATTGCCAAATGTCCCTTCTGAAGCAAAATTCCCCCCCAGTGGAAAACCTCTGTTTTATACAGATAAGGACATAGATTCTTGGATTCTTAGTTTCTTGTAAAATCTCATAAAGGGTCTTTCAAGACCCTTTCCAGACTGAGATTTGTGTATGGGAAGATACTTTGCATATGAAGCAATTACTAACTTTAAGACGATATATGCATGTTGTAAACAAAAGGATTGTGAAGTTAAGAGTGCAGTGCAGTGTTATAAAGTAGAATGTACTAAAGCACATGATAGTGTGATTTAGATGGATTTTTATGGCTTTTTTATTTATATGAAGTTTTATTATGCTACTTTTTACTTTATTCCTCAGTGCTAAGTACCTATCATGTTTTTAAGTAAAACATTATGTTATAGTACAAAGAGTGGTTTTCATCATCTATAAACCAGTGTATATACAGTCTAGACATGAAGCATTTATCTTGCAGATTTTTCAAAAGTCAAGCAAAATTATGTAGATATATCCTTTGAAAAATGTGAACACATATAATGCTTTGTTATATTCAATGTGTTTTATCCACCCGTCTTCTTGAATGTAGGAGCTTAGGAAGGCTTATTTGCCCACTTTAGTCAAGCTTGACCTTAAAGGAATAATTTTCTAATGGATATGTGCTCATCTTTGCTGTTGTGCTCAAGGGAGCAGCATCTTTCTGCTCTCACAGGCTATGAAATATGAACTGAAGTTTAGCAGCAGAGAAGTTTATTATCAAACAGCTGCTGGAGAAACATTTCTCCAGTGAAAATAAGAGTCTTAATAAAGGAAGATAAATATTATTTAAGAAAAATTTTATCCCGAAGGGTAGCTTGTGAAATAGAAGAAGCCTGGAGGGGAGTGGAAGGTTGGGTTCCTGTTCTGGTACTGTCATAAAAGCAATCTCTGACCTTGGGCACATTTCAGTGTATCAGTTAGGGATTGTTTTGGGGTCAAATGATCTTGTACATGCCTGTATTGCACATTTACAGTCCAAATTCCAATTATTTATAATTCTCAGAATAAAATATTTTTCATCAGCAAGAAGAAAAATACCACTACAGAAATGCCTCAAGTAGTAAAGCAAATTTCACCAGGAAAAACTGTCCTCTTCTAGAGAGCTGAACATGGGATTTCACTTAGAGGATATGTGCATGTAAAGAACTCATACACAGTGCTCTAATTGAAATAAAACAAAATACTAACCTCAAGTGAATTTCTTCTGCTATGGCTAAAATGAAATACTGTATTGTAATTGTTCAATATTCTGCTCAATTAGGTCATTTAGTGATTTAATCTTCAAAGGAAAAAAAATAAGCAATTATAATATTGATTTTCATAATTAAAATATAGAAATTACAAATATCAACTGCTTAGACACCAATTAGCTTATTAACATGCTGCAGAGAATACACACTTACACTATTGATATCATTTTTCTTATACAATCTATGGCAAACTATGCACTGTTGACTGTTAATATGATTATGTCAAGTTCTCATGCAAGTTAGCCCTTGGCCAAAGTCTGACACAGGCAGTCACTCTTCTGGGTTTAATTATGTTGATGAACAAAAAATTCACCTTTTTGTGTGTAAGCTAAGAGCTTCTGGTGTGTAGAGAGACCAGCTGTTGCACTTTTGATTTCACCCTAAAGATTGGAACAAAAGGTCAGGGATCTTCTGATACAAACTAAAATATCAGTGACTCTGCACACCTTGTAAGCTTATTGTTGGATCAGTGTGTAAAGCAGAGATTTCTTTTTCATATATATTGTGACTGTGCACTTTGGAGTAATGATTTAGATGTGTAAGTGTGTAGATACATGTTATTGAAAGAATACTCAGATAGACATTTTGAGTTGTTTATCTTCCTTTATAAAATTGAGTACATTAGTGTATGTTCCTCCTACTCACGCCAAAGGGCAATTGAGTTTGGGAAAGAAAATTGCAAACATGGAGAAAAGCAGGTTTTGTTAGATCATTACTGAAACCAGATGGGGATATTCTTCACTGGTGGTTGTCAGGCCTCTGGTCATATGTCTATGGATATTCCAGCTGTATTTATTGGATGAGTTTTCTTAGAAATTTGTCTTCTTAGATCAAAGTGTGACCTATGGATGACCTATATTAGAGTCACCTGAATTTCTTTAACTGCTTAATCCTTGATCTCACAACCAGTTATTCTCTTTCTGTAGGTCTAAAGTAGAGCTTGGAAATATATATTTCCTAAATAAATTCCAGGTGATTCTGATACTCATTAAAAATTGTCAGACCCACTAATGTAGGTGGCAGCAGTCAGAGCTCAGTCAGGGCAAATATTTTGCCTCTTGCTTGCTACTTTTCTGCATCTTCATTTCCCACTGACCCTTCATCTTTCTTCCATTCACTGCCGTCAGCTTATCTAGGTCTCAGTGAACTCAGTTAATGCCTGCTAAGGAGAGCTTCAAGTAGGAGAACCTCTAGAGGCATTTCTGTTTTAGTAATAACAATAATAATGATAATATCTGACTCTATACACTTCTCAAATCTTGTGTCTCTTTACCCACTTACTTCTGGTGTCAGAGGCTAAGGGCATTTCAATAGGGTGAAGTGACCTTGGACCCCCCTGGACTTCTGTGTGATCAGTCTAGATGAGTGGGTACATTGGGAAGTAGGAATACTCCTGGACATCCTCCTAACCAAGGTGGTTAGCAACACTTAGGTCTACATGAAAGTGATTGTAAGCCACAGAAGTATATCCCATTAAGATCCAACTAAAGGTAACTATTCACCACTTAGTTTCCCCCTACGTAAGCTGCCCCCAATCCCTGCAGTCACTTTAAAGCCACAGTATACAAGGAAAGGGAGTGTGAGAGGGGAAACCTGAGGAACAAGAGACAGTCCCTTAATTAAGTGTAGTTAAGGTATCTTTTGCAAATTTTCGAAAAATATATGATTATGAGAATATATTTTATCCCCCTGTGCCAGGGCCCAGGCAGGTGAGGGGCTCTGAAATTCAAGCTTCATTAGATTCTCAATGAAATCAGTCCTGCCTGTACCTAGCTTGGTGATAGATACCTTGCAGCTATACAAAACAGATACATAATAAATGGATGAATAAATGGAAAAGATATAAATCTTGTTCTCCCAGCATTTCAGCTATGGAATTGGCAACATTTTTCAAGTCATATAACTTAATAAAATGACTTTCATATTAAAATGTTTCCCTTTCAAGGAATTTGATAAATGTCTCAAGCTCAGTGTTGCTCAAGTACCATGCTTAGTATTGCCCTGGAAAGAAGGTGCATAGTGAGAGTCTCTCTCCAAGAAAAATTTCCACCTGTATGAGGCCTATTCTTTGTTAAAAGGAATCCAGAAGAAAGTGATGGCTAACTATTATGTTATTTTTTCCAGATGTCAAAACTTTTTAACCCAGTTAACTTGTGAGTTCTTAAGAAAGCTGTTAAGTTACTGTATAAGTGCTGCAGGATGGGGAGAAGGATATTAATAATTTCTGATGGCTTTCAAATCAGACTGCATAATACGCCTCTGATGCTGCCTTTGACATGAGAAGGACTTTCATGTCAGTTCACCCGGGTCAGTATTGTCTATGGGATGAGAGTGTGGTTTCTGGAGTTGGGAGTTCCTGGGTTCTCCATACAGTCAGCTGCTTACTGTGTGGCCTTAGGCCAGTCATTTAATATTATTGTGCCATCACATTTTCATCTGTTAAATGGGACTGTTTTGAGGATTGAATAAATTAATATTGGATTCATCAGTGCTCAATAAATAGTAACAATAACTGCTGTTATACTTGATCTTGTGTCTGACATACCTACCTTTTCACACTGGCAAGCACATTATATTTGTGAGCCTCAGTTTCCTCATCAGTATAAGAAGCAGTTACACTATAATTAAAATTCATCAAATTCTGTGATAGGAAAAGCCTTGGATTTCTATACATCACACTTATAAAAACATTTTTTGAGGTCAGAGTGGTCAAATTCTTTTGTTTAATAATTAAAAGATAGAAGCCCACTTATTCTCTTGCATCTTGAAAAACAAATGAAAAAAAAATCCAACAAGTTGGCCTCTTTCTTTCTCTTTGGAAATAAGTATATTGAAGAGCTAATCTTGCCTAATGAACCAAGAACCCAAACTTTGCATTTCATTACTGTTATGATTCTAGATCCCACCAGAGTCTCTTATCAAACGTAGCCTCATTAAGTGCAAAAGGCAGTGCACTTCTCCATTAAATTGTGCTGAGCTAACTTGTGGCTGACATGAGCCAAAATGAAATGTAATTATTTTAAATCTGCTCCTCCTGGACTATAGTTGCATATCACAGTTATAAACATGTGCAAAATTTCTTTTATCCAGGCTCTATTCTGAGTAAGTATACTGAGTATCAAATGAGGCTCTGACAGCAACATAAACTATGAAACAACTCTAGGTGTTATTATGTTTTGAGTAAGTTACCTCTAAGACTAACCCAATAGGTAGTTTTTCTTTTTGTCTTTGTTGAAGATGTAACTGTTTATAAACCGTTTACAGTGTAATTTGTATTTTTTTGGTAGCCAAGAATTTTGTGAATATATTTATAACTTAGAAAAAAGAGAAGACACATTGCTTTCTAATGATAATTGCTCTACACTAGAGATGCTTTTAAATGCTGTATATATGTAACTAATTAACTCATTTAATCTGTTTTAAGATAGGGGAAATGGGAGCACAGAGAAACTATGCAATTTATGCAAGATCGTCTAGCTAGTGAGTGACAGAGTTAAATTCACATCCAGGAAATCCTGTTTGGGTCTATGGTTCTAACTGTTGTTTCTCAAATTTGTCCTAAATTGCATCAGTTTTCTTAAGGCATAGAGACACACTAAGCACTGAACAGTGGAAATGAAACCACAGAATGCAAGTTTGTAGTTGGTGATATTTACATTTTATTTTGTTTCTCAGTGAGGAAGAATATGATATCAAATGCCACCCAATTATGAAATAGGTGAACCAACTAACAGGTGGTTATAAACCTTGCCTGAGGCGATCTGAAGATGTTAGTGAAAACAGTAATGGTACGAGCTGCCGACTGACTCCTTCTCTTGGCTAAAGCCATTAGAGAATGTGTCTTGCCAGTGACAACCATTAGTGGCTGTAGGGGATAGAAATAACTAGGAGACAATCCGTGATTCCAGAGGGAAGTGACAACATGCAAAGCTTGGGGGCAAAAGGAGGGTTGCAGGTCTGGTTCATGATAATAACTTTACTGGCAACCTCAACTTTAAACAAAATTAGTGATATATTTTCAAATGGCGCTCCAAAAGGAGCTTACTATTCATCACGTGAGTTATAAGCATTCATATCATAGAGTTAGCCCACATATTTCATTCCTCATGTTTTTTTTTTCAGAGGCAAAGACACAAGGCAATCCTACAGGGTCCTCCCTGACTTATTGGGAAGTACAGTGCTTCTGCGTTTCCTTGAAAGTGTAGGATTAATTTATATCAGAAACAATGGATCTTGAATAGACATATTATATGCAAAATAAGCTAAAATGCCAACGCAGATGTGAAAATAAAAGTTACTTATAATCCCACTATTCAGAAACTGTCAGTTAACATTTTCCCTGTACATATTTATAACACCTGTAGGATCACCTGCATACAGCTTTGAATCTTGCATTTCACTGTATATGAGTATTTCTCCAGATCATTACATATTTTTAAATTTTGGATTTGAAAACACAATTGAATGAGTGGATAATAAGTCATTGCACATTGTACCATACTCACTCTTTATGGTCCTGCTTTTGGATGATTAGATTGTGTATAAAAGTTTGCTGTTTTAAATACTAAATATTATTATATGTGCATCTTTGACTGTTTTACTATTTTTAGGTTAGTCATCCTTAGGATAGGCATCATTTTTAAAGACTGTGCAGCTTAAAGTAAAATCTTTAATATGTATTTTAAAATTTTTTTACAGAAATTTCTTAACTGATATTTTGTTCTGTCAGCTGTAAAGGAAGACTGTTTCACCAAATCCTCATCCTCATCAGCAATTTCCTATAAATACTAGGTCATTATCATTAAATATGTCTTAGTTAATTTAATAGGCCAACTATCATACCCTATTTAATTCCCATCTTGTAAATGTTTATCTGTCATCTGTGTTTCCTCTTTTGCAAATGAATTGTCTATTTACATCCCTGTCTAAGATCTAAAATATTAAAGAAGTGCTTGCCGCTATATGTTACAATCAAAATGTTGGAAAATCTTAACAAACTTGTTGAAGGCAAAACATACCGGGGCCAATCAAACAACTTCATAGGAGTTTAAAACTTTTCCTTTACCAATATTTGTCAAGACTATTTTTGTGACAAATGCAGAAAGGTTTATTGAGAACAAATAACATGTTTATATCTTACATGTTAAAAAAGATAGTAAATTCTAAATAGGGCAGAATTATAGTTTACAATTTTGGAGGAAGAGAAAACATTCTGTATATATAGATGTATTCCTGAGACTTATTTATTATTCTAGGTGCATGATCCATTGTTTGGGTGTTCCTCTTATGCATTATAATAAGTTGGAAGAGAAAATAAATGAGCAAGAAACAGAGTTGTACAAACATTGTCAGATATCTTTTCTCTGTGACTAACCCCTATGGGTTAAAGCATCTGATGGCTTCTTTGACCCTGTTCACCAATTTGGCTTTTGGTTCAAGTACAACTACAGCTTTGAAGATGTGCATTTTGTTTGAACATTGGCCCCTCAGCCCTCTGGTATCTCTTTTTTCTTAAACAAAGGATATAAGTGTGCTTCGCTGCAGAATATTTATGTACTTTTCAGAAATTAATGTGAATCTTCTCAAGTCTGAGAAAAATAATTCCGTTTGGCTTAACTCCAGTGATCTTGAAAAAAAAAAGCACAAACTATAAGGAGTGTAATAATTTGTAGAAATCTGCAGGAGGCCTTGGTCCTTGGTCCAGGAGTATTACTGCTGACAATTACACAAATAGTGTTCCTATGCAATTATCCCAGCAATAACCAATAGCAAGCAAAAATTATAGAGGCCTGATGCAATTTTTGCCCAGAGGTTTCAATGTAGCACTTTGCTTGAATCAGACTGGCTATCTTTTTTTTTTCTCTTTAGAGAATCAGTCAACTCCTTAAGAGAATGTAATTTTCTTCCATCTAGTTTTAAATGGCATTAGCACAGCAATCAGATGTCAAGGTAAAAGATAAACATGTCTGCTCCTGGGTGCATAAATGGTGAAAATACCAGGTAATATGGGTACCATCTCCCTGGTTTTTACATTTTAAATAGCATTAACCTTGAGCAGTGTAGTTATGATTTCTTAAACTGTTTCCTCTCTACAATAGGCAGTCAGTTCTATGATTTAAAAATATACTGCATACTGTCAAGTTTTCTATTGGATGTGAGTTTATAGAAAAAATTCAATTTGTTTTGTGTTTCATTTTTTGCATGATTGTTGCATTCTGTTTATTTCCACAATTCCTTCAATGTCACTATTCCACTACCCTTAACTGAAAACTGCTTGTGTTTACTCTTTGCCTAGAAGATTACATTTTAGGATATATGCAATGCATTTTAAGCAAATCAGATTGGAGGGAGAAATATAGTTTTCCTTTTTAAAGATGCAGGCATTGATGGTCGTGTGTGAAGTGTGTTGAAAAGTCACAACCTACAGATCCATTTAAGGACCCTGGCAGCCATTTTAACAAAAACTAAATGCAACAACAAAATGGAAGAGAGGGAAAATCCATGTGAACCAAATCCCCCTGAAAGGACCCCTTCTATAGAAAATGACTAGAGACTGAAAGACAGTTTTAGTGCAGCTGCCTTTGGGAATCGTGTGGACTCTGGCTGAAAAAGAAAAAGGCAAAACTGGACAAACAAATCTATTTCTCTACCCTTAATGCACTGAATAGAACATGTCCAGTAGACAAAGAAGTTATCTCCTCATTGGAGTTTGAAAAAAGTGATATCCAAAAGGATTGAAAATTTACCCTTTTCCAATCCTTTTGGATAGCATTAACCTTGGATTGGAAAAGGGTATTTGTTTTTACAATGTTTCATATTTTTTTTCTGAAGGAGATTGTGGCAATGTTTCGCTTGTTATGTCTATTAGAAGAACAGAAACAATCTGATAATTTTCTATATTTGAATGCTAGAGCAGAAATTGCCTGGTCCATGGTTATGCTAAATAAATGCTTCTTAGATTAAGTATTATTTGGCATAGGCTTGGCTTGAACCTGTATTCGGTTTCATGACTGTTAAGTTTATTGGGTCTACATTCAGATTTTAGCTCTATTCCAGGATTGGTTTTAAAGGGATGGAGGGACTGTTCAGCAAACTTTCTCAGGATGTTAATTCAGCATATATGTAGCAATCCAGCTTCCAATATTCTCTTCATCCTTCAGCCTTCCAACTAGCCTATTTCCAGAACCATCAGGCTAATATAGTCAAAGAAAGGAATCAGTCATCTTGAGTCATGATTATCAGCTTAATTATTTGTTCTGTTTGCTAAAGACTGGGAAGTCCACAGGTCCTCCACAGTTGAGATGAATTATTAATTGCATACCATCACATACTTCTCTGATTAGTATAGGGATTTCCTGAGGCAATGGGAAAACTTTTCAGTGATATTTATTTCCAAGCACTTTCTTAGAAATTCTTTGATTTTACTGTGGAATTTTGTATTGAATCTCTGGAGAACTAAAAAGTTCATATTAATAGCCTGGGTGTGATTTGAATACACAAAGTCTTAAGAGATACACAAGGTGGGAGCTAAATTTGTGAAGAGCTAAAATAAACTCTTAGTCCCAGTAGGATGTAAGACCCAGGTTGCTTATAGAAGGACAGAAGAAAACAAAAGGCACAAAAAAAAACAAAGGAGAAGAGAAAAAGGTTATGTAAATATTTGCATAATGTCATTGGTTAAGTGTTAGCCTTCTGGCATTGAGGACGATAGGAAAGTTGTCTAAAAATACAGTAATAGCCAAGGGCAGTCCTTCAGTTTAATGAGACAGATGTGATCCAAACCTGGGGATGATGCTTCATCAGTGGAGGAGAGAGTGGACCATATGGTGTGAGATCGGCTCGCACCCATCAGAATGAGCCTGTCAGTGCTCTTTGGATTTGAAGCTGAGGCTGTCATGTTCAGGTGCTTGTAGACATGTTTGGGTGCAGGTGGGGAGGTTGGTGAGCGGCAGTCCTCAGCACCCTGAATTGTGCTCATAGATGTGCTTAAATTAGAAGGTTCTTAATTCTGTGACTACATGCTATTTGCATTTTCCTCATACCTCCACATCCTTTCTCATTTTCACAGTCCAGGAAAGGCAAAATAGTATTTGAGAAGAAAAGAGGCTCTGGAGATAATTGATTTGACATGAAAACAATAAACAGACATGGCTTATGCATTTCCTGGATTCTCTAGCTGTTTCAGTTTTAAGTCCTCCTGTTCCCCAGGAAAGCTCTTGGCTTGAAATGGTATAGTTTTGTTACCAGGATAGGGTTCATAACAGCATGTAAAGGAGGATTTTAAGGATTTAGAGGAGGAGAGAAATAGTAAGACCTCAGCTTTTCTAATTGCAGTCTAAAATTTAATTTGATTCCATTGGAATTCCAGAGGGAATTTTGTGGGAAATGGCCATGATTTCCTGATTGGTATAGCCTGTAAGTCCCTTTTGGATCAGGACATACCTGGATGCCATTTTCTGCCAAAGCTTGACAGTGGGGAAGGATAGCCCTTGGATGGCAGGGTGGTGAGGCCTTACAGTTTGGCTTCATTTTTATGATAAAGGGTAGGTTCTCAATAAAAGTGACTGAATGAAAAGATAGCATTCAACCCAGATATTCTGGTGTCAAGAACCTGTGGTTTGAATGGTCAGGAGTGAACACAGTCTACTGGTTGGGGAAAACTGACACACCCTGATAGACTGAAGTCCAGTGGGACTTGTTTTTTGCTCAGCACTCCATTGGTGGCTGCATTTGTGAATCAACTAAGAACAGTTTTTATTGATATGGTCACTTTGCTTTTAGTTCCCATTTTGAAGTGTATCTCTTTGATGGATGTGTAAGGAATCCGCTTAGACACCTCTGACAGAAGACACCAGGCAGAAGATATGACTAGATTTTAAGCAACCCTGATTCCACAAAAGAAATGACACAGACTGCTGAGTAAAACACAGCCAGCCAGTTTGTAAAGAGACCAAGCATTATGTGACAGAAGCACCAAAGTCACTATTCAGCCTGCTTGTCTTTGAGGGCTGGAGGGAAGGCTTCTGTCTGAAAGGAGAAAAGAAAAACCTTTCCAAGGCCAAAGCACACCAGGCTGTAAAAGCTCTGAGTGGAGATTTGTTGACCCCTTGTCCCCATCTCCCCAACCTTATTTCTTTGTTCTTCTTGGCAAGGACCCTCTGCTGGAATGGAAGCTGTCTCCTTCATGAGGCTTGTCTATGACTTGTTCATTACTGGTTTTGTCCCTTCACGTATGCCGTTTCTAACTTAGAGAATGTATTTTCTGCTTGCCATTTGTATGTCTATGCTTTTACATTCCTTCAAAAATCTGGCTTAAATATAACTGTTGGGAAACATTTTCTAACTAAGCCAGTCCTGACTGTATACTCCCTCCTAGTCTTTTATCTCTCTTTGAAACAAATGGACATGGTTTAAGATCCTATAATTTGTAACCCTTGCTCTGGAGTCAAATGTTTGGAAACTATGTACTTTGGTTATTTCTGCTCATGAGCAGTCATGCTATGCAGACATACTGCTGCCACCTGAGGGCAGGAGCACCTTCACTTATGCAGTGTATTCTTCCCTCCCTCCTCCCTCCATACCAGTCCAGTAGCTGGCAAACAGCAGGCACGAAGCACATGTAACAGCCGTAGATCCTAGACTAAGAAGTGTCTTTATGACGGACCCACTTAGAGAAAGTGGGAAGTGGAAAAAAAGAGTGATTATATAAAGTGCTTTGTTCTGAGTGTCTACTGCTGCCTAACAAACTATTCCAAAATGTAGTGCGTCTACACAACAAGTAATCTGGCATTTTGGCAGAACTTCAAAGGAACTGCTTAACTCTGCTCTGTGTGGAGTTAGACGGACTCTGGGGTCTGGAGGACCTACTTCCTAGGTTGCTCACTCAGCTGGCTGGCCAGGTGGCTCTGGTGGTTGGTTGGGACTTCAGGTGCACGTGTAGGCTGGGGCCTCAGTTTCTCTCCATGTGACTACCTCCACAAGGTTACTTGTGCTTCCTCACAGTGTGGTGGATGAAGTCCAAGAGAGTGTTCCAAATGGAAGGAAATACTAGCTAACAGGCCACTTAAGGGCTATGTCTAGAACTGGTATGTCCTTACTTCATCAGAAACAACTTCTCTCTCTTCGTTGGGGAGTGACATGGTCACGTTGTAGCGACCATGTGTGATGGGAGATATTATCTTGATCATATTGGGAAAATACAGTCCATCACATGCAGCTGTACTAATGAAACTATACAAAGTCACATTACACAGCAAACCCTTCTCAAAATCAATGATGATAGTTAACACTTATTTTTTTCTTGCTCCATGCCAGGCATTGTGCTAGCAGGTTTGTACATGATTGCTCATTTGAGTCTCACAACTTATGAATTGGACACTTATTATTGTCTCCATTTTATAGATGAAGAAACTGAGATGTGAAGAAGTAATGTAGTTTGCATATGGTCAGAACTATCAAATGTTAAAGGCGGGAGGTAATCCAGGCAGTCTAACCACAGAACGCGTTCATCTATCACCTATCCAGTGACTGTATGGAGTGAGACATTGTAGTGTAGCATAGAGACACAAGAAATACCAGTGGTTATTTTCCCGGGGTTAAGAACCTGAGTTTGGTTCCATGTACTCACTAGATACTTGGAGCCTCTGTGATTATGTGTGTGTCCTTTGCTTTTATCAGAGTCCTAAAAAGGTATTCTTTGAAAACTCATAAATGTTAAAAAAAAAAAAAGCAATGTAATTAGTCACCTTTTTCCTAAGACAGGCTTACTCTCAAATATCTTACAGAGATCAGGTAACTTCTTCCTCTAAAACCTTCAGAAAGAAGTTTGGCATACTGGGGGTGCACCTGGGGGTCTCTGACAGACTTGATCAAAATCCTAGCAACTCTATTGCAAGCCTTATAATCTTGGGTACATTACTGAGCTCTTTCCTCAGAGTCCAGTTTCCCAGTTTGTAGAATAGGGTTAATAACCTTTAAGGTTTGAGGGGACAAAATAATATGCTATATATTATATATCTGACAATCATAGGTTTTCATCCAATGTTATTTCCTTTAAAGGTGTTTTGAGTGTTGCACAGAACTGGTATACTAAAAACATTTCCTTCTCAAGTAGCTGCTACCCTCTAAAGGCAGGACAGACTCCCAAAGAAATCCATATATCAAATCGCTTACATGTGGCTACACAAATGGCTCAGCTCATGTTGCAGTATTCAGTAGCATGCTTGGCTCCACATTTTCTTCCTTGTGCAAAAGCATCCTGCAGATTTAGTACCAAGTGAAGGCATACAGAAAATCGATTTAGACAATTGCTTCTTCACTTTCTGATTAGTTCTTCCCAGTTTATCCCCGGCTTTAAATGCCCTTAATCTCTTCTGTGTAGACCAATACTTGCACTCCCCTTGCTCCCCAAGTCCCGCCATAAAAAGAAAGGCACAGTGTGCGTCACACATAGAGACTTGTTATTAAAATTTCTCTCCCATCTTCCCTAATTTGCTATTTTCTTAATAAAATCTGGGAAAGATTTTCATTGAAATTTTTATCTGAGCAACATTTTGATTTTAAACTCATAATTATTTAGGTCTTGGGTGGGTTCCTTTTATTATCAATTTGCATGAGGCAGGATTTTATCAGCATTTCTAAAGAACAAACATGAACATGTCTCAATGGGGAGTCAGGAGCTCCTTTTGCAATGGGGGTGGAGTTGGCAATTCTCCCAGAGTGCTTTTTCCCAAGTAACCACCTGGACATTCTTTCAACCTGAAGAGTTAGAGAAATTGAGGTTTGAGAGAGAAAGTTAAATGAAGGGTTAAGGGTGAAATAGACTTTGATTTTATCTTTTTATATTTTTAATGTCTGAGAGACAGGGGAGACAATAAAATTTGGTTACTATTCAGAATATTTATTAACAATGCTTCCAATTGGTCTCTTTCTTTGTCCTTGGAAAATTCTCTTACAGGTAGGTTTGCTCCTTTGAAAATTTGAAGATGGCTTCAAACTGAGCTGGCTTATTACTTCTGCTGGGTCCAGGTCACCTATGAACCCAACCCTTTCCTTTTATGTGACTGTTACTGATATTTACTAACTTTTAAATTTCTTTTTGTCATTTTTTAAATTAAGTTTCATCAGCCTACAGCAAAATTCAAGTTATTTTATAGTTAGAATTAATTGTTTGGACCGTCTAGCTTGCTTGCTTGCTTTTCCTCTTAATTGGTGCAGTGAAGACTACCGTCCTTTTTGTTGATTATCCATTTTGCTATAGGTTTTTTGTTGTTGTTGATTGTTTTTGGAAGTATAGCAAAACACAGGAAAAAGAAAAAACATTGGAATATTGATCACATCCTAATGGTTTGAGAACATCAATATGAAGATAAACAATCTTCATTTGATTATATAGTGTCTTTTCTTCCTTCTGTCATCTCCTTTGTGCCATAGGAGATCTGTATTTACAGTTTCCCTTAGATCAACAGGCTATGCTTTTGTCTTATGTGGTTTCATTAAAATTCACAATCAGACAAACTTATTATTTAGATACCAAAATTTAATAAAAATATAAATGGTATTGGTTTCCATTTTCTTACTAATTCTTTTAAGATAGAGTAATTGTCATATGCTGAGATTACTCATTTTTACTCTGGATGCTCATAAGGAACTTAGCTGAATTCCATAATGCTTTCAGCAGTAACGTCCATAGCCACATTAGCTTTTCAGTGTTGATAGAGACTGTAGCCCTGATCAGTTAGTTTAGGTTTATAAATTATATCCTTCCTTCAGCATACCTCTACAGAGACAGACTTCAGTCATAGAAACTCAGCTATTTCAATGACTACAGAATGCATGATGTCATCAGTTTGAAGTGGGCAGGACATACGGGGCCAGTTGTCTGATCCATTTGTAGTGTTTGCTAGAAGCATTGGTTTTGAGAAACCACAACAAGGTGGTCAGGAAAGATTGTCAGGATTGATGAAAGACGTGGAGGGAAAAATGGTAACAGAAGGGCCATGTATTTGCCACCTTTATTCTAGTCATACATTATTTATTAGGAAAACAAAGAAGAGCTCTTTTTTGTTTCATTTAGATGCCTTAGCTGCAAAACAAGATTCTACTTGAGAGGTTTAACATAACTCATTTCTGAGCATTTCAACACCCACTTAACTTCAATATGTATATAAGGTCAGGTCATATTAAGAACAACCATATGTAGAAGTTTATCTTCATCAAAAGGTTACAAGTTGTGAAGTTTGATTTTTCAGACCCAACCCAATCTTATTTTATAAAAACTAAGATAATCACAGACCTGCTTTACTGCTTGGCAGTAGATACCTCAAAGACTGCTGACACTTGAAAACGAGAGAAGCTGAACGCTGTTCTTCTCTCCAGAGAACACACTCTGATTCTAGAGAGAAGGTGTTCTGATCTGTGTGACTGTACTTGCAGTGATGCACTGCAAGGTACACTTAGTGGTCACAAGGATGCTTTCATTTTGGAAGCAGACACTTATTTGAACTCATTATTTCTGTTGCGCCCTCCAATGGTAGGCTGTGGGCAAGTATTTATTACTCTTTTCAGCGTGTAAGTTCAATTCTTTTTCTGAGGCAATGGAGCCCCGAGGGAATGTCAAGGAAAGGGAGAGAGGGAGAGGAGTCTGGGATGAGATGTCTGGTTCTATAATTTCCTTACAGGCCATTGGTTGATCTATTAGATCAGCTTTTCTCAACCTTTTGTGTGCCACTTTCCTGGCAGAGTTGTTGAATTATGAGCAGTCACTTCCAGCAAGCTACTTAGGTCAGGGGGCTTTTCTTTGGCATTTAGCTCCCACATACTTAAACAAAACCTCAATTTGCTAAGGTTTTTAACACTAGAAGCTTGCTCCTTTTATCCATTTCCATTATTTCTTCCACGCATTGTTATTCATAACACATCTGGCTGCAGGTTATAGCATTTTGGCTATGTTTCCCATGCTAACCTCTGTTACCTCTCCTAGGGTTCAGGAAACAGTCCCCTCTGGATTGAATTATTAATGTTCATAAGTACAACAGGAATCCCTCTGCTTTTCAAGTAATGCAATTCGAAGCCGAAGGGCAGCAGTGCCAATTATAACTACAGGAATCCTATCTACTCTCTCAGTAGGCTACACAGATACGCACACAGGGACTCAGCTGGGCTCTGAGACTTGCGACTTGATGCTTCCTTGTGCCTTGGTGTTTTGAGGCTCTAAAAGAGAAAAATGATTCCCTCGAGGAGATTTGGTTGGTGAGGGAGAACCACTCACAACCACTGAGATGGCAGTGTAGGAAATTGCCCCTGGGTGCTTTGTGGGGTCTTCTCACCTTTTCTTACAACACTCAGGGGCAGAGATGAGGGAAGCCTGTGTGACACACCCTCTCTCTCAATTTCTTCTCATTTCTCCAGGCTCTTTTCAGTAATTAGAATAGTGTTCCAGGGAGTGTAGTAGTAGATTTTATTTTCGGCTCAAATACTACCTGAGAGATAGGCCCTCTGAGCCTGGGTGCATTCAGCCCAAGGGTGAAAACAAATGAGCAAAGATTATAAAATGGGTTTAGTCACATGGCGTAGGGAGCCTGTTGGCAGAAACAGATCCATGAACTGATTCTTTCAAGGCTGAGTTTTCTGCTAGCCTCACTCCCTAACTCCAGGCTGACAGTCAGAGCCTTAGACTAACTATTAGAGAGCACAGTCAGGTTTTGTAAAGGTCCATGAGTTCTCAACAGGAAGAAAGGAGAAAGAAAATGCAGAGTAGAGCACCAGCCAAAGAAAAACTGAGGTATTTACACAAAAAGAGTGCTGTGCCAAAGCAGTAAAACTGCAGAAAATAGGAAAACAAATATTTACCAAGAAACAAAGCAATATGTGAGTAAATGTGCAAATGAGAGTTGCGGCTCATGACACAGGGTTTATTGAATACCTATAGTGCTCCAGGCACCATTCTGAGAACTATGTATTGATTTACGAGGAAGGGAGAGTTTTCGTCCCCATTTCACAGATGAGGAACTGGAAGCACACAAAGTTTAAATAGCTTGTTCAAGATCAACATTACATTTCAAGCATTATTCTTCAGTTTCTTCCCAAGAAATAGTAGAGTCTTCCTAAGAAAAGGTTGGAGCCATTGGCCAGATGGAGATGATTGGTTTTTAAAAACTGGTAGACCTAAGCTAGGTAGATGAACTGTATTAACAAAAGTACTCCAGCCAACGGATGTCTCCGCAGAAAGAGGCCTCTGATAATTCATGGTTTTTAAAGGTTAGTTGGTTTCCTTAAAGTGATTGATAAAATTACGTCCCTTTGCCACCATAACTTTGGCTTCAGCTCTGGGGACAGTGAAATAGTAAGCCTTTTTTTTTTCTTTTTCCTTAAACCATTAGTTTCTTGAAAGTATCTCCTTTGAAGATATTCTTTAATGACCAATTTGGACTTTTGAGGAATGTTAACTAGAAACTTTATAACAAATTTAAAAATAAATACAGCTGGTGAAATAATATTTAACATAATTGGGAATGCTTTTGATACACAAATAGTATATCTAGCATGAACCCAATTTTGTTTTTTAAAAAGCCATGTATCTATGTATGTGCACAGGCTCCCACAGACTGGAAAGATACACCTCTAGTTATCACTGAGAATAGGAGGGATTCATACATTTTCCTGTTTACTCTTCTGAATCTCCCAGTTTTTAAAAATGACATGTTTTACCTGTATGAGCAGAAAAGGTACAATTAAAATTGAAAATAAATATAGTTCCAGCATCATGTTTTAGAAATGGCTCAGTAGATACTTAATAAAGCTATGAATCCTAACCAACCAGCATATACCTAATCTCTACTTTTTATTTGAATTTTATCTTCTGACTTTATGAGCAAGATACAACGTTGACTTTCAAAAGGAAAATAGGATTAGTCAAGCTTCAGAAGGTCAAAATGGAACTAATTCTCTATCACACATCCCAGAGAAAACTGTCAGCTCCCATTCTAAACTTCAGGTCCTTGGAATCTTTCACTGCTTTTTTGGCACATGACACTTTTTAGTTAGGGGAAGAAAAACAACATTGTGTGTTAAAAAGAGAAGAAACTGTATCTCAAGGCAAAAATCCACCTTATTTTATGTGGGTTATATTCATTATTGGGTCTGAATTCTTGGAGCTTTTTCAGAGGAATTTGGAGAAATATATTCCTAGTTAGCTCCTAGATTAGAAGATGAAATCAGAATATAAAATCTGGAAACCAAAAAGCTAAACCTAGGAAAGTGTTGTTTGTTGATGTCACCATTTTCACTGATGGTCTAAGAAGGGAGGAAGCAAAAGGGGTTGAAATGAAACTTAGGGAGCACTTGACTAAGGCCAATAAAGCATGAGGGTTGGTAAAAGGGAAGGGTTTTAGGAGAGGTAAGAATTACCCTGGAGTGGCTCTAGTTGGGGAAAGAGGCTACCAGGCATTCCTCCCTCACATAGATGAGACAAACTTCACTAGCAAATGCCTTATCTTTTTACCTGGAGTCCAAGGCCACTGGGCTCTCCTAGTTATGCACAAGGAAATTCCTTGGGAATGCTGCTTCTCCTGGTTAACTGGCCTGCCCAAACTATAGACCCTGGAGAGAGCTTAGTTAAAAATTGATGGGCCATTGAAATTAAAAGAGCAAAACAAACGGCCACAAAACAAATGAGTAAGTGATGCTTCTTCAGTTAATGCCAGAACTGCTCACTGACAGCCGAATTTGTGCAAAAGACAGTGGAAACGTTCTCAGTTCCATTGTATGAAATTAAGCTCCTTCTTATCCAGAGCACAGGGATTATAGGTTGAGTTCGTGCTTTGTGCCTAACTCCTTGGGCAGGAATACCAATAACCTTGCCAAACACTTGCTCTAATAGGGATGTACAGTCTTTCCTTGTTCAGTGTCTGCTCCCCTTCCTAATCTCTTCTGGTAAAACAGATTTATGCCAACTGCAAGAATAATAAAAAAGTAAATATTTTAAGCCAGTGTAGCAATAAATTAATTTCATGCCTATTCTAAATGGTCCTGTTAATAAAAATAGAACTCCTGTGGTGCTTGAGAATGACTGTACACAAGATGTGATTTTGCTGGCTTTCTCCTCGGGATGTGACATTGCTCACAGCTCTTCCCAACTGCTGCCAGAAGCTGTGTCGGTCGTTGGTTGTGGGTGCTTAACAGCCATCTGGAAGGAAAGTTGGCACCAGTGCATTGAATGCATATCTCGACTGGAGGGACTGTGGCTGCCATCTTAGTTAGCAAACACCGTAGCCTCTCTGCTGGATTGAACGTCTACTCCAAATTCCTGACGGGAAGAGAAAATCAGGAAGGAGGGAAGTGGATGAGCATCACCTGACTGCTGGGCTGACTGGCAGTTCATTAAGGCAGGAGTTTCTCTTATTTCAAACTCAATCCAGGTGAAGTGTGGCCAGTTTTCATTCTTAGTCTCACTAGATAGAGCTAGTCAGTTGCTTCCCATGTTTAAAAACTGTGTAGACTGTGCTCTTTAGAAACCAGAGCTTGAAACGGTCTTTATTTTCAGCAAAGATAAATGGAGGAGCAGGAGGCATAGGATTATTTTGTTTTTTGTTTACGTGATACTTCAGTTGCCAGTTCTGGAAGGCTGGGCAGGTATTCTATTGAATCTTCTATTTGCTGGACTGTGTCCTGTCAGGAAGTAGATTTCAGGAGTCCCCTTAAACTTTGGATCAGAGGTAGCAAACAGTAGAGATAAAATAGGAAACTTTTAATGAGAACACCTTTCGACCTGGTCACCTCTGGTTTATAAAGTGATATTTCAGAGCAGATGTGAACCTGGTGTAATTTTTCCTCGTGATTTTTCTTGTGGCATTCAGGGTTATTCTGAGAAATCTGGAGAGTGAAGATGGATAGATTCCAGCCCACTGTTGCCATGAGTGGTCACTTCCAAAACAAGCAAAAGGTGATTTTGCTGTCATTAGTGTTCATTTCTTCTTTCTCAAGAATATTTCACAGGAAAATGGCCGGAAAGACTTTGTCCTATACTCCTCTTTTAAACATACATACAGTATAGGATCTTGACATTTTTAAAGTGAAAAACACTAAGGAGAGCAAGCACCAAAAGAAAAATTAAAACACAGAATACAGATTTGTTGCTTAAATCTGATTTAAGAGCTCTGGGTGCAACTGAAGTGTTTAGGTCCTCCCATCACATGTTTTGTAGAATAAGTTGACATTGTCTCCTGGCCTACTGTTGCATTTTACCAGACTTTTTGGAAAAACAACTTTACAACAGGTTTGCATTTCTGTGGCCACCATAGCTTGGTGAATTGTAGGGTTACAAAATAAATAACAAAACTGTTCTTGTGGTTCAGTCTTCTCTCACAAATCTCACTGTAGCATTAACTTCTTTGGAGGAGTCCTGTGTGCCTTAAATTGTTCCCAAACTAAACTTGTTGCTTAATTTCAGTTGAATGGATTCAGTTCTGTCACTTACTCAGATTATTTCAAGTAAAAAGATAAAGTAAGGATTTATGTGGCTCAGAATTTCAGCAGGAACTTAGTGAGAACTCTGCCCCACTCACCCCTGACGTAATTTGCACCAATATCTTTTCAAACTCTATTACTCTCTTTGTTGTGGGGATTCAGTGCCTCAGATTGAAGCCTGTATTTCTCTGAGGTGCACAGTATTTGCTGCTTTCTGAGGTTAGTGAGGTTATGTGGAATGTGATGTTCATAATAGATCTAAACATAGTTTAGTTAAAGAAGAACATACGGTCTCTGGTGTTGCTCAGGGCATGATTTCATTAAACTAATTTCAATCAAGTATTTTTTTTTGTGTGTGTAGCACTTAACAAAATTACAGACAGTTTGAGCTAGAGTTACCTTATACCATCAAGCTCTTCATATTTATAGAAAGGACTTGTCCCCAGACAGATAATATTGTGAGTGTGGAAATTAGGAACTAAGTCTGCTGGCTTGTAGGGCAAAACTTTTTCCATTCCCCATTCTATTTCCAAGGATAGATAGAAAACATATGGCTTTAAAATTGATATTCATCATAAGCCTTTTAAACATAGGTGATAGAATAGAGTAAATTATGTATACACTAACTAGAAATATCCTGAGGATGGTAAAGACTTCTGACACCTATAACCTGTCCTGAACCAAGATGCCAGGCTTTAATTTCCTCAGACGCTTTTGGCATGTAAAATTTTTCTTATATGTCTCTCTTTGGGACCCAATTTCTTTTGCCAATGAATAGGCAAGCAGGAACTAATAATGTACTTTCATTAGCTTCATTCTCCTCCCTGATGCTAGGAATTTCTTTATCTGATCCTCTGTACAAATATTTTAGGTGATAAGTTTCTACACAATGCCCAGAAAAGCATCTTACCACATAGATCCATAAAGAAAAGGCGATATTTTATAGAGTAGGTTATGTTAATGCAATGGAGAAAATATTTTATTTAAGTTTCTCTTCACAGTATTATGACCCCTTCACTGTGATTCTGTGTTTTGTGTAGATCTCCAAAGTTGATGCTCTGTGTCCAAAAACAGGTCATCAAGTAGCTCTTCTATAATGCACAAAAGAAAGTTCACTTCCTAAGCAAAATCCTAAACATGATGAATGTTTATTGAATCTAGGTCAAGATGTTTTATGAAGAACCAAGTTCCTTGTTGGTTCTTGAGGTCTATGCCAACTATAGTTTATGGAGGGCTTTTTCATTTGTCCTGATATGGATAATAATTTCTAAGACTAGAGATCTTTCTGTGTCTCCAAGCCAACACTGAATATAATGTTTGATATCATTGTGTTTGTACCCTGACTCATTTGCTGAACAACCTGACAGAGGGTTGATAATCAGTAAGACTTTCAATTTACAAATTCAAAAGGAATTACAGCATTTGAAAAAAAACCATCATTTAAAAATTCTTAAAATACTGTCCCAACATGATGGAAGTCAGTGACTTATAAAACTATTTTGATAAAATTTGGTGGAACACAGAGTAATTAGTGCAGCAGGCTGACTCTTCTTGAACCCATTGATTAATTTTAATCGCACAAATTTGGAATCTCCAGACATTATGTGTATGCTGATTTGTGCCATAGGATGTATACAGCACTACTTAGGAAGGTTTTTGCCAAAGTAATTGAACCTGAATTTAATTAAGCCCCTAGGCATAGGTACCAGTTCCTCAACTAATATATGGCATGAGAAAAAAGAAGGGAGGGGCAACCATTATAGATTAAAGAAATTTAACATACATAACAACCAAGTGTAATGGGCAGACATTGCTAGGATCCTAATTTAGCACATCACTATTTAAGAAGACATTTTTTTGAGATCAAGAAAAATTGAACATAGACTTGGTATTAGATTATATTAAGTGGTATTTGTTAATTTTTTAAGTATGATAGTTGTCTCATGGCTATTTAAGATATTGTTAGAGTTACATACTTATGAATTTACATGTGGAATGATATAGTATTTGGAACTATTTAAGATAGTTCAGTGATAAACAAAGTACGGTAGTGTAGGTGAAATCAAGAATGATGTATTGATAATTCTTGAAGCTGGGTGATGGGTCCATAAGAGATTATGTCTTTGTTTTGGTCTATGATATATATATATATATATATATATATATATATTATATAATATCCTTTTTAGTCTCATCTTGCAGTCTTTACTTAAAGCCTATTTTGTCTGATATTAGGGTTAGGGTTGGGGTTAGGACTGGTTCTCTAGTGTGCATTAAATATGGTGAAAAAATTTTGAGCTTGTAAAATCAAATATTTCTGTCTTTTCTGTTTAGTATTAATGCATTAAAATAAAAATGTAAGGCACAGCAGAGCCTGATAATTTGTAATTCTCCTGTATAGACTTGGCAAGAATTCAGGTTCTGGAATTTGGAGAGGTTAGGGAGTCCTGGTGATTCCTTGGCATCAATGTTAGTGGATTTTCTTTTTTAAACTTGGTTTGGAAGGATGTGGAGAATTCAGATATCTGAGTTCACAATCTGCCGAATTTAAATGAAGTGCTACCCAGGGGTAGGTTTGAGAGGTTATTTTGCCAGATTGTGGAATCTCTAAATATGCAATCACTTTCCCATCCAGAGTTGCCAGATTTAGCAAATAAATATACAGAATCCCTAGTTAAATTAGAATCGTAGATAAACAAGAACAATTTTTTTAGTGTAAAAATATTATACCAAATGTTGCATGGGATATATACTAAAAAAGGAATCACCATCTGAAATTTAAATTTAACTCAATGTCATGTATTTTATCTGACAGCTCCCTCCAAAGCCCTAATTATTACAAATATTAACCACACACACACACACACACAGACACACTAAATTTAGCAAATTATAGCAAATATTAATGTTTAAAGGGTAAGCTGAGAATTTTGAAGATGTCATATAAAAATTTATAACATAATTCATACAAACATCCATATATCCAGTTCTGAGGAAGAAAGCAGAAAAGGTTTGTTGGGAGACATATGCACTGATTTTTTTCTTCCTGGCTTATGATAAAATTACTGAATCTTTTAACCCCTTGTTACATTTGAATACCTTGTTTCATAATGTTAATACAGCATGTAGTGGAGAGATAGTCTATAATTAAGGTATATGTTTTCAAACAAATGGCAGATGTGGAGCTGCGACGATAGTCTTGATGCTTGGTTTATAAAGGAGATTCACGTGAAACAGATGTGCTTCTACTGAACAAGGCAATGTTGAAAATAAAACTTTACTGCAGGTAGTGTCTAGTATATGTAGAAACCTCCTCTTAATTGGGACTGGTTTTAGAAATTCTAAGACATGGATCTATGTTAGGTCTTCCCCCCCACCCCCCAATAAATTCAGCCAACATATTGGGCAGAAAATGTGATAAAAAAATAGTTGGAAATACAAAGTATTAATGGAACAACAGAGAAATAAGGAATTAATTCACCAAGGGTCATCTAAAAAAGTTTCACAGAGGGTGGCATGTAAGCATCTTCTTTAAAATACAGGATTTTTAAAAAATATTTTTTGATGGAAGTATCATTGATATGCAGTCTTACACTGGTTTCAAATACACAACACAGTGGTTTAACAGTTACCCATATTATTAAAATCCTCATCCCCATTAGTGTGGTTGCTATCTGTTAACAGAGGAAGATGTTACAGAATCATTGGCTATATTCTCCCTGCTATACTGCCATCCAACTTATACTATGACTGAGAATTTTTGTGCCCTTTTAACCCCCTCAACCTCCCAACCCACCTACTCCAACCCCTCCCCCATGGTAACCACCTGTTACTTCACAGTGTCTATGAGTCTACTGCTGTTTTGTTCATTCTGTTTTGCTTTGTGTTTATATTCCACAAATTAATGATATCATATGGTATTTGTCTTTCTCTGCCTGGCTTTATTTCACTTACTGTAATACCCTCTAGATCTATCCATATTGCAGATGGCAGGATTTCTTTTTTTATGGCTGAGTAATATTCCATTGTGTATATGTACCACATCGTCTTTATTCATTTGTCTATTGATGAATACTTAGGTTGCTTCAGTATCTTGGCTATCTTAAAATACAGGAATTTTATAAAACATTTTCAGTGTGTTATTTTTTCCTGATTATTAAGGTAATATATGCAGGAATTTTGTAAAGCACTGCAGAGCTTATAAAAACATCATAAAACAATTACCCCAAATCTCAAGACCTAGAAATACCAATATTATTTTGATATATTTCCTTTCAGGTTTCTTCTGATTTTTTCTTATGTAAAATTATATTATGCACATGCAATTTTCTGTCCTGCTGTTTCACTTATGTCTTGAACATTTCTTCTTGTCATTACAATTCTCTACTAACCTTGTTTAAACATCTACCCAATAATCTATTATATGGGTGAGTAATGAGTTTTGGTGTTGTCCTCTAACTCTGGGTTTTTGTTCTAACTTCCAGGATTTCTTTTTTCTTCTCTCGGTATTATAAAATATGTTGTTTTACATTTTTAAAAAACTGTAGCTCTGATTATTTCCAAGACTTAGAAGAAATTTGGGGTTAAGGATGTAAAATAACATTAATGGTCTTGACACACATATTATCAAACTGTCTTCTGGATAGATTGTCCCAGTTTCGACTTGAAGAGTCAACTGAAAGGAAGAAAGAGCAGCATTGGTGGACAGAAGTAGGGTGTGGTACGTAGTCAGCAACAAGGAAGAGGAATCTTAAGGCATGAGTGATGGACAGGTGAAATCAGACTGAACGGGTAGTTCAGAATCAGATTACAGAAGATCTTAAGTACCAAACTATTGTACTGAGTCTTCCCTCTGCAGGGGCTTGGAGCCACGAATGGCTTCAGAGCAGGAGAGTGCCCTGACTTTAGAACCTCCTTCCAGTTAATTATAGGCCATTAAATGTCCCTGAACTTTTGAATCATGCCCAAATAATATATAAGGTCATCAGCTATCAAAATTTGAATGTCTGGAAATAAACTATGCCACTGGCTCATCATATTTAAAGATACCATTGACATTTACCTTATTGAACATAAATTGATTTTTATACACTTCTGTCAGGGACTGCATAAAGCACCTGGAAGATAGAAACTGCCAGGTCTACTCTATGTCATGGAAACCTTTTAATGTGTACTCCAATGGTATAAAGGTTTATTGAGGACATAAGATGTTTCCAGGACCTTCCTGTTTAATGATGTGCCCTGTAACCATTCCTGGCTCAGAGCAGGACTAGAAGAGCAAAATGCTATAAAAAAGTCAATTCAGGTACATATTGTCTATTAAAAATTAGGATGCAGTGTGCACTTTTCCCCCAAAGTGCTTCCATTTCTCTATGACACTAAATATATATATGAAAAGTTAAAGAAATGAATCACTCAAATATTCAGATTTGTTTGACATCTTATAGGCAAAACTGGGTGATTTTATTTTGTCCCATCACACGTGTACTTTTATGGAGCAAGTATAGACTCAGATTAATACTGTTCAGTCTGGTCAATGGTGATTGCCTCTTTCTGAAAGAAAAAGATGGAATCTGTTACTTCTTGTATATATAAGTGCATGCCTACAAAGGAAGATGAGACTGTGGGATTCTGACAATCACATGATTCTTAGCACAGGTTGTTTTCCTGGTGTCATTGTGTCATGTACACTGGGGCTGGAGAATGCAAGCTTCCAAATTTGGAATCTATTTAAACAGTGAAGTTTCAAATTCAACTTGATCTTTTTAGCTCTGGATTCTGTCTCCTGCTGTCATAACATCACTTCTCAATTCAAAGGGGAAAAAAGATATTATGGCACCTCAAATAAAGCTTCTCTGGCATGGCCATGCGTCAAGTGTAAATGAATCAGAAAACTGAGCATTAACTTTTACTTGAAATAGATAAGACCTTAAAAAACAGGGATAAAATTGCACTGATGGTTTGAAACAGCTATTCAAGTATTTTATGGCATCTACGACCAGACATGCTTGGTTAAGAGTGTGCGGTTCTCCTTCCAGGTTACAGCAGTCATTGGAGACATTTTATTAAATCTAAAATGTAAATAGCCTCTCCCTTATATACTATGCTTGACTCTGACATTAATGCTATATCATTTAAATGACTAAAAGAGTATTTCTTACCAGGCTTTCTAATTTTGTCATAAAACTTTGCCCAGAATGGATTTTTGCATAAAAGGCCAACCATTTAATACATTTTCTTTTGGCCAATTTAAAGCAAATAAATCAGGTCAGTTCTTTTTATGACACGAAAGGGAAAAATGATAAGCTTTCTTATTTCAGACTTTTTTATTTTAAAATTTCTACAACTGAAATGTCTCCTCTTCTTTAACTACAAACTGACAGGCCATTAATCCTTAATGTAGATTTGTACCTCTGGGTATTTTGGGGAGAAAACTCATTAAAATTCTTTTGTTTTATATGTGACTGTCCTAATAGAAATTTGGAGTTCATGTTAAGAATTTTTTTTAATGAATAGAAAGTGTAGAAATCCTTTTAAAAGGATTTCTTCTACATATAGTCAATGTTGTCACTCTTGAATGTCTGCTACTCACTTTTCTACAGAAAGAACCTCAGTTCTGTAAGCTCCATATCTTCAATATATTTATTCCACTTGCATTATCTGGGTGGGTCTTTTGTAGTTAATATGATTTTCTATAATGCTTTCCTGTATTTCTGAGAAACAATGGATATTTTTTTTCTTTTAATTCTATCAAAAGGGGAGGCATTGGGCAATCATCCTGCTTTTCTTTTAAAGGAAATAGGCCCTTCTTTGGTGAAAGTTAGCTGGTAATGGTTTAATGTAGGCAATGGAGAGTGTTTTATTGATACTGGTGAATTCATTTTGTACTGTGCTGCCACATCATATTTTCCCCTTATATCTTTCTCCTTTTCCTTTTCTCTTCTATTGAAGGTTTGAAGGCCTTCTTAATAAAAAGAACTGCCATCAACAAACTTCATTTCAAGCTTGTCTAGGAAGATTTTACTCTCTGTAAAAACCTCCCCACTAAATTGGGGATTGGGATAACTCCTTCTGTCCTTGTTCAAAATAGTTTCTATCTCTTTTCATTCTACCACTGATAGTAACATAAGAATCCATCAAGAGAGCCATTATGCTTTGGCCTTTTACTTTATTTTTCTTAAACAAATGCACCAAATTCTTTCGTAGTCTAAGCTACAGTCTTGGTGTGCATTTGAAATCTTCATTTATTCAATCCATGTCCACAGAGTGAACATCAGCTCCATTGAGCCTGGTGTTGAGCTCTGGAAGCACAATAATGAGCACAGTGGTCATTGTCTGTGCCCTTGGGGTGGGAGACAAACACTACTCTTTTTTCCCATGAGGAGTAAAAATTAAAGTTGTGATAAGAGCTCCCAAGCAGATACATAGTGCTATAAAGCGTGTAATAGGAAGATCTAATTTCATGGAGGCTTTTCCATGAAGGAAGGCTTCTTTGAAGAAATGACTTTAAGAAAGGATGTCATGATAGACAATCTAGGCAAGGGAGCCCACAGCATAAAGTGGTAAGAGAGTGTGAGTTTTAGGACTAAAAGGGGGCAAGACAGTCATACCTGGATCAGAATATACATGATTCTTAGGTTGTGTTAGCAATTTTTATCTTTAGTCAACATTCAAGCTGTAAAAAGCCACAGAAGATTCTTGAAAAGGGGAGTGACATGATAGATCTTTGTTATTTAAAAGGTCATTCTGGTTGTCAAGGGGAGAGTATGCGTGCTGAAACATTGTGATGGTCCGAGGTGGTGGCAGCAGAGAGTAGAGAATGGATATTGATGGACTGGCTAAGGGAGGTAGGATAACTGCCAGGTTTCTGAGTTGCACTGTATGTGGATAGTGGTTGTTCTTCATTGAAATACTATCCTACTCTTGGGTTCATTAGATCATAAACCCCTATAGGGTCAGAGCTATGTTTCTGGAGTGAACTAATAAACTTGAATATTAAAGTAATCAATTCTGGTCTGAAGTGTTCCCTCCTTACTCTGAATGACCTTTATTGTTTCATGGTCACAATTTATAAATATTTACTTGAGTATTTAGAAATTCTTTAAAAGAACAGTGTCAAAGAAAATGCAAAAAGAACTTTGAAAAGGTAATTACAGTAGTGATTGTATTAATCAAGAATTCTAAAAACTCAACTTCCTTCCCCACTCCATTACCTAATTTTCTCCACCCATAACATAACTGAGGGTAGCTAAATTATGAATTTCCATAGGAGGGATAGTGGGGAAAAAAATAAACTTTGGCAGTCTCTAAGCCTCTCCTCAAACTGTTTTGAGAAGTCTGTTTATCTATATTTTCTTCTCAGCTATGCCTGAAGGTTAAGAGGAAGTCAGACTGAGTTCAGAAGTGTGAGAATTACCCCAGGGCACATGTCCTCTTCCACTATTACTAATTTCTCTTTTGCATCTCTCTCCAAAACCAGAAGTTATAATTTTTGCTGTGGTGATTGGGGAAGAGTGTATGTATAGTCTTGTTGACTGCTTGTTACTGTGTCTGATTTTTCTGTTGCTTGCATCAGAAACTATGTAGCATCCACTCCTTAGCCTACCCTTTCATCTGTCCAGCCATGATTCCAGTTGTAGATCCCATTAATCAATTAAACATTTATTTTTGATACATACTGTGCATAAGCACTGTACTAGTAACTCTGGACAGAGACAAAGCCTGTGGAGGCCAGACTCATGGTTCCTAATGTTCCGTATCTCCTGGTGTTCATGCCCTGTGTAGTTCCTTCCCTTCCACAGTGAGTCAGGGCTTGTCTGTTTGACTGATGGAGCCTAACAGAGGTGGTGACATACAGTTTTACAAGGCTTGGCTTTAAAGGGCATTGTGTCTTCTATCTTGCTTCCTTGGATGCCTTGCACTGAGGGAAGCTAGTTGTCGTGTTGTCAAGACACTGAAGCGGCCTGCTGGACGGGCCCAGGTAGAGGGACTGAAGTATCTGTTCAGTACCAACTTGTCAGCCGTGTGACTGAGCCACCCTGGAAATGGATCTCCCAACCCTATACAAGCCCTAATATCACTTCAATCCCAGCTGACATTTTCACTGCAACTTTGTGAGAGACCCTGAGCCAGGAACACCCAGCCACGTCATTTCAAAACTCTTTCCCCACAAAAACTGTGAAAAATAATAAATGTCTTGTTGTTTTAAACCACTAAATTTTGGAATAATTTGTTATACTGAAAAATATTCTAATACTGGTCCTACCATCGTATTGTACTTCCTTTTGTAGCAGGGGAGGGTGGTGTTCACATCTCAGCTATGTCCCAATCAATAATAAAAAAAAAGCTCAACCGTAGCTTTGGCACATTGAGATTTAGTTACAGTTTGAGATTTTTGGGATTCAAAACATACACAGATAATGACTTAGTGACTAAGATTTTTATCTCAATTTCTCATTTACTTTTTCAGTTCATAAAGTGCTTGTACACAATATTATAACTATAGTCCTCAGAAAATTGTGATGATTTCAGAAGAGGAATTAGCTAGTTATTAAATCTGTATTGATTAGCTACCATGTGCCAGTCAGTGAGCCAGATACTGGGGTCATAGCAGAGATCAAGGCAGATAAAATCTGTTTTCACTGAAGAGGGCAGAAACACTTAAATAATTACAAGAGTCATTTGCTGCCAAGGTGTAAGTACAAGTTGTGATGTAACTAGAAATTGAGGGAAGCCAGAGTAATAGGAGGGTAGAGAAAAGGTTCTCTGATGCTGTAGTCCACTTGAAACTTACAAGGTTGGGAGTTATCAGAGGGAAAAATGTGATAGGTGAAGAGGAGGTGGAATATTCCAGGTGTATGAAGCCCTGAGTCAGGGTAGACCAAACTCTGCATGGATGGAGCAGGACAAGTAAAGGGACAGATGGTGCTAGATGATGCTAGAAGACTAGCTAGGAGCCAGCTCTTCATTACTTGAGACTATGTAGTACTGTATGCTTCTGTGAGTTAAGGGCAATCACTTGAAATAAAATATAAGGTTGTATGTAGCTGAGCTAGGACTTGAACTCATGCTTTCTTTCCATCACTTTTATTTTACAGCATTTAGTATTTCCTTATTACAGTCTCCCTGACAATAGACAGCAAACAACCAAATCCTGCTTTAAAAGAGAGGAAGGAAAGAAGATTGAGTCAAGGCAAAGAAAGACTCACCTAAAATTATAATTCATCCATGGTAGAGCCAAGAAATTGGATGTTGGTGTAATGCTCATGGAATTCAGGTTTTATGACTCAAAATTCAGTATGTAATTCATTTTATCCACTTGATTTTATTTGATCCACATGATTGTTCTGCCTGATTGCCAGAGGCATCTTTAAAGTGTGTTGCGGAAGATAGATCACTGGGTCATTGTGAGAAAACTGGGAGGCTTATCTGGCTACAGCCAGCCCTGTCAAACCCCTTGGGGGCCTCTGGGGTCCATTTAGAAGGGAGTCAGGCATTTGTCAGCTTTGAATGCCCCTAGCTTCAGTACTATAGAGAGTGGAAGCAAAGTCTTTACATTAAAAATCAACTTATATGTTTGTTATCAGAAGCAGTGAGTAGACAGCTAGGAAGTCTGTGCTATTCCACAACTGCTTTGGCCAAGAACTGAAAAGTGTAAAGTGGGTGGTGGTTAAGGAGTACAAATAAGGCTGACCTCCTGTGTCCTTTATCGGGGAAGGGAGACATTAGAATATGGACTTGGCTTATCACCTTTGCTGTAGAGAACAGAAAGAGAAAGAGGGGTTTCTGAACACTGCTATAGAATGGCTAAGGGTGAAAGATAGTGCTGATTGATTATAGGAATTTAGAGGATATAGTCATAGGCTGCTATTATTATGAATTTACACTTCTACTGTCTATGACACCTTGAAGGATCGAAGGAACAGAGGTAAGGAAGAGGGTTTGACTTGGAGTCTTGCAATTAATTAACATCTACTCATATATTCCTGGCAGAAAAAGATTATAGGAAACCAAGGATTCTTGAATTTCGAACCAGAAACTGCTTCCTAGGCAAGGAGAAGCTATTACTTTGCTTGGAGATTAGGGGACTTAGAATAGGAGAGGGGCTGATCCTTGGAAAATTACAAAGCTGCTGAAGAGGCAGCAGCTGAACATATTTTCCTTTTATTTTTGAATGTTGCGATGTCTGAAGAAAAAGATATCAGTCATAGAGCTGACTGGCAGTGATCCAGCCAAACCTCTGGATAGCTTAGAATTCTGGTGATTGGCGTTTGAGTGAAGTTCCCTGACATACAAGCTGAATCTGCTCTATTCCTGCTGGCTGGCTTGTGCTGGTCATTTTTTTTTCCTTCTTGTGGGGAGGGAGGAAAGTAGCTGTGCCTGATACTGGGCCCTAGTGGCTGCTCAACAATTAAATTCCTTCTGGGTCATGTAGTGAACCCCTTCCTTCAAGCTTCAACCATTCTATCAGTGAAATATTTTATATCCTGGCACTTGGCAGATGGAATTATTCTTATTTTCTAGGCATTTTCCTTTATATTTGGAGGACTTTTGTTTGTTTGTTTGTTTAACCTAGCCATCAATCCATCTAGTTTTCTGAGGTTTCTAAATATATTTTCACCTCAGAAATGCCAAATCCCCAAGGAGGAAAAGGAGTTGTGCTCTAGAACCAAAAGGAAGGTCATTACATCTACCTCCTACCTCCGCAATTGCAGAAATTATTGTTCTGAAATCCTAGCATGCTCCAGGTTTATTGAAATTTTTTCCAGAGGGGAAGAAGAGAAAGCAAATATTCTACATTTTCCTTTTCTCACTTTCTTTTAGTAGGCATTTATTAAAGACATATATATGTTCCATCTCTTTAATAGATATTTATTAAATACATATATGTGTATATATATATATATCAAACATTGGGGGAAATAATGATGACATGCTGAAGTCCTCACAGAGCTTAGAGTCTAGAAGGAAAACACAGATATTACAGTGTGTTAAGAGCCATATTAGGAATCCCTAGAGAACTGAAGGTCAAAGCAGTGACATCCAGCTTATGTAGGAGGAATGTTGGGAGGGATCAAAAAAGACTCCCCAGAGAAAGGCCTTTTAAACTAAGTAACAGTGAATCAGGTGAAATGGAGTGAGCCAGAATGTTCTAAGCAGAGACAGAAGCAAGTTGAAAGGATCCAGAATAGAGACGTGATGGGATCATGACACATCTAAGACTTTGAGGGACGTTCCTGTGGGTGGGATAAAGTTAGGAGGCTGTGGTGTTGGGAGGGGGTGTTTCTAAAGGTGGGGCGGAGAGGGTGAGAAATGGAGCTGGAGAAATAAGCAGGGCCAATCCATGTAGAACATGAAAGTCCTGTTTATGCTTCTGTTCAAGGACAGGCTGGAGGACCCCTTACCCACAGGGTAATGAGAACTCCTGCACTGCCTGCTGCGCCATCTCTCTGCCCCTACCCAGATTCACTGTGACTCACAGAGTGGGTGCAGAGACCTGGCACCTAGAGAACATGTACTGTAGGCATTGTTGCTGGGGATCATTCAGTGCTTCATAGGCTCCACAGTCAGAGTGTCTGAAGCTGAACCCCAGCCCTGCAGGATTTATTAGTATGTGGTCTTGGGCAAGTTACAGGATCTTTCCAGGCTTTGATTTTCTTATCTACATGTAAAGCCGGGATACTGACAGTATTTCTGTCATATGATTGCATGAATTTTAAATGATGTAAAGTCAGTGCCCAGTAGATTCTAAGCATAAATAATACTTATTATTATTCCTATTTTACAGACGGAGAGATTGGGTTGAAAAGGGTTTCGGTTGTGAGTTGCACAACACGTAACGATAGAGTTGGGGTTTGCATTACCCTGAAGGATGCCGCACTTCCTTTTTCTGGAAGAGGGAGCCAACATTGAACCAAGGAGAAGGAGAGCAGGTGCCAGAGCAACGATAGTGGTTGACAGGCATTTAGCAGTATGATCTGTATCTCCTTTGTAAAGAAAAAAAGACTTAACAGCTGCTCTACAGCATAAGAAATGTTTACTGCATTTTGATTGCTTTTCTACATCAGAGGTACCACTAGTGTTCAAAGTCTGGAGAATAGGTCTGCACAGTATATTTATAGATCCATTTTCATTGGAAAATATCAATAATTTGGGGGATTTCTCTGCAGTCATTCTATTTCTGCAACATCTGGTAATAATTGATATTTCATCTGGACTCTTATACTTGGATAAGCCTCTTTTGTGTTTTTAAAATATTAAGTGATGCATTCCTCTTCAATTTATTGGTGCCTTTCTGTTTGGAATCCAACCTAGTGATAGGTCTCCATCCCTGCCTGTTGTATGCAAATAAGGAGAGCTGGCTTTTGGCGTGGCAGCTTCACTTCACTTTGTGTTTCTGCTACAAACAATTCTTCATTACGGACTTTGAACCGGGCTTTCTTAAAACACAGAATTTCTCACAGAGTAACTCAATTCTTTTAGTAAAACTTGATATGGCTCTCCCTGGGTAGATCATACCAAGGGTTACAGAGCCATGGTCGGGTGTAGTAGAGTCTTAGGAGCCAGGAGATCGTGTTCCACTCTTGCCAGGCTTACATCTAAGTGTCTTATATCCAAGAAGCCTTGAATCTTCAGTCAGTTTTGTGACTCTGTTTTTGTTCTCACCCTCAATCTGGCAATGTGATATGCTTTGGCTGGACTGTTTTATTTCAAGAAGTATCTTTTGTGTTTTAAAAATAAAATGATGGGTATGCATCACATATGTTGAAGCATTTGCAGTTATTTGGTGTTACTCTCTTAAGCGATTGGGCAGGGAAGGCAGACTGCCAAGCCTGGCAGTCTTTTCAGAATCTTTTTCATGCCAATTTGCAATTTGTGATAGTGCCATGTTTTTATCAGGAGGGTTTTATTGAGCTTTGGAAATGACTAGTTCTTGACCTGATGTCTTGGCCAGAGTCATATAACTGATTTTTCTTTACATATTTTTTTTCCATGGGGCTATTGGGGATAATAATTCAGGAAGTTCAGTGGAGAATAGACATTGCCCATTACCAGTTATTGTGGAGGAATTTAGAATATATTTTGCTACAGAAATGGAGAATAGTGACATAGAAAGTCTGAATGAACACACTATGTTTTAGTTGATTAGGTAAGAATGAAACTGGTTGACTGAAATCAAAATAAAATGTCAATCCCAAAATACTGAGGAAACAAACTGAAAATTCTAATCCAAAAATATTGTTTGGGAAACTGTACTAGGGCCCCATAGAGGAAGAGTGGAAGAGAGAGAATTGTGGAGAGAGGCTGTGGTGCCAGTGGGTTTAAACATTGATTTCTGACACTCCTTTTTATCTTTTGATTCCCTTTACCCATGTCTCCCACCTTCCCACCCACTGCCTCGGGAAACCATCAATCTGTTCTCTGTAACTATGAGCACCTCAGGGAGTTTATAGTTTAGTTTGGAATTCAGGATTTATTTATAGAAACTTAATTAATAGAATCCCATATCATATGCTCAGGGCCCAGTTGTACTGTTGGAATGTAAGTAAGGACTGTGGGGTCTGAGAGGAAATGAGGTCCCTGATTACTGAGATGGTCAGAGGCGATTCCAAGGAATATATAAATTGTGCTTATTAATAAGGGTAGACACAAGTTAGACAGGTGAAAGTGTTTTTTTTTTGTATTAGCTATTGATACATATATATAGTGGAATATTACTCAGCCATAAAAAAGAATGAAATCTTGCCATTTGATACAACATGGATGAACCTAGAGGGTATTATGCTAAGTGAAATAAATCAGAGAAAGAGAAATGTCATATGATTTATTTCACTTACATGTGGAATCTAAAAAACAAAACAAATAAATAAACAAACAAAACAAATAGATTCAATGAACACAGAGAACAGACTGGTAGTTACCAGAAGAGTGGGGAGTGGAGGGTGGGTGAAATAGGTGAAAGTGATTAAGAGGTACAAACTTCAAATTGTAAAATGAATTAGTCAGGGATGAAACTACAGCATATGTAGGGAATATAGCCAATAATACTATAATCTCTTTGTATGACAGATGGTAAATACACTAAATAGTGAGCATTTAGTAATATGTATAATTGTTGAATCACTGTGCTGTTGCATCTGAAACCAGTATAATATTGTATATCAACTATATTTCACCTAAAAAATGAAAAATTAGGCAGGGTAGAAAGTGGATCAAGGAAGAGCATGACCAAAAATTCCAGGGGTAGGAAGAGCATGTTAAGAGAATGGTGAATAGCCATATGATGAGCAAACACTTTACATATGATAAAATAGGTTGGTCTTTTGTCTTAGAAGAAAGTAATGCTTTTCAAATCTTTTTTTAACCTCTTGTATTCTTGTTGAAACAGCACCAAGTTCTTTCTTTGTTCCTTTTTCTTCCCCCTTGCCTTTATGAATTCTCAGGGAAGCCATGTCTGACATGTTTGGGGTAATGCATTTCAGCTGATTGGAGTTGAGAAATGTAATTCCCAAGACTATGAAGAAGAACATAAAACTCCATGTAATAATCTAGACTTTAGAAAAAAAGACGGTTATTGACCTTTAGGTAAATATTCAGGTAATTCTCTATATTTATATAAAGATGGATAGATAATTGATAGATAAGCAGAAATAATTTTATAAAAATGGGATCATACTATACATGCTTTAAAAATTCTATTTCTTATTATTTTTAATGATAAATTGTTTCAAAATACAACTGAATATTTACATGTCAGAGAATTCAAAATGACATTTCATTGTCTAGGGATAGCTCATGCACCATGTTTCTCATAAACTTTAATATCTATAGGCTACTTACTTGGGTATAGTTGTAATGGGATCCTTCATTTTAATTTTCTGGGTTTGTGTATGTAATTCCAATTCTGATTCACAGTGCTTCAGTTATTCAGGGGTGAAATTTTTTAAATGTTTAAAATATTGTATGGATTGGTGCTTAGATTCAAATTGCAGAAACATAACTTGAAGTAAGTCAGAAAAGAGGGAATTTCCTGAGGCATCTAATGTAAAGTAAGAAGGGTGGGGAATTTGGGCTCTAGGACAGGGGAAAATAGGGCACTGAACCTCTCTGCATGTTGGCCTCCTCTTTCCCGGTAGAGCATACACCCACATGGTGGGGAGGGTGGCAGCTTAAGGTTACCAGGCCTGATACCGCATAGCCCCCAGGGAAGGACTGATACTCTTCCCTTAGTTCCAGCCTGAAAGATTTTGAGGAAAGTGATTGGTTTGACTTGGGTAAGGTGTCCAATCAATTTTAAATGGAGTCACCTGGCACATGCATGGCAATCGGTAGTCCATTCATGCATATCTGGTGTGTTCTAAGGTGAGGGAGCCGAACAACTACCCTCCCCTTAGTGTCAAATATGTTTATGAAAGTACACTTGGCTCAACACATAGAGTGATGGGAGGGGTAGTTAAAATGCTCCTGTAAGACCATAGAAGTTCAGGACACTCAAGCACTTCATCGTGTACAATTACAGAAATACCATTTGACAAATATACAATTTATTTACATGCATCCTTTTGCATTTTAGTTTTATGTAGAAATTCATGGAAAAGTATCTATAATTCAAGAATAAAGCAGTGTGTTGCTATCGGTGCAGAAAAAAAGATTCAAAACAAGTTCCTGGTAGAATATAGTTTGCCTGCTTTCACACCCGGATAACTGACCTTTAGGAAAAGAAAACTTAACTTCTAAAATATTTTTCCTCTGCTCTGAGCTGTGGAAAGCAGGTTATAGATGAATAATCCAAAACGGAGAGTAATCTTACAGTATAAGATGAAAATAGGAACTTGGAATCAGAGAATTAAGGATGGAGCTAAACTATGTTTGTCAGGCCTAGCCACTTCTATTATATTAAGACTTTGGATGTAAGGTTTAAGAAAAGAACTTCTAGCAATTATTTTTTTATGAGTGAAAATTACTTCCTAAAGTATGACTATGCAGAGGAAGAAAGTAGCTACGTTCACCAGTAGCCAGGAGAAGACAGCTGAGGCCTGTGTGGTTGGAACTCACTAAAGGGAAGAGAGGATAGGAAAGTGGTTTCTGAGGGCATTTACACCAGGAAGGGTAGCAGGATCAACCCATATACCCACCAAAGATGAGGGTGACGAGATCAGGTTGGACACTGGACTCTGGGCACAGGTGATGGCAGCATGGGCCACATACACAGGTCAGCAAGTCAGAGAAAGAAAAAAAGATAACCTGAAAAGAATGCGGTGAATAAGCATTAAATCTTGAACCAAATAGGAAGCTGAGGCTGGCTGGTGGCTGTTAAAGAGTATGTTCTGAGAAAGGACAAGTAGACCGGATGACAAGGCTAGCATTTCAGCTGCACTGTCCAATAAGTAGCCACCAGCTCCATGTGTCTGTTTAACTGTACTAAAATTAAGTAAAATAAAAATTCAGTTCCTGTTTCACTATCCCCATTTCAAGTGCCCAATAGCCATAGACTGGAAGCTATTGCATAGGACCGTGCAGGGTCCACCATGGCATCATGGCTACTCGGTTGGATAGCACTGAAAGGCTCTGACAGTGAGCCTGAAGTGGCAGTGAGCCTGAAGGCTTGACTTAAAATCATGGCTTTATTTTTCTTTTCATAGTTATTGGAGATTGACTCTGTTGGAAATCCACTTGGATTCAAACACTATAATGCCATTTTGAGGCAACTGAGACTTGGTATCTAGCATCACTAGAGAGACATACTGGTGAGGGTTTAGATACGTATCTGCACCTGGAGTCCTCCACTTCTTCCTTCCAAAAAGTCTATGCCTCTCTGTAGAGCACCAGGAAAAAACTTGTACTAGTTATGGTTAGCCAGACCCTAGGACAGGTCCCTCTGCTTCCAGTCAGGGCTGTACCTAAGCTATATGACAGTGGCCTAACCAAGCTATTTTTAGACGTTGCCTTGATTCTCAGAAGAAATTCTCCCTGTGGCTGGGATTTAGTGGTAAAGTCAGACACCTTGCCTGTATATGGTGTGTGTGTGTGTGTGTGTGTGTGTGTGTGTGTGTGTGTGTATATATATATATATATATAGTAGATATTTTTTCAAGTCTCTTTTCGTATACAAACATCTCCTGCTCTATTCCAAGAATGTGGTGGTTTAAGAGCCTGAGACTAATGCCATTATTTTATTGCAAACCTTAATCTGTGCATGGGGAAAAAAGATATTAAAAAAATGGAATCCACATTTCATCATTTGGAAACATTAGTTCTTTGACTTGATGTATTTATTTTATATAATATATATATAATATAAACATATTGTATATTTATTTGTTATTTTGCTAGATTTTTCTCTTTTTTAAAGGGTGTTGAGGAAGAATGCCAAGACAATTTGTAGAAGCTCATTCTCCCACTTCCTGAACTGTTCCTATTTTTAACTCAACATTTTTTTTTTAATTGCAGCAGCTTTTGGAGGCTATTAGGCTACTATTCAATTAGGTATCACTACTGTGTACACAATGGCACCCCAAGAGCTTTAAAGTGCTCCTGCAGTTTCAGAAATGTTTAATTTGCTACCAGGGAATAGCTTAGTTCAGAATAGCATGAGGAAAGCAGAAAGGAGAAAGCAGAATACTATTTCTCACACCTATGGGTACTAAGGGAAGAAAATAAGAACAATGAAGGCTAACATTTATTGAGCTGTTACCATGAGATAAACATTGTAGTTTTATCTTCATGTGTTTTATCTTATTTGACCTTCACAAAAATGATTTGAGGTGGATAATATTATTATTTCCATATTGCAATGAGAAAGCTGAGACTTGGAGAGAGAAATTTACCCAGTGACACAATGCTAGTAAGTGTTGGATTTAGGATGTGTACTCAAATGGTTTGATTCTAGAAACCATATTTTTAACTGCCACTTTTCTGTAGCTGATTAAGATGGATAAGACGGTACTGCACAGCCTTGTATTTTCCCAAACATGCCTTTCTAAAGCTGGGCTAGGAACTGCTCCTCCTAGTTGCCTTTTGACGTTCTGCCACACTCTAAGATCCAGTTTAAATTTCATCCCTTCCAGGAAGACTTTCCATATCTTTCTTCTCTTAATCCTACAGCACTTTCTATTTCCATTATTACTGTTTTCAAAGTCTGCCTTTTATTAAAACTCTGTCCTGTGAGTTTCTAGAAAGTTAGCACTTTAGCTCATGCAAGTTATTTTTCCCTAGTGCCTAGAACAGTGTCTTGAATGTAGTAGATACTCTAAATACTTTTGTGGGTAATGATTTTGAAAGTTTGCTAACTACTTACTGATTTTTGTATTTTTCTAATTCTGAGTTGAAAGAAAGGGTGAAAAGGCTGTGATTTCTTTTTTGACAGTGTCTTCATTGCACTTCATTATCTTTGAGGACAAAGATAATGTCTTCTGTAACACTCTCCTCTCAGAGTTTAGAATCTAATGGGAAAACAGATGATCATAACAAGTTGCCACCTAAACATATAATTATAAATGTATTATGAAGGAAACAGGAGATGCTAGAATGAGGTAATTGGGGAAATGATATTTAAGTGATGACTTGATGGGTGGAAGAGGAGAAAGCTCTGGGATGAGCAGAAGTGAGACTGTCAGCAGATGGGACATCACGTGTGAGCATCTTGAAGTAGGTAAGAGCTTGAAGAATTGAGTCACCCCACACTTAAATGTCCTGGACTAGACAATACAGCAGTAGTTACTTTCTGGTTCTCCATCATGCATGCTTGACAGGCTGTGTATGTGTTGCATAATTATACATTAGACAATGTCAGGATTTCAATTATTTAAGGAGACTTAATGGCCAATTACTTAATGGATAAGTTGTATTTTTTGTAGCTTTGTTTACAAAATGTTTTGAAGTTGTACATTTAGTTAAAATTACAATATCTTAACAATCATAATATTTATCATTGAGTGCTTATATGGCATTTTATTCATATTATTTATTTTAATTCTCTACAGCAGAGTTCTTGGCAAATTTTTCCTTAAAGGGCCAGATGGTAAATATTTTAGGCTTTATAGGCCACATGGCCTCTGTTGCAACTATGCAACCTTGCTGTTTTAACACAAAAGCAGCTATATATGATATGCAAGTAAATGGGTATGGCTCTATACTTATAAAACTATTTCTGGGCACTGAAATTTGGATTCTATATAATTTTCAATGTTGTGAAACATTCTTTTTTTAAAAAAAACTGATTTGACTATTTGAAAATGTAAAAATCATTCTTCGCTCACAGGTTATAAAAAACAGGCTTTGGGTAGGATTGGCCCATGGGCTGCAGCTTGTCTATCCTTGCCCTTCAAGTTGCCCTCATTTTACTCACAAGGAAGTTGAGGTCAGTACAAAGTAATCTGTAGCCAGTATTGAAACCAAGGTCTGGTGGATTCCAAGGTCCATTTCTGTAACTCAAATGACTCACAACATTAACAATTCTGTTGGGTTTATGGAATGATTTCCTAATTGCTTCTGGTATATAAATCCTATTCCCCAATCAGATTACATGTTTCTCAGAGGAAGACATTCTTTCTTCTCTTTATCTTATTTTCCTCCACAGCAATGATGGGTTTACAGGAGGCAATCAGAAGTGGCTTAACTGTCCTTCAAACAGTTCCTCTGACAGTGATTCAGAACTGTAGAACTTCGGGGAATACATGGCGATCATTATTTCTATTGCCAGTGTAATTTAGTCTTCTGAAGACTGATTAGAAATATGATACAAATTCTAGGTGCAATTGTCATGTCACATTTGTGGAATTGGTGTCATATTACCTGGTTTTCACACACAAATCTTGTCAAACACAAAAATGTTGATTTGTCTTCCTTTGTAGAATGAATTGCCTTCTAGTCCCTTAAACCCCAGGAATTCTTTTATTTCTTGTTTTGAAATTGTGTGTGTGGAGTCAATTAAAGATGAATGTAAGGGCTTTTAAAACCTAAAAAAATGAGTAAATGAATGGAAAATTCTTGAAAAGATTCCAAAGAATTAAATAATATGTAGATAGATAGTCTTACTGTCTTGCTGCCTGTCTTTTCATTCCCCTCCCTAGTTACTTTAAAATTAAAATGCAGATGTGACAAAGTTGTCAGAGGGATGTATTAGCATTTAGAAATTGGCTGATTGTTTTAACAATGAGAACAACCTTTGTTATTTAGGGTACTGGGTATGGCAGATATTTTCCATAAATTGAAAGACCTAAAATATATAGTACCAAGGTTTTGGCAAAAAGTATATTTAAAGCAAATATACAATATGTCACATACCAGAACACATATCTTTTACAAATATTTCAGCTTATGATAAAATGTTAAGATGTCAGCTAAAAAATGTGTGAGTGGCTAAAGTAGTTGAAAATTCTTCTTGAGGGTATGATAGCAAGAAATTTTGAAGACCACTAATGTAGGGAATTTCTTTTAAAATGGTTTCTCTGAAAGCTAGACTTCTGCAAGATCCCTAATGATTATCTGCCTTAAGAGGCATATCTTTTACAAACCACCCCTCTCCACCCCAACATTTGCTTGAATGTTAAATGTAATCCTAAGCAGATGGAGAGCAAATGGCATGCACACAAGCTACAATAGGTAGTTTTGAAATAAGTCTCTTTCACTGTCTAGTATTTGCAGAAAGATAAAATGTTTTGATGTTTGCTCTGGATAGGAGTATGAAAGAGCTGTTTTGAAGTTTCACGTATCTCAGACATGCAGAAGTATGTCATTGTTGGAAATGGTAAACAGCTGCAGAATATAACTGCCTTGAACAGCTGGAGAAGGAAGTTAACATTACCGGGTTTTGAAGTCTGCAAACAGAAAGTGTATTTACTTTATGTGGACCTCAGCAGCATGGACATAGTCTATGTACCAATAAAGCAATCATTCAAGCTTAAAAATATGTTCCTTTTGGCTTGTTTGTGGGAGAAGGCTGTGGAAAAACATTTAAGTGGATAGGTTCTGACCTCAGCAGCTGATTTCCATGAAATGATAGTGAGGACTGAGGGGAAGAGAAATGAAATCTGTTTGGCCTCTGTGGGATCTTCTCAAGGGAGAGTTGGTGGAAAGTTATATTTCACTGGAAGTCGGCTTACCTTTATGGTGGTTCAGTGAAGCAAGATTGTACTTCCTTCACTGGTGTTCCCAAAGAATCCATGCTGCTTCCAATTGGCATTTTCAAATTTAAACAAATTATAGTTTTGTGGAGGCACAGCCTTTTCATTAGGCTTTCGTAGGAAATAGACTTGCTGCATTTGCTGCAGGCTGAGTATGTATTTCCATTAATTAGTAATACAGGAGGCAAAGTAGCCAAAAGATGAGGCAGCCTAGGTAAGACTCAGGAGTTCTTGAACCTGACTAAAAGCTACCTAGGATGAGAGAAACCAACTAAGTTATAACTTCTACACTATTAAGTAGAATCCCAAGGTCGAGCTGATGAATTATTTGGCCTCAGTGTTTTTATGCAACATCATCACAATCTTTGGAAATACACTTTTATCTGTAGTTTAAAAAGTAATAATAAGTTTTCTGTGATATAAAGAAGGAATATAACTAACTAATAAATAAATATATAAGCATTTGATTTTAAGAATTTAGGCTTATCTCATTTTGAACAACCCCAGTATACAAAAATATGAAGTAAAGGCAACCAATATGTATTTAAAGAAGGCATGAACCAAATTTTTGAACAGTTAACATGTGATTTGACTTACAAATAATAATTTATTTTTGACTTAAAAAAATGGGTGTAAAGTCATGTTTACAAGTTGAAAATAACAACCAGTTGGAAATAATTTGGTGAAACTGTCTAAACTTTAAAAATATATATAGATAGGGATTTCATAATTCAGCCTATGTTGCGGACGTGCACTAAACACTGTAAATATAAATTGTTAAATGGATATATGATATTCATTTAATCTTCTAGGCATTTACTTGGAAGGAGTTTGATGAAATTCAGTTTCTAATGCTGTAACTTTTCACAATTTGTGAAGTTCTACAGATCGCAGTATTCTAAGCATATTTTAGTTGAGCTGAGTTTTCTTGTGTTTTGGGGGGGGTCTGTTTTTCTTTTAAACTTTTAAGCTTCATGTCGTAATGAAAAGAGCATTGAGCAAATGCCATTCTTTACCATCACTTTTAATGGGACATTGTGCCCATTTGTGGCTGAATTTTACATATGTTGCCTATTCTTAAAAAGTTATCATGAGGAAAAATATTTAGTAGATTCAATGATTTATAAGGTACTTGAATGAATTTAAAAATTAATATTGTATTAATGCTCAAAACTCTCTTAAAAACTTGGATATCTAAGTCTGATATGTCTATGGTGTACATGTCACAGAAAAGACCTTTTCAAAGTGAGCAGGGAAGCTGAGATTGGGAAGTTATTTCCTGCTAATTAAGTTAGTAAACTCATTATCTTTTTCTAACTTACTTGTGAAAGTACTGTTCGGGGCAAGAATGACAGCATGAATACAGAAGTAAAAATTCTAGAAAGGATCAGTGTGCTTGAGAATCAAAGTTTGAAAAGACACAGAGTGGCATTTACTGGAAAGAGCTAATGAAAACATTCAGGTATTAGTGCTCTTAGAAGAATGTCTTCTGCTAAAATGGCCCACAAAATGTAGCACTGATCACTGCCAGAGTGTTTCTACTGGAATAGCTTCACTATTATTTCTTTCCTTAAGTCTCTTTACAGAGTCTAGTTCAACGATCATGTCTAGATCTTTACCATGTGTCTACCGGAGATTTAAATATGAATGTCACTGACTTTTCAATCTGGTAATACTCATTAAACTTTTACTATGCTTTACAGAAATAAGATTTTCTCATCCTCACAATATTTCTCTAAGGTATATACTTTCATGATGCTCATTTTACACTTGAGGATACTGAGTCATAGAGAGGTTAGGTAACTTGTGTAAGGTCACAGTGAGGAATGGTGCAAGGATTTGAAATCAGGGAGCTAGCTGCACAGGCCATGTTCCTCATCACTGCTTTACTTTAAGAGAAGGACTTGAAGAGCTCACCATCTAGGAGAGAACAGGAAACATGTGATTTTTAGTATTCTGGATAAATGTAACTGAAGAATTATGCACATAATACAGGAATACTATAGAAAGGACTGTTAATATTGTTTATGGGGCTAGTTTTATGGAAAGGCTTTTACAGCCAGTGACATCTAGACAAAGTACTGAGGATAAAGAGAAGCTTTCCAAGTGGGCAAAGGGATGGCCATTTATGGCTGAGGGATTAGTATATGCAAATATAGGAGGCCCGACACTACTACATGAGTTTGTGTACCTACAAGTAGTTCAGCAGTGATAAATGTTAAGGAGTGTGGGAGCAGGGGTGGGAGGATCTAGGAGATGAGAATAAAGAGATTGGCAACAACCAGGAAAAATTAATCCTTTTAGCCAGAATAAGGGGCTTCAGTCATTAAAGGGTTAGATTTATTAATTGGCTTGATTGTGTAGGTGGACAGATTTATGGTGGGCAGATAGGATGGATGGGAGACCAATTAGGAGACCAGTGCAGGAATCTAACCAAGGGCAGTACCAGATTTGGAGTAGGCAAGTTGGTGGATGGTGCGGCATCGATATTAAAGAATGTAAGAGCCAGTGCATGCTTAGGGAAGATAGTGGATTTGAATCAAGATTATACAGTTGCTGGATGAGTCACTTGGTAATACTTTGTATCTCCTTTATGTCTAGAATTTTCTTTAATGTAAATTTGAATTCGCAGGTGTTCTAAATATTGACTCTGAATGATCTATTTTGTGAGGACAGATATGCAGGGGAACTAGTGTTAAAACCACAACCGCTTCTCTCTATTTGATCATCCAGACTTCAGATTTGTCTAAAGAAGTATCAGAGCACTGAGAAAATGCCTCCAGCTCTGCTCATACAATCAAGATATAGAAGGAGGGGGCGGGGAGAAGCGGCAGCTATAACCCTTATGCTTAGCAGCATGCTTTCCTACTCTGTGGACCAGCCATTCTTTAGCTGCTGTTAATGCTGATTATATAGAAAATTGCACAACACTTCACTTTGATTTGGTCAATTGAAATACCCTTTTAGGAAACAGGTGGCATTACGAAATTGGTCAATGCCTGGATCAATGCAAATCCAAGAGTTATTTTGCGGCAGACTGTGGTCCTATCACCTCGGTGCAGTCAATTAGGTTAGGTGATATGAAATGTCCAGCTCTGCGACAGAAAGCAAAGAGGCTTTGGATGATTATTAAGCAGTTTTCTCATGCACTTATTCCTTGATGGAGTTAAAGACATTAGGATTTGAATCCTGCCCACGCTCACTGTATAGAGCATATGTCATTCTCCCCATCTTTATTGCTATTCATATTGAGGTCAATTATGAGCTGCTGTTTAATGTCACCATGAAATTGTTCAATTATTTGCTCTCAGCATCTAAGCAGCTATCCTCAAAGGGATTTAGGAGGAGTGGTATTAATACTGAGAAATTCTTAGGAAGCCAGTAGCCCTATATAGCACTCTTTTTGTGTCTCACCTCTTCTCAATTATGAGATCCAAAATGCCTGATAAGTTGTTAACAAATGACTTAGTGTCCAGTTTTCTCTTTGTTTAATACTGGGGGGATTAGATATAGTTCCTTTCCTTGGTGGTAGAGTCATAATTAAAGGGAGAGAAGCTGTTATTTTTGTCACATTCCCTGCTCCCCCTGCCCCACCCCCACACTCACAACAAGACTCTTCTGGAGCCCCAAGGGTTCATGTTTATTCCTAACTAGGGAACCATTAAAATGAGTTTTCTTTTTCTATTTTAATGTTGGAATAGAGGGAGAGAGAGGTAACAACTTTTTCTTTTTTTGCTGTGAATCCCAAGTATCTCTGTTCGATGTCAGTAATTGTCTGTTTACAGTTTACAAATAAAATGCCCTTGGATCTCTGTTATTATTGTCATGATTTATAAGGAGATGCACAAAGAAATATTTTGATAAAGAAACTAGTATCCATGCTTACCTGGAAATAGCTCATAGCCTACAAGTTTTTTCTGTAACCTAGTTTGGGTCTTCCGAAGTTACCTGATTGCTCCTCATCATTTTATGCCTGCTCAGGGCTCTGAAATTTTGGTTATTGCTATAGCAATGCAAAACCAACAAAGTGTTTCTTTTGGGTATTTCAATTTCTTCATTTATTCATTCAAACTCTTGTGTGCAAGATACTGTGCTGGATGTTCTTGGTGAAGGGGAATAATTGAATGAGTTGGCCAAGGACCCCCTTTCAAGGAGTTTGTGTTACAATGGAGGCACTGCACATGTAAACAGCTACTAATAAAAGGCAGAATGAACAAAATGTTATGAGGACAAATGTTATGAGGCTGTGGCGAGGAGATGACTTCATAGAAGAAGCATTTAAGGTGAACCTTGGCAGTGAGAATAATTTTTATGGGCACCCTGGGGCTGGGCGTGTGGCTGAGGAGGTGCCACAGCAGACGCCAATGTCACTGTCTCCATGATCTCATCTTTTAGCCATTCCCTGCTCCTCTTTTGCCCTGGTCTTCAGGATCCTGATCTTTCCTTTTGCTGTACTCCTCAGCCAGCCTCAACCTTTTCTTTTCTTTTTTTTTAATTAGTTTTTTTTTTTTGAGAGGGCATCTCTCATATTTATTGATCAAATGGTTGTTAACAACAATAAAATTCAGTATAGGGGGGTCAATGCTCAATGTACAATCATTAATCCATCTCAAGCCTAACTCTCGTCAGTCTCCAATCTTCTGAAGCATAACGAACAAGTTCTTACATGGTGAACGAATTCTTACGTAGTGAATAAGTTCTTACATGGTGAACAGTACAAGGGCGTTCATCACAGAAACTTTTGGTTTTGATCACGCATTATGAACTATAAACAATCAGGTCGAATATGAATATTCATTTGATTTTTATACTTGATTTATATGTTGATCCCACATTTCTCCCTTTATTATTATTATTATTTTTATTTTTAATAAAATGCTGAAGTGGTACATAGATGCAAGATAAAGGTAGAAAACATAGTTTAGTGTTGTAGGAGAGCAATTGTAGATGATCAGGTGTGTGCCTGTAGACTATGTGTTAATCCAAGCTAGACAAGGGCAATAAACCATCCACGGATGCAGAAGATTTCTCTCAAAGCAGGGGGGATGAGGTTCTGAGCCTCACCTCTGTTGATCCCCAATTTCTCACCTGATGGCCCCCCTGCGACTGTGCCTGTCTTAGGTTGTTCCTCCCTTGAGGAATCTTACCCGTCTCTGGCTAACCAGTCATCTTCCGGGGCCATACAGGGAAATGTAAAGTTGGTAAGTGAGAGAGAAGCCATGTTGTTTGAAAAGGTTAGCTTTTTACTTCTTTGCAGATTTATGCCCTGTGGCTTCTATGCCCAGCACTTGTCTCAAGGTATCTTTACCACCTGGAGGAATTATGATACTCGGTAAATTCGATATGAGGCACGAATTCTATTTAAGGGTTGTAGTTAGGAAGAAAGAAGAAAAGCTATAGAGGTAGCATATGGACGAAAACATGGGAGGATTGATTATTTCTTTGACATATCTTCTTGTAGAGTACCTTAAGTATTTATAGGTTTTAAACTACTAACTAATTTGTACACATATATTAACATAATAGGAATATGGTGACATAAACAAAGCAAATCTATAATTACCATCCATCTCCAGTGAAGCCAAGAAAACCATTTAGGCACCCTAGGCATTTGTGAAAATTTGTCTATGATATGATGGATATTGTCCAACTGTACTTGAACAGTCCGAGAAAAATCAGACAAATTAAAGCAGCCCATTTCTGGGATCTGTTCACCTCCCATATGTCATTTTAACCGTAGATAGTCTATAGTCATAAGATTTTGGAGTGCTACACCTTGCCCCCCTCCCAACTCCTGGTTGAGTTCCAACAGTACAGATCCGGTCAAATTCGTTGTCTCACTGTATGCACATGCCAGCCTAGACATCTCCCTCCTCATTCCTATGGCAAGTCCAGGAGACGGTGGGCTGGATGCAGCCACACCCGCAGCATCGCCCGGATCCCTGTGGAGGCTTTTTGATGATCATCCCCCGGCATGAGTCCTCCACAGAGTGCTGATGCCGGAAGCTCCTCCTCATATCGTATCTTAGTTCATTTTCTGGGTATCCAAGCTAGGCCTTGATCTTCTGCATAGAAACAAACAGACCCTTTGCCCACACTTTGACATTCCCTCTATACCACTGTGCAGAACTCATTGGAGGTCAGCACACAGGGACTGCTTTTTTTTTTTTTATTAAGAGAAAGGAATATTATCAGAAAAGAGTACCTCCATAGCTGATCATCTGACACCCTTTAAGTCATCAACATTAAGGATATTTAAAGCATGCATTGATCTTTGATTTACCAATAGTTTTATCCTATCAAGGAGTAATCCCCCTTTTCTTTCTTTCTTTCTTTCTTTCTTTCTTTCTTTCTTTTTTTTTTTTTAATCTTTAATCTACACTTACATGAAGAGTACTATGTTTACTATGCTCTCCCCTATATCAGGTCCCCCCTAACAACCACATTACGGTTACTGTCCATCAGCTTAGCAAAATGTTGTAGAATCCCTACTTGTCCTCTCTGTGTTGTGCAGCCCACCCTCCCCTTTCTCCCTCCCCCTCATGCATGCTAATCTTAATACCCACCTTCTTCTTCCACCCCCTTATCCCTCCCTGCCCACCCATCCTCCCCAGTTCCTTTCCCTTTGGTACCTGTTAGTCCATTTTTGGGTTCTGTAATTCCACTGCTGTTTTGTTCCTTCAGTTTTTCCTTTGTTCTTATACTCCTCAGATGAGTGAAATCATTTGGTATTTCTCTTTCTCTGCTTGGCTTATTTCACTGAGCATAATACTCTCCAGCTCCATCCATGTTGCTGCAAATGGTTGGATTTTTCCACTTCTTATGGCTGAGTAGTATTCCATTGTGTATATGTACCACATCTTCTTTATCCATTCATCTACAGATGGACATTTAGGTTGCTTACAATTCTTGGCTATTGTAAATAGTGCTGCGATAAACATAGGGGTGCATCTGTCTTTCTCAAACTTGATTGCTGCGTTCTTAGGGTTAATTCCTAGGAGTGGAATTCCTTGGTCAAATGGTAGGTCTGTTTTGAGCATTTTGATGAACCTCCAACCTGCTTTCCACAATGGCTGAACTAATTTACATTCCCACCAGCAGTGTAGGAGGGTTCCCCTTTTTCCACAGCCTCGCCAGCATTTGTTGTTGTTTGTCTTTTGGATGGCAGCTATCCTTACTGGTGTGAGGTGATACCTCATTGTAGTTTTAATTTGCATTTCTCTGATAATTAGCGATGTGGAGCATCTTTTCATGTCTCTCTTCACCATCTGTATTTCTTTTTTAGAGAACTGTCTGTTCAGTTCCTCTGCCCATTTTTTAATTGGGTTATTTGTTTTTTGTTTGTTGAGGCGTGTGAGCTCTTCATCCTTTTCTTTTTGTAAAGCTCATTCTCTATACTGCTGCCACAGTAAGGTTTACAATGGACAAGTTTCATTCTGTCTTTTCTGCTGATAATTACAAGCGTATTTATTCCATTGCCTCCAAATAAAGACTGAGATTCCTTGGTGTGTGAGGCCTAGCATGCTCTGTTAGGTACTTAGGTCTGCCATGTCCTGTCTTTTCTGCATTTAAACTCAGGATTACCTCTTTGGCAAGCATACGTTTGCACTTATTTGTCATTCTGCCTTTAGTGCCTTCCTTTCTCATCGGCCTGTCAAAAACTAAGTTCAATCACTTCCATCTTTATTATAGTTGATGGTCAAGACTTGGCTTATCCAACTAGTACTGCAGGTTAGCCTCAGTGGAGCAGGTAAGTAGTACCTTTCACAGTGCTCTTTAACCAACCTTATTCACATCTAATTGTACCTATGTTACCTTCCTGTGGTAGGGATTTTTTTGGAGGGGTGATGTTAGTTTATTAGTAAATAGAATTTTCAGCCTTAGTGATTATTTCTGTATCTTTTAGTCATATTGTGATAATTAAGCAGATACTAGAGTAGGTTAATTTTGAAGAAAGATTAAAAAGTGAAGGAACAAAGAAGTAAGGTTACAAGAAATATCTGAGGAGAATATTAGTGGTCAAAGGGGTGGAGGTGGCATGGTGGAGAATGTTTTCCAACATCAACAAATCTTTACTAAGGGAATATGTATTTATATGATCTTTGTCTTCAAGTGAATAGAGGATTCATTCATTCAGTAAATAAGTATTGAAAAAAGGCCAATTGTGGGATACTGGGTACATGCTTGATCTTGGATCGCTGCCTGTTTTTCTCCTGAGTTGACTCTTTTTTAATGGATCTTGGTAAACCCATGCCACCGATGGAGAGGGACCATGAAAAAACCTAATTTGGAAATCTGGACTCCAGCTCAGAGGATTTTTTTAAGGGTTGGTTTATTTCCTCTTTATGCTTCAGCTCACTGAGTGCTTGACCCACTTGGCTTCTTGTGGTATTGGCTCTCCTTTCTGATCTATTTACACTGGGTAACTGGGCTTCAGATGACATTCCTGTGCCATTCACTTGACAGGTGGGAGGGCCGCTGTTTTGGCCCCGACTGGTTCAGACACCCCGCTGTCAGGAACTGCAGCAGCTTCTAGGCTTTGTCTGCCCAGGGTGTGTGTGTTGGGGGAAGATCAGACACAGGTGTTCAGAGCAGGTTTGCAGATTTTGTGACCAACCAGTCCTGAATCCTGAACAGTAAGCCACTTGCCTTCATTGAACTGTCTTGCTATCCTGATAAATCATTATGTTTATTTGATTTGAGAAAAATATTTAAATTTTGTTGTGTAATATAAATGGACTGCTTTGCTCTCTTCAGGAGGCTCCATGCAAGTGGAGATACTCCATTTGTTAAAGGAAAAGTGTATATATTTTTCCCGTATGGTGGTCATAAACTTTTCTTTCAGGAAGCTTATGTAATTGTTACCATCATTCCTCCCCTTTGGGTTTTTATTTTAAATCTTAAATTTAAAAAGTAAACAAACTTCGATTTTAGTATGAGAATTTTAATCTACTGTGGCATTAGGTCAGAGTGAAACCCGACTAAGAGGAAGTAAAAAAGAATTTTTTTTTTCCCAAAAATCATGTCTTAATACATTACAGGAAAAGATCTGAAACAATGCCACTGAAGTGGTATATGCAGTGACTCTGAGGTAGGAAGTCCCTTCCCTATTTGCCTTTTCTCCTCCATGTGGAGAGCAAGTTCCAATACTAGGAGAGGTAAGTGATGATGATCCTTGTCCTCACCAATGTTAATCTAGATTATGTTTTATTAAAAATGGGAACTGAGTCCCTGAAAGGCACATCTAGCCACCCTGGAGTACATCATGTCAGGACTTGATTCCCTAAGACCCAGAAAGTCGGTATGTCCTTCTGCTTAGCTAGTGCCTTCCTGCTTTGTGATCAGAAATTGCTTCACTTCCCAGATTTTTGGTCCAACTGGTTCTTTTTCCTGTAATTCAAGGAGTCACAGTGCTATTCTAGGACCAGATGGCAGGATATTCAGGAAAGTGCCATCACTTGCTGGCTGCTGGAAATATTTGGCTTTAAATCAATTTCAGTGAAAGTCCTGACCTGAGACCAATGGCTGCTGTATTTTGGCTCAATCAATACTGAAAGTTAAATACTTACATGGCTTTAGACATTTTTTTGTTGTTTCCAACCTCTTGTATTTATGTAATAACAATAATAATGTATTTTTTATATTGATAGATACAGTATATGATAAAAGTATACAATTAAAAAAAAACACTACTCACATTCATTGTAAAACATTTAGAAAATACCAATAAGCAAAGAGATAATTACCTCCTATCATTGAAAACTACTACCTTTGTGAATATTTCAGTATATGCTCTTTTAGTTATTTCTGTATTTAAAGTACCTTTGTACATGGTTCACAAATGTTTTCCAAAAAAATTTTTTTTTCCTGAACCAGAAGTCTGATGACATTACCGCGTAACTCAAAAATCTTTAGTTGCTTTCCCTTGCCTAGGGAATGGACTCAGGTTCCTTGGCCTGGCTTTGAAGATCCTTCATGGCTACCTGACTATCTCCCTCATATCTTTGGATCCATCCTCTGGTCTGTTATTTGAATACGTTTTGCTTTGGGTGCTTGGTTCCTTTGTCTCAAATGCCCTTCCCTCATTGTAATCCATCTTGCTAAGCCTGTTCAAATACTCCTTGCCTCAGAATGTCCTCAGTTAGAACTGATGCCGTGCTTCACTCTACTGCACAGCTCATTTCTCTCTATTAAGGTATCTCTGTCAGCCTTACCTTAGCTCTGGGTTTACATGCTGGCTTTCTCCATTAGATTTTAAGTCTGGAGGGAAGGGATTCTCGTTCTTGTAATTTGTGGTTATGATTTGTTTAATGTCAGTTTCTCCTACTCTCCTATAATCCAAATAAAGACAGGGGCCACCTTCATAGCTCCAACATCATATTCCTGTTAGCTGTAGATATAATAGTACAGACTTAGCCATGTTGGAGTCTCGTTTACCCTTATTTTGTTTGCAGCTCCTAGCATACTGCTGAGGACATGGTAATGCCTCAGAGATATTGGTTGAGTTGAGTTATTTGTTATTGATCACAAATAAGGAACATGTTTCAGTCAAACACCAAAGGGTTATGACTTGTCCAAATTCTTCAGAACACTTTTAGAGGAAATAAGCTCTTTACTTGGAAACTTATTCAGAGGTGTAACACCTTCTTAATAGAAATACAGTAAGTAAATATTCCATGAAGCAGTTGTATTACAGGGTGTTTTTAGTGACCTCAATAGCCAGTATAACCTTTTGAGACATTAAAGCTCTTCCTATTTTTGCCTTTTGTTCGGCTGGCCACATCATCATTAAGATTGGATCAATACCTCAGCTACATTCCAGACAGAGTACTGCCCTTTAATTAGGAAGACCACACAGGTATGCCTTCATTATTCTGGTTTCATTGGCCGTCAATGCCATTTATTTAGCCCTCCACAATTCATGGCAGTTTTTGTGATTTTACCTATGATGGTTAGAATTTCTTTCCAAGTCTACTTTTGGATAGAAAATGATTTTGCTTTTTTTTCTTTTGGTTGCTCTCTTAGTGACATGGAAAGGTTCACACTTTTCTCACTCTTTCTAGGATCCTAGTAGGAAATTGCATGCTTTATTTCATATCACACTATGCCATCCCCTCAAGTCCCTCTTCCTTTATTTGTTTCATTTTCCTTTTAATTAAAAAAATCATGTCTGGTTATGTTTTTTCCTTACCATCATTTTTTTCTTTCATATTTGCTTCTTGTTAAACAAATTAAGAAAAGTTAGTCTTCAATTCTGTTGAAAAATATAAAAGTTCTTATTGAGATCAATTTTACATTCTTCAAAACAAATGCCCCAAATCATTGTTTTCTCATGGGACAGAAACAATGGCCATAGCACATTAGCTACATTGTGTTATCAACAGTACATGTAATTGTGAAAAAAAAAAAAGAAAATGTGGTTGGTCCTATCCCCTCTTCTGAAAACTGGGTTGGCAGCTCGCTTCAGTGTTGATGGCATTTCACTGGTCAGCGTCATGTGCTATGTAATTAATTCTGAATTTTGTGTAATAAGAAGTGGTTGGATTCAGTTGTTATAAAACACTATGCATTTGAAAAAAAAAGTGCCTGTTGATTCAACATTCTCTACAACAATTTCTAATGTAGCCAGGTCCTTTAATTTCCAGTTATCTTCTGTTAAGTATTTCTTAGTACTTAAATGTACCCAAACTGCAGAGGACTTTCTGAGGGGTACAAATGGAGTATAAAAAGCTGCAATTAGAGAAAACACTAAATTTTCACCTGCATTTTCTCTTTTGTTGCACTATTCCTTCTTTCTTACTGTGTGATTTCCTTTTTTCCTTTCCATGGCAACCTGCTTTTCTCTCACAGATTTTTGGTTAAAGTCAACTTATGTAAAAGGGGTTTTGAAACCAACAATATAGGAAAATACAATTTTCATTTCAAGTTTGAGCTTTATACTTATAATTTTATAAATTCTTTTGCATTTTGGAATATCTAAAATTTTATCATATAATATACATATACATTTATACATACTCCATTTGTGATTGGAATTTACATTGAATGCTTTTCTAAAACAAGGGGTTATAGTTATGTTCTAGCATGGTAATGGACTACTGCTGACAATAGCATAAGCAAATATCAGCCTTTGGATGTACAAATATAAATTCCTTACAAACTTGTGGCTGATTAAAATGCTGATATTCTGATTAATTGGAAGTCTGGAGCCTAAAATTAGCCTAACCCCTAGTTACTCATTTCATGTAAGAGATGTATACATACTTCAAGATAATTTACATTCCATGGAAATAATAACATACTTGTCATTTTTTACCATTTTAGATTGATGGTTAAATGTCACAACATTATATATCACTGTTAATTCTTGGAACTGTGTATCATATGCTGTGTTTATTTCTAAGACTTTCTATTTGTACTTTAAGATTTGAAATAGCATCAAGTGACTGCATTCAGATTCATTCTTAATTACTAGATTCTGGTAAGACTGTTTAAGGAATGCCTTATTTTTGGTGTGTAGGAAATGAAAGGTGATATAAAAATGCAGTCTTGTGGGTAGCTTCTGTGTAATTTTGGCTCACTGGATGCCAGTTGGGGAATGGCAAAGGCTAATACTCAACAGATGGCAAAGTCCTACAACCTATAATAATGGTTGCAGTTATTTTCATTACTGTCATTTGATGACACATACAATAGTGTGAAAAGGCTTGAACTGGGTAATCACAGTATATATACTCAAAGGGACCAGATGCATTTCAAACAATCAAAACGGTGATGGATATCCAGGCTGAGTGCCACTTCTGCACATATTCTAGGTGCATTTATTGCTAGGAATTAGAAGCAACATTACTTGTCACAGAGAGGAGCTCCATTTCCCCTTTTAGTAATAACAAGCAACAAAAATTGACATCTGTTGTAACACAGACAGATTATTTCATATCCTTTATGATTGTGTGTCATTATCATGCATATAAATTTAGTTTGCAGATGTTCAATGTCAGAGATCAAAATACCAATTTTGCCTACAAAGGAGTTGCAATGGATACTGAAAACCTAAATACTTTGGAAAATACATAAGTGAAACCTTTTAGAGTGAGGACAATAAAAATCAAATAAGATTAGGAAAACCATCAAAAGGCAGCAGAAGGGGATGTGTGGAAGTTTCAGATCTTAATGTTTTTATTAGCAACTTTGTAAAAGCAGCTGTTCTTGACCAACTTTAATCTCCAGAGACTATAGTTTGCAATGTCTGTTATTTTCTTCGGTACAATGAGTAAAATGAGGCCGTATTTTTTTCCTTGAAAGATAGGATCTTTCATTCTAGAACATTAATTAGATATATTTGAATATTCATCACACTCTCTGTCTAATATGTAAAATTAGGTCTTGGGATTGCCTGTAGAGGAGGGGTAGCAATGACCTACATTGAGGCTATTAAACAGTTCCACAGACAAGTTTACCTTATGAGGTGTTCAGTATTCAATTCACCATCACTATTTGTTCTATGTCTATTTTCCTTTGTTAATATTAGGAAATATGGATAAAAGATGAGAGGGAAGGTTTTTATATTTTGTGGTACAAAAGAAATATTCTAAGAGTACCAAAAAATTACATTTTATGGAAAGCATTTTTCCTTCCCTCCACTCCAAGCTACCCCAAACCCAAAAAACTTCAGCCAAAGGAAAGAAACCTAGTCACTTATTTTAACAATCTTGTGCCTGCTTCAAAGGCACTCTTAACAATGTGAATATATTTTGCATTTGCCTCTGTGGATTTACCACTCAATATTAAAACACTTCCCACTGCGACATTTTTAAAACTGTCTCTTTCCTCTGCTGAGCTAACAACATAATGGGGATCAAGAAAACAGTCTGGAACAAGTGCAGCATAAAAATCCCTGCCAGGCATTGGAGCTAAGGCATGGTTTTTGACCCTCTTCTTGTAATAGATAAAAGTACAGACTGTTGCCCTCTCAACACTCCACCTTTTCAAAAGCTTGTGAAATGAATTGCACTATTATCTTATGAATTTGAAATATTTACACAGGGTCCTTATTTAAAACCTAAGTGTATAAACTACTAGATCAGTGATTATGTACAGAATAACATGTGTAAATCAAGAAGTGATACTGGGGACAGTATTTAAAGAACCTGAAGATGCATAGAGTTGATAGGAAGCTGGAATCAAGTGAGGAAAACATGTAATTCCTTGAAATATTGAAAACAATCTTTATTTTCTTTTTCTCAGGTATTATCCTATCTTGAGAAGTAGAACATAAAGTTTAATGTTTACATATTTTCTGGTGCTTTTTAGATATCATCTATTCTTAGTAAATTTGATAATCTGAGGACATATTTTATTGAGCAGTTTTGCTTGGGGCTTCGATTTTGGTTTGTTGTGGGACCAGGAATTTTAAGGAGATACTTAATATTAATACATTTAATTCAAAGAAGTTTGAACCTGAGCAGTGTGAAATCATTTTGGATCATTTTAAATTTAGTAACAATAATTGGCCTATCCATAATTAATACAGTACTTATGTGTATTATTACTTAAATAGGCATTTAAATTTTACATGCTCCAGATAATTTTAGCTTAAATGAGTTAAAAGCACAATTTAATTAAGACCAATGAGATGCTGAAAGAATGCATTTTGCTCCATATTTTGCCTGGATGGTGTCTCTCTATACAGTACTCATTTACCAGTGGCAAATAAAAAAGTCAATAAATCCCTGTTTCCATCAACTAGACTAATGAACTTCATTAGTTGATCATGTTATCAGTATAATTACTATAGACTACATTTTGCCCTTGGTTATTAATGCAACAGACTTCTGCAACTTATTCTCAGAACTTCCAAGAAGAGAAGAGCTCAGTTTAGCTCCGGAAATAACCTTGGATCTTCTCTTTCTAAACTCATCATTAAATCCTGGAAATACTTATAATATTCCATATACTCAGTGCAGTGCAGTGGTTTTCACATCCCAGTTTGGGAATATTTTGCTAGAAACATTTGTGTTGTTAACAGTTTTTAAAGCTGAGTTGAATTGTGTTCCCCAAAAGATGTGTTGTGAATGTGATCTTATTTGGAAATAGATGTAATTTATTTCCAGATGTAAATTAAGCGGAGACATACATCTTAAGGGGAGGTCCTTAATCCAATAGGACTAGTGTCTTTGTAAGGGGAGAAGACACAGGGAGAATGCCACGTGGTGCAGAAGTAGAGACTGGCGTCATGTGGCTGCAGGCCGAGGAGAGGCGAGAGCTGAGAGTGATCACCAGAAGCTGGAAAGAGGTAAGGAGCGGTTCTGCACAGTCTTAGAGGGAGCTTGGAGCGGCCAACGCCTTGGCTTGGGACTTCTGCCTTCCTTGACTGTGAGAGAATGAATTTCTGTTGATTTAAGACACCCAGTTTGTGATGCTTTGTTACAGCAACACAAGGAAACTAATATAGTTTTCATATTTGAATTGGTAAACATGACAGACTGACGACTTATTTAGCAAGGAGGATGTGATCAGCTCTTCTCTCCTTAAAGGGAGGCTCAGAAACCACAATGTCAATGCTGCTCATCAGGACATGCTCTCAAAAACGCAGTGGGATTTTTTAACAGAGGAATCGTATGGAGAGAGCGGCAAGGAAGGCACAAGAGATAGAGGGAGAGAAGATAGAAGAAAAATACAGAAATATGAGCGAGTCATTCAAAAGAAAGAGCCTTTTTTGTTCCTTTAAAAATTGTGAGGGTTAGTTCATTTTTTGTTTTTGTTTTTTGTTTTTGATAGGCCACTTTGAAAACTTCGAAGTTTTTCACAAGTTACATGTCATTAATGACAAAACCACTCTATGAAAATGCTACCAAAATTTCAGAAAAAAGAAAACCCAAAATAAAAATCTGTTTTTGATGTGAAATGAATGGCAAATGATTATAAGCAATTTTAATAATTTATATATAAATCTAATACATCATATTGTAGATTGCTTCACTAGGGAGTTTTGGATACACTTAAATATAACTTGTATAAATAGGTACAGCATTAAAAATGAAAGAATAAATATCTATAGATATATCTGTATAGTATATAATTTAATCATACATCAGTTTCAAAGATATAACTCAACTTTTCTTATCTTTCTGTGTATAGCTGATGTCTACCAGCTATGTCAGCTGAGCCAGGAAAAGCTTAGAAACTCAATATATGTAACCAACTAAAAAAACCAAAAACATAATTTTTTTGATGATTCTTTAGGCTTTTACTCCAAAGCTGATGCAGGCATTATAAATAATAGCTTTATAGTTCTCTACTCTTTATAGATGGATAATATAACAATCAGGAAACAATAGACAAGATTGGCAAGGGAAAGGAGAAGAAAGAAAAACACAAACCTTAGCTAATGCATAGAATTGACTCAAATAAAAAAAGCTGGTGTTAGGCAAACGATCTTGTGAGGGGATGAGATTGGGATTGTGACTATGAAATACTTCAAGATAACTTTCAGAAGGGCCTAAACACCAAGCTGTTTCTTGGTTCAAAGTACAGTATTGTTGATGACTGTTTTTGGACAGTTATCTTTGAACTAATATACAAAAGGAAAGTCCTCATTACCTGTATAATCTTCCATTGTGTACCTGGGTTTTAGTGGTCTCATAATTTTATATGAGCAAGGAATGATCTGAACATGATTGTTTTAATATATATATTTTATGTATATATATATTTTGCCAAGCTCTTGGAGCTATTTTTTTCTATTAATTTCATCATAACAGAGACAGTAGTTTCTTGATTTCTCAGTTCCAAGAAAGACCTTTGTCTTTTATTTTATGTTGGATAAAGGAAAAACATTTTGCAGCTAAAATAAATGAGGATGGTTTTTTTTTGCCATTCAGACTTTCAAATCCCTTGGTGAAGAAGGTATTGCATTATTAAAATTTGCGTGTTTGATTTAGTGGTACTTCTGTTGGGCATAGTAAGAGTTTTGAACTTTAATTTTGATTTATTTGCTTGCTAAAGTGATAGCTTTGAAGAATTCATAACATTTTATTTTAACTGGAAAATTGCTAACAGAAATAGCTATACTTCATAGTCTTTCTGAGACATTTTTGTTGCAATTTCACAGTTGGCTATCAGCATTAAGAGCAATGATTCCAATTAAGAGAAATGGCCAGTATTTCCTTTTGAACTTTCTAAAAAGAACTGAGTGCCTTCCTATGAACCAAAGCATAGCTCCACATATATAACCATATATAACCAAAGCACTGTCTCTAGTACAAGAAGGTTGAATTGGGTAGGAATTTACATTTCAGTGCCATTTTATACACCATTCAACATTCTCTCCAATTGTTTTCACTTCCTTACTGTTTATTTCCAAATCTTCATTCACAGGATTACAGCACACTTGACATGTTAGGAGGAATACGAGGCCCTATTGTTTATGACTTTTTTATAGCAGGGCAGGCAGCTCTCTATGAAATGATTTAATGGGTTCTGTGAGGTCCTCTTAGTCCAAACACCTCCCTACTAGCTAGCACTAGGGCTTGCACCCGCCCCCATTTTCCTTTGGATTAAACCTTTATGTCATTAGAAACTATCTTAGAATATCAATGTGTTAGTTGATATTGGGGCAATCATCCTACACAGATAACTTGCCAGAGATCAGACCTCTGAAGAAATGAGCATAAAGCAATGATTTTGAAAGAGGAAAGGGGACAGAATGATTTGGATTGTGGGTCACTATGAGCAGCAGTTAGGTGAAGGGATCACAATGGAGTGCTATGAATCACTGGGAGTCAGCGTGAGAATCCCAATGGCTTGGTGGGAATTTGTGAAGAAGACACTAAAAAGGGAAGGGAAAGCTAAAAATATGTTCATGCGGTGCATCCTTGTGGCACATTTAACAAATACATTTTCAATAATTCCAAGTGATCTCTTGGTGAGTCGGAATGTGTAATTTTGATGAATTATAATCAAGCTCATGGTGAAGTGATGATGGGGTTTTGGTGAGCTAGTTGATGCAGCCAGTCAACCACTCAGCATCTTCCTCTCTGCAGGGTTTTGTTGTTTGTTACTAGTAATTTTAGGGTAACACAGAGGGTTACTTAAAAATGATCTCAATAGTGACACTTCGGGCAATTAATTTGTGGTGTCAGGAAGTTCCCAGCACACATGTGATATTGGAAGGAAACTGATTTCCAAATAAGCCAGATGCACTTGTCAACTTATAAAGATTGTGAATTTCTTGAAGTTTTCAAAATAATAAAGAATATTAAGAATTGACTCCCTGGGAATCCAGGGTGTTACAAAAGGTAAGCGAGTATGTGTAAGTTTATTTTAAAGACATGTTCAGTGTCTGAGTTTCATTTCTCTGCTTTCTTTTCCCTTCGCTTCCCTTTCTTCTTTCCCTCCTCCTTCCCTCCCTTTCTTTCTTCCTTCCTTTTGCTTTTTTCCTTTTGCATATTTATAGTAGTATAATCAACCAACTCAGGGAATTTGGCTGCACAAAGGGTTTTCCAGTGAATACTTGCTTCTCTCTGATTCTCTCAAAAACAGTTGTGAGGAGAGGAGACTGAATATGGGCTAGTAGGAAAGTTCAAAGAAAATTAACTTAACCTTTCAATTTTATATGCAATCTAGTGTTATCACATTAGATCTATAAATGTAGTGACTTGACAAATTTTGCCAAGGGTGAATTAATAGTCATCTATATCTTAAGTTATAGTAGAACCTGATCAGCTCTGCAGCCTTACAGTGTTGCTCCCACTTAAGTTACAGTGCAAAGTGAATATTTAAAATATTCTATGCTTATGGTCTAATTATTTTATATTAGGTCAGCACTTACTTTGTTAGAATTCTGTCTTCACGGTATGTCTCATTCATTCATCAAACTCTTTTCCCAGCCTGGTACCATTAGCTTTGCTTTGTAGATAAAGAGACACAGAGGTCAACAGTCTTGGCAAGTGTTTTGTCCACTCACTGCTACTGCTGATATTAGATAAAAGTATTGAAAAAGTGCAGCTTTATTTCCTTGTTTACCTTGCATGAAGTTAGGTCTCAATTATGCACCAAGGGATTATATACTGCAGTGAAACTGCAGAAACTGAATAAGCCATAATAAAGATGATCAGTGTGTTGACAAATGACACATATAGGTGTGTTTTTACTTTTGGATATACACATATGAATCTTCATTTTATACTGTATCTTTGAGTTTTTAGTCCACTACTACCTCCTATTTGGGAGGTTAAGAGCAGATGATCCTGGGACTTCCTTAAGTATAGGATTCAGAGGTTTGTTCGTCATTAGCTCCATTTTTTTACATAGCTAATTTGAATAATTATAGTCTTGTTTTAAAGTATGTGCACATTTTTTTTTAGCCAGATATGCTTCATTTTAAGTGCTAGCAAATCCAGTAACTCGAAAGCTTTCAAGCATAGTCTATTGTCCAGAGCTTTCATGGTGCATTCAACAAAGAGAATCTCTATGCTCACTTAATTTGCAAACATCTGGAGGAAAATAATGTGATAATTAGGAGACAACATGGGTTCATCAAAAACAAATCATGCCAAACTAACTTAATTTCTTTCTTTGATTTCTTAACAAGCTGAGTGGGAACACAGTGGGCATTTTTATTATAGAAAAACACTTGATGTAGCTTCCGAACATTCTTAAAAGACCTAGAGAAAATGCAGATCAGGTAAAATGACTTGCTCATGTAGGATTTCTTTGTAAAAAGGAATAAGCAAACATTATTTATCTATGGTTCAATATATAATTAGGATACATCGTTGGGTAAATTTTACTTTATTAATTTTATCTTCATTATCTTATGTTTTTGACTCTGGTTGTATATGTTTTATTTCTCATAGTTATTTTTAAAGGTAACTGGCCATAGGGATTTGATTTTTAAAAATTAACATTCATAGTTTTCTTTCTAGAAAAAAAAAAACATCTATCTTGGCCAATTTTTTTCATTAGAAAACTGTGAAAATCTTATACAACACATATATACATATATACACACATATTTATTACATACATAAATTATAAGCACACACATGTATATGTATATAATATAATGTAAAAATAATCCATAATCCCAGTTCCCATATACAACTAATATTATTTTGAAATTGCTCTCTCAGGCTTATTTCTGTCTGTGATATTTCTGTTTTTTACAAAAGTGGAAACAACTATACTTACTATTTTTAAACTAATTTGTCTTCACTTAATAATATAGCATAATCCCAGGTTGACAAACGTGCTTCTACATAATTTCTAATGGCTACATAATATTCCAGTATCTGGATGGGCCATAATTTATTGACTGATTGCCTCTTGTTAGGTAGATTACATCTTTGTTATTATTAATATAAACCATCCCAGGACAACTATACTTGTAGTTAAATATTTTTGTATTGTCATAAGATAAATGTCTAGATGTTGTATTATTGCATCAAAAATATAAATCATAAGAATTTGATGTATGCTCCTTAATTGCCTTCTAAAAGGTTGAACCACTGTACATTCCTGCCTGCTCTTAATGAGAGAAGGCTATATATGGATTCATATCTATAGACATATGCGTACCTATATATATATGCATATATATGGATTGCTGTCTCTATTTCATATATATATATATATACACATACATATGTGTATACCCATATATATATGTGTGTGTGTGTGTGTGTGTGTATAATTCTTTTAAGAGAAAAGGAGAGTTCTTTCTTGGGAAAAATAAAAGTCATTGAAAATAATTAAATAATGAAAGTTTCCATAAGTATTTTAGAAACTCCATGTTTCTTTAGGTAGTTGTGATGTAAGAATTCCAAAGTGTAGCCTTAAATTGATTCTTCTTCTACTTCTCTCTAAAGGTTTATCCAATAGAGGGACTCATTTTTGTGGCAGGTATTGTTCTTAATGAACACCCTGAAATAAGAATTATTTTATGCCTCAAAGTGACATTAAATTATATTCTTAGTGTATTAAACAAAGCAAGATCTTTTAAATACTACTTGAGATAAAAGATTATGTTTTTTGCTTTAATACAGTTTCTTAAATTCTACTGTTAGGTGGCTCTGATTTTCCATTATCTTCCCTTCCTCCTTTTTACTTGTTGTGCCTCATTAAAATGTCAAATGAAACTCTATGACACTGATTGAGATTGTTTCTGTTGGGGGGAAACATACACACTAGATGTATGGCAGAAATTCATCTGCATCTGGACCCTGCTATTTGTTTGACACAATGATTTTTAGGAATGGGATTGCAATAGCTAACTCTTCAATAAAATTGCTTTTGACTACCCCTGCAGGAAGCAGTGTGCATGGCAGCTAACAGGAAGGTTCAAACCCTCAGCTCAGCAATTTACTGGCTGTGCAACTCACCTCTCTAAGTAAATTTACTCATCTAAAAACGTAATAATACAAACCCCTTAATGCTGTTGAGAGGATTGAACAAGATAATTTAAATAAAATATTGGGGACTTCTCAATAAATGTTAGCCTTTACTGATATCTCTTGATGACCCATACTTCCCTTGGATGGTAAAGTATAATACTTCCTGTATCCTTTGCAAAAAATCCTATTCTTTTTGGCCCAGATTATAGCATCATTTTGGAGCAGTTGTACCAGAATCAATAATATAACTCTGTGTCAGTATTTCCTCTCCTCCCCTCCTCCTTTCCTTCATACCCTTTCTTTCTCTTCCCTAGTGTTAGTCATGCACAGACCATGTTTTATACTCTGACTGGACAAGAAAAAACTGATTGGATCCCTTTCCTGAACAAATTCATAGACCAGTGGGGGAGACAAATATTAATCAGATAACCATAAATACAAACTTGCACAGATGCCAAGTGCTACATAGATACCAGGTACGTGGGTTAAATAAGCAATAGGAGATTGGAGAGACTTCCCTGAGGAATTGAAATAGGTGAAGCAGTTGATTTCTAACTGGTCTCCCTATTTCTGCTGTTGCCTCTTACATTCTTTAGTCTCTGCACAGAAGCCAGCATGATTTCATTAAAAGGCACATCAGGTTACATTAAACCTCTGCTCCATCCCTCTTCATGACTTCCCATCTCCCTTGTAGTAAATAAACCTCCTGGTCCTTAGCTTGGTTTATAAAGCCCTATGTGACTGGCTGCTCACTACCTATCTGACCTCATGTCCCCCCACAGTCCTCTTCTTTTCTCACACACTCCTCTCCAGCCACATTGGCCTCCTTACTGTCTCCCCTTTACAGATAAACTCTACCTCAGAATCCTTGCTCATATTGCCCTCTGTGTTCAAAATACTCTTCCCAGATGTCTCCTAGTAGATCATCTCTGAGGGCCCTATACAAAATAGCTTCTCCAACTCCCTCACCTCTCTGTATCACCATTGCACTGTATTGCACTGCATTTACTTCCATTTCACATTTTATATGGTTACTTGTTTGCTTATTTCTGGTTCTCCCTCTCCATCTCTACTCAGCTCTTTGAAAACTCCGTGAGGTCAAGGGTTTGTGTTTACTGCTGAAGTTGCAGCTCCCAGAAAAGGCCTGGAAGGTACTAGGCACTCATTCAATGTTTAGGAATGAGTGAAGGATGAAGAGACATGGAGGTGAGAGCATTTGGGGCTGAGGGAGAGGGATGTGTAGAGGCTCCAAGGCAGGAGGTGGGAAGTGTGCCTGCTAAGAGGGGCTGAGAGCAGGGCAGGGCTACTGTTGGGCACAGTGAGTAAAAGTGTGGAGCGATAGAGGCTACAAAGGCAGGTAAGGCAGGACTGTGCAGTTAAGAATTTTAAATCTTCCCATTTGCAACAACATGGATGGTCTTTGGGGGCATTAAGCTAAGTGAGATAATTTAGACAGAGAAAGACAATACCATATCAACTCACTTATGTGTAGAAGCTTTTAAAAGAAAAGAATCAACAAAAGAACAAAGCTCATCAATACAAAGGACAGATTGGTGTTTGCCAGAGATGGGGAGTGGGGAGTAAAATTGGTAAAGGTAGTCAAAAGGTACAAACTTCCAGTTATTAATAAGACATAGGGATGTAATGTACAACATAGTGACCATAGTTAATAATATTTTATTGCATATTTGAAAGTTGCTGTGAAAGTAGATCTTGAAAGTTCTCATCACAAGGAAAAAATTCTGGAACTGTGTATGGTGAAACATGTTAACTAGACTTACAGTGGTGATGATTTCAATATATACAGACACTGAGTCATTATGTTGTACAGCAGAAACTGTATAATGTTTTGTGTCAGTTATACCTCAATTAAAAAAAGACTTTTTATCTAAAAGCAAATAGAAATTACTAAAGTATTCTAAGCAAGGGGTGAGATAACCTGATCAAATTTGTGTTAAAAAGTTCTCCTTACTCTGGCTACAGTGTGGATTTAAGATTGGAGGGGGGCAAAGTGCATGTGGGTAGATCAGTTGGGAGTCTGTTACGGCAGTTGTGTGCGCCGAGGGGTAGTGGCAGCTTAGCCAGTGGCTTCAGTGGATAAGAAGAGGAGTGGATGGTTTGAGACCAGTAGTTTCAGCTGGGATCATTTTGCATTCCAACGGATATTTAGCAATGTCTGGCAACATTTTTTGTCTTCTCAATTGGGTGAGGGGCAGGAGGAAAATATTGTTAATGGCATCTAGTGAGTAGAGATCAAGGATGCGGCAAAAAAACCAACAATGCCTGTGACAGCCTCCACAATAAGGATTAATTATCCAGCCCCAATGTCAATGGTGCTGAGATTAAGAAACTGTTTTTGAGGCAATTGAGGTAAAAGCTCAGAGCTTGACGTTGGAGTAGAGATGGGGGTCAAGGAAGGGTGGTATTATGGCTAACTCCTAGATTTGAGGCTTGCATAACTACATGGATGGATGTCATTCACTCAAGAATTATACTGCTACTAGGTTCTTCTGCTCATGTGGAATTGTTGATTTGTGTCCATTTATATGTTGTTATTTCTTTGATAGTAATACCACCAACTGAAAAGGTGGAATGATTAGTCATGTTTGTACTTTATGACTGAGTATGGGCATTTTGGAATATACTTTGTAGCTGTGGTACAGAGGTTAGGAATGATAACATTTGGTTTGATATTTCACTCAATTAAGTGATGTCACTGGGTCACTGACTGTATTCACACAGCTGGTATGTGTGGCCTGATTTTCAGGGCAGATGAGATCAAAATAGCATTGAATCCATCCTTTGAGAATATTCATACTCTACTAACAGAACTTGGATGTCCAGCTAATGTTTTGCTATGTAAAAGTGATTACATATTTTGTTTACTTTCTATAAAAGAGCCCAAAGCACTTACAAACACATTTTTTCAAACATGTTTTTCCTTTCTTTAAGTCTTCTTATTGACAGGAAGAGGCCGAATTAGCTCTTTTGGATTGTGGAACAAAATTTGACGCACAGAGATATTAGTGAGGCTTACATTTCACTTGCAGACTAGGAGAGGAGCTGGAGATGAGGAGTTGGATTTAGCCTTTTGCTAACACATTGTTGTTCCCAGAAATGTAATCACTGTATCATTCTTTCATTCTGAGGGCCTCCTGAGATTATACAAGATATATAATTCAATATCTTTATAAACTGAATCTGCATAAGAGGAACTCATGATATTCTATGTATTTTTTTGTATTTTGTTTGAATGTATGCTAAGCACACTATCCAGAATTCAAGTAATGTCTGATTATATGTGCTTTAATTGAAGTTATCTGGACCCCAGTTATTTTCCTTCTTCTGAATATTTCACAGCAGGAATCTGGTAGAAGAAAATTGTGAAATTTGAAACTTTTCTGTTCATGTCTTACTATTTTAAAGCAGAAAAGTTACTATCAACAAAAGAGTAGGATCAATGAATTCCTGTGGCATCAGTTGGTTGTTTTCTCCCTTTGCAAAGGAAGTTGAGAACTCATTGAGCATGATTTAGGCTTGTGTCTGCCCTGGCGAATAAATCTACATTTGCCATGTGTTCATGGCATAGCTCTGAGGGATTAGGAGTTTTGGAAGAGAGAAATTGTTTCTGTTTCAGAGAAATCAGGCCGTCTGTCTGGTCAGCATTCCATGTCCTGTCTCCTTGTTCAGATTGCCTCTTAAATCATCTGTAACCCCTACTTTAACTTCTGTAATTTGCTTCTGTGATCTTATTAGGGGTAAATCTTAAAATTGTTATGTCCTTTGTGAACCCTTCATTATAGTTTTGGCTAATCCTGGTTTTATTTTATTTTTTTATGTTTGCTTAGGCAAATGATGCTCAATGCTCTTTGAAAAATCCTTTAGTATATTGGGACCAATAATCTCAGCTTTAATAAACTATCATATCCTGGCCAACCCATTGTACCAACATGTGTCTGTGGTGTTAACTGTATCTACATTGAGCAACCTCACTGACCACTATGAATTCATTTAACTGTGAAGCAGAATCAGATAATAGTATAAATTCAGTGTAGAAAATATTGTGGAGATCTCCTATCTCCCAGCTTATTTTTCAAATGGGAACTGAGTCCCACAAAATAGGAATAATGCCTCACATCTGTATAACTAACACTCTGTAGTTTACAAAATACACCAAGAGGCTTTATTTTATGTAATTTTTTTCAGAAGTTCTGTGAGGCAGGCTGGGCAGGTATTTTACCAGTGAGGAAACTAAGAGAGAGAGAAATTGAGACTTACCTCAACTCCTTACAGCAAGTAAGTAAAGTGGTGAACTTGATCTAAAAGCCAGACTTGAGACTTGATTAAGAGGCCTTCTCACAATAGCATGCTGCTCCCAGGCAGAGTTTCCATGCCCTGTGCTGCTGGGTGGTGCTGTGGTGGTACTGACTGTCTCAGCACTTGCGGTGGCTGGGGCAGCCATTGACCTCTAGCGGCATGCAACATTCTTACCTCAGTTTAACACAGGACTACTGTTATTCTCGGTATACTATGGCATTAAAAATGACTGGAAACACAGTTTTAGCACATAATGAAGCAAGACTAGCCTAAGTCACTGAAAGAATTTATGGAAAGACTACCAGGTGCATACACTCTGTGTCCTGGAAATGCTTCCACGGTATGCATTCACCCACCCTCTGTATCCATTTACCTCTTAGGAAGCACTCTTCACTCTGAGGCTGTGGAATCACAGGAAGCCAGCTCACACCTCTGACCCAGGCTGGAGGGTGGGTTGGTAGGCTTGCCTGCTGTCCCCTCTTGTCATGGTGACTGGCTCCAGGGTAGTCACAGGCTTTAACCAGAGAGAGTCGTATCTCTTGAGACTTTCTCTGTGACTTTTGGGAAGGAGAAGGTTGCTACCCTTCTGGAACTGAAGCAGGAAGCATGCAGTTGGGAGCTGCTGTCACCGACCTGACTTCTCCTGCAGCTAATAATGGAATTGAAGAACCTGAGAGATAAACTGAGCCCTGCTAATATCATTTGACATCAAACTGAACAAAAAAAAGCCAAAACTATACTTTAGAGTTATATGAACCAATAAATTCCCCCTTTCCTTAAAATAATTCGATTAGGTTGTTGTCATTTGAAACCTAAGGAATCCTAATATACTTCTAGTCAAACAGACAAGTGAACAAATTATCTGCCCTCTTTTACAAATGATTAAACATTCTGATTTGTCACCTTAAAGGCCTTGTAGGAGAAGGAGAAATGTAGAAATGAATGTTCCAATTTGATTTGATCTCTTCCAACTCAAGTGTGTTTTTCTTCTACCTCTGAAAAGGTGATTTATAACCTATGAATTAAAGCTGCCTATATAAATGTTTATGTAATCTATGAGTTTCCAGAGGTGTTTTTATCACGGTCAGTTATCTGTATTAATTCCACAAATAATTATTGTTATGACACAGAACTAGGCTAGGGAACAAGATACCATCTTTGCCCTCAAAAAATTTGTAATTTATTTGGTAGAAAAGACACATTATTGTGGAATGAAAAGTAAGTACAAGTCAAAGTATGTAACTAAATGTGATATGAGTGTCACTGGAAAAATCACAAGAGGACAAGGCTTTTAAAGATTGAAAAAATAACAATCTCCATTTAAGAGACGGGGATAGACTCAAATCTTTAGGATTTGGGCAGGTGAAATGGAAGAAATCCTTCCAGGAGCTGAAGCACAGCACAGGGGAAGACTCAGAGACGGGAAGGAAGGGTGATTGAGGAAGGCAGTGACTCAGCAGGATGGGCTGCAGCACAGGAGTAAGGTGAGGAAAAAGTAGTAACTTGTAAACCCTTTATCTAGCACCTGTTGTACACATGGCATTAGGTTTTAAACATTTCACATGGATATCTCATTTAATAACAGAACTTTGAATACGTTTAGTAGTACTTTGGACCAAGCTGCACATATTTACCAAGCCAGTAAGCAGTTGAGGCAGAAACAACTGAGGTCAGTCTGCATCTAAAACTCATGCAAGTGCTCTGGTCATGAAATTCCCTCTCCTCTCTAAGATGAACAGCGCAGTCACTGCACAAGCTAAGTTGGTAGTAGTGCTGTGCTGCGCACAGTTCAGTAAGTATTCATATTTTTGGCAAGTTTAATATTCAAAATTACTTCCTGTAAATTCTTAGAATAAGTGTATTTCAAGCACTCAAAGAGTGCTTGACAAGAGATTCTCTTTTGACATGAGATTCATTGTTATTTCTTCTAGACTTCAGGCAAGAGAGTGGAATCTCATAAAGTAGTTTCATCTAACAATTATTGAGAACATCAAAACAGCTAGTGATTGAGTTAAGGTACTTGTATCATTATTATTTTATTTTTTCTCCAACAAACTGGCAAAGTGAATGTCATTATTCCAATAGGAATACTGTATAGACAATCAAACAGAGATCAAAAGCATTTAAGAAGCTTGCCTAATCATATGTTTAGTGTGGGCAGAGCCATGACTTGAACTGCTTTCAGCCATCAGTGGCTAAAGTGTACATTTCTGAAATTTGGTGCTTGGATTTATGACTAGTTAATATGAAAATTCAGTGTACAGTAATTATTGAATAGTAGTGATGATTTGACAGAGGTTAAGCCTCTTTCAACTAAGTTTGGATTCTCATTTGATTGTTTTTTCTAGGATCTATCAAAAAGTCAGATTACAAATATTTATGAGTACCTGTTATTATGTGAAATTATACATCGGCTTAAAAAGGACTCTGTAGGAACCCTACCCCAGTGAAACTTAAAATATGATTGAGGGACAAGTTGAAAAGTTATACAACAGCACATGGAAGGTTGTATAGTACAAGTGATGAGTGATCAATGACGAGACATTACACAAGTGTTTTGAGGCAGTACCTAACTAATTGACAAATGAATGGCACCACATGAATATTAAGGACTCTGAGTTCAGAGGAAGAAAATAATTGTAGGCACTGAAGGGGTCTGGAGATTCATAAAGGAAGTATTTGAATTAAGTCTTGAAGCTAGAATTTAAACAGGTGAGAATGTCCTGCAATCAGAACGAGTGAAAGCGAGAGAGGAAAGTATGTGGGGTGCTCTGGGGAGCAATAAAACCAAAATTTGAATAGCAGAATAGTTAGGGACAGAACCACAGAAGTGGGTTAGGACCAGGAGGGCTTAAAAGGAGACCAAGGGACCTGGATTTTAGGATGCAGGAGGAAAGGTGGTTGGGAGAGGTCAGTGCAGAGGGGTGGGAACAAGGGAAACTTTAACAGAGGAATTAAAACATGAGGAGAGTAGAGATAAAGATTCCTTTGATATATAAGAGATTGGGAAACTTAAATGAAATATAAAGGACCAATTAGAAAGTAATTGGAACAGGTCAAGCTGCTACAAGTTATGGTGGAAAGAAGCAAAAGATAAACGGCATTTCAAGGAAACACATAAACTCATTACCTGACATTGTCTTAGACAAAGTAAACTGTTATGCAAAATAATCAGTAGCAAGGTAAACAAAAACAAGGTCAAAGAAATAGAATGATTAAATATAACTGCAACATGTGAACTATGATTAAATCATAGTTAGAAAAAAAAACAACAGCTATAAAAGTCACTGAGAAAATCGGTGGGGATATTTGAATTTCAAATAATATTAGTGGATTATTGTTAAATTTTAGTTGTGATAATGATATTGTAATGTAAGGGAAAATTCTTATTCTTGAGATGTGTGATGTGTGCTAAAAAGTCTTGTGATATCTGCCCCCTTACTCTCAATTTGCTTGGCACAATATATGTAAATGTCTGTATTTGTACCTGTATCTATATCTGTGTCTATATTTTTATTTATACTAATACCTATATCCATACTCATCCCTATCTCTATCTCCATACCTACAGCTAGATCCAGATATAGATATAAAAAAGAAAATACGATATAATATTAAAATTTATTAAATCTAGTTTGTGGGTATATAGAGGAGGTTCTATGTTTTTATTTTTTCCCATTTTTCTCCATGTTGAGATATTTATAACAATAGAGCCAAAGGGAAGAGGGAGAAATAAGTCAGACTGTGGAGCCTAAAGCAGAAGTAGTAGAGGAACAAAAGGAGTGGATTTACAGGGATCGTTGGTAAAACTGGGTGATTTGTTAACCCAAAGCATCAGAGGACTCCTTTAAGCATGAGGCCTTGTTGATTGGATGGGGTCACATTTTGTTTTGAGACAGGAAAGTTTTCAGAGGAAGTATGTTGGGGGGAGAGTGGTATTCAGTTTCAGAATGGTTTAGTTTCAAATGAATCTGAGCTTTCCAGCTGGACCCTCGGTAGTAGAAGGTAGCCTAAGCTCTGAGGACATCTGGGCTAGACTTCATCATCCACTGACAGGGTGATGGTTGAAATTGTGGACTTCAGTGAAAGTTTTGAGTAAAGAAGTATACCAAAGGAAAACTCAGAAAAGCCTGGGGAATGCCCATATTTACATGGTGGAAAGAAAACGTGGTACCCGCAAAACAGAGAAAGCCAACTTAGAAGGAAATAGGTTAGTGTCCTGTGTGGGAATCAAGGGAGAACATGACCTGCGGCCGGCACTCCGTATTTCTTTTTGAACAAATATATGAATGGAGTTTAACAAAGGAGCAAATGTCATCAAAGTAAAAAGACACTGGCAATTAAGAAAATTGGGAAGTGAAAAAAAGGCATTTGAGATTGGTAGTTACAAGGTTTAAGAGGCTGTTTTTAACGCAAGGCTACAGGTTTATGAGTAGATGTTGTAATGTTCCATTGGAGAAGCACAAGTCAGCATCAGGAAGAAGAAAAGCTTAGTTGAGGAAGACTCCTCAAGGCAGCTTGGAGATAGAAAACCTGAATTCAAGTCATGGCTCTTAACTCATAAAAGACTTCCCTGGGCTTCAAATTTCATTTCCTTAAAAAAGTGGTTGGATTAAGTGATGTCCAATATTTCTTTCAACACTCATATTCTATTGGCCCTTCTGTTAAAAAAAATAAAAGTATTTGTACAGGATTATTCTAAGTTCCAAATGTTCTAAGTATCATTTTTAAAATCCTGTGTATTACAGTGGCATTGACCATTGAGACCATATGTAGAATTAGAAATATTTTATTCTTTTTTGCAGCCTCATTGATTTATAATCAGTTATTGAAATGGTTAATAAATACAAACAAAATGTGACTTGGTGGAATGGCAAAACTGTATTTTTTTATTTCCAGTGTCAAAATTTTTTTTAAGAGCTAAGGAACTGTCATAATAGTTTGCTATGCATGAGTTCCTATTTCCAGTAGGAAGTTAGGGGCAAGACTCAAAACTCTGTACCTTTTCCCTACTGCCTTATAAACTTTTCTAAGTCCTGTTTAGCTCTGAATATGCAGAAAAAAGTTAGGTAGACACTATCATTCTGCTTAAATGACAAGCCTAAAATGATAAATGCCTTGCCTGGAAAATTAACCTATGCTAGAGCTCTCAGTAACTAAAAGAAATGCTGTGAAACACAGTCTTAAGTAGACTATAAAATACATGAATTACAAATCTTCTGAAGAGGATCGCATTGCATTAGAAATCTACCAAGTCCTTTTAACTCTACAGTTTTCTATCTCTTAGAACATTTACCAGAGGTTTGAACAGAAACTGGCCCATAACCAGTTTCCTTAACAAAGCTTTCAGATCTTTGTTATCACCAAAAGAGATAAAAAGTCTGAAATCCTCCTATGATTCCAGCATCATCTGTTATCCTAGATCAATGTCAAACCAAACATTTTTAGAAAGGATTTTGGCAAAGTGCAATTGTAGATTAACCCACAGCATTCCATTAGATAAGTGCCACAGCAAAGGATTTTAAACAATGAGTCAGAGTCCTGGGCTTTATCTTGAAGTAACTTATTTTCTCTATGACCTTCAGTTAGTTACGTAATCTTCTTTTGGTCTGTGAATAGGTTATCTTATCTGTGATACATGAATACTGTTTTCCTGTTTGTTGCTTTAGGAGTATAGGAAATGCAGGGTGCTGTTATTTCTCATGTTTTGGAGAGATCCATTTACATTTCTCCTAAGGGACCTTTTTCTCTTCAAGCAGACCAGACTTCATTGACAAACAAAGGATGCATTAATCTGATCAAGAAAGTCAATCCTGAAAAAGAAGGCACTTCTGGTACAGAAAGTGCTGGCATTCCCGTCACACTGGGTACAATGCAGCATGGTTCGACCTGCATAGTGGATTATGCATATTTGGGTCTTAGTCTCTGTTGTGACCTACAACTTTTTTGAAGTTCTTGGACCATAAATCTGACATTTCAGAATACTATAATCATTGTCATGCAGCTTACATTCTTTTTTGGCAACTTCGAACACTTTACCGGGCCCTTCCTTCTTCTGAGGGTAGCTTACCACCCATCTTAGGCTCCATAACTTTCTTGCTGCCCCGGAGGACCCCTGACTAAGCACTTGCATTTCCACCTCTTTCTTTTAAATAGTTCTTTATAATGAATGATGAAGGTAGGCTTTATTAGCACAACTTGCCAGTACTTGGTGCAAATGTTACATTCAAGTTTGAGGCTTCAGCTTGTGCAAAATGAAAGCGCTCATTAATTATCCATTTTGCAAGTTCAAAATGCTTCATATGGCACTTCCTCATCTGGTTCAGGTAATGTCTTCTGTTCTCCATGCTGGCATACTACACTCAGATTTTATGCCTCAATAACAGTAAACTAGTAAGTCCCCAGATGCAATGTGGTGTTTATCCCTCCAAGCAATTCTTCATGCTTCCCTTGTTCTTGGGATGCTTTTCCCCACACTCTGCCTGCTTGACTCCTACTCATCCCATACATCTCTGCTTAGACTATCTCTTTCCCAATTTACCTTCCTGACCTCCTCACACTCCCTCAACTGGGCTAAGGGCCTCTTTACACATTCTCTTAATATTCTGTAATGTCTGTGACTGTATGCCTTGTTTATACATCTTGTTTATATTTCTGTTTATATATGTTATCTTCATTAGACGGCGATCCTGAGAACAAGACTAGGATTTTCTTAATCACTGTATTCCAATACCTACCCTGGTGTCTGGCACACAGATTAATGCATGTTTAGGTGAATTGGCCTACATGGAAGGAAGAATAAAATTGCACATTCATGCAAATTTTCCTGTACACTTGGTATCCTAACAACTGTTATTTGGATAGTTGGGCACTTGCATAACCTTGGGCAAGGTAACAAGGGAATGTTCACTGGCTAAATAAAGCAGAATGAGAAACTACCTGTTAGTCTAGAAATAAAGTCCATGTGTAGACAAGCAAGTCTTTGTGGGAGGGGAAAATGGACTCAGGGGAAGTTGGCAATGAAATAAGCTTCTTAATTAAGCAATATGTATTCTTCAGCTAATACCTTATATCAAACTAAAAAAAGACTTCCAGGCCTTCAATGCTCCAAATTGCCATGGCAGCAGCAGCAGCATTCCTGGCTTTTTGAGTAGTAGGATTGCAGGAAAGGCCTGACACTAGTGGGCAGATTGCCAAGGGGCTGGGAGAGGTTACTGAAGCATTTTATTACTGATGCTGAAGAAATGATTATAGATCTTGAAGCAGAAGAACCTACCATACTGTGGCAATGAGATTCATTGGTTTCCAGAGAGTTGCATTTTGACTTTTAAAAGGAGATTTTTAAAAATGATAGTCAAATGCACTTCAATGGATTGAAAAGAATGACCAGTTTAAAAGAAGGGTAGAAGCTGCTAGAAAGTGTATTCAAATCCATGCTTCTTAGCAACCAGACCAGATTTCACCCATAAAAGAAAGCTAAAGCTACAATAATAATAATAATAAAAGCCTCTTTGGTTCTCTAGAGAATATAAAGGCATATTAGAGAAAAAGAACTACTTTGAGATCTTTAGATGAAAGGCACAGCATGGGTATAAAGTATTTTTATAAAAAGAAGGACAAGAAAAAGTGATGTCTAGACTGGATAGGTCACCTTGAATATATATGAGTTTAATTGCCAAAGTCACAATGAGAGATCATGACAACTAAGATCATTAGCGCGTTCAGAAGTCATTGTTATTTTTTATCATAATGGATTTTTTTTTTCCCTGAACCAAAGTAAGGGAAATGTAAAGGAAGAATATGTGGATGACTTGGCAACTTGAAGATATTTCTTCAAAAGGTTTTCACAGTGAAGAGAGATGAAATGTTACAAATAAAAACTTCACTAATATGTTACAGAGTTAGGTGTCATCTATCATCAGACAAAGTTTCAGTGAAATTCGATACAAGTACCCTGTTCTTAGTGATTCAACTAGATAGGGACCAATGGTGCACTTATGCATAGTTCTTTGATAATTTAAGGTCAGAAGAATCATAAACAAAACAGAAAGCCAAAAGAGAAAAGAAGAGAAGAAAAAGAATGCACCCAAGTCCTACAAGCAAACATTTTTTTTTTTAAAGAGGAAAACAGTGGCAAGGATGTCATGTCTGGTGATAGGATTGAAAAAAAATGTACCAGTTACCCCAGAACTTTCATTTCCTCTGAATTCAATGAGATGTGTGTGTGGAGAAAGAGAACTTCAGGGTGTGAAAGAAATGATTCTATTCATATGCCAAAAGGAATGCACAGATTATCTTTAGGAAGAGTCAGTCAGGTATGTTCTTGAGTGGCATATAGAAACATTGATGTATTTGAAAGAAAAGAAGTGCAGATAAATGTTTTCTGGATAATTAAAGACCTTAAATTTAGGACTAAAATGTGTAAATTAAGCAGAGATTGGATGCCTTGGTCTGAACAGACTGTGGTGCAGTTGTTATCTGCCGAGGTTATTTTATGATGGCTGCATTTTCCCTTGAAGCCAGACCCCGTATGGAGTGGGAAGAAGAAAGCCCATATATCTCACTATCATTAGGCTAATGACATTGGCCAAGGCCACATGCATTCTAATTTTTGGCAAAATTTAAGATAAATCTAGTAAACCATTCAAATAGCTGGGTGCTGTTTTTGGAAAGAAGGAGTAAAATAATTAAGGAATGAGTAAAAACAAATCTTTGAGTGCATGAGATTCTATTTCAGAAATACTGTTTCATTATCAAAGTAACTCTAGGAATTATTTTATCCACATTGTTTATCCACATTATTGTAGGATTTTATGGTCACAGAAAAAATGTTATCAGATGTTTACGGAAATCTAGTATGAAAAAATAATTATATGGCATGTTTCTTAAACGTTCCTTTCATGCAGAAAAAGTTCCTCATCTTTAAAGTTAAGAGTTTTGAAAATTATGGTACATGGGTATTGAAAATAGGTTAGCTTAGTTTTAGAAAGTTGAGTCTTGACCTGAGACCAACTTTTGGAAATTATAGCCAGTTTATAATTGCTAAAAATGTTGAACTGTTAGAAGCCACAGTGAATCCTTTCTGATATAAGGCTCATAGTGGTAAGTGCTGTTGGGGGAGTTATTGTTTCATTTAAAATCTCTGGATAGGTTTTTGTGCCTAGTTAAAAATAACGCAAACTCATTTTAACTTTGGTGTGTTAAAATAATATTACAAGCTTTTATATGGATAATTCATTGAAATTACTGAAATTCTCCTTTATATTGATAGGCAATAACTACATAGTATTGGCTATAAAGTAGAGGCCACTGGTGAAAAATGTTCAGATTGCTGTCCAAAGGCTGAAGTTATGATACAGTGCAGAGCAACACCCAGTAATAGATGGAAGTACCATCTGCAGTATATTACAAATAAGTCAATTTAAAGCTGTGTGTGGGACTCTCTGAACACAGTTGTAGCAACACAGACAAAGTGAAGTGGAGAGTTTAGGAATTATCTGGTGTATTTATCAGCTTGGGCAGTCACTGTGGATAATTTAAGTCCTACAACTCTTCTTCTCTCTGAGAATTAGATATTCTTGGCCTGAATATCCTACATAACGGCTTTGGATTTATGTATCTCCTTCCCTGATTTGGTGGTACTGTGCTAAAGAAGCCAAGATAGACGGGTTGGTAAATATTTCCCTCCTCTACATTCTACCCCTAGGTCTTAGAAAAAAAATATGCTATTAACTTTTCCAGAACAACTCACAAAGTAAGGCTTACTGATGGTAGTTCAGTAGCATAACATTCACAGTGTTATTATAATAGATTCAATTGGAGGGTGACATTATAGTGCTGGGTCCTGTGCTCATTAGGAGACTCCACAATGGAAGTCATTCCTACCAAGACATTTTCTAGAATTATAAGGGTTGAGTTAAATTCAATCCAATACTGAATGGAAAGCCCACTGAAGCATTACAATTATACAGTGTTTTGTAATTATTCACTATTATCAAAATGTTTAATGCTGTATTTGTGCCTAGTGCTGGATCTTGTTTCAAATGCAGTGCATCTCCATTAGTGCTCTCAGATTTGACCAGAGGAAAAAAGAAAAATAACAAACATGTTGAGGAAGTAAAACAAACATAACTAGACATTTTAGTATGCTTTGTATGAAAAGTATTTTGTAAGCAAAGGTGATAAAATCCATTAGTGTTCTCAGTAAGTTGTCATTTTACCAGCAAAAGAAATGTGCCCAATCTCATTAAAAATATTGAACTAATTTTTGTGAGTCTTGAATTTTCCAGTTCTTTTTTGCCTGTGATATAAATGAGCCCAACTATTGAAGATTTTGCATAATTTGACTTCATTTTATTGTTTGAAAGTACAAATGCAGAGATTTGTTTTTCCAGTATACCATTATTAAAATGATTAGTGCTATTTCCACTTTTTCCTTTCAATTACTTTGGTTTGTTGTTTTGTTAGTAGTATGTCCATAAAATCACCCCTCACAACCAATTTAGTAGTTCTCATTCCCATTTCAATATTAAATTACCCACAAGTACTATGAGCAACCTCCAGAAGACCATGGATTATTGAATATTCCAGGAATGAACTCATTTTAATTCTATGCCATTCTTTTCCAGTGTCCTCTTGTTAGAAGCAAGTTTCTTCTTAAAACTGTTGTCAGGACATAATTGTAATCTTAAGGTGTCTTTACATTATTTCAAATATATTTGATCAAGATGGGTATGGCATCTTCCTAGCACAAATGTCTTCAGTACCTGGTCTGACAGAGGTCACCATTACACATGTCTAAGTCATAGAATGTTCTTTACTGAGCCCTGAGACAGCTACAATATTGATAAAGAGACCTTATATCTGCAACACAGGGAAACTTGAAAATTGCCTTGTATTTACTTTTCTCTCCAGGAATGGCAGTTAGGGGGCAGGGATTTACTCATAATTGCAATTTTCTGTCTTCTAATTAATCTCTGTATTTAAAATAAATACATAGAATTAGGAAAACCTCGTTATAATGACCACACAAAGAATTTTAGCCTGAAGCAAGATTTAACATATAAAACATCTCATGGCTTGTCCAGTAGTATTTTTTTTTATCAGTATTTTCTCTATAAAGTTTGCTATTCACTTCTGCATTGGTGTTCTTGATACTGTTCACCTGTTTACATGTAAGTCTCTCTATAACTCTGTGTCTTCAGATCTGTTGCTCTGAAAGCCTTACCTCTGGCTATTTTGAGACTTGTGAGAGGTGGGCTATCAGCCACTTTGGCTGCTAGCCTTTGATTTTTTTTTTTTTGGTATCATTAATCTACAATTACATGAAGAATGTTATGTTTACGAGGCTCCCCCCTTCACCAAGTCCCCCCCACATACCCCCTCACAGTCACTGTCCATATGCATAGTAAGATGTTGTAAAATCACTACTTGTCTTTTCTATGTTGCACAGCCCTCCCAGTACCCCCCACGCACTATACATGCTAATTGTAATGCCCTCTTTCTTTTTCCCCACTCTTATCTGCTAGCCTTTGATTTTTGTCACTTATGTGCTTAGTGGCAAGTCTCCTTGTTTCTTAAATGTAGCAGCTGGACCAGTGACTACAGGGTGGAATCTCTCTGTCCTTGATTCCTCATGATTCTTTTGAACTAGAAAGCACTCTCCTCATTGGATGGTAGCTGTGTGACTAGCTTTATTCTTGTAAGTTAACATGGTGTCACACTTAAATCTCCATTCCCAGTACGAGAAGGATTCCCATGGTATGGAGCTGGAATTACAAAGTAGGGCACTGAAGACTCCTAGAGATCTTCTAGTTTGTTGTTACAAGATTTTTAATACAACTTTCTAGAATGTCTTTGAGACATAGTCTATTTAAGTGAATGTTCTAGTCGATTGAGTACCTACTGATAAAAAGGAAACATGGTAAATACATTTTGGGGAAGACTATTTGCTACTCTGTGCAATATTACATCACTTTGGACACAGAAGCATGGATGAATCTTTTTCAAATTGCCATGTCCCTCCAGAACTGCCTTCATCACACATATCCTCAGTCTGAACTCACCTGCAGTGGTCTGTGACCATAGGCCCTGCAGGATATATATCCCCAAAATACATTTGGGGATTGTAGAGATATACAGAGTATACCTCTTTGGGGGTAGACACCCTATTCCTAATGGGATTTGGGCTTATTTTTCATTAATAGCCTTATCCCCTATCCATCTTTAACACTGGGGGTCCTAGAAAACCATTTGCTCAGGGTTGCCATAAATCAGTGAACATTCAGCTATTGTGTCTACCAGAGCCAGGATACATTGTACATTCACTGGGAACCCATGAATTGATATTTCAACATGTGTCCTCTGGTCCCTACCCAATTCCCCAGGGCAGGTGTCCTGACCCTCCCCTTAGTCAAGCCGTATCACCCAGGTGGCCTCTTGTGAGGGTCTAGGCCAGGTGTCTAGTATGTGTCTAGTATATGGGAGATTAGTTAATGGAACTTTACTGACATTACCAATGATGAATCCATGCTCTTCCACATGGAACCAAACAATTCACATGAACTTTGTTATTATTGATGAAGCTAATATAACCACAATGTATTATTAAAATAAGAATAACAGCAAAAGAAAGCTCAACTTAAGACACTTGTGTTCATGATCTGTCAACAAAGCTTCCATCCCTAAAGTTGTGGGAATATGAAAGTATATAAACATGGTACCCTAGTGTATGACAACCAAATTTCTTAAGAGAATACTCAGTTTCAGCCTTGGTACTAACTCTAGGAGTGTGTCAACATCTGTTTCTGAAACCCAAACTTTATAAACATTTAATAAATCACTCAAGAGGATATTTAGTAGCCTTCAATAATATGGAAAAAGATATTTGCAGCTAGTCGTCTGTAAGAACTGAGGAAAGAATTTGTAATGTGTACACAGTCCATGGCTCATCCAACTGGCCCCGAGTGAGCTGACATCAGTGCACGTATTTGACAATCACCAGTTCAGTTAAACCCTCTTTTTGCTGATGGACAAATAGTCTGTAGATGGAAGCAGCTTGTCAGGTTGTACGAAAGATAAATATATATACATATTTTTTTGTGTGATGTATTTGCTTTGGAATCTGAACTCTAGGTTATATACTGGGCCCAGTTTACTTATTTATTAGAAAGCCTTTGCTTAGCAGCTTCTGTAAATAGGGATTTCTTCCTATAATGGAGCCATTTATTCCATTATAGGACAATTCTGATTGTGTGAAAGTTGTGTTTGATAGTAGGCTGACATTTGTCTCATGGTAATTTTATGTAGTTTTTTTTACTTCCTGGATAAGGTTTGTTTTATTTTGCCATCACACATGCCTGACTGTTTCAGGACCATGATATGGCCACATCTGCATTAATTTACAAAGAAATAGGGATACAATTCTTTGGAGTCAAATCTTCTTCAGTAGTTGTCTGCATTACAGAGATTATCCCGATTTCTTTCCAAAGAGAGCTGCCTCTCCTTCACTATGTGATGTGCTTTGAGATTGAAATGGCCCAAGAAATGATAGGGTTTATATTTATTTGCTTACCTAATAGGAGAGCCAGCAGACAGAACGAGTTCATCTCTGGCCCAAATCTTGACTAATTTTCCTAAGTATTGAGTATTCCAGAACTCATAAGTTCTAACTTCTCCACCAGGCAGTTTTTAGTACTTGAATATCTAATAATTTCTATATAACTTTCTCCCTTGTGAAAAAATTAATTCTTTTGCTTCCTATTTTGCATCAACATATTACTGGAAGCACAAACAATATTTTGAGGATGTAGTCATAATAATGGGAATTTTTTAAAATTATGATCTGTAATTATCATTTTTGTCAAAAGCAGTATAGAAGTCTTATCTGTCTAAAGCAGTCAACCAGTAGACAGTTTTTTAAGAGTCAATCTGTAGTGCCAAATAAGACTTGCAAATAAAAAAAAATGCTATGTCACCAAGGTAGAGGTCAACTTGGGGCCCAAGTGCTATGCATATTTTTTCAAAGGTTATGGGAATGACAGCTATTAGCAGGCTGAAGGTACAATTCTTTAAGAACTAATCCACAGCAGTCTTGGCTGCCTTTTGCCCTAACATCTCACATCACATTCTATTTAGTTAGACAGCTATTGAACGCAAAAGAACTTCAGAGTTTCTTTCAAGTTTCTTTTACTTTTCTCTTTTTGGTGCTATAAATACATTGAATCTCATGGGAACCATTTGAATTATTCTACTAAATTCTACAAGATTTTAGTCATTGGTTTCTGGGACTTCCCCCATTATCAAGACCACTGTTAAATCTTAAGGGAAATGCTATGGTCCTAGAATAAAAGAAAATAAGGGCATATGAAGATAGATACTTTAGATGAAGAACCATTGCTGAATTATCTGCTGGAATGTTAGAGAATGACTGTGACAATATTGGGTCTAAATCCATTTTTAGTATTTAAATAAGTAAAAAAAATTTTTAATCAATATCTCATGTAAATCATATTTTATTCTATTGATTTTTTGGAAGCATTTGTCTTAAGTCTTTAACCAATGGAAAGATAAAATGATTTTTTGTTAGCAATTTAAAAAAGTAGCCAACAAAATTTAGAATACATGCAATTACAATTGAATGGGTTGCCCAGTTGTTTCATAGAAATGGTAGAGTTTTAAAATGTGTATTAATTTTACATCCTATTTATTGAAAAGTGTTACCCTTTGAGAGAGAGAGAATCCAAGGAACATGATGCTTAAAAGTAATGCTTCTTACGGCCCCCCACTGAAGGCCACTTTATTTATCCAAGGGTGAGGCTTTTCTTTCTCTCTTCTACTTTTATTGAAGTTGGACTATAGCCTGCATAGGTTTTCTTTTTCCTTTAAAATATCGTTTTCTGCCTAATTGTGCCCAGCTTCATTTACACCCTGAAAAGGACTGTGTTTGAACTTACAGGCTTAGGAGACTCTTTTACTCATAGCCAAACTCCTGCCACAGCCCTTTGGGATATCTGAGTAAATGTAAGTGAAAGCTTCCATGTTTGTCTCTGTGTCCCTTTAAACAAAAGTTCAACTCAGGACACTATGGCACTATGGGATTATTTAAAGAAATTTATCTGTAGAACTGTCTTCCAGATAAAATCTGAAAAATACTTTTTGGTCTGCAAAGTGTTCATCAGTCAGCAGAATTTCCAATAGTGCCTCTGATGTATTCAAGCCCCTTTCTCCCTAGATTAATAGGCAGAACAGCTACACCTGCCTGCAGGAGATAATAATATTCCTGTAAAATTTTCCATAAAAACCTAACAACAAAGGACTAAAAAGGGAAGGGCAAGTTAAGGATAGAAAATCATTTTCACTTCCAATGGAGTGGCGATTCCAGTCACTTTGCGCTAAGGCAGTTGATGAGAATGTATGTGCATTCAGTAGCAAAGCCTGCTGGGGTGGAGTTTTCATGTCTGCCATGGGTGTGGGAGAGCAAGCCCCATATTTTAACATACATTCAATTGTTGACATACTCCACCTTTTGCTTAAATCCTTAACATCTGGTTTGTATATGCCTACAATTATAGTGACCTGTTTGGTTTTCTGATCTACATGATTCATCTTCTCCTAGTTTAAATTGCTTAGGCTCAAGCAATTCATCAGACTCTAAGGCCATTGGGCCCCTACAGTAACTGAAATGTTAGAACCTGAGTAATAACTGAAGGTTCAGTAACAGCCCCCCTTTGCTCTCTTAGTCTTCAAGATCCAGAACTAGGGTTATGGCTTTGATTTTATGACAAAAACCTTACTTTGTGTTATGATTCTGACTGAATAGCGCCTGCCTTCCTCTCCCTTGGGACCCTGTGTATGGTACTCCACTGTTTTTATGTACACCTTGGTCTACCCTCTATTTCCAGGGAGTAGAATCTTCACATAGACTACAGGCATGTGGTCATATTTTACACACCAATCAGTGAACTTCCAAGACCTTTGCCTTTCGGTGCAGCTACAATCCTTTAAAATCGTGTCGCACCTCATGTCCTCATCTTGACTGTTGCTAGGGCTGATGCATTTTCCCACCTGGCTAGTGAGGCTGGACACTCTTGGACAGCCTGCTTTCACCACAGCCTGATCTGCTACTCTAACAGCCCCTTTTTCTTTAAATATTGTGCCTGCCGTCTTTAAGGCTTTGAGGTGCTCTAGCCTTTACTAATTTGTGGAATGAACTCAATAGTGCTTCACATGCTCTTCAGCTTCATTGAATTTGTTGCTAAAATAGAGATTGGTATTTCTGTTGGATATGTGTTTTAAGACTGAAAAGAAATGAGTTATCCAGCAGCATAGATATATTAATAGGAAGGACTCTGGTGATCTAAGGCAAATCAAAGGAATTTATTTTAAATGTGGTATTGGTTTAAAAAATGCATTGTGCAAGCTTAGCTCATATTTGGAATAGAAATTCCATTCTAGATGATCAAATTAAATAAGACAAACCTCTCCAAAAATATGAAAAGTCCGTTGAAAAATATTGGAGAATTGAATATAAAATGGGTAAGGTGCAGGTGGCCATTACTTTGAAAAGAAAATACTCCAACTTGCAGCGAAGGAGATGAAGAAGCTGAGAGGAGAATGCTGATCTGGTGAAGCAGATGGTCCAAACAAACACGAGCTAGGAAAACAAAGTAGAAAATCTGGGAGGAGAGCCAACATCTACAATGGACTAATAAAAGTGAACAAACACCTCAGCAACCATGTCAGACAGCTAGGAACCCACATTGGCAGTACTCACCTCGTTGTCGTGGGCATATCAGAAAAAGCCAAGCATATCAGCTGTTTGGAGATGCTCACATTCTCTGGACCAACAATCACTGGAGAGAATTAGGGTCTTCACGTGCCAGGGAGGCTCTTCAGGGTTGCATGTCAGCAATGGCTGTCTGTTTTCATTTTAAATATATCAGCAAACCAAGGAATGATGTAAGATATTATGTTAAGAAGTTGTAATCTACAGTGGAAACCTTTAAAGAAGGAGAATGGGGAAAATGAACAAATGCCATGTTGCAGTATCAATTGTTATATCATATTTTTGATAAAGTTATATTTTTAACAGATAACATTTTGAAGGTTTTTAAGAGGAGAGAGAAGAGCGCATTAAAAGCTCCTTTGATCTGTCTGTACAGTGCTGCACACATCAGTTGAGTGAATGGTTTTTCTAAAAATGTTTCAATAGTGTGATTTTAACAATGGATCCTCTAGGTAATTCTATGCAATAAAAATGTACAATATAACCAGTTTTGACTGCATTATCGTTTGCCTTTTGTGATTTATTTATTGCTCATATTTTACAATCATAGTGGGGGTTGGGATCTTTGGAGACAGTTTCTGGGTTTGAATCACCCTCTAACATAAGCGTGACCTTGACAAATTATTTAGCTTCTCTAAACCTCATCTCCAAATTGAGGATAATAATATTTACCTTATAAATAAATTAAAACTATGAAATTCAATGTATATAAAGTACTTAGTATAGTTTCTAGCATGGAGCAAGCTATCAGTGACTGAAAACTATTAGTATTTTTTCTGTCAGTGCTATATATGTATATAAAATCACATAATAGTTAAAAATTGTATACACTAAAAATGAAACTTCTAGTAACTAATTAACAATAGCATTGATATTTTGAGAGTTCTGACTTTTCTAATATCACATTATCATATTTTAGACCCATTTAGAAACTTGTTTAATTTGAAAAAAGAATAGTCTGATATCTGCATATACATGGACAAATGGAGATATGAGGAAACGATTTGTTGAATTAGGCTCTGTGAGGTCTAGCAGGCATTTTCACACCTTCACTTCAGACACTATGACTGAAGTTATGAGCATTTACTTAAGATGGATATTGCCTAATTGTCCTCCAAAAGACTGAACTGATTTATATTACAGGCAATAGTGAAAAGAAAAGACTTTTTCTACAACCTTTTAAATTTTTGGCAATTTGGTAGCTAAAAAATTATATCTCATCTTTGTTTTCTTGAATATATTCCTAATTATTAGTGACGTTGAGCATCTTTTTTATTAGCTATTTCCCTAGCTTCTGTAAATTATTTGATCTATACTTAGACTACTTTTCTATTCAATGTGTTTTCCTCATTGATTTATAGGAACTCTTTTTACATAGCTCTTGATTAATAATGTATATAACAAATCATTATTCTTAATATTACTTGCCTTTTAATTTTTGATTATGTTATATTTTAGTCATATAGATCATTTCTGTTTATGTAGATTCAGCATAAATCTTTGTCTTTAAGGTCTCTGAGTATTATATCTAACTTAGGAAGATCTTTTCTATTCCAAATTTAAAGAAATATCTGTATTATAAATACATTTTAAAATGTCTAGATTTTTATTTTATCTATCATTATTTTTTAATATTATATAAAATGCAAATTTAAATTAAGAATTCAACTTACTATTTCCCTATAAGAATATCCATTGGACCTCAGGTAATTTTTGAGTAGTCCACTGATTTACATATTACATTTGTATATTTCTGTACCCTATGCCAATAATATAATCTTTAAATAAATACGGTTTTATGGTATGTTTTATCTAATATGGTAAGTGCTAACTCTATTTTTTTTTAAATGATAATCTCATATAATTCTTACTCTTAGATTAAATTTAGAATCCACTTATAAAATTCTATTGAACAATTTATTTTGATCAGAGTGAATTATCAATTAAGAAAATTAATTCGTGAAGATTTGGCATATAAGAACAGAGTCTCTTTTTTGGCCTTTAAATATCTTTAGTTAAGTCTTCTAATTGTCTTGATGTGGACTTTTCCAATTACATCTATTCCTAGTCATTTAATAATTTCTGTTATTTATAATAATGGAATCATTTTTATGATGTATCTTTTTTTAAAATTTTTATTAAGGTATGATTGATATACACTCTTATGAAGGTTTCACATGAAAAAACAATGTGGTTACTACATTTACCCATATTATCAAGTCCCCACTCATACCCCAATGCAGTCACTGTCTATCAGTGCAGCAAGTTGCCAGAGATCCACTATGCCCCCTCCCTGTGATACATTGTTCTTCCTGTGATCCCCCACACCATGTGTACTAAACATAATACCCCTCGGTCCCCTTCTCCCTCCCTCTCCATCCACCCTCCCACACCCCTCCCCTTTGGTAACCACTAGTTCATTTTTGGAGTCTCTGAGTCTGCTGCCATTTTGTTGTTTCAGTTTTGCCTCATTGTTACACTCCACAAATGAGGAAAATCATTTGGCATTTGTCTTTCTCCACCTGGCTTATTTCACTGAGCATAATGTCCTCCAGCTCCATCCATGTTGTTGCAAATGGTAAGATTTGTTTCTTTCTTATGGCTGAATAGTATTCCATTGTGTATATATACCACATCTTCTTTATCCATCCATCTACAGATGGACACTTAGGTTGCTCCCATATCTGGGCTATTGTAAAAAGTGCTGCGATAAACATAGGAGTGGGTATGTCTTTTTGAATCTGGGAAGTTGTATTCTTTAGGTATATTTCAAGGAGTGGGATTCCCGGGTCAAATGGTATTTCTATTTTTAGTTTTTTGAGGAACCTCCATATTGCTTTCCACAATGGTTGAACTAGCTTAGATTCCCACCAGCAGTGTAGGAGGGTTCCCCTTTCTTCGCATCCTCGCCAGCATTTGTTGTTTTTAGTCTTTTCGATGCTGGCCATCGTTACTGGTGTGAGGTGATATCTCATTGTGGTTTTAATTCGCATTTCCCTGATGATTAGTGATGTGGAGCATCTTTTCATGTGTCTGTCGGCCATCTGAATTTCTTCTTTGGAGAACTGTCTCTTCATATCCTCTGCCCATTTGTTAATCGGGTTTTTTGCTTTTTGGGTGTTGAGGTGTGTAAGTTCTTTATATATTTTGGATGTTAACCCCTTGTCAGATATGTCATTTACAAATATATTCTCCCATACTGTAGGATACCTTTTTGTTTTGTTGATGATGTCCTTTATGATGTATCTTTTTCTCCTGAAACTATCATACAACTGATCTACATTGTCTATTATTTTAAAAGTAACACACGTACAGAGTTTTAACATTGAATTATTAAAAACTAGCTATCCTTGGATCTAAAACATTGATGAGCTGCAGCTCCTTTGTGTGGGTCTCTTTTTCCCAACTCTGTGTTCAGGATGATGCATTGATAGCTTTAAATGGGCCATGGTGGGAATATTTCCACCACAAAAATTGACACATGCTACAACTTAGAGTTTTTGTTCTTTTCCAGAGAGCAAATTTCAAACATTTACCAGTCTGCCACTGGATCAACATTGCTCCACTCCATTTCCCACCCCCAGAAACAATTTTCAACATTTTTAGCAGTTTCTTTGGATGTGAATATCTGTTTTTAAATATCATGCTTTACTGGTAAGGGTTTTCTTTCTTCATTTTTTAGACATTGTTTCTGGTATTTACTTTCTACCCTGGGTGATGAGAATTTCACTTTCATACACCATCCCTCCTCTCCTTCCTGAGCCATTATAATTACATCGCTATTTAAGCTAATTCATTATTCAGGCACATTATTATGACTATGCCAATATTTTTCACACAAGCTATATTACATGCTGTAATTTTGTTTCTGTTCTTATACACTTTCATCCCCATTTGAGTTAATAATAGTCTTAGTTTTCTCTGCCTCGTTTTCTCTAAACCTCCTACACTCACAACCATGTGAAACTCCTCTCAGTGAAGTCATACACATTGGGTAGTTAATATTGGTTTCATTTCTCCCCCTTGGAGACAGTCCTTCTGGAGCCCTCCATCTTCCTGCTCCATTTGGCAATCTACATCTACAGTGCAACTGGCAGCCCTTGGGCCTGCCTTCAACTTCTTTCTGGTAATTCTTTGTATTTCTGTTTACTTGGGTTTCTTTTCTCTGAGCTACTCCTTTATTTTGAAGCACTCTCAGTTAGTTTCCTTAAAGAAGTGGGTGGATGGAACATTTTTTCTGGGACTTTCCATGACTGAAAGTATCTTTATTCTTGGCTAATACTTGGTTGATAGAACTGAAAACATTCAGTTTGGAATTCATTTTTCTCAGAATCTTAAGGCATTGCTCTATTATCTTATAGCTTCCAATCCTGCTGTTAAAAAATCTCATGCCATTCTCATTCCACATTTTTTCATAGGTGGCCTCTTTTACTCTTTCTGGAAGCTTTTAAGATCTTTTTTGCTTCATCCTAGGTATTCTTACATTAAAATGATTTGCCTTAGGTTGGCATTTTTTCTTTCATTGGTAGGTTTTTTGAGAGTACATTTGCATGACATGTAAAATACATGAATTTTACTAATATTTTTTAATTTTTACTGATAATTTTTTAATTGGTTATGGATAATACATAGAAAAGCCTTTCTTTTTTTTTAATGCTGTCTTCTAGTTGGCCACCTGATGGAAATTTTTTATTTTAAAGTTTTCTGTTGATTTTCTTGGGTATTTTAGGTAAGTAATACTATCCTTATCAAATCATGGCTTTTTTCCCCTTATATTCCCATATTTATTCTTCATGTTTTCTTATCTTACTTCACTGGCTCAGATATCTAAATCAGTGAACAATTGTAACTATAGCAGCAGACATCCTTTTCTCTTTATGGCTTTAGTGAGAATGTTCCTGTATTTTGCTATGGATGTCTGGGGCATGTACTTTTCAAATTAAGCAAACTAACTTCCTTCCATCCCTATCTTAATATGATAAGCTTCAGGAATAAGTATTAGGTTTTTGCTAATTTATTTTGGCAAAATTCTTAACATATACATATATAAATATAAATATATATTATGTAATATAACATATGTATTATATATAATATACATAAAATATCATATATATATATATAATTTTGCATTCCTGGATAATTCATTTGATGCTATGTTGGTTTTTTTTTTAAGAGACTGCTGGAATTTTTGCTAATATATTTTTTAGGAATTTAATACAAATATTCACAAAATAGATGTTCTGAGACTATCTTTTTCATGTTTTTTCTCTCTGTTTTGTTATCAGGTATAGTAGCCTTTAGAAATTTTCTGGCTATCTTTCTCTTGTTAATGTGGTAGTTTGGTTTATTTATTTAGATATCACTTGCATGAATGGAGATTTTTTCATTAGCCTATTACATGTTCAGATTTATAATTATTGCAAAGGATGATTGAGAAAGAATGTATAATTTCTGTCACACACAGTTTCTCTATCTACTTATTGTAAGCTTATTATTATTAAAATAACTAAAATTTTACCTTTGGGTACTTTATTTTTTTGCATAGAGATATATTAATGTTCCCCCCTGTAGTTACAACTTTTGTCAATATCTTCTTATATTTCTAAGAGTGTTAACTTTGAATGCTATGTTGTTTGATTTGCAAAATTTAAAACTTTGTGGGTTATGGCTCTTATTAATATAAATATACATATTGTTTCATTTAATGCTTTGGGCCTGCATTGGTATTACATTTATCTGATAGAAATAGTGTGTGCTCATAGAATAGTATGTGCTCATTACTTTGGGGTTCATGTGCAACAAGGTGGAAGTCTGATCTTATGGTAGAGAAGTTTGTTGTTTCACTTGGACTTCACATCCTTTGTGGAAATTTGGTTTGCTTTTCTTTGGCCTGGATATTTAGGCTAAGAACTCTCCTGGAAGGTTGTCCTTTTTTGGAAAGTAATTCTTAAGGTTTTATCTTGGGAAGCAAATGGTAGTGTTTCTAGCTGCTTTGCTAGAAGCTGTCTTGGAGAAGCAGGCCCAGCGTTGGCACAGTAGCTGCTGTTTGACTGATGGTCTTTTAATTAATTGTCCTGATGATTGTCCTGTTCTTTGAATTTGCTGACTCTGAGCTTGAAATTTCTCTGGAGCTCCTTTGGGAAGAAAGGTTCTCACCTTGGCAATGGCCCTCTCTCAGGCCAGGTGGGTTAAAATTTTTTCACTGTAGTTTCTGTTAGTTTGATTTATCTTTATTCTCTCTTTTAGAAATCCTTCTGTATTTCTGGTTGTTCGTGGCATTCTTTCTTCTTGATGACTACAGTTACTGTGGAATTCTTTTCTTGGGATCTATTGTTTCTGCCACATTGTGACTTTGCAAGAACATTGGTGCTCAATTTGCCATCTTGAGTTGATCTTGTGACATCTCTAAAGATTAATATTTTCTAATATAAATTATCTAAAATATCTAAATGTAAGAAATGATATGATAATTGCTGCTTAATTTAAGATTAGAAGATTATAATTATCATTGGATCTTATTGGGCATTACTGCCTAGTATATCTCCCTCTCTCTCTCCAAGTGGTAAAACTTTTATCTTCTATCAAAAATTTTGTGCAAATTGTTTCCTTGCTTTTAGTAATGATTTTGCTTACATATTATATCTCTAAACACTATATCTAATTTTGCATATTTTTGTACTTTACATAAATGGAATGTCATCTTTGGCAGTTCATGTTTTTGATTAACCAATTGTTTGTGATGTTCCTCTTTGTTGATAAATGGAGATTTAATTCATTTGTCATTTTTACGGAAGTAGAGTATTCTGCTAAATAAAGACAGTACTCCTTCTCTTACTGGTAAACATCTGAGTGATTTCTAGGTTTTTTTTTTTATTAGATCTAATACTGCTATGATTTTCTTATTTTTCTCCTAATGTACATGTGGGTGAATTCTTATAGTTTCTATGGGGTGGGTAATGAGATGCACATTTTCGATTTTGTTAGACAAATTATTTTCCCCCCAAAGGTTGTACCTATTACATTCCTACAAGTCCTATATAAAAGTTTTCCTCAGTAACATGCTGACGCTTTAAAATTTTATAAATATGTTGTGCATAAGGTTTTATTTCATTGTGCTTTTAATTTGTAGTTCCTTGATTACTAATGAGGTTGAGCATCTTTCCATATGTTTATGGATGTTCAGATTTGTTCTATGAAATGCTTCATATCATTTGCAATTTTATTAGCTTTTTTGTTTCTTATTTCTTAATTCATTTGTAGGAATTTATTAAAATAAGTCTTAGATCTCAATCCTTGATAATATGTAATGAGCATCACATGTGCCAACAATATTTTCTTTCTGGTTTTTGGTTCATCTTCTAATTTCTTCATTCTTTTCTTCATGGTTTGTACTTTCTATGGAAATATTTCCCTATCTGAGGTCTTAAAGTTATCCTCCTGTATTTTCTTCTAAATTTTTTAGGGTTTTAGTTCTTATATTTGAGTGTTTAGTTAATTTATTGGAATTAAGTCTTTGGATATGTTATGAGGTAATTATGGATTTTATGGATTCTTTTTTTTCCATATGGAATTCCTGTCACCATTATTCCATCATTGGTCAACAATTCTGCCTGTTATATATCAGATGTACATATATTTGTGGGCCTAATTCTTTCTGTTCTGTCTCTTTGTCATCTTTTTGCTAATCCTGTATTGTTAATTGTGTTTTTATAGTAAGTGCTGATGTCTAAAGGGAAAGTATGTCATCTTTTCTATGTACATTTTAGTATCATTGTCAAGTTCTTTGACAATACTGGAGGTATTATGAATTTGATATGCATTAAATCAATTAACTTGAAAATTTGACATCTTTTAAATATAATTATCCTACCCATGAATGTGGTCAATTGATCTGTTTTTAAAAATGACTTCTTTAGTGTCTTTCAGCAAATATTTTATTTTTTTCTATAAAATCATGTACCACTTTTCTTAGATGTGTTACTGGGTATTTATTAGTTATTTTATTACTTATTTTAAATGATTGTTAGAAAAACATTTATAAACTATGACTCCTAAATATGAGTGCAATTGATTTTCTTACATTTATTTCATGTCCAGCAATTTTGTTAAACTCTAATTCTTATAAATTATCTGCATATAATTTCAGGCTTTCTCTATTCACAATCTGCAAATGATGACAATATTGCTTCTATTTTTCCTATCTTGATCTATATTATTTCATTTTCTTGTCTCATTTCCCTGGCTGTGGTAATAGAGAACACCCTCATCTCACTTTTAAAGCAAATATGAATGTAAGCTTTATTGTATTGTTTGTGGCTCTATATATATGTATTTTTTTCTTTATTAAGTTAGGCCATTCTCTTCTATTCTTAATTATTGAGTTTTATTTAAATAGAATGTCTATTTCATTTTTTCATATCTTTTCCTAATCTATTAAGGTGATCATGTGATTTTTCTTGTTTGATGTGTTAATATGATGAAATGCATGAAATTAATTTTATCTTGGAAAATTAAATTTCAATCCCAGTTTGGCCTGAGAAGCTGTGTGGTGAGTGAGCTGGATATTGGACAGTAATACCTAGTAAACCCACTCACCTTGGGGTGTGTCTTCATCACTCAGGAATTGTGTTGCTGGTATTTTCGACAGCTATACAGCTGCGATGCATTGAGCAATTTTTACTTTAACTTATTTGTATTTAAAGAAGGAAAAGACACAATCTTTGATAAAGGAAAATTTTTATTCAGTCACTTTTGTTCTTAAGGCTTTATCTGCAAGATTTGAGATAAAAATGAATTTGTAGTGTCCAAGTCTCCTTTTATTCTTCTTTTCCTAATGAAATTATTAGCTGAAAATACAGCAAACTAAAAGATTGCCGAATGAAATCTTTATTAATAAACCTTAATGAAAACTTTATTAGGTGATTTTTATCTACATAGAACAGATTCTATTAAGGAAACCTCTACCACATGTAATTTATATAAAACGTAAAATGATGTTTAATGATCTAAAGACATAGTCTCTCTAAGCACTAATCAAGAAGATAGGCAGTCTGAGCTTTAATATTATGTTGGTCATTGATGCAATTTGGTTAGTTTTTATTTTTCAGTTTAATCAGTTTTATCTATTCTACCAGTGCCTACCTGGCCTTACTCCAAGAGATATGAGAATATAGTGGGTGGTTTGCAGCCCTCTTTTTTTCATGTTTCACTTTAAAAATACCTTCTTGTCTCTATATTACAATGAAATATGCTGTCTTTGCCATTTAATAAGTATTTCTAGTTGCCACATGGTAGTGTTCTCTTCCAACTATCAGTTCCATTTTGACAATGTGCCTGACATTATTCATTAGTGTATGCATCATTAGAAAAAGGGAAAGGAAAATGCTATTTTGACAAAGGTGGAAACCATTAAGACAGACAGAAGCAGCAAGCATTTAGCCTTAATCAGATGTTTATTTTACTGATTTTGAGCTCACTTGTGGAGAAAAGGAACAAAATTAAACTGCATGGATAAAATATTGGAAAGTTATCATTGAAGATTTATCCAAGAGATGAGATTGAATTTGAGACATTCTAATTTTAAGTTGTCAATAGAATTCCTGTGCACTTGCAAGCCTCTTGGATCACTGACTTTAGAACATTTAACTTTGGTTCACCATTTCAAGTTTGTATTTTGTCTTTATCACATGTTGTGACATTTGAAGGAAAACGTTTCAGAACAGTTCCAGATCCAAGTGTCATCAACTCTCTCTGATCATTATCAGCATACTCGTGGTATTTTTCAATAATTTTTGCAAATGGTTATAATGGATAATTCATGGTGAAAATGCTTCTCTTGTCTTTATTTTTTGCATACTCTACAAATTATTGCGAATAAGTATAATTTTCTTTTGGAGACTTTCTTATACTTTAACTTATTTTTGGTATTGTTTTTCTGACACACAGAACAATCTAGGGTCATTTACCCTCACACCTCCACTCTATTTCCTGTTCTTTTTCTCTCTCTTTTAATACTAGAAGGATTTTTAATTCTTTTTACCCCTCTTTAAGTTTTCACCAACCTATGAAGGACTTATTTTAACTTTTAAATCTCCTAGCTTCAGTCTCAACCTTTATTTGACCAAATCAGCCTTCCGTGTAGGCATATATTAGGCCAAGCTTCCTTTAAAATACTGATTTTAAAAATTCCACAAGTAATAATTTATTATTAGAGAACATAAAACATGAGAAAAAGCTATAACAAAATTATCTGTATCTCCACTACCCAGAAATAACTGATGCCACAGTTTGCTATATGCCCTTCAGAGTATTTAAATGTGAATATAGTCATCATCTTATTTACCTTATATAGAGAAGTGAATGGAATCACACTTGACATAGGGTTCATGATCTTTATTTATTCAACATAGAAAGCAGCCTACATCATGGGCATATTTCCATATCAATAAGTATACTTTTAAAACTTATATTTTATATCTGCCCAAATACAATTAAATAGATATACTAAGATTTACTCAACTAATCCTCAATTATGGGAAATTCAAGAGGTTTCTAAGAACATTAAACATGTTTTGAGCCTCAACTAGGTACCGAGCCCTATTCGAGGCACTGTGATTTAGCAGGAAACAAGACAGATAAATTTCCGCCTATATGGAGCTTATTTTTGGAGAATAGCATTCAGATAATCTCTTCTTTGGGTGAGCTATTCTTCCTCACAATCACATGGTACCAACCTTAGTTCATTGTCTACAAATGCCTGTTTTATGCAACTTAAGGGAAACAAATGGCTGACATGCACTTCATCCGTCTACTCTTAACTGTACAAGTAACTTTTAGGTTTCTGTGCTTTTATTTGGAGAATTTGATGATACACAGAATTTAGCATTCTTGTGGAAATCTAAAAGCATAGCTGAAATTAACATGAATTGACTTCAGAGTCATCTTTTAATGTCACTCATTAAGAGTAATTGCTCCTAACTGAACACATTTTAATATACATGAGTTATAGTATAATTTTATCTAGTTCTTATAAGCTAAATACATTTTAGTAGTTGTTTTGATGGTGGAATTTTAAAAAGCTGCTTTGTACTCTAGTGTTGCTCTGTGTGGCACTGCTCTGTGTCCTCAACCATAAAACAAAGAGTTTGACTAGGTGATTTCTGTAGTGCTTGCCAGATCTGGACAGGGACACATTGTACTATCATAAAATAGTTCTTAAGATCTTAGCTCAAATGACTTCAAACCTTTTTAGTATACACATATCTATGCAATCTCTCAGCTTCTGGTCCTAATTTCCCTTTAATATATTATACAGTTTTTCTCAATTATTGGAATGACAGGATTCTCAATTAAGTAAGTCTATACTAACAACTTATACTTTGATTTCTCTTCTGTCAATTATGGGGAATGTTTGCCTCCTCAAAGACAGCCCATCTACTTCCTCAGAGAATTTTATTAACTGTTAAATTGGCCTATAAGCTGATAGAAGAAATTTTTCAGAGGATTTTTCATTTTATCTGAAAGATGATGCCCCATTGGATTCTATTCATTTTCTTGTTTTCATTACAATACTCAGGTCACTATTTCCCCCTTTATATACTTTTGCATGGCCAGGGCCAACTATTACCATTAGGAAAATATAGATTAAAAGTGGTAATAATAACATAATAGTTAGTTGACTGGTTTGGATTCAATGTGTGGAAGTTCAGAGGTAGAGAATTAGTTGGACTTCCATTGTAGTTTTGCTTCTTCATCTCTCTTGATTTGTAAATCTATTCTCAGAGGTTGGAATGCCAGTAGGAGAGTAGAAACCAAAAATCTCTCTAGCCTTCAATTCTTGGCAAACTCTTCATGTTGCTCTTGGATATTCTCAATTTCTTCTGCCATTTCTCCTGTGAGATTTCAGAATTAGTGTTCAAGATTTTTTTCTTTTCTTTTTGGCAGAAACAAACTCTGTTAGATTCTTTCAAGTGAGTCCCTTACTATAGATTTCATAAGGTCAGATTCCAACTTGTATTTATATTTTTAGTTGATATTCAGGGAGGATTTTTAGCTAGAGTTAAAGACAAAGAGAGGAGAGATAGCTCTTATTATAACAACTATTCTGCAAATGATCTGGTATTTGAAAGGCCACAAAATGAATATGATTATGTTATTATTTCTAGTCTGAACTTACACTATTGAAACCACATTTTACTGAAGGAACATGTAATACAAATTTATTGCCATATAGTGCCATATTGAAGGATGTAAGTGCAAAGGGAAAGCTCACTGCTTTGAAAGTAAGCGAATCTTCAACTGTTAATAGAAGGATTTGTGTGGCACATAAAACATCCCATGAGGCATGTGACGACAGTGAGTGACAGTGAGAGTAGTTTCATTTCTGCCAATCTCTTCACTCTCACTCAAGTCACCTTTTTGCTTAGCCACAGACTTTGTGTTTGGGGTGAGGTGCTGTGTGACACCGCTGTCTGTTCCAAGTCACTCCCACTGACATCCATGGTGGCTTATTCTGTTTCTTTGAGCTGGAGATTAGGGTATTCAGGGTGGGAACAGGAAAGAATGGGTTTAGGGCAGTATCAGCTAGATGATTTTGACAGATTTTTCAAGGGATGGGTGGGTCTAATAATCCAAGGGAAATGAAATGCAGAAGTATCTATATGGAAGATTCAAGGGCAATAAGCCATGATTATCCAGATTGTTTATTGCATAGTCAGAAAAATTCTGCTATCCATGAAGGCAAGACTCTCTACTCTCTTTATTTCCTGCAAATTGACCAGTTTCCAAGTACTTGAAAAAAATATAGGACATGGTAGCATCTAATCTCTAGTGTGTAGCAATTTGCTGGCACAAATTAGATGTAAGATAAAATGTTTTTGAATGAATACTGTTTGTCTAAATTATATATTATCATTGGTTTCAGTTTAGGTTTATTCCTGATTGCTTGTAGAAGACATGCATTTGCAGGAAATATAAGTAAGGTAGTGTCTTCCAGTTCACTCCTGATAATATGAATAATAGGGGTGATTGATAGTGAATATTGAAATATTATTTGCTTTTGTATTTCAAAAACATAGATCTTTAGTCATATTTATACAAAAAATGAATAATCAATAAAAGCTTGTTTTTTACAAAAACAATATGTGCTAAACACCGAATAAATTGCTTTATTTACATTTTCTCACTTTAACTTTTATTACTCTGTGAGTGAGATATTATGCCAATATCATAAGTTTCATAAATTGAGCTTCTTGACTTCAGTAATGATGAGAATGTTGGGAAAGCAGTAGTTTTTTGAAGGAGGAAACAAATTCAGTAAAATTCAACAGTTTTAAATTAGTTTCACCCCACACACCCATTTTCAGACAAGTATTTGATGACTTTGGAAATACAGTATTTCTAAAAGGTACATTCATGTATTCTTTCCAAGTAAATTTTGAATCAAATTTTAAGTCCTAATACTTACTTGTTCCTGCATTATCTAAGTGCCTAAATTATGAGTTCCTACTGCTAAAACATTTACTTTTTTAACCTCAGCACTTACCATAGTGCCTAATTCATAGTTAAGTGCTCAATGAGTGTTTGATTAATAAATTTCCCTTTAGTATATAAACAATGTTAAGTACTTGAGAAAAATTCTTTCCCGAGTTTCAATTTGTTTGAAATCAAAGCTACAATAAATCTACTATAATGTGAAACACATGGCACCAAGGGAACTTTGTTTTATTCTGACTGCTGATTTTGAGCTGATTTTAAGATTTAAAAAACTTGTAGATTAAATGTGGCCACATTTAAACATCCATCCTTGTCAGTGATTTGTGCAATATACAACAAAATAAGATTAAAGCAGTCACTTGAAATCCATCCTGGTCCCTATGTCACCACTTATTTATAACAATTTACTTTCATCCAGCTTCATAAAAAATCTATTATTTTATAATGTGACATATGGTCCTCTCTTCAGGTACTTATACTGTAGTAGGCAAAAATAGGTTAACCAATTTAGGTTATATAGGAGAAAATAAAATAATACAGAATAACACTAAAACAATGTGAGACAGGATAGTTTGAATTGTATGAGTTTATTTGAGGGGAAGGTAGATTAGTTTTGAAGAGGGTAAAAGAAATGATGAATTATATGAGCAACATTTGTATCAGATCCTTAATATTTGAATGCTGCGACTCAAAGAAGAATAGTAAAGGGAAAGATGACATGAGGATTTTTCTTTTTTCTGAGCTGAAATTGAAAATTTGAACTAGGTAAACTGACCAAAGTTTGTTTCACGTGTTGGAGGATGACAGGTGGCTTTGTGTGGCTATTGTTTTGAGCCATACTTAACGGGCTGTAAGAGAACCCTGGAAGCTTTGAAGGCTAATTAATATAGTTAAAAAAGGAAGATTATCACAGTGCTACTGAGAAGAACTAAGTAGAGATAAAAAGAAACATAAACAGGCTTGTTGGTCTAACTTACTATTTAGAAAAACTGTGGATGTCTCCAGTACTAAGGCTTAATTCTTTTTAGACCTTTTATTAAGAAGTATCAGCAAGAAATAGCCTTTTAGTAACAAAGGCATTGATTTATTTATTCAACCAAGCCAAAATTATCATTTATTGTGAAATTGCCTGAGGATGCACAGCAACCCAGAGAGTCGAGGCATGGTGAAGCTCACCATCCAGTGCCTGGCATGTGCGATGGCTGCACAACCAAGCAATTGAGGACAGTCCACGATACAGAAGGAAGGGCCAGGATAGCATATGTGTAGGGTCCTTTGGGAACACATAGGAGTGACATAATCCTGCTTGAAAAAAAAAACAATCCAATATAACTTTCTTCATCTTGCAGTATTATTTTAAGTTAATTTGAATTGCTAATCATACAATAATGACAATGGCAGAACATATGTCCAGCATCTCATATGCCAGCCCTATGAAAATGTTTTATGTGCATTTCTTCATTTTATTCCTCAAAACTGCCCTGCCAGATAGGTACTAATCAGTTTTGTTGTGGTTACTATTTTATAGATAAGGAAAGTGAGACTAAAAAAGGTTTAGTAATTGATGGTCATTAAACCAGTCAGGAGTAGAGATGGGCACGAATTAAAACTCCACTGAAACTCCACTTTAACTTGCATAACACATGTGTGAACTTCCTGACAGGAGACACTAAGAAGGGCCATGGGGTGTGTGTAACTAACACATTCACTGCCCCAAATTAAGAACAAACCCTCTCACATTCAGCTAGCTATACATTTAAAAAAATACAATGACAAACTTGTTGAACTTTTTATGTCAGTAAGACTGAAACATAAAGCTCACTCTTTGGCATCTGAAGACAGGAAATGTAAATTTAAAATGAATTGGACAGCAGTAAAGCTACCCACTGGAACAGAAATCCTTTTCAATAACAGCTGAAGGCTCCTTTGGCCCAAGAAAAAATGTAAAATATTTATGTATGATTGAAGTGGCAGTATAAGACAAGGAAAAGATTCACAAACCTTCCAATAATAGGTTTGAAAGTGGGCAAACATCTTTTTTAATGCAGTGAAGGAACCAGTTTAAGGAAGTTTTGAAGGTTAAACATCTGGTTTTTAGCTTTCCTGTTTGTCTTCTGCATGTCAAAAATTTCCAGCTTGAAAATGGTTAATTTTATAAATGAAGAGAAATGTCAATTACATGAAAGGACATGATTTTTATATCATTCCCTTATTTAAAAAAAAAAGTGGTGAACAGCATTACACATGACGTAGCTTTAGATGGAATGATCTTTTCCTCAGGTAATCTCTTTTGATTAAGAAGCTGCTCAGTGGCACAGAAAAGGACAGCACAGTGATTGCTTCCTCTCCAAATCATGTCTGAATAATAAGTAGTCAAAGCAAGAATAACTTGGAATATTGAGGTGTCTTCATTTTCAACCTCAAAACGTCTCATCGTTTGTTTTATCTTTACAATATAGGCTTGGAAGTTTTAGTTGTCTTAAAGCTACAGTTCACAAAACGATGCAACTTGGACTGAGGATGGGTTATAAAAGGACGTTTTTTCATCCTGCATGATACTGACTTCAAAGCTACCATTTCTTGTATCTACTGATTCTTAAATAACAACTTAGCTCATCCAATCCAGACTTATCAAAAGAACTCGATCTTGTTGGATCTAACAATTGCCTAGAGAAATAATAAATAAAGAGGGAGACAAGGAAAGGGCATGGTGAAAAAAGAAAGAACAAAATGTAAATGAAATTAATGACTTTGGTTTAATTATACCCTAAATATGTAGTAACTGTAAAAAGAACTAAATCAAGATGATTCTTCAAGTATAAAGGTACTAGTAATTTTTAAATTTCCTAAATTAGAAGAAGCCCTAGGTTCTCTATATTCTTAAACTAATCCATTCATTGTGTATGTTTCCAAATAATGAACTACCAAGCATGACTGACTCAGAAGTATACATCCTAAAATGGAGAAAAACATACAAAATATTTAATACACACCAAATACAAAAAAAGTAAATATATAATGAACTTAAATTAATTAGTGTAGTAAACAAGCTTCCAAACAATAACTTGCTTAGGAGTTTGACTTCATAAGTGCCTTATGCCTTGGCTCATATTTCTGGTTTAAACAATTCTGGCATTTTTTTAGATATTGCATATATATATATGTGTGTGTGTGTGTGTGTGTGTGTGTGTGTGTATACATATATGTATATTTGTTTCATTTTTTCATGTATTTGTTTTCACGTTTGATTCAACATTGCTGTATAAACTTGTAACTGGCACCAAATGATGTTAAATGCCTTGTGATTCCCATAAATAAGACAGGCAGTTGCTTGTCATTCACTTCAGTTCATAACTGTCAGGACAGGTTCCCTCAGACTTTGGAGAAAAGTTTGGCTTAAGTTACTAGAATTTATTCAAGAGCTTATTTAACCAGAATGAGAAAGTGTGCTGTGACAACTTCATAGCTATGATTCTATTAAATAGAAATTTCACAAAATTAAACATTTTACCTACATGTAGATATATTTGTATAAAATTTGTGAAAGAAAGTCTCTTAATAATTCATCAACTCTGGGCTACATTGCCTTTTTTGCAAATGAGAAAACCAGGAAGTGGTTACCTGCCTAATGTCAGACAAAGTAAGTCAGTGTTACAGTGGGGGCTTAACCCATGGCTGACTTGGGGTTCAATACTCTTCCCACCAAATCACAAGTAACGTTGTTTAACTATTCAGTATTGCAGTATAGCTACAGGCCCAAATTGCTACAGGTGTTTGTGCAGTGGCCAGTGCTGTTCCCTAAATATTCATAAATATGTGCAACTATTGACTATTTGGAAGTTGCTGCAAAAAGATTATGTATTATTTTCCTGCTTTATTGGGATATAATTGATGAATAAACATTGTATATATTTAAGGTGTCAATGTGATGGTTTGATAAAATGTGTATATATTGTGAAAGATAACCATAATCAAGCTAATGAACACATCCATAGCCTCACATGTTAACCTTTATTTATTTATTTATTTTTTGGTGTGGTGAGAACACTTATGGTCTACCATCTTAACAGATTTCAAGTGTGAAATGTGGTATTATCAACTATAATCACCATGCTACACATTAGATCCCAGAACATATTAATCTTATCACTGAAACGTTGTACCCTTTGACAAACATCTCCCCATATTCTTTGTTCCCTAAGTGCTGGTAGCCAGCATTCTACTCTCTGATTCTCTGAGTTGGACTGTTTTAGATTCTGCATATAAGTGAGATCATGCAGTATTAGTCTTTCTCTGTCTAGCTTGTCCCACTTAGCATAATGCTCTCATGGTTCACCCATGTTGTCACAGATGGCAGGATTTCCTTCTTTTTTATATTGAATAATATAACATTATATATTTCTACAGCATTTTCTTTATCCACTCATTGACTGATGGACACTTAGGTTGTTTCCATACCTTGGCTGTTTTGAATAATGCTACAGTGGATATTGGGAGTGCAGATATCTCTTCAAGATACTGCCTTCATTTCCTTTAAGGGTATGTCCAGTAGTGGGGTTGCTTGATTATATGGTGGTTTTATTTTTAATTTTTTGAGGAACCTTTACATGGGTTATACATTTTTTTAGTAAATGAAGGCATTTCTAAAATAAGATCATCCATGTTATCTGGTTTTGTCTTTATTAAGATGTTCGGTGGTTATCATACAGTAAGAGCTAAAGAATGAAAGGAATGGATATAATATTTTAGTGTGTTGGGAGATGGAATGGTTGCTCAGGAAGGATTGACAATAAGGTTAGAGGGCATCAAGTTGTGCTCCCACAGAGAGCTCTGGGCTAGAAACCTGGGACCTGGGAGTTACTTAATGTATGTACATCAGTATAAAATACTCTTACTTGTTAAAAGAGGGGATCAGTGAAGGTCAGGGTTCCCTGTGGTGTCTGCTGGCTGATTCTTCCTTCTCTTCCCTTTGGCAGTCATTGGACACGCAGTTTCCTTTTTAAGTCCTTTAGGGGGAATGCTCCCTTGCCATTTCACCTCGGGCCCCGTCACTCTCTCCAGTCTTAACAAACTAATTCACGTATTTATTGCTTGTCTGGTCCCAATGTAGGTGAATTCCAATGTACCTTCCTGCTGAAAAGTTCTGTGGCATTTTCATCTGCACTTGGCTGATTGTGTATGTCATTGCCCGTAAATAATAGGTAAGGTCTGCTTCTGTTACAGACCGTCCTGTTTTGGGGCTGAAAGACCTGTTTTACATTTGTTCCAGTTTCTTCAACTGCCAAAAAAATTAATGTACCTGTTACATAATTAATAAAATTAGCCTAATATTCTAATGTATGGAAATTCTCAAGTGCATTAATTATTAGACTCATCAGCCAGGAGCTGATCAGCTTTTTTCAAACCTAACTGAACTGAAGGGTGCCTAATCCTGTAATACACAGAACAATTAGGTTTCCCATGTCTGATGGTCTTGATTCATGTATATAGCTTCCCTCTCTTGAACAGAAGGAGTTATTTCCTTTTTATTTCTGAGTATGTCTGGGTATCTGGGTCTATTATCCCTTCATCCTAATCCTGATTTCCTTTTAAAAGAAGATCCCATTGTCTTCCTACTGAATTTGGGAAACCCTGTACAATGCTTTAACCTTCCATAGCTAACACATTCACTGTCTCAGATTCTGATTTCTTTACTAATTCTTTCCTTTTTGTCTCCTGTGTCAGAGGAAGACAAGCTCACCCCACCCCATCTCCTCCCTCAAGTACTTCCTCTCTCACCTTTTTCTCTGCTCTCTCCTTTCAAACTGTCAGGGCCAAGAAAACCTCCTTTCTTGGCACCCCCGGGATACCTGCCCTCTTTCTTACCCCCTTTAATTGCTAAACTTGTTAAAAGAGTCATCTGCACTAGGTTTACTTCACATCCACCTCAATTGCTGACTCCCTAACCTCTTGCAAGTGGTAATCTTCTCCCACTGCTCCTTTGCAGTGACTTCTCCCTTACCTGGACCTGTATGTATTTGTTTCCTTTTTTATTTTAAAAGTGATATCTATTCATTGTAGAAACCTGAAAAGATATAAAAGAAGAAAAAAACACTTGTATTCTCAAGAGATAAATATAACCACAGCTGATATTTGATAACATTGGTAAATTTCTTTGAGTCTATCTGTGGTTATGCATGTATTGTCTATGAATATGGGGTGTATATGTATATATATAACATGCTAGCATATATTCATATATACATATACAATATGCATGTGAAAGGATATATATATATATATGCTGTGTGAAATTCTCTTAATATTAACAGATATTATACTCTTTTTGCATATCTCTATAGCATGAAAAGTTTCTCAGCTCATTTTTTATTTGAAAATATGGTTTTTAATGGCTGTTTAGAATCCTGTAATGTATTGTGACTTCAGGACTTAATCTTCAGTCATGAAGTATTTTCGGGTGTTTTCCCTTATAAACAAGCACTGGAATTGCTCTCTTCAAAGTTAGCAGTGTCTGCTAGTGACCCATCTTCTGGCGTTTGGAAGGCTGCTACATCTTCTGAGATGAGTGTGTCTCTGCCTTCCATCCTCTTGCTTTGGTTCTAGTTTTTCATCCCTCTCCGGATCCCTAACTGTAGGGGGTCCTCAAGGCAGTGTCACTGGCTTTCTTATCTCAATAGACACTCCTGTGGGAAATTCACTTTTGCCAAATCTACGTTTTCATGGTTGAAATGTCTCACAAGTTCTTTTCTTCCTAAACATTTCTACCTAAAACCAATGTTTAAAACCGAGTTGGACTTAACCTAAGCTTATGTAAGGTTGAACTTTAACCCCAATTCAGGACTTTTTGTGACCCCCAATATTTCTTCTAATGGTGTCTACTGTTGTCTGAATAGTCCAAAGCACAGCTTCTCATAGGAAATCATTTCCTTTCAACTTTGTGGCCACATGTCCAGTCCCTTTCTTTTTCCTCCCCCTTTCCTACTGAAGTCCATCCATCGCTATTTCAATTGAATGTTATTCTATTCACTTCACCTATATGTTTTATGCTTCCCAATGTGTTTGAAATGGAAGTCAGTGGTAAAACAGGGTCTGATACATAACACATCACAATAGAAAGACAATTTGAATTATTTTTTCATACTTGAAGTATCGGGGTCATGGATTTTCAGCATAGAAGAATGGGGACAGGGGTGTCTTTGTTCCTGCTTCATCGAGGATTTCTGGCCTGGACGGTCTTTCATTGTGTGCACCCCTCTGAGATTGCTTTCTAATCCTTAAGATCAATTTAAAGTGTGGTAGGGGTACCCAAGTTGATGGCATCTCTGATGTGGTCTCACCTTCTTCAATGTGCCTATCTCCCTGAATCATCATGTTCTTTAACAAGAAATCTCAAAAGGTGCCCTGCCATGGCTTGTGAACAAAGTTAAGCCAGGCATTCCACAGATACATATAATTCAGCTCTACTAAAGAATGCACAATTTTTTTAGATCCTTATCATAATGGCAAAAATTTTTCTGTCCAAATATTAAATAAATAACACCTAGTATTTATGTATGTTCTGGTGCTTACATAAACAGTTTGATTTCTATGTGAAAAAGAAAAAAAAGTGGGAAAGTTATTATCAGAAAGTACTATCATGTGGAGAAGACCATATGCTTGATTAAGGATTCTATCATATTAAGCACCCAGCTGTCTTTGGCCACTGAAGCTTTCTTGGACAGATCTGTGCCTGAGCATTCTAAAAGCCCTTTTCTGATTGTCAGTATAAAGTTTGGCTTCAGGGACTATCTCTCAGATATTTAGCCAGAAAGAATGAAAATCCTGGTGTTTTCCCTCAGTTTCAGCAAGAGAAATGCTTTAGAGCCCTGGAAGGAGGCACTGTGTGCAAGGTTGTATAATTACCTTCCATTAAGGCCTTTAAAAACAGAATGTCTGTTTATATTCCTGGAGTTCTTAATGAAGCCCTTTTCTGCAGAGAAGGCCAGATTCTGTGATGGTTTCTGAGGTCATTCTTGTTTTGAATAGTTCTAATGTCTTAGGTAAGTTTGGTTCAGAAAAACACTCCTTTTCAGAAAAACTGGGTCTGGTGTTGGCTCTGTTAAAGTTATTGCTTAAATCTTGATTCTTTCACTTCTGAAGAGGGTGTCTGAGGATAAAAGAAATAATAAATGTAAACATTCTGTTGCTTCTTTAGAAAAGGACTTGAAAGAAAATTCTAAACCATTTTGTGCTATTGCTTTCTATGCTCTATACAGCTCACTTGTCCTGATGGTTGAGGCAATTAATAAAAGAGGTTTGTATTTTGAAGAAATAAAAAGTGAGGACCAAAGTTGGGGCAGAAACATTGTTTCATAGAGGTGGCCTAAGTGGTTTTAGTTCATGCCAATGTTATGTGCTAACTGTCATGGGTTACAAAAGGGATCTTTTCTCCCCTTTGTACCATTTTGAGCATTTTCAGCTTTGAGCGTTTTGTTTCTTTCTTGTCACACCATCCCCTTTGCCTCCTCTTTTCACAACCCAAGCACCTGTCTTGCCTCTGTGCTCCGTTCAGGGAAGAGGCAGGGCGGTAGAGTGAAAAAGCTAAAGATATTGTACCAGACAGTCCTGGTTTGAGTCTTGCTTCATCACTTAGCATCAGGATTACCTTTGTCAAGTTACATATCCTCTCATGTGAACACTGAAATAATTTCTGCCTCATACAAAATGAGATGATCTCTGGAAAACATCTTAGCCCAGCTGCTGACACAAAATGAATTCTCAATAATTATTAGGCATTAATTGTTGTCTTTTCATATGTCATGTCAGAATACCATCGTCAATTTGACGATTATTATTTTAATCCTGCTAAAAGGGATACGGGTTGGCTAATGAAAGATATTCTATCCATGATACATGGTAAATAAAAAAGCAAAATATATGATAAATAAAAGCAAAAGATATTTGAAAGAGATAGTCAAAAATAAAAAGAAGCGAGCATTATGAACATAGTTTCCATTGAGATTCACATCTTAACCCAAAAAAATACTGACAATAGCATTAAATTCTTATATATAATTTGATGATGGGTGACTTTGGTGGTTTTCCTAACCTGGAGGGCACCATGGAGAAAAATGTTTTGGATATATTCTTAAAAATGCAAATGTAGATGGAGGTTGTGTGCTTGTTGGTGAAAGAGAAGTGCCACTTTGCACAAGGTGTTTCCAAGTCAGTGAGGGTCTCAAGCTTGGAGGCTCTGGGCTGAGTGCCAGGGTTTGTATTCCAGGCTCCACAGTTAGTGGCCTCGTCACCTTGGGCGAGCTACCTGACTGCTTCGTGCTTCATGCTTTCATACATAAGTTTGGGATTATAACAGTTTGTGCAGTTTAGTTCACATGTATGTGCCCGTGTGTGTGGTAAGTTAACTAAATTAATGCATGTAAAGGGATTACAGTAGTGTTTGGCAAAGAATAAGTGTTCTGTATTTATTAGGTACCATTATCATTATCATTACTAGTAGTAATTACAGAGAGACAGTGCTACTTGAAAATAATGTATTTGGTGACCGCCCCAGAACTATTTTATGGCTAATGTTGATTAAGCATTTAATATCTCCAAAGGTTAGAAATGGTCACTAGTTGAGCCTAAAATAAGGAAATAAATATTACCAGTACTTTATTTATTAATTGCTAAAGAAGTTAAAGAGAGCTACAGTTTGGAAGACAATTCCATACAACAAAATGAGAATAATGAGAATCTATCTTCTATTTGCATTTGCAGATAAAATACAGTATTCAGTTGTGCCTAAATATAAAAAATGATTCTTTACAAGAAGGTATAAATCCTTTGGAAAAACATGAATTTTACCTTTATTTTATTGCATAAAGCAACTCTAATCAGGTTCCTGGTACACACACACACACACACACACACACACACACACACACACACACACACCACTCCTTGCTGCAAATCTGCAAGGCAGATATTAATATTTCTATTATACAGATGGTAAAACTAGAGCTTAGAAAGATTTTGTGGGTTGCCTAACACACACACTGAGTACATGGGAGATTTCTTGACTCTTTTTTTGTCATTTTGTCTCTCTCAAAGTATATTCATTTCCTCAGAGTATTCCTGTTATATCACTCTGTAGACCTTTGTTGTATTTTTTTATGTTCAGAAAATGTACACATTTTAAAAGGAAGTTAATTCCTGTAAATCTGTAATTTATTAAGAAACAAGAATGCGTTCAGATGGAAAGCCACAGAAGGTCTGAGGCTTGGAAAGCAAAGCTCTGGAGGTAGAAAGGGAAGTTAACTGACTCTAAAGGAATTTGGGGCTTGAGGTGTCCGAAAAGCAGAAGGCCAGAGATGAGAAGCCAGGAGAAGCTGATCAGTAGACAAAGTGATAAAATGTGACCATAGCGACAGAGAGGTGGGATCATAGCCACGTTAATGAAGCAGGCTCTTGTCAATTTGGGTGAATCATGCTGACAGCCAGCAGCACGCACCAAAGAGTAAATCATGCTCTCTGGAGGCCTATCACAGAAGGGATGCAACTAATGAGATTCCATGCATCACTCTGATGAGGTATGAACGAATGCTCATCAGGAACAATTGACCTAGAAACTGATGCCAGCATTTCAAGAGGTATGTTATAGCCAGGCCCCTACCAGTATAGGCCATTCCAGATTAAATGTGTGATTTTTCTAAGCCAGTTTAGTGACAGAGCAGCTCTGACTTTTTCCTACCATTACTAACAAGGTTTTCTGGACACTGTGCTTGGGGAAGTCCTCAAATAGAACAAAGCAAGGATCGGCTAAATCTTCCCGGTCTTGGGGACAGGGAAGAGAACAGGAACTCTGGAGTCAGAAAGACTTACATAGAAATTCCAGCTCTTCCATTTATTTGCTCTAAAGTTGGGTAGGTTATTTACTATCTTGGTAAATTTTTTCATCTCTAAAATAGGACTAAGTATACTTACTTCAGAATGACTGAGATGGCATATATGATATCCTGGCATACATGTATCTAATAAATACTGGTTCTATCAATCCTCTTCTATTTAGAGACAAGAATTGATATATGGTATATATGATGACCTCTTGCATTCTTGCTCCTTTCCTAAAATTTGACATCCATTCATTTATTCAGCAATCAGATATTGAACATTTACAGTGTTCCAGCAACTGGGCCAGGTACTGGGATTATAGAAACACAGTGTCTGCTTCCACACTGCTCACTGATCATCAAAGAATTCTTGGATGACTCGAATATAATGTGATGAGCTCAGGGTGGTAAGGGAGCACCTAGGACAGGTGGGGTGATAGGTCATCTGTGGAGCTCTGTGAAGTATGAACTTGGGCTCTCCAGGTAAAGGAGCATGAGGGTGTGGTATATTCACACAAAAGGTAACACAAACAAAGATACGGAGTCCTCATGTAAACTACCATGGATCTCTTTAGGTTATTTTTAAAGTCCATACATAACTTTTAAATGGCTTCCAATAAAGTAGTCAATTCGGCTCCAGTCAAGGACACATTTTTCCATCTAGTCTCTCTTTTGCCACTCATTGCCTCCCATTCCTGGCTCCATCTACATCAAATTTTCGAAAGTTTTCTATTCTTCATGGCTGTGTAAACTAACCAAACTCTAGGGCTAGGTCTTACAATTGCAGGCACAATCTAGATATTTTTCTAAACAATTCAGCAATTTAATCACTATGGTCAATGCTGCAGATGTGTTAATTAAAAAAATGTGTGAAGTTTTATTAGGTATTAACATTTCAAAGCAGTTGACTCTATACTTTACATACAACCTTGAAAAAGAGTATTATAGACTGAATAACCAAAAAGGATTACGACTCTGTATTTTTAAAATGCATGTTATACTAAGCCTTACTCTTTACTGTGCACTAGATATAATGGAATTAGCTTAAACACAGTGTTTAAGTTTTGTTCAAAATAAACTATCAAAGCAAAAAAAAAAAAACCCAAAGCTGAGTTGGATTTTATGAGCTAAAAGTGAGTAACAATAAACTGAAGTCATTTGCTAAGTGATCCACCTGAGCCCCAAATTAGTCTTCACCTATCCCCTTGTGATTTTTATTTTAGCTTAGAAAGAAAAATGTTAGAAAAACCCTTTGGGACAAAAAGATCCTTTGGTTTGTATATTATTGGAATACATTTCTTAAAAATACTGCTAAGCCTACCAAAGTCCCTATATCTAAGTATAGGGAAATGCATGGGTATATGAGAAAATTCTGAATATATACATTTACATTACTAGAAAACAAGTGATGGCTAGTGACTCAATATTTCAAGGGGTGTTTATGTATTTATATAGAACTTGGCTGTGTGTTTATAGTGATTCTGACATACCTGTTAGTTGCTCAGCTGGGTACAAGAGTATCAATTTAAGTAAATCTGATTCTTCATGACATGAGAATTAAAGGCCAAAAGAAAAGTACAGATGAGACCTGTAGTTTTATACTCCATTGTTTCAAATCTCATTATTTATCAGGAACTGAAAAAGCCAACTAAAGTATTTAGGGGATAAGGCTCTTAACCAAATATAAATTTACTTACCATTCTAAAGCATGTGGGTCAGTGCAGAAAAGCTAACCCTGGTATAAATTTTTGTTCTTGAGAAAAAATTGGATGTCTATATTTTGTTAGTTTCAAGAGCCTCATTTCACCTGTAGTCTCTGAGTGTTACAGGTTGAATGTGGTATCCATCTGTGGCACCCTGATAGATCAGAGTTGTCTTGACAACAGAGAACAGTGAGTTTATAGATGTACTTCCTAATCTGGTGCTGTGACTTAAGGAAACTAAAAGAATAACTATGAAGGGCATTTTTTGAAGAAATTCCTCATGCTTCATTGAATCACATTGGTAATGGCAGAATTGGGTAATAAAACTAAAACTAAACATTTCTTAAAGTTATTATACTTCTGTTAAGAATTCTTGACTCTCTAGACAGTACATGTATTATTTAGATTCTATTTAGAAGGTTGTCAGAGTGTGAATATAAAAACTGCATAGTTTTTTAATGGAAAGATATTTAGAAGTATATTTAAGAATGACAGATCAAAGAAAAAGGGCTAGTTAATAGGAACAGTAGATATGAAGTGAATTCTTTGCTAAGACATTTACAGGGAAAAGCAGGGGACAGATGCCAGTAGCAAACATGAACTTCCCCAGAGAAGAAAAGAACTGTGATAGCACAAAACCAGATGATGAAGGTATTAGAATGTGAAGTCTGACAGAAGCTCCAGGCCACATGGAGCCCATCCCATAATAGTGAAATGAAAAAAGGAAGTGATGAACATATCTCCCCATTCTTGGTTTCCGAAGAAACAAGACCTCATAGGGGAAAAAAACCCTCAAATATGTTTAATTTAGAACAAGAAAACCAAAGATAAGTTTATCTATGAAAACAAGATAATTTTTATTGCTAATAAAATCATGTGTTTTTTCCAGGCAACATATTAACTAAGATTTATTTGAAACTTATAAAATGAATTGGTAAAGTGTATTCTAATCCAATTTATTGTGTCATCAATGTCATTAGATTATAGTACCAATCAGTTGCTTGATGTATAATTACATAACAGATATAGATTATGTTAGATTATAAAAATAACCCTTAGCATCAGAAAAATTAATTATCTCAATTTTATATCATGCTAATGAAAAAATAAAGCACAATTACAGGAAGTAAAAGTGTGATGAAGCTGGAGGAAACCTCTGAGATAATCTGTTGAATAGGAAGAAGAAATTCATCATATTTTAAGCACTTTCTAAAGAAGGTGATTTCCTGTTTCTTGGATTTCTAGTGCTATTGTTAGTAGCCCAAGGGCCAACAGGACTCATTCTGTTATGGGGTCAGGGGAAGATTATGCTCGCAGTTAGTCCGAAGACTCAATACACCCCCCAGCTGGGTGCTAGGTCTAATTGCCAATATGTAAATTCACATCTCTCCCCCTGGGCAGAGAAACTTTGCCTTTTCCGTATTCCATTGAGGACCTCAGACTTTGCCTTTTGCCCTCTGAGGTCACCTCCCCAAATCGAGACTATCTATCCCTGGATTTCTGTGAGAGTTTCTCAGCTAGAGGCTCTGCATTTTAGTGTGGTTTCTCTCTGGTTGCATCTTAGCTTTCTCAGCTTGCTGCTTACTGAAGGCTGTGTCAGAGTTGCTGCACCTATGGGCTGTACAGTTAGTGCTCAGTGACAACGACCTCCCGCATCACTGTTTCTTGTTGCTCTTACCCCGCTGTTCTCCACCAAACCACAGATGCACAAGTCCCAGGGCGCCTGCTGCCCCCACATACTGGGGGCCGCTTCTGCCATTTGCAATCTCAGGCTGTCCCACTGCCTCCAGATCTGTGGTCTGCACACGAGCTGCTCTTAATAAATACATAATTTTCTCTTTCTGTTATTGTCACTTTGTTTATTCAGCATGGACCCATGGCAGAACTGCTCAGGGCTCTATTTTATTCTCACCGTCCTCTCTTCTCTTCATTATGGTTCACTTTTCTAGATTTATCTTTGCCTTGCTCAACTTGCCCTGATATCTCAGTGTCCTCTAACTCTTTAAAAACATATTTATATTTATAATTCACTACAATTTTCAACTTCATGGACTAGACAAATACATTCTCAAGGTACTGAGATACTAGCAATCTTTATGAACCTGCATTTTATATTTCTCACATATTGGCCAGAATTTTATCTTAATCAATTTTAAATGTTTAATTGATAAATACATATCAGGTAAAATAAAGTAAGGGACACTCCAGTCACAGAAGAATCATTATTAGTTAAAATCTTATTTTCAATTTTCTCTAAATTTTTATTTATCACAAGTTAATTCTTGTTATTATTTTTGGTGTGAGTTGAAAATCCTTTGGTTAAGAATATATGTATTTTTGATCATATGTGTCTGATTTGGGTGAATGATTGTATCTTTGTGGGCATAATCACCTAGGTCTCTTTGTTACAATCTCTTCATTAAGATTTAAGCTAAATCAGTTATTGGGAAGTACATTATTGTTCAGACACAGGGTTGTATTCATTTATGGTATGTTTACAATCACTAGCATCTACAACCTTTCATTCAGTGAATTTGTGGGTTTTCCTATGTTGGTGATTATACAAAAGAAGTTAAATTCATTTTAAACATTTCATGCGTAAGGTACTATGACAGGCACTGGGGATATGGAGATGCATTTACTGTGGCAAGGATGTGTTGGTGGTGAGGAGGGGAGAGGGAGAGTGTGTTTCAGGTATTGGGAACAGCATGTGCAGAGAGCATAGAGTGTGGAAAATACATGGGCTGTATGATGGTTGGATGAATGGTCAGCCACAACTAAAGTTACAAAACCAGGAGTCTGTTCCTCCATACCATACTATCTAAAATTTTAGATTGCACTGAGTGAAACAAACCTCATGTTTTACAGATTATTTCTCCAAATGATTCAAGAGGAAATGCTAGGTAGTATGCACAGATGCTTAAGTAAAACACATTTGATGACAGGAAAGCATTGAAAAACAAAACAGAAACAAAATTATGCTCCTGTTAGAATTAAGAAGATGGTATAGATATGTTTCAAAAAGTGAAGAACTTTGCCGAGAAACAGTAGTGACTGAGGGAAATTGTGGAATTATGTAATAATCAGAGGAGGGAATTGACATGACACAAGAGATCTTTGTAAGAGTTATTGATATGAAAATAACACCTGGAGCTGCCATGTTAATGAGGTAGCTTCAGTTGAAAATACCAATATTAGCATCTTTTATAAGCAAAGAAGTGTTAAAACAACTCCCACATAACCCATGAGGATTATTAACAGAATGTTAGTGCTGGAAGGCATCATCGTGATTTGAAATGTAAGGAACCTTCCGAATACTTCAACTGGGACAGCCTTAAGAAAGTATCTAGGTCAGTCTCTTGTTTTACAGATGAGCAAACAGGTTCAGAGAGGTAAAGTGAGGTGCTCAAAGTCACACGCCAGTTAGTAACAGAGACAGTCCTCATACCCACTCTAGGGCTTGTTTCATTAGATTTTGCTGCCCTTGTCCAGTCCCTTTATATTAGTCAGAGAAAAACTTTCTGTGCTCTCAACATTTCTGACACCAAAGTGTGTGTTTCCCACACATTGCAGTTCTGACATTAACTATGGGAAGTTGGTGCAAACTCCACAGGTTAATAGCTCCTTCCTATAAGACTGGCCCCTACCTCAGATGCCAGTCATAAGGCCAGGTTCTCACCTGTGCTTCTGATCAACAGGCCATAAATCAGGAGTGCCTACAACCTCCTTCTCAGGTTTGATAATTTGCTAGAATGGTTCATAGAACTTAGGAAAGTGCTTTGCTTAGTTTTACTGACTTACTGAGAAGGATAAGTCTCAGGAACTGCCAAATAGAAGAGAGGCCCAGGGTATGGAGTGGGGAAGGGCTGCAGAGCTTCCATATCCTCTCCCAGAACCAGCCTATGTCATCAACTTGGCAGCTTTCTGAATCTCTTTGTTTAGGGTTTTTATGGAGATTCCATTACATAGGTCTGACTGATTAAATCATGGCCATTGGTTATTGAACTCAATCTTCAGTGCCTCTCCTCTCCTGGGAGGTCTGGGAGGTGGGCTGAAAGCTCTAATCTGCTCATCACATGCACAAGTTTTGGCAACCAACCTCCATACTCCAAAAGGTACCTCATTAACATAAACTCAGGTGAGGTTGTAAAGGACTTACTGTGAATGACAAAGGGCCCTCCTGTCACCTCTCTCACTCAGGAAATCCCAGGAGTCTTAGAAACCTGGTGCCAGGAGCCTGGGACAAAAAAACAAATACTGATTTATTATAGTACCTTAGGATCTCTTTGCCAGGAACCGAGGGTGAAGATAAAATATATAGTTCTTATTATATCACCTATGAGGTAGTTAGATAAATAGACATTTGTGGAAAACTTAAGTGGCCTTTTTAAGTCATTTGATTCAGAACTGTAATAATAATAACGAGGATGATGATGATAATCTGGCCCTTTTACTTTTGGGTTTGAGATCTTTCTACCATATTACACCACCTTTTGTGACTAAGTACTTGTTTTCTGATCAAGGTGGTATTTGATGCAGAAATACAACATTTCAGCTGTAATTGATTTATATTTCTATGAAAGTTAAGTGATGTGGATTAATATAACTTCCCAGAGATCAAACCATCCTTATGTTTCTTATGATATATATGAATGACATATGCTTTAACTTATAATTTGATAGAACTGCCCAGAGTCGGGAAGGCCCATTAGGTGAAACAGTGCTGCCGTCCTCCCCACTGCTGGAGCAGCAGACCATGGTGCCATGACTAGACAGCAATGTCATGGGACTTTCTGAGAGGGATGTGGCTAGTGGAGGGTAGTTTTATTGGGTGAGGCATTTCTTCCATATTAACAGTCATGTCAAAGATTTTGATTCATAATGCAAAACATGGAAACATGCAGTCTTAATCATTTAAACATGTTAAGAAGTTTGTGATTCTTACAACAGGGAGGTCATGATCCTTGAAAAAAGTCAGCACAATGTTGAGCTGGGTTCTCTGCAGCTTGGAGATTGGAGAATCAGCCTGTTTGGCCCACATGATCCATTTTTTTCCATCTGCCTCTACCACTGAATGGCTGAAGGAGTTTGTCAAGCTCCTGTGTGCCCTGCTGTAGGTAAAATTGTAGTATTTCCTGAATCTCTTGCCTGGCTTTAGTGCATCTCCATACAATAGGGGGTGGAGAGGAGTAGTCCATCTCCATATGAATAGGTAATTACAGGGTGACAAAGGGTTTATCTGGACCGGAGAGGTTGGGTGGAGGCTCTTCTCCTGCAGCCGGTTTGTGAGAGACAAGGGGGATCAGAAGAGGGCAACTGCTTGTAAGAAATAAACTTTATTTCTCCCTTTGACTAATTTCGGTTTCAAAGGTATTTGCCAGGGATTTTCCCCCTGGAGTTATACCTACTCATTGCAGTGAGACTGGTAGAGGCTGTGCCTTTTTTCTAGAAATCTGAAAATTGAGATCCCAAACCAGTGGAATCCTGATGACAGTTATCAGGAGCTAGAGTGAGGAGCAGGAAAGGAAAGAAGAGGGAAAGAGTGGAAGTGACAGATGAGCAGGCTGGAAGAAGGGTGGTTTGGGTGAGTACTGGGGGTAGAGGAAATTGTTCTGCCTTATACTTGGTGGGGGGCCTACCTCCCCCAAGTGAAAGGGCAGGCAAGGGCCAGAGCAAGTAATGAGGATGGAGGGTAGTTTCCCAGGGCCCTAGGGAGAGGCAGAGGTCAGAGTTTAAGGCCTAAACCAAACACAGGACATAAAAATACCCTAGACCTTTGGGTGGGGATATGAGAATGCAGAGCCTGGTGGTTGGTGCAATAAGAGCAAAATCTGAATGGATATGCACAGGTGGGAGGGAGATGCAGTCTTATATAAGATGCAGGCTTTTGAAGCAGTATTTCCTCAAGCTAATTATGCATCAGAAGCTGCTTGGGATCAGACTCCCAGGATGGTGGTTAGGAGATACAGTCTGACATTATAGGTCTTGGGTCAGGAAAAGGCATCTGTTTTTAAAAGGCATCATAAAAGATTCTGATATACAACCGGATTTGGGGTATTGTCCTCTAGAAATTCTTTAGTGCTAATAAATGATTCAATACAGTACTAATAAAATGATACAATGATTATATTTTAATGTTTAATAAAATCTCTGGAATGCTTACTAGAGATTACCTTCACTTAACCAAATTTCTTTAATTCATATAAAGATCATAAAGGTAAGAGGCAAGACTTTCCTCTCCTACTCTTACACCATTAGTAAGAAAGTTATCACATGAAATAAGCATCACTGGGATTAATGGACAGATACAAAACTGAAAGATAATCTCATGCCACCAGTGCTTGATAGAATGAGTGCCCACTGACTAGACTGGGCATGAATAAATAAAACTATTGACCACTAGTCAGAAAAAATCACTGTAGCATTTACAAAGGATGAGTGATGCCTCTTCAGAAATGTAGCACAAAATATGCCATTCAAAGGAATGCACACACTATTAACCTTTTTATAGTTCAAGTCATTAGAATGTGATGCTGAATATTTTCAGACATCAGAGAAGATGAATTTACCATGAGACAGCTTGTTCAAGCAAAAAGAGCCCTTGATTTCAATTCAAGGAATCTGGGTTCTGCCTCTGTTCAGCTACTGACTCAGTGTCCCAGAAGAACGGAGTGGGGCTATGCCTCCAGAATTTCCCAAGATCTAATATTCTGTGATATTTGTCAGTGTACCTGAGGATTCTCAGACAGAAATGGGTCAGATGACTGCAGCCCCATGGCGGTTGACAGGAAGAAAATGCATCAATACGACTTCCATTCTTCTAGTAAGAGGCTACAACTGACAAGATCGTTTCTGGGTTTGGTATTTATAGTCCCTAAATCTTTAAAGCCCTTTTAATTTTGTTAAATAGACAACCTGTTTTTTTCCCGGCTCCTTGATCCGTTTTCTTTTTATAGACCATCCTAACTTGTCATTCATTCATTTGTTTATTCAACAAATATTTACTGACACATACTGGGTTCAAGACACTGTGATAGTTACTAGGAAAAATTTGCTCCCAAGAGATGTAAAGATTAATAGAGAAAATAAGAAATATATAATGTTCAAAAAAAGTAGAAACAATATGTTAGAAGAGGATGATTTTCATAAGAATTCAAACTAGGAGAACTTATTTCTGGTGTGATTCATGTTTATAGAGATGGCATGTGAGTGGATCCTAAAGTTTAGGTAGGATTTGGAAGGAGAAATTTGGTGGCGAGCAACATTTCAGCCACAGAGAGATGAAGGAACTGGGGATCGTATTTAGAGAACAGTGAATAATTTAGCTTTTTAGGTATACAGGACATGCAAAGGAGACCCCTGGGAAATGGGCTAAAAAGAGGGGTTGGATTAGAAATGGTGAAGTGTCTCTAAGTAAGGCTCACAGGTTTGACTTCAGGAAGCAGTTTTCTACAGATTAGACCATTTCTGAGCTTGTTAATTCCTTATTTCTGCCTTTGAGACCCCTCTGTCATTATCTGAGATCACCAGGACAGTGTGTGTGTTTCCACACATGAGGGCTTATTTTCAGGAACCGTTTGGCTGGTTTTCTGGCTTTGAAACTTGGCCTTTGATAACTAAGACTGGGATGCCAAAGGTTAGGTTTAGTCTTTTTATTTGCTTGACTGTTTTCTCTCAGGCTATACTCTGATTTTATTAATTCTAAATCTTATCCCTTCAGTATGTTTCAAGATGGGTTGTAAGTTGGAAGAAAAGAATGTTGTCTAAAATAAAAGAAAAAAAATGTAAGCTTCCTGGTACTAAGCACCAGAGATCCTAGGTATTCAGAGCTACATTGTCTTTTTACTAACAACCCAGTGTACTCACAGATCTGTAACTGTGAGAAGAGATTGTATATGTTTGAAGACGCTTACTATAAAGAACAAATCAGACCTAATCATTAATTATATCCTGAAACCCGCATGCATTACTATGAGAAGAAAATTGAAAATCATTTCCACCCATGTCCTATGTTTTCTATGCTGTTTGTCATGTTCCTCTGGAACCATTTTGCCTACCTCTTTAAAACCTATTTTTAAACCTATTAACCTATTAATTTTGCATGGGATGTATTTATTAATTGTTTAAATATCTTCCAATAGAAATAATGAGTGGGTTTGATGTGGAGTATGGGTAATTTAGAACGTGGGCTTTGAAATCCTGAAATTCACTTGTTGCTTTGTCTGCTGTATTAAGTGTATTTGGGACTGGTTCTGGGCAGAACTGGAAGTGGGGGAACATTATCATCTGGTTCTAGGCCCTCAGCCTTCCCTTACCCCTTCCTGTCTTGCCAGTGGCCCTGATGTTTCTCTCAGGGGCAGTTTCTGCCTGTGCTTTGCTAATGTTCCCTGAAACTCATTCACACAAAGGTTTAATAAACTGTAACTCCCAGTGGGTTTCCTTTGTCATGCTTATTTGCTTTAACAGCTTTTAATATCCTAAGCCAAAGGAGTTATTTCCTAATTGAGACTGTTTTAAGGTAGAGAAGCATTCAGGCTTCTTAAAATAAATAATGTCTCTTTTACATTTTCCCATCCCAATCAAAAAGAGACATTTTTTTATTAAGTATCTGATTGTATATTTTCTAAAGGCCCTTGTTAAGTATAGTCTTAAGTTTAGTCAATGTGCCTGATATTTTATAACTACAAGCTTCTGGCTTCTAGTTTGCATTTAGAGTATGTTTCATTCCTCAAGTGTTTGGTGTTTTCTACTTACACCTAATGAAAATTCTGTACTGCTGTCAAAACTCAGAAAGCACAGTTATCATTTCACTGCATAGGTCAGGAAAATTTAAATTAGATTTGTACTCTTCAAAATCATAATCTGTTTAGGCAAAAGCAAATTATATGCAAATAATGTAGAAAATATCAAATGTATTTGTTACACTTGGATATTACCTTTGGGAAACTAATGTTGGAAAGTGCTTAGCTGTGTTGTAAGACCAGTGGAAGGGCCTAGCAAAATAGATGGTCATCTGCACGCAGAAAAACTGTGGTTCCTTACACATTTGCTCATATGAGAATTGGATTCCTGCTCTGGTAAATAAGGGAAAAACAAAAGCAGGTTAGCTCCACGAACGTGATAAAGACAAAGAGACAAGGGGCATTGCTTCACCTGCCTTTAATGCTGATCTTATTAAATGAAGGAAAAGAGGAGAATAATGTTAAAAGTGGCATGTGGGGAATGCTACATGCAACTCAAACCTGGGTACCTGCAAATCAGCTCAGTAAACTTGAACTGATATCATTCACGTCATTATTGTATTTGTGGCCAAGAATGTTGCATTTTATTCTCACACATTATGTTACACAGAGTTTGCTCATTTTGCTGTATGTAAGAAGTTCATTTAAAGAAAAAAGCAGGCAAGATGTGGCACTGTTTGGCAAGATAGGTTTTCCAGGAAGACAAAGTAAATCATTATCAATATGATACAGTTTGGGAATTATGAAATAAAGGTCTCTTGTTTTCAAAAATGGCTCCTCAGTTTGACTTAAAGCTCTGCTATATTGTAAAGTTCTCTCTCATCCTGCTACTCTTTTGGGTAGATTTCATAGTATGTGACCCATCAGTGCTCAGGTTCTGAGGATACCATGCTGGTAAACTATGATGCGGCGGGGCTGGGTGGGAGTGTTGGGATGGCGCTTAGATTTGGATTTTAGAGGATCGGGCACTGCCAGAATGAGCTAGCAAAGGTGGTCGGGTCATCTGCATAGCTAGGGGAAAAACAAGGAGAAAGGGAACTCCCAGGAAGAAGAGTGCTGAAGTTATTTGACACAAATGAAATTACTGCACTGACCACCCATTTCCTCATTTGGAATAGAGAGAATAACCTTGATGAGATTTTTGAGGAGAAATATATCTCTATAACATCTGGCTGGGTGTTGAATCACAGTAAATATCCAGTATTAGTTTGTATCATTATTAATATAGCTGCCTCTCTGCTAATACTTTCTGAAAATGAGCCTTTTGGTAAGATTTAACACAGATAAGTGAAATTTTGTTTCTCTACAACTTTGAAGTCAGAACAATTGGACTGTTGCTTTTTCCCCTTAAATTGTACAAATATATGCACAGTTAATCTGATGTAAACTGAGTTAAGAGAATCTTAGTCCAACTTTTTTATGTCAAGAAATGTAAAGATTCCATGCTTGAAAACTGATATAGCTCTTTCTACAAATGTATTCATTATGAAATGCACCTTAGGACCTGCTTTTCCCTGGCATCTTGGAGAGGGACCCCTGCTTAACTTTGGTAGAGCATGACGTGTTAAATGATATCTCAGAAATGTAGAGCAGGCTGAGCTGACGGAGCTGTGGGATCTGGCATTCTCATTGTGGTAAAACTCATTATTCAGAAACTTGATAACTAGAAATGTAAACTTTTTAATAACACTGATATAATTAATAACCCCAAGTAACACTAATAATTCATTATGTCATAAATCCCTTTGCATATCTTACACCTTACTCAACCTTTTCAATCAGTTTGTACTCTCCTATTATTTAAGGTACTATAGTATGTATCTTGGTAATGTGGTTCTCATTTTTCCAATTACCAAAATATCTTATATTGTTGCTGTCCTCCTGTCCTTAGTCCAATCCAGTCCGTAGATTTCTCAAATCCAAAGTTTCCCAACAGAACTGGGAAGTGTAGTTAAAGAAGCAAAGGGTTGTATGTCACTGATCTGGGCACAGCAGGCAAAAGATGATAGAAAGTAAGTGATACCTGACTTTAGTGTGTTGTGTTCAAATTAAATAAATGGATTTTCTTCTTTTAACTTTAAGACATTGTCAGTTATCAGGAGACACTTATTCTTCGAATGGAGGGAGCCCCTGCTAGAGAAGGGGAAACCTGGGTCCCGTTCTTCTCCAGCTTATCATCTGACACTTGTACTGAGAAACTGAATTTGAGATTGCAGATGTATTTTCCTTTTTAGGACACAGCTAATCAGGATTTCAATTTATCAGAATTCAGTCGATGCATGTTGCAGAAATGGATTATTGCTTTCAAGCATATCCTTCTAAAGGTGCTCTTGGTGGCTGTATTGTCACATTTTAAAGCTGGCATCAGTTAACATTTCAAGATGCCTTTGTTTTTCATGGCCTTTGTTGTACCCTCTTCTAGTGCTTTCCCTAATTATTAAATTACCTAATTCATACTGGTAACATGCTCAAAAAGTATTCGTTCCATAAATGTGTGTTCATATACCATTGAAATTTTAAAGTGCTTATTGTGACATTCATTATCTCATCTAGGAAGGGAGTTTATATAGGTTAACTAACTTGATAGAGGAGGATAACCCATAGGTGTCAGAGTCAGGGGCGCCCAGATTTGAATCTCTCCTATCATGTACTAGCTGGAAAAATTAAGTAATTTATCTGAGCCTTAACTTTTCACTAATAAAATATGTATGCTTTCTACTACATAGGATTTATGTGTAAATGAAGGGAATAACCATTGTCTCAGTCAGCTTTCTGGCAGAAAACATAGGGCACACTTCAGTGGGGAGAGACTATTTTACTAGGTTACCAGGCTAAAGGATATCTGCGAGTTGTTATGACACATGCTGGGGATGGCGATGGTGGGGAAGCACTGTTATCCCTGACTCTGAAGGAGCGAGGGTAGTGAGAGCTTACAGAGCCCAGAAACGGAGCTGTGCTAGTGGAGAGAGCCGTCTGGAGCTCTGGCGTTTGATAGAGGGACACAGGTAGACTGTAGCTAGGTGGGGAGTGAGATCAGGAAATAAGTATCCTGACATCTCTTTATTCCCACTCTGCCGATTCCTGTTAGTGTCTCTGATTGGCCAGATTCACTCAGAAGGAACACACTACCAGGGATCTTCCAGGTCAGCCTCTAGGGGACAGAGCAAGGTGGGGGTGAGAGAAGCTCCCTTTGTCTCTCTGTCTCCCTGTGGATCCATCATGAACATAGTGCTTGCTACCTAACACACAGGGTAACCATATAATTTATTGTCTAAATTGTAACATTTCTAAGAATGAAAGGGGGTACCACTATTAATAATTATACTGGGACAACAGGCATAGAGTAGAACAGTGCTGGGCAGACCAGGCCTTATTGTCAGCTTAACAGAGCATAATAAGCCTAGGCAAATGTGAATTTCCTTCCCTTCCTTTATCATTTTTCTCAGATTCTTTCTTCTTGTAATAGAGTAATGTGGGTATTTTGAGAAAGGAGATTGGATTATTTTAATAAAGCAATCTAAACTCATCCCCCTGTGTCAGGCTTTCCAAAGTTGGTAATTATTCCTGAGTCCCTTGCTAAAATCTGCCAGAAAAAAGAAAAAGATTTAGGTTATACTTTAAACCTAAAACCTGATTATCTTGTTTAGTAGTCTTCCTCTGCTTAGAAACCTTATTTGAACACTAAAGACAGAGAGGCAACAGAGAGTCTATTACTCAATAAGTGGGATGTATGTACTATGCACAGGGGAATTTGGTGAGCTATTTATTCTTCTCTGGTCATAGCCTTTCTGTCTTATTTATATCTTAAAACCAATTACTGCACACACTGGTTGCTCTGATTTGGGAGACACCTGTGATTAATATTTTTAGTCTGGGTAAATGTTGGTGATTGAATGGGAGTGGTTTTCAATCTCATTATATATAACACAGAACAAAGAAAAGGAGAAGGAGATCCACAAATATTTCATCATATGCTGAGAGATACATAAAAGTTCAAAGAGAAAAATAATTTTAGTTAAGCTAAGAAATGTTGATATGATCAAATGTGATGGAGCGGATTTGGAACAAAGAAAGCACTAAAGGTGAAAACTGCATGTAGTGTACCTACACATGTATTGGCTAGAATTTTTGATGACATACTTGAAAAATAATCTTGGTTTATTTCTACTAGTTGATTTTTCCATTTTTATATTCATGTGTTCACTGCCCTGCTTGTCAGAACCACGTCACCATCAGTGACCAGATGCTTCCCTTTGAGGGTCCCTGAGAGCATGGGCAACCTGGGCTTGAACCACCTCTGGTGCTCTTGCTCCTTTCTGGTTTACTGACTTTCTTGAAAGCCTTACCTTTTACCTTTGTCAAGTTTGGATGCATTTCTGTGCTCATTGGCTTTTGCCCTACTCCTTTGCCATTTATCCAGATTTCAATGAGGTCTCCAGGAGTGACACTCCTTTCCTCTAGAGGCTTCTTTTTAGTTAGCAATTGGGAAAGTCACTTGCCTGTGACTCTAATTGATTGGGGTGACATCTGGCTCACTCAGCCCTAGTGCTTCCCCAACCCTATTGGAGGATAAGGTATATTCTTCAGGGAAAATGCATGCTAACTTTTTTAAACATTATCTGTGTCTTCATTGAAGTTTTAACTCTTTGGAGTTAAGGTGCTGTGACCCTGCATTACATGAAGTTGTTCAACTGAGGGCAGAGACAATAACATTCTAGGGCAGGATTTTTTTTGTCTATTAATTGATATCATGCTATTAGCCCCAAACAAGCATCCAGCCTTCCTAAAAGTACAGATTACAGGCTTCACTAGTTTTTTTCTAATTTGTTTATGTAGGGTTTGCAGTTTTGGTGAGTTCTTTCTGGAACTTTATGAGGTCACCCCAACAAAAGAGAATCAAGGAATTTATATAATTTAATATTGGCAAACCATTCTTTTTAAGGTCATATATAATTATAAGGAAAGGTTTTTGCTACCAAATATAAGTTTTTAAATGGCTAAGTGAAAATCGAAGAGTTTTATCTACTACAATTATCATATAAAGGCAAAGCAAAAATTCATGAATAAATTGTTGTCTAATTTATTTACTTTTTCACCAAATGCTTTCTGAGTCCTAGTATGTTTTTCTAGACACAGGGGATACAAAGATAAGAAAGGTAGTCATGTTCTTCCATCTGACAAGAGTTTACATTTTCAGTAGAAAAGAGAGGCAATAAACAACTACAAAACAAGTAAATAAACCATCAAATATTAGGTGCTGTATGGAGATTACCATGTCAGTGAGCAACAGGGTGGTTGCTTTTCATGTTAAGGAAGGTCATTTGGAGGAGGTGACCTTCAAATGCAGGTCTGAGTGACAAGTGGCTCCAGCAAAGCAAAAAGATCTGGGAGATCACATTCCAATCAGCAGGAATAGAGAGGTTCTGGGGCCAGAACCTGCCTGGCATATTCCAGGCACTGGAAGAAGGTCAGGGAGGCTGGAGTGGACAAGGAGGAGAATATGATAAAAGGACAGGAAGGTCCTGCAAGGTCCTGTTGGTTTTATAAGCCAGTATAAGGAGTTGACATTTTATACTAAGTGGTCTGGCATATCACTGGAGGGGATTGCATAAGAGAGTGACATGATCTGATGAGCATATTAAAAATAGTCTGGCTGCTGGGTGGAGAATTAAGCTAAGGAAGCAAAAGTGGAAGCCTAGAGACCATTAAAAAGCTATTCACCAGTGAGAGATGATGGTGGCTTACCCTAGGATACTGGTGACAGGGTTGGAGAGAAAAGTGGGAAGAAAGGGGAAAATGTCTTATTTTGTGGATATTAGACTTCAGAATATGGTCACCTGAATATAGTAGCCAATGACTGGAATCAGAGGATTATTTGTTTCTTATTAACAGAATGAGACTTTCTGGGTAAAAACTCAAGAGGTATTTGTATATGCCCTTGCTATACTCTCTCTTCATTAGTTTTCTTGGCTTCTTGTTTACAATAGCACTACTTATGGGAAAATTGTCTCTCCATGTGCTTATACTGATGGACTGCTTTGTGTTAGCCTAATTCCTTGCATCATTTATGCACATAATATAGTTTACAGATTTTCATGCTTTTACAAAAGGGTGAGGATAACTTCTCAAGCCAAGTGAAAGAAGGGCAAGTATGCTTTGAACAAAGAAGGACAGAGGGATGCTGTGGATGAGCTGATTTGCAGGATGAGATGACAGCATGCTGAGAGAATCTGATAGGAAAGGTGGGGATTTGAACAAACCACCTTTAGACAAAATACAGCCTGTGAGCAATGTGAGGGATGAATCACTGAAGCTCCTTACTAGAAAGCTAATATTTCCAACAAGGCTAGTCCAACATCTTGGTTAAATATTTAGAAGGAGCTCTAAGGAAAAGAGAAAAACAAATAGAAAAGGGCTGGTGAGGAGGTAAGGAGAGAAAAGTTGCAAGTGGAAATGGAACTTAAGCAGAGTTAGAGCAAGAAGAGGGAAAGAATTCTATTCCCCACTCCCCTAAAAACAACAAACAAACAAACAAACAAAAACAAATGCAAACCCAAACCAACCAACCAAACGAAATCCCCAAATCTCAAAAGAGCTGGGTTGGGGGAGAAGGTAGGATAAAGTAGTACAATGATCACAATCACAATATGAGTGGGTCACAGGGACAGTAGTACCACACGGTGAATATGGTCAGTGATTCTGTAACATTTTTCTGCATTGATGGATAGTAACCACATTAGAGGGGGTGAGGATTTAATAATAGGGGTCACTGTTGAACCACTGTGTTGTATATTTGAAACCAATGTAAGATTGTGTATCAATGATACTTCAATAAAAAAAAAATTGGAACAAAGCCTAGTCAATATTTTGACAGAAGGAACATGGACTTTAGAGTCTAATAAGCCTGAGTTTGGACACATATTCCTTGTTATATGTGAGTCCTTGAGTAACATGACATAGTCTCTGAGTCTCAGGTTCATCATATAAAATGGAGATGTGTTGCCCAAATCATAGTGACCTTGGGAAAAATTTAATGAGCTTGCACAATGTTTGAATCCAAGTTCCATCTTTTTATCTCAGCATCTTTGGCAAGAGACTTAACCTTTTAAACTTTGGTTTCTTTATCTGTGAAACAGGACTAATATCTGTGTCACAGGTTGTTGTCCCACATGCTATCAGTACTATTCATTATATTATTTTTGAAGTTTTTATTATTTAAAAGCTTGGCTCAAAGCAAGTGATTAATAAATGATATTTTCTTTCTGCTACTTTCCTTCCATCACCTCTTAGATCTTACTATCACTTATCCTCTATTACAGGAGATCTTTCCCCACCCACTCTCCAGGGTTCAAGTCTTAGTTTTCAGGTTTGCATAAATGAGTATATGCCTGCTTTAAACTATTTTCCCCCTAAGATAACTACATGAGTTCTTCCTCTCAGCGTGGCATAATTATTTATAGTTTCCCTGTCCATTCTCAAAAGTAGCCCAGTTTGGATAACAAATTATATGATCACACCATTTATGGTTGTTGTTACTCATGAAATCATTCATTATGTAATTGGAAGTATATATCTTTGAAAAATTTAGCTCTTTGAAGGAAGGTTCCAGTCAAGATTACATTCGTAAATGTAAAAAAAACAAAAAATTTACAAGTGTCATTCATTTACACAATGAATCCACCAGCAAGCCCAGATTGATGGGGACATTCACGATGACCTGTCACTCCTGGAACATTTTGGGGCAGACCAGATGCATGCCTGTGGGTCATGTCCTCAACTGCATATCAAGAACCTGCCCATTATGTTGAAAAACATTTACAGCTGCACTCTGTGCCCAGCATAGGTGCAGGGTTGACTCTGACTCGGGTGCCATTACCTGCATGTGGGGGAAGGTTGAAGCATCCTTTGCCATCCATGTTCTGTGAATTTCCCATAGCTTTCCTTAGGAAAAATGAGCCTTCAATATCCCAGTGGGAAATGTAGCAGATGGTGCTTGGGGAACCATGGGATGACATTCCTCTGGCATGGTGACTTCATTTCTCAATTTGTCCATATGGTAGAGGAATAAGCTCTTTTAAAAATGTGTAACACAGAGAAGACAAATAGTGATTCTATAGCATCTTATTACACTGATGGACAGTGACTATAATGGGGTATGTGGTGGGGACTTGATAATAGGGGGAGTCTAGTAACCATAATATTGCTCATGTAATTGTACATTAATAATAGCAAAAAAAAAGAATAAAAAAAATGTATGCTGGACCTAGACCGAGTACCTAGCACTATGTCAGATTGCAGAAATTGTGAAATTTTGAATCCTGAATATGTCATTTCTGCTTTAACAGGTTATAATAACACCTATTTTCTTTATAGGGCGATATTTAATTCGCAATTAGTTACTATACATTCTAGCTGGTAAGGAGCAGAGGGATTCAGATGCTTTTCAAATTCATCTCACTACACTCCCTGTATCAATCTACTCCCCACTACAATGTAACCAGAAATCCTTATAAATCAGTCACACAAAATAGCCTTTCTTTAGGTAGGATGTTAACTTCTTAGACATATACACATGAAAAAAGTTGAAGAAAATGAGAATATAGTATAAAATAAATGCTAAACTAAATTAAAAATGAATACCTTAGGACAAGATTTAGGTTTACATTCATTATTCAGTCCACCTACCAAAGAAAATCTCAGAACACATTATTACTTTAAAACCAAGTATTAGATGGTTTAGACTTTTTAAAGTACTGGAGATAATTTTGGATGTCTGGCAGAACAAGGGTATCAACTTTTATTAAAATATTTATTTTAGAAAAAACATGAAATATTCATTGCTTATATTAAACCACCTCCTTTTATATTAAATCTAGGAATGATAATAGGATATTTAAATTTTTGTACTGGTAGGTGCATTATCTTGTAACAATAATGGCTGCAATTCAAGGGCTTGATGGGTGCTAGGTCTGTGACGTAGTGTTTTATGCAATCCTTCCAATCTTCTTAAGAGTTAGGTATTATTATCTCCGTATCACAGATGATGAAACTGAGGTTAGTAATTTAGTCAAAGTCACGTGGTTAGATATTGACAGATAAAGTTTTCGATGCCGGTATTTGCTATTACTCACTATGTTGCAGAATGCAGTTTGTTTACCAGGATTATTATTATGGTGTTTTCTCCCTAGATGTCTTCATTGCTTTGATGAAAGTTGCAGTTTACTGCTGACCTTAAATGCTTGTTGAACACCTTTTTATCCCTTACTTACCAGATTGTTATCATCAGACTTAACTGCTTTGCTATTTCTCTGAGCCTTACCTCTGAGTTTGCTTGGGATTAGGTAGACATGAGAGCACTTCGGCTTTCCTTCTTAAGGTATTCTGTCTATCTCTTCGTCCTGATCTTCTAGTATGACCTCTAACACACTAAGTGTTTGGTGCCCTGGTTAAAATTTGCCGCCGCTGACAGGGACTAGCAATGCTCAAAGCTTTTTTTATAAAGGAAAAAGCCCTCACAAATGTTAAGATCCTGAACATGGGAAATCACCCAACAAATAGGAAGCTTTGCTTATCTCTCTGTTGATATTTTTAATAAAGACTTAAAATAGGTATTATTCCCAACGTTATGCTCCAATTATTATTTTGAAGTAATTTGTTTGCTTCTTAATTGTTTTGTTCTTTACATCAGTGTACTCCTTAGAACTGAGGAGCAGTTCTTAACTGAGGTGTTATCTAAATAACACCATGCATTGATGGATTTGGAAGCTTACTCTGCAGCAACTGCTGAAATCATGAAGGTTCACAGAAATTTGTTATATATTAAAAACTCATGTGAGTAGTGTATTCTCATTTGATATATACCTATTTTGATAAAAATATTTTACCTTAAATACTTGTATATAAAACTGACATTTCAGGAAGATATGCCACATTTTTCCAGTGGTTTGAACTATTTGGCAAACTAACTCATGTTTTCTGGTAATGCACATACTTTGGTTTGAAAATCATGAATTAAGGAATTTTCTCCAGGAAGATCCTGTTAAACTACTAAGCTGCTCATGCATTTATTCATTCAACAGCGATTTTTTTTAGCATCCACTCTGAGTTATGAATATTCAGGCATTGGGTACAGACTTAGGGCTAATTTCACCAAGATTCTTGCTTACATAGAGCTTACATTTAGGGCAGGAGCATTAATAAATAAATAAACCAACAACAAAAAAAAGTCATCTACCAGTCAAAGCTGTGATAAAAGTAAAAACAGATATTGAGAGAGAAAGCAAGCAGGGATTTCTTCAAACCTGTAGGTCAGGAAAGACCTCTCTGCAGATGTGACATTTTAAATTGACACCTGAATAATAGGAAGAAGCCAGCCATACAAATATGTGTTGTGGTAATTTCTGGGCATATAGTTCTGTAATTGAGTAAAAGTTCCTGGATGGGAATAAGAGGCTTATTCTTTATCAGAAAGAAGGACAATTGCATAGAGTGAGTGGAAAAACGGTGAATGATGAGGCAAGGGGATGAGATTGTCAAAGCCCCTGTAGACTATAGTGCCGAGAGTTTGGGTTCTATTCTAAGTGTGAAGGCTTGAAATGAGGTGGGTGAATGATCTGACTAATCTTTGTGGGAGATCACTATGAGTGCTGTGTAGAGAAATAATTACAGAGGGTAAGAATGGAGGCAGAATGCCAGAAGGCCCCTGTGAAATGGTACAGGTGAGAGATGATAGTGGCTCAGACAGACATAGTAGCATTAGTAGCAGTGACTATGATAAAGTTGGAATATGTTTCAGAGGAAAAGACAATAAGATTTACTCCATGATGGGTGGACAGAAATGTTGGGGTAAGGAGAAGAGAATTGTCAGAGATTTTAGCCTGAGAAACTGGATGTGCCTTTCGGTAAGAAGTGGAGGAGGATGATTCAAGGAGAGAGTGAACCAAATCTCCATGTTCAGGGAAATTCAACATCCAGGTGAAGTAGGATTCAGGAGCCATGGTAAGGGTTAGATGACTGTGTCCCAGACAGAGAGAACTGCAAATGCAAAACCCTAAGTCTGGAATAAGTTTGATGACTTTTCAGACCAGCAAAAGAAGCAGTGTGTCAGCAACATGAAGCAACAAAGACCCTGGTAGAAATGAGGTCACAGAGGTTGGCTACAGGCAGGATCATCCAGCGTCTGAAGGTCATGCAAAAAAGAGTTTGGACTATATTCTAAGTGTGACAGGAAATCATTTGTGGGGTTAGCCCAACTAATACAGTCTGACAGGAGTTTTTAAAGGATCACTCTGGCTGTTCTGTGAAGAACTGATGGCACAGGATGGTGCAGGGGCAAGAGTAAAAAAGGAGGGAAGAAGAACCAACCCATTAGAAGGCCATGGAAGCCGGGCTTAGGGGACATCTTGAATGCGTGGGGAGTTCTGCGCTATTACACATTTCCTTCACCCATATTCCCCATGATCTTTGGACACCCAAATGGAGAGTTTTAGAGGCAAAAAACCTGTTTTTAATTATATATCATATATAAGCACAAGTCATTGGTGCATAGTTTTAGTCTACGCTAAATTTTCTAGGAATGTAACTATTTTGTATATTGGAGGGAAGATTACTTGTGTTGTTCAGAGCTGTGGCAGTAGATATTTACCAGTTTGGAAAATCAAGTCATTGATGGCATTGCCACCCAAAGTATTTCAGTGTTCAGTACCTCACATCTATATCTATCTGCATTTATAAGTGTCATCTTATTGATGATTCTTCGTATAAGTGCAAGCATCTGATACCAACATGTCACATAGAGTGGTTTCCATACATTTACATATTGAAAGACATCTTATTGGACACCACACTGGATTTTTAAAAAATGTGTAGGTTACAATATCGAATTTTATTTCAGAGTGACCAACTATTGTTAATAAAGGGAGCCATGAATTTGACAAATTGAGTACTACAGACTAGATAATGATGGATAACCTGGGAAGCTGAGGTTTCTGGTGATAACTGATGTTAAGCTACATAGAATTAGACCTGATAGTCTCTTAGATTAATGTAATTTTCCCAAGAACAGATAGCTAATTAGCCATGGATACTAGTTTTGAACCCACGTCAGACTGTGTCCGAAGCCCATATTTATTGCATCACACCCATCAACATAAAGATTTATTTTCAGAAGTTTATTAATTGTAGTAAAGTCCTTGCTAATTCTTTAAAAAAGTATTTTAAAGCAGTGTCTTTACTGGTAATAAAATTAAGTTGTTAATTCAGCCAATTTAGTGATTAAAATAAACTTGGAGATTAAGAAGAGATTTAATAATGGTTTGGTCTATTATACAAAGAATAAGTCATGATCTGGGCTTTTTTTCATTTCTGGTTGTTGGGGTATCTTGTAGAAAAGGCTAGGTTTTATCATGCTTTCTAATTTAAACTTGAAATATGTTACTATTTGTTTTTCATTATCTTCCTGTTATCACAAGCTTACATCAAATTGTTTAGGTAGGTGCTTCATGATTATTATAAAAAAATACATAGATTTTTTTACTTTAAGATTTAAAAACTATACTTGTTTACTAGAAAAGCTGTTCAGTTTTTATCTCTGATTTTCCCTTTGTTGAAATTCACCTAGGAAATGTTCTTTTTTAGTGCCAATGTTTTATATTATGAATACCAACAACATTATTATTCTGTGGAAGAACAACTGAGAAGGAATTAACTTGGTAGTAATTCTCATGTAAAAAAGTAATTTTGAACAGACATGACATTTTTGTGAGCCATAGTTCTAGGGACTATCACCAAAGCATTTTAATTTTAATGTAAGAATTTGCAGCGTTTTAGAAAAAACAGTTGCTGCAGAATATATCAACAATATTTTGTTACTGTAGCAAAGGATTTTTTTGATGGAGTTATGACAATGGGAAAAAAATAAGTTAAAATACTAATCTGTCTTCTTTTGTTTGGCCCATTTTGCACCGAAAATTGAGATGGTACCAAAAGGTTGATTTTTAATGTTTCACTTTTATTGTGAGGCAATGAATAGCTTGGATCCACCACATCATAGGATGTTTCTTAATCTTTATGTTGCACCTTGCTCTTCATGGTGATTTGTGTCTGGCTTTGTTTCATGGATAGAAAGGGATGATCCACTGATTTACTGTGTTGAAGACATAAAAGAAATTAATCACACTGCCTGTAGTACTATCTCCACAGAATCAAATTACTTGGTTTAGGAGATATTTCATCTGTTAAAAATCCAGTGTGGACCAGAAATACTGAGCCTCGACCACTTAAGTGGAGAAACCTCCAGATAAATTTCCTGTTCATTCCAATGCCTGTGAAAAGCAGGGCTGCACATGTTTGCAAGCTCTCCACTGAGGCAAAGGACACGCTGTCATCCTCTCTTTACCAAACTGAATTGTAAACTATTCCTATGTAGGATGTTTGTGAATGAGTTAAATGTTACTTAACAAGCATAATGCTGTAATATAGTGTTACGTATTGCCTATGGAGGAGGTTTCTTTAGCTTCTATTTATTTTTGCATCAGCATTTGACAGGTAACAAATGAAATTCCCTTTCTAAAATTAAATCCAGCTTCATTTCTGTCTTTCACCCCCAAAGGATGAAACATCATTTGCTTCTTAGACAGTTCCTGCACTCTATCATCTTTCATTACTTTTATAAGTTCTGTCATAAAGGCTTTAGCTCCTTGGCCTTGATGTCTAACAGCCTATTATAGAGATAAGTGTCTGGGTTTGATAATATAAAATCCTCAAATGTTGCTTTACCTGCAATTAAAAAGTACTTTAAAAGCAGCGTAAGGGTATGATACAGTCTTTCATTGCTCTGTTGTATTTGCCTTCTCACATAGTTTAGGTTCTTTATGAGCATGAAGAACAGTGTTTCAGAGCATTTGAGACAGCTGCCTTCATGGGGTCCAGACCTGAACACCTGCCTTCTGGACATGCTCACCTGGAGGTCCCACAGCCCTGTAAACTTCACCTGAATGCTGTTTCTTCCCATGGTTTCTGTATCACAGGGGCTGCTGACGTATGGTCTGTGGGCCAAACCTAGTCCACTCCCTGTTTCTGAATGGCCTTTCAGAAACATAAGGATAGTTTTTACATCTTTAAAAGAAGATGCAAAGATAATATTCCATGACATGTGCAAGTAGATGAAATTCAAATTTCAGTGTCCATAAAAATGTGTTATTGGAACACAGCCACACATACATGCTTAAGGGTTGCCTGTGGCTGCTTTTGTTTGCCACAATAGCAGAATGGAGTGGTTTTGGTGAAGACTGTCTGGCTCACAAAGGCTAAACATAGCCTAAGCTATTTGGCCCTTCATAGTAAAAGGTTGCTGACTTCTACTCTACTTGCATGGAAGATTTTACCACTCTCTCAACTCTTAATCTCCTGGTATCAAAATCTCTGAGCTATCTTCCAACCTTTCTTCTTATTCCTATGCATGTTCAATTGCTGTATATAAGGAATATCTCCAGACCAAACTCCTCTTCTGTCTTCTCACTTCTGAAACTTTAGCACATAGGTCCTTACCATCTGTTTCCCACCTGCAATTGTTCTCCTTAACCCCAGTTTCTCTCCAGAAAATTCAAATCCTGTACTAGCATTGAAGCTATCATGTGAACATTAGTAAGTTAGATCATTTCATTTCACTCTTAAAGATGTTGTAGGGACCCTGTTTCCTACAGAATCAAGTCCGAACTCCTTAGCATTATAACAAATCCTTTCATTTGTTTGCCCTGACTTCTCCAGTTTCATCGCTGTTGACTGGTTGTCCCCTGGTCCACCACCCTTGCATCCAAAGTCTCCCAGCACAGTACTTCTTATTGTCCCCCTTACATGTTGCTGCCTTTCCTGACTCTGCCTTTGCAATGCAGCTGCCTCTTTACTGCCCTTTCTAAATAGCAAAGTTGCTGTAAGTTTTTGAGATTCAGCTTAAATGTCGCGTTGAGAATTCTTTGCTAGAGCTTGAGGTAAAGTTAATTGCTCTCCCACTGTATCTCAGCACTTGCTGGTATTGTAATCATCTGTGCAGATAACAGAGCTCTCCCTCATTTTTATATTCTCAGAGCCTAGCATGTGTCACGAAGCAGTAGATATGTGGTGGCTGACTAATTGCTTGTATACTTTTAGAGAGAGTCTTCAGTTAAATTCAGCAGAGCTAAAATTCTAAAATAATAACAATCAAGTTGTGTTAATTCTATCTGGCCTGGAATGAAACAATCTTTTTGAGTGATTTTCCAAAAGTCTCTGATAGGTGTCTCTGAGTGCTATAGTCTTCATTATTTAATTTTGTCATTTTCTAACTTGCAAAGTGATTGCATCCAAATGCAGCAATTCATCTATTAACAATTTCCTTTCCAAATAATTATTCATGACCTCAAGATTCTTTTTAAAAAGACCTTTCTATTCTGAATTTTTTTATTTGTTTTATGTGGCCTATTATTTGTTTTTTCATTTCTGAAGGCAATAGTTTAATTTTCAAATTCAGCTTTCAAGAGGAGCAGGTTATGGATAAATAGTTTGTGTTTCTGTAAGTTATTCAAACTGGCCATTCATTTGGGGAATTAGCTAAGCTCCTGCTAGCCTATCATTCTCCTCTGGTGTTGTCCTTGGAGTCACATTACTGCCTATTATCAGCTCCATAGAAGGCTAGACATGGGGCTTACTGAGCTATTTGGCAGGTGCCCTGTAAAGACTGGGTTAGATGGGAAAGAATATAAAACCATCTAAAAGAAGATTTTGAGACCATCTAAGACTTTCATCCATCTATTATTTTCTTGGCTCCATTTAGAATGGATAATAATAGTGAGACAAGCATATGATTATATAGTACTCCATACTTATTCAAAGCGCCTTCACCTACATTATGCCTCTTCTGAGGAAAGCATGGGTGGTATTGTAATAGATTTTTTCAAGTGAAACTGATACTCAGAAAGGTGAAATTACCTGCTAAAATTGTTACAGCACATTAGATGTGGTTGAGACTAAAACCTAGCTCCCGACCTATTTTTTTTGAGATTTTGTTTTCTTAGATAAAACATACTGGATATAAAGCTATTGACTCTTGGCTCTAAAGCTACCCTTCCATTCTTTGATTTGTGGTACTGGGGCTAGGATTTCACAGAGTCCTGTTCTTTGCCAGTTGGCTTCCTGTCAGGTTCGGCCAATAGGGATACCTGAGGGAGATGGGCTCTTAGGAGAGTAAAATTCTGCTTGTAGTTCCTATGAGCACATACTTAGCACTAAAAATTGATTAGAAGCTTCATTTGGCTTTCCCAGAGCCAGCCCACCCATCATACTTCCTCCAAATCACCTGTACCAGCAGGGCAGTGTCTCTGTTTAGAGCTCCAAGTCCCAGCACCTGCTATTAGCTTCTGGGTTCCGATAACCACAACCCCTCCCCTCTATTTCTCTAGCCTTAGAGGCTGTAGCTGCTTTTTCTAATCATTATGTCCATGTTACTTTAGTGTTCCCTTTGTGCTTTTTAAGTCCCTCAATACCTGTGAAACTAATTCCCCATGCTATCTGCTCTCTTGAAATACTTGATTTGGTTTTGGTTTTCTTGACAAAATGCTGCATGACAGGATACTTAGTATCAGGAGTGGTCCCAGAAAATACACTCTCAAAGATGATATTCTGACAAATGGTTATATATTTGTCTGGAAAGTAGTGCAGACCTCCTTGTTTATGGTATGCAGTGGCTCACAATTAATTAATTATCTGTGGTTGGTCAAAATCAAGTATCTACTGAAGCAAAGTATTGGGGGCATCAAATGGATGCTGAACTTCACTTGTATGGTAATTATAATGACCACAAAGACTGTGGGGTGGGATTTTTTTTTATGACTACACTGGGAAGCTTTAAAAAAGAAAAACACAACTCATGATTTTAAACCTTTGTTACCAATCATCATTAGAGAACCAGAAAGCATTCATACAGCCCTAAAAGATTCCCTTATTTCATTTTCTTTTAGACTTAACCTCACTGAAAACAGACATAATTACCCTAGGATTCCCTTGCTCAGTGTTCCTATGATCAGTTAACCTGAGCCATGTCACATAAGATGTCCATTCCATCTGAAACATCTCCTGTTGCCTCTAGACCCATAACTAGAATCAGATCTCAGAAAACTCCAGGGAAACAAGTATGAAATCTGACCGAGGATACAAAAACTTATATTCCAGAATAATTATAATTACCAAGACTATATACTGAATAGTTCCTAAGAATTTTAGACTAAATGGGAAACATAAAAGGCTGAACTTATAGACACAGTCAACTTGGTAGAAATTTGTGACTTAGTGTTTTAGTTTGTGCAGCTGAAAGTGGTTTTAAACATTTACTTGGTTAGTTGACTGAAACTTTGAATTAATGGCTGCCTACATTCAATGAGGTTGAAATTGCAGAACTACTGTGGCATAATAATGAGGAAGGAATCAAAAGGCACATGGAAGTAAATACTTTGCAGCAGATTATCCTCTAAGACTTTCACAATCATTCTTTCCCACATGACCACCACCACCAAACGTGCAAACTGTATTCCCAGAAGAAAGCCCAAATGCCATTTCGTTAATTTAGGCATCAGACAGGTATTAATAAGTAGAACATTGCTAAGAATACTGTCTTCTTTAGGCCAGAGAGAGATAATCATGGGAGATGCTGACACTGAGATGAGCTCCCTGAATTCACTGGGGACATGGGAATTCTGCAGGGGCGAGGTCCATTTTAGCATGGCCTATAGAATTAAGGGGAGAGCCTTACTTAGTAGGCAGCAGAGGCAAATTAGTATCCAATATTCTTTTACCTCCATGGATAAGTTTTTTTGTTTGTAGATAATAAATCACCATATTCACAGAAACAAAAGATACGGGCACCTTACTAAAATATTATTTAAATTGTAGGAAGACAAAACTTCAGATCTGGTGGCCAGAAACCTGACTTGAGTTACTGCAATGGATAGTCTTGGCAAGTTACCAGACTGTCAGTTCACAGACTTGGAGGCCAAGTCCTCCAAAAAATGAACCCCCAAGCAGTGCCACAAGTATATGCTTCATCTTCCTCCGAGCTTTCCCCCAAAGACCTTCAACCACTAACCAGGGAAAATATGTACTTGGGGGAGGGAAATACCCAGATTAGGGGTTACTAAACATTGTCCCTAAATTTATGTTAATTCATGGGGACCCCAAATGACACTGCAGGGCACTAATTGAAGTGGAAGTAGGGGTCTGGTGTCAAAGGGCTGGGACTAGGGTGAAGCAAATGAGTCACTTAGAACACAAGATTTTAGGATGTACTCACAGGTTTATGCAAGTGCCAACCTGCCTGAGGCATCTCAGTTCTGAAATAACAAATGGAATTTTAGGCAAAGCGTACCTCCTGTGTGGGTTCAAGGAGCCACCCTGTGATTATTACCCTGGTATTTTCCACATCTCAGCCCCCGACTCATAAAGTGAGGGCTATTCTGGGAGGAAAGACATGTATAAGCTTATGGAATTTTCCATCCTTCTAGGATAGTGAACCTAAAGTAGTACTGCAGCCCTAGGAAAACTGTAGCTTAGTGCCACTATCAAAACCTTAAAATATGCAGCAGTGGTGATTTCCATTATGTCCTCATTTAATTCACTTGGTTGGACTTTGAAGAAGATGATGGGTGTATCGAGAATGGCTGCAGATCATCTTAAATGTAATCAGGCAGTGATTCCAGTTGCAGCTGTGACTCCAGATGTGGTTTCTTTTCTGAAGCAAATCAACACAGCCCCTTCGACTTAGTGCACAGATATTGATCAGAAAATGTTTTGTCTCTATAACAGTTTGGGAGGACCACCAGCATCAGTGTGCTTTTACCTAACAGGATCAACAATGCATCTTGACAGTCTTGCCTTTGGCATCATGTCAACACTCCTTAGCTCTGTCTTAACTTAGTCCTCAAACACTACAGTGGCACAAAGCTTGGTTGGCTAATTTGGACTTGGGAGGCAGCATATGCCACATTTGAGTGTGATGCTTTACCACATTTATTAAGGAACTCAAAGCATAGCAAGGAAAGGCTCTGCAGGTAGTAACACAGCACAGTAAACCGCTCTTCTGCTTGAGCCTAATGACCCATCCAATGCAATAGTATGTGATGTGTCTGAAAATAGAGATGCTTGTGGAACTTCTGAAAGAACTCTATAGGAGAATTACAGTTACAATCTCTGGGCTTTAGAACAAAGCTATGTCTGCTTGCAGATGTCTTTTCGAAAAAACTATTCTTGGAAGGCTATCAGGCCTTGGCAGAGTCGAAATGCCTGACCCTGGGCCATCAAGTAACCATGCAAATTCGACTGTCATTATGAACTGAGTACTCAACTAGGCATATGCAGCAGGGATTCATCATTAATGGAAAAAGATGTCGGAGATCAAGCTTAAGCAGATCCTAAAGCATAAGCAGGTGTCTCAGACGTTTACTACACATACTCTTACTGTATTACTTCTCCCTCAATGCATTCTTAGGAGTAGTTGTCAGCTGGAGAGTGACTTAATTAAAGTAAGTTCATGATCTTCTTTGAGTGGTCAGAGTATGAAGGCGCTTGTGTTCCATGTGAATGCTCAGCAAAGGGCATCTACCAGGTAATCATAAGGACAAGATGACCCTGCTCTATTGTCAGTTTACATATCCCCTCAGCACTCTCCTTCTTGCTCAGTGGGCCCAGAGACAGAGTAGCTGTGGCCACAGGAATAAGCAGCTTAATGACATGGACATCCCCTAACCAAGACCGGTCTGATTCCTGCCAGTCCTGAATGACTGACTGAACAAACGGCAGAGGCCAACACTGTATCCTCAGCATGGCACCAGATCCATTTGGCAGGTTGATCACATTACACAGACCTCTTTTCATTATCTAAAAATGTAGTATTAACATGTTTTAATGACTTGTTCACTCTAGTCACTTTAACTTGACTGTTACTACTAAAGCTAAACACTGTATATATTTTTTATTTCTGCCTCTGTCTCTCAAGCTCTTCACTTTCTTCCCATCCCATATTTCCTATAGTTAAAAGGAACTTACTTAGCATTATTTAGCACATAATGCTAAGTAACATGGACTAATATGTTTTATAAAGATTTCTACACTCTTGTCACAGACCCGGCTCCTTTATTACACTTACCAAAAATTATCCAAATTCAAAACCCATCTCAAATATCACATCCTTTAATTCCTGACAACACTTTTTGTGCATCTGTAGCACAATACTCATCAGGCTGTATTATAAGGGCACATTTACTACTACTAAACTGTGTGTCCCATGAGGAGCTGATGATGCTATCCATTATAACATCTGCACCTCTGTCCCCAAGTCAATGACTATCACATCAGTGGTTGTCAATACATAGTCAGTGAGTGAATAGAATACTCTCCCCTTTACATTTTTTTCTTTTTTTACCACCGTGTTGAATCACAGTGCTGTTGGGGTCGGGTCTGTAGGTCAACTTGAATGATAGGATAGTAAAGCAGTGTGAAATATGAGAGAGGAGCATTAGTCTTAGAGTCAAAGGCCTAACACTGAGATTTGTTACTGTGTGACCTTGAAAGAGTCAGTCAACCTGTCTGTGTCTCAATTCCTTCTTTTTTAAAGGGAGGCTTCTTTTAACTTTGTAATTCTACTAGTTCATGATTCACTTAATAAAGGAAAGAAATGACATTATAGAAATAATTAACTTTTAACATTTTCCTTTCTTATTCTTTATTTTTACATAGTTTAGAATAATTGCTTATGTATTACACATAAAAGCTTTTTTTTCTTTAAGATGATCAATGCTTAAAATTTGCTTGGATAGAAAACATAAATCTTTATATAATTTAATATGCATGTATATATATGTAGATTTTACATTGGATTAATTTGAAACTGAAAATATTTATATCATGCTATTACAAAGAATTCTCTCACATTTTGAATCACTACAGGGACAAAGAACCAACTCATAGTCTATAAAGAGTTAATTCTTTTCTTCATCAGAAAAATTAGGGACAGAGTGGCCATGGCTATGAGGAACTTATTGCCTATTAGTTCACTTATTCAACTGACATGGAGGAAGATACGGGGTTCACACTTTGCTTATCTAGGTTTAAATTTTACCTTTGGGCCAAAGAGATAGACCTTAAGAGATATGCATGCCTGGAATGCATGTTTTTATACTCTGCCTCGTAAAGTCACTTTTACAGAACTGCACTTAGAGGTTGCCCTCAGCATACCGAGGAATGCTATAGGAAATTAAGTTCATTACTGATGGATTGCTATCAAGAATATCCTTGATATTCTCTATATTCTGCTACTCAACATGTTGTCCATGACTCAGCAGCACTGGCATTACCCAAGAGCTTATTAGAAATTCAGAATTACAGTCCCCAACTGTACACATACTGAGTCAGAATCTGCTCTTTAAATCAGATTCCCCAGGTGATCCACATGCATAGCCAAGTGTGAGAAGCACTGGACAATGTCACTTAGTACCTTTCTATCAGATCCCTCATAAAATTACTTCATCCAAAAATTTAGTTATCATAAAACGATAATAAAATGATTTTTATATTATTCTGCAAAGTGAGGGTTTTTTGTTATAGTTGTTTTTTAATCTTTTGAACACTACGAATCTTGTGGTTGATCCCTTCTCCTCTCTGCCTTGGCCACACTTCATAGCCTGTTGCATCTGTTGAGTACTGCATGGCAAGCCTTTCTGCTTGTGCATTTGCATGTCACCCACATTTCCTTTTGCCATGATAGTTTCAATTGAAACAATTGTTATGTGGTGTATTACACGCCTCAAATCTTTTGTGGAATGAGGTGAAATAAAAAGAAATAAAACCAGCATAAGCAGTCTAAGTATTCTTTTATATGACTTGAACTTTGGAAACCTAGACCCTCCCCTCTTCGCCACCTACCCTTCTGTGCATCATAATTAATGTTCAGTATGAAGATCTTGAGGCACTCTGGGGGTTACAGTTATCAGAGGAATATTAATTATATTCAGCACACTATACTGTACTTACTGAGCCAGAAACATGGACTAATATGTTTTATAAGGATTTTAAACAACAGCAGAAGACTCAACAGATTTCTGACTAGACAGAGCATTCACATCAATGAAAACATCCCACTTCATGAGCATACTACTGAATATCAGTCTATAAGTCTTTTATAGACAAATTATTTTATTACTCCTTTTTAAAAATTTACTCAGTGCAATAATTCCAGAATTTAGAAATCATTTACCTCAAACATGTACTGATAAAACAAATAGCAGGTAAATTCTGAGCTAACGTCGGGGTATATATCTTTACCAGCGTGCAGCCTAATAGTTGAGCTTACTGCCTCAGGAGGCCATTGAACCAACTACAGCAGCTGAATAATTTTATGACCAGTGATAAGACTCACACGTAATACATGCTAAGAGAGAGGTCATCAAATCTTATGCTTCAGGGCATAAATTAATCACTGCAGGGGTCAGAAAAGAATCTCCTTTGCCCTATGAACAGAATTGAATAATTAGGCAGAGGCTGTATTGATATTTTTAAAGCCTTCTTCTTAAGGATCAGCAATGGTTTTAAGAACAATTCTGAGACTTTGTGGGGGTGTTATAGCTGTTGATTAGAAGAGGAGGGGCACTGTAAGTTGAGCAGTTTATTCTGGCAGACAGACAGGTTGGGCAGCTTCCTGATATCATACTGTTCAACCTGATTTTCATTAAAAGCTAAAGTACCTGCTGTTATAATGTCTCTAGGCAGCTGGGGCAAATGGGCCTCCTTGCCTATCTGGGAATCTTGAGGTGGATTTTCATCTTTTAATCAAGTCTCCTTGTAAGGTAGGAGGGTGGTTTATTAATGTGTTAAGTTTACTCCTATTCTTCTACAATTCACATTTTACATTTTAAAAAAGGCACATTTCACTAGGATTGAAGAATTAAACCTTGAGTTCTTTTTCAGTAAAACAGGCTCAAGGGAAAACCTGTTAATCAAATGGCATTGAAGGCCAAGTGTGAGCAACTGCCAAACACATAAATCTGTTCATGTTTGCCTACATGGTTATTGAGTGAAGCATGTCAAACATGCTTTTTTGATAACACAAGGATATTGTAGTCCATGGAAAATAAATTTTGCTTCCTGTATCCTTCTGCTACATGTCCATATTCAGCAGCAGTTTTAGATTTAGAGAAAGCAAAATAACTTTCAAGTCATATCCCAGGAGTGCTTCTAGTAAAAGGAAAACTGAAGAATGAATCATTCCCAAATAATGAGTGTATACGAGTGACCTAGATACTCAGTACTCCTAGAGATGAAAGCAAAAACTTCACTGACATACCTACTTATTGATGCCTGTAGGCTTCCAGGTGTTTTTGCCTTTGGTTTTTGTTGCCTTTTCTGTTTTCACTTTGAAATGAGTCAAATATTATTGTGTGGCTAGTGCAACAGTGGGTTAAATATGTTTACTTACAGGGCAAAATGGGATTTTTCATCAGACGATTTACTGTATCCTTCTTATGAGTCTAGCACTGAGGCAGGCATGGAAGTTGAAAAGAAAGGCAGCAACTTTTCCCTTTAGAATCTCATAATCTGGTTGGGAGCATAGACATAGCCACCAAATACAGTTGTCATTATAAGCAGTGTCAGGTTAAGTGTAAGAGTAACTGGTGTCGATAAGGCCTGTGTATGCATACCAGAAAGGATATCAGCATGATTTGGCATGATTCATGATAGGAAGCAAGACTGCCATTGGGCCTGAGTAGTGTGCATGTTTTGTAGGGGTGTAGGAAAAGAGGTGTATGGGTGTGAGAGCGACATGTGTGTGTGTGTGTGTGTGTGTGTGTGTGTGTGTGTGTGTATGTGTGGGGGCAGGCACAAGGTGGGGGACTTATTGCAAAATGAATAAAGATTTGAATGCAAGAAAGAGCTGAGAATGAACAAGGAAGGACTGAGGGTATATTTTAATGATAATAAGGAACAGGGTTAGGTAGGTAGAGAGGAGCCTGATCCTTTAAGGAACTTGAATGCCAGGCTAAGTAATATCCTTTGGAGGTTAGGAAACCACGGACTTTGCTGAGCAGACAAGTGGCATGTTGGCAGCATATTTTGGGAAGATTAATACAGTTACAATATGGAAAGTGGATTAAAGCAGGAAGGTGCTGTGACTGGGGATACTGGTTTGAATGGCATCCAGTTGTGAGACAATTATGTTTATTTTATCTGAAATTCACTTTCTGGTTTTACAAGAAAGTCTATGTGGTCATTTTGGTTCTTTGTTTTGTTTTGTTCATTTTTCTGAAATCTCAGGGTTGTTGTTTGCCAAAAGAGAAAAGAGAGGTGAGCTTTGATTTACTGATGTGTGCTAATGTGGCCACAGCACTGGTAATGTCTGGTAGGTACTGGATTTGAGTATCTTTATGTTTAGACTGACAGTGAACACATTTAAGTATATGTTCCTAAATCTGTAACTGAATTCAGTATGCTTCATTTCAGGATCAGTTCTCTTTTTCTCTCTCTCTCTCAGTAAAATATCCAACATTTTTACAAGGCTGTTTTCCTGAATTAAGCATACATTAAATATCTCATCTAGATAATAAATCTTTGCATCAGCATCCATCCTAATCTCACCGGATTTTATATTGCTACATTTTCATGACAATTTGCTAAGATAGAAAAGTAAATCAACTGCTCTGACAAATGCTCAGACCCCTTTGAAAAGTCAGTCAATATTGGTAGAGTGCCCACTGAATGAAGAATTCTTCTCTCTGTGCCTTGGAAAGATATAAGGAATTAGACTACTAGTCAGCCCTTGGTAAGACTGCAGTAGAATGAGGGAAAGAGGGAAAGCACAAATTAAAAACTAAACTAAAACTTGAAAGACCCCTAAAATAGTAATAGCTCTGAAATGAATAAGTACTTTGTAACAGATACTTTGCAAACATTATCTCATTTACTTTTCATGCCCGCCATACGGATTATATGATTAGTATTCCAGGTTTTGCAGATGAGGAATCTGAAACTCGGAGAGGTTGGCCATCTTGCCCACGATCATACAGAGCAGAGCTAGGATTTGAACTCGTGGCTCTTTAAATTTTGAGTCAGGTCCCCTTGCAGGCTGCAATAATCAGTTATGAAAATGCTCAAGTGCCACAGTTATTGCTTTTTAATTTGATATAAGTGATTTGGGGAAGGTATATAAAGTCATGGTTTGAAAGCCACTGGGGCTGTGATAAAGACAGTAAGGTCTTCAGAACAATCTAGATCAGGAAAATGGCAGACTTGCAATCGAACATAATAGGCAACCGGTGTGGGGCAATAAACAGTGCTAGTCGATTGAAGTACATGATGAAGGGAAATGTGTCCCTAAATTAGGAGCATTACTAGGATTTGAAATCCTGATTAGAAAATTTAGTGCTGGGCACGTACAATGATCTACAGTTCTTTGTATGAAAAGTTTTAGGGAAGGGAATTGAGCTAATATAATTTTTCTAAACCCTGGACTCTGGAATTGGATTAATGGATCAAAGGAAAAAAAGCATCAACATTGTTTTATAATCTCATGAAAAGGTCAGTTTAACTAAAATGTTTACTAAGAAAATTTATAATTAAATTTATAATTATAGATTTTAATCCATTTTATTATATCAGTTAGCAATAATTTGGAAGAAGTCTACCTATGCAGTACAAAAGGATAAACAGTAAGGAAAATACATTTCTGTATGTCTTCCCAATGGGCTTCAGCCCCAGACAAGTTCACTATGGATTCAATGAGACTGAAAAAAAATGACAATGGAACGTTCTTGGGGTGAAAGAGGTTATACCAATTTTATTCCCATGGTGGCAGGTCAAGCACAAGACTCCGGTCCGCTTCAGGGCAAGTATGCATGCAGCAAGCGGATCTCTGCCTCCGGGCCTCTCCGCCCCCCAGCCATCTCAGTCTCTGTCTTCAGCTCTGCCCCCACTCCAGCCTCTGCTCTCCTGCATCCGTGTGACCCAGAGCACCAGCGGGAGCTCTTTAATAGAGTCAGCAACAACGTATTGCCCACACCTGTGTAGTGAGCTAGCCAAGCAGGGACCAGGACCAGGTGAGAATCCTACCCATAGGAGGAGCCTTCATTTTCTCCACATTGTGCTTTTTAGCCATTCTGAATTCTTTGGCTTTTGGAGTCAAATGGGAATTACTGAGACACAGTTATGTTTCTAGGCTGATGATTGGTGAATGGTAACGTGTGAAAAAATCAGGGTGGATATTCAGCTAGGATGTACCAGTATTAAGTATTTAAATACTTATCTAGCAGTTGGTAAAGAGCCACTGTCCTGAGCCATTGGAGTATCTCTGCCTCCGCCACCCACTGCTATGCTGGCCGCTGGCCACTCTGGCCTCTGGCCCCTGGTCCCTTCCCCAGGATAATTTCCTCACCTCCCAAAGGCCCTGCATCTAAAGAGTTGACTTGCCCAACGCGAAGGCTCCAGGACACTGCCCGTGACCCCTGCACCTATTCTCATGATGGATAGTTGTAAACCATTTAGTATGAAAGTGATTGGCATTGCAGCCATTTCTTCTCTTGCTCAAATTGTCCTATTCCTAAATCTTCTGCCTCTCTTTTTCTTCCCTCCTTGGCTGCTTAAGGGCCATAAAAGCGTGACTTTGGGATGATACATCCTTTCACTTGAATCAAGGATGCCTCCAGGTAGACTGAATTCTTGCCTTCTTGCCCTATCTTATGCAACCACTTGTGAATATGATCAAATAGTGAAAATTATCTTGCTTTCTATAACATTCATGTCTAGTTTTCAATGGCTTGGAGAGTAATGGATTCTATATTTCCTAATAAATACTAAACCATAAAATTAAAACCTGGATTATGTATATATACATATGTTTATGTGTGTGTATACACAAAAAAACCCATATTGATATGTGTATGTGCTTATACATGCATGTAATATACACATACACATCTATACACATTCATCTTGGCTTGATGGTTCAGACTTTAAAAAGTCATAACTATTAATACTTTATAATACATTGACGTATTCCTGACACAGTATTTTTTTAGGTGCTTGTATCCTTCCTTATGATGTGGCACTGTTCTTTTTTAGTGTTCTTGAAATGTATCTGCCTTCTCTCAAGCTAGAGAATTTATGCAGTCATACTTAATGTGAAAAAGGAATATTTCTTTGCACGTATTATATGTAAAGCAGGCTTGAACCAAGCTTTTGATTAAAATGTAGTTGTGTGGCCTTCTAGCTCAGCTTTAATTGCATTTAAAATTCCTTTCTGCACCTGTACTGAAGATCACAAACCAATATTAATAAAGGAGGCTTAGAGCAGTGCAGCACCTGAGCAATAGGTTCTTGACAAAAGTTATTTACCTAACTTGAGTTTCATTTCAAAGTTAACATGTCTGTGTGCTACTTGAATAAAGCATTCATCTGAAAACTCTGTTAGACATTTTAACCCAATTTAATTTATTCCCTGAAAGTGTAATCCCCTGCTGAAAAGAGTAGTTACAAATTTTCCAGTCACAATCCACTGAAGTGAAAAATATTTAATGACATCATAGGTACTGAGCATCAAGAGTTTAGTTAAAAACCTTCTTCAAAATGTAAAACAGGGGGCAAGAGTTAATAGGGTATTTTATATAGTTATATTTCAATCCTATTTCAAATTTTTTAAGTCATTTGCATCTCTGCCATTAAAGCTGTACAAAATGAGTTTACTTAGACATCTCCAGGGAGTAGGAGGAAAAACACCTAAAGTTTAAGTCATAAAAGCAAAGCTCCTCTGACCTTTGACATTTAAGTGGCTCATTCAGTTACTTTACTTTGTGTAAAACTCTATTTGTAATCACATCAACCAAACAAAGCAAATTTTAGGGGCTGACCATCAGGTGTTCCGCCCAACTGTGCAACAAAGAAGCCCACAGCGTACAATGCTGATTGCTCTAGCACCACTTCACATCAACCCAGACTTAGTTTTATGCAGTCAATTGTGCAACAGAAGTCTATTTATCCGCTATTGAAATATTTTTGGTCTGACTTCCAGAGAGTGAAGATGAAAATAGAGGAGGAGAGAAAATAAAATCTGAATTGACTTTGTTTTTGGCACACTAGAAAAGAAAGCATTTTGGTCCTCTTTATAGTCTCCTAAAAATCTAATTACTCATTTGGCAGATATACCTCTATAGCGCAACTGGATAGTTGTTTTAAAATATGCAAAGCACAGATTTCAGATTTAATAGGAGATGATGACTGCTTTATAGCCTGTCAGGTCATGGCCTGTTTGGCCCAGTTACAGAGATATTGCTTCATGGTTCAGTGCTCCGAAAGCTGATGATGGCTCCAGGCCAGCGAAGGTGTCATTGACATAATAGAAAGTAAGGGTTTCTCTGGAACTGTAATGAGATGTTCTGTAAAGAATAGATCAAAAATGTCATGGCTTAGATAGTACAACTCTGATTGGGTCATTGAATGGTATTTCTCTTGCATTTTTAAAAGAAAAAAAAGGAAAGTGAGAAAGAAGAAAGAAGGAAAAACAAATACAGAAATCTATGGTTTGAATCAGGTTTTTTTAGAAAGTCGTAATTTCATATTCTAAAACTAGGACTATGAGTGAAAACTATATTATATCTGGAGTATTACCACTTCAAATAGATAGCAGTTCTTGGTTGCCAAATAACTTGGAATGTCACCATTTAGGCAATTCCCATGGACGAGGGTATCTGCCAGAAGAGCGCGGGCATGAGCCTGCAGCCTGGTTCCAGAGTCCATGCTCTCACCACTATGCCAAGATACCTAAAATATGTGAATTTTTTCAACATGAATTTAAATTCCAGAAATTAAACTCTTCCATACAAAGTTAACTACATGAACCCTACAGAGCTATCTTAATGAGTGAAAATAAAACAAAGTAAAGCAAGTATATTAATTTCTACCATGGAAGAAGCATTCCAGTCCATTGTTTCTAATTCTCAAAATAATGCTGGTGCAGGGGTATTAATATATCTAACTTAAATGAGCAAATTGAGGTTTAAGAGATTATGACTTTGAAATTGTCATTTGCCATGCAGCACCTACTGGATATACAGTTGAGTGTCCGTGGACCTGAGAAGCTGATATATAATTACCAGTGCGATCTGTTAGCTGGCTCTTTTTGGGGGGCAATAATTCAGGCTACACTTGCATTTGAAGTTCTTCATCCACGGCTGAGGCTGAGGATGTCTGTGCTTGGTCAAGTTCGGTTGGCTCCTGTGCACTCCAGGAACTGAATTATCTCGCATTCTCTTGGTAAATAGCTGGAGAATATAATCACCTTTCTCTGGTAACAGCAGAAAAACTGTGGGGTTTTGGGTTAGACCCTGAATGTTGCTTCCTGGATGTGTGATGCAGAGGACGTCTCTCTGCTGGTGTGCCCTGCATTTCCCCAGTGTGTCATTGGGTTACTGGTCTCCACATCTCAGGAAGGTTGTTGGCGATCAAGTCACTCACTCATAGACGTGTAAATATATGATGGAAATTATAAATACTACGTAAACATTACTTTAAAATCTTCTGATTAAAACCAAAGAATGTCATTCTCAGACTTTTAAGGTTAGTGAATCCAGTAAATAGATATTTTTAAAAAACATTAGCTTCATTTAAACAAATGTGAAACGAAAGAGGCCACAATATGGCAAAATCTAATGAGTTTATTGTCAAAAATAGTAAAACAATTATATATAATACAAATTAATTACCTGTAAAATTACATTAAATAGTCGAAATGACTTGCACATTTATGATTTAGCATAGCATGATAATATTACCCTCACTGCAACTGCTCAGTGCATTGCTTCCCACACACATCAAGGAACACTCTCCACATTCTCATCTTTGTCAATCAAAGGGTGGAGAACTTTATTATGAAATGACATTCAGTGCACATCAAGATGACCCAAATTGAGGGACATTTTACAAATCAACTAACCTATAATCTTTGTGTTTCACAAAAATGTAAAATGTGAGAAACAGAGAGAAAGCTGCTGAAGGGTCATGACAACTAAGTAAAATGCATGACAGTGGATGGGATCCTGGACCAGAAAAAATTAGTAAGTATGAAGAATATTATTGAGACAATAGATGGCATTTAATATTGACAGTAGATTAAATTATAAGAATGTATCAAGGTTAAATATCCTGAGTTTGATAGCTATATTATGGTTCTGTAAGATGATGTAATTTTTCTTAAGAGCTATTCCAGACTCCCCTTTTTAAAAATTGAGATATAATTGACATATAATAATATACTTGTTTTAGCTGTACAATAATGATTCAATATTTGTATTTATTGTGAAGAGACCACCACAGTAAGTCTAGTTAACATCCATCACCATGCATAGTTACAAATTTTATTTTTCTTGTGATTAGAATTCCTAAAGGGTAAATGGATATGATGTCTCCAACCTACTCTGAAAATGGCTCAGAAAAAAACTGTGTGTGTGTGTGTGTGTATGTACATGCATAATAAGAGAGAGAATCATAAAGCAACATGAACAAAAGGAATTAATTGGTGAATCTGGATAACGAGTATGTGTTAATTTCTTATAATGTTCTCTGAGTTGGAAACTATATTACAAATTTAAAATTACAGAAATATAAACAAAAAACTGTTTTTGTGCAGACTCAAATTAAGATGGATCATCCTCGCAGTCTATTGAGTTTGCTTAGCAGAAGAGTTCACTTATAGATGCCTTTTGACTATTTAAAACTAACCTCCACTTTCAGAAAAACACATCAATCTCACACTTGCCTTTAACATTATGTCAAATTATGAAATAAATGTTTTGACTAAAAGCAAATTAAGAGTGCATTTGGAATATGCTATGTAACACTGTCCAGATCAACACTCCCCACCCCACAACCTCCAATTCTAACAGGATCCTCATGTTACAACATCAGGTATTGTGGCTTTACTTCAGCACTCCCTGTTGAGAATCACTGTCTCTTAAGGCAGATAGCAAGGGTAGGGGTTGGGCTTCAAAATATGAGAGCAAGACATACTGATGTAGTTATCAAGAATGAGATGCATTCTTGACATGCAGATGGATTTGAAATAATATGAATTCCCTGATGTAATTTTTGAAAATTAAAAAAAAAAAAGTTCCTTAACAAGTGTTTGCTGATGGATTTATAAAGAGGGAATCTGACAAACTTGCACTTTAACTTTGCTTTTTTAAAAAATAAGTCTTTTGAAAATAGGAACTGGCGAGATTTTTGGAAACAAATACAAAACACTTTTTCTTCTAGAGATGGAAAAATCATTCCCTCTGGGTTATCATTCTCTCTGCCTAACTAAACAGCTATGACAGTGTTTTCCTCATTTTGCTTCTCTCTTCTCTCAAAGCAATTACTGTTCGGATTTGAGGCTTGGAGGGTCTGAGCATAGGTTTGTGTACACAGTCAACCCAGGGAAACCTAAGCTATAATTGTGAAACATGAGGGTGGTGCCTCTTTGTTTTAGGGTTGATCCCTTCCTCCTCCCAAATTAAGAGACTATTTAGCAAAGATAGGCCAGATCCTTATTTTGAAGTCAACACCCTGATTTCTAGAGCTTTGATAAAGCAGAAGGAGGTATAAAGCATCAGCTCTCAATAAGAGGAAACTTTGGAACCCAAGAAGAGTGGACTGGATGCCAGGAGACCTTCAGTAAAGTTTTAACTCTGCCCCTAACTATCTTGGGAACTTTAAGCGAGTTACTTCAACTCTATGGAACTCATCCTCCTAAGTTATAAAATAATTTTCAAGGTACCTTTCAACTCCAGATGGTTTGTGATTCTAACTCTCAACAGTCATGGATTTTTACAACATAGCCACAGAGCAGAATGTCACAGTCATATTGTGTTTATTTACACTATCAACTCCTTTAAGACTGGCATTTTTTTTTTTTTTTGCCTTCTGGTTTCCCATTCCTTAATAGGAATGGTTTTCTTTTTTATTGAAGGGTAGTTGACACACAGTATTACATTAGTTTCAGGTGTACAACACAGTGATTTAACATTTATATACATGAAATTTCTAGGTACCAGCTATCACCATACCAAGTTGTTACAATATTTTGACTATATTCCTTATGCTATACATTACATCCCGGTTACTTATTTATTTTACAATTGGAAGTGTGTACTTTTTTTTTTTTTGTGAGGGCATCTCTAATATTTATTGATCAAATGGTTGTTAACCACAATAAAATTCTGTATAGGGGGGTCAATGCTCAATGCACAATCATTAATCCACCCCAAGGCTAATTTTCTTCAGTCTCTAATCTTCTGAAGCATAATGAACAATTTCTTACGTGGAGAACAAATTCTTACATAGTGAATAAGTTACATGGTGAACCTTACAAGGGCAGTCATCACAGAGGCTTTTGGTTTTGATCATGCATTATGAACTATAAACAATCAGGTCAAATATGAATATTCGTTTGATTTTTATACTTGATTTATATGTGGATACCACATTTCTTTCTCTATTATTATTATTATTTTAAATAAAATGCTTAAGTGGTAGGTAGATACAAGATAAAGGTAGAAAACATAGTTTAGTGTTGTAAGAGAGCAAATGTAGATCATCAGGTGTGTGCCTGTAGACTATGTGTTAATCCAAGCTAGACAAGGGCAATAAAACATCCACGTATGCAGAAGATTTCTCTCAGAATGGGGGGGAGGTTCTAAGCCTCACCTCTGTTGATCCCCATTTTCTCACCTGATGGCCCCCCTGCAACTGTGCCTGTCTTAGGTTGTTCCTCCCTTGAGGAATCTTACCCGTCTCTGGCTAACCAGTCATCTTCCGGGGCCATACAAGGAAATGTTAAGTTGGTAAGTGAGAGAGAAGCCTTATTGTTTGAAAAGGTTAGCTTTTTACTTCTTTGCATATTTTATGCCCTGTGGCTTCTATGCCCAGCATTTGTCTTGAGGTGTCTTTACCACTTGGAAGAATTATGATGCTCGGTAAATTCGATATGAGGCACGAATTCTACTTAAGGATTATAATTAGGAAGGAAGAAGAAAAGCTATAGAAGTAGCAGGTGGAAGAAAACCTGGGAAGATTGATTATTTCTTTGACATACCTTCTTGTAGAGTAACTTCAGCATGTATAGGTTTTAAACTACTAATTAAATTGCACACACATATTAACATAATAGGAGTACAGTTACGTAACCAAAGCATACCTGTAATTACCAGCCATCTCCAGTGAAACCAAGAAAACCAGTTAGGTACCTTAGGCATTTGTGAAAACTTAACTATAATATGGTGAATATTGTCCAACTGAACTTGAACAGTCTGAGAGAAATCAGACAAATTAAAACAACCCATTCCTGGGGACTATTCACATCCCATATGTTCTTTTAACAGTAAATAGTCTATAGTTGTGAGATTTTGGAGCGCTACAATTTGCACTTCTCCTAATTCTTGGTTGAGTTCCAACAGTTTAGATCCAGTCAAATTTGTTGTTTTGCTGTATGCACAGGCCAGCTTAGATATCTCCTTCTTCATTCCCATGGCAAGTCCAGGAACTGGTGGGATGAGTGCATCTACACCTGTAGCAGTGCCTGGATCTTTGTTGGGGTTTTTTGATGGTCATCTTCTGGCATGAGTCTTCCAGAGACTGCTGATGTTGGAAGTTCTTTTTCATATCATATCTTAGTTCATTTTCGGGGTAGCCAAATTAGGCTTTGATCCTCTGTATAAACACAAATAGACCCTATGCCTACACTTTTATATGCCCTTTATATCATTGTGTAGAATTCATTGGAGGTAAGACTGGCATTTTTTAATAAAAATTTTATTTGTACTATTAATGGACACTTTTATAGCTCAGTTTTGAGCTTTCACAAAGACATCCATACAACTGATTTTATTGCTTCACATTTATAAAACACTGCATTTTCTAAGCAAGTGGGCATTTATGCAAAGAAATAGCCTAATACATGCCTAACCGCCTGCTTCAAAGCAATTATTATATGTCAACACAAATGTCCACTTGAATGGTACAAAGAGAATGCCCTCAGAAAGTTGGCAGGCTCTTGTTGAAAGAACCTCTGCTTTTAGAATCTCATCAGCATTTTCTTTCCTTATGGTCTTTAAGATCAGATTTCTGGAAATCCAAGAAAGGAAATCCAGAGGACGGCACTAACTTTCCGCCATCCAAGAAACCACACTCATTATTTCCTTAGGAGTTTCTGATGTTTGCCAAACCTCCAAAATACAGTTACATTCATCCAGGCATTTTTGCTTTTATTCACTTTTCACTTTTACTTAATTGAAAATACATTTATTCGGAGAATTTTGATGTAACATTCCTGACTGGTTGTAATGGCCTGTAGCAGCCACTCACTTGTATTTTCCTAGAAAAATAGCACCTCTTTAAAAATTATTTCACATATTTACAGAATTGCACAAAACCTACATGAAGGCTTACAATATAAATATATTTTTCCATGCCCAAAAATTAGCTGCTTGTCTGCTTATGGGTCAAGCCCATAGGCAAAGGGACATCATGATGTGTAGGGAGGCACTCCATGCAAACATACATTTATTAATTCAACCAACATTTGTAGAACACCTATTTGGAACCTGGCATTTTGTGCAGTGTTGTAGAAAAATAGTGACCTCGGCATTGAATGGCTCCCCCATGGAGCTGACCATTCAGGGAAGTAAGATGATAGATGAGTATATATATATATGGATGGATGGATAGACAGACAGGGATAATAGTATTACTTTGATGAATGAAGAGTACAGGGTGCTCTGAGAGGATCAATGATTTCTGTGGAAGTGAAATTTAATCTAGACTAGGGAATGAGTAGGAGTTAGCTAGGCAAATGGGAATGGGTAGAAAGGATTCCTGGATGGGGAGGCAGCCTGTGCAGAGGTCCTCAAGTTCGAAGGCCAGAGCATGCATTAAAAAGTCTGATAAGATAAGAATTCTAAGGCCAAAGGGAAAAGTTGCTAAGATGAGGTTGGAGATGAAGAAATATGATGCACTTTGTATAGTCTAGGTCCTAGACTATTTTCCAAATAAGCAAATATAAATCCCTTTTATATTTTATAAGCCTTACTCAGGTATGGATGGCTCACAGCAGCCTCTCTAGTTGGTGATGACGTCTGTAGGAGTTCATTGAGCAACTGCAGCTCTTCCTGGTCTTTGCAGCTCACATAAGAGGCGGCTCTGGGGGCTGCATCAGTCAGCAGTTACCACAAAGGTTCCTGTCCCATTTTCTTTTTCAAAGGCATCTGAGACCCTTAGTGACACCATTCTGTCTGACTTCAGCACCACAAATATACACACAGCTGTCGGATGTCCTTTCTGTGCCCTCTAGCGGCAGCTGGAGTGTTACCCAGCTCCTTTGAAAAGGGTAAGCTACCTTTCAGAGTTCGGAAATAAGTGAGTGTAGGACACACCAGGAGAGAAAATCCTACCCTAACAAACTGACCTTTCATTTCTTCTATGATACTTTCTAGCCACAATGTTCACAGCAGTATAAACTGCTAATGCTGTGATAAGTCATTTTAAAGTATACATTAAAGGTTAAGGGGATTGTAGAGCTCTATACACACATTTTCATCCAGCCTCTCCATTGTGAATACTCTTCCAGCATCTTCAGCCATTTTGGGGCTCTGTTTGCTGCATTCCCTCCAAGACTCATCTCTTCTTATACCATAATCTTTATCCTTCTCTGACTTAGTAAAACTGTAAAAATATCCAAGTCTTTTTCTTTTTAGATTCCAGGCACACCACTCAGTTTCATAGCTGATTAGCTTAAAGCCACAGCACCTTAATCTAGAAGACATCTTTTTGCTTGTTTATGAGAACTCTCTGCCTAACTGTCCTTTATCTTCTGCACTTGGCCCTTTAGTATGAGATTCCACATATCATGCTTTAAGAAATAGGGAACAGGCGAGAGGGATGGAGCAAGACCAAAGCGAAATCTAACCCATACTGATGGACAACAGGTGCAGCTGGGTCCAAAGCTGACAGTAACTGGGTAAGGGATCTGTGGAGGACAAAGTGTGTTTACCTAGTGCTAAAGAGTCTTGCATGGAAGAAACAGAGGTTTAAGAATGGATGCTAATCATCTTATAGGAGGGGAATTAGAAAAGAACAGATTGGTTTAAGATCTTAAAAGAGGATTGTTCCCTTTTGGACATAGTGGCCTTTGAATTTCCCTCAGCACATGAGTTATGTCTTTCCTGAGCTATGCTTAAGAGTTATTGTGGAGTCTGGTGCTCTAGGCTAGATGTGTTTTTACCACATCTTGCTCTGGCAAAGGCATGGTCTAAAAGTGTTTACTCAATGTCAAAAGATTGTACATAACTCAAACTCCAGCATCTCTAACCTTTGAAGAAAGAATAAGGGGCCTGTTCTCTTTGTTAGATTTTGTCTCTTCTCAGACCACTGGATTTGTTCTACTTCAGGAAGATGGAGATTCCCACCCTACAGGAGTTTTATAGGCATGTGGAGGGACTGTATTTCCAGGGTCTTTGCCTCCTTTCATATTTCTGGGTTGACTCTGTGGCTTGCTGTCTACTGTTCATGTGGGAAGTTCTTGGCAGAGTCCCTACCTATAGTCTGATATTAAAGAGGTCCTACAAGAATTTTTGACCAAACTCAGGATCTAAATGGCACAGGGATGATATTATCCTGCAACTAGTCTCTGTTATTTCCTTTATATAACAACTGGAAGGTTTTCAGATCAACTTCAGAGAGTGTTAAGTAGGCAATAGTGTTTCCTCAGGAATTTGAGCTCCTATTGGATATTTGCACTATTTTAACTATTCAGTCTGTTCTCATATATCATTGTTGTATGTGAGAACATATGTACATGTAGGTTGATGAAAACTGAAAGTGAGTTGATCCTTCCTCACTTGGCCCATGCTAGATAGTTATGCACTTCATTTGACTTTAAGAAGCTATAAACTTCCATTAGCATACGCATAACAAGCCTTGTAATGGACAACCACTCATTTTGACCACCAGCTCAGATAGAAAGGCCCTAAATCTACGCCAGCTATTCCTACATATGCAACACTTATCTTTTTCTTAAAGACATCTGGAATGGACAAATTCCAATCTTTTCATGGGCAATGAAAGAACAATGCTTAAGTGGCTTTATTTCAGCCGAAAAATAGTATTTCAACTTGCTATTTTAAACATTTTGTTCATCATTAGAAGCATGTATGTGCCCAGGGGCCCTCACATGAGATACTCCTAATACATTTGAAATGAAAATAATCTAAAATACTAACAAAAGAAGCAACTTTTGCATTGCAAACCTGGGTAATTTGTAATTATATTTGGAGAGAATGGGTTAAGTGGGGCGCTGTAGAATAATCTTAACTTCTCATCAGTATGCAGTTGCCTATAATGTCAAAACTTATGTGTATATCTCATGTTTATAAAGTGAGCCTGAGGGAGCACACAATGTTTTCATAGGATGATAAATGCTATTTCTCAGTATCAGAAATTATAGTTCAGGCTCTCTACAAAGCATGTTTTCCCCCCTGTGGTTAAGGAATCCAAAATACTTCCAAGATATTTTTCATAAGAGTACCTACAGGAAAAGGAATCAAAGGGAAAGTGAGTGATTCTGGTTATATAAACTTAGAAGGATATAAATTACCCGCGACTCAGAACCAGAGTCTAATACAATAACGTAGGGAACAGTTGGTATACTATGTTAGAAGTGAGCCATCCTGTATGGGATCATGAGAGATCATGGGGTAGCATACCTAAAATTTTAACCATTTGAGGATTTTTCCAACTGATAGAAACACACCATGTTTCATTCTTGATGAGGACATGCATGTCAGGTTTGTCAGAATGTATTCTCTTAAAGCTTTAGGTAAAAGTTAAATTATTGCCCACATTTGTCAATACTGTTTCATAACACAACCAGCATGGTCTCCTACCAGCCCCTACTGCTAAAGATGACCACTGAGCTCTTACAGTTATGCTAATTTCCATCTCAGTTGGTTTGGAGCCCTTGAGCAGAAGTCATGTCTCCAGTCAGAAGACAAGAATAGAATAGCAGTATGCATTCTGAAAGGCTTGTTTCCTTTTTCTTCAGGGTTTCATGACCTAGCTAAGCACAGTAGCTTTTATGGGTTGAATTCATACGATTTTTTGTATTTTTCTATGTGCCACATAATAAGTCCTTTATGTTCACAAAAGCTCATTGAGTGAGGAATCCTATATTCTAATTGGAGAAAAAATGGCTTTAAGGGGGTCATCAATGATAAAGTAGCAGATATTGGATTCAGCCTTGTGATCACTGACTGTAAAGTCCATTTTCTAATTTCTATGCAATACTGCCTCCCCACACCGGCTAGGGTTCAAAGAGAGGCATGGAGTTCCTTCTTCACTTTTCCATTGTTTATGCAACTGTGCTACTCCCTGAGCATTGCTTTGTAGCAGGAGGAAATGTTATATTCTTGATGCATTAAAACACTAACCCCTTTCCTCTGAATTATCATGCATAACAGGCATGTCAAGTATTATCAATGAAATGCATATTCTAAACTTACAAGAGAAATCTCTGAGGGCCACGTATCTCCCCCAAATCTTCATCATGACTAAAGAATCAAAGAACTTTCAATATTGAAATAGATGTAAGTAAATTACCATATGGGTAATTCATTGAGTGCTTACTTGATGCTAGTTACTCCCTGCTCAGGTTACTATATGACATAAGAGGAAAAGAACACTCCTCAAAGGGTTTATACTCTTGGGGGAACTTACAAAAAGAGCCTAACATATTTAGAGATAGCTGCATGTTTTTCTCTGAACTAGTCAAAAAAGGGGCTGGAGAAAGCAGGAGCACATGTAGCCCACCGTGTGAGATTTTGCCTCAAATAGAGAAAATCCTAAAATTTTTGGAAAGAGAAAAATAAAACAGAACAAAATAAATTAAAGGATGAATAAATATTCTGCGAACTATAAATCTATGGCGATTAAAGAGATTTTTAGGCACAGATAACTTAGATAGTTTATCTCCTATGAACTCCTTCTAAAATAATCATGTAAATCTATACCCATAAAAATGAAAACCCAACTTAAGAGAGGAGGGAGTAAGGTATTTGAAACAACAAAGAGCAGAAAAAACAACAAAAAAAATAAGGCTAAAAAATGACTGTAGTACCTGGTGGTAAAACAATAAGTAAAACACATTCATATTCTAGAATTCTATATTCTCATTTAATCAGGATGATATTCCTGGATGTACTAAGAGGTGTGCAACTCGAAGATATTTTGTTAATTAGAGAAATGTAATTGTAAGCTATGACATTATGTATATAAAATATTTATGAATGAAAAAATAGTTAAAATATTTAGGAGCAGTAAGCACTAAAAAATGTGGACAAGTTCTACCTCTGGAGAGAGAAGGGAACAGGGCTTGATGATGAAATCAGGACTTTACTTTTTACTCATAAATCCTATAACATTTGAGGCCTTGACAAACGTGTATTAATGTAGAATTGCTCGATAAAATTATTTTAAAAAATAAAGGTCGTACCACATGGATTAACTAATAAGTAGCTCTTTCACTTACCAGCAGTGATTGTGGACAAGCTCTTTTTGAGTTTCCTTATCCGTATTTATCAGCTGAAGATAATAATATTTACATTAAAGTTTATGTGCAAGAGTGTGTGTTTAAATGAAATACAATGCCATATGTAGATTGCTAATTACAATATCTGGAGTATAGTTTGCCCTTAATCTTAGTAGTTAATAGTAGGCAACATATATTCTATATAGCAAATCATAAAACTGTCAAAATGAAGTTGTAATCATAGAGCAAGGCCATTTTGTTGATTATTATTCACTGATGAGAGGTATTGCTTAAGCATCAGGTTGCTTAAAATTTCTGGCTTAAATATTCATGCAGTTGATGAAATAAATACATGGTTTTCAAAGTAGATCTTGAGATTACTTATATTGAATAGGGATAGATCAACAGGAAATGTGGGTTAGCAGAAATTAAAAGGCATCTTACTGTTCTTTTATAAAAAGAGGTACACAAACATCTGGAGATATCTCTAGCTGGAAATAGTTTATGTAAAAGAGTGAAATAATTATATAACATCTTATAAGGCCAGGAGCATAACTGGGGTGGCAGTGAAGTTGAGGAGTCGTTTATTTCCCAAAAGTGGTATCTTTCAGCAATACTTTAAAAGAAATAAATTGACATTATGATGTAAGCCTATAATGAAAAATTTTAGAGAAAGCAGTGTGAATGTATGGACCTAAGATCTATAAAGAAGGAGCTAGATCAGAGTGTGGCAAGTCTTTATATGCTTACACTCCTACCATCCAATGGTAGTCTTTTCTCTCTTGCCCCATATATAGGTCCTACCCCACACATGCTCCCTTCATGTTAGAACCAAGCTCAGTCTTTGTTTGCAGGTGAAGAAAATGACCCTTCTCTTTGTGCCTATTTCTGGATATTCTCAAAAGAAACATGTACTATAAAATGCATACTCCTACTCTGTTAAAAATCTTTATGATCCTCACTGTTTCTAAAACAATGAGATAAATAATACATATTTGTGAAATAGTAACACTGAACTAATGAGTCAGCTCCTTTGGTATGGGCTTGGCCACTGTCAACATGGAAAATTATATTCAGTTAGGAAGTATATTTGGTGTTTTTGCTGTTGTAGAAAAAATTACTTGTAGAAAAAGGTTCACAATGATTTGCCTTTTTGGAACTGGGGTAATTAGAAGTTAGGCTTTTCTTTTGTACTCATCTTTATGTGTTCACTACTTCATAGTCTTCACCACTTCTATTACCACTCAGATATACTGACAACAAAAGATCTTTAGATGACTTTTAAAAATAAACTCTTTCATTGTATTTGCAAAATTAATGGTAGTGGGTGTTCCAGGTGTAAGGTTTTCCTTTTTCATGGTATTGTTTATTCAGGAAGGCTCAATCTATTTTTATGTGTGTATTTATATGTTTCAAAAATGAAAGATCTTCAGATGTAAAGCAATGTGATAGAATGAGAAGGCTGAGGATTCCTGATTGTATCTGGGATACAATATAAGCTAGTTATTTCTCATCTTGCATCATTTCTTCACCACTACTGAAATTAGCTTCAATAAGGTCATTAGTAGTGGATTCAAAAGTCAAATGCTTCTTTTCAAGAGTTTATACTATTAGACTTTTATTTGGAATTTGAATATTGCCCATGCCTGCCTTTCCTCCCTGTCTTTCCTTGGTTTCTACAATATCCTTCAATTTCTTTGTCCTTCTAATATCCTCTTTTGTCTCTACCCAGCCTGGCTCCTCTTCTGTTTGTTCTTAAAGCATTGACATTTCTGAAATATGGTTACCAGTCTTCTTCTGTACCACTGTGCTTTATCTGCACAATACCATCTATTCATACTACAGAATCAACATCCCCACCCCCTCCTTTCTCCAGACAGTTGGACCTGATCCCATAGTGTCCTCAGAATGAACTGCAGGCACCTCAATCTCCAACGTTCTTCTGAGTTAATTTTATTTTCCAGCTAACTTGTTACTTGTATATTCCTTACAGATGCAAGCAAACCTATTAATTCTCAATTTTTTCATGTGCCTGCTTAGCCAACAAATCATCAAGTTGAGTTAATCCTGCCTCTGAAATATCTCATATACATTTCTTTCTTTCTTTTTTTTTCTCTGCCATTTCCTTGGCTCATTTACTTTCTCAAAGGATTACAATTATTTATTTAACTAGTCATTCTTCCTTCAAGGTTTCTCCTTACCAATCCACCCTTCAGTGTCCAATCAGTGATTCTTCTAGAGCCAGGATGACCTACTTGAAAGCAAAGCAGGCAAAATTTAGGATTCCCATTATTTGTAAGATTAAATCTAAATGCCTTCACAGTTTGATTTCAGCCTACCTTCATCAGGTTCTACCAACCTCACACAGCTTCTTCTGTTTCTCCTCCCCATCATGCTCCCTACGGGTCAGCAGGAAGCAGCTGTTTTCCATTCTTACACCTGGCATGTCCCTTCTCAGCTCTGTGCTTTTGCACAGTATATTCTTTATGCTTAAAAGATCTCCTCTGGACTTTTCTCTATCTGTTGAACTCCTAAATATATGTTATCTCCCAGACTTGAGGATTATCTCTTCTGTTACAACTTCTCTACCTTGTAACTCTGACTATGACTTGTAGAATATTGTACAAAATGTGGGTCACATCACTGTGACTTGTTTAATTGACACCCCCATTAGACTGTGAACTTCTTGAGGGCAAGGACCATGTCTCATTTATCTTTGTGTGTCTAATATTTGACTCAAAATTAGCAGTTTCACATGTAATTATTGAATTAAAGAAACAAAATAAATCAGGGTTGTTTATACTGAACAGTTCTGGAAACTTTCCTAAGGAAATGCCTGCTTTTTTATAATTGATGTTCTCTGTTAGACATCACCCTGCTCCTCTCCTACCCTGAGTGAAAGGAAAGGGAAGTGAAAATAAGAATATTCTAGGTAATGTTGTTGAAAATTATAGATGAAACCTGCTTTGATTCTGTACCCAAACTGAAGCATCCTGGAGTAATTTCTTGACTGTCAGCATTACCGAAGACTTCATATCATAAATAAATTCATTGTACTTGGTAGCTGAGCAGTTTAATAGCTGAACTCACACTCATCCTTTGTTAACTTGAGTTGTATTATCTACTCAACCTGCCATAATTTTTGGTTGTCATAGCAGCACTTTCAAAAGTATATGTTTTCTTTTTTAATTATTTGCTTTAAAGTTTCTGGTGTATTAAAGGGAGATTTTCTTATAAAAGTGTTTTTTGCCCTCAAATCCTATTATTAGTTATTTATTTACATAAAATATTATTCAGTGGGATTCAAGTATTTGAAGAAGATACTAGTAATACTGATGCTGAACACTCACCATGGTCCAGGTTCTGCCCTTCGTGTTGTAACTGGAGTGTCCTATTTAATTCTCATAACAGATCTGCGAGAAATGTGGGTATTATTCTCCTGTTCTCCAGAAGAGCAAAACTGAAGCATAATATAGTTAGGACAATTGCCCACATCATACAGATCACAGACTGTGTTAAAGATCACACCCTGGACTGGTATGTAGGCAGTCTGACTTCAGAGCTCATACTCATTATCACTCAAGCTGTGGGGAGTATATCATAGAACCAAATTTTTATCCTACCTGAAAATCAGAGGTTTGTCTTTTTATCATAGTCTTAGTATCCTTTTGAATAGAATGGGTCTACCTCCTTGAACTCATACCCCACTTCCATATTTTTTTTTATCCACTCCCCATATGCCATTGGTAAATGGCACTCTAATTCCCTTTTACTTTCTTCTTGGGGACAATTTCATTATTGCTTCATGAGCCAGTGCACCATGGATGTGTCTCATTACAGCCACTCTCCTTGATTATCTCTACTGATACAGAGACATAAGTATGCAGCTGATAAACAAAACATGCTTGTATTTATTCTTGCCACCCAAGGAATGGGAAATTATCTATATAATTCCAGGTAAAAATGAGAGAGTAGGATATGCATTTATTTCTTTATTTCTTTTATACTAAGACATAAATATAGAGGCTGCATTAAGTACCATGCTTATATAATTTGGCAAGTAGATTTGGATGTTTTCCCAATTGGATTTCATTTAAAAAGCCCAAAACAAATACACAAAGGCAAAATAAACTCCAAAACCAAAGATTTGTACAATGTTTATCAATTAATGTTTGTTTTAAATTTTATATTACAGCTACTCTGTTATAGAAAAATGTATATTTTGAAATATACTTCCTTGGGTGAATTAATACAATTTTGTTTCTATTAGTTTTGTAATTCTAATAGTCTAATGTAATATCAACTAAGGAACTACCAAGGATTATACTTTTGACATTAGAATAAAAAATGTCTCATAGAGGACTGGCTTTATTATCAGGCAGAAAGGATAGGTGGGAAAATGCTTTTCCCTTAAGAAAACTCATACATTTCTATACTCCATCCCCTTCCCCAGAGAATATTTCCCTCTCAATTTCATCGCATTAAAACTTAATATTTTTATCCTTGTTAAAAAACAAAATGAATTTTGATAAAGGAACCATTTTGCTATTATTAGTCATATACCTCTTGAGTGTGATCCATTTCTAGAATGATATTTTGGCCCAAAGAGAAAAGGAAATGGTTTGGAACCAGGGGTAAAGAGAAAGACTGAGTCAAGGGGTGGGCAGAAGTGAAAAATAAATATCTAGAACTAAAAAAAAGTTGGCATCAAAGACAACCTTCTCTTAATTCCCAATATTTGCTCCAAGATCAGTAATGGCCCATCTGATAGCCATCTTCAATTCCCCACAAGGGGGTTTGTTAATTTTGGTTAGGTGATATATTTAAACGCTCAAAGAATGACTGTGTACATGGGGCTGGTCTGCAGTTTTCTTAGACATGAACCCATCACCAGCATAATCTGTGCATTTTTTTAGGGGGGCCTCATTCCATCCCTAGATTTGATTTTCCATTGGTATTTGTTTCTCTACACAATGGCCTCCTAGATCTTTCTATAAAGGCATTGTTATTGCCTTAGGGAATCACAGCAGATGCAAATGGACCCAGGCTAGCAGCCTGAAATGGGTGACCAGCTTTTGTGTTGGCCTACCCAATGTTACAGTCTTTGGTTTTCAGGGTGTGGTCATGGGACATTAACCCAGGATTAAACCTCATTTTCTCTCAGTTGCAATTAATTTACATGGGGCTAAACTTTCAGGGTTTCTTAAGCTCAGCACTATTGGGAAGAGACCAGCTTTGGCCAGTAGTTTTTCTCATGTGGGAATAGTTCTACATCACTCATGTTCTCTCAGCTTGAAGTGGACAGAGAAGAGACTATTTGCTAGCTGGCAGTGAGGCATTTGTAAAAGGCAAGATTACAAGATGTAAGTGACTTTGTTCTAGCTTAAATTACCAAGATCCCTTGCATCTGTGTCTCTGGGGAAACCTATCCATGTACCTTCTGAATATGGCTGTGTAATGAAGCTCAAAGTTTCTCAGGCCAGGTCATCATGTGTACCATTTGGTGGCCTCTTCTCTAATTGTCTTCACACATCAGCTTGGCATTCATAAAAAAAGCTAAAATTTACCAAGCCATTTCCACATGCTAACCACTGTTCTAAAGGTTGTACATGTCTTAGGTCACTCAGTGCTCACAGCAATTCCCTGAGGTTGGCATCAATATTACCCTCATTTTACAGGTGCCGGGAACTGAGGCAGAAGGAGATTAAGTGACTTGGCAGAGAGCACGCAGCATGGATGGGGCAGAGCTGAGTGTCAATCCCAGAGAGACTGGTTCTGAAGTTAATGCTCTTCCTCTCTACAGGCTGGCATAGAGTTCTAGCACAAGAGAGTGTGTAAAAGGCTCTTCCAAGGGCTGTACTGCATCCTTGCAAGAGGCCTGCATCCCTGAATCTATAGAGAAGTCTCTAGAATGCAGCCTAATTCCTGGTGCAGCCTAATTCCTGGTGCTCTTGAATTAATAAGCTCTCTAGGAAAGACCTCTCACTTTGAGAACAGTTTAGAAAGACATTTAGAGGGTCCAATGAGGCTGCAGGTTCAAGTCTGAACCAGGACTCAGACTGGTTCTGGAGAGGCCAGGAGATACAGGTTTATTGTGAAACTTGGCTTTTCAGTGGGTAGTAGTTGGGGACGATTCCTGTTAGCAGCCTTACTCTAGAACAATGAGTCCACGTTTTAAAGGGCTTATCTATATTGTTTGGTTGGGCTCCTGTGGGTCTTCGGCTGTGTCCTCTAGTGACCTTGAGGCTTTCATGTAGGATCAGAAGTTACTGCTCTAATTTTAATGAGGCCATTGTGAGTATGCATTTATATCTTTCATTTCTTTTATATGAAGGAAACATTTAGTGGCTGCAAAGGACAATGCTTTATATAATTAGGCAAGTACAGATTTGGATGTTTGACTCACCATTTCAATTAAGGTTTCCTCTCAATCCCTAGTCTAGTTGGGGGATCTAATTCTTCCCAAAGAGGCAAGGCTGGGGTCCCAGGAGAACAGTTTCTGAGTGTGACTTTCACAGTCCAACCTAAAGTGACCTGTCCATTGACCATGTGCTGCTTTCTTCTCTAGATTGATAGTTCTTTATGAGACATTATGTATTAGATGTTTTCATTTATGTCCCTTTTCCTAGACCACACTTTAATTCCATTAAGGTAGAACCATTACGTCTTATACGATGTGTTCCTTGTTAACAATAGGTATTATAAACATGTTATTTTTGTTTTGAACAGTTAAGGTATACTCACGTCTCTTTGCAAAACCAACTTTTTAAATATGATTGTGGCATGGACTATCACAAGTCTATAAGATGTCAGTCAACATATTTCTGAGAATCATAGAGTTTTAAAGCTATGGTAATTTTGAATTTTGAAGTAGGAAAATGACATAATGATCTGTAAAATTTTATTTTAAAAGTCTTTGGATTTTAGTGCTAAGATATAATTAGTTTAATTTGTGTCTGAATTCAATTTGCTTTTATTCATGTTAGGTGGCCTTTTCCTCATCAATGTCAATGTTTTTATAGTCTTTCAGTCATGTTTAGCGATTTTTATCCACCTACACCTGTTCTCTCCCATCATTATATAAAATAGAACTGATATTTTATCATGCCAATAAATATTGGCCAGATGCTGAAGGTACCTGAAGAAGCATCATCATTTAATTTTGAGCCTCTGAAAAAGGGCTTGGGTCTGTGCGTTGGGTATTCTCAGAAACAGAGATGTAAACACCATTCTTTTGTTCCATTTTCAGGTCACATGTGCCAATTTAACGAATGGTGGGAAGTCAGAACTTCTAAAATCCGGAAGCAGTAAATCTACACTAAAGCACATATGGACAGAAAGCAGCAAAGACTTGTCAATCAGCCGACTCCTGTCACAGACTTTTCGTGGCAAAGAAAATGATACAGATTTAGACCTACGTTATGATACCCCAGAACCTTATTCTGAGCAAGACCTCTGGGACTGGCTGAGGAACTCCACAGACCTTCAGGAGCCTCGGCCCAGGGCCAAGCGAAGGCCCATTGTTAAGACGGGCAAGTTTAAGAAAATGTTTGGATGGGGTGATTTTCATTCCAACATCAAAACAGTGAAACTAAACCTGTTGATAACTGGGAAAATTGTAGATCATGGCAATGGGACATTTAGTGTTTATTTCAGGCATAATTCCACCGGTCAAGGAAATGTATCTGTCAGCTTGGTGCCCCCTACAAAAATAGTGGAATTCGACTTGGCACAACAAACCGTGATTGATGCCAAAGATTCCAAGTCCTTTAACTGTCGTATTGAATATGAAAAGGTTGACAAGGCTACCAAGAACACACTCTGCAACTATGACCCTTCAAAAACCTGTTACCAGGAGCAGACCCAAAGTCACGTATCCTGGCTCTGCTCCAAGCCATTTAAGGTGATCTGTATTTACATTTCCTTTTATAGTACAGATTATAAACTAGTACAGAAAGTGTGCCCCGACTACAACTACCACAGCGACACACCTTACTTCCCCTCTGGGTGAGGGTGAACATGGGGGTGAGACTGAAGCCTGAGGACTTAGAGCTCCTATGACAGGGCTGTTACCTCAAAGAAAAAGGTCACATATGTTGCCTGGAATGTGTCTACACTGCTGCTCTCGTCAACTGGCTGCAAATACGCTAGTGGAAAACAACCTGATGTAATCTCTGCCTAGTCAGATTCATCTCTCAGTGTAGTTTAAGTCACCACAGATTTAAAGCCACACTCGGAGACATGCTGTCACACATAGATGTACACAAACCCACACTCATATGCATTTCAGCTCGCATCTGTCACGATTCTGTCAAGAGGGCTTTCGTTGTCTGACTCATGGTGGTTCAGGATAAACGATCATCAAGCAAAAGGATTAAGTAGACGGTGAATGGTTTCTGACACTCGCTGTATGGAAATATCTTTTAAAGTCTTGAGTACATGCTAATCAGTAACCCCCACTCATGCATTCCTACTGCTTGGAGTAGCTGTACCGGTAAATACTACTGTAGGAGTATATGCTTGTTAAAAAGGAAAAAAAATGTGTCTTTAGAGCTCAGTATTCTTTATTTTATGAACATAACAAAGTATAGTAACTTTTTTCCAGCATACACTAGGCACATTCAAGGTAATACAAGATGGCTTTTTTTTTTTTTTTTTATGGAGGGAGTCTGTTCTCAGTAAAGATGAGCAAACATTTGGAATTTACATGTGAGCAGGTGTTGGATTACAGCTTTCATCACCAGTCATTGGACTTTTGCAAAGCTGAGACCAGCTGAAGCTGCTTAAAACAAGTTCTGGTCATTGTATAAGGGAAATGCCTGACAGACACCATGTAAGTTGTAAGTGTCTGTCTTATCTTTACTACACTATTGTAACAAATTCAATATCCTAGTCTTCATTTGTATGAATGGTTTGTATTGTACATAGTTTAACCAAGTGTTATTTGAGCTGCTTATCAATATTAACTTGTACTTGTCTCTCTGCTTGTTATTGGTTAAAAAAGAAAAAAAAGGATATGAGGAATCCATTTTATCAATGTAGCTGTGAACACCATTAAAAGACAAACTTAATGTACAAAGCATTTATTCAGCTCAAGTATTGTTGAAAGCTATACATATACAACATTACAGTCTGTCTGTATTTAGATATTTTATTTCTGGACAAAATGAAATGTACATAAAAATAAAATGCTTAAAGTTGAATTTCAGTATGTACTTGTGTAAGATGGTGATTTAAATGGTTCTGACAAGAAGAATGTGCTGGAATACAGCCATGGATTTGCATCTCATGTCTCTAAATTTGTACAGAACTATCTAAATTGCTATTAGTTACCCAGTCAAAACAACTTAGAAGCTTCATTCTCAAGCCTGGGAAACAGTTGTGACATACAGCATGGCACACATTTTTGGCTCACTGTCATGCTAGTTATTCAGGAATATCAAAAATCATTGAACATCAGGAGATAATTGAGGTCTCCTAAATTAATTATGGCTAGTCAGTTTTTTTTCCGTGTGGAGTCTTTATTTAGTAGGAGGGCTGAGAGGAAAATAACTTTTTCTTTAAGAGAAAATCAAGATTTCTGAAGATTGTGTCTGACATTCCCTGATTCTACTATAAGGATACAACTCAACGGAGAAAATTACAATAGCAGTAGAGCACTTTGCTGCTCAATTTACCTGTACCAAATGGGATCAACTTAACTATATAACATTGTTTATGAACATTAAACTTTCTTTTAAAAAATAACTACTATAAACGAGTCCAGCAAAATAAACAGAAGATGATATATGTAAGGTAACCCATTTCTAAAGTCATAGATAGTGGATTGGGATGTGAAGAGTTGGAATAATTAACCAAAGAAACCAAATTTAAGAACACTAACCCATTCTTATCTTCCTTTCATGCTGCACAGAGATAAGTATGTTTCCATATAGCAAATAATAGGAGTATGAAAGGAAACACAAGACCACAGAGTTCCAAAATGAGAACTCAATAATTTGTTTAACTAAAGAGAACTGCAATTCAAAGACACATCAATCTGTTAAATGTCCATCTCTCAAAATTCTCCAATATGTCTAGACAACCATTTATATCAATGTATCAATTAATTTGCCATGTAATTTAGAAGCTAATGTTCGAACAGATCTCTGGCACAACAGGCAGTAAGAGTTTCATGAGTTCCATCTGTGGGACATATTTGCCACAGTTAAATCTTATTATTCTTGGGTTGCTTTATCAAAATGATCACTTAGGAGTTAGTTTGCTCTTAGCGAAAAAGAGGAGTAAGTGAGAAGGGGAAAATCATTTTTTTAAAGGATTGTTTAGTGGATCGTGACTTTCATTAGATGGTCTAATCTGTCCTTTTATAATCCAAAATTCAAGATGAGGTGAAAATATGTTTCAATCTCCACCTATCTGCCCTGCTTTCCTCATGAAATGCTGCTTTTACATTTGTATAAACATACGGAACATAGCTAACTAACATTCAGTCAATTGGATTATTGTTCTGTAGTTGTGCTTTAGAAGAAAAAAGAAAATGAAAACATAAAAACTTCCAACAAAGATTTCAATTTCTAAAATCCAAACTTTCAGGACTTTTTCTGGGCCTGTACACACATCTCAAACTGCTACACCATCAACCCTCATCTGTAACAGAACAATCATAATGATACAGAGCTTTGACTTAAAAGAGAATTTACTTGTCTCCAATATACTCTTCCTGTTTTAGACAAGGAGATGGATGAAGGAATATGATTAATATAAAGTTCAATGATTCAGATCAAAAATTTTCCTAACTTGTCACTTCAACAAACTAGTTAGTTCAGTTTCGATTGTGCTAGAAAATCATTTTTATTTGGAAAAAATAAACTGTAAGTTGCATTTAAAGGAAATTATCTTTTGTAGAATCTTAAATATTATTCCCCACCTTCATTAAAATACAGAAAAACAAAACAAAACAAAACCTTTAAGATAGAAAAAGCATCTGATGCCAACATGGGTTTGTCATTAGCTACTATACTCTTCAGAAACATTTTAGTAACATTGAGATTATTATGCATAAATGATTATTGCACTTTTTTGCTTCACAGAAGAAAAATGATACAAATTATTGGTTTATCTATTTATGATAAAAACAATAAATTGTTATGGTATGGTATCACCTGGTCATTTTTTGGGTACATGGCCCTTGTGAGAATTTCTCTGCATGATTAGGAGTGTAACTGTTGATATTATGCAGTAGTGAATGAAGTTCTGGAAGTGATTATTCTGCAAGTAATTGAGATAATTGTTAAATTTAAAACTGTGGACTGGGAATCTTCAGGTTCCTATACTTCAGCAATAAACTGTAAGCCATATTTTTCACAGAATAGATTAAACAAATCATGAGAAGCCTGAGAAAGTGTTGTCTTTTCCCTTTCCCCCACTGCTTTACATGTAAGCAGCAGCTTAACCAATACAAACAGCTCTTTGGAAAGGCAATTTGCATCTCCACCTTCAACTCTGAATGCCAAGTTTTAGCCTGAAACAAATTCAAATGGCTGTGCTTATAAACCTTTGAAAGACTTGGTTGATGTACCAGTTTCAGACATTTATTGCTATTTATTCAATTATCAATTTATTTCTCTCTTTTGTATTTATTATTTATCTTCACATTTTTATTTAAATAAAATACAAATGAATAGATGCACTAAAAAATTAAAAATTTAAAGCCATTAATTTGCATAAAAATGATTACGATTTACCTACTTTGTAGGTGACAAAAACTGTGTACCTTAATAGCCAGAATTGAATCCTGTGAAACTGGTTGCTGAGTCAGGCTTTTCTCAGGAGTCCCATGCATATCAAAAAATGATTTCAGGTGTTGGGAACATAGGGAAAACAATCTTTCTTAATTTAAAATAGCAGTTTTATCAGTGACTTTTATATCCCTTACTATCAATAGTATTTTTAAATAACAAATTAACAATTATTTTTATTTTTGCTAGAATGGCAAAGAACAGAAATCCTGAGTTTTATTTCCATTTATGTGTGTGTGTGAGAGTGGTCTTGAGAAACAGCCTAGAATTAGGAGACTACTCGTGCCAGTAGATGGCCAAGCATCCTAAGTTCTATCAAAAGCACTTTAATATTTATAATTCTGCACATGCAGGAATATGCCTTTTATCACTTATGGATTGGGTGATGATTGTATAGTTCTTAGAAGTGATGGGTGCAGAAGGCCTAGGGACCACCTGCAGGTGGCTGCAGTGGCTGTTGCCATTGGAAGTGCCACTGGAGGTGCCAGGTGTTAGTTCTCCTAAATTCTAACCAGTGAATTAGATATACAGCTAAAGCTCTGGTCACATCATCCTCAGCTGGCAAGGGCTGGCTTTCTATTTCTGAATCCTATGCCAGGATTCTAAAGAGACAACTGGAATGTTACTTATTCGATGGTTAAATTCCTTGACTCAAATACAGGAGTAAACTTGGTCATTTCAATTGAGACTATTGGAAGAAATAATGCAAGTTAAGTTGTTAGAATGACACTATTGTGGCCAAATAAGTATATTTTTAAAAGTACAATGTCTACTATTCTGGCCCACTAAGATTCACTTTATTAATTTTCTGAAATTCAGTTTATTATTAAAATTAATTTATTTTGTGTATTTTATAAAAGTTTCAGTAGAGGCATGGTCAGGTGATATCTCCTAAGCCGGGTGAAAATATTTCATGGACTGTTCATTTTTTATTGAGGTATATGTTGACATATAACATTATATTAATTTCAGGTATACAACATAATGATTTGGTATTTGTATATACTGCAAAATGATCACCGCAATAAGTATGGTTAACATCCCTCATCTACATAGTCACAAACTTTTTCTTATGATAAGAACTTTTATCACTTATGCTCTTAGCAACTTTCACATATGCAATACAGTATTATTAACTATAGTTGCCATGCTGTACATTACATCTCCATAACATATTTATTGTAAAACTGGAAGTTTGTACCTTTTTGACCCCTTTCATTTTTCCCACTCCATTCCCCATCCTGCATCTGGCAGACACCAATCTCTTCTTTGTATGTATGTGCTTGTTTTGTTTTTCAGATTCCAGGTGTAAGTGAGAACACGTGGAATTTGTCTTTGTCTGACTTACTTCATTTAGGGTCTATTCATGTTGTCGCAAGTGACAAGATTTCATACTTTTTATGGCTGAATAGTATTCCATTGCGTATACCACAATTTCTTTATCCTTTCATCCATTGATGGAAACTTAGGTTGTTTACATATTTTGGCTATTGCAAATAGTTCTGCATTGAGCACAGGGGTGAAAATATTTTTGCTAGTTAGTGTCTTTGTTTTCTTTGGATAAATACCCAGAACTGGAATGGCTAGATGATGTGGTTAGTTCTACTTTTAATTTTCTGAGGAAACTCCATGCTGTTTTTCATAATGGCTGCACCTATTTACATTCCTCCAACAGTGCAAAATGGCTCCCTTTTCTTCACGTCCTCACCAACACTTCTTGTCTTTTTGGTAATAGCCATTTTAACAGGTGTGGGCTGATAATTCACTTGGTTTTGATTTGCATTTCCCTGATGATTAGTGGTGTTATTAGTCATGGAGTATGACCCTTTTAGTGTAGTTGAATTCTGTTTGCTATTTTTTTTGAGGATTTTGCATCTATGTTCATTAGGGATATTGGCCTGTGATTTTCTTTTCTTGGGATGTCCTTGTCTGACTTTAGCATCAGAGTAATTCTTGCCTTGTAAAATGAATTTGGAAGTGTTTCTATATTTTGGAAGAGTTTGAGAGGATTGTTATTTCTTCTCTAAGTTTTTGGCAGAATTCACCAGGACGGACTGGTAAAACCATCCAGTCCTGGACTTTCGTTTGTTGGGAGGTTTTTGATTACTGACTCAATATCCTTACTAGTAATTGGTCGGTTAGATTGTCTGTTTCTTCATGATTTAGTCCTTAAATCTGAAAAACAAAACATAAAAGGATCAGCAGTATTTTAAATGAAATCATGAAAATTATAATCATTTTCATAGTTCATTCAGTCTCCTGTAATTAATTCTTACTTTGTTTCATCTTGGGTGGGCAGTTTTATTGATCAATCAGTTTTCCACTAGAGTTTTAGAAATTCTAACCCAGTTCAGTGGTATGATCTGAAAGTTATCAGAAACCTGTATTTGTCAGAGTCTTTTCTATGAGTCTCCTTAAAGATGAAGCACTTTGCAGGAATCTTTTACAAAAGCATCATAGTAAAACATTAACTGTTTACAAATGACAATAAACCTAAAAATGGTCATCGTTAAAGATCTGTGAGTGCTCATTATAATGCAATTGACAAGGAAATTTCATTATTTCTGTGACATACATTTTAAAACAATAAGTAGAAATACGACTGATATTATTATACCAGGACATATCAGATTTCTCGGAATTGCCTATATTACTGAATTACTTAAAGATACATATCCCATACTAAATATGATTTAACATAAATATTCCTTTTTATTTGATACTGTTTCCCATGAAATTTAACATAAAAAATAGCCTAAGTAAATTAACATTTCTCTTTTTATAGAGAACAAAACTCTTTTGAGATCTTTAGGAACCCTCCAGAAAATCCCAGTTAGTTCAAGGTCAAAAAGACTTCATTCAGAATGTGATTTGGGGAAGGAAGATTGCTAAAAAATGTCAAAACATTTAAAAATACTTTTCAAAAAGGATCACAGGTAACTATGAAACAGTATGTAGTTATCAATTCAACCAAAATGACAAAAGATTTTTAAGGCAAATACAGAAAGTTATGTAACTGTAAGAAAAAAAACAACTTAGCTCTTTTAAGAGAGAAGACTTTCTTTTTCTAAGTAATCAAAGACCTGATATAGACAACATGTAACACAAGAATAGATTTTGGTAAGTCACAGAATATTTGTTTCCTAAGCAGATGACATTAGAAGTTAAAAAAAAATCTTTGTTTACAATTTCTTACTAATAACAGACTAATAACTTAAGAAAACTTCATCCTATTAACAGACAGAAAAACAAATTCTAATTTTGCACCAGTATACATTTGGTACTAAAACTCCTTAAAAAATTTAAATAAATATATTCCAGTCTAAGTCTGCCTGACCACATACAAAATTCCTTTCTCCAGATTCTTTTTCCACAAAGCTTATAAATCTATATTCATTCATATTTTGTCCTAGTTTTTTTCCTCATTCTGGAACAATCATTTTATTTTAGGACAATATTATTTTCTTTCTTCCTATACCAAGGGAAAAAAAAATCCAAAACTCATATCCTTCATATGTTTCCTTATCTAAAAACATATTCTATTTTCCTGACTTACTTTCCATATATGCTTGTTTTCTTTCACCATTATTATTTCTAGTAGTTTTTATTATATAGTATTACATCATATTTACATAATTAGAATCCTTAACCCTTAGTATCTTTAATTCCTAGTAAGGTACTGTGGACTGGCAATTTTATAAATACATTTCATAATTTTTAGAAGTACTTCCTTCTCAGTATTTTTTCAATGTGGCATAAAAAATGTTTTACTAATAAACCCAAATATCTGTCTGGAAAAATTGAAAAGCCAAAAGTAAACTTATGTTTAGTATTTAATGTTTATTTTATTTGGAAAGGATTTAAATATTCAATAAATGTCATTGTTTAGCTTAACTTAGTATAAAGTTTAATTTACATTTATTAAATTATTTTCTTTTGACAATTGTGTTTGGATTAGCATGAAACAGTTCATCCTATTATTTTCCTTGTTGATAAATTTTTTAATATAAAGGTAGCATGAGCTTATTTGACTAGTAAACCTAAGTAGAGAAAGTTGTATATCTGCACTACATTAATGTTGGCAACTCTGAAGACATGCATGTTATTATTAAACCAATAAACTTAAGCTACCTTTTATTTATCAAATACTATTCCAGGTCATGTGAACTTGATAAACACTTGGGTTTGTTTCCAAATTTCTGAGAGTTTTAAGAGAACTGAATTTACATAAGCCCTTATATTTCTTTAAGACAATTAAATAGAACTCTTTACACATTAATTTTTGCAATACCTTCCAGAGGTAAAAGAAAAAATCACATATCTATAATTTTCATTTTAAAGTTTGGCCATTTGTTAGGTACAATATAAAACTCATTAGTTTATAAAAAAATAGTTGGATCCAAATTGTGGTTTTGGCAGATGGACTAAGTTAAAGTTATAGGCTCAGATGGCCAATGTTTTATACTAAAGATTTTTATTTGCTTGCTAAAAGGTTTCTTTTAGAGCTATTTTTGGAGTCAGTTTGTCCTTTAGTAGCATCTAGATACCAACAGAAGGATGTATTGATTCCATTGCCTCTGAGAGGAATGAGATCCTCGAGGTGGGCTTGTCTAAAAGTTTCCCCAAAATGGCCCCTACAATTTCAAATTATCCAAAGGTTGACTCGTTTTTCAAGAAGGTACAAGATTCTGGTCCATAGCAGGAACATATATAGGAAGCTGTTGTTGATTGAAGGAGATGGAGAACAAGTTTTAGGCTAATAGGAAAACACACCTCTGCTTTTAGAGTCCTTAAGATGTCTTAAATATGGGAGTCCTGTTTTTTAACATTTGTTACCAACAGCTTTCCAGAGACATAGGAAGAAATGATGCAAGTCAGGTTAGTCTTGTAAAATTAGCTAAATTAAGCTCTGCTTGACTAAACTGGTTTTGTCTGTTCAGAGAATTTTCAAGTCTGGTCTCTATTTGGTTTTGATTTTTAACAAGTTAAAAAAAAGAAAACAAGGTGAGCCTGGCAGCTTTAGAAGACAGAGGGACTACAAAGGCCACGCCCACCCGCCTCCATCCTCAGAGGGCATCCTCACAGGTCCCTAACGCTCACCCAGTCTCTGAGGTGAGCAGATGCTCGTCCACCTTCCCTTGAAGTGTGGGAGCTTTTCAACGGGCTGCTTCTGCACAGGCCTAGCCGGTGAGTGCGCGGGCCCTTTAAGAGCCGTTTCCCAGGTGGCCACAGCAGTGTAGGTCTTGTGAGATGCTCACAGTTGTTTTCAAGTCTAGATAACGTAGCTATTTAGGGGGCTTGTCTCTGAGGTGCAGGTGTTAAAAGTGGGCATTCCCAATGTAGGGCAGGAACCGACTGGAGAAGCTCTGGGTTTCCAGTTCCTTCCAATTGAGGATGGCTGCGTTGGTGGGGCCTGGAGCGAGACTGCGTCTCAGCTTTTCCTGCCGCTTCCATGTGGGTTCCCTCCCCTTTGTCCGAAGTGAAGGCGTGGGCTCTGCCGGCTGTTAGGTGTTCTATTTTACTTTGTTTTTGCCAGGTAAAGTGTTCTATATATAGCCATGGATTAAGTGTCTGTGGGAGGAGTTGATTCAGAACCTTCCCTCGTGGTCCTGTGAACTGGAACTTGCTCACCTACTTTTGGAGAAAGGTAAGCAACTGTTATTTTCTCTTACTACTACCTTCACCCAAAAAAAAGAAAAAGGTGCAAAGCCCTTACAATGAATAACATTCATTGAATAGCTAAGGAAGAACCATTTACTGTGCTATGGAGTTTCCATGTGTTTCCTTATTTAATAGATTTATTTGTTGAGCCCTTGTTGCAACAAGGAGTCTTGGAGACAGGAGGTAGCTTACATGGAATAGCACAGTCCTTAAGTGATGTATTTAGGAGTCACACTCCATCTTTATGATTCCACAGTATGACTTTTTAATCTGTTATTCCTATTACTCTAATTTTTGTTTTTCAAACTGCATCAAACACACTTGTATACAAAGGTAGCACGTGTAATATGAACGTAGTATCAATAGATGGAAAAGAGATGGATAATTCATTTAATCCCGTTGTTTCTCTTAAGCAATTTGAGGTTTCTGATTTACTCAGGACCCCCAGAATTCTGTGGCAGATTCAGCCAGGGAAGCCAGCTTTATGGTGGATTGCCTACACCCATCTACTATTGTGGCAAAAACTGTGGGTCCTCAAACCACCTTCTGTGAAATCACTTTGATTTGGGCCCAGAAGTGTCTTTTGCATTTGATGAATATGACAGTTGTAGGTCAAAGATGAATAGCATAATGTAATTTTGAATTACTTAGTCCTTGCCTAGAAATCTTGATTTAGGGAAATCCTACTGTACCTGTGGGAACTTCAGCAGCATGGCTTTACTTTTGCCTAAAAATGGGTCAAGTCATTTTAATGTGGTTTCAGTCAACTCGTTTTGTGTGATTTCATAATGTTCCTTTTTGCTCTTTTGTTACTGGCTTTGAATTGTGTTTTATTTTTCTCACAGAGGGAAAACAAAAACACATGATGGTATTTTCTGCATAAAGATTAATTGGATGGGGAGATTTAGAAGGATTACTCAATCCCATATTCAGACATGCTCCTTTTGTCTTTTGCCACATCCTAATTCTTAAACCAAGTACACCCCAAAATGGTAACCATTTCCTTGCTCTACTTCCTGAGGTTTTTTAGAGACCTAGATCTATATACACAAAAACAGGGGTTAGAATATTCTTAATAGTTTTGCCTGTTGTACCCTGACACTCTGACTACAACAATGATACTTGTTCTGTTTTTTTCTTTTACTCATGTTTTACCCATGTTTAAAATTAAAATTCTTGAAACCATGAATTTGAAGGCAAGTTATGTACCCCATTGGTTTAACCACAGTCACACTCAAACTTATAAATAATTTGACTCTCCTTCACTGTTAAGTGAGCCTAATACCTATTTTCCCCCCAGTTTTAGGGAAAATTGAATTTATCATTAAAATAATGCTTGAGTTCAAGTCTGAAATATTTATATTTCACTGTAAGTTACAAAAACTAAAGGATTAGTTGAATTTACAAATGTAGTTCTTTCACTTTCTTTAGTTCAGGTTTTTCTTCCCTTTCTTCCTTTTTCAGATATTACTTGTGTAAAGCGTTTGAAGTATGTGTCTCCCAGCCTGCATACACACATTTACTTCTTTGGACCACGTGGGCTTTTGGTGACTTAGACAACTGTAGTTTTCCACAAAAGCCTCTGCTGCTCCTGCAAATTTATTTTTGAAAATTTAACATAGCTTATGGGTTTGACCAAAAAGCTTTGTTTGTTGATTTGTTTTCTTTTAGCTTGAGTTGTATATCAAAAGGGACACCTTGGAGCATTAGGGCAAAAATTCTGCATCATATGTAATAGAGTTTGTTGGAAAAAGTTAAGGTCACATGGCACCAGCCCCTTCTCATTCATTACTCCCACTCAGAATAGGTGCTCCTTATTCACTATGAAAAAAAGGAATTCGCTGGAGGAGGCAAGCTTATGAATGCCAGTGATTCTCTGGGAAGGAGATTTGTGCTTTCAGAACTTGGGAATCTGAGAGCAGAAGGCACTTGCTCTGTGATGGAAGCTGGGAAAGCAGCAAGTGTTGAAGCAGAGTTGAGGTGGTTGTATGGAGTATCTAGGCCATCAAGAATAGGGTATAAAAAGGGTCATGAGAACAGAAAGTTTTATTTTGTATCTAAGAGTGGCATAAAATTGACAGAGCCCAGTATACCCACCAGGCTTTGAAGCCAGGACAGGAGTATGCAGGAGTGATCTACCAGACCTGATGGCCAGAGCCCAGATGGGGAGGCTGGGGCGAGCTGATGATGAATGAGACTCAGGTGCCACCTCCTGCCAACACTGTGCTATTATATTTGCCCTATGAAAGTATTATGCAACCTTGGGAACAGGTTTGGAGAACCCCTGGAAGGACTGAAATTGGCCTCAATTGGCTAAAATTTTAGTGTTTTCCATATGGTAGAATTTGGGCTTAATATAATTATAGAAAGGCAAAATTACATTTATTCTACAATTTATTATGTGACTTGAAATTAACATCTGCTAGATATTATTTCATTCATTTGATAGAATTTGTGATATCTGTTTTGTGGAAGATGTGGTATTAGCCCACTGATTATGAAACAGGGAAGTTTTAATACAGAGATTGCATATACAGATACATATACTGAAGGACAAAGTAATTTCTTAAAATGCAGAGAGGATTTTTTTACCTTTATGACACATTGCATCCAATATAATATAGATCCTTAATTTTATATTGGCTTAAATAACCTTTATAAATAATGGTTTTGGATTAAGGAATAATTATAGAGGTATGAGGATGGGTAGAGGGATGGTAAACAATGTTTACAATTCACACATTCAATCATTCTCTTTTCTTCCCTTTTCCAGTCAAATTTTTACAGTTTGTGGATAAATGTAGAACTTACTTCCAAACACTGACACACTGAAAGAGTAGAATGTTTAGGATGTCTTACAGGGCCCTACCAAGGGAAACTTTCCCCACTCTCTCTGGGAGCTCCCACTTGTAAAATATTGTTTTTAGATTAGAGTCATGGTTTGCAAGTGTGTTCCAAGAATCCCTAAATTTCCAAGAGATGCTTCCTGGGCCTCTGGAGTGGAACATGAAAGAGGCCAAGAGGAGGTGGTAGTGAGCCATTTGTGTAACTCTTTACCCAAGATTCACTTATTCATTTGGCACATGTTTATGGAATGCCTACTATGTATCATAAACTAGTATAGTTCCTAAGGAAACAGCAGTGAATATTGCTGACCAGGCCCTTGCCTTTATATAGCTTGGAACTTAGTGGGAAAAGACAGCACTCAACAAATAAATATTGATTGTCTGGTGGTAATGAGTGCTATTGAAGGCAGGCAAAGCAGAGAGAGTGTAGAGCTTAATTTTAAAATTTTAAATGTTATTGATATTGGTGGTTTAGAAGCTATCTACTCTGTAGTTACATTTGGAGGAAGTGAGAGAGCTAGTCATGTGGATATTTAGGGCAAGAGACTTCCATAGACCAGGGAAAAGCAATTGTAAATGCCAGAGACAAGGGATTGCTTGGTGTGCCTCTAACAAAAGGGGAACTGTCTAGAGTGGTTGGAGCAGAGTGAGCACTGGAGAGAACCTTAGAAAATGAGCTAAGAAGCAAAGCAAGAGATATCTTTGGCTTTGAATAGGAAAGGAAACTTCAGAGGGTTTGCAGCAGATGACTGATACGATGTGATTTGTGTTCTAGACATACTACTTTGTACTGTGGAAAAAGGAATATCAGGATGGATGGAAGCAGGGAGGCAGGTGTGAAGCTACTGTAATAATGTAGGTGGGAGGTGAGGCTGGCCCTGACTTAGAGTGAGTGTTGGCAGTGAAAAGTGATTATTTAACTCCTGGATATATTCCAAAGGTAGAGCCTAGGATTGACGGAGGGACTGGTTGCAATGTGTGAGAGAGAGACAGGAGTCAGTGATGTCTTATTCATTTTCTTTATCTATCAGGCTGCATATAAAGACATACGCTTTATAAAGCAAACGTTTTTAAATCTGCTTTGAAATTAGCTGGAAGTCACAGATAAGCATGTCCCTTCTGATCACTCTTAACAAATAAGTTTGTTGCATCTCTTTGGAATCCATGGAAGGGAAAATAATGTATATTTCAAAAAGTCTGTGTATCTTCTTTGGGTTCATTCTGACGGTCACTTTATTGCTCTGAAAAGCCTTATGAAATTTGCATGGTTTCTTTAGGTGTTGCTTATTAAAAATATAAAAATAATTCATATAGCATTATATTATAGCATTCATTATATTGATCCAGTGTTGAAAATTTGAGAAAAGAATTGCTTTTATGTAAGTTGCAAAGAACAAATAGAAAAATATAACATGTATATCTCTTCATGTTCAGTTTTAAGCCCATGATATCTAATTCATGTCCAGGCAGACCTATATATAGTCCTCAAATAGGAGAAGGTTCCAGAGCAGACTTTCCTAGAGGCCAAGAAACTCCCCAAGTTGTACTTACATTCCTTTTCTTGGAAGACAAATCCTACTTTCTATAAATTTACAAATGGGTTTTTAAAAGTAAAAAGTTTAAACACTGCAGGTGGCAATGTAAAGCAGTTCAACCATTGTGGAAAGCAATATGGAGGGTCCTCATAAAACTAAAAATAGAAACACCATTTGACCTGGGAATCCCACTACTAGGAATTTACCCAAAGAAAACAAGTTCTCAGATTCAGGAAGACATATGCACCCCTATGTATACTGCAGCACTATTTACAATAGCCAAGATATGGAAGCAACCTAAGTGTCCATCAGTAGATGAATGGATAAAGAAGATGTGGTACATATACAGAGTGGAATACTATTCAGTCAAAAGAAAGAAACAAATCCTACCATTTGCAACAACATGGGTGGAGCTAGAGGGTATTATGCTCAATTAAATAAGTCAGGCAGAGAAAGACAAATACCAAATGATTTCCTGCATTTATGGAATATAACAATGAAGCAAAACTGAAGTAACAAAACAGCAGCAGACTCACAGACTCCAAGAAGGGACTAGTGGTTACCAAAGGGGAGGGGTTGGGGAGGAAGGGAGAAGGGGATTGAGGGGTATTATGATTAGTACATATGGTATGGGGGGGATTATGGGGAAGACAGTGTAGTGCAGAGAAGACAAGTAGTGACTCTGTGGCATCTTATTACACTGATGGACAATGACCGCAATGGGGTATGGAGGGGGCTCGATAATATGGGTGAATGTAGTAACCACATTATTTTTCATGTGAAGCCTTCATAAGAGTGTATATCAATGACACATTAATTTAAAAAAAAGGAAAAAAGTTCAAGAACAAAATTTGATCAGGAATTATGTACTAACACAGGTTCAAAGGTATTCATACAGGGAAATTCTGAAAAATGTTATGGATTATTTTGAACTTACCTATTTGCAGTTGTAAAAATTATTTTTGATGTTACTAGAACAGATCATTTTTCATATATTTTAATCTCTGAATAAAAATTGGACAAATAGGGGGGCAGAACTAAGATGGCGGCGTGAGTAGAGCAGTGGAAATCTCCTCCCAAAAACACATAGAGCTATGAAAATATAACAAAGAAAACACTTCCTAAAATAGAGACCAGATGACACAGGACAACATCCAGACCACATCCACACCTGCAAGAACCCAGCGCCTAGCGAAGGGGGAGAGGAAGGCCACAAACCAACAACAAGGGAAGATCTTCCAGCGGTCACTCGTACCAGCTCTGCAAACTATCTCTATCACCATGAAAAGGCAAAACTACAGGTAGACAAAGATCACAGAGACAACACCTGAGAAGGAGAGAGACCTCAGCAGTCCTCCTGAAAAAGAATTCAAAATAAAAATCATGAACATGCTGACAGAGATGCAGAGAAAAATGCAAGAGCAATGGGATGAGATGCACAAAAAAAAAGCAAGAGCAATAGGATGAAGTCCGGAGGGGGATCACAGATGTCAGAAAGGAGATCACAGAAGTGAAACAATTCCTGGAAGGATTTATAAGCAGAATGGATAAGATGCAAGAGGCCATTGAAGGAATAGAAACCAGAGAACAGGAACGTATAGAAGCTGACAGAGAGAGAGATAAAAGGATCTCCAGGAATGAAACAACACTAAGAGAACTATGTGACCAATCCAAAAGGAACAATATCTGTATTATAGGGGTACCAGAAGAAGAAGAAAGAGGAAAAGGGATTGAAAGTCTCTTTGAAGAAATAATTGCTGAAAACTTCCCCAAACTGGGGGAGGAAATAATCGAACAGACCATGGAATTACACAGAACCCCCAACAGAAAGGATCCAAGGAGGACAACACCAAGACACATAATAATTAAAATGGCAAGCATCAAGGACAAGGAAAGAGTTTTAAAGGCAGCTAGAGAGAAAAAGGTCACCTATAAAGGAAAACCCTTCAGGATAACATCAGACTTCTCTACAGAAACCCTACAGGCCATAAGAGAATAGCATGATATATTTAATGCAATGAAACAGAAGGGCCTTGAACCAAGGATACTGTATCCAGCACGACTATCATTTAAATATGATGGTGGGATTAAACAATTCCCAGACAAGCAAAAGCTGAGGGAATTTGCTTCCCACAAATCACCTCTACAGGGCATCCTACAGGGACTGCTCTAGATGGGAGCACTCCTAAAAAGAGCACAGAACAAAACACACAACATATGAAGAATGGAGGAGGAGGAATAAGAAGGGAGAGAAGAAAAGAATCCCCAGACAGTGTATATCACAGCTCAATAAGTGAGCTAAGTTAGGCAGCAAGATACAAAAGGGGCTAACCTTGAACCTTTGGTAACCACGAATCTAAAGCCTGCAATGGCAATAACTACATATCTCTCAATAGTCACCCTAAATGTAAATGGACTTAATACACCAATCAAAAGACACAGAGTAATAGAATGGATAAAAAAGCAAGACCCATCTATATGCTGCTTACAAGAAACTCACCTTAAACCCAAAGACAAGCACAGACTAAAAGTCAAGGGATGGAAAAAGATATTTCAGGCAAACAACAGTGAGAAGAAAGCAGGGGTTGCAGTACTAATATCAGACAAAATAGACTTCAAAACAAAGAAAGTAACAAGAGATAAAGAAGGACAATACATAATGATAAAGGGCTCAGTCCAACAACAGGATATAACCATTCTAAATATATATGCACCCAACACAGAGGCACCAGCATATGTGAAACAAATACTAACAGAACTAAAGAGGGAAATAGACTGCAATGCATTCATTTTAGGAGACTTCAACACATCACTCACCCCAAAGGATAGATCCACCGGGCAGAAAATAAGTAAGGACATGGAGGCACTGAACAACACACTAGAACAGATGGACCTAATAGACATCTATAGAACTCTACATCCAAAAGCAACAGGATATACATTCTTCTCAAGTGCACATGGAACATTCTCCAGAATAGACCACATACTAGCTCACAAAAAGAGCCTCAGTAAATTTCAAAATATTGAAATTCTACCAACCAATTTTTCAGACCACAAAGGTATAAAAGTAGAAATAAATTCTACAAAGAAAACAAAAAGGCTCACAAACACATGGAGGCTTAACAACATGCTACTAAATAATCAAAGGATCAATGAACAAATCAAAATAGAGATCAAGGAATATATAGAAAGAAATGACAACAACAACACAAAGCCCCAACTTCTGTGGGACACAGCGAAAGCAGTCTTAAGAGGAAAGTATATAGCGATCCAGGCACACTTGAAGAAGGAAGAACAATCCCAAATGAATAGTCTAACATCACAATTATCGAAACTGGAAAAATAAGAACAAATGAGGCCTAAAGTCAGCAGAAAGAGGGACATAATAAAGATCAGACAAGAAATAAACAAAATTGAGAAGAATAAAACAATCACAAAAATCAACGAAACCAAGAGCTGGTCCTTTGAGAAAATAAACAAAATAGATAAGCCTCTAGCCAACCTTATTAAGAGAAAAAGAGAATCAACACAAATCAACATAATCAGAAATGAGAATGGAAAAATCACGACAGACTCCACAGAAATACAAAGAATTATTAAAGACTACCATGAAAACCTATATGCCAACAAGCTGGAAAACCTAGAAGAAATGTACAACTTCCTAGAAAAATACAACCTCCCAAGACCGACCAAGGAAGAAACACAAAAGTTAAACTAACCAATTACGAGCAAAGAAATTGAAACGGTAATCAAAAAACTACCCAAGAACAAAACCCCGGGGCCGGACGGATTTACCTCGGAATTTTATCAGACACACAGAGAAGACATAATACCCATTCCCCTTAAAGTGTTCCAAAAAATAGAAGAGGAGGGAATACTCCCAAACTCATTCTATGAAGCCAACATCACCCTAATACCAAAACCAGGCAAAGACCCCACCAAAAAAGAAAATTACAGACCAATATCCCTGATGAATATAGATGCAAAAATACTCAATAAAATATTAGCAAACAGAATTCAACAGTATATCAAAAGGATCATACACCATGACCAAGTGGGATTCATCCCAGGGATGCAAGGATGGTACAACATTCGAAAATCCATCAACATCATCCACCACATCAACAAAAAGAAAGACAAAAACCACATGATCATCTCCATAGATGCTGAAAAAGCATTTGACAAAATTCAACATCCATTCATGATAAAAACTCTCAGCAAAATGGGAACAGAGGGTAAGTACCTCAACATAATAAAGGCCATATATGATAAACCCACAGCCAGCATTATACTGAACAGCGAGAGGCTGAAAGCATTTCCTCTGAGATCGGGAACAAGATAGGGATGCCCACTCTCCCCACTGTTATTTAACATAGTACTGGAGGTCCTAGCCACGGCAATCAGACAAAACAAAGAAATACAAGGAATCCAGATTGGTAAAGAAGAAGTTAAACTGTCACTATTTGCAGATGATATGATACTGTACATAAAAAACCCTAAAGACTCCACTCCAAAACTACTAGAACTGATATCGGAATACAGCAAAGTTGCAGGATACAAAATTAACACACAGAAATCTGTAGCTTTCCTATACACTAACAATGAACCAATAGAAAGAGAAATCAGGAAAACAATTCCATTCACCATTGCATCAAAAAGAATAAAATACCTAGAAATAAACCTAACCAAAGAAGTGAAAGACTTATACTCTGAAAACTAAAAGTCACTCTTAAGAGAAATTAAAGGGGACACTAATAAATGGAAACTCATCCCATGCTCATGGCTAGGAAGAATTAATATTGTCAAAACGGCCATCCTGCCCAAAGCAATATACAGATTTGATGCAATCCCTCTCAAATTACCAGCAACATTCTTCAATGAATTGGAACAAATATTTCAAAAATTCATATGGAAACACCAAAGACCCTGAATAGCCAAAGCAATCCTGAAAAAAAAGAATAAAGTAGGGGGGATCTCACTCCCCAACTTCAGGCTCTACTACAAAGCCATAGTAATCAAGACAATTTGGTACTGGCACAAGAACAGAGCCACAGACCAGTGGAACAGATTAGAGACTCCAGAAATTAACCCAAACATATATGGTCAATTAATATTTGATAAAGGAGCCATGGACATACAATGGCAAAATGACAGTCTCTTCAACAGATGGTGCTGGCAAAACTGGACAGCTACATGTAGGAAAATGAAACTGGACCATTGTCTAACCCCATATACAAAGGTAAACTCAAAATGGATTGAAGACCTGAATGTAAGTCATGAAACCATTAAACTCTTGGAAAAAAACATAGGCAAAAACCTCTTTGACATAAATATGAGTGACCTCTTCTTGAACATATCTCCCCGGGCAAGGAAAACAACAGCAAAAATGAGCAAGTGGGACTACATTAAGATGAAAAGCTTCTGTACAGCGAAAGATACCATCAATAGAACAAAAAGGAACCCTACAGTATGGGAGAATATATTTGAAAATGACAGATCCGATAAAGGCTTGACGTCCAGAATATATAAAGAGCTCACATGCCTCAACAAACAAAAAACAAATAACCCAATTAAGAAATGGGCAGTGGAACTGAACAGACAGGTCTCTAAAAAAGAAATACAGATGGCCAACAGACACATGAAAAGATGCTCCACATTGCTAATTATCAGAGAAATGCAAATTAAAACTACAATGAGGTATCACCTCACACCAGTAAGGATAGCTGCCATCCAAAAGACAAACAACAACAAATGTTGGCGAGGCTGTGGAGAAAGGGGAACCCTCCTGCACTGCTGGTGGGAATGTAAATTAGTTCAACCATTGTGGAAAGCAGCATGGAGGTTCATCAAAATGCTCAAAACAGACCTACCATTTGACCCAGGAATTCCACTCCTAGGAATTTACCCTAAGAACGCAGCAATCAAGTTTGAGAAAGACAGATGCACCCCTATGTTTATTGCAGCACTATTTACAATAGCCAAGAATTGGAAGCAACCTAAATGCCCATCGGTAGATGAATGGATAAAGAAGATGTGGTACATATACACAATGGAATACTACTCAGCCATAAGAAGTGGAAAAATCCAACCATTTGCAGCAACATGGATGTAGCTGGAGAGTATTATGCTCAGTGAAATAAGCCAAGTGGAGAAGGAGAAATACCAAATGATTTCACTCATCTGAGGAGTATAAGAACAAAGGAAAAACTGAAGGAACAAAACAGCAGTGGAATTACAGAACCCAAAAATGGACTAACAGAAGATCATGGCCTAGCTTGGCTACCCAGAAAATGAACTAAGATACGATATGAGGAGGAGCTTCTGGCATCAGCACTCTCTGGAGGACTGGTGCCGGGGGATGATTATCAAAAAGCCTCCACAGGGATCTGGATGATGCTGCGGTTGTGGCTGCATCTACCCCACCATTTCCTGGACTTGCCATTGGAATGAAGAGGGATATGTCTAGGCTGGCATGTGCATAGAGTGAGACAATGAATTTGAGTGGATCTGTACTGTTGGAACTCAACCAGGAGTTGGGAGGGGTGCAAGTTGTAGCACTCCAAAATCTTATGACTATAGACTATCTATGGTTAAAAGAACATATGAGATGTGAACAGATCCCAGAAATGGGTTGCTTTAATTTGTCTGATTTCTCTCAGACTGTTCAAGTACAGTTGGACAATATCCATCGTATCATAGACAAATTTTCACAAATGCCTAGGGTGCCTAAATGGTTTTCTTGGCTTCACTGGTGATGGATGGTAATTATAGATTTGCTTTGTTTATGTCAAAAAAAAATTGGACAAATAAAGTGATTTAAACTGAAAAATATTCCCATACCTTAAAATGTCTGAAAACATATTTGAAGCATACTTTAAAATTAGGTGTTGGCATCAGAATTATTTGTTAATCTGAAAATGTTTCAAAATCTGTGAGTCTTAACATTAGACCTGAATTCATATTTTCCAGAAATGTGTAATTAGAACTTTGAAAACTGGGAAAGAACACACAAATCAAAAAATGGCAAGGCTATAATAATTCATATGGCTAGAAGAAAATGAATGATTGTGTACCTGTGTCATTGCACCCTGGCTTGTGTAGTTAATCCATATAGATGGACTGTAGTGGGGCACTTGATACAAAAGTATTATGCCTGGAGATTAAATATGTAGAATTTATATTCATTTAGTACTTTAAATATATGTGGTGTTTGAAAAGCCACTTATAGCCATTGATTGATGCTGACATTCCCTATATTACTAAAAAAATGAAACAACACAACAGCAGGTCTAATTGTTCCACCTCATATGTGGGAAGTTCTTTTAATTCTCTGGGATAACATTTGGTATTCTTCAGTTTCAGAAAAAGTTTGATATTTGTAATAGTTAAGTGTGCTAAATACTATATTGCTAACTATATCTCTGCTAATGATTGATCCTGAGGAAAATGTAGTTCTATGCTAAATAAAGATACCTACAGGAAAGAATAATTAGAATATTTCTAAATTGTGTTCCTGTTTTCTCTTTACACTGATGTTTATATAATTTGATGATGACTAAATATGACATTTACATTTTCCAGAAAATGGCAATAGCCTGACTTTCAAATTTATGGTCAGTTCCTGTGGCTAACATCTTTATAGTTGTCAAAGATGTGCTGGTTTTGAAAACAAAGTGGAAATTAAAGTATAAAGGATCCAAAGTTGTCTTTAACTCTAGTACCGAAGTGGCTAAAATTTCTCAGTCAGCAATGTATTTTGAATTGTTGTTCTCTTTCAGTAATGTATCAGGCAAGGTGTTCCCACCTCAGTCCCTGCTGCCCTTATCACTCCAGTCCATACTAGTTTCAATTCCAACCGTCACACCTGCATTTCTTTTCCCGAAGGCTCTTTCTGTCCACCGGAGCCTGCTTTGCTCCCTGTACAGGAGGCAAGAAGTGTCCAGGCAGTAATGCTGTGCAGGTACCCAGGGACAGGCTTCGAAGAACCGCTGGAGGAGTCCTCAGGCAATAATTCTCAGTTTGGGATAACCTTTAATAGGTGTGTGTTGCACACCTGGTCACCAAACGCCGTGGTGGTAACTTGCTTAATGAGCACACTATTGGCTTTCTTCCCTTCCCTGCCTTGTTTCTTCACTCCATTTCTGATGCCTTCTATGATCACCTTCAGTATAAACTGCTTTCTTTCATTCAAATCTTTGTCTCAAGAAATGCTTCTGGCAAATCCACATTAAGGCAAATGTAAATTGCAAAACTTTTACTTGTGAAAAAGTTCAAGAAAAATGTTTTTATTAGATCATATTTGCTCTCAGTCATAAATGTAAAATATGTTTTATGAATATAGATTTTAAAAATCAAATTTATTGGTTTATTTTACATATAATAAAGTGCAGTAGTTTTAGGTGTATAGTTCAGTAAGTTTGTATACAACTATGTAACTGCTACCATCCAGTCATGATATAGAACATCTCTTGTTACCCTAAAGATTTCCCTGATGCACCTTTAGTCAATCTTCCACAAAACTCAGTCTGCCCTTTCTCACTACAGATTAGCTTCTATTATTCTAGAATTTCATATGGAAGGAATACAGTGTGTTCTCTTTTTTGCCTTGCTTCCTTTGTTCTGCATTATATTTTTGAGATCCATTCATGGTGTGTTCTATGATTCAGTAGTTTTTTTTATTGCCAAGTAGTATTCCATTACATGGAAGTACTACAACTTATTTATCCACCTATTGATGGACATTTGTGTTGCTTTCAGCTCTGGGCTATTAGGAATAAAGCTGCTTTGAACACTATGAACAGCTTTTGTGTAGGCCCATTTTCCATTTCTCTTTGAGTAAATACCTAAGTGTAGAGTTGTTGGATTGTATGATAAAGGTATGTTTACCTTTAAGAAAAAAACAAACTGGTTTACAAAGTGGCTTTATACAATTGACATTCCTACCAGCAGTCTATACCATTTACAGTTGTCCTGTATCTTCACCAACACTAGGTATTGTCAGTCTTAGCAATTCTAGTAGGTAGGTAGTAATATCTCATTATGATTTAATTTTAATATGCATTTTCATGGTCTGTCCTGATATTGGGTATCTTATGTTTCTTGCTATTTATATATCTTCCTGTAAAATACCTGCTAATGTATTTGCCCATTTTTTAATGATTAAGTTGTAGAATTTCTTTATATATTCTGGATATTAGCACTTTGTCAAGTTTAGGTTCTGCAAATAATTTCCTTCAGTCTTAACTTGCTTAGGATTCTCTTAATGGTGTCTTTAGAAGAACAGAGTCCAATCTTCCTTTTTTTCTTTTTAATGGCTAGTGGTATTTCAGTGTCTCACCTGATAAATTGTTGTCTACTCTTTATTTTCTTCCAGGGGTTTTAGAGTTTTAGCTTTTGTTGTGTTTTGAACTATGATGCATTTTAAGTGAGATTTTGTATATGGTATGAGGTAAGATCTGAAGGATTTTTTTTTTCAAATGAACATACAGGTTTTCCTGTAACTGCTGAAAAGACTTGTTCCACATTAAATTACCTTGATAACTGTACAAAAATTAATTGAAAGTATGCATGTGGTCTAATACTGGACATGATTCCATCGATCTATATGTTTGTTCATTTTGTTGTGTTTTAATTTTTCCTTATTTCAACATATTTTCTAGGTTTCCTTGTCATATTTTTGGACCCATGGCACATTTAGAAATATGTTCAATTTCCAAATACTTGTGGATTTTTTAGACATGTTTTTCTTACTGATATTTACTTCAAATCATTTGTGGCCAGAGAATATAATCTACATGATTTCCATCTTTCTAGATTTACTGAGATGTATTTATGGGTTAACAGATGGTTTATTTTAGTGGATGGTTCATATACACTTGATAAGAATATACATTTTATTTATTATAGTGTGCATGTCAATTATGTCAACTTGTTTGATAATTTTTAAGTATATCCTATATTCTTACCAAATTTGTGTACACTTATATTTTCCATTACTGATAGAAGAGTGCTGAAGCCTAAAACTAATAATTTCAGGTTTGTTTATTTTTACTCTCATTTCTACTATTTTATGCTGCATGTATTTCAAATTTCTATTAGGTATGTATACAGGACATTGTCTTCCTGAAAAAGTAAGACTTTTTTCAATATCAAATGTCATTTTTTGTTCTTGATATTCTGGAATCTTAAGTATACTTAAAAATTAATATAGCCACTCTATTTCCTCTGATTATTTTATCATGAACCTACTATGGCTTTACTTTCATACTGTGTTCCTTACAGACAGCCATATAGTTGTGTGTAGTGAGTACTGTAATGCGTCATTCATATTCCCTTGCAATAATAGACTTAACAGTCTCAGGTTTTGTTTTTTTTTTGAGAGGGCATCTCTCATATTTATTGATCAAATGGTTGTTAACAATAAAATTCTGTATAGGGGGGTCAATGCTCAATGCACAATCATTAATCCATCTCAAGCCTATTTCTCATCAGTCTACAATCTTCTGAAGCATAATGAACAAGTTCTTACATGGTGAACGAATTCTTACATAGTGAATAAGTTCTTACATGGTGAACAGTGCAAGGGCAGTCATATCACAGAAACTTTCGGTTTTGATCACGCATTATGAATTATAAACAGGTAAGATATGAATATTCATTTGATTTTTATACTTGATTTATATGTGGATCTCACATTTCTCCCTTTATTATTATTATTATTTTTATTTTTAATAAAATGCTGAAGTGGTAGGTAGATGCAAGATAAAGGTAGAAAACATAGTTTAGTGTTGTAAGAGAGCAATTGTAGATGATCAGGTGTGTGCCTGTAGACTATGTGTTAATCCAAGCTAGACAAGGGCCTTAAAACATCCACGGATGCAGATTTCTCTCAAAACAGGGGCGGGGGGGGGGGGTGTGAGGTTCTAAGCCTCACCACTGTTGATCCCCAATTTCTCACCTGCTGGCCCCCCTGCGACTGTGCCTGTCTTAGGTTGTTCCTCCCTTGAGGAAACTTACCCGTCTCTGGCTAACCAGTCATCTTCCGGGGCCATACAGGGAGATGTAAAGTTGGTAAGTGAGAGAGAAGCCATATTGTTTGAGAAGGTTAGCTTTTTACTTCTTTGCAGATTTATGTCCTGTGGCTTCTATGCCCAGCACTTGTCTCGAGGTATCTCTACGACCTGGAGGAATTATGATGCTTGGTAAATTCGATATGAGGCACGAATTCTATTAAAGGGTTGTAATTAGGAAGGAAGAAGAAAAGCTATAGAGGTAGCATATGGAAGAAAACATGGGAGGATTGATTATTTCTTTGCCATATCTTCTTGTAGAGTACCTTAAGCATGTATAGGTTTTAAAGTACTAACTAACTTGCGCACACATATTAACATAATAGGAATATGGTGACATAAACTAAGCAAATCTATAATTACCAGCCATCTCCAGTGAAGCTGAGAAAACCAGTTAGGCACCCTAGGCATTTGTGAGAATTTGTCTATGATATGATGGATATTGTCCAACTGTACTTGAACAGTCTGAGAGAAATGAGACAAAGCAACCCATTTCTGGGATCTGTTCACATCCCATATGTTCTTTTAACCATAGATAGTCTGTAGTCGTAAGATTTTGGAGTGCTACAACTTCACCCCTCCCAACTCCTGGTTGAGTTCCAACAGTACAGATCCACTCAAATTCGTTGTCTCACTCTATGCACATGCCAGCCTAGACATCTCCCTCCTCATTCCAGTGGCAAGTCCAGGAAACGGTGGGATGGACGCAGCCACAACCGCAGCATCGCCCGGATCCATGTGGAGGTTTTTTGATGATCATCCCCCGGCACGAGTCCTCCAGAGAGTGCGGATGCCGGAAGCTCCTCCTCATATCGTATCTTAGTTCATTTCCTGGGTAGCCAAGCTAGGCCTTGATCTTCTGCATAGAAACAAACAGACCCTTTGCCCACACTTTGACATGCCCTCTATACCACTGTGTAGAACTCATTGGAGGTCAGCACACAGGAACTGCTTTTTATTTATTTTATTTATTTTATTTTTATTAAGAGAAAGGAATATTTTCAGAAAAGAGTACCTCCATAGCCGATCATCTGACACACTTTAAGTGATAAAAATTAAGGATATTTAAAGCATGCATTAATCTTTGATTTACCAATAGTTTTATCCTATCAAGGAGTAATCCCCATTTTCTTTCTTTCTTTTTTTTCCTTTTTTTTTAATCTTTAATCTTCTTCCATGAAGAATACTGTTTACTATGCTCTCCCCTATACCATGTCCCCCCTAAAAACCACATTACAGTCACTGTCCATCAGCATAGCAAAATGTTGTAGAATCACTACTTGTCCTCTCTGTGTTGTACAGCCCTCCCTCCCCTTTCTCCCTCCCTCCTATGCATGCTAATCTTAATATCCCCTTTCTTCTTCCCCCCCTTATCCCTCCATGTCCACCCATCCTCCCCAGTTCCTTTCCCTTTGGTACCTGTTGGTCCATTTTTGGATTCTGTAATTCCGCTGATGTTTTGTTCCTTCAGTTTTTCCTTTGTTCTTATACTCCTCAGACGAGTGAAATCATTTGGTATTTCTCTTTCTCCGCTTGACTTATTTCGCTGAGCATAATACCCTCCAGCTCCATCCATGTTGCTGCAAATGGTAGGATTTGCCCTTTTCTTATAGCTGAGTAGTATTCCATTGTGTATATGTACCACATCTTCTTTATCCATTCATCTACCGATGGACATTTAGGTTGCTTCCAATTTTTGGCTATTGTAAATAGTGCTGCGATAAACATAGGGGTGCATCTGTCTTTCTCAAACTTGATTGCTGCATTCTTAGGGTAAATTCCTAGGAGTGGAATTCCTGGGTCAAATGGTACGTCTGTTTTGAGCATTTTGATGAACCTCTATACTGCTTTCCACATGGTTGGACTAATTTACATTCCCACCAGCAGTGTAGGAGGGTTCCCCTTTCTCCACAGCCTTGCCAACATTTGTTGTTGTTTGTCTTTTGGATGGCAGCCATCCTTAATGGTGTGAGGTGATACCTCATTGTAGTTTTAATTTGCATTTCTCTGATAATTAGCAATGTGGAGCATCTTTTCATGTGTCTGTTGGCCATCTGTATTTCTTTTTTAGAGACCTGTCTGTTCAGTTCCACTGCCCATTTCTTAATTGGGTTATTTGTTTTTTGTTTGTTGAGGCATGTGAGCTCTTTATATATTCTGGACGTCAAGCCTTTATCGGATCTGTCATTTTCAAATATATTCTCCCATACTGTAGGGTTCCTTTTTGTTCTATTGATGGTATCTTTCGCTGTACAGAAGCTTTTCATCTTAATGTAGTCCCACTTGCTCATTTTTGCTGTTGTTTTCCTTGCCCGGGGAGATATGTTCAAGAAGAGGTCACTCATATTTATGTCAAAGAGGTTTTTGCCTATGTTTTTTTCCAAGAGTTTAATGGTTTCATGACTTACATTCAGGTCTTCAATCCATTTTGAGTTTACCTTTGTATATGGGGTTAGACAATGGTCCAGTTTCATTTTCCTACATGTAGCTGTCCAGTTTTGCCAGCACCATCTGTTGAAGAGACTGTCATTTTGCCATTGTATGTCCATGGCTCCTTTATCAAATATTAATTGACCATATATGTTTGGGTTAATTTCTGGAGTCTCTAATCTGTTCCACTGGTCTGTGGCTCTGTTCTTGTGCCAGTACCAAATTGTCTTGATTACTATGGCTTTGTAGTAGAGCCTGAAGTTGGGGAGTGAGATCCCCCCTACTTTATTCTTTTTTTTCAGGATTGCTTTGGCTATTCAGGGTCTTTGGTGTTTCCATATGAATTTTTGAAATATTTGTTCCAATTCATTGAAGAATGTTGCTGGTAATTTGAGAGGGATTGCATCAAATCTGTATATTGCTTTGGGCAGGATGGCCGTTTTGACAATATTAATTCTTCCTAGCCATGAGCATGGGATGAGTTTCCATTTATTAGTGTCCCCTTTAATTTCTCTTAAGAGTGACTTTTAGTTTTCAGAGTATAAGTCTTTCACTTCTTTGGTTAGGTTTATTTCTAGGTATTTTATTCTTTTTGATGCAATGGTGAATGGAATTGTTTTCCTGATTTCTCTTTCTATTGGTTCATTGTTAGTGTATAGGAAAGCTACAGATTTCTGTGTGTTAATTTTGTATCCTGCAACTTTGCTGTATTCCGATATCAGTTCTAGTAGTTTTGGAGTGGAGTCTTTAGGGTTTTTTATGTACAGTATCATATCATCTGCAAATAGTGACAGTTTAACTTCTTCTTTACCAATCTGGATTCCTTGTATTTCTTTGTTTTGTCTGATTGCCGTGGCTAGGACCTCCAGTACTATGTTAAATAACAGTGGGGAGAGTGGGCATCCCTATCTTGTTCCCGATCTCAGAGGAAATGCTTTCAGCCTCTCGCTGTTCAGTATAATGCTGGCTGTGGGTTTATCATATATGGCCTTTATTATGTTGAGGTACTTACCCTCTGTTCCCATTTTGCTGAGAGTTTTTATCATGAATGGATGTTGAATTTTGTCAAATGCTTTTTCAGCATCTATGGAGATGATCATGTGGTTTTTGTCTTTCTTTTTGTTGATGTGGTGGATGATGTTGATGGATTTTCGAATGTTGTACCATCCTTGCATCCCTGGGATGAATCCCACTTGGTCATGGTGTATGATCCTTTTGATATACTGTTGAATTCTGTTTGCTAATATTTTATTGAGTATTTTTGCATCTATATTCATCAGGGATATTGGTCTGTAATTTTCTTTTTTGGTGGGGTCTTTGCCTGGTTTTGGTATTAGGGTGATGTTGGCTTCATAGAATGAGTTTGGGAGTATTCCCTCCTCTTCTATTTTTTGGAACACTTTAAGGGGAATGGGTATTATGTCTTCTCTGTGTGTCTGATAAAATTCCGAGGTAAATCCGTCCGGCCCCGGGGTTTTGTTCTTGGGTAGTTTTTTGATTACCGTTTCAATTTCTTTGCTCGTAATTGGTTAGTTTAACTTTTGTGTTTCTTCCTTGGTCGGTCTTGGGAGGTTGTATTTTTCTAGGAAGTTGTACATTTCTTCTAGGTTTTCCAGCTTGTTGGCATATAGGTTTTCATGGTAGTCTTTAATAATTCTTTGTATTTCTGTGGAGTCTGTCGTGATTTTTCCATTCTCATTTCTGATTATGTTGATTTGTGTTGATTCTCTTTTTCTCTTAATAAGGTTGGCTAGAGGCTTATCTATTTTGTTTATTTTCTCAAAGGACCAGCTCTTGGTTTCGTTGATTTTTGTGATTGTTTTATTCTTCTCAATTTTGTTTATTTCTTGTCTGATCTTTATTATGTCCCTCTTTCTGCTGACTTTAGGCCTCATTTGTTCTTATTTTTCCAGTTTCGATAATTGTGATGTTAGACTATTCATTTGGGATTGTTCTTCCTTCTTCAAGTGTGCCTGGATCGCTATATACTTTCCTCTTAAGACTGCTTTCGCTGTGTCCCACAGAAGTTGGGGCTTTGTGTTGTTGTTGTCATTTCTTTCTATATATTCCTTGATCTCTATTTTGATTTGTTCATTGATCCTTTGATTATTTAGTAGCATGTTGTTAAGCCTCCATGTGTTTGTGAGCCTTTTTGTTTTCTTTGTAGAATTTATTTCTACTTTTATACCTTTGTGGTCTGAAAAATTGGTTGGTAGAATTTCAATATTTTGAAATTTACTGAGGCTCTTTTTGTGAGCTAGTATGTGGTCTATTCTGGAGAATGTTCCATGTGCACTTGAGAAGAATGTATATCCTGTTGCTTTTGGATGTAGAGTTCTATAGATGTCTATTAGGTCCATCTGTTCTAGTGTGTTGTTCAGTGCCTCCATGTCCTTACTTATTTTCTGCCCGGTGGATCTATCCTTTGGGGTGAGTGATGTGTTGAAGTCTCCTAAAATGAATGCATTGCAGTCTATTTCCCTCTTTAGTTCTGTTAGTATTTGTTTCACATATGCTGGTGCCTCTGTGTTGGGTGCATATATATTTAGAATGGTTATATCCTGTTGTTGGACTGAGCCCTTTATCATTATGTATTGTCCTTCTTTATCTCTTGTTACTTTCTTTGTTTTGAAGTCTATTTTGTCTGATATTAGTACTGCAACCCCTGCTTTCTTCTCACTGTTGTTTGCCTGAAATATCTTTTTCCATCCCTTGACTTTTAGTCTGTGCTTGTCTTTGGGTTTAAGGTGAGTTTCTTGTAAGCAGCATATAGATGGGTCTTGCTTTTTTATCCATTCTATTACTCTGTGTCTTTTGATTGGTGTATTAAGTCCATTTACATTTAGGGTGACTATTGAGAGATATGTAGTTATTGCCATTGCATGCTTCAGATTCGTGGTTACCAAAGGTTCAAGGTTAGCTTCTTTAGTATCTTACTGCCTAACTTAGCTCGCTTATTGAGCTGTGATATACACTGTCTGGGGATTCTTTTCTTCTCTCCCTTCTTATTCCTCCTCCTCCATTCTTCATATGTTGTGTGTTTTGTTCTGTGCTCTTTTTAGGAGTGCTCCCATCTAGAGCAGTCCCTGTAGGATGCCCTGTAGAGGTGGTTTGTGGGAAGCAAATTCCCTCAGCTTTTGCTTGTCTGGGAATTGTTTAATCCCACCATCATATTTAAATGATAGTCGTGCTGGATACAGTATCCTTGGTTCAAGGCCCTTCTGTTTCATTGCATTAAATATATCATGCCATTCTCTTCTGGCCTGTCTGGTTTCTGTCATGAAGTCTGATGTTAGCCTTTTGGGCTTTCCTTTATAGGTGACCTTTTTCTCTTTAGCTGCCTTTAAAACTCTTTCCTTGTCCTTGATCTTTGCCATTTTAATTATTATGTGTCTTGGTGTTGTCCTCCTTGAATCCTTTCTGTTGGGGGTTCTGTGTGTTTCCGTGGTCTGTTCATTTATTTCCTCCCCCATTTTTGGGGATGTTTTCAGCAATTATTCATTCAGAGATACTTTCTATCCCTTTTCATCTCTCTTCTTCTTCTAGTACCCCTATAATACGGATATTGTTCCTTTTGTATTAGTCACATAGTTCTCTTAGTATTGTTTCGTTCCTAGAGATCATTTTATCTCTCTCTATGTCAGCTTCTATACGTTCCTGTTCTCTGGTTTCTATTCCTTCAATGGCCTCTTGCATCTTATCCATTCTGCTTATAAATCCTTCCAGGGATTGTTTCACTTCTGTGATCTCCTTCCTGACATCTGTGATCTCCCTCCAGACTTCATCCCATTGCTCTTGCATTTTTCTCTGCATCTCCATCACCATGTTCATGATTTTTATTTTGAATTCTTTTTCAGGAAGACTGGTTAGGTCTGTCTCCCTCTCAGGTGTTGACTCTGTGATCTTTGTCTGCCTGTAGTTTTGCCTTTTCATGGTGATAGAGATAGTTTGCAGATCTGGTACGAGTTTATCTCTGCTGTAGCTGTGGGCATGGCCTGGCTCATGCTGCTGCTCCAAAATCGTGGAGCCCCGTTGTAGGGGGAGCGGCTGGAAGGCTATTTATCTCCGTAAGGGACCTGTGTGCTCCCTGCTGCCCAGGGGGTTTGAGTGCCCAGTGAACCCCAGATTCCCTGCCTCTGGACTAAGTGTCCTGCCCTGCCCCTTTAAGAGTTTCAAAAAGCACTCTCCAAACCAAAACAACAACAGGAACAAAAAAAAAAGAAAAAAATTAAATAAATGATTAAGGAAAAAAAAAAAGGAAAAACGCACGATTTTCTTTGTCCTCAGGCACCTTTCTCATGCACCCACTCACTGGTCTTGCTTCCCTGTTTCCCTAGTATTGGGGTGCCTGTTCCTTTATGACTTCCAAAAAGTACTCGTCAAAAAAAAAAAAATAATGGCCATTCCCGTTTCTTTGTTCATCGGCGTCAGCTGCAGGCACCTGCTCACCGGTCTTGCCTCCCTGTTTCCCTAGTATCCAGGATTCTACGCATGCACTGTGTCTGCCCTCTGGTCCGGATGGCTGGAGCTGGGTGTTCAGCAGTCCTGGGCTCCTTCTCCCTCCCTGCTGACTCCTCTCCTCGTGCCAGGAGCTGGGGGGAGAGGCGCTTGGGTCCCGCCGGGCCGGGGCTTGTATCTTATCCCCTTCACGAGGCACTGGGTTCTTGCAGGTGTGGATGTGGTCTGGATTTTGTCCGGTGCCTCCGGTCTCTATTTTAGGAAGAGTTGTGTTTGTTATATTTTCATAGATATATATGTGGTTTTGGGAGGAGATTTCTGCTGCTTTTCTCACGCTGCCATCTTGGCTCCGCGTCTGTTACACTAAGTTTAACTCTTGGTTTTGTACATGCTATGGGTTTGGAAAATTGTTATGATGACATGTATCTATCACTATCATATAGAGTATTTTTACTTTCCTAACAATTTTCTGTGTTCTTCCTATTAATTCCTCCCTCCTCCCTAATACCTGACAATCACTCATCTCTTTACTATCTCCATAGTTTTGCCTTTTATCAGTTACATTTTTAAAACTTTATTTAACAAGTAATAATTGACGAGCTACAATGTTCCAGGCATCACACTAGGTTCTGAGAACACCAAGATGAATGTTTTTAAGATATGACACACTTTAGAGGGGTAAAAATAATTTATGTCACATGATTGAGATATGATATATACAATATAATAAAATATAATACAATATGTAAAACATATTGCTTTGGTAACCATGAGAAAGACAGAAATGTTGCCTGTAAAAGCATGGGAAGGCATTCCAGTATATGTTCTCTCACCAGCTGACCCTGCAACATGGGTTTGAGTGAACATGCTTGAGAGGAGGGAAGTGAGAATGGAAAGGAAGGAAGCCAGAAATGGGGCTTATAAGTAGGCAGAAGTAATCATTACATGTGGGACTGAAAACAGCATAAAAATAAGCTGAGCATTCTTTTGATAGCTATAACACTAACTGGAAACCTTAATTAAAGCATTCAACCTTGGTTCTAAGACTACAAACAGAGAATTTGGGAGGGCACAGACTCAAGATATTTCTAAAGAAGAGAAAGTGACGTGAGTGAGCTCTTTCTCAATATACTTGTTTTTTTTTTTTTTTCAGAGTTTTTCTCATTAGTCCACAGTACTTTGAAGGCTCAACTTGAAAATATCAGATCAATGTGAAGCTGATGTTCTCTCCTAAGAATATGTCACCTGTGGGCATGTTCTGTGAAGCAAGTGGGAACCTTTTATTGCATTGGAATTTTTTTTTTTTTTTTTGCATAGGATTTGATGAGAATTTGTGAGGCAGATTTTGAGGTGTTAAGAAAGCCTCCCAAAGTAGCAACATTAATTTCTACCAAGATTCTGTACAATTTGATAAATTAAAGAGTAAATTTGGAGGTCAAAGATTAATTCTCATTGATCCTCTCTATAAGGATGTAATTTATTGTTAGAGCCAAATCCATCTATGATTCACACCCTAGACTTAGGCTGACTTGTCTGAAGGTCAGGGCAGTGCACTTCTGTGCATGGGTCGCCTGCCCAGGGAAGAGTGAACACAGGTGAGAGGACCATTCTTGGAGGGCAGGCCAGTCTTCAGGTGGAAGGATCGAGCTGAGCTAACATGGCCTGTTCTTCCCACTCTTACTGGGGATGGAGATAGTGAAGGAGTAGAGAGAGGGCAGGAGTACATTTAGAACAAATTTTTCCTTAAGGAAATCAGGATTTGTGTTGGAGTGGTGGCAAGGGAGAGGTAGTTTTTCTCTTACAGGGATTATATTAAAAAAGATCAGAGAGATTAGAAAACTAGGGAAGAATTTTAGTTTCCCAATAAAAGAAACATCTGGGGGGTCATTATTGTTTGAAATAAAATGAAGAGAATTGCTCATTTTATAACTACTCATAATGATGACAGTATGGGGGAAATCACAGTATCAAAACATCCCTTAAAGAGAAAATTTTCTGTTTGTTTAAAACTTGGCCATTACATTTTGGGTATTACCTTTGTTCTAATCATTAAGTTTAAAAAAATTTTAGGAATATGCTTAACTGAAATTGAACTTCCTTCCAAATTAAACCTAAATTAACAGGATCACAATACTTTTGAATTTAACGTACTCTTACCATCTTCCGAGTTACACTCTAGCACATCTAAGCAGCAAGATGCTGACAGTCAAAAGATAGTGTGGCCAAATTAGTTGGGGTAATAGTGAGCTTAAAATTGCATTTTATAGGTTTCCTCACTGTGATTGTGGGGCTTCTTAAATATTTAAAATCTGAATGTAAATTGTGATTCTCCTAGTGCTTCAAAAGCTTTCTTAAAGAAAGCTGTCTTTCTTTCACAGACTACTTCATGGAACCAGTTTTCTTTTGAACATGCTTTGGAAAGTAGTGTCTTTCAATTAAAAAAATGTTCTTGTATGTTATTTTGTTATAAAGTTGTCTTCTCAGGTTGGCCCTAGTATCAGAGTATGGGCGATGAGAGTTATTAGCTGACATCATTAGAACAAAGTGCAGATCTAGAGATGCCTGAGAGGTGACCTTGAGTCTTCTGACTCCCACTTGCCTTTTCGCTGTGGTATTATTTCTTAAGTACAGTGCAGAGTCAATTGTACACAGGTCAGTACAGTTAATTCAAAAGTGAAAAGCAAAAAGAAAAGCATTTTCATAATATGAGGAAATTTATATTATTCAAAATAAATGTTTTAGACATTTTCTCTTAATGGCATAGTGGGTTTCTTTGGAGTCATGCAGAAAAGGATTGAATTATGGTATTTTGCCAAAAGATTTCCTTGAACCTAAATCCAGTTTATTTCTTTGACATTGAGATAAGGTGCTGAAGTGGCATTGATTTTCCAGAAAACCTCTGGCATGATGTGAATAGAAGGATATCCTTTTCTCTTATAAATATGAGGAAATTTTCTCTTTCATTTGATATTTGAAGATGAAGTGCTCATTGATATATTTTTCTACTAACTGGTATATTAAAAACTATCTAAGACCGTCTTTACTGAAGATTGTGAAGAAAATAAACATGAACCTGATCCTGATCTCTGAAAAGCTATTTGTTGCAAAACAGGAATTAAGATAACTTGATAATATGACCTCTTTAGAAATGATTTTATAACTTCAGTGCTCAGAGCTTTGAAGAGCTTATTCTACTCATTTCCTGACATTTTAGGGGTTAAACATCCCTTTAGGTGAAGGTAGGCTGGTGATATAGCCTGTCAGAAAAATTTCTGTTTTTAAACAAATGTTGTCTATCAGCTGATAAAGGATTCTACTATTTGGGGTTCTTTTACTTTTTATTTTTTACTGGTTGTTTTTGCTCAGGGTTGTTATTTATTAGTAGTTGAAAATTGTATGGAAATGCATGGGATTTCAGTCTGTTTCTGAGATGATTAATGTATGGGTATATGCTGTAAACCTTCACCCCAAAGCATATTTATGGCTTCAAATATCTCTCTGTTTCCACTGTTCTTGAGCAGGCAGGAAGCATCTCATTTTGGACTCAGTTCTTTCAAAAAGGGAGAGAAGGTAGTTACTGTGAGTTTTTGCCTATACTTAGAGTCTGTTCCATTATTGAAATCTTTTTTTAAAGCCAAAATACAGACAGTTGTGTCAGTTTTCAACTCTCTGTATTAATTGAGGAAAACAGTTCCCACACTTTGAAATGTATTAGCTTGACTCCATGATGAGTAGATACAAAGCCAGATCAGTTTTTGTTTGAGAAATTGGATACAGAGTTGGGAAGTAGCAGGAGGCTAGGGAAGATGCTCTATATGGATTTGAGTTTCATTTAGTGCAAATTGTTTTACCTCTTTTGAGTCTCAGATTCCTAATGTGTGAAATAATTCTTACCCCTGAGGGTTGAAAGGATTAAATAAGATACAGTTTATAAAGTAACCTAGCATGGTGCTTCACACATACTAGACATTCCATGAATGCTACCTACTATTATTGATTTTAGTGTAGGATATCTTCTAACCTGAGAGTCCAAATGTGCAAACTATAACACATTATCATTTATTTGACATACTACAGAAGCAAGCTAATAGGCTTCTGAAGGCCTTTGAGCCACAGTTATTCATAAGTGACTATTCTTTTCACTACCCATGTTTATTTGTCTATAAATGTGTCTATAAATATCTAAATCAGTAGTTCTCAATCACCTGCATTATTAGATTTGGTGAGGGAGCTAAAGAGTTTTAAAAAATAAATACAGATACTGAGACCACCCACCGTATGCCATTTAAATCAGTATGTTATGATTTAAGATAAAAACCCTGTGTATCAGTAGTTTTTAAAAGCTCCTTAAGTGAAGTGTAGCCATAGATGAGAACCTTTGGCCTACTGTCCATCTGGCTCTAATACATATTCATCTTTTGTTAAATTGTCTACAATAAGAATATTTAGGTTAAAGATATAGTGGTATCTTAGGCTATAATGCCTAATCACACTCCCTAAACCCTCACTGCCTGGGTTATGAAGAAGATTAGAAACTTGGAATAAAGTCAGATTTAGAAGAATCTTCTTAGGTTATTGAGATTGCAAAAACTGTATGTAATCAGGAAATTTTTGAGTGGAGAAACACTAAAAATGATAGGTAGGTGATTACTGATAAGCCCTCCATTTCATCATTACTCTCAAAAAATAGAAAACTATAACCAAATCTTAACCAAGGCTGGCCTCAGAAAATTTTAACAGGTGAGAATGAACAAACTCTGAGGCTTTTATATGGCTGCTACTTTTGCTATAAACCACTTGCCTGAAGGCTGATCTGGGGCTTGGTCTACTTAGCCAGAATGAGAAGAAAGAGGTATATTCCATTGTCAGATTAATTAGGAACTGACTAGATACCCAACTTGAACGATGTAGTTTTGACTCTGAAGGCCTGTATTTAATCAGTGTTTGTGATCCTAGAGCATATTAACATCCACCAGGCAGTGAGCAGTAGTAATATTCATTTAGGGCATCAATTTTTCTGCCCCTGTTGGAGTTGTAAATCTGGACATTCATAGGACTTTTGCAACAGTAATTTCAGTCTGGGTAAGACATAATTTTTTTTTCCCACCTGATTTAGATAGCTGTCATATTGTATAAAGCAGGTATATCCTCAATGACTGGAAGAACACATTTCTCTTTGTAGGTTGGTATGTATTATAGTGAATGTATACATAAACACATCTAGATGAAATGTATAGATAATATGCTTCTGTTTCTGAAAAACAAAACTAGTTAGCATATACTATCCCATCTTCATATTCCCTCTGCAAAGACTATATTGACCACAATATTAGTAAAGACATACTATACTATAAGTTATCTATGGACTGAGTAAGTAAACCACAACTGTTTGATTTGCTGGAATCTATCCAACACTTAATTATTTTGCTCCATAGTATTTTGTCCCATGAGCATTGAAGGTGTTAGAGCCTAAAGGAAGGACATGGCAACGTCTGGGAGAGTAGATATATTGATATGCGGAGTACTGTGAAGAGAATGATCATACACATGCAAATGTTTTCCAGACATTAAACATTCTTCACTCTTGGATAATTTGGGTTGACTACCTTGAACTAAAAAATATGTGAATTATATGGTTTCATCCTTCCTTGTTCTTTATATTTGAGCCATTTCTTTTGACATACGATTTTGTATGGTCGGACCCTTTGTTGTTTGTTGTCTGCCTTACCAGACCACATACTCCTCCTAGGGCTCACTGTAACCCAGGAGAATCTACTACAATATTGAGAATATATCGTACATGCTTAATGAATTTGGACTGAATCAAATTATACCATTCAGTGTTGTTCTAGGTAAATAGCAATTTCCTTGCCATTAATTTCTTTGAAAAGAGAGTGTTTTCTTATTGAAATATGTTATATGTAATTATATCCTAGAGATGCTAAAGGTATTTCATACATTTTGAAACTATACTCACTTAGCTTATTATAATAGATTACATGAAGCAGCATAATTTTTCCATGATCAAGGTACCTTAGTTCTATTATATGAACTTTGAGAATAATTTTATGGAAAAATGTTAAAAACAACTCAGAAGAAAAGTAGTACACACTACCTTTCTTCCGCTGGAATGAATTTCAAAGCAAAACAAAAACTATGTGTAAGAGGAAGCATCTTTTGGTTTAGTTTTGCTTTTAAAAATTAAACTCTTATTCCTTTAAAAAATTTTTTCAATTTACCTTAGCAGTCAGTAAAATTTATTCAGACTCAATGTAATTATTTTTTGTATATTTGCTTGTTTATTCAAATATAAATTCCTTCTCCAAATGCTCATAGTGGGGTATTAGTAAATATTCATTAATTTGCTATATATAATCTTGTATGTACTCTCTTCATCTTTGCCATCTGTTGTACCTCTTGCAACAGAACATGGAGAGTAAATTGGTATGAGCTATTTGAATGGCACTTTGAAAGTCTGTACTGAAAGCCTTTAAAAATATTCATAAATTTTGGCTCAAATATTCTTCATCTAAGAATTTGTCCTTAGGTGATAATGAAAATTCTATACAAAGATTAATGTAGAAGGACCTTTATTACATATTTCAACATGCAGGAAAACCATGTAAAATGAAAAAGAGAAAAGGTTAAATGTCTAGTAACAGAACTGATAAATAAATTATGGTGCATCCATACTGTGGGATATTATATGCTTTATAAATTCGTATTTTCAAAAGTATTTAATGGCACAAGAAAGTCTCATGGTATAATGTAACCTGAGAAACTCAGGATCATAGGCTGTTTGTATTGCATGGTACTGGCTGTTGTGTTATGTGTTAACAGCGCTATGAGTGTCGCCTTGTTTGTTTCAATACATTCAGAGGGAAATGTACTGAATGTTAAAGGAGATTCCTTCTAGCTGGTGGCACTATAAATAATTAGGCATTTCTTCCTTACACATTTCTATGTATTTTTTCCAATTTTTTTACAGTAAATATTTATAATTTTACTATTAGAAAGATGTTACAGAAGAAAACTGTGACACTGTATAGCTCAGCAAAGATAACGGACACTACAGACCATCATTTAAAAGTATAAGTTTCTGTTAGTAGCTGGGGAAGCATAGCCTGCAAGGTGACTGCTCCACAACCAAGAGAGCAGATCATACCAGTCAAACAGAGGAAGATGAAAGATATTCAGAAACTTTTACTGACCTCATGCTGAACTCAAAGGCTTTGTGTCAGCTCTATTCTCAAGTTCAACAGCCATGGTACCAGCAAATATTTGGTTCAGAGCAAGCAATAAAACTCATATAGTAAAGTTTTTAAACATCATAATATGAAAAATAACATAACCTTTTCAGAGCAATTGGCAATAAATATCACAAGCCTTAGAAAGGCTTATAGTATGGGACTTACTATGTCAATACTAAGGATGAATCCTAAGGAAACAATCTTAAATTGTGAACACATTTATGTCTAACTATGTTCAGTGAATTGTTATTTTCAGTGGAAAAATATTAGATGGGAGCTAAATACTAGGAGAATCATTAAATTGATTAATGTATGTTTACTTGATGGACTCTTGTGTAGATATTAAAAATATAACAATTTTGAATATAAGTAAAAATGCAGGACTTATCAATGAATCTACATCAAGGGTTTTCTTAACTTTTTGTAAAGTAACTGGTATAGAAAAAAGAATGGAATTGAAGTATACCAAAATGGTTAGCATGGTTCTATTTGCATGTAGGCCAGTAGGATAACTGTTCCTTTTATTTGCCTCTAGATTCCAAATTTTCTGAGTATCCTTTTATAAGACAATATAAAGAAAGATGGTGTTAGAAAAGCTTTTGTCTGATTTTAGAATGGAATACTTCCCAAAGAAATGGGACATTTAAAGAATGTCCTCAAATGATCCATACCGTCTTCCCTATGACTCAGTTCTTCCAGTGGCTCCACAGCCATCAATCTCAAGGCAGATAAAATTCATGTTCAAACAAGGCTCATGTTCATGTTCCCAGAAATTACCTCTGGAATTTCACCCCAAATCCCTGGGTCACCATTTATCTGAGGGGAGTTAGGGGATGGTGTGAGGAGGGATTGGAATTAGACACCAACAAGGAAACATGTTTGAAAATGTGTTTGGTTGAGAATTTTTCATGTAAATTCTCAAACAGCCATGGAAAAAGAATCATAAACCCTGTTTTCCATTCTCTACACAAGAAGTAAGTAGCAAGACAGAAGAGGGTGACCTGAGGAGAACACAGGAATCCACGCAATGTCCAGTTGCACATTCTTGTAGCACGGTAGCCAAAGGAATTTTAGGAGCTGAGAGACAGAATATTCAGTGCTTATTTGTTTATTCTGCTGTGATGTAAATTTCATCTGTTAACTTTAATCTCCAGTGAGAGTCCATTTCAGACATAGCCTGTATCAATGTCTGTTTGATAGAGAGGGAATCAGGACACTTTCCAATATGGAGTGGTGCACTGAGGAAAAGGGACAATATATATTGGACAGCAAGAGCAATGGAACTGATGTTGGATCAAATCGGAATCACAGTTTCCCTTGCCTCTGCCAGTTTTTCTTCTAATAGTTAAAAGAGGCTTCTAACATCACAGAGAATAAGGGAATTTATGTTCTAAAATTAGTTCATTCAGCCAACAATATTATATACTGTCTTTCTATGCTGGGTACTGTTATAGGCACTGGAGATATGGTAATTAGCAGAACAGACAAAAAGCCCACCCTCTTAGGACTTATATTTATTCTAAAGTTAAAATCTCAAAGAAATATAAAATGGATAACAAAACCAGTGAAATACAAACACACAAGTTAATTGCATTTAAGTGCCCACCTATTTGCATTCTAGAAGAAAAGAGTAGTTATTTTGTGGTAATATTGCAGGGACCTTACAGGTATGGAAAGATGAAAACATATTTATGCAGCTTTGAGTTATATTGGGTTCTTGCTACTAACAATGATTTAAGATTGGAGGTTTGAGTTTTAGGGCCAACATGGAGCCCTACCAATTCTTGTAGCTCAGGTAATCTACACAGTGGCTGGATTGAGAGTAATATTTGAGAAATTACTACTACACTGTCTGGTTGGAATAAATGGAAGTAGATTTGGGTAAGAGATGAGCTATGGAGCTAAACAGTGAAAATGCTGGTCAGAATGGACTTCGTAAAAACTTGATATTTTCCTCTAACATACTGACTGTGTTTATTTCCAAGCCAAATGGTCAGACCACATGGTTAGAAGTCTCTTGACATCATGTAGAGGACTGGCTCCCTGAATCACTGCAGTAATTCTAATAGCAACTGACCTGAAACAAAACATAGAAATACAGAAGCATAATGCAATGAAATGCTATAGAGATGGTGTGTTTTCTATTCCTATTTGGTCACCAATATTTAATATGGCTTTAATTAGGGAAATATTGTAGAACGGCTGTCTCATGATAATTCTGGAAAAAGGTTTCAATGGTCAAATGTTTGAAAAACCATTTTCGTTATGGAGGTTCACAGTGTACTTTGGTCCAATAAAGTCTCAAAAGATATCCAGCAGTAAAGAAACTTAACCTCTTATCTTTGCTTATTCAGAGTTTCCTGAAAGTTTTTGACCATGATATATAGTTTATTTTGAAATTTTCTTGTTTTGAGAAACATCAGTTATCATTCCATGAATATACATTGAAAGTGCTACTCTAAAATAGCTTAAGTTTTATACAAGAGGATAGTTATATTCAGAGAAGAATTTACTTGAAGTTCATTAATGGTGCATAAACTATATTTGATAGGCAGTGACAAACCTGAAAAAAATATCTGCTGAGGTCTTTGTGATCATTTTTTTTTTCTATTGAAAGTCAAAATGATTTGAAAATAATCAGGTTCCTAGGCCATACGTGGCTGATAGCAATTTGTTGCACAAATTTGCACTGGTAGATAATCGAATTTTTATCACTCATTTCAAGCTGATTACACTCTGAAGATGTTCTACTTTTTCCCCACTTTGCATCTGAGGCACACATTAGCTGGGCAATTGCTTGCAGTTTTTGTTTTCCATTCTCTAGCTTTTAATGCCATTTGAAGATCCAAAAACTTTCAAGAAGCAGCAAAGCAAGAAAGTGCTATCCTGTTTGCTAAAAGAAAATAAAACCATTTTCAAGGTATGCTTATTTCTCCAATTTCATGGATGCTAAAATCCATGAATGGGCTTCGTCTCAAGGCCATATGGAGCAGAATTACACTGCTCTGCACCCAGTGTTGGATTTCTGCACCCGGGAGTCTTTTTCCTGGGAGAGCATTTCTTATTGAAGATAAGCAACAAATTCCCCAAGATTAGCAAAACTCTGTAATGACTTGAGTTTTAGACACCTGACAGGATATGCTAATACAACCAAAACTGCCTCTCTGAAAGAGTAACAGCATCCTATGGGCAAAATAAAACAAGGCTATGCCTTTTTACTTTTGCTGCTAATTAAATGTTGTAATTATAAAGCTAATGAGTAGGTTTCTTGTCCTGCATAGAATTGTTATCTTTCATTATTAAAATATCATTAACATTTAAAAACTATTTATATTTCACTTGTGCAGAGACACCACTTGTTCTTGACTAAAGTTTAGATGAATGGCTGGGTTGTGAAAGAAGTTAACATTAATAATATACTTTGTCATGTCTGAAAATCCAGTAAAAGAAGTCTCCTTCAAAGTAAGACCCAAACAGCTTTTAAATTTTAATCCTATTTAATAGAAGGCCCAAAGTGAACTTGTTAGAGGTATCTGCTATCAAAACTAAACAGAAATTAATTAAATTAATATCTGTCAAACTAATATGTTTTAATCTTGTATCTTGGGCTAGGGATTCTGAAAGATGCTGAGTAGAAAGCAAAGTCATAGTCCCTTTCCTAAAGAGGTTTCAGTCAAATAGAGGAGACAGTACAGTAAATAGGCAATTATGTCTTGCTCAGTCTCTGAGAGTAGGATGGGTATAGCTACAGATAAATGTTTCCTGAGGAATTGAACCTGAATTGAATTTTTGAAGGTACTGATGGCCAGGCTTGATGAGCTAAAGGTGCAGAACATACCAGGTAGAATGTACTGTATGTGCAAAAGGAACAGAGTGATAGGGAACATGTTGAGTTCTAACAATTGAGTTGAGTTAGAACAAGGCCAGAATGTGAAGGATTCACATGTGGTAAGGCTGGAGAACTGGGCAGGAGCCATATTACAAGGAACCTGGTATGCCTTGTATGCTAAGGAGTTGAGATTTTATTCTGTAGGCAATGAGGGTCATTGATAAATTTTATTCAGGGATATCATAGGTTGGATCCTATCAAGCACACAGTTATAGTTAATGTCGGTAGCATTTAAAACATATGGTGGTGCTGGTGGTGGTGGTGATGTGTGAGAGAGAGAGACTGATTTATTGATTGTAGAACTCAGTAATGGGGGCATTAATGCGGCTGTGCAATTGAGCAATTGTGGTGTTGAGGAGTGGATGGTGGGGTGTGGTATGTATACTACAATGTTAGTTACACTCCTTTTTGTTAAGAATAACTCACCACTTGGAGCCAAGGTTAAGATGTTTTCTCTGCTTGTTCAAAAAAAATAATGGTGATTCTGTTTATACTGAGTCAGGAAGGTAGATGCTTCTGGGATTCAGTTCTGAGTCTGGATGATAAAGATGCCTCTTTTCCTGATGATGTCATTCACTTTTCCTTGATAGAGTTGTTTTCTTCAATTTCTGTTTTGTGTCTTTCAAATTTTATATCTTTCCATGATGTAATTTAAATTTCTCCCAAAGTCAAATGTATAGCTGATTGTGAAATCAAAACTCAAGCTGCCTTATGCTGAGAGTTTATCTGCTTTATTAATCAAATATTCATTCTCCCCCCAATTCATCCTTCATAAACCTGTCAGAGTCTTTCCCCTTAAGCCCCTTTTTCCACCTTCTGTATATATAGAATAAAACCTTTAGTGTCCCTTTAGTTCAAACATGATGCAATATCATTTCCAGACACATGTCAATGGTTTATTTTTTGAAAATATTAGTACTGATTTGGCCTCAAGTTTTCTTAGTACTCCAGTCATGATTTTTTGTTTACAAAGAACTCAACTTAAAAAGTGAAGAGATAAGATGAGGGGATTTTTTGGAAAGGTTCAGGAGTCAGACTTCAAATGTAGGGTCAGGAATTATTGGCAGGCTCTGTGAGCTACAAGACAAAGAATTGGAAAGTCAGTTAGTGTGCTGTTTCTTCCTCCAGGCCTGCATGGCGTCAGCCCTGCTCCTCTTCATGTCCCTGTTTGAATTCTGTGTCTAAAGACTGGCTCTGTTTAGGTGTGAACTGGTGTTCCCAATCTGGATTGGATGCAGTCTCTTCCTCATCTCAGTCAACTGTTAGCCCACTCCCATCATTTAAGGCCAGGACGCTAGGTCCCATGGGCCAGTGCCCACTCAGTGGGGGTGTGGAGCAGAGGGTCTGAAAGAATGGAGAGGTTCTCCAAGAAAGGAATGTGAGGGCAGGAATAAAATCATTGGCACAGCTGAGCCTTATTCCTGAACCTTCTGCTACTCTTCCACCTTTTTTCCCCTAAGAGCAACTGACAAATCTCAACTTATGTTCTAACTCTTTAATTTAGATGCTAATGAGCAGTGAATGACCAAACTGTGCACATGAATGAGGAAAAAGGTCTAAGGGGAAACTCATGAAGAAGATAATGAACCCTTAAATAATCCAGCATTACCTGGCATATCTGTGACCTCCTATCTGTAGGGTAGGAGGACTCACACTTCTTCCCAAACAACTGGTGTGGTTACAGTGACCTGAATTTTCCACTGCCAAAGTAGAACAAGTTGAATTAGTTCCATGAATCTTTCCTGGAAACTGCTTGGTACTTAACCTCTCCTCACCCTCTGCTAGCAATTAAGAATTGGTTATTTGTCTTGTTTCTATTTGTGCTGTTTTATTATGCTCTTTTCACAAACTGCGTTCTTAGTATATTGCTTTGCTTTCTTAATAATAAGAAAATAAATGTCCTTAGAAACATCATGTAAAATTTAACCCTCCATGCCTTTTCATAAGGACAGAAGCTTTCTGGAGCTTTTAACCTCTCATTCATGTGTGTGTATGGATGAGGATATGTAGGTATAGGAGCACTTCCTTTACTCTGTGGGTGCTCCAGGATTATAACTGGGGTGAAGGATATAGTCTTCTGCTCCACTGTTAACTTTGGCAAGGTAGCAGTAGAACTAGGAAGGCACTACTAATTTGATGTTGAAGTTGTGGTTTAGCAATGAAAATATGCAAACTAGTTTTCAATGGATTTATGTAATTGTGGTTTGACATATGGTCTCATTTCAGGAGCTTTCTTCCCTAAATGATAGTCTCTGTATTGAATAATTGTCTGCTTTGCCAATGGCAGAAAAATAAGGGAAAACAATTTAATTATTTTTAAAAGACCATTCTCTAACTGAAACCAATTTTTTTCAAACCCTTAACATTAAGGTTTCCCCAAAGGTATGTCTGAAGCATTACAGAGTGAGGCTTAGTGGCCCATCCCTTTTGAAAAAAAGGAGTGCCATAATCTCAAGTGTTTAATGATCTATATGAAAGGTAGGCTACTATTTTTCACTTGTCAATTCATTGGCATCCTCATTTTCAGTTACTTCCTTTTCCTCTTTACCTCGGCAACCTACTTCCATAATCATGTCTTGCGTAATTTCTAATTAAAGAATACAACTTGCTCACCCAAACTCTCATGATGCCTATTTTTAGATTGTTTCCTCTCCTTCCATCCCCTGACTCATTTCCCAGTTCACCAGCTCCCTCCTTTCTTCACCACCATTGTTCTCAGTTTAATCCTAAGGCCAATCACATCAAGCAAACTCTCACTGGTAACTCCCTTTTCTCCTCCCTTTTGTCATACCTCTCTGGCAGAATCCCATTCCTAGATGAACCCAACTATGCTCTATTTGTCCCTATGCTCAGATAGCACAGAGATCCTAGAGAAAATAAAGCAGCAGATTGCTGGTCCACCAGAGTTAGATATGTTGTGACATATTAATATAATGAAATACTGTATAGCAATGAATATGAATGGACTATTTCAAGACCGCAATAGCATGACAAATCTTATCAGCATAATGCTTAATGGAGGAAGGCTGAAACAAACAGTGTAACATTCCATACAAAAATTTCAAATGCAGCAGGTCCATCTCTTGTGTTAGGAGTCAGGACATTGGTCCCTGGTGGGGCAAGAGGCGATCACCTGAGAGGGGCACACAGCAGCCCCTGAATTCTTGGTAGTGCTCTACTTCGTGGCAGGGTGGAGGCAGATGGATGTATTCACCCTGCGTACAGGCACTACTGATTTGATGTTGAAGTTGTGGTTTAGCAATGAAAATATGCAAACTAGTGTTCAATGGATTTATGTAATTGTGGTTTGACATATGGTCTCATTTCAGGAGCTTTTTTCCCTAAATGATAGTCTATGTACATTCATTGAGCAGTATAATTAAGATGTGTATGCTTTTCTATGTTAGAGTTTTACTTGAATGTAAACTTTTATTAAAACTTTTGGAGATGCCTGTAATTTGAAGTATTTAGAATTACAAGGAGTTAATATGAAAAAACAATGAGAAAAAAAACCCTGTTATTGTTTAAAGCAAGGGAAAATTTTCCATCAATAAACAAGATAGTATAATAAAAGAATATGGCCTTTGGGATCAGACTGTTTAGAGTTCAAATCCTAAATTTACTGCTTACTAGCCTTGTGACTTTAAATACATTATTTGATGTCTTTCCAATTGGTTTCAGCCCAGGGAAAGTTCACTATGGATTCAGTAGGACTGAGGAATGACAGTGGAACACTCTTGGGGTGAAAGGGTTTATTACCTGGCTTGTTCTCCTGGCGATAGGTGGCACACTAGAATTATGTCTGCATCCAACCATCTGCAGGTCTGTAATCCTCCTTCATCTCTGCCTCTGCCCAGAGCATTAGGCAGAGCTCTTTATGTAGTGACTCAGTCAATAATAGCTTATTGCCTATGGGTGTGGAAGCAGTAGCCTAGCAGAAGGCCAGTTACATCATCAGGTAGTTTAAGTTCAGCTGAGGATCCTGGCCATAGGACCCTTCACTTTTTCTACACGTGATCCCTCCAGGATTCTTCCCTAACAATCTACATGTTCTCAATTTTCTACAATAGTCCCTGTGCAAGAAAACTGGAGCATTGTAACCAGATTCCACAATAGCAACAGAGGATAACAACATAGAGATAATAAAAATTATGATACAACAAAATTGTTGTACAGGTAACAAAAATTATAATAATACTCAAGCCTGGGGAGGATATTTCAGCTATATTCAAAACCAATTCTACTCAGATGAGGTCATGACTCACACTTAGTAGTGGAACTGATAGGGGCTCCATGCACCCCAGCGAGTAGCAGATTTTTGTTAGGGTGTGTGCCCAATCCACAAAGACCTTAAGGGTGGTAAGACACATGTTTTAATGACACCAACACAGGCAAATCTTGTCCATTAGGTAGGATGCATGCAAGAGAGTGGTCCTGTGATAGGACTGTAGCAGGAAGAGGGTCCTATCCAGGTCTAGTATACCATACCTTTACCCCTCTCCCCATGGGGCTTACTGAAGGGCCTATATATATAGAGCTCTTGGAGGTGCATGCACTGGCCATAATGATAAAACAAAACTCCCTGGTGAAGACATTCTTACCATCTGGCCATTTAGGATATACTACTATGATTTTTGGGGACCACTCTGCTGTTACTTCAGGAATACGCAGGAGGCCAGCTTCCACGCCTTGTCCACAAGGTGCCAAGAGGGCCTGCCATCATTAGTCCATGTGTTGAAATGTCCAAGGCCATTCAATGGAGTCTCCAGGGTTTAGTGAAATTGGTGCTGGCAGCATGATATTCTGGTGACCAAACCTCAACTTCAATGATTTTTCCTTGGTTTGTACTTGCAATTGTATAGGGGAGGAAGCCAGATGTATTAACATATCTATGGGGTGGGCTCCCTTTTGGGGTCTCTCATTCAAACACCAAAGCACTGTCCATAAGCAGACTGACCATCCCCTCAGACTATTGGTGTCTGACTTCAGTCCAGATTTTTTTTTTCTTTCGTTCCAAACTGGCAACTGACAGGGAGAATTTAATGAACACCCAGCTCCTTTCATTTGACTTCAGCCTTCTGGAAGAAAGGGCTGCCCTAACCATGTTCAGTCCAGATTTTAACAAACCATTATACCTCTCTATCATGACTGCTGTGGTAGGATTATATGGCACATGAAACCTCCATTTGATTCTCAGCTGTCGCACCCATTCCTGCAGTGTACGTCCAGTAAAATAGGTGCCTTGATCACTTTCGATTACTGTGGCCAGCCATAGGCTGCAAAGAGATGCTCCAGGCCTCTTTTTGTCATCTGCTGGTCTGTACAACGTGTAGGAAAAGCAACCAGAAGTCCAGTAGCTGTGTTCACACAAGTCATGGCATATTGGTACTTTTCTGACATGGGCAGAGGCCTAATATAGTCTATCTGCCACCTGACCAGGGTTTTTGGCCCCTTAGCTATTGGCCCATGCTACTGTGGAACTTGGTGTAAGTGCCTTTTAGAGCATACGATACACTCCTGCCAGGCTTTGCTGAGTTCTTCAAAGGTCAAAGACAAGCCACACTGATGGGCTACATCCCGTATTATCTTTTGCCTTGTGTGTAACAAACGCTGATGTAACCATTGGGCTGCATCAGAGGCGGGCTTTTTTTCTAGCCAATGTATCTGGGCCAGTTCATCTGCTTCATCATTTTCTGGGGATGCCAGGGCAAATGAACTGTCACATGATACACTAACTGTTTTAGTCTGACCACAGGCCCCTAAGTTTTGCCACAGTTCTTGCCCCCAAAGGGATAGGTGATCAACCAACTAGTTGGCATGGTACATTTTTGGTAGCTACAGTTGTCAGTGCAGACAACTATAGGGGAGGGCTCCTGGCTGATCACAAGCCGCACTGCCCGCAACTCTGCCCACTGACTGCTGTTCCCCTCACCATCTTCCATCCATATTGTCTCAGTCTTAGGATAGAAAGCTATGGCCCTCCATTTGAGGGGCTGCCCATGGCTGGAGCCATCTGTGTACCATGCATCTTTGTGTACATGGGCTCTTCCCTCCTGATAAGGACTTTCTGCTAGTAATGGTTCTTAAGTAAATTATTCCTGCTTTTCACTAGTATATGTCACTGGCCCCAGTAAACGTTGGAGTTCTTCACTCAAGGGGCTGCTAGAAAGGGCACTCTGCTGCTGTAGGTATGCACCCCACTTGGCTAGTGTAGGCATTTGTGCTACACCACTCCTTGGCTTTTGGGTCCATTCTTGTACCCACCCCAAGATGGGATAGGTGGTTATTACGTTTATCTGTAGCCAGAAATGTGTGATATATGGCAGCCAGTTGTTTTTCTATCAAAGTGTATCATACCTCTGCCCCTTTCCAGAGTTGTGACAAGAATCCAGTAGGTTGGTGAGTTCGTTCAAGCCGCTGCCAGAGACCCCAGCCATAACAGTCTTCAGTCACATGAACATCCAGCTCACAGGGCCTTGATGAGTCTATCATACTCAAGGGCTGCACGGCCTTGACTGCCCATTTTGTTGTAGCAGGTGCACGTGTGTCATACCAGTCCCACCTTTAGTACCAATTGGTATAATATATAATTTTCTGAATTTGTGCCAAGTACTGGATAAATACTCTCCAATAGCCTGGAAGACACAAAACTCCTGTAACAATGCCACAGTTGTAGGGGGAGGAAAGACGTGCACTTTATCTGTGACTGCCTCTGGTATAACTTTAGTCTTACCTGACCAGACGACCCCCGAGAATTTGACTGACAAACCAGGTGCCTGAACCTTGGTGCTGTTCACAGCCCATCCTTTCTCCTGTAGATGTTGTAGCATGCCAGGTGCTGCACTTTCTAGATCTGAAAGGGAATTGGACGTGAGCATGACATCATTAACATAATGGTACAGCCGCACCATTGGCGGTTTCTCCCATGTAGCCACATCCTGGGCTACAAGTCCATGACAGATGATGGGGCTGTGGAGGTATCCTGTGGAAGGATGGTGAAAGTCCATTGCCATCCTTCCCTCATGAAAGCAAACTGTTCCTGACTTTCCTGCTCAATGTCAATGGAAAAGAAGACATTAGCAAGATCTACCACACAATGGTATGTTCCTAGTTAATGGCTGAGGGTGTCCATCAGGTCTGCAGTAGAGGGGACAGGAGCATGCATAGTGGGTTTGACCTTATTCAATTCTCTGCAATCCATGGTCATACACCTGGAGCCATCTGGCTTTTTTACTGGCCACACTGGGAAATTGAAAGGACTGTGGGGGTGCTTTGTAATACCCACCTTTTCTAGTTCCTGGAGGGTTTCTCCAATTTCTTTATGCCCTCCAGGCAATTTCTATTGTTTGGTATTAGTCACCCACTGAGGCACAGGGAAATCTGTGGGCAGGTGCTTAGCATGTCCCCTCATAACTGCCTTCATCACACGTACTCTCAGTCTGAACTCACCTGCATTGGTCTGCAACCACAGACTCTGGAGGATATCAGTCCCCAAAATATACTCAGGGATGGGAGACATATACACAGTAAACTCTTGGGGATAGATGACCTATTCGCAAAGGGATTTCAGCTTGTTGCACTCTGATAACCTTACCCCATATCCATCTGGGATAGTGGGGGTCCCAGGGAACCTCTCACGGTTACCATGAATCAGTGAACATTCAGCCCCTGTGTCCACCAGAGCCAGGACATGTTGTATGTTCACTGGGGACCAATGGATAGCTATTTCAACATGTTGCCTCTGGTCACCCCTTGTCCCTCATGGCAGGTACCTTGACCTTGCCCTCAACCAAACCATGCTCCCTAATCATCTACCTGTGTGGGTTCAAGTTGGGTTGGCTCACCCTCTAGCAGGCAGTCTTGCAAACACACAGGCCAGACTCGTGGCTTTGTCTCTGACCTCTGCCTCTTTGGTCTCAATGGCTGGAACTGCTTCTCTGGTTTCAGTTGTTGCTACAGCTCTAGTAAGATTCTATTTGACTTCCCATCTAATTTTCTTCCATCTGCTCCTGCTTGTATTAAATCACCCCCCATCTGGGTCCCATAACCCTCATTGGCCCTTTAAATTCTTCCTCTCAGTAGCAGACCTCATTTCTTTCCATGTTCTCATGCTTCAGCCTCTCCTGTCTGCTACTGTATGGGTAATCTCACTTATGGGATGCCCTAAGTGAGGAGCAAGAATGGCCACTAGAGACCCAGAGAGGGATGTGGGAGCTGTTTGAAGCACATTATTTCTCATCTCTGTAGTGAAAGACTTCTCATCTGGGACATGATTCTCTATACTATAGATGGCATTTTTTATGCCCAGCTCCTGTAATACCTGTTAGAGCTCAGCATACGTCTGCCATCTAGCAGGGGAGGATGGTAAATCACCCTGACTGGGCCGGCCACACAGCACGCAGTGCAGCCATAAACCAGTCTAAGAGGGAGTGATTTCCTGGAGTCTTATGTGCATTTTGTAATCAGTGCCTCAGGGAAGCCAGCTTTCCCATCTCTGATGCAGACAGAACAATTCTATGCATCCCTAAATCCCCCAGATGCAGAAGCCAAGCTGATTGACTCTGAGGGCTTCTGCCAAAACTGGGAGCCCAAGTCCATGAGCTCAGCCCGAGTATAGCGGTGGAGCATAGAGTGCTCCATGATCTGGGGAGGGGGCTGCACCTCTCCTGAAGGAACCCTCAGTTGCTGTATTTTTATTTTCTTTACAACCACTGGGTGTGCTTTCAGTAGAGGGGGGTTGGTGCCCTTTATCCTTCTCCAGCTCCTCCATTTCCATAGCTATGCCCCCTTTCTCTCCACTCTCCTGAGTGCCTCCTCTGTTACAGCCTTTATGTTTGTGCCTCATAGTGATGCCATTTCAGTCACCAACAGATTTTTACCTCTTCAGTGGCACCTTGTGGCCAGCACTCTTGCACTATCTCTGCTCGAATCAATGCCATTTCATTCTTCAGTGAATCCATAGCAGTTTGCAGCTCACATTCTTGTGCTGCCATTTCTTCTGTCTCTTTTAGGGGCATGTTCTTCTCATCCATAGACTTGGTACTGTGAGAAGAAGCCAACCCACAGTCCCTGCTGCCTCAGGGGCACTCTGTTTTTCAAAGGACCTACTTACTATACCAAGGGCCACCCCTACTGCCTCAGGTATCACCTCCACTTGCCTCCAGTTCTGGAGTGGGGCCCAGTCCTCTACGAGGCAACCCACCTCAGACCACATACCCATTGGGGGACACTTGACTGTCTCCCCATTCATAGGTGCAGCCTGCTGAATCACCCCTCCCATAAAGACAACCTGTTCTTTCCCTTGGTCAGCAATGAATCCTGCTGATGTTGCCAATTGTCTTGCCAATGGGGTTCAGCCCTGGGCAAGTTTGCTATGGATTCAGTAAGACCAAGGAATGACAATGGAACATTCTTGGGTTGAAAGGGTTTATTATCCGGCTTGTTCTCCTGGCAAAAGATGAAGTGCTAGAATTACGTTTGCATCTAACAGTCTTCAGGTCTCTCATCCTCCTTTGTCTCTGCTTCTGTGTAGAGAGCACTGGGCAGAGCTCTTTATATAGTGACTCAGTCAATATTAATTTATTGCCTACAGGTGTGGAAGCAGTAGCTTAGCAGAAGGCCAGTTACATCATCAAGTAATTTAGGATCAGGTGAGAATCCTGGACATAGGAACCTTTGCTTTATCTGCACTCAATTTATCTAATTTTCAGCTTCCAAAAAAAATAAAAATGATTTTAAGGAATATGCAGTATGTATCAATAGACCCGAAGTCTTTTCTTTTCCTAGAACTTTCTGTGTTCAGCATTGCTTAAAGAGTAAAATCACCGTGCTCCCAGATTGACTTGTAATCAATAGATGGGGCTTTGGTGGTTACTGTATTTCTGCCTTTACTCACTTGGAAAAAGCCAATTTAGAAAAATATAGGCATGCTTACACACAAGCCATAATTATTTTGTTTTGCAACTATTGCTCTTTCATGGTTAATTCCTAGGCACACTAAAACATAGTAGCAATAAATAGACTAATCATTTCCCCATACTGAAGCTTCAGTCAAGAAATTCAGTTATCTCATCTATGCCAAAAAGCAAGGATCTTCTCAGTCCTCCCTCTTTTGCCTTTTAGGTGACTCAGAACACCTGGTTGCCAATTGCTAGCTGAAGATAATTAGCTTTCAATTATCACCAGTTACATTTTCACCTGTCAATTTGCAAATTCCTGAATTTTTTGGCTTATCCTATTAACAAGTTCTGATCTCTTCTGTCTTCAGTGCACCTGCTCTGTGAGTGGGGCGGAATCAGTTCTTCCATTGGGGAATTCCCCCTTCATCTGCCACCCTGCTCAGTTTTATCCATCTGGTGTTAGATGGGTATATGCTCCACAAAGAGACATTTGGAGAGATCCTGGTTCTTCATCTCTGTCTCCTGTTTCCAGGACTGTCCTGGTTTCCTGGAAGTTATCCTATGACTTTGTTTAAAAATAGCCAAATAATCCTTTATTTCTGTAAATTAGCTTCCTTAAGAGATAACCAAAGCAATAGCCAGACAATATAAGAAATGAGGGAATTTTGAACAATGGGGGGAGGGGTCTCCCAAATTCGATAATGGGTTTAGGTTTAATGAAATGGGATGAAGTAAGGAGATAGTGCAGTAAGATTTTAAGGTGGAAGAGGAAAAATATAATGAAATTTGTTAGTGGTTGTTTTTGAAGACATTTATGTATTCATTAAGTGTCTGATAGATGGTCTTGGAATAAACAAATTGGAATCCTCTTATTATAGCACTGTGTGCAATATAATAAAAGATATTAAACCTATTACAAAGTGGACACACGACATTGATTTGTGCATAATGTGGAAATAGCTTATATAAGGAATTTAAAGATAACATTGAAAACAAAATAACAAGATTTGCTTGCATAATATAATTTCCATTGCTTTCTATTTAAAACATTGTTTAAATTATAAAATAAGAAAACTATGACATTAAAGTAAAAATTTTAGAGAACATACCACACCTTTTTGTAACTTTGTTTAATTTTGCAAACTTTCTCATTTTTACATTTTTTATCATTTTAGCCAGTTTTAGATACTATATTTTAAATTTAAATTTAATACTGTATTTAGTATTTTTCTGTTTCCATAGTTTTCCAAACTAATGAATGGAAAACATTCATTAGTTTAATGAATGCAGATTAATTCACCAAAATTATGTATTATCATATACAAAATCATTCTCTTTGGGACATTGTCTTGCATCTGTTTCTTAAATTATTAATAATACTGCAATGGACATTCTTCTGTTTCTATAACTTTTAGTATATTTTCAGGAAATTATGTGTCAAATGGTGTGATCTAATTCTGTGTGCCTTGGCATACTACCAAATTGCCTTTTTAAATATTGCTTATCAATTTGTGCTAATTCTAAATCTGCATTACTAAAATGGTAATGTTTTTAAGTCCTTTTACATTTTGTCCAAAAGAATGTTACAAAATACTTTATGCTTATTGAAGGAAACTTAAAAATTAGGAAATCACAGAGAAAAACAAAACCAGAATTATCATTCTATGATTGTCTTGCCAATGGATTTCAGCCCTGAGCAAATTCACTATGGCTTCAGTGAGACTGAGAAATGACAATGGACAGTTCTTGGGGTAAAGGGTTTATTACCTGGCTTTGTTCTCCTAGTGTTGGGTCAAGCACTAGAATTATGTCTGCATCCAACAGGGTGGCAATCTGCAATCCTCTGTCTCTGCCTGCCCACAGAAGACTGGGCAGAGCTCTTTATGTAGTGACTCAGTCAATAATAGTTTATTGCCTACAGGTGTGGAAGCAGTAACCTAGAAGTAGGCCAATAGTAGTAGTTTTGTTTCAGGTGAGGCTCCTGACCATAGGAACTTCAATTTTCCTCACACTCCACCTCTCCAGGATTCTTACCTCACAGTCTACACACCCTCAATCTTCTGTGATGGTCCCTGTGTGAGAAAGCTGGAGCATTGTAACCAGATTCCACAACAGCAACAGAGGATAACAACAACATAGAGATAATAACAAAAATCACACAGCAAAATTTTGATACAGGTAATAAAAAGTTATAATTCTCCTCAAGCCTGAGGAGGATATTCCAGCTATATTCAAAGCCAGTTCTACTCAGAAGAGTTCATAACTCACACTAAGTAGTGGTACTGATAGGGAGCTCCATGCACCCCAGTGAGTAGCAGTTTTTCATTAGGGTGCATGCCCAATTCACAAAGATCTTAAGGGTGATAAGACACATGTTTTAATGATACCAACATAGGCAAATCTTGTCCATCAGGTAGGATGCATGGCAATAGAGTGATCCTGTGATAGGACTGTAGCAGGAAGGGGGTCCTATCTAGGTCTAGTATACCATACCTTTATCCCTCTCCCCAAATGTCCAAGGCCACGTCCACTCAGTGGAGTCCCCAAGGTTTAGTGCGGTTGTTGCTGGCAGCAAGATATCATTCTGGTGGCCAGCCTTGGATTCAGTGATTTCTTCTTGGTTGCTGTGTCTTTATTTTCTTCACAACCACTGGGCATGCTTTCAATAGAGGAGGGGTTGGTTTCCCAAGCACAATCCCTTCATCCTTCCCCAGCAACTCCATTTCTGGGGCTGATGGCACCTTTCTCTCTACTCGACTGAGTGTCTCCTCTGGTACACCCTCTATCTTTTCTACAGTGCCTTGCATCAGCGTTAGCTCAGTCTTCAACAGCTCTGTGGATAAAGTGAGAGTTCCTGTGGCCAGGATCCTCACCTGGCCCTGGTTGACTAGCTCACTGCACACTTGTGGGCAATACATGGCTGTTGACTCTACATAAAGAACTCCACACAGTGCTCTGGGTGCAACATGGTGGCAGGGCTGCAAGGCTGCAGGAGAGCAGAGCAGAGGTTGGAGTGGTGGCAGCACCAAGGACAGAGGCCCAGAGGATGGCTGTGAGGGACAACTGTGCAGAGAGGCCCAGAGGATGGCTGTGTGGACAGAGGGGCCCAGAGGCATAGAATGGCTTGCTGCATACAGACTTGCTCTGAGTGAATGGGATTCTAGTGACTGACCTGCCACCTGGAAATAAAGTTGGATATAACCCTTTCACCCCAAAGAGTGTTTCTACTGTCAATTTTCTTTGGTCACACTGAATCCATAGCAAACTTGCCCAGGGCTGAAACCCATTGGCAAGACAGCTCTCTTACCTTCACCTCAATAGCTGGTAGCTGACATTCTCATGCTGCCCTGTACAGTGCCTCCTGCAGCCTTCTCCTCCATGGCCTTTGCCTCTTTCAGAGCACCTGGCAGCACTTCTGTCTCATTCTGTAAAGAATCTTTTACCTCCTTTCCTGCACCTTGCAACTCACATTCCTACACTGCCTCTTGTGCTTTTTGCAGGTGTATGTCCTCCTTTATGGCTTTTACCTCTTCCACGGTACCTTGCAGCAACACCATTTCATTTTTTAACAAGTCTTTTACTTCCTCCACAGCACCTTGCATCCAGCATTCTTGTGCTGACTCCTCTCATAACAATGCCATTTCATTCTTCAGTGAATCCACAGATTTCAGCTCATGTTCTCATGCTACCATTTCTTGTGCCTCTTTCAGGAGCATGTTCTTCTCATCTGTAGACATTTTTAATAGTGTGAGAAACAGCTAACCCACCATTTCCTTTGCCTCATGGGCACCCTGTTTCTCAAAGGACCCCCTTATTATACCAAAGGTCACCTCTACTTCCTCAGGTGTCACGTCCACCTGCCTCCAGTCCTGGGGTTTGGCCCAGCCCTCTAGGAGGCAAAGCACCTCAGATCACATACCCAGTGGGAACACTTGATTGTCTCCCCATTCATAGGGGCAGCCCGCTGAAGCACCCCTATGATAAGGGAAGCCTGTTCTGTTCCTTGGTCAACAATGAATCATGCTGATGTTGCTAATTGTCTTGGCACTGGGGTTCAGCCCTGGGCAAGTTCACTATGGATTTAGTGAGGCCAAGGAATGACAATGGAATGTTCTTGGGGTGAAAGGGTTTATTACCCAGCTTTGTCCTCCCAGCGATAGGTGGAACACGAGAATTACATCTGTATCCAACAGTCGGTAGGTCTGTAATCCTCCTTTGTCTCTGCCTCTGTGCAGAGTAGTGGAAAGAGCTCTTTGTGTAGTGAGTCAGTCAATAGTAACTTATTTCTATGGGTGTGGAAGCTGTAGCTTAGCAGTAGGCCAGTTACATCATCAAGTAGTTTAGTTTCAGGTGAAGATCCTGGCCATAGGAACTTCAGTTTTCCCTGCAGTGACCCTTAACATTTTGAAATGTAGTTTCCACTTTATAGTTTGGTCTCCCCAATTACACTTTGAGTTTTTTAGGCTTGAGCATCATGCCCTATGTTTATTTGAATCCACAGTTCGGATCGGAGTTCTATCATATGAAAGACACTCAAATTCCTGAAAAATTGTTGAAGTCTCTTGCTTACCTGGAAAGCAGATATTCACATTTTTAAAAGTTCAGTTTATTGGGACTGCAGACCTATTTTAATATTTGATATTTGTGCTATCTCTCAGATATGATTTACCTATATATATTTTTTCATCCACTAATGGGATATTTAGTAAGTATTAAGCAAAAACACAAAGAAAGACATAGTTGTCCTATTAAGATAGGCCATAGGCTAACCAGAAAATTCCTCATCACAGGAATAAAATACCTGCATATTGAAAGCCAAATTGGTCTTTTCAGGGCTCAGACAGGCAAGAGAAGAAAGAGTATTTCAGGAAGAAGATGCAATATGATCAAAGACTCAAACATAAGAGAACCATGATACCGACAGTAGCTTTATGGGTGGGAGAAATGTTAAGAAATGAGCCTAGAGAAATAAGCAGGGACCAAATCAGTGTGGGTGTGATGTGTCGCGCTAGGGGTGGTTACCAAAGGCATTACAGAGCAGGTGTTGACTTAGGAATAGGAAAATCCCTAACTATATACAATTAAATAAGTTAGATGTTTATTACATCAGACCCCAAAGTTTCTACATTCCAGAAAACATTTCATCTAACTCATCAGTATAAATAAGTGTATATGGAAATTACTTCTTAAATACGAAATTAAGTCATTGTTTCATATACTCACAATCTAAGCAATGAAAACAGCATGTTCCAGGAACATTTCCCTCTTATGGTAGATACGTGAAGAGGCAGTTTTTGGCTTTTGCTCAACTAAAACTGAATCCTCTAGTCTTTAAAAACCATCAACTACAACCACAATTCTTAAAAGAGTTTCTGTGTATTTTGTGAATATATACTATTCCCATACAGAATATTTCATCTTCAAATTAGCGTTCCTATTTTTAAAAATATGGCAGTAAATATAAAGAAAACAAGAAAAAGAAGACCAGATTACTCAGGGGCAATAAACTGAGCCACCATGGTCAGTTGGATGCCAAAAACATACTGAGTGCCTGGTTAGCTATTTTAAGTAAAGTGAGTTCGTCAGACTGAAAGATGTGGCTCTAAGCAGACATCAGAACACACAAATGATGTCATTTGACTCACAACAAGCTTCAATGCTGAGTCTGAATGTGCAAGAGTATGTATAATGGAATTTAGTATATTCCATTTGTATTTAAGAATTTCATGAGTATTAGAAATAGCTTGTTTGGAGCCTCTTAAGGGATTCCTCCATCAAGGTTTGACTCATTTTATTTCAACTGTATGGTACCAGGCACTAGAATGTAATGCTGCAATTTTCTCATTTCTCAGACTTCTGCAGGAAATCTGTGCAAAATAGAGAATAATTTGTAGTAATTAGTAAATTCTCTAAACTAGTTTTGATTTCTGAGCCTCAGATAAGAAAAGCTGTTTGTAATTGACACAATTATTTAGTTCCCATTCTATTTTCCTTGATTTTAGGATGTTCATTCTCATTGTGGAATTGTAGTCTGGATTTTTATGCACTTTGTACACCACTTAAATTTTTCATTACAGATACTAAGAAACATAGTCAACAAGAACAAGATTATGGAACCTTTTAAGATCCAACATATGCCAGTGACTTTGCGATCTCTATTTGGATAGTCAGTAACTGCTTGCGTTGATAAGCCACTTATATATAAACTGCTGGCTTCAGTAGCTCACTGATTTTATGATTTATATTTGTGCAATCTGGCACATATCAGGTAGTAAATATACTCTGTTTTTTCTTGGATTATCTAGGACTTTTAAAGTGATACGGTTTTTTAAAAGACCTTCATTCACCTGATGAAAATTAAGTATATTCACTATTTTTCATTCTTATGGTTACAGTACTCCTTTCAGAATTAAATCATCATGAAGATAGATAATTTCTATCATTTACATGAGAAGACAAGGAATGGGGAATACCTCAGGAAATCTAGATCTTTTTCAGACTTCCACTGTAGCTTCTCATTTCTTGGTAATTGATGAGTTTATATAAACCACATGTACTTGTTGTTCTCTTAAAAAAAAAAAGCCCTAGAGCTTACATGATGTCTAAATACTGAATAGCAGGGAGTAGTTTATAGTATTTCCATACTCTGGAATACAACCCACCTATTGCAAATGCTGTTGAATAATTAATGAGGCGTGGCTTCCAGGTGCTTCCTTTTGATATAGGAATGTTGGCAGTGTTCCAGATTTCAACATTTACTTTACCCAGCTATCCTTTATCCCAAGGGTGTATACGTGAATTAGTTTTGGTCAATGAGATGTGAGAAGTTTCCAGGTAGGAGAAGATTCAGCTATCACTCAACATCTCTTCCCTTTAGTCCCTGGAACACAGGTAGATGAAGGTAGAACAGCCATTTTGTCTTCATGAAAAGACAATAATGAGGTGATATCATTTTCTAAGGAGACTGTATTTGTGTTGGCATCATGGTCCTGCCATAACAGAATTGCATTACCCATCTCTGGTCTCCTTGTATGAAAAAAGAATCTTTTCTTGGGTAAGCCATTATAACTTAGCTTTGTTTGTTGTGTGTAGCCAAGTTTAATTCCTAACTCATTGCAGAAAAAACATTTATTATACACTGCTGATTTGAAAAGAAAAAAAAAAAAAGAACTTTTGCTTCTGGTCCTAAGGGAGTAACTGTATGGAAAAAAGTAGAAAAAGAAACAACATGAAACCCCATTTTCAGACACCAGGCAGCACATAAGTGAGATCCCTGAGAAAAGGGAAACAAGTATGTTGGGCCCCACTTTTGACCAGGCTTATCATCTGGAGGCAATTTCTAGATGGCAACAGGAGAAAGGAGAATCCATGCAGAATCTGTGAGTCTTGCTGATTTAAGGAGAAAAGAAGTTGTCCAATAAAAAGTTAATAGGTATATGAAGAAAGAAATGTAATGCAAAATCAAGAAAAAAATCAGTAGTGTAAACACTTGAGGAAATAACTAAGATGGAATTTGTCAGATAAAACATTAAAAAGCTGTTATGCTCAATATGCACAAAGATATTTAAAATGAAGGTATATATTAAAAATTTAATTGGAACATCTTAAGATGAATACAATGTGCAAAATTAAAATTTCACTGACTAAGATTAACAGAAGATTACATACTGCAGAATTAAAGACCAGTGAACATTAAGACACTAATCTTTTTATGTCTCCATAGTTTATCCTTTTCCAGAATGTAGGATAGTTAGAAGCACACATGACATAACCTTTTCAGATTGTCGTCTTTTACTTAGTACTGTGCATTTAAGTTTCCTTCATGTCTTTTCATGGCTTGATAGCTCATTTCTTTTTAGCACTGAATAATATTTCACAGTCTCAATGTACTACAGTTTAAATTTATCCATTCACCTGCTGAAGAACATCTTAGTTGCTTCCATGTTTTAGCAATTATTAATAAAATTGCTATAAACATCTGTGTGCAGGTTTTTGTGTGAACCTAAGTTTTAAACTCCTTTGGGTAAATACCAAGGAGCACATTTCTGGATTGTATGGAAAGAGTATATTTAAGGTTTGTAAGAAACTGTCAACTGTCTTCTAGAGGGGCTGTATGATTTTGCATTTGCACAAGAAATGAGTAGGGGTTCTCATTCCAAATTTTCACCAGCCTTTGGTCATGGTGGTAGTGTTCTGGATTTTAGCCATTCTAATAGATGTGTTGCTTTAATTTCCATTTCCCTGATGACATAGGTAGTATATGGAGCGTCTTTTCAGATTCTTACTCGCTCTTGATATATCTTCTTTGGTGAGGTATTTTTTCATATTGTTGAGTTTTAAGAGTTCCTTGTATGCTTGATGACAGTCCTTTATCACATGTGTCTCTTGCGAATGCTTTATCCCAGTCCGTGGCTTGTCTTCTCATTCTCTTGTCACGGTCTTAAACAGAAGTGTCCAGTTTATCAGTTATTTCTCTCATGGGTTGCCTTTGGTATTGTGTCTAAAAAGTCATCATAGTTCTTATGGTTATCTAGGGTTTCTCCTCTGTTATCTTCTAGGAGCTTTATAGTTTTGTATTTATATTTGAATACGTGATCCATTTTGAGGGGTTTTTTGTGTGTGTGTGTGAAAAATAAAAGGACTATATGTAGATTAATTATTTGCATGTGAGTGTCCTGTTGTCCCATCACCATTTGTTTAAAAGATTATCTTTGCTATATTGTGTAGCCTTTGCTCCTTTATCAAAGATCAGTTGACTGATTTATGTAGTTCTATATTTGGGCTTTCCATTCTGTTCATATGATCTGTTGTTTTTTCACCAATACCACATTGTCTTAATTACTGCAACTTTATAGTAAGTCTTGAAATTGGGTAGTGTCAGTCTTCCAATATTCTTCCTTTTCCTTAAATATTATGTTGGCTGTTCTGTATCTTTTTTCTCCATATGAACTTTGGAATTAGTTTGTTGATACCCACAAAATAATTTTCTGGGTTTTGATTGGGATTGTACTGAATCTATAGATGAAGCTGGAAAGAACTGATATCTTGACAATATTGAGTCTCCTATTCATGAACATGGGATACCTATCTCCTCCTTTATTTTAGTTATTCTTTGATTTCAATCATCAGAGTTTTGTAGTTTTCTTCATATAGATCTTGTTCATATTTTGTTAGATTTATATCTGTGTTTCTTTTTTTGGGTAATAATATAAATGTTATTGTGTTTTCATTTTCAAATTATACTATTCATTGCTAATATAAAGGGAAGCGATTTTGTTATACTAACCTTGTATCCTGCAACCTTGCAGTAATTACTTATAAATTTCAGGAGGTTTCTTTTAATCAGTTATTTTGGATTTTCTGCATAGATATTCATGTTATTGTGAACAATGATGTTTTTAGTTTTGCCTTCATAATCTGTGTGTCTTTTATTTGCTCTTCTTATCTTATTATATTAGCTATAAAGCCCAGTATGATTTTGAAAACAAATGGTGAGAGGGAACATCTTTGCCTTGCACCAATCTTAGTGGGAAAACATCTAGTTACCATTAAGTATGATGTTAACTGTAGTTTTTTGTTGATATTCTTTATCAAATGAAAGATGTTCCCCTCTACTCCTAGTTAACTGAGAATTTTTATTATGAATGGGTGTTACATTTTGTCAATTTTTTTTCTGAATCTACTAATGTAATCATGTGGTTTTTCTTTTTTAGCCTGTTGATTTAATGGTTTACATTAGTTGATTTTTGAAAGTTGAACCAGACTTGCATATCAGAGATAAATCTCCTTGGTCATGGTGTATGATCATTATTGTACATTGTTGGGAAAATACTTTTCCTTAAAAATGAAAGCAAAAAAAAAGTTGTCCTTTAATCTTAAATATTAAAGGAAGTTTTTCAGTCAGATGTTAAATAAAACAGGATGGAAAATTGGATATACAAAGAATAATTAAGCCCTAGAAACAGAAAATATATACCAGTAAATATAAAATATATTTTCCTTGCTATTTTAATTTCTTTTAACAAGGAATTGATTAAATCATTATACTGTTCATGTTCTTTGTGGTCTTAAGAGATAGAAAGAGTGAACTATGTGACAAACTTGCACAAAGAATGAGAAGGAAAATATAAGTATATTACTGCAATATTCTTACTTTATATTTGAAGTGGCATAATATTCTATAAAGAACAGTTGAGGTAAATTAAAGATACATTTTATGAATGCAAGAGTGACACCAAAAATATGAGATGTCTAATAATCCAATAATGAACATAACATAAAATTATAAAAGCCAAATGAAGTCAGAAAAAGAACAAAAGAACAAAATTAGAACTAGAAAATAAATAATAATATAATGTATTTATAGCCAGCCACATAGATGCTAATATTAAATGTAAATTTTCCAGAGAGTCCAATTAATAAGACTTAACTTGATTTAAGAAACTGATAGAATTTTGAGAAAAATTCTTACATTTATATATCCTAAACCCAATATGTAGTGTTGCCAGAAAATCATCTACAGAGAACATATTTTAGTTCATTTCACACTGTGTTAATTGTGTAACACACTGTAACCATTACCTTTTACCAATAACAATTACTGGTCTAATGAAAACTGATGAATTTAACAAGAATTATTTGATCTGTTTGATTTAAGCATGAGCAAATGGTTGATGGGGAAGATTCCTAATGATTATTTCTTTTCCTTTACCACTCCCTACTCAATTTTGTAATTGAATTACATGCCTCAATTTAGTTTAAATAAAAAAATAATACTTTAAAACATTTAATGTACAAAATGCCATAATATGTAATAGTAGCTATAAAGAATCATCTCTTTCAGACTGGAGAAGATAATTACCCACATCATCATTTCTGCCATTTGCTTTTTATTTATTCAGTATATGAAGGCAAATATTTGGATACATTTTTTTCTTTTAAAGTTTTCCCCTTCCTCACTTTTCTGCCTCCCAGTGTCTTTCAAATATATTAATATATTCTCACTTTCTCACTGTCTATTAAAGCCACCATTATTTCTGAGATTCCAATTTGATGCTTCCCTTCCTTTATATTTTCATCCCAATTTCCCTTCAGAAACCTGATTAAAAATACCTAAACTCTGACTGAACTTTTTCACTGGTCTCCCATTGCCTTTAGAATAGATGCTAGTATCTTAGAACCATGTAATAAGTACTGTTGGACCTATTTCCCAACTTTCTCAATGTCATCATCCCTATGGCATCTGAATCTCTAACAATACTGGACAATTTTCTGCTCATCAAACATTTCCTGAGGTTCATGTAGGCTTGCCTCTGAATATTTAGTTTTCATGGCTTGAATGGTTGTTCCCATACTTCCTCTGCCTGCTATCTGGCTTAGTAAATTTCTGTTCATCAGTGGAGTGGGAAAAAGGTGATGGCATAAGAAGGGAGGTAGAAACCTCCTCCCAAAACCATACATAACATGAAAATATAGCAAATACAGCTAATCCTGAAAAGGCAACCTGAAGACTGAAGAACAGACTGCCTACATCTGGGGAACAGAAAAGACCTCACAGAAAAGGGTAAACTAGCAAAGCCACGATCCAGTGGGACCCAAGCCATCCGCTCACTCCAGCTCACCGGTAAAAGGAAGAGAAATGGAGCAGGGAGGGAGTAGAAACCTAGGACTGCTAAACACCCAGCACTGGAGATCTGCTCCTGGAGCAGGAAACCCACATTACATGGTGCTCTGGAGATCAGAGGGGTTGGAAAGCATAGACAAGCAGAATACTCATAGAGGCTGAGGTTCCAGCAGCTTGCGAAGAACAGGTACCCATAACTGGCTGCTCTGGAAGAAAAGAAAACAGGCACATTGACAGACTTCCAAAAGGGAGAGGGGTGCTAAAAAGGCAAGGATCACTCAGAGCTTGCTGCTCAGGAGAAAGGGCATGTGGACAATATCATCCCAGCACACTTAGCTCAGCAAATTGGGAACTCTCAGGAACTTCAGACCCTCAATACCCTGGCTTACAGGACTCAATCAATGCAGCCCTGAGGGTCCCCACTGTGATATGAAGCTTGCCGTTCTTTCCTCCCAGTAGGCACCAGTCCCCAAACCTCTCCTGCCATTGCACAAGGCCTGCTGGAGGGCGGCCCCACCTATGACAGCTACAAGTGCATAACAAAGAGGCTCCTCCCTGTGTGCAAAGCCAAATGGACAAGTCAGTGGAGGCAGGTACTGCAGCTGGGAAGCAGGAAAGAGCTCTTTCATTCCTATAGGTGGTGGTACTGCTTGCCTGCGACCCCTGCCATTGCTCCAGGTGCTCAACAGCTCCAGAGAGTAGAGTTTCTGGGCACTGGAAGGTGCTGCCTACACAAAGTTATTATTCTATAGGAATTACTAGAATGTAACAGCAAAAAAATTTTGCACAAGCATAATTCAAATGCCAGAAAGAGGACTAAGTGAAACTGAAATCACCAATCTTCTTGATAAAGATTTCAAAATAAAAATCATAAACATGCTCATGGAGCTGCAGAAAAATATTCAAGATCTCAGGAATGACTTCAAAAAAGAGATAGAAATGTTGGAAAATACAGTATCTGAAATGAAACATACAATGGAGGGATTTAAAACCAGATTAGAAGAGGCAGAGGAGGCAGTAAGTGAAATAGAAATTAGAGAACAGCAAAACAAAGCTGAAGCACAGAGAGAAAAAAGGATCTCTAGGAATGAAAGAATAATAAAAGAACTGTATGACCAATCCAAATGGAACAATATTCTCATTATAGGGGTACCAGGAGGAGGAGAGAAAAAGGGATGGAAAGTCTCCTTGAGGAAATAATTGCTGAAAACTTACCCAGTCTTGGGAAAGAAATATTCTGTAGGTCATGGAACTGTGCAGATCTCCCAACACAAGGGACCCAAGAAAGGCAACACCAAGACATATAATAATTAAGATGGCAAAGATCAAGGACAGAGTATTAAAAGCAGCCCAAGTTGAAAAAAAGATCACAAACAAAGGAAAACCCTTCAGGCCATCCCCAGATTTCTCAGCAGAAACCTTACAGGCCAAAAGGGAGTGGCATGATATATTTAATGCAATGAAACAGAAGGGCCTGGAACCAAAAATATGCTACCCAGCAAGATTATCACTTAAATTTAAAGAGGAATTGAGCAATTTCCAGTTAAGCAAAAGATGAAGGAATTTACCATGCACAAACCATCTCTACAGTTTACTTTAAAGGGACTGCTCCAGATGGAAGTGTTCCTAAGGCTAAATAGGTGTCACCAGAGAAATGAAACCAAGTAGAGGAAGTAGACCAATTAATTACTAAACAAATGCAAAATTAAATCAACAAAGCACAAAGTCAGTCAAGGGATACACAAAGAGTGCAGAATATGACACCTAATATAAAGTGTGAAAGAGAAAGAAAAAGAAGAAGAAACAAAACAAAACAAAAGAATCTTTAGGTTATGTTTGAAATAGCATGACAAGTGAGTTAAGTTAGACAGCTTATAAAGAAGCTGCCCTTGAACCTTTGGTAACCACAAATCTAAAGCCTGCAATGGCAGTAAGTGCATATCTATTGATAATCACCCTAAATGTAAGTGGACTGAATGCACCAATCAAAAGACATAGAATTATAGAATGGATAAAAAAACAATATCCATCTATCTACAAGAGATTCACTTCAAACCCAAAGCCATACACAGACTAAAAGTGAAGAAGATATTTCGTGCAAATAATAGGAAGAAAAAGCAGGAGTTGCAGTACTTGTATCAGACAAAGTAGTCTTCAAAACAAAGAAAGTAATGAGACAAAGAAGGACATTACATAATGATAAAGGGGTCAGTCCAACAAGAGGATATAACCATTATAAATATCTACACAACAAAGGAGCACCTAAATATGTGCAAGAAATACTAACAGTATTAAAGGGGGAAATAGAATGCAGTGCATTCTTTGAAGGAGATTTAAACACACCATTCACTCCAAAGGATAAATCAACCAGACAGAAAATAAGTAAGGAGACAGAGGGACTGAACAACACATTAGAAAAGCTGGTCCTAACAGAAATCTACAGAACATTCCCCCCAAAAGCAGCAGGATACACGTTCTTCTCAAGTGCACATGGGAGGTTTTCTAGAATAGATCACATACAAGGCCACAAAAAGAGACTCAGTAAATTCACAAAGATTGAAATTGTGCCAACCAGCTTTTCAAACCACAAAGGTATGAAACTGGAAATAAATTATGCAAAGAAAACAAAAAAGCCCACCAACTCATAGAGGCTTAACAACATGCTCCTAAAAACCATTGGGTCAATGACCAAATAAAAACAGAAACCAAGCAATATATGGAGACAAATGAAACCAACAATTCAACACCCCCAAATCTGTGGGATACATTGAAGGCAGTTCTAAAAGGACAGTACATAGCAATACAGGCTTACCTCAGGAAAGAAGAACAATCCCAAATGAATAGTCTAAACTCACAATTAATGAACCTAGAAAAAGAACAAATGAGGCCCACAGTCAGCAGAAGGAGGGACGTAATAAAGATCAGAGAAGAAATAAAATTGAGAAGCATAAAATAATAGAAAGAATCAATGAAACCAGTAGTTGGTTTTTCAAGAAAATAAATGAAATAGCTAAACCCATAGCCATACTTATCTAGAGAGTGTACACACATAAACAGAATCAGAAATGAGAAAGGAGAAATACAGCATTATTAGAAAATACTATGAAAAATAATATGCTAACAAATTAGATAATCTAGAACAACTTCTTAGAAAAATATAGTCTTCCACATCTGACCCAGGAAGAAGGAAAATCTGAACAAACCAATTACCAGCAATGAAATTGAATTGGTAACCAAAAATCTGACCACCAATAAAACTCTTGGACCATATGGCTTCACTGATGAATTTATCAAATATTTAGAGAAGACCTAATACCCAACCTCCTTAAAGTTTTCTAAAAAGTTTGGAAGAAGGAATACTTCCAAACTCATTCTGTTAGGCCAGCATTACTCTAATACAAAACCAAACAAAGACACTGTAAAGACAGAAATTACAGACCAATATTCCTGATGAATGCAGGTGTAAAAATCCTCTATGATCATCTCCATAGATGCTGAAAATGCATGACAAAATTCAACATCCATTCATGATAAAACTCTCAAGAAAATGGGTATAGAGGGCAAGTACCTCAACATAATAAAGTCTATATATGACACACCCACAGCCAACATTATACTTAACAGCAAGAAACTGAAAGTTTTTCCTTTAAGATCAGGAAGAAGACAAGGATGCCCACTTTCCCCATTCCTTTTCAACATAGTACTGGAGGTCCTAGCCATGGCAATCAGACAATACAAAGAAAAAAAGGCATCCATATTGGTAAGGAAGAAGTTAGACTGTCACTGTTTGCAGATGACATGATATTGCATATAAAAAGCCCTAAAGAATGTACCCCAAAGTTACTAGAACTAATAACCAAATTTGCCAAGTTTTAGGATACAAAATAATATGCTGAAATCTGTTGCATTCCTGTATACTAATGATGAAGTAGTAGGAGAAATCAGGAAAACAATTCCATTTACAATTGCATCAAAAAGCATAAAATATCTAGGAATAAACATAACCAAGTAGGTAGAAGATCTATACCCTGAAAACTACAAGACACTCATGAGAGAAATTAAAGAAGACACTAATAAATGGAAATACATCCCATGCTCATGGGTAGGAAGAGATAATATTGTCAAAATGTCCATCCTGCCTAAAGCCATCTACAGATTCAGTGCAATCAAAATACCAACAGCATTCTTCAGTGAATAGAACTAATAGTTCTAAAATATGAATCAACAAAAGACCCTGAATAGCCGAAGCAATCTTGAGATGGAAAAACAAAGCTGGGTGGGGGGGTATACTCCATAACTTTAAGGTTCACTACAAAGCCACAATAATCAAAACAATTTGGTACTGGCACGAGAACAGACCCGTAGATCAGTGGAACGGAATAGAGAGCCCAGATATAAACCCACACATATATGGCCAATTTATATACAATAAAGGAGCCATGGATAAAGAATAGAGAAATGACATTCTCTTCAATTGGTGTGGCAAAACTGGCAGCTACATGAAAGAAATCAAAACTGGATTATTGTTTACTCTATATCAAAAGTAATCTCAAAATAGATCAAAGACCTGAATGTAAGTCATGAAACTATAAAACTCTTAGAAGAAAAGATAGGCAAAAATCGCTTGAATATAAACATGAGCAACTTTTTTCTTGAACATATCTCCTCAGGCATGGGAATCAAAAGTAAAAGTTAACAATTGGGACATTAAACTAAAAAGCTTTTGTATAGCAAAGACACCATTAGCAGAACAAAAAAAAGGCATCCTACAGTATGGGAGAACATATTCATAAATGATATATCCAATAAGGAGTTAACATCCAAAATATGTAAATATGTCATATGCCTGAACACCTAAAAAGCAAATAATCCCATTAAAAAATGGGTGTAGGATCTTAACAGACACTTCTCCAAAGAAGAAATTCAGATGGCCCACAAGCACATGAAAAGATGCTGCACATGGCTAATTATCAGGGAAATGCAAATTAAAACCACAATGAGATATCACTTCACACCAGTTAGGATGGCCAACATCCAAAAGACAAGGAACAACAAAATGCTGGCGAGTATGCAGAGTAAGGGGAACTCTCCTGCACTGTTGGTGGGAATGTAAATTAGTTCAACCATTGTGGAAAGCAATATGGAAGTTCCTCAGAAAACTAAAAATAGAAATACCATTTGACCCAAGAATTGCACTCTAGGAATTTGCTTGAAGAAAACAAGATCCCTGATTTAAAGATACATGCACAGCTATGTTATCACAGCTCTATTTATAATAGCCAAGATATGGAAGCAACCTACGTGTCCATCAGAGGATGAATGGATAAAGAAGAGATGGTACATATACACAATAGAATATTATTCAGCCATAAGAAGAAAACAAATCTACCATTTGCAACAACATGGATGGAGCTAGAAGGTATTATGCTCAGTGAAATAAGCCAGGTGGAAAAAGACAAGTACCAAATGATTTTACTCATTTGTGACGTATAAGAATGAAGGAAAACTAAAGGAACAAAAAAGCAGTACACTCACATACTCCAAAAGGGACTAGTGGTTACCAAAGGGAACGTGGTTGGAAGGGTGGTTGTGGAGGAAGGGAGAAGGGGATTAAGGGGCATTATAATTAGCACACACAATATAGGTAGGCCCTGGGGAAGCCAGTATAACGTGGAGAAGACAAGTCATGACTCTGTGGCATGTTACTACGCTGATGGACAGTAATTGCAATGGGGTGTGTGGGGAGGACTTGATTATATTGGTGAATGTTGAAACCACAATATTGTTCATGTGAAACTTTTTAAGACTATATATCAATGATACCTTAATTAAAAAAAATTCCGTTCATCATTCAAGAATTAAATAGATACTTTTTTCTTAGTATGAGGGCAAAATGTGAAAGTATGTCATAAGCATGCACTTCATCCTAAGAATCCTGTAAAATCTGTATTTTTGAACTCATCCTTCATTTGTATTTACAAAATCCCTATTTCTACCATGTTCACAACCAGAGCCTTCAAACAACTTATAATGAATAGGAGTGTAGATCAATATCCACACATTGCCTCTTTCTTCAGCGGACACCATAAATGCGGAGAATTAATAAAACTTTGGGAGCTAGTCATCCATGCAAACCCTCAACCTAGTATGAAGGAAAGATGATGTATAAATTCCACAGCTCCTTCACCCCTAGGTTAAGGAATATATAAGGTGTTCCTCAGACAGATTAAGATCTGTTACTTGCAGTGGTAATTTCTGGATAAATCATCCTTTTTGATTTTCTTCACTTCCCTTTCACACTTCCTCAATTCATTTTTTGGAATCATCTCCAAAATAAGCTACTTGAACTAAAGTCTTTGTTTAACAAATAATAAGATATAGGTATGATACCTCTTCTGCATTAAATTGTTTTTGCATGTTGTAATCTATTAATGTTCAGCTTTGCTTATCAGAATATCTTAGGAGTTTCAAAGTAAATAATTATAGTTCCTATATAAACATATAAACTTATGTATAGTTCATATATATGTATGTATGTATATGTATACTGATATACACACAAATTTAGAGCATATAAATTCTGTCCATATTCCAATAAATGAAAGTAGTTTGAAGTTTGAAGAACAGGACAAAATAAACCAAGGATGGTGATAATAAAACCATCATAATCTCCGAGTAACTTGGCAATACTTGACCTATAGGACTCTTCTGTCCGCATTGGAAAAAATCCCTGAGTTAGTTTCAGCATCAAGATATCACTTAGACCTGTGCATGTTCTCTTTACAATCTTGCAACACAATGTTAAACTTTGGCTAAATTTAAGTTTGGTTTCGTTTCAAGTTCTGCCATTTATTCCACAACACAATTTTAATATAACAAAATACCGTAAATCAAGAAGAAAGTAGAAACTATAATACTTATAATTTCTCTCTGAAAGATATCATTACTAATAGTTTGACATGGCTTTCTATGCAATTTTCCATATGTATAGGTTTATATAAGTGCAGGCTAACACTTTTCATATCATTTTTGTGAACACCCTTTCTCACTAAATAGATTCTGTAATTTTTCTATAGCATTAAATATTCTCCTGTAAAATTATTTTTGATGGCTATAATAACATAGCCATCCTTAAATCCATTTAAGCGTTTTCTGTTATTAGTGACACGCTTCCAAATCCTTAACATTAAATTTTGCAAAATGATAGTGATGATGGGTGTACCCATGGATTACCAAGGTAATCATACTTATCTCTCAGAATCAGGAAATTTTACGAACTGGCATCAGAGTCAAGTAATTCAATCACTTTAAACCTATTTTAAGTGTTTCTTCTCAAAATTTTATTTTATTAGAGATCCTTCTCCTGTATAAGACACCTTTCCAACTATTTCTCTAATTATTCAGCACTAACCTCTTATTTGGCTTCCCCTCATAACACATATTACATATTTATTCATTTTTTATAGTTATTGTGCATCTCCCCAGTAGACTTTAAGAACCATGAGTATGAGAGCAGTGGCAGGTACTAATAAAATTTTGAGATATAAGTGCAACTTGAGAAAGGCCTTTTATATATTGTGTAATTTCTAATAGCCATTGACTCCATTATCATAAGAACCAACATCCCATGATAAATAGGTTATATCTTTCTTCAGTTTGGAGCTTTTTGTTTGCAGTTGCTCAGTTGCTAATTTTCCTGTAGGTTCTTGGACTTCTTTAATATGTATCATCTATCACTATATCACAGTGTGTATTGGATTATATATATATCATAATAACTGGATGCTCTCAACACAGAGGACTGATCTACAGTGTGTTCTGAGGTCCATGTGAGTTATCTCAAAGCCCAGCATCAAGCTTAGGTTATACAGGTATCAGTTATAACCATACAAGAGTAAGTATAAATTATCACTTGCTAGGTATCGTTTATCTAAAGTCTATACCAAAAGTCATTATCCATATTTTCCCCGTGGACTGTCTTTCTAGTAGGAATAAGTGCATGAACATTTTAAGGCTATGATGCGTTTCATTTTTTTTTTTAGATTTTTGTTATGTTAAAGCTCATATGATTTGGAGTAGAGGAGTAAAAATAACTTTTCATTTACTCACATTTTGTTTTCTGTTTTAAAATTTTATTTTCCCTTGTTTGCTTCTTTTGGGGGCAATGTTGGTGAGAGGAACTTTCGCTTTCCACTGCTGATCTCAGGCAGCAGGCTACCACAGACAGGGAATTCAATGGCGATAGCACTGCTGAGCTGCACAGGTCTTGAAATGTGAGATTTGATTATAATCTTAGCTCTATAATTACAAATGATATTTAGCAAGAAATTATTCATTTATTTTTAGGATCAGCTTTGGTAATTGATTCTATGACCTCTAGAGCTGAGTCAATATACCAGGCAGATTTATTAGGTTCTATAGAAAAAGGAAGTCCCTTAACTAAAATTAGCTTGCCATTAATGCAACCAAATCCCTCTTTTGTTTCAGGAAAAAATGTGATTTTTGAAGATCAGTAATATCAAGAAAGGAAAATTAGACATATATATATTTAGAGAAAAAACTGAGAGAAATAATTACTCTTTGTGTTTGTTACACTGTGGGAGTGATTTTTAGTACCTTTTTGATGCTAGCATAACTCAAACTCTGCACTCACATTTGGAAGATGAATGCCTCAGATTGCCCAAACTCAGTAAATACAGAGCAACAAACAGAAGACAAAGGAAAACATTGATAATTTGTTTTATTGCAAATTGAATAATTAACATCCAAGTCAGTAAAAAATTTACATATACAAAGTTAAAAAATATGCCAAGACTGCAAAAGAAATTTGCCATTCATGGAACCTCCAAAAACTAAGACACAGAGTATACAAAGATTCCTACACTCAGCAAGAGACAACCCCAAAGACAAAAGGCAAAAGATAAACAATCTAAAATAAAGGAAAATTTTATGTCCAATAAACATATGAAACTTGTGTATTCTCAATAGTAAACAAGAAAATGAAAGACATTAGTGAGATACTTTTTCAGCTCCCATAAAAAAGCCTAACAGTTTCAAATATTGATAATCATATAAAATAGTTCTCATACATTATGTCATGATCAGTTGACACAATCTCAATGAAAAGCAATTTGGCAATAGCTAATACGATTCCGGGTGCAGATAGCATGCAGTACACTAATTCTATCCCTGGTCATATATTCTATAGAAAATCTCTCAAAAATAAACTGCCAACCACCAACACATGAATAGGTCCAACCTATGGGTCTACTCATAGCTGTTTGACATCTGAGTGCAGCTATCACACAAATCAACCCAGACCAGAAGAACTGTGAAAATTACTAACTATGGGTTCTAGCCATTGAATTATGGAGCAATTTTGTTTCACATAAAAAAGACTAGTATATCCACTTACGTCTATGCTATATGTGAATATAAATGTAAATACAGTGAAAATAAAAATAGGATTACTGTTATGGAGCAATAGGCAATAATATATTTTTCTATATGGGACAAAATATTTGTTTTTGATATTCTCTTCATGGGTAGGGAAAACCAGAAAAATAAGTAAAGTGAGAAGTATTTTTCCCTTCCCATTCTAAAACAGTAGCCAGTCTCTTGTGTCCTGCATGTGGGCTTTCTTGTATCAGGGAGTCTTTGGGGACTTTGGTATTTTGTGATCACAGGGAGAATTTGCTTGGTCTTCATCCACTGAGAGAGGCTGATTCTTTGAGTTGAAGTGTTTGAAGTGCCCAGATATACAAGCAAAAGAAATTGTGTTAGTTTAGGTAATCCCAGAAGCAGACAATGAGAAAAAGATTTGGATGACAGAGATTCATTTGGGAAGTGCAGAAAATAATGAGAGTGGAACAGTGATGCAGGGACTATCCATGCAAAAGATCCATTATTCAGCCTGCTCCCACAAGGGCCCCTGGAGCTCAGTCCTGCAGGGAAACAAGGAAATGGAATGAAACACCTGATGCAGAATCATCTCTACAACCACCTCTTAGCTCACCCCCTACAGAGGGCCGGGGAACTGGAATATTTGCACACCAACTCCAAGGAGTTGAGTCCTGTTCTGGTGGCAGGGCAGTGTTAATTCTCCAGAATGTCCAGATTGTAATATGGGAGAAAGGTTTTTCCTGCGTATAGAAAAAACAAAAAATTCCTTCAGTCACAGAGGAGTTCATCTGAATACAATGAGGTTCAAGAGATTTGGGCAGGGCTTCAAGTGCTGCTCCAGGGATCTTTCCCATAATTGTGCAAAGGGAGAAGGGTGATAAATTTGGAAATTTCAGAGACTGGCCTACTTGCCCAGAGGTTGAGAGGTGGAGATTGGCCTGTCTTCAGGTTGCCATGGTTACTCTAAATTGAAGCCTTGAGAGCTGAATTGAGGCTGATCCTCAGCTTGCTCTTCTTGGCCCTTCAGACCACCAAGCTCCCCAGGGTTCACATGCCTCAGAGAGCAGGTCCTAGGCAGCCAGGTATGGGGAGAACAGCACTTTGATCTTTGTGAGCCCTTGGAAACATGTATTGAGTGGGAGTGGGATGCCCCATTGCCAAATATGATTAAGGTTATTGCCTTCTTGGAAAGTGGGACATAGGACCCGAGTGATTTACAAAAACAAAGTCATATAATGTTTCCTGCACCTAAATGATATGCAACAAATTAATATCTTGCAATGCATAATATTAATATGTGTTATATATATGTAATATCATTTTAATCTAGTTTTTATATTCTCTTATGAGAGTATATTATAATTTAACCAGTCTCCTAATGTTTATATATTATGACTATTTGGATAAGATAATCAATATTGTTATGAATAAAAATGAGATTATCATCCATAAACTTTATCTGTGTGGGGCTGACTGAGAATTTCCTCAGGAGAAACCCCTGAATGTGGGATTCTAGATCAAAAGGTGTACGTAACTTGAGTTTTAAGATATATTTCATTACCAATCTGGATTCCTTGTATTTCTTTATTTTGTCTAATTGCTGTGGCTAGGACCTCCAGTACTATGTTGAATAACAGTGGAGAGAGTGGACATCCCTATCTTGTTCCCGATCTCAGAGGAAAAGCTTTCAGCCTCTCGCTGTTGAGTATGATGTTAGCTGTGGGTTTATCATATATGGCCTTCGTTATGTTGAGGTACTTGCCCTCAATGCCCATTTTGTTGAGAGTTTTTAACATGAATGGATGTTGAATTTTGTCAAATGCTTTTTCAGCATCTATGGAGATGATCATGTGGTTTTTGTCCTTCTTTTTGTTGATGTGATGGATGATGTTGATGGATTTTCGAATGTTGTACCATCCTTGCATCCCTGGGATGAATCCCACTTGGTCATGGTGTATGACCCTTTTGATGTATTTTTGAATTCGGTTTGCTAATATTTTGTTGAGTATTTTTGCATCTACATTCATCAGGGATATTGTTCCGTAGTTTTCTTTTTTGGTGGGGTCTTTGCCTGGTTTTGGTATTAGGGTGATGTTGGCTTCATCGAATGAGTTTGGGAGTATTCCCTCCTCTTCTATTTTTTGGAAAACTTTAAGGAGAATGGGTATTATATCTTCTCTGTCTGTCTGATAAAATTCTGAATCATTTTCAGAATGCTTATATTGATTTGCACATAGTCCCACAGTGTACTTGGAGTTTTAACAATGCATAAGCTGCATTTCAAAGTGTATATTTAGCTACATACAACTCTTCCTAACTTTCCTGTCTAAATCTTTTTATTTCACAAAACAACAGAAAGTCATGAGTTATCAGCACAATATATCAAATGGTGTCAAATTGTTCTTATGATTATTTGATATTCTTGCTGTTGTGATATTTCTATAAACTTTGAAATAAATATTTTTCTTCAATGTTTAAGATACCCATACCCCTTTGATAAGTTTGCTTGCTTTTGTCTAATGTTAAATCCAGGTTTTATTTAAGGTCACAGAGTTACTAGAATTCTACTTGTGACTAATTTTTTCCAGTTTAATTATTGCCTTACTCTTTAGTTTGCATGATAAAGAACTGATAAAGAATTCTGTGTATATTATAAATACCACTTGGTTTATTTATAACGCTTGAAACTCCCACTAAATAAAAGGAAAATGAGAGAGATTGCATCTTTGGTAAGATTAGAGTCTCATCAGGAAGTAATATTAAAATTGGTTTTCAGCATATAATCAAGTATTTGTCCAGTTATCTTTAATTGATCTGCTCTAAAAATGAAAGCTCATATTGTAGATGAAATTGCAATGCATTACAAATCAAAGAAGAGGTTAAATAAAGCAGTAAAATAGGGTGGGGATTTTTTTTCCTTCATCTGGGCACTCGGGCTATTTAGTATTTTTCAGTATTGCTAGTGAGTGAATAAAGTCAATAGCTTAAAATGAACTTGTACTTGAAAGTGAAATGAAAGGGAAAGTTCTCACAATTTTGGTTGCTTTCCGCTCAAGAATGGAGTTCTGTGACACGCTGCTTGTTAATGCCTTGTCTCCCAGCCTAGAGAAATTCCTCCCTCAAGCAGCATGGGTGAAGGGCTGGTTATGGCAGGGAGGGTAGAGGATAGAAATTAATGAGCCTGACTCTGCCCCGTGCTGTTACTCCCTTACTCCCTGTTACCAAGTGAGGCTTGTAAAGATGCTCATTGCTTTTGTAACCAGAAACGCTCAGGGAAGTAGATTAGACCACGGCCTTGGGCATCAGAGAGAGATTGAACCTCATCTGTTTCTTACTAGCTAAACTGCAAATTCTTTAATCACCTGGAGCCTCAGTTTCCTTGTTTATAAAATGGGTAAGATAATAGTGATCTCATTGTGTAACTGAAAAACAACAAAGACCAAATGTATGCATTGGTGTTTTTATGTGGCATATTTTAAATCTCAAAGGGTAGCTATGTTATTTTAATTTGCTGCTTTTGCTAGTTTTCCTATCACTACGATTAATATCATTATTGTAATGATTTACTTTGGCTGATTAAATACAGTTAGCAGAAATAAAGGTAGCATTTCATAGGATTCAACTCTTCAACAAATCACACTTAAAGATAAATTCTAAATAATTCTTTTTACTATTGTCAGTGGAATGTTCCCTTAGGTTTGTTGAAAGCAGATTCTTACCAAGAATTCTTTCTCACTAAGATTCTTACAAGTCTGTGTCATTGTTCAGAAACTTAATACACAAATGTGAGCGTTTATGTAATTCATTCTTGTGAATAACTATAATATAAAATAGTTCATTGGTTGATAAGACTGAATGATGTTCAAAATCACATGGGATTTTAAGGAATACAGAAATTGAGGTCTCATCCCAGACCTTTTGAGTCAGAGTTGCCAGTTGGGTTTTCCATATGATAGTGAGCACTTCTGACCATCAGACCAATATGGCAACTGCTACTGTATTTGAAGAATAATTGTAGAAATGTTATGCCTTTAGTAAAACAGAATAAATATATCCACCCCGCCACCCACCCCCACCAGCCTTGTGTCATTTTCTGCCAGAGTTGAGGGTTAATTTTCAGAAATTCTATGAGGAGTAAATGAGTTCTCTTCCCTTTTACTTTTCTAACAATGTGGACTTTAGAATTATTGTAGTCTAGTTCCCTCCACATGCAGGGGCCCCGGCACACATGATTCATTTGGAAAAGGGAGTGTACGTATATATATCCTTCCATGGATTCATTTCCTTTAGTACGCAGAGATCTCTCCTCTTAGAGCAAACAGACACCTTTTTATAACATTCACAGAAATTTGTGAAGATAATCCCCTGATGTCTTCTATGTTTACATTTGGAATAATCTATTATTTAAAAGCCAACAGTTTATACAAGATTCTGAGAAATAAAATGCAGCTGTGGTTGGTGGGAAAGGCATATGAAGAAGTCCAGTGATTCCTCTGTTCATTGGGTTTTCTTCATCCAAACCATTGTAGCTCTCTTCAGAGCAGATGTGCAAAAAAGAATTCCTACAAGGGCCAAGTTGGTAGCATGTATGAGTGAAGCAGGTGGGGACTTATGCAAAATGGTGTCCCTAATTGACTAAGCTGAATTTTCTGTACATTTTATTTGCAGATTATATGTGTAATCACAGTCTTCTAAGAATCTGTATGTATTCTTCAAGTTTTCTTGAAAGCCATGGTCTTCTTGGAAGAGATTTATTTTTAAATTTTGATAGATAAATCCAACAAATATTTCATTTTTCTCTTAACTCTATTTCAAGAAAACTGTGTAGTTGTGATGATAAATGTCATCTGACGCTGGGCTTCAGCATCTGGAGACAACAGGAGTGAGGATGATGGTGAGTGGAAGAATTCATTTACTATCTCAGGAAAGCAGCCATTTCTTAGCTTACTGTTGCAATAAAGACACAATATTTCTGAATCTGATAAAATTTTCTTTCAGGATGTCTCTGTTTTTAAGAGATTGAAATTAAGTTTAAAAATTAAAAACATTGGTTTAAATGATTCAGGCCAGTCAGAACACTTGTCAGATAAGATATGGCCCATCTTATACGTTCTAGTAACCTCCATGTAGACCTTTAATTATTTTGAACATAAAAATAAACAAAGATACTTGGTATTGATTAATAGTGATGTACAATATTTTTCCATGTTTAGTAGGTAATATTTAAAATTCCAAACTCTATGGAGCTTTTCAATTATACTTTTCAAACAGTGATAAAATATTCACTCTAATATAGAGTCACAGAATGTCAGTTGGAAGTGTTCTTAGAGAAAGTTTCATCTATTCATTTTGCAAGTGAGGAAACTGAAGGACAAATGGAGTTAATAAAATTCATGCACCTAGTTAGTGGTAGAGTCAGAATTTGAATCTAGAATTCCTTAGTATTACTCCAATACTGCTCTGCTGTTCTACCATAATGCCTTCAGTTTATTAGTCTGGTTATTATAAGACCTGGGAAATAACATTCAGTAGACAATTTATGTAAACTTTCTATTCATCTATTCCATCAGGTGGGACACACATGTATTTGGCACCTTAGCCTTAAGCAAAATTAAAAATGAACTCCTCTAAATATATGCTTTGTTACAATACTTAAACATAAATTAAGTGATACCGGAAGTAAAACTTGCAAATTGGTGCTTAATTTTATACATTATTAAACAACTAGCTTTCTACTTAATTGATTGTATTGTCCATGTTTTTAGCTTTGGATAGTACAGCCTCAGGAATTGGGAAGGAAGGCATACTCTGTGCTACTTTTATTGTTACTTTTTTCCATGGAATTCATGAATATTGAACTTTGCTTGAGACTTTTTCCTTTGTGTCTTTATTTTGACTTTATTCAGCATATTTATTATGACTAGTAAGTCCCAGAGCATTTTCCAATAGAATTCAGACCTTACAACTCAGCCATATTTAGGAAACAGCAGGTGATAGTGCAGCTATCCAGTTTTTGTTCAGAATTTGTTATTTCTTGGTGCTGAAAGATGCAGCCCAAATCCCATTTGCAGTGTTTATTACCTCTCAGAATCTGTGAGCAAGCATCTTTCCTGGTCCTTTTACTTGTCTGTCTTGTCTATTGGCTATCCATTTTCCATTGTTGTCCCAGGTTGGCTGCCAATGGTACATTTCTCAGCCACTTAATAACTTTACTTAGACAGATTTATAAGAAGCCAAGTGCTGTCAAGTCTCTGAGATGTATAGATTGAAGGTTTCTTCCTCTCTTCCAGACGTTCTAACTTTACAGTATAAGTCTGTCTCCTTAATAGCACTTTGGTCTTAATAGAGTGTGTCTCTCAGGGTCCAGCATCAGTTGCATTGTCGAAGCATGACTTAAGCACATCTCTTCAGAGCTGGACTGCAGTTAAATAGGAGCAATTTATTTCTGCTGTTGTCAATATCACATTTCATGAACCTGAAACTCATTACATTAAAAAAAAATTACCTTGCTTGGCTTTGTAAGGGCATTTTATATTTTCCCCAGATCATTCTTTTAGATTTGGAAAGAACTGAAACTTTTTGTTACACTTCTGATTGGTGTAATAGACTGCCATTTAGGCTAAGGGTGGGCAGGAGAAGAAAAGCAGGTTTTGACTATGGAAACTTCACTTGCCATGTACAGTCACAAATACAGTGATTGTGAAACTTCCAGCTCACAGTGCAAAGGAAGGAAAAATAAGAGCCTCTTTTATTAAGAAGTTTGTAGTAAAATAAAGACTGGAAATGTTTTTTCAAAGGAATTTTAAGAAGTATATCTGAAGGGCAGCTATGGGGACTATAAAAGACAATGTCTTAATGGACAGTACAATACTGGAGCCAAATAAAATTTTTTCTTTATGCACATTTTGTATTTCAGTGAGACCCTATACCACTTTTATTTGTGTGATCCTCAGGAGTAGGATTTGACAAACATGGCCCACTACTTGTTTCTGTATGGCCCATGAGCTAAGAATTGTTTTTACATTTTTAAGTGGTTGAAAAAAATAAAAAGAATAATCTTTCATGTCATGAGAATTCTATTTAAAATTCAGATTTCAGTGTCCATAAATAAAGTTTTATTGGAACACACTCAAATTCTCATATACATATTAGGTCTGTGACTGCTTTCATGCTACAGCAATGTTCAGTAGTTGTGAGAGAGACTGTTTAGCCTACAAAGCCTAAAATATACATTCTCTGGTTCTTTACAGAAAACATTTGTCAATCCCTGTTCTAGGTCACAGTGCTAGGCATCCAGACATATGTTTTCTTATCTTCTCCCCACATTGCTACTTAGAGAGAACCATGATAACAGGAACTACAAAGTCAGGGTTGGCTCTCTGCCCAGATAGAGTTGTGTAAATAAAATGATTTAAGGATACAGCAAAGTTTCATCTGCTCACCAATATCTCATTCTGTTCTGTCAAGATACAAGTCTTCTATCCTTGTCTGATCTGAGTCATTGCTTGAGTCTGATGACCCAAGTATGATGTGGGGGAAGGTTGTTATTTATAGAAGACTACAGAAAAATACTTTAGAGTGGAAAAAGTCCTAGAGTGAGCCTTAAGAAACCTGGCATCTAATTAGGATTCACCAATGAATGACTCAGCTACATGCACTAGAGCGAGGCGTTTGAACCTTTTGCAGTTTTCTCATCTGCGTGGGTGATGAACCACGCCCTGAGGGCTGTTTTAACTTGGAAGATCTAACTCTGTATTTCCTGATATTTGAGAGGAAAGACTAGTGTATTATTATTTGGACTGCTGTCATTACAATGACTGAATTTACTACCTGAATGAATCATTGCTATGGAAAGATGTGGGTATTTTTTCCCTTGATGCACATTATTCACCGCTGTGTCACCAACACCTAATGCAAAGGTGATGCTTGAACATCAGTTTTGACTTAATGGATAAATGAATGCATGCATAAAATAACCAAATCATAACATGCTTAGTTTATCTAGCACCGTGCTCCTTACAACTTCAGAGCTCCCATTTTTGCTGGGTTCTCTCTGTGATTTGTCTTCTTATTTATAATTCTACCTTACACTTGTGAACTTGGGGGTGAACATGCCCTTCTGCTATCCTTCTCACAGCCATGGCCTAGATTCTCAGATGGCCTTATATATGCTTTGCTTATCCAGAACAAGCAGATCAGTCAATTCAGGTGGTGTCCTAGACCCTTAGCAGAACTCCCCCTGCCAGGCAGGCTGAATTCCTACAAGTGGGAGGTAGAAACCTTTAGGGAGCTGAGAAGTATCCATATGATACTGAGTCAGAGGAGAAGCATCTCGTTTTTTGGATTAACTCCAAAATTAGATAACTGTCAATGATAAACTTTTATACTTCTCCAATTTGCCCAGAACCAATGTTCCATTAGCTGTCAAAGGGCTCTTGAGTGGATGTTGGCTTTGTAGGGTTTTGTGCTTCTAAGCTCGTGTAGCTCTAATTTTACCTCTAATTTTCTAGGGCTTCTTATATCTAAACAACAGCTAAGCATGTTTGAGGAAGCAAAATGCACGGTCTTTAAGGGCATAAATTCATTTTGAGCCTTAAGTAGAAGAAGTGCATTTATAAATGTACTTTGCATTGAGATGTTTGCCTTGGGAAAGGAGCTTTTATAAAGAAGCCTCCTTTGCTACAGTTTTGGTCCTTGTCTTTAGCAGCAATGCCTTTAAATACCAGATTTCCAAGACCTAGAAAGATAGAAAAAGCTATTAATATGTGCTGATTTAACACCTAGTTTCACTGCATTATGAGAATTTAATGAAGATAGTTCTTGACCAAGCAAATGTAGCATCTAATAAATACAATGAAATAAATACAAATATTTGAAAGAGACAGTGTTATTTACCCTCATTGCCCTATGGTTTAAGAGGCAATGGTTGTGAGATGACAGTTATTACAAAGGTAGAATGGGTAATGAAACAAAAGAAAATTCTAAAAACACCTATCATTAGTCTGTCTTCCAAGGTGAATGCTATCAATATAATTAATCTGTGTGTGTGTCATGCTGCTCTCTGCTAAAAGTCACCATCAATTGCTGATCAAAATGAGTAGTTAAGTATTTACTGTCACTGTGTACCTAATATTAGTGTGAAATTCAATGATTGTAGAATATGAAGAGCAATTTTGGGTGTGCCTATAACTAAAACTCCCATTTTCTAGAATGCATTTGAGAGGGTTGTAGTACAGATAAAGAGGGAAATGTAGTCACTCATCCTGATGGCTATTTCTTTACTTTGGTTTTCTCTGCCCAAATTGAATAGCTGCTATATGTGCCCTCACACATGTAAGACTCAGGGTTAGAAGGCCTACCTGAATTTGTCAGTCAATATTTGATCTCATTTTAAGGACTTTTATAAGAAATTACTTCCTCCTTAACATTTCTGTGTCAGCAATCTTTTAAGTAACTCCTTGTCTTTCCACATTGAAACATTCTGTTTCCTCACCTAATTCAAATGTTTCTAACAAAGGGGGAGTACAATGCTATCTTTGATTTTGATATCATAAAAATGATACCAACACAATTATGTCTATTTTAGGTGCATTGATGCTGTAATAAATGATAAATGAAAAACCTTACCAAAGAATGTTATTAATATATTTGACTTAATTTTCATTGTTGTATTTTCCAAAATCTGTTCCCCAGAACAAAAGTTCCATGAGGTATTAACTCATGTAAGCAGTGGGGCACTTGGTTGAATATGTTTTGGAAGTGATTGTTTAAACAATCAAGTCAATTTCTCTTTCATTGGCCTTTTCAGGGCATTTACTATGCTAATTACAGGGCCCTAAGACTAGGAGTGTATGCAGTGTTTCCTAATCACACTTTGGGGTATCCTTACTTTCATACAGATTTTAGTCTACAGACTTTCATTGTTTAATATGATAGCCAATAGCCAAATCCAGTGGCTATTTAAATTTGATTAAAATTTTAATTGCTTAATTGCATTAGTTATACATGTTAAGTGTTTAATAACCACATGTGGCTAATAGCTGCTACATTGGGCAGTGTAAATATAGAACATTTCAGAAATATTTCTGCTGGATAGCACTGCTGTTCATTTCTGTGCTTGTATTTCTGTCTAAATGGAAATAATGCTTTGTTAGGTTACTAAACAAACAGGTAGATGTCTGTAGCACTTAAAGTGAATCTAGAGATGAAAAGCAGTACCTTTTGCTTGACCTCATTTAGTTTTTCTGCTGATAATCTTTTGATTACAATAGAATTGTACTTATGAATTACTAATTCCTTACATCTATGGCAAAATTCAAGAGATTTATAGGACTTGGAGTTAATAATTTAACTATGGATAAACAGCAAAATACAATAGGGGAAAGCATTGAAGAAATGGTAGGTTAGTGATTATTGAGAGCAAGAAGCTGTGCAGGCATCCCCCTTTCTGTGTATTAGGTACATAAATCTAACTATAAGATGCAGTCGGTATACTCATGCTTCAAACTCTAGAGAAACAATGATGGTGATAGTTAGCTTGATAAAGCTGGTGATATAAGATGGACCCTCCCATCAAAGTGGTATTAACGGTAGAAAAGGTAATAGGCTAGACCTAGGGTTACTTTTAGAAACTTAGCGAGGTGTTCTGAAGGCAATGATCTTTAGAGATCAGGCAGGTAAGTACAGATAAACCACAACAGGGACTCCACCCAAATCAGTACCTCTGATACTGGCTGCCATTGTGTGGCATTTGAATACTACCTGCCCTATAGTACATGGAAATCAAACTCCCATATTTTTAAAGTGGATAGGAAAACTATTTTAAGTTAGGGTATATTTTAAGTTAAGGTATAAATTTATAGATGTAACCTGTATGAGTAGAAAGCAGGGCATAATCGGAAGGTAGCTGCTCTGAATTGGAAGTAACCATCTCAGTGAGAAAACCCTTTTCCAAAGTTTCTTAAGTGACTACCTGGAGAAGTCTATAATGTTTGAGGGTATTAACAGATTACCCACATTAATGAGATTTATATAGTTGTGAGGACTAACGTTTCAGATAAGTGAAATTGTGATCCACTTAAGAGCAGGGACAGAGTCTTATTTTTAAATTATTCTTATTTGTATCAAAATAATGCTTTTACATTTTATAATATACATATATAGTTATACATCTGTATACATATATAATATACATTATATGTAATTGAAATATATATATAAAGAAAAGTATAGATCTTTGCTCCAGTCATCAATATTTCCAAGACCCTTCTCCAATTTGCAACTTCTTATTACTAATTAATGTATTTTTACTCATACTTCTTATTCATCAATTTTAGATGTAAAATTGAATTCCTCTTAGAGAAGATAAATATACTCCTCCTTCTACCTGTTTGAATCAATATTCAGTGTTCACATTATTACAACTGTGTATCGTTTCCTGCTCAAATACATATTATAGATTGTATTTCTGTTTTGTTCAGTTTTTCCTGTAATTAATAAATACATTTTCCCCTTAGGTTTGTGTGTCATCACTTATTTTTAACAAGTTTTCCATCAAAATTATAAAACCTTTAACACAAATTCAAATATATTAAAATCCACCCCACCTTCCCCCGACCTTTCTTTTGGAAACTGTCTTTGGGATCCCCACCTCTCTGCTTTAGCCTGAACTGGATGTATTCTAGTTTTCTTGAAAAATTGTCCTTCTGGGAATTCCCTCCTTGATTTTCTGGGTTAGAGTGCCTTTATTCTGTGCCTGGTATTCAAAGTTTTCCTCTTTTCTGCTGTGTGCACTCACTTGGTATGAGCTGCACATCTTTCTATGGTGTCTAGAGAAAGACAAGAGGGAATTTAGCATATCTAAAAAGATCTTTATTTTATTCCCCACTTAATAATTTTGACTGGGTGAACGTATTTAAGTAAGGTATGACTTAATGAGTTGCTACTGAAAAGCACAATACTATTTTACCTCTCAAATCTTGCATATAAATCACTTTCTTTCCCATGAAGTCCTTTACAATTTTTTCATCATTATTCACACTCTGAAATGTTACAGTGATGCGATCTGTAATATATTTACTTTCATATATTATGCTAAATGCCAGGTAAGAATTTTTGCACTTTTTTCCTTCTCTTCTGAGAAAATTTCTTCTTTTAATAGTATTTAAAAAATACATTCCACCTTTTTCTTTGTTCTCTCTTAAGGAATTCCTGGTAGTTGAACCTTCTGGGTTGTTATTCTTCCTTTCTTTTCTGTTCTTATATGGTCTTCATTTCCTTTGCTTTTATGTTTTGTGGAAGATTTTCTCAACTGTATCTGCAGCACTTTCATTATTTAATTTGTGTTTATGAAGTTGTTTTGGACCTTCATTTTCAGAAGTACCAAATTGCACAAATCATTAGTGTATCATTCAAAAATCCGTTAAAATGAAAACAGCATGTTATCATCACTTAAGTCAAGAAATGATATGCCTCTCATCATATTCATGCCTCCTCTTAATCCCTACCCCTTCTCTCCTTGCCAGAGGTGATCATCATCCTCACTTCTAATAGCACAGATTAGCTTTAAAACACAACAACACAAACTTTGTATTAGATTTCAGGTGCTCTCATCACACATGTAGCTATGTGAGGAGATGGGTATATTAATTAGCTTGATGGTAGTAATGATTTCATTGTGTTTGATATCAAAAGATCATATTGCACATTTTAAACTTTTACATTTTTATTTAAGAACAAGGAATAAAAAAGTATTTGTAACAGAAAAACTTGTTTGCTAATAATGAAGTCATATAACATACTTATTTTGTTTGCCTTCTTGCATCTCAAAATTATATTTGTGAGATATACTCATTGTTATTCCAACTAGGGGTAGTTGGTTCATTTTAGTTGCCATATTAATATTAAATTTCACATTGTAAAAATGTACCATAATTTATATATCCTATCTATAGATAAACTCTTGAGTTGTTTCTAGTGCTTGACATTATAAATATTGCTGCTATGAATACTCTTATTGTTTATGTGTTTTTTGCTCACCTATGATGCATTTCTTGGAGTGCAATTGCTGGGTCCAAATGTGCACATTTATATTTTGTTAATACTACTAAAAAGTGTTCCAAAATGGTTGCACAAGTTCCCACTTCCACAGTGTGTGCTGCTTAGTTCGAGACATCCCACATCCTTTTAAGGACATGGTGGGCAAGTCCTGTAAAGCTTAGCCCTCTTGTAAGTGTGTGGTGCTATCTTACACCATTTAAAAATTTTCATTTCCCAAATGACTTACAAAGTTGAAAGCCAATTCATGTATTTATTGGCAGTTCGATATCTTTTCTCTTGAAATGGCCATTTTTTCACTCTTTTCCCTTTTTCATATTGATATACCAGAATTATTTTGGGGATGAACTTTTAAAAATTTTATTTCTAATTTTTCTTATTAAGGTATCATTGATACACAATCTTATAAAGGTTTCACATTAGCAACATTGTGGTTATTACATTCACCCATATTATCAAGTACCCCTCCCCCACACACCATTGCAGTCACTGTCCATCAGTGTAGTAAGATACCACAAAGTTACTACTTGTCTTTAATTTGCTATACTGTCTTCCCCATGACCCCCCACACACAATGTGTGACAATCATAATGCCCTTCAATACCCTTCTCCCGCCCTCCCCACCCACCTTCCCCCACCTCTCCCCTTTGGTAACTGCTAGTCCCTTTTTGGAGTCTGCCAGTCCACAGTTGTTTTGTTTCTTTAGTTTTATTTTATTGTTATATTCCACAAATGAGTGAAATCATTTGGTACTTGTCTTTATCCACCTGGCTTATTTCACTGAGCATAATGTCCCCTAACTCCATTCATTTTGTTGCAAATTGTAGGATTTGTTTTCTTCTTATGGCAGAATAATATTCCATTGTGTATATGTACCTCTTCCTTATCCATTCATCTTCTGATGGACACGTAGGTTGCTTCCATATCTTGGCTATTGTAAATAGTGCTGCAATAAACATAGGGGTGCATATGTCTTTTTGAATCAGGAATCTTGTTTTCTTCAGGTAAATACCTAGGAGAGGAATTCCTGGGTAAAATGGTATTTCTATTTTTAGTTTCTTGAGGAACCTCCTTACTGCTTTCCAAAATGGTTGAACTAATTTACATTCCCACCAACAGTGTAGGAGGGTTCCCCTTACTCCACATCCTTGCCAGCATTTTTTTGTTCCTTGTCTTTTGGATGTTGGCCATCGTAACTGGTGAGAAGTGATATCTCATTGTGATTTTATTTTGCATTTCATTGATAATAAGCAGTGTGGAGCATCTATTCATGTGCCTATTGGCCATATGAATTTCTTCTTTGGAGAAGTGTCTGTTCTCTTTTGCTTGCCTGTTGAGATGTTTTCAGGAAAAAATTGCACATGTTTTTATTCAAGAGCTTTTTGCCTGTTTTCTTCTAAGTTTTATGATTTTATGACTTACATTTAGGTCTTTGATCCATTTTGACTTTACTTTTGTATATGGAGTTAGACAATAATCCAGTTTCATTCTCTTACTGTAGCTGTCCAGTTTTGCTAACACCAGTAGTTGATGAGTTTGTCATTTCCATTGTATATCGATGGCTCCTTTATTGTATATTAATTGGCCATATAGTATGGTTTTATGTCAGGGCTCTCTATTCTGTTCCATTAATTTATGAGTCTGTTTTTGTGCCAGTACCAAATTGTTTTGATTACTGTGGCTTTGTAGTAGATCTTGAAGTCGGGAGTGTAATCCCCCCCACACACTTTATTCTTCCTTCTCATGATTGCTCTGGCTATTTGGGGTCTTTTGTGGTTCCATATGAATTTTAGAACTTTATTCTAGTTTGTTGAAGAATGCTGTTGGAATTTTGATAGGAATTGCATTGAATCTGTAGATTGCTTTAGGCAGGATAGCCATTTTGACAATATGGGATCATGGGATATATTTCCATTTATTGGTGTCTTCTTTAATTTCTCTCATGAGTGTCTTGTAGTTTTCAGGATATAGGTCTTTTATCTCCTTGGTTAGGTTTATTCCTAGGTAGTTTTTTTCTTTTTGATGTAATTGTAAATAGAATTGTTATCCTGATTTCTATTTCTTCTAGTTTATCATTAGTATATAGGAATGCTACAGATTTCTGTATATTGATTTTGTATCCTACAGCTTTGCTGAATTCAGTTATTAGTTTTAGTCATTTTTGGATGGATTCTTTATAGTTTTTATGTCCATCAATTTTATGGGCAACATCATGTCATCTGCAAACCATGGCAGTTTAACTTCTTCTTTACCAATCTGAATGCCTTTTATTTCTTTGTATTGTATGATTGCTGTGGCTAGGACCACCAGTACTATGTTGAATAAAAGTGGGGAGAGTGGGCATCCTTGTCTTGTTCCTGAACTTAAAGGAAAAGCTGTCAGCTCTTTGCTGTTAAGTATGAAGGTGGCTTTGGGTTTGTCATACATGAACTTTTTTATGTTGAGGTACTTCCCTTGTATCCCCATTTTATTGAGAGTTTTTATCATGAATGGATGTTGAATTTTGAGAAATGCTTTTCAGCATCTATTGAGATGATTGTGTGAATTTTGTCCTTTTTATTGATGTGGTGTGTGATGTTGGATTTTTGAATATTGTACCATCCTAGCATTCCTGAATAAATCCTACTTGATCATGATGGATGATCTTTTTGATGTATTTTTGAATTAAGTTTACTAATATTTTGTTCAGTATTTTTGCATCTATGTTCATCAGGGATGTTGATCTGCAATTTTCTTTTTTTTTGTGGTGTCTTTGCTTGATTTTGTTAAGACTGATGCTGGCCTCATAGAATGATTTTGGGAGTATTGACTCCTCTTCTACTTTTTGGAAAACTCTGAGGTGGTTGGGTATTAGGTCTTCTCTAAAATTTTGATAAAATTCAGCAGTGAACCCATCTGTTCGAGGCATTTTGTTCTTGTAGTTTTTGATTACCAATTCCATCAATTGCTGGTAATTGGTCTGTTCAGATTTTCTGTTTCTTCCTTGGTCAGTCTTGGAAGTTTGTATTTCTCTAGAAAGTTGTCTATTTCTTCTAGGTTATTCAATTTATTTTTCATAGTATTCTCCAATAATTCTTTGTATTCCTGAGGTGTCCGTAGTGGTTTCTCCTTTCTCATTTCTGATTCTATTTATGTGTGTATACTCTCTTTTATTTTATTCTTGATAAGTCTGGCTATGGGTTTATCTATTTGGTTTATTTTCTTGAAGAACCATCTCCTGGTTTCTTTGATTCCTTCAATTGTTTTATTCTTCTCAATTTTACTTATTTATTCTCTGATCTTTAGTATGTCCCTTCTTCTACTAACTTTGAGCTTCATTTATTCTTCTTTTTCTAGTTTCATTAATTGTGAGTGTAAACTGTTCATTTGGGATTGTTCTTCTTTCTTGAGGTAAGCCTGTGTATTGCTATATTCTTTCTTTTTAGAACTCCCTTCACTGCATCCCACAGATTTTTTTGGGGTGTTGAGTTGTTTTTTAAATTTGTCTCCATATATTGCTTGATGTCTGTTTTTATTTGGTCATGGACCCATTGATTGTTTAGGAGCATGTTGTTAAGTCTCCATGTGTTTGTAGGCTTTTTTATTTTCTTTGCATAATTTATTTCTAGTTTTATACCTTTGTAGTCTGAAAAGCTGGTTGGCACAATTTCAATCATTCTGAATTTACTGAGGCTCATTTTGTATCCTTGTATGTGATCTATTCTGGAAAACCTTCCATGTGCACTTGAGAAGAATGTGTATCCTGCTGCTTTTGGGTGGAGTGTTCTGTAGATGTCTGTTAGGTCAATCTTTTCTAATATGCTGTTCAGTGCCTCTGTCTCCTTATTTTTTGTCTGGTTGATCAGTCTTTTGGAGTTAGTGGTGTGTTGAAATCTCCTAAAATGAGTGCATTGCATTCTATTTCCCCCTTTAATTCTGTTTGTATTTGTTTCACATATGTAGGTGTTCCTGCATTGGGGGCATAGATATTTCTAATAGTTATATCCTCTTGTTGGACTGACCCCTTTATCATTATATATTGTCCTTCTTTGTCTCATGTTACTTTCTTTGTTTTGAACTCCATTTTCTGTTTCATTTCAGATACTGTATTTTTCAAAGTTGAAGAACTGCAACTCCTGCTTTTTTCTCCCTATTATTTGCTTGAAATATGTCTTTCCATCCCTTTACATTCAGTCTGAGTATGTCTTTAGGTTTGAAGTAAGTCTCTTGTAGGCAGAATGTAGATGGGTCTTGTTTTTTTTGTCCATTCTATAATTCCATGTCTTTTGATTGATGCATTCAGTCCATTTACATTTAGGGTGATTATCAATAGATACACGCTTACTGCCATTGTGGGCTTTAGATTTGTGGTTACCAGAGGTTCAAGGGCAGTGTTTTTACTATTTAACAGTCTAACTTGACTCACTTAGTATGTTATTTCAAACATAATCTAAAGGTTCTTTTTTCCTCCCTTCTTTTTCTTCCTCCTCCACTCTTTATATGTTAGGTGTCATATTCTGTACTCTTTGTGTATCCCTTGACTAACTTTGTGGGTATCTGAATTAATTTTGCATTTGCTTAGTAATTAATTTATCTACTTTAGTGTGGTTTTATTTTCTCTGGTGACATCTATTTAGCCTTAGGGGCACTTCTGTCTATAACAGTCCCTCCAAAATACACTGTAGAGACAGATTGTGGAGGTGAATTCCCTCAACTTTTGCTTATCTGGGAATTGTTTAATCCCTGCTTCAAATTTGAATGATAATATTGCCAGATAACTTATTTTGGTTTGAGGCCCTTCTGCTTCATTGCATTAAATTTATCATGTCACTCCCTTCTGGCCTGTAAGGTTTCTGCTTTTAAGTTTGATGATAGCCTGATGGGTTTTCCCTATATGTTATCCTTTTTCTCTCTCTGACTGCTTTTAATTCTCTGTTCTTTCCCTTAATCTTTGCCATTTTAATTATTATATATCTTGATATTTTCTTCTTTGGGACCCTTCTGTTGGGAGATTGGTATGCTTCCATCGCCTGAGCGACTGTTTCCTTCTCCAGATTGTGATGCTTTCAAAAATTATTTCCACAGACACTTTCTATCCCTTTCTCTCTCCTTCTTCTGGTACCCCTACAGTGAAAATATAGTTCCATTTTGATTGGTTACACAGTTCTCTTAATATTCTTTTATTCTTAAAGATCCTTTTTTCTCTCTGTGCCTCAGCTTCTTTGTATTCCTGTTCTCTAACTTCTCTTTAATTTACCATCTTCTCTACATCATCTAATATGCTTTTAAATCCCTCCATTTTATGTTTCATTTCAGATACTGCATTTTTCAAAGTCTCTTTCTCTTTCTTGAAGTCATCCCTGAGATCCTGACTATTTTTCTATATCTCCATGAGTATGTTTATTATTTTTATTTTGAAATCTTTATCAAGAAGATTGGTGATTTCAGTTTCACTTAACCCTCTTTTTGGTGTTTGAGGAATTTTTGTTTGCACCAGATTCTTTTGCTGTTTCATATTGCTAGTGATTATTATGGAATAATAACTTTGTGTTGGCATCATTCTCTAGTGCCCAGTAGTTCTACTCTGTGGAGCTTCCCAGTCCCTGGAGTGATGGCATGGTTCATAGGCACACATTGCCAGTGCCTGCTAGGAGGAAAGATCTCTTTCCTGCTTCCCGGCATTAATATCTGACTCCACTTGGCCAGTCGGCCAAGCATGCAGGGAGGAGCATCTATCCTATGCCCCTTTAGCTGCCATAGGTGGGGCCTCCCTCTAGCTGGCCTAGTGTGATAGCAGGGGCAGCATTTTTGCGAACTGGTGCTGTCCTGTAGGAAGGAGTTAAAGGCTGCATATCACAGTGGGAGGCCTCAGAGCTGTATTGCCACCAGGGTGATGGAGCTCATAAAGCTCCTGAAAGTTCCCAGCCTGATGGACTGAGTGTGCCAGGACAATTTGTCCACCTGTCCTTTCTCCTGAGCAGTAAGCTTTGTATAATCCTTTCCCCTTTAGCATCCCTCTCACTGTTGGGAAGTCTTTCACAGTTCCCATGTTTCTTTTGTCCCCGAGCAGCCGGTTGTTGGTACCTGTTCTGCACAAGCTGCTGGAATCCCAGTGTCTGAGTGTTCCACCTATCTTTGCTTTCCAACCCCTCTAATCTCTAGCACACTGCGTAATGTGGGTCTGTGCTCCCAGAGGAGATCTCCAGGGGTGGGTATGTATCAGTCCTGGGCTTCTACTCTTCCTCCTGATGGAGAGCTGGTGTACAGGGAGGGCTTGGGTCACTCTGGATTGTGGCTTTGGTACTTTACCCTTTTTCATGAGGTCTTCTTTTCTCCCCAGATGTAGGCCATCTGTTGCATTCTTCTTTCTGGTTGCTCTTTCAGGGTTAGTTGTATTTGTTGTATGTTTGTATTGTATGTGGTTTTGGAAGGAGGTTTCTGCCTCATTTCTCATGCCACTATCTTGTTTAGCAAGTATTGATATATTAGAATTTTTATATATTCTAGTATGAATCTTTAATTCATTAAATATATTGCTATTATCTCACACTCTAAAGTGATTTTTTTCTCTTTTAATGGAGTCTTGTTGAAAAGAAGTTCTTGTTTAAAGTAGTCCATTTATCATCCATTTCCACTAAGTCCAGTACTAGTTTGTCTTTATTAAAAATATATATCCCAAATTCATTAAGTATTTTTAGTCATCTTGAAGGTTTCATATTTCTTTTTGACAGCAAAAAGTGGCCTGCAATTGATTTCTGTATAAGGTGTGAGGTAGCAGCCAAGTTCCATTATTTTTCTTTTCCATGGATTTACAGTTAATTTACATATTTATTGGAAAGAACATCCATTCTCCACTGTACTACAGTGCCAGGTTATAATAAATTATATATATTTATATAGGACTGTTCTGGAGTTTTGTATTTCCTTCATCTACATCTATCTTTGCATCAGTTCCTTAATATTTTAATTACTGTAGACTGTTTTTAAGTCCTTTTATCTAATTGTGTAAGTTCCCACCTTCCTCTTCTGAGTGCATTTCTATATGAATTTTAGAATTGACTTCTTGTAAAATCCCAGGATTTTGATTGGGATTATTTTGAATGTATACATCAATTTGGGGAGAATTAAAATATACAATATTCCAATCTGTAAATATCTGTGTTTCCCCAGTTTATTGAGAATTTCTTTAGTTTTTTAGTGGTTTTGCAGTTTTACTCCTTTATCAAATTTTTAATTTGGTGGCCTTTTAAAATTCACTCATTAATGGTAATTCATTTAGAACTTTTTTTGGGTTTAAAAATATACTATCTATGGATAGTAACAGTTTTATTTCTTCCTTTCCAATTTTCTAAAATTGTCTTTTTTAATTGAATTGTAGTTGATACAGAGTATTATATTGGTTTCATATGCACAGCAGAGTGATTTGACCATAGAATAGTGGATATATTATCTCATTGCTGATTTCAATGGGAAATCATTTCATCACTCACTTATAAAACTTACATTTGCTATAGGTTTGTTTTTAGAATTAATCCAATGTGATCATGGTGTTATCGTTTCTATCACTAAATTTGTTTTGATAATAATTTATTTAGGATGTTTTAAACTTTTTTTATGAGTAAGTTGGCCTGCTAATTATGAGTAACCTAGAGAAAATAATACACTTTTCCTTATTAAAGTCTAATATAAACGATATTTTTACTTCTAATGGAAGGAAATGAGAACACTCTAATATCATTGATCTCTATCCTATTTATATTCCATTGCTGTCTTGCTTTGTAATTCAACATACAGTTTTGACATCATAATAAATTATTGTTATTGAATACATAGTTAAGAATCATCTTGATACACCACATGTTTTATGTTTTATTTTTAATTTGCTTTTCATTATATTCTGCATTTGGGGAGTCACTTTCCTTATGCCTAACAACTCATTTTTGGCATCTTTAAGTTGATAGTGATAAAATATCTCAATTTTTTGTCTGAAAATAAGTTTATATTTGTCTTTATTTTAAGCTGTTTTGACTAGGTTTCAATTTATAGGTTGATAGTTTTTTTACTTGTTTTTGCCTCTAAATACTTTGAAATATCCATCAGTTGCCTTCTGGCTTCTATTGTTTTTCTTAAGAAATTGTTCTTACCATATTTTTGTTCCTTTGAAAATTTGTTTCCTTTTTCTGTTTCTCTTTGTATTTTTTCTGTATCTTTGCTTTTTAGAAGTTTTACCATGATATGCCTATATTTTTTAGAGGCAGTAAACCTTTTTAGATGTTTTACTATGATATGACTTTATTTTTAAAGGTTAACTTGATAAAAAATATTTTTAATTATTAAAAATTTTTGTTTATATTTATCTCACTTGAGAGCTCAGCAATTATTGAATCTATGCACTTTATATAAGTTGTGGAATATCCTCAGCTTTTTTCTTTTCAAATATTGCTTCTGCCTTATTCTCTTTTCATTCTGGGACTCCAATTACACATACATTGGAACTTTTAACTCTATCCATTTATCTTTTAAGCTCTTCTGTGTATCTTTTATCTTTTATCTATCTGGGATAGAATTTTTTCTTCAGATCTTCTTTCAATTTTCTTCAGATCTTTTCAATTTTCAAATTCTTTTTAAGTTATGTCTGTCAGTCTGCTAAACCTGTATATTTGAGTTATTACATGTTTTTCAGTTCTAGAATTTCCATCTGATTTTTTGTATGTTATTTTTAAATTCTTCATATTTTTTTATTATTTGAATATATGAATCATAGCTATATTTAAAGTATGTGTTCTAAAATTACATTATGTGGATTTATTTTGTGTCTGTATATTTAAAGTATGTGTCCTAAAATTCCATTATGTGGATTTATTTTGTGTCTATCAGTAACTATTCTTTTGGTTTTCACTCATCTTTATATTCATTTACTTTTGGCATGCCAGAAATTCTACGTAAAAAAATTGTAGAGATATTTTGAAGCTTTTGATGAAATTATACTTTTTGCTTCTGAATGCAGCCAGACTCCAGTCACATGCAATCACTTATTGCATCAGTGTAGCAAGGAGTTTGGGGTAATTCGATGCTGGATTTCAGTGTCTAATAGTGCTTAGTATATTTCTGTTTCACACTATTTCTAAACTATAATCCTTCATGGTCACAATTCAAGATATGGTGTGTTTATCAGGTCCCTCTTGTTTAGAAGACACTGAATCTTATTTTCCTTCCAGCTATTATGAACCTGCTGAAAACAGTGCTTAGATTCTCAGCTGCCATTTTGACTTGGCAAATGCCTGAAAGTGAAAAGAATGACAAGACTCAGCTACTGGGTTTTCCTTCTCTCTTGCTTCTTGATCCTGTATATTCTTGCTGTATTGTTAGCCTTGCAACAGTGGTATTCTGGATGCTTATAGACTGAAGTTTAAAAAAATTTTTTTCCATTTTTTTTCTAGTTGTTCTAGTGAGATAATTTGTCCAAAACAATGCAACTGCTATTGTCAAAAGTGGAGAGCCTCCTCTATATTTTAGTTTATTTCTTATTCTTTATATTTATAGCCTCCCCTTCTCCATTCTTGTCCTCAGTATATTGTCTATGTTTGTAAAGATATGTAAAGATATCATTTACTTTTTAATTCATTTTTGAAGTCTTCTATTTCTTGTGTTGTTTCTATTTCATCCTAATTTTGGGTCCCTATTTTTTTTTCCCTCTGTTGGTCCCTGTCTTTCACACTGGAGACTTTTTTTCAAGCTCATGGTAATCACTCATATTTAAGAGCAATGTAATATATTCCTATTAAAATTCCTGTTTGTGGGTTTGGGGTTTTGAAACTGGTCTGCTTTATTAAAGGGATATCAGCTGCTTTATTGAATGAATCCCATGCGTCAGAGTATGTAGTGCTTTCCCTGGCAGCTTGGGGAAAATGCTCAGACTGTTGTGTATCTGATGAGTTGCTCATGTTCATGGAGCTGTACAGTGCTAGTGGGTATTAGGTTTCATCACTCAACATACTGGTTTCACTTTATCTCCTTACATTTAGAACAGCTATTGTCTACCCTTCTCCACCTTCAAGTGTGACTGATATTCTCAAATCTTGAAATTCTCTGATTAAATGTCTCCAGAAAGAAAGCCTATATTTTACTGATGATATAAAGAAGGATATCAGTATGGCTTTTTGATAAATACAGAGAAGATGAGGGGTTCCAATAGGTCCTTATCTAAGTTTTCAACCAGTCTTCTCATTTTCAATTCTATGCCTCACCAATCCACCGGGCTTTTAGTGATTCCAACACAAATTAACTGCTTTTTACAGTAGGGGGTATGGGAAAAGACAGAGATGATGTATTTAGTACAACAAATTTTCCTAGAATTCAACTGTGTCCTTTACATTTTTTTGTTTTTCTATCTAGCCTAGTGCTTGCTGTAGGTTGGATAATTATTTTGTTGCCTAAATGACTCTTTGGAAAACTTGAAAGATTTTTTTTTAAACTTTGAATATTTTAAATAAGAATAATGTTAAGGATTAAAATTGTGTATCTGCATAAGCACTTGTATATCACCCTATATAATGAATACCCTAAAGTTAATTTTAAGGACTGTAATTATTTCATTGGGTACAATATGAATCTTCCCTGCCATGAACACAAATTTCATTGAAAATACCAAATCAAAGTTCCAGACTCTGTGGAAAAATTAGTGTAGGCAAATCCTGTAAAGTATTAATGTGGACAGATATTTGGCAGTTTTAATGAATCAAGAAATACACTCGACCCACCAGTCCTGTGAACACTACCTAAGAGAGTCATCAGAGGGATTATACGTGGAGGAAGTAGAGCCAGGAATATAAAAAAATTGAATTGTAATAGTGAGCAAGACAGCATCAATGTTACTTCATTCCAGGAGCAAAGTTCTTTGTTGTTTCATGTTTTATTTTATCTATTATAAATTTTATAGCTGAGGTTATTGACATCTTTTATTTATTTGTTTAGATGTCATTGAAACACAAGGACATTTAAATATTCTCAGTCCTGGAAGAGAGTAATATCTGTGTAGTTTGAAATCTTACCCTATTCTGAAGCCATAGTGTAAGTGGGACTGGGGTAAAAGATGAAAATAGGAAAACTAGCTAACTAATGCTTTCCAAGCTGGGCCTCAGTGAGGCATCACAGTGAGGTGAAAAGGTCATGGGCTCGGAAATCAGGCTGACTTGGTTTCAAACACTGATTGGACCTCTTATTAGTTCCATGATCTTAACCATTTTAGTCTTGGCACTGAGATAATAACATCAACTTCAGAATAAGAAATAATGTTTGCAAAATCAATTTAGCACACAGTTAATACTCAGTAAAAGTTAACAGCTGTGATCTTAATCTGGTTTCGGCTTTTCAGTTCAGCTTCCTCTATCACCACTCTATTTAACCCCAGTGTTCTTGCCTGCCATATAGAATCCTAAAATTTCATCAGCATTTTATTTTTTTCACTAATGGGCTGCGTTTATCCTGTGCACATAACTGCCTATTTAAATCCTCCTGTTCTTTAAGGTCTCAATTTAGATAACAACTTTCTCTGAGAACCTTCCCCAAGCCTCCAGGTTAGGTTCAGTGCTTCTCCTCTGTATGTTCTCACAGAACCCAATCCAGCACTTTCACACTGCATTAAAACTGTCTATTTATTCATCTTTCTTTGTAATGACACTGTAAGAGGGTAGAGATTATGTCTTTTTTATTGTTAAATCCCCAGTGCCCACTAAGAAGGGACTCTATAAAACTTACTGAGTAAATGACTGAATGTTTATGGGGACTTATCCATAAACATGACACAATTGATAAGTAGGATTTTTGGTTAATGGATATAGCGCTATTCCAGAGATGGAAGAATACATTACACAAGTAATTACATAAGAGATCATTGAAGTACGATTATTATAGGTGCAACAAAGAAAAATAATGATAGAAATAGATGCATGTAACAAGGGATCTTGGCCAAATTCTTATTGGAGAATTGTTCATCTGTGATGGCTAATCATATATGTTACCTTGGCCTAGACCACAGTACCTGATGTTTGGTCAAACACTGGTCTTAGGCGTTGCTGTGAAGGTATTTAGGTGAGATTAACATTAAATCAGTAGACCCTGAGTAAAGCAGATTATCCTCTATCTATGGGAGAATCATCAACCAGTTGAAGGTCTTAAGAGAAAAAGACTGAGGTCCCAAAGAAAGGGTTCTGCCTCCAGATTGCCTGTACACTCAAAACCACAACACCAACTCTTCCCTCTCTGAGTCTGCGGCCCACCAACCTGTTTTGCAGATTTTGGATTTGGAAGCCCCCATCACTGTGGGAGCCAATTCCTTAAAATAAATCTCTTTCCATATATACACATCCTTTTGGTTCTATTTATCTGGAGAACCTAACTAATATACAGCCATGGAAAGACAACATAGAGGAAGTAATGTTTGGTTTAAGCTTTGAAAGAGAAGAAATTAATATATGAAACGGGAGGGAGTAGAAACAGCATTCCAGCAGAAGGAAACACATGTCCAAGGGTTTTCAGGTGGTAAGAAATACTGCATCTCCAAAGAATGAATGTAGAGAGAACCGAGGAGAGTGCCATGAAATGTGCTGGGTAAGGCAGACAAAGCCACATAGTGCAGAATTGCCCATTTTATTTGAAGAAAATTCACAAAGACCATCTTCATTTGTATTTGACTATAGTTATTAAACTATATAAAACTGGTTCTACATAGCACTGATGTTAGCCATAATTTAAATTCGCAGCATTCTTTTCTTCTCTGTATTAATGGGATGATCAGAATGAACAACGGCCTGCTTTTTACTACCTAAATTCAGCCATATTCATGGAAAAGTAATGAAAACATTCCACGAGGCTCAAATAGTTTGAAAATGTGAGAAAAAATAAAATATCTGCTACGTTGAATCAAAGCATCAGGAAAACATTAGTGGAGCCTGAGTGAGCCTGAAAAAAGTTCATAGAACAATTCACTTGAGATAATGAGAAGGAAGCTCAAGTGTGAGGCAGGCAGAACAAGATTCAGATTATTTAATATTCCTTAGTTATTGTATTTAAAAAAATACAATTTAACCTTATCCTAAAATGTCAGTGCACATTTTTGTAAATTTCACTGCACATCTATTCATTGTATAGCTTCTTTTCGACCTTTCAATGCTTTGTGAATATTCTCAGGATTGACAAATGCTTCTGAAACCATATGTGTAGTAGTGTTGAAGAATTGAGAAGAAGCAAAAGAGTAAAAGAAAATAAACAATGCAAAATATTTGAAATAGTTTCACTGTTGATCTTTAATAATCCAAATTTTGATAATGTGAATATACTTGAAAGGAAGGGCTATGATGGCAAATGAAGACATTAGGTATTTCTTGAGTCATTATTTCATAAATAAAAAGTAGGGTGTAATGGTGGGATAATGAACTTTTTAGGATACAAACTAAACATAAGCTACTTTTTTCCTGAGAACTTAGTGAATAATCTCACAGGAAGTGCATTAATTTCTGCATATTGTAGAGGGTCCTGAACAGGCTGGGAACAGGGTGGTGATGGCCACAGCCCACCATTAATTAAGTGGCCAATAGCTATGGAACAGGAATGGCTAACTAAGTAGGAGTAGTAAAAGAACTGAGTCTGTATCAATTGGGTGTTATTTCAGTCAATTGTACTTTGGGAGTTAATGTAATTAAAAGACTTGTGCACTTTTTTTCTCTAGACTTATTGAGGTATACTTGACAGATACCATTGTGTAAATGTAAGATGTACAACATGATGATGATTTGATAAATATTATAAAATGATTACCACAAAAAAATTAGTTACCATATCCATCATTTCATACTTTTTTGTTGGGGTTGGGGTGGTGCTGAGAACACTTAAGATCTATTCTCTTAGCAAATTTCAAATACACAATAATTTCAATACACAATACACAGTATTGCTTATTATAGTCACCATTCTGTACATTAGATCCTTAGAACTGTTTCATCTTACAATTGAAAATTTTTAACCTTTGATCCACATCCCCCCATTTCCCTCATCTCCTAGCCCCTAGAAACCACCAATCTGTTTCTGTGAGTTCAACATTTTTAAATTCCACATTTAAGTGAGATCAGACAGCATTTACTTTTATCTGTGTAACTTATTTCACTTACTATAATGCCTTCAAAATTCATCCATGTTGTCACAAATGGTAGGACTTCCTTTTTATGGCTGAATAATATGCCACTATATAAAACACTGTCTTTATCCATTCATCCACTGATGGAAACTTAGGTTGTTTCCATGCCTTGACTATTGTGAATAATGCTGCAATGTACATGGAGATGCATATCTCTTTGAGATAGTGATTTTTGTCTCCTTTGGATATATACCCAGAGGTAGGAATGTTGAATCATTTGAGTTCTATTTTTAATATTTTTAGAAATTACCATGCTGTTTCCCATAGTGGCTATACAAATTAACATTCCCACCAGCAATTCACAAGGATTCCCTTTTCTTTCCATCCTCACCAACACTTACTATCTCTTGTCTTTTTGATCATAGTTATTCTAAAAGTTGTGAAGTGATATATCCTTGTGGTTTTGATTTGCATTTTCCTGATGATTAGTGATACTGAGCAACTTGTCATATACCTACTGGCCATCTGTATGTTTTCTTTAGAAAAATGTCTATTCACGTACTTTGTCTATTTTTTAATCAGATTATTTTATTTTTCCACTATTGAGTTGTATATAAGTTTATTTTATGCTTTGGATATTAACTCCTTATTAGATTTATGGTTTTCTAATAACTTTTCCCATTCTGTAGGTTACCTCTTCATTTACTTGATCATTTCTTTTTCTGTGGAGAAAGAAGCTTTTAGTGTGATATAGTCCTATTTGTTGATTTCAAATTTTAGTATTCTTTTGTTGTCATATACAAAATAAATAAATAAATAAGTCATTGCCAAAACTGATATTAAGGATTTTTTTCTGTATTTTTTATAGGGTTTTTACAGTTGCAGGTCTTACCATTAAGATTAAGTTAATTACAATTAAATGAATTTAATTTATTTTGAGTTAATTTTTGAGTGGTATAAGATAGGGATCTGGTTTCTTTCTTTTGCTTATGGATATCAACTTGTACTTTCCTTGTAGTTCAGACTTGGCTTTGTCATCAGGGCAATGCTGGCCCAGAGAAATAACATTTGGGAGTGGTCCCTTCTGGTATTTTTTCAGTAGAGTTTAAAAGGATTTGTGTTAATTCTTCCTTAAATATTTGATAGAATTCACCAGTGAAGCCATCTGGTCCTGTATTTTTCTTGGTATGCAATTTTTTCTAGCATATAATTGCTCTTATGGTCCTTTGTATTTTTGTGGTATCAGTTATAATGTATCTTCTTTCATTTATAATTTTATTTATTTGAGTCCTTTCCCTTTCTTTCTTGGTCAGTCTAACTAAATAAAGGTTTGTCAATTTTCTTTATGTTTTCAAAAACCAACTCTTAGTTTTGTTTATCTTTTCTGTTGTTTTTCTGGTCACTTTTTCATTTATTTCTGCTCTAATCTTTATTATTTCCTTCCTTCTGCTAACATTGTGCTTAGTTTATTCTTTTTCTGGTTCCTTGAGGTGTAAAATTATGTTGTTTATTTGAGAAAACCCTCTTGTATTATGCATTTGGAGCTAAACTGCCTGTAAAAGATTTTAGAAAGTGCACAAAAGTGCAGAGTTTAGTGCTAGGAATTGCCTTAAAAGAATTGAGAGTAGATTTGCTCTTATAGATACTGACCTCCATCTTTGAGGATGCACAGTCATGGTTTTTCTCATGAAAACTACCTTTTTATTAAAAGTCAAGACTTCTAGGGAAAATTGGGGTACAAATTCAAACATTCCTGGCATTATCCCGTAAATATTCATTTAAAATTTTAGAAGCAGAATAGCTTATTAGACAACTATTCAATGTTTATCCCAAATTATCTCATTTAATCCTCATAAGTCATAGGAATTGGACATTGGATACTGTATTTCATAGGTTTTTTAAAAAAATGGCTTTGTGAGGGGAAATAATTTATTCAAGAGGATGGATTTACAAAAACTTAAATTAAAACTCATTCTATTTGCCCTCAAACTCATATTTTTGCCAGTGTACTCATTTGAGTTAAAATAAAAAGAGGGTAAATACTGAGTCTAGATATTGCCATCACCAATGTTGCACTCTAGAGGAAACCCAAACTAATATATAGATGTTATATATTCTAAGAAATTAAAAATAGTGAATATGATCCTGGTGCCATGTAGTTCTTTGGAAATTCACTTTCACCCTGATCATCTTTCTCATGTACTTTCATCTGGGTCAGTAACTAGTTTAACTTTATGTTGATACTAACAATTTTGCTCCCTGAAATCTCATGTCTTCATGTTCTTAAATGGTTGCATGCATTTTTTAAAATGTTGGTTAATGTTGTGATAAACTGTTGTCTTTTATCTTTTTCTTTTTTCAGTTAGCCTGTTGTTGTTCTGAATAATTGAGAAGAGGATAGACTAGATAGATGAGTCTAAGCATTCATGACACTCTTAATCGCCACATGTTTAAAATCTTTGGAGCCCCTGGAATAAGAGAGAAAAGATAACTACTGAGTCATTGTCTTTCAACAACTGGCCACCTACTTCCAAGAAAATATAAAAACTACCTAAAGGCTTCTCATACTGTTCCTGTGATGCAAATGAGAGGCTAGCTTTTAAATTCAGCTATCAGAAAATTTGTAAGTTAAAGTGTGCAGATATGATCAGAAGCACTGAAAATGACCAAAAAATCACTTACGGGAATATAACTTTTGGGCCAGTGACCAGTGTATTATTTAAGGTCCAGAGAAATGACTTACTAAAGTAAGGACTATTTTTCAGAGTTCTTTCTATTTAACACTATTTGTAGCTCTCTTACTTTCATAATCATTGCCAGGTTGCATTTAAGAATAATTTCATTAATAGGATGTATACTTACAAATATTGAGGATATGTGAAATTAGATAATCAGGGACATGACTAATTAAGCTATAGGACAAGTTCCCAGAGTGAGAGAGTTAAATCCTTAGGAAACAAAAGATCTCCTCTTTCTTCAATTTTGAGACCACTTCTGGGTTTTAGTGTTTGTTAGTCTATTTGATGTACATCCCTCCATCACCAGTATCATCTTGACTGTGTTAACCACATATCTAATTTCAATTAAAGCCAAGATTCTTAGCTCCCAGACTGGTACTCCTTCCATTTCACACACTCTCCTACCTTCCAGCAGAGAGCAAGGGAATAAGGAACAATTTGAATATAATTTGCCAACATAAATCATTACCATTTTTCTTTGACCCTTTTGAGCTGTACACCCAACAGCTTGGCAAATTAACAACATGAACGTTAGTGGTGGATTTTCTTGCCAGCAGTGTTTGCCATACAACTACATAAAAGTACTGAACTCTTGTTTTTGTACTGAAATTCCCTTTCCTCATTGAGAGGTGTGGAACTGATTAATTATATTATAGAACAAACAATTACTGAGAAGCAATCAGGTTTAAAAAATTAAGTCATTGGGGTGGGGGTAAGGGAACTTTGATTAAACCTCAGGAAGTAATAAATCAGCTACAACATCCAGACAGAACACTGCTGATCTTTGTTTTTCTTGGGCAGCCAGCCTTTAGTATTTGATGTAAGATACTATCTACAAAAAAATTAGTGAATGGCAGTTTTAAAATTATAGTTCTTTGCCACATGAAGAGTATTTTAAAAAATGGTTTTGTTTCAGTAACAATGGTTCCTGAAAATGACAATAATGAAAGAACTAGCTATCCCTTAATTTCAAGAGGTGTTATCTCAAGCAACAGTAGTTCAGTGATTTTGTTCTTTTTAATGACTTAGCCCCAGGGTAAATGATTGATAATGTTTGCTTCATAGTCACACCAGTAAAATCTTATCATGAAATGATCTTTTCAATTTTTATGATAGATTACTTTGAATAAAATCATATTTAGGCAATATCCAATATTTACTATCTTTTTCCAGATATATCTAAATTACAACAAATGGTAGGATTCTCCAACTGCAAATTTCCCTATTTCCACTACAGAGGTTTTTTTTCCTATTTCTCATAGCCCCTACACAAATAAGGGCAAATAATTCTAGGGATGGCGATGTCATTATAAAATTATGTGGATTATTTTTGCATAAACCCATCGGTCTCTGGAAAGCAGGTATAAAATAGACTTTTGCTGTAGGAATATCATAACTTTATTAATTTATCCAAATATACACATTTATGTGTGCATATTTATTATACATAAGTTTATACAGTTGAAATGTATTAATTGAAACCCTATTTATCTTGTAGCCTGGTGTTCTCTAGTTTCTCTTAATATTTAAATTTTAATATGACTTTATGAATTAAAATAAAATAAAATCTTATTTGAAAGCTTTCTTTCTGAAATCCAAGATTTATTTACTCCACAGTATGTACAGTTTGGAGGATTTGAACTGTGCTATTAATAGCAATTTAATTTTAAATGTTTTGTGTTCTACTAATCCTAAGTCATTTACAAAGAAAATAGAATGTATTGAGATTTTAGAAGATTGAACTGTGACAATACCTTAGCAAAGTGATTTTTGAGAACCTTTATTAATAAATTCCACTTTATTTATTGCAAAATAGGGGACAAGTGGTTTTCAGGGATTTTATTTCTGGTATTAATATTCTACAAATAAGTTTTAGAAGACATGTCACTTTGGGCAGCTTAGTAAGTGTAGCAGCTTTGACCTTTTGAGTAATTGGTGTAATGAAGTTAGCTACAGATCCTATTTTTATCACATATAGATTTATAATTACATAGATGGTCACTTTGAAATTTTTTATGAGCAGAATATAAGATGCTTTTGTATTTAAAAAAATAGTAAAATACTAAATAGAGGACCATAAGCAAAAACTGATAGAACATTAAAAACAATTGAGATCATGAAGCCAAGCCCCTCAGTCAGTTTTGATTCCAAACTAATGTGAGACAGAAGAGCATTATTACTACTCTGTAATCATTCTTTACACCTGAGAACCTTTCAAGGCCTCAAAACTGCAAGGTGTTTAGCATGATTTATGTGCCAACCAATGATACAGGGTGAGCAGGGAAGGGATCATCTACAGGAGCATTGGAACACACTTATGTTGACATACACATTTGATTTTTCCTTTCTATGAGCTAATTTCTTTTTAGAGAGGTGTCACCAGGCATGCAATGAGAAGAAGAAAAACAGAAAATGTAGACAGAGCAAATATGCATAAACAAATTGAATTAATTAGGAAAAAAACCAAGTTTATTCCTTGCTCTAGGATTTAATATGACTGAGAGTACATAATCTCTGCAAGGACAATTTGAAAAATAAAAGAATGGTATTCTAGTTTGAATGTATAAAAAAGATTAAGTGTTGTAAACATAATAATAATAAACTGAGAAAAATAATGAAATTCCCTCTGATGCTAATATGCAAGCACCAGGGGGGCTCTAGGAAAAATATAACAATAAAATCTAGATTCACATTAATTATGCCATTTGACAAACTGCACATTGAGTTGCTTATGTCCAACAGCCCTTATATAGATGAGATCACAGACATAGTCTGAGATGTTAAAATGCTGGAAATCCTTCTTCCCAGGAGGATTTTTGCCAATTAGTTCGGTACTAAAAAAATCCTGCTAGGCATGAAGCTGCCCAGCAAGGTAGAGGATCAGAAATAGGGAAAAAAATATTTTATAAGAGAGAGCTGAAAAATCAGCAGCTCAGCTGGCTATACAAAACTGTTCTCAGAAGCAACTTTAGTATTTGGAGGCTTTCACAGTGGATGGCATTATCATTGTAGAGATCTGTTTGGGGAGATTTGCTGTATTTCTGGCATTAGAAAACTGTGTCAAGGTTATATGTTGTGGTTACTTATGATAGCCTTCACCTAATGAAGAATCTTATCAACTGTTGTGTGTATATTACAAAGCAATTGATGGGACCATGAGGGGCCAGTTTCATAACCTTAAAATCAAGGAAATATTCCTGGATAGTTACACATCTCTAATAATCAATTAGATGAATCTTTATTTTTTAAAGTATTTATTTGGAGCTGAAACATCATCATATGCTGAAAGACAAATACACCCTCAACTCAGTAAAAACTAAAAACAAAATATAAATATGGCCTTCACAGAATCCAGCAACTCCAATGCATGGAAAGAAATAAGAGTATGAACTTCATGGGACTGAGTGAGCTACATAATTTCCTTAAAAAAAAAACATCGTTTTCTTTTCATTCATTTTTCATCTCCTTGTTTCTCAGCTCTTTAGCCATGATTCTATTTTGAGGTATCAGAAGGCCATGCTGGTTGGGTAGAGGATGGCACTCTAGCTACTCTTTGAAAACTTGTAAGAGTTTGCTTGCCTTCATTGGGCCTTTTGCCAATTTCAATTTTCGTATGATGAATACAGTTAGGAATTATTAAATCACAGGAGAAGCAACTGAATGACAAAAACAGGAGAATTTAGGAATCATGAATTCACTCTGCAATCATAAATTAAACTGAGTGTATTTGATACTTTTCATTATTTTCTTACTGAAATTCTACTCCCTCGGCTTGGGTTTTACCACACTCTTCTAGATTTGCTATTTGTTTTGGGGATAAACATCAGGTAAAATCCTCAAAATATTTCAAAAACATTCAGGATACTGTTCAAGAGCTTTGTAAATATACCAATAGTACCTATTGGGTGATTAGCAAACTATAGAGACGTAGCCAGTTACTGAGGACTAGAACAACATTGATCAAGCAAAAATTCACCTCTAGAAATAAAATTTTTTCTAGTACAGAGATAACTTTACGAAACTAAGGTCCAGAGCACTTAAGTGTTTGGGTCTGTCTCAGTAAGGGTCCATGCAGGGAAATGGAATCAGTCGGAGGTATATATTAACAGAGTTTTTGCAATATCAGAGTTGTTGCCTTGTACGGGATTGTGAGTGCTTGCTAGGCAAGTCCAAAATCCGTAGAACAGGCTGTCAGGAAGGGGAAGCCTGGGACACTCAGGCATGGGCTGCTGTCCATGGGTAGAATAATTTCTACTTCTTCTTTTTTGGAGAAGTCTCCGGTCTGCTTTTAATGCATTTCAACTTACTGAATTGAGCCCACATAAATTATCTGGGATAATCTCCCTTACTTAAAGTCAACCAACTTTGATTTTAATTACATCTGTAAAATGCCTTCGGAGTAACAGCTAGATAAGTATATTCTTGAATAACTGAAGACAGTAACCTAGCCAAAATAACACATAAAACTGACTCACAAGTAATTCTCAGAGGACTTTCTAGCATAGAAAAAGAAGAAAACTTTGGATTTAGTAAGGTTTGGGCATTAAATCAAACTTCACCTGCTATTAACCTGTGGGATCCTGAGTAAACCACAAAACCTTTCTATGATTTTTTATTTCTAAAATTTGATATGTTCTTGTTAGTGTTTTTTTTTATAACCAAAATAGAGAAGTAGTTTAACACACTGGTTTATAGTCAGCACTGACTAAGTGTTCTACTCTGAGAAATCACATGTTATGGTTAGTGCAGTGATGTTTCCAAATAACAGTGCTTTGTGTAATTTTATAGAGGTAAAATAGTAGTAACAAAAGCAATGACACAAAGGTAGAAAAATATGCTGAAGTTTCTGTAAGATACAGTTTCAAAGTTATTGGAATGAGCCCAAAAATCGAGTGTTGTCTTATTAGTGAACAATTGTGACATTTGACATATCACTTAACGGATCTGAATGTCAACTCACCTATAAAATGAAAAAAATGAATATTTGCTTTACTTTGCAGGTTAATTATAAAGAAAAAATAAAATTCATATAAATGAACTCTGTAAACTACAAAAATAGTTATTTTATTTGTCATTGATTCTTATCCTCCCTCTGCTGAGTTGATGTAAGGAAATGTTTTCATGCTTCCTTAAAAGATAGATGTAAGTCATAGGGCTGTTTTCTGAAACCACTAAAAGTGAGAGGGGGAAAAAAACAAAATGACTCTGTTATTTTTATTAGAAAAATTAATTTATTATGGCTGGGAGAAAAAAACAAGATATTTTGCTATTTTTCCAAGGTTTATTTTAAAATATTTTAAAACAATTTATCTTAGGAAGTTGTGCAGCTAAGTAAGTTTAGAATTCTATTATGACACAGAACTCAGTCTGTACACATTATTAAATTTTGGCGATAACAGCAATTTACTTCATGTTAGCATAATTAAAGAGCAATCTTCCTGTCCCTTGTGAAGAGAAAATTTTGATATATATGAAGTTTGTGTGAATATATATTCCAGTCACCTGTTGATGGCATAAACCATCTCATAATCTACTGATATCAGAAACAGTTTTTATGTTCATGGATTCTGACAAGAATTCAGACAGGCATAATGATGATATCATATCTCTTCTGTATAATATTTGGGGCTTCAGGTGGAAAGAATAAATTTTCTGGGGTGACTGAGCAGTGAAGGCTGGAAACATATGGAAACTTGGCACCAGGCTTGAGATATTTCAGAAGTTAGGCTCAGCTGGAGCTGTAACACAAGACTTCCCAACATGCCTTTGGCTTTCTTACAGCATGTGGCCACAAAATTGGGTTTCTTATATGATAGTTCAGAGTTCCAATAGTAATCAAAGCAAAAGCTGCCTTACCTTTTATGACCTGCTTTGATGAGTTACAAAGTTATCACTTCAGCCATGTCTATTGGCTACAGAAGTCACAAGCCCATCCAGGCTGAAGGAAAAGAGGCATAGAAACCAAATCTTAATGTGTCAAAGAACAAGTCTAAGCTTTTAAATTTAGTTCTCTGATACATTTGAAATCAGATTTTGCATATGAGATAAGCTGTTGGTTGAGGATCATTTTTTTTGGGTATCCAGTTTTTCCAACTGTATTTGTTGAACAGATTATTATTTTCCCCAGTGTTAAATATATATGTGTGTGTATGTGTGTGTGTATGAGATTTATATGATATTTAGATATATATATTGAATATTTATTTTACATAATAGTTTCTTGCATGAATTAGACAAAAGAGAGAAAAATGGGAGTATTTAAGACTGTTGCTACGTCCTATCATATATTTAGAACATTTAAAGGAAATAAATCTAACTTTGAGTCAGAATCTGGGTATTTTCTCTCAGAATATGATATCTCTGGAAAAATTAGCAAATGTGCAAAGCTGTGCACACATTCAGGAGAGACTAGGGAGAGTCGTAGCCATTTACTTACTTGTCCATGACTGAATATACAACTTTGCATACCAGAGAGTAAAAGCCAGGGCAGACTTGTGCACTGTTTAAGGTTGGAAAGCATTTCCTTACCTACACACCAATCAACTGGCAAAAGGTTGAAATTTAACTGTCTCAGGGAGTTTAAGCACCTTACCAGTTACTGGCTCTAACGATTAAGCTATGTTGATACAACTGTAATCACTAAGAAATTAGGCTTAAGAATGAAAGCTGTACATACCCGAGAAGAGACAGACTTTACTCTATTAGTCCAGAAAAGGTAATTGCTACAAAAAAAGCCCCATAACCACAAATCAGCAGAAGAATTCAGAATTATTTTACTACAATATACTACTGAATATGTTTGGTTTTCAACACAATTATGAAATATGAAAAGAAATAGGATAGTGTAACCTATACACAGAAAAAAAGGCAAAAATCATGTTTAAAGAATTTAAAGAAAATATGCCTTATAATAACTCATCAAATAAAGAATATCAATGAAGCTTAATCTAAATCATAATAAAGAACTAAATGGAAATTTTGGAACTGAAAGGTATAATTACTTAAATAAAAATTCAGTGAAGAGGTCCAACATCAGAATTGATCAGAAAGAAATAAGAAAACATGAAAATAGAAGAAAAGAAAGGAGAAAAAGAAAAATGAATAGGACCTCAGAAACCTGTGGTACACTCTCATGGGTACCAACGTATTCATAATAGGTGCTCCAGAAGGAGAAGAAAGAGAAAAGTGCAAAAAAAAAAAAATTGAAGATTCTTTTAATAATAGCTGAAAACTCAAATACGAGGAAAAGTTTTAATTTATATGTCCAGAAAAGCTGAATGAACTCCAAAAAGAATAAATATAATGAGATCTCCACCTAAACATACCATAATCAAAATGTTGAATGCCAAAGACAAGGAGAAAATCTTGAAAGCAACAAGAGAAAACCAACTCATAACATACAGAAAAACACATTAAGGTTAACAATTTATCAGCAGAAACAAAGGAGGCCAGAAGAAAGTGGTATGACACATAAAGTTGTGAAATTCTATATTCAAGCAAATTATTATTAAAAAATACAGGTTTAAGAAAGATATTCTTGGATAAACAAAAGCAGATTTTGCTGCTAGTATAACAATCTACAAGAAACACTCAAGGAAGTTCTTCAGTCTAAACAAAAATGATACCAGAATGTAACTTGAGTCTATTTACAAAAATATCTAGTACTTGTAAAAATAATTATTATTCAGTTTGAAAAAATTTTAAATTTATTTTGAGATTTAAAAAAATCTTTCACCCATAAGTTATTTATAAGTATATTTTTAAGTGCTTAAACATTTTAGGATTTTCTAGGTATCCAATATGTATTGATTTCTAATTTAATTCTGTTGTGGTCAGAGAGTATATTTTGTCAGGTATCAATTGTTTGACTTTTTTGAGATCTATTTTATGGCCCACAATGTGATCTGTGTTGGCAAATGGCACATGTGCACTGAAAAAAAAAATGAGTTTCTTGCAGGTGGGCTTTGGCAGTTGTTTGGTGATAAGTTCTTTCGGTTTTTGCTTCACTAATTTTTATGTGTTGCTATTAAATGCATATATATTTAGAATCGTTGTTTTCCTGGTGATTGTTCCTTTTAGCAAAATATAGTATCTCTCAATCACTTGTAATATACTTTGCTTTTAAATTGGCTTTGTCCGATATGAATTTAGAAAAGCCAGTTGTCTTATGGTTATTGTTTGCATGTTACGTCTTTTTCCATCATCTACTTTCAACCTATGTTTTTCTTTATATTAAAAATGTATATCTTGTATATAGAACATAACTTTGTAATAAACCAATTTTCTAAGGAACCTAGAATCTAGACTAAGATAAAATCTAGACTAAGATACTGATGTACTTGTTTTCAGGGATTTGTCCAAGATTTCTTCTTGAAATGAATCAGAAATGGGAAAATTGTTTCAAGAGGATATTAATAGAAGATTGGAAAGAAATCAAGTGTCAGAACACCTCTATCAAATTTAATAGAATTAGTGATAAGAATTCGTGATCAGAGATAAGGAATTTTTGGACAACTATCATAATTATCCCAAATTCATGGAACTATCACAGTAGTTTGGGGCATTGGAAGTGGCTCAACAGGCTTTATTAAGTAGTTAAAATATTTTATTTAAGTAGATAGAGAAAGTAGTGTTTTTTATGCTCTGATTTCCTACACAGGCACTTATATTTGTTTTGATTCATTTAAAAATCAATCATGTTTTCATGCTGGAAAGTCGTGAGAAAGCAGAGCTGTCATATTCATAAGCTCTTCATCTTGGCAATTGGGAATTAATCCAAAGTAAGTTATTTTACTACCTATTTATTTTCTCCATATCTTGGTATACTAACAATCTTTGAGATAGTTCAGTTTTTTAAAGTATCCATTTATTAGACATATAAATATCAAAACTACTATTGTTACTGATTTAGTCTCATTTCATTTGTCATTAATTTCCTTACTGTGTGGAGCATACACACTCTTTGTTAAGAAAAATTGGAGGGGAAAGCAATAGTTAGAAGAGGTAGGCCCTTAAGATCATTCTATTTAACATTAAGTAAATTTGAGGTACCATATAAAAACTCTTGTTCATTTACCAAGTTTAATATTAATTATGAAAAATGACCAATTTTGTTCTTTGACAGAGTTAAAAAACAACTAAACAACATTTTTGCCTTAATCACAGTAAATCAGATTAAAACATAATTTTTTACTAACTTGTCATTTATTTGCAAACTGGAATCACTTGTATTCAGTTGCACCTTTGAGGTTGTCTAGCACATAGACGAGTGGGTTTTTATTGATCAGTGCACACAAACAAGCATACATTTGTAACAAGTTCCCTTTGTTGCTATGAGTTGATAGGTAACACCTCGGAGCAAAATAATTGCAGTTGATACAACAGAAAGCACTTTGGATGATAGGACAAATTGTAGAGGTATTTACCTCTGCTGGATTGAAGGTCAGTTAATTGAACTACTTAGTTTTTCAAAGATACTTAAAAACTAAAAGAATCCTTGATCTAGTCTTAGAGTAGGAGAAATTCAAAGATGTTTCAAAGAATGTGATTCATCTATTTGTTTACATTATTTGGATTATTATTTTCAATAGATTCACAAACACTTGGGTCACAGATGTGGCTGGATTACCTTAACCATATGTGGATATTGTCGTAATATAACTACTTAAAATAACAATTTTAGAAAATTTTATATCAAAGAGAGTTTTTCCATTTTTAACCACTCAGTTAAATAGTGAATTGACTAGACCCTTATCAAGTCCAATCAATCTGAAATCAAAAAACTTCTTATTATAATGTACAGATGCTTAAATATATAACAGTTCAAGTGTAAAAATGTTTGTGAACTGTAGGTGGGAGATATATAGGAGTACAATATACAATTCTTTCAACTTCTCTGAACATTCAAAAATTTTCCTAAAAATATTAGGAAAGAAAGATTGGGTCTCATTTCTCACAAATCCCATATTGTATTATGCAATAGACAAACTCTTCACAGAACTTCATTTTTCTGTCTTCTAATACTTCTGTTTCTAGCTACTTAATTCTTCTAATACTTAAGTTTCTAGCTACTTAATTCTTATGTCTAGTTTTTGTTTATTTTGTCCAATGAGTACATGTTGCCAAAAGTGGTTCTTACCAGTTCTAAAATGAAATATCCTTGCATACAGATAAATCAACACAAATACACAATTATTGGGCTGTTTTGGGAAAGGTATATATTTTATATTACCAACTATTATTTGGTTAATCTTCAACCAAAGGGCAGTACTCACAATTTAGTGACATAAGACGCGTCTCCCCCTCCTTTCCATTTAGTTGCATACTGAATGACATTTCAGTTGAATTCTATATTTATATTCCTTTTTTTAATTTTAATTTTTTGCCATATACTATTTTAAGTTTAATCAAAAGTCAACTTAGAAAGGCCACTTTGCCTAAGGGATATTTTTCCATTAAGTATTATGACATATTGTTGGCCTTGAGGGATTATTGGTTTTTGAAGAAATATTAACAGCTGGAAATTTGCATTTTAATGCAGTTCTCCTCAGCTCCTCAAGCAATTTTATTTTTAATACCTGTGACAGGTTTCAAAGCTTTAGTTCTAAAACAATCTAGTCAGGTAGAACTAATTTTTGTAATAATTTTATTACAAATAACCAAGTTTCTAATGTTTTTGTTTTTTTTTCACCTGAAAATTTTACTTTGATATGTTGGAGAAATCAACACCCAAATTTTGTATGTGCACTAAAACCAGACTTGATAATTAGAATAAGTAAGGAAAAATTCATTTTAAGACTCTCCTTTCAAACATTGAGGAATAAGAAAATAGCACATCTAATTAGCTTTCTCTGATTAGTAGTTAAAAATAAAGTTGATGCAAAGCAACCCTTCACAACAATTGTTTCAGTCTGTCTCTGGGGGCAATGATTCCTGGGATAGCAGAAGAAGATGCTATGAAATGAGGACAGAATCCACCCCCTTGATCCTGGAATTAAATTCAACTCAGAATTGCTGTTGAAATTAATTGGGGATTTTGAGTCAGGATCAAGCAACTTATCACTTAAAATGGTGGCAGTGAATAGAACTGAATAGAATTGCCTTAACAATTACAAATGGATTTTTCTTCTAAAAATGCCTAAGTGACTAAAAACCTTAACATGCTATAATAGGGAACACCAACTTCCTCCTTTCATTTTCAGTCTGAAATGAAAATTTGATTTGTTAGTCAAATCTAGACATCGGACATGACAATACCACAGCCTGGACAATTGCTCATTTGCTCTTGGCCAAAGCACATATAACCCTGGTTTCCTGGTCTCAACACCTCGTAGTATCTGCAGTGCCATTCTGGGACAATGGAAGAGTGAAGGAAAAGTTAAGAAAAGGGCACCTGAACATTCATTCTTACAATAGTGAATCAGCATTATCACTAATATAAATGTTGTTCATGAAATTCCTACTTTGCAAATGTTTCACCTAATAGATCACTTAATTCTAACCCTGCAACCTTTTTAAATTTAAGTTCATTCATATTGAGCCATTTCATTTGCTGTCATTGCTTCAGTGATGTAAGTAGACAATGTCCATGTTCTTGTGGAGCTTATATTTGAGTGTGTTCCTGTTGCGGAGGCCTAGAAAAAAAACCACTGCAAATGACTCAACAGGGTAATTTCATAAATTAGTGATAAATGCTATAGGAGGGAGGGGTCTGGCCTTAAATTAGTGGTCAGGGAAGTCTGCTCTGAGGCAATGACATTCGAGCTGGGAACTGTTCAATGAGGAAGAGTAAGCCAGGATCTGGGCAGAAATACTCTAGGTGGAAATTTATATGAGGAGACACTGCAGTGTTATTTTTGTACCGAGTGAGCATGACATCAAGAACAGTGCTGTTGAGGTCTCCATAGAGCATAGCTGCTTTGGCTTGTTAAGTGTAGGCACTGCCTTTTAAAAAATGCATTTATACAGTTATTTGCTACATATATGCTCTTTAGTATTCAATAGTGTCCTTCCAATTCTGGCAATAATTCTAAGGGTAAGTTTAGGTCCAGGCTGTGCTTGCTTTCTTTAAAAAAAGTTCCTATATTCTCTGGCAGCTCTAATACACCGTGAATATTAAATTAAAATCAATTGCACACTTATTTATCCTACTCTTGGGATAAAAAGCCTAAGCTGACTTAGAATTAACTTCCACTTTAAAAACATGACTTCATTTCAAAAGCTTAGGGGACTATCTGAGAAAATTTGATATCCTCATGTCTCTTCATTATATGTCTTGTGTGGATATTTTGGGTAGAAATAGGAAGAAGGAAAAGTTTTAAAATATACAGGAAGCAGACATGAGCTCGACTCAGCTTTTTCTCCTGGATACTTTAGTACCTTCTGAGTTTATACTAGTAGGAATCAGATCTTCTCCAAATGTGTATTCTCTCACACCCACTCATTAAACAGGCATGTTCTAAAGTAGGGAGAATCTTTTATTATATAAATCTCAGAAATTTTCCTCCGTGTTTTGTATTCTTTATTCTTTTTAAAAATTGAAATAAGTTGATATACATTATTATATTGTGTTCAGGTGTACAACAGTTATTTGACAAGTGAATGATCACTTCAAGGGCTGACTGCTATAAAAAGGTTGAACTTAACAAAATTCCAGAAGTTCAACTTACTCTTGAGCAAGTAAGATCCCAGGGCTCTGCTAATGCTGGGTGGGACCCAAGAGCTCAGGCTGGCCATGGTTGAGAACAGAGAAATGCATCCCAGGTTATTTATGATTGTGATAAGATGTCACTTATATGTATGATTGTGTGGAAAATTAGGGGAAAGGGGGAGCTATATTGTATACCTTTGAAGGGTCAACTGGAAAGTGAGGACATCCTAGCAAGACTAAGGGTGGCAGGGTAGAGATGATCCCCAGCACAAAGTGGTTGGCCATATAATTTTATAAGTCAGAATGGCTATTTGGGATGGAGATAGAGCTTAAGGGGTCATTAGCAAAGCTGTGGTATTGAAGGCTTTGTGATGATTGGTAGTATTACTTAACAAGAATGTATGAAGATGGGAAGGAGTTGCAGGGCTGTGTACTAATTGCAACATTTAAAGTTAAGGCAAAGGAGATAATGGATCCAGGTATAAAATGTGAGAAAAGCAGAGATAAAAAGATATCCACAACAACAGAAGATTTTTAAAAACCGCAAGAACATTTGGTATTATGGAAGCCAAGAAGAGTGTTTCAAGGAGGTAGAGGTTATGTTTCATCAACATAACTGGAGAGGAAGAAGCCATAGCAGAGTAGGTTTAGGAGTGGGGAGGTGAAGAAATGGTGACAGGCTGTGCATTCAAGAAGCTTTCTCAGGAAATTAGAGCACAAATCTGAAATGGAAATACTGGACAGTAGTTGTAGTTGCACCACTGGAGTCAGTGAATGTTTTGTTTGGGAGATGGGAGATGGTACAGATTTCAAAATGTTTGACATCTTGGGCCAAATCCACTAAAGAAAGAAAAAATATAGAAGGTGACAGGAGTGGGAGTCCAGGTGGAAAGACTGGCTTTTAATTAGAGGAAAACCGCCTCTTCCTAGTTGGACTGAAGAAAAACAGGGATGGAAATGAAAGAAGGGAAATGGCAGGGAGTTGATTAAGTTTCTCTTTTTTTTGAAATATAGCTCTTTTAGCTGTTAAGTGGAAAGCTATTAAGTCCATGGAGCTATTTCAGGCACAGCATTTAGGAACATCTGAATTCTCCTCCAGTGTAGTGGCTTCTCCCTAAGACCTCTATTTGAGCCTTAAGACACATTCCATTTACTAACGATATGCAGAGTTCAGTGATTCTAAGAGGGCTGCAGATGGACTAGAACAGACATTCTTTCCTTTCGCTACCCACCTCCAGGGAAGGTAAAGGTTTTTGAGACATTACAAATTGGACCAATTGTAAGAATGTGAAGGAAAAAACCCTACCATTTATTGAATACTATCTATGGGTCACCTGTTTTCACTTAAATCCTCTAATTTTCTGTGAATCTTTCTATTTTAATTTAGGAAATTTAAGCATTAAGAAACCAACTAAGTCATATAGATGGTCAGCATCAACAGAGCAGGATTACCCCCCTTTTACTACAGGAGAAGGATGATAACATAAATCAGCCAAAATGGCCTCTCCTCTCAGATTATAAGAAGTTGCATAGTATTTCATAACTCTGGAAACCTGGAGTTTCTGTTAGATTTATTTAAAACATTTTTGTTGATAGATGATTTAAAAATGCCTCCATGCAGAGGATTGTGCTAATATTTAGGACTTCCCTACTATAATACATGTCTTTTCTTTACAAAATAATACAGTTAAGAAATGTTTAAACATCTAAGTACTATCCAGCATAAATGAAAAATAAATGAATGACAGATGATCATATTGCTGTATCAATAGAGGATTATATTTTAAAAATAATCTTGCCCAAAATTTTTAAGAAACAATGACCAAATCTCTGCTCTTCCTCAAAATACTCATAACTACATTTCAGTACCCACTTTAAGTGATTGAACTGTCTGAAGGAGGAATTATTGAATACTTTTTATACATAGAACCTAACTGTGTCACCTGGCACTTAGTAAACAGTTGATATTGGTTGGTTGAGTGAATGAACAAATGGAAATAAAATGTAATGCTTTAATAACTATTATTACTATGTAATACCCACAGTGTCTCTGGAAATACTCAGAACTGTACACTTCAGTATTAGTTTCACCTATGCTGGTTTATCATTTGATCATAAGTATCATATATTCAGTTTCTGTAACATTTAAGGATAAAATAAAGTTACTGTGGTTACAACTTAAATTGATTAAAGGCCTCTGAAATAGGCAAGGGAAAGTCTATTAATGAGTCAACCACTTCTCACCTTTTATTTTAGGTCAAGTATGAATGATTCATAGTACTTCCATACCTGTGACATTTTCATTATGAAAAGTTTATCTGATTATTAGTATTAAGTCCTTTTCTATTAAGAAAATCATATTTTTATTGACAACTTCATATGAATGGAGTTATCAAAGTTATTTAAATCACTTGGAAACCTGAATATTGGTTCCATTACGCTCATGGGGTTATTGACAAGTTAAGTACAATACATTTTCCCAGGGCCCTGGCATTTTCCACCTATTCACTTGAACTCTTTCATCTTAGTAATATAATATATATATATTATATATATATATATATATAATATATATATATATATATATATATATGTAGAATGGGTTTCTTTTGTTTCCCATTCATTTCTTTCAGGTTCTGGAATGGTGATAAATTCAATGACAGTACCTACTTCTTACTGTTTTTTGAGATTATTGTGCTACTATTTCATGATAAATGTATGACAAGAAGTATAATCACTGCATGTAAATTAACAACTGGACACATAGACTGTTATTTTCTGTTAATGTTGGTCATTTTCAGTTTGCACGGTATATTAAAATTATGATATGTGAGCACTAAAATTAACATGCACCTATCTTAATACATGCATCTATTTTCATCTTACATTCAAATTGAAATCCATTGCTAAGACTGATGTTTTATTCTTTTTGTGCTTAAAATTGAATTCTTCATCAGAATAGATAGTAACTGTTTATATCAGAAAAATTAGAATTCCTCCAAAGAGAAGATCTTCCCTCCTAGTTAAGTTGGTTGTCAAGCTGAAATTGTTTATTTGGCTTTGTTGTTAGTTCCAATTGGTTTTGAATCGGAAAACACTTACATGTCATTGAAATATTATAAGTAACATAACAAAATGAAATCCTAGGTTTCTTTGCTCTGGTAACTGCTTGCCAGGAAATATTTTTTCTTCGCTACAGTTTCATCCTTGCTTCCTTCTTTGGTAACTGGTAACCTGGCACAGATTTCCATTACCAAGGAGTGCTCTTCTTAGTATCCTTTGGTGCTCATATCAGATTTCTGTTTCAGAATTGCCAGGGCAACATGTATTCTAATTATATTCTATCAGCCACAGTAAAACTTATTATATTTATTTGTATATATTTTCAAGAAAGAAGCTTGGGTAGAGATTTGACAGAATGAAAACTCAGATAGTAACCCTACGCTGTAAACATAAGCTTTTTTTTCTAAGACACTTAAAAAAATCTAAATTGTGCCAAGAGATTTTTTAAAGGTATATTTATTTCTTTATAACAGAAGAATGGCATTTATTCCTTTCTCATTTAAAAATTTTCTTACAGATATAATATCACACATACACAAGTAGAAAGAATAGGACAGTGATGCTCTGTTTATATCATCTTCAGAAACTCTATTTTCTAATACTGTGTAAGTGGCTAATCTAAGTAAATTAATGACTGTGGGCTCACAAGTAACTACAAAGTTACCTGAAAGTCTTTATGCTTGAAAAAGTCAGGATATTTTTCCAAGCTTTTTCTCCCGTGAATACAGCACCTGATAAGAAAGTATCTGAGATTTATCAGATTTAAGCAGTATCACAATATATTAATACAATCACATTTTTATTGATCAGCACATTTTCTTTCCCTGAAAAAAATGTAGCATATAGATTAGACTTTGTTCCTACCTTCAGGAATCTTACCTATTTATTGGAGAAAAGAATGTAAAGATATTGTATACGTATATAATTTGTCCAAGCTAGGCTTCAGTTAATATCTATATATAATTAACTATTAGCATATTAGTTAATTAGGTTCATAGTTGCATTTGTATTGTCAAGAAAAATATCTGTGTTCTAATTTAGATCTCCCTGTTATATTATTCTCATTACTGCTTCTCAGTAAGGGATAATCAGCTTAAAATTTATATGACTATCTGAAAAATGCTGGTTTACATTTGGCAGAAGAAACCCATCCTGGTCAATATTTCATAGCATGACACTTCTCCAGCATAATAGTGTTACATTTAGATTATTAGGTAACTATGCTTCAGTATAGCTATTAATGAGAGAAACAACAATGATGAACGTTGCTTATAGCTCTTTCATATTTGGACTTTCTGTTCTTTATTCAAGAAAATGATATGCAGATACACTCATGTAGAAAAGATATGTGTGTACTCACACTGAGAAAACAAAGACAGTTTTAAAACTAAGTGATGAATTTGTACCTGGCTTGGGCTAACTGGAAAACATCTCATAAAACAAGTAAATTTTGGAATGTGAACTCAGGAGATAGAATGAGCATATCTGATGATTAGAAAGATGGTGTAAGATTACTCTTCACAGGGACAACAAGAAAAAGTGCTCAGAAATGCTCAAGTTATAGACATCAAAGTAGATGTCTGCAAAAAGTATGAGAACTTAGGCTTTCTGAGATGTTTTGCATAGTTATATCCAGAGTGCACCAGAAGCCAGAATTTAACTTCCATATTTTAACCATGAACATTTGGAAGTGTTGATATAGTAGTATGAAGTCCTTCAACATTAGTAAAAATATGAGTAAGGGGTTATATAAGTACAGTGGGTAATTTCTCTTCTGCCTTATATAGCTGAACCCGCCTATCTGTGTTGAACTTGTTGGAAAGAAAATAGAATAGACTGGCCATGTTTTTATCTGATTAGTAGGTATTTAACAATTGTACCCTCATAATTTTCTAATAAAATATGCCCTGTCGCAGTAACTGCTCATTAATTACAAATTTTGGTCACTTGATAATGAATTCAGGAAACATGGCTGCTTACTGTACAATATTAAAAGTAAGAATTTTATTGGTCTGATCTTTTTATCATCTAAGGAAAAAAGAAAAGCTTGAGTTCAGCATATCATCTAGCACATAAATACTTGTTGAACTGAAATATTCAGCAGAAAAGCAAGGATGACTTGATTGTGAAACTTAGCTCCCAGAAGGGCTTTGAGTCCATCATTTTGAGGAAGATCCTCTCCGTCATAGCAAATGAAATGTAAAGATGGGTTTGCTTATTCAGCAGAGTCTACAGTGTTAACCAACTGTTTTGCTTCAATACACTTATTCTTATTAAAGCTGCAATTATTGTGGAGAGCCGTTTTTTGATTAATGTTGCTGTTTCTATTTGATGGCTTTGCCTCAAGGTTATAACTGTTTTGTGGAACATAATGCAGTTTAAGCTTGTTAGATCGATCAATTCCCGTATCAGATAGTCATATACATTTACAACATCTTTTAATCTAAAAGTTACATAATATATTTCAGAGGCTCTTTAGTGCATCTCATACTAACCAGCCATCCATGTATCTGAAATGGTTTCTTTTTACAAAAATATTTGGATATGGAAAACTGATAGAGCAGCATATGGGATGTTGAAATTACATTGCAGATGGGTTGGTGTATTATTGAATTCTATATAAGGCCTTCTGTGATTTTTAAGAAGAGGAAAAGTACATAATTAACACCCTCAAACATTGTTTTGTGGTACATTATATATAATACATGACTTTGGGGTTCACAGATAAGTATCAACACAAACACTAAAGTTCATTTGCAATCTATGCATATTTATATAGTTAGTGTTCTTTGAAACTGAAGGGCAACTAATGTTTGGGGAGATACATTTTGGTGTCTAAATAGCTAGACTTTTCAGATAGATGATTTCACCTAATTGAAAGGGGAGCTTTGAGCACTTGATACTGACTTACAGAAATCAGTATAAATACCTTATAATTAATGCAAAAAATGACTGATAAAAACATAGCCAAATATGAATGATCAGCTACTCTTGCCCACCTAGAAATTTTGTCAGTGCATGAAGTACTTATTGTAGCATATTAATCAAATGAGTCAGGTTGTCAATACATAAAGCATTATCATATTTCTCAAAGGATATAAAAGATGGATCTCAGATTTTACATCATCCAGAAAGGAAAGCAAGACAAAAGTTTAGTATGTTCTCTGGGCACAGAACAATCTGTTGACTTGGGGAATCAGTATCATTATTATTTTCTGATAGTGTCCCGTGGTTTAATTGGTAGTATATGTTGATAGCAAAGAATAAGAGACTCTAGGAAGAGCCACATGATTTGATAGAACAATATTCGTAAGCACTATTGCCTGTTTCCTCACACAATGATGATTTTGAAAATACAAGGACTGGACAACACAGAAAAACTCAGTGGGAGCACAATAGTGATTGTGGCTTGGATTGATCAGAACTCCATGATCGTTTGTCGATAAAACATAAAATAATACTCTCCAGAGAAGGAGAAGTGTATATACTATGTAGCTAGACTGGAGTGAGGAGAATCCTGGAGCCCAATATTTGATAATTATGCTTTTGTGTGAAATGAAGTACTCTAGTCAGAAAAAAATTAACTATGTATTCTCATAATGTCCACTAATAAAAGGTAAAACAAAGCAGTAGACATATTAGTTTTCTTAATTCTTACACCACTTGAATTATCTCTTTCCTTGAGATAATTCCTTAAGATAATTCACATGTAAAAAGTATAGTGTGATTCAAGGGTAAGGAGACATGGGACATGTTAACTGTATGTATTATTATTTTGTCATGCATTACTCATATATGTATATATGAATACAAGCCCCTAAATTATAAATATTTCTAATATTTGTGAATGATATATACTATACATACTATGTGGCCTTAAAGTCAGTGATCCTTAAATACTGACAATTTCTAAAATTCATAAATTCTTCTGAAGTCATTTTGTATTTATAACTATTTCCAGAATGAAGTACTGTTTTAAATTGAAAGTTGTATCACGATTTTATATATATATATATATATATTTGTATTACTTTCATGTCAGAATGTCTGATTCATCAAATATTTTCTTATAGCAGACAGGGCCTTGGTCTGAATCTTGATTTTTTAATCTTAAATGCACCATTAACTTGTTGGATGACCATTATAACTGATTTCAAATGTTAACTAAATTATTTGGGGAAACAAATATTCTTGTCTCTCTCTCTTGCATCATTAATTTTTCCATCAAAATGATTATTCACATTAGTAGTGAAACATGCTATTCTTTCTATCATAAACAATAACAATTGCAACAATCTTCTTTACATTGTACTTTTCCTTCCATCTGATACTCATTACAGTATTTCCCTTAATTGAAAAATTCCCCTAACAATTTATCTGTTCATGCTCTTCAATTCTTTTCTTTCTAGTCACTCTTAAACATATATATATATATATATATATATATATATATATATATATATATATATATATATATATATATATATATATGCCTTTCTCTCCAAGCAATCGTAGAAATTACTACTGTCAAGGTCACAGTGACTCACATGGTGAAATGGAATGGTTAATTCTCAGTTCATATCTTACTTGACATATCATTTGCAGTTGACGTAACTGATCCTTTCCTTTACCCTTGAAACAGTTTCTTCACTTGGATTTCCATCTCCTTTTGGTCTTTCCCCTATCTTGTTGTCATCTTTTTTTTTTTTTTTGATTAACCTTCTTCCTTTTCTGTTAAACACCTAGATGCTGGAGAGCACAAGCCTTTATCATTGGACCTCCTTTCTTCAAGAACTATTTCTTTTAGAGTCATGACTTTAAATTGCATCCGTTGAAATCAGATAAGTATCCAGAACATTATAATTTGAACAGAAAATGTTTAATATAAGTAAATATTATGCATAACCAGACTGTCTACTAAGAGGGAAGGAGAATGCTGAAGAATACAGGAATGCATGTATAAAGAACAACCACTATGTCTAGGGCTAAGAGAGAATACCTGAGACAGAGACAAATAATGGAAAAATGCTTTTTTCCCTCATGGATGAAGTACAGATTTTATTGGAGAGAGTGTGGCCATGGCTAACTGGATGTAGACAAGTCACTGAGATACTTGTCTGTTGAGGACAAGTACCATTGAACTCTCTGGGAATCTTCCTGTATACCATCATCTATGGCCATATTAAATAAAATCTCAGTCTCTCTCACTAACCCTGTACCTTACTCCTCTTTTCCACCTTAGGTCTTCCCACATGAATTATCAATATCTAAGCAATTGTGATTTATTTATTTATTTCTTTGACAGTAGGATTTACATTTTATGAAGGAAAAGTTTCTTGTTTGTATTGTTCACACTGTTGCATAACTCATGCCTGTCCCAATGGAAACATTCAACAAATATTTGTTGTATTATTAAATGGATGATTATTTGATGTTAGCAACAAAATGATGTCATTTATATTAAACTCAAACCAATAGTTTCAGAAAAAATTGTATTTTAAAATTCTCCTTCCATAAAATGAAGCTAATATTTTATTATGCTTACATATATTTCTTTTCTTCCTCCTTCTACTCAATGTAAGTACTTTAAAGAGAATTCCACTTTTTTGATAGTATGTGTTATTGCAGTGTGTGACACTTTTATTAATAATAAAACTTATTCTGTGTTTCTAGGCAGAATCAATGTTACATCAGAGTCATGAGTGAATAGATGTTTTAAACTAGAGAAATAATTATTGTGTATATCTTTAATAATTAAAATAAGACTGTGTTGTAGGTATAAGTGAGCCATGCTCATTACATTGATTATAAGAGGTGATGAAATGTATTTGCTATAAAGTATGCATAAAGAACATAAATGTAATACTATTATTTCATATATTATATGATATTAAAATTAAAATTTATAATGTTATTCACCTTTATTTTAGAATAACTTCTTATAGGCAAATATAGATGCTATACACCTTTTTAAATGCCACACAAATTAGAAACATCATCCTTATTTCTTCTTGAGATGTTTCTTCAGAGAAAGCTAAGGAATTTGAGTCATTCCACAGACCATACACCAAGATTAATTATAGTACATACAAAAATTATAGTTGATGATGATAGCATTGCTTCTACTGTAATTTTTAAAAGTACAATTTAATGTATCCTTTAGCTCTATCATCTTCTACCTCCTGAGATGACAGCATACTACAGGTTGTCTGTTCACTAACAATACTGCAAAGAACCCATAGTTCTGCTAAATTACTCTCAGCTTTTCCTGAGTTGATACAACAGGAGCTTTTCACACATCACTGGAAAGCCAAGGAAACTACTTCCAAATCATTATCCAATCTCTGAAGGACTGCTCACAGTATTGCTTGCTTAGCATTAATGTTATCTTCTTTGAGAGGGCTTCACTGACCAGCTAATTATCAACCTTACCAAAGCATTCTTGATCAGTCACCCTTCTGTTAGCCTGACACTGTATTTAGTCCTCTGTTGACATTTTTCATATTTTATTGTAATGATAGCATAGTCTTGGCTTATAGATACACAAAAGGTCTCATTGAATATTGAGAATTCTCATTGAAATTTTGTTCCTATAGTTTCCTCTCTCTTCCTAAAATACCTTAAAATACTCATGTTTAGATAATTTTCAGGATTATGTGACAAAAGTAGACATTTTTGCTTTCTTCTTAGATTCTATCCTTTGCTTTACACCTAACACAAATACTTATGCTGTATAAAAGTGAGAATAAGATTCATTTAAATAGTGTCTATGTATCTTGTGCAATTTTATTATTCGTGTTTTATAAAAGCAAATGCTTGTGGTTAAAAGTGTATTGGTAAATTTTCAGTCAATAATGTGAGATGATGCTTATCCAAAAGTGAGTTATCTGTCATCAGTCTTTTATATTTCATACATTCATATTTCATTTATTCTTTATATGATTATAAATTTTCATTTTATAAAGCCTCATGTGTATTTTCTCCATCACATAAGACATCATGTCTGATTCATATCTACAACTTTATTGCCTGTCATGACTGATATGGAAGAGATGATTAAATGCTAATTAATTCATTCAAATTCAGTTTATTTGGAATTTTGGCTCTAGAAATGGAAAAGTGGCTTTTTTAGAATTTTAGTATCCTTAATATACAATCACATGAGCAACACTGTGGTTACTAGATTCTTTCCATTATCAAGTCCCAACCACATACCCCATTACAGCCACTGTCCATTCAGCGTAGTAAGATGCTATAAAGTCACTACTTGTCTTCTCTGTTGCTATATTGCTTTCCCCCTGCCCCCACCCCACACCATGTGTACTAAACATAGTACCTCTCAATCCACTTTCCCTCCCTCCCAACCCACCTTCCCACACCTCTCACTTTTGGTAACCACTAGTCCCTTCTTGGAGTCTGTGAGTCTGCTGCTATTTTGTTCCTTCAGTTTTGCTTTGTTGTTATACTCGACAAATGAGGGAAATCATTTGGTGCTCGTCTTTCACTACCTGGCTTATTTCACTGAGCATAATACCCTCCAGCTGGATCCATGTTGTTGCAAATGATAGGATTTGTTTTCTTCTTATGGCTGAATAATATTCCATTGATTATATGTACCACCTCTTCTTTATCCATTCATCTCCTGATGAACACTTAGGTTGCTTCCATATCTTGGCTATTGCAAATAGTGCTGTGATAAACATAGGGGTGCATATGCCTTTTTAAATCTGAGAACATTTATTCTTTGAGTAAATTCCTAGGAGTGAGATTCCTGGGTCAAATGGTATTTCTATTTTTAGTTTTTTGAGGAACCTCCATATTGCTTTCCACAATGGTTGAACTAATTTACATTCCCACCAGCAGTGTAGGAGGGTTCCCCTTTCTTCACACCCTCTCCAGCATTTGTTGTGCTTAGTCTTTTCGATGCTGGCCATCCTAACTGGGTGTGAGGTGATATCTCATTGTGGTTTTAATTTGCATTTCCCTGATGATTAGTGATGTGGAGCATCTTTTCATGTGTCTGTTGGCCATCTGAATTTCTTTGGAGAATTGTCACTTCATATACTACACCCATTTCTTAATCATGTTATTTGCTTTTTGGATGTTGAGGTGTGTGAGTTCTTTATATATTTTGGATGTTAACCCCTTGTCAGATATGTCATTTACAAATATATTCTTCCATACTGTAGAATGCCTTTTTGTTCTGTTGATGGTGATCTTCTTTGCTGTACAGAAGCTTTTTAGTTTGATGTACTCCCATGTGTTCATTTTTTATTTTGTTTCCCTTGCTCAAGGAGATGCATTCAGTAAGAAGTTGCTCATGTTTATATTCAGGAGATTTTTGCCTATGTTGTCTTCTAAGAGTTTTATGGTTTCATGACTTACATTTAAGTCTTTGATCCATTTCAAGTTTACTTTCTTGTATGGTTAAACAATAATCCAGTTTCATTCTCTTGCATGTATCTGCCCTGTTTTGCCAACACCAGTTGTGGAAGAGGCTGTCATTTCCCCATTTTATGTCCATAGCTCCTTTTTTGTATATTAATTGACCATATATGGTTGGGTTTATGTCTGGGCTCTATAGTCTGATCCATTGATCTATTGTTCTGTTCTTGTGCTGGTACCAAATTGTCTTGATTAGTGTGGCTTTGTAGTAGAGGTTGAAGTTGGGGAGCATAATTCACCCAGCTTTATTCTTCATTCTCAGGTTTGCTTTGGCTATTCGGGGTATTTTGTGGTTTCATAGGAATTTTAGAACTATTTTCTCTAGTTCATTGAAGAATGTTGTTAGTATTTTGATAAGAATTGAATTGAATCTATTGATTGCTTTTGGCAAGATGGCCATTTTGACAATATTAATTCTTCCTATCCATGAGCATGGGCTGTGTTCCCATTTCTTTAATTTTTCTCATGAGTGTCTTGTAGTTTTCAGAGTATAGGTCTTTCACTTCCTTGGTTAGGTTTATTCCTAGGTATTTTATTCTTTTTGATGTAACTGTGAATGGAATTGTTTTCCTGATTTCTCCCTCTGCTAGTTCATTGGTAGTGTGTAGGAATGCCACAGATTTCTGCATATTAATTTTGTATCCTGCAACTTTGCTGAATTCAGATATTAGAATTAGTACTTTTCAAGTGGATTCTTTAGGGTTTTTTATATACAATATCATGTCATCTGCAAACAGGACAGTTTGACTTCTTGTTTGCCAATCTGGTTGCCTTTTATTTCTTTGTTTTGTCTGATTACCATGACTAGGACCTCCAGTATTATGTTGAAAAGAAGTGGGGAAAGTGGGCATCCTTGTCTTCTTCCTGATCTTAAAGGAAAAGCTTTCAGCTTCTCTCTGTTAAGTATAATTGTGTCTGTGGGTTTGCCATATATGGACTTTATTATGTTGCAATACTTGCCCTCTCTATACCCGTTTTGTTGAGAGATTTTATCATGAATGGCTGTTGAATTTTGTCATGCTTTTTCAGCATCTATGGAGATGATCATGTGGTTTTTGTCTTTCTTTTTGTTGATGTGGTGGATGATGTTGATGGATTTTCGAATGTACCATCCTTGCATCCCTGGAGTAAATCCTACTTGTTCATGATGGATGATCTTTTTGATGTATTTTTAAATTCAGTTTGCTAATATTTTGTTGAGTGTTTTTGCATCTATGTTATTCAGGGATATTGGTCTGTAATTTTCTTTTTTTGTTGTGTCTTTGCCTGGTTTTGATATTAGAGTGACACTGGCCTCATAGAATGACTTTGGAAGTATTTCCTCTTCTTCTACTCTTTGGAAAACTTTAAGGAGGATGGGTATTATATCTTCACTAAATATTTGATAAAATACAGTGGTGAAGCCATATGGTCCAGTGTTTTGTTCTTAGGTAGGTTTTTGATTACCAGTTCAATTTCATTGCTGGTACTTGGTCTGTTCAGACTTTCTGTTTTTTTCTGGGTCAGCATTTGAAGGTTGTATTTTTCTAGAAAGTTGTCCATTTCTTCTTGGTTATCCAGTTTGTTAGCATATAATTTTTCATAGTATTCTCTAATAAATCTTTGTACTCTTTTGGTGTCTGTAGTGATTTTTCCTTACTCATTTCTGCTTCTGGTTATATGAGTAGACTCTCTTTTTTTCTTGATAAGTCTGGCTAAGGGTTTATCTATTTTGTTCATTTTCTCAAGGAACCAGCTTTTGCTTTCATTGGTTCTTTCTGTTGTTTTATTCTTCTTGATTTTATTTCTGCTCTAATCTTTATTATGTCCCTCCTTCTACTGACTTTGGATATTATTTGTTCTTCTTTTTCTAGTTTCATTATTTGTGAGTTTAGACTGCTCATATGGGATTGTTCTTTTTTCCTGAGGTAGGCCTGCATTGCAATATACTTTCCTCTTAGCATAGTCTTAGCTGTATCCCACAGATTTTGCAGTGTTGAATTATTGTTGTCATTTGTCTCCATATATTGCTTGATCTCTGTTTTTATTTGGTCACTGATCCATTGATTATTTAGGAGCATGTTGTGAAACCTCCATGTGTTTCTGATATTTTTCATTTTCTTTGCATAATTTATTTCTGGTTTCATACCTTTGTGGTCTGAGAAACTGGTTGGTACATTTTCAGTCTCTTTGAATTTACTGAGGTTCTTTTTGTGATCTAGTATATGATCTATTCTTGAAAATGTTCCATGTGCACTTGAGAAGAATGTGCATTCTGCCTTTTGGGTGTTAAGTTCTGTAGATGTCTGTTAGGTCCATCTTAACTAATGTGTTGTCCAGTGCCTCTGTCTCCTTACTTATTTCCTGTCTGGTTGATCTGTCCTTCAGAGTGAGTGGACTGTTGAAGTCTTCTAGAATTAATGCATTGCATTCTATTTCCCCTTTTAATTCTGTTATTGTTTGTTTCAGATATGTAGTTGCTCCTGTGTTAGGTGCATAGATATTTATAACGGTTATATCTTCTTGTTGGATTGACCTTTTTATCATTATGTAATGTCCTTCTTTGTCTCTTGTGACTTTCTTTGTTTTGAAGTCTGTTTTGTCTGATACAAGTACTGCATCTTCTGCTTTTTTCTCCCTATTAGTTGCATGAAATATCTTTTCCATCCCTTCACTTTTAGTCTGTGTATGTCTTTGGGTTTAAAATGAGTCTCTTGTGGGCAGCATGTAGTTGGGTCTTGTTTCTTTATCCATTCAGTGACTCTATGTCTTTTGATTGGTACATTCAGACCATTTACCTTTAGGGTGATTATCAATAGGTATGTACTTATTGCCATTGCAGGCTTTATATTCGTGGTTACCAAAGGTCAAGGTTAACTTCCTTACTATCTTAGAGTCTAACTTAACTCACAATATGCTGTTACAAACACAATCTAAAGGTTCTTTTTCTCCTTCTTTTTCTTCCTCCTCCATTCTTTATATATTAGGTATAATATTCTATACTCTTTTTCCATCCCCTGATTGACTTTGGGGATAGTTAATTTAATTTTGCATTTGCTTTGTAATTAGCTGTTCTACTTTCTTTACTGTAGTTTTATTACCTCTGGTGATAGCTCTTAAAGCTTAGGAACACTTCCATCTAAAGCAGTCCCTCCAAAATTCATTGTAGAGATGGTTTGTGTGAGATAAATTCTTTCAGCTTTTGCTTATCTGGAAATTGTTTAATCTCTCCTTCAAATTAAAATGATAATCTTGCTGGATAAGGTAATCTTGGTTCCAGGCCCTTCTGCTTCATTGCATTAAATACATCATGCCACTCCCTTCTGCCCTGTAAGGTTTCTGCTGAGACGTCTGATATTAGCCTGGTAGGCTTTCCTTTGTATGTGATATTATTTCTCTCTCTGGCTGCTTTAAATAGTCTGTGCTTATCGTTGAATTTTGCCATTTTAATTACTATATGTCTTGGTGTTGTCTTCCTTCAGTCCTTTGTGTTGGGATGTCTGTATACCTCCATGGCCTGAGACACTATCTCCTGCCCCAGATTGGGGAAGTTTTCAGAAACTACCTCCTCAATGACACTTTCTATCCCTTTTTCTCTCTCTTCTTCTTCTGGTACCCCTATAATGTGAATATTGTTCCATTTGGATTGGTCACACATTTCTCTCAGTATTCTTTCATTCTTAGAGATCCTTTTTTCTCTCTGTGCCTCAGCTTCTTTGTATTCCTTTTCTCTAATTTCTTTTCCATTTACCATCTCTTCTACTATATCTAATATGCTTTTAAATCCCTCCATTGTATGTTTCATCTCATATATGGAATTTCTTAATGATTGAATGTCCATCCTAAATTCGTCCCTGAGTTCTTGAATATTTTTCTGTACCTCCATGAACATGTTTATGATTTTTATTTCGACTTCTCTTTCAAGAAGTTTTGTGAGTTCAGTTTCATTTGCTCCTTTTTCTGGTGTTTGCAAGATTTTTGTTTGAATCAGGTTCATTTGATATTTCCTATTTATATGTGGTGCCCTCTAGTGCCTAGAAACTCTTGTTTCTGGAGCTGCCCAGCCCATGGAGTGATGTCGGGGGTTACAGTGGAGTCATGCTTGTGCCTGAGGGGAGGAAAAAGCTGTTTCCTGCTTCCCGGCTGTAGTGCCTGTCTCCACTCTCAGAACCAGTGGGCCAGCACACAGGTGTAAGCCTCTTTTCTTTGTGTCTGTAGTTCCTATAGGTGGTGCCTCCCTCTGGCTGGCCTGATGCCAGGGCAGGGACTGCTGGTTTGGAAGCTGGTGTCGGAAGGCCAGGAGGAGGCGTAGCAAGCTGTATATCACAGTGAGAGGCCTCCAAGCTGAGTAGCCAGCCAGGGGATGGAGTGCCTGAAGCTTCTGAAAGGTACCAACCTGCTGGGCAGAGCGTGCCCAGGCAATCTTGTCCACCTATCCCTTCTCCCATGCAACAAGCTCTGTGCAACCCATGCCCCTTCAGCAGCCCTTGCTGCCAGGAAGCCTCTCAGACCGCAGCCTTTTTTATGTCCCAGTGTACCTGAATGTGGATCCCTGTCCTCCAACTAAGGGCTGGAATCTCAGTTTCCCCAAGTATTCCTCCTGTCTTAGCCTTCCAACTCCACTAATCTCCAGATCACCATGCAATATATGTTTGTTCTTCCATAGCAGATCTCCAGGGCTGGGTGTTCAGCAGTCATAGGCTTTCCCCCTCTCCTGGCTCTGTTTCTCTTCTTCCTGCTTTAGATCTGGGGTATGGGAAGGGCTTGGGGCTCAGATCAAACGTTTCCCTGTTTTGTGAGATCTGCTCTGTTCTCCAGGTGTATGCAGTCTGGTGCAACCTTCTTTCCTGTTGCTCTTTTAGGATTAGTTGTACTAACTATATGTTTATAATATGTGTGGTTTTGGGAGGAGTTTTCTGTCTCATCTCTCATGCCGCCATCTTGAATCTGAAGGGGGAAAAGTGGCTTTTTTATATGACTGTATGCTAGAGATAACAATTAAAATCTCTGGTAAACATATTAGAATATATATTTGATTGTATTGGAAAGTAACCAAAGCAAGCAGAAACCAGTTGGCATCTAAACCTTGAAAGAAAGCAACACCCCTTGGTGTGATACCTGTTTATATGGCTTTCCCCAAGAGAGCTTTCCCAATCTTATGTGCATGTGGCAGCTAAAGTGCAAAAAGCAAGTTTGAGTGTCAGAATATGGAGTTCAGGAATGCAAAAGCTGCTATCAACTAAGAGAGAAAATTAGGAAAAGGAAGGATTCACAGAGGGAAGGCCTAAACATCAATGATATCCAGTCCTTAATTCCTGTGTACATCCAGAGGGGACACTAAAAGTCCAAGGAAAAATAGCAGCTGAGCTCTGAAAAGCTAAACATGAATTTGGCTACCTTTTTACTACAAGGTAGACAGAATCTGCAGTTTGAATTCTCCCATATGTGAGGTATTTGGTAGTAAGTACTGTGGGTATTTGTTATTATGTGAGGCATTTGTTAATAAGTACTGTGGGTTTTACATTGAGACCCAAGAATGGCCACACTGTATCATTAGTGACTACATTTTAGGGCTGAACGTTTTGCTCCAGAATAAGGCCCAAACCAAAACTGACTCTTTCTAAAAAATGTAAAATCCATACACTTCAGTGGAATATAAGAATTCAAAGCCACTATAATGCTCCATTTCTACAATATCTAGTATTCAGTAGAAGACTTAAGCCAATGTTCCATGCAAAGATATAGGAAGGAGTGGCTCAAGGTCAAGGGAAAAATAGTCAATAGAATTAGACCAAAGGATGTCTCAAATGTTAGCCCTAGCATATAAGATCTTCAAAGCAGATATATAGTATGTTAAAGGATTAAGGGAAATAACAGTCACGATTAAAAATGGGTCATACAAGAGGAAAAGACACTATGTACATGGAAATTAGAAAACTAAAATATAATTTCTAAAATAGGAAGTTCAATAGATAGGCCTAATAGTGAATTTAAGATTATAAAAGACTGGGTCAGTAAGTGTGAATATAAATTGATTTAAATTTTCCAGTATGAAGAATGTAAAAATAAAAAGATGAAAACAAAACGAAACCAAAACAGTACTCCAGTGACCTATAGGATGAGATCAAACAATACAAAATATGTCATTGGATTCCCAGAAAGACAGCAGGGGACAAAATAAGACACAGAATTCTTAGAAGAAATAATTACTGAAAATTTCCAAATTTTGATTAAAGGTATTAAGGTATCGATCCAAGGATATTAGCAAAGAGCAAGCATGGTAAATACAAAGAAAAATATACCTAAGTTAGGATTCTATTTATTCAGAAAAAATAATCTTAAAAACTGAAGGTTAAATAAAAACTATTTCAGATATACAAAAGCCAAGAGAATTCTTCATCAGATCTACAGTATAAGAAATGTACTGAAAGAATTCCTATAGTCTAAAGGAAAATGACATCAGATAAAAATTTAGATTTACAGAAAGGTATGAGGACATCATAATTGGTAAATATATGAGTAAATATGAGAGATTAACCTTTTTCCTCCTCTTATCCTCTTTAAAAGACAACTGATTATGTGACTGAGAAATGATGGCTTTTTATGTTTATAATGTATATACAATTAAAATATATGACTCAGCACAAGGAATGGATTTAGTGTAAATAAAATTGAATTGCTTCAAAGTTCTTATATTTTGTGTGAAATGATCCAACAATAATTCTAAGTACCTATGATAACTTGAAGATGCATATTTAAGCCTTAGCTTAAATAGAATATTAAAAGATAGTTAACCCAAAACAAATGAGGAAAGGAGAAATAAAGAAACAAAAACTAGTTGGTAAAAGTAGAAGTAAAATAACAAAATGATGAACCTAAACATAACCACATTAATAAGTATATGAAATGCCAATGGACTAAATATATTAAAAGGCAAAGATTATTGAACTAGATCAGAAGTTGGCAAACTGTGGCTCATGGGCTGGGTCATCTGTTTTGGAAAATAAAGACTTACTGGAATACTATTGCATCCTTTAATTTACATAATTTCTATGGCTATTTTGTTTTATAATAACAGAATTGAGTATTTGCAACATGTAACTCTTATTTGAGAATTTGCAACATATGTCTTTTGCCTGGGGAGAAGGGGATGGGGAGTTAGGCAAAATAGGTAAAGGGGATTTAAAGGCACAAACTTCCAATATATAATAAATAAGTCATGGGAGTGAAAAGTATAGTATAGGGAATAGTTAATTATATTGTAATAACTTTGAATGGTGACAGATGGTAACTACAGTTATTCTGGCAAGCATTTTGTAATGTATATAACTATTGAATCACTGTATTGTACCCCTGAAACTAATAGAGTGTATGTCAGCCATACTTAATTAAAATTAGATATAAATAACTCAAATATTAGATATATGGCCATTTTAGAAGATGTTTGCCAACCCATTGACTGGATAAAATGTGTTTGGCTGTTTCACGTAAATTTGAACTTTTATTTATCCTATGGACCGAAATTAATTACTCAGAGCAATATGTGTGTATCTGTATATCTTTATACATATATATATACCACATATAATATGTATATATAAATAAACATATGTAAGTATACATACGTACAAACATATATATGTGGAATACAACCACATGGGTGAATCTCAAAATATTGTGTTGAGTAAGAGAAGCCAGAAGAGAAAAAGTATGTACTGAATGAGTCCATTTATTTTAAGTTCAAAGACAGGCATGATTAATCTATGTTAAATAGGGTCAGAGCAGTGATGATCTATTTGTAACTGGAGATTGACTGGAAGGGAGCACAGGAGAACTTTCTGCAGTGATGGGAATATTAGGTATTTTGATTAGGTTGTTGCAGCAGTGTATATTCACATAAAAACTCAAAGTTTTGTACTTAAATCTATCCATTTGAGCTTAAGTAAATTTCACTCAAAGTAGAAAAAAATAGAAAAACAAAAATAAACCAATGGGAAGATAATTTTTTCCTGGAATTATAAATACTAATTACTTGGACAATGCGATAATTTTTTTGATACAGTACAATGCTAATTTTACTTTGAATACTGGTCTAAAAGATGATGAATTGTCTTGCAGCAAATGACCTAAATTATTGTTTTAATTTTATTTTTTATAAAGTACTTCGCTGTTAATAGTTTTATTTACTGACTTCCAATTAATATAAATTGAATGAGTAGGGCTGGTATAGCCCACTCATCTCTTGGCCTGTTGCATTAAATCCAGTTTCTTTGTTTTTTCAATATGTGCAAAATGTTAGGCTTTTAGAATAGCCTCTCAGGATGTACATTGATTTTATTATCAAGCATGTATCTGGTCTTTGTTTCTAAATTTCTGAAATAGCCTTGGAAAAGTTTTTCTAAATTTTGAACATTTGTAGATAAATTGTAGGATGCTATGAACTTTATAGAATTTACTGATATCTGTAATAACAAGTTACTAATAGACTTATGAAATTATAATGTACTGTTAAAAAACAAGAATTACTATTATAATATAGGTTTGGGGGATGATTTGAATTAAATCAATGAGGAAATTGAAAAAATCTCTAAATGTATCTCTAAGAGAAAGAAAGAGATCGTATTTTTGGGTGTCAGCATTGAGGCAATTTCTCTGCATTATGGACTTCCAAATAAAATAAACAGCAATGCCATAAAAAGGGAATTTGTGTAACTCCTGGAATATGTAAAGAAGACTCTTAGCTCACTATTTCTCTCCATTTTAACTTACACCTCACTTTTCTATCTGCCAGAGCCAGTTAACTTTGAATCTGAACCATGTGCACAGAATTGGATATATGCAAACACTTGCCTATTTCACCTTAACTTTCTACTTATGGTCAAATTCTAGTTCTAGTTCTAAGGTAAACACATCAGGAAAGCAGGGCTGGCAGGTGGGGAACTATGGACCTGGCATGTTCCCTGCCTAAATGGCTCAGTGTATACATTTACCATTCTCTTTTATGATTATGTGCAGCTCTACACTATAAAAAGAAAAGCAACCTACTGTTTAAAATGCATTTAGGGGGCTATGAAGGTCACAATTGAAGTGTGAATTTATTTTAGTTGGCTTGAGTTTCAATTCTAAAATGCTTTTACTTTACTGTGTAAAATGTCTCTCTCTTGCTGTTTTGAAAATTGCACTTGTACAGAGAAAGGTCTCATTTAATTCAATATTACTTTACTTTTATATATAATCTTTCTTTAAAATCATGTTGCAAAGGCTGAGTTAAATAATACTGTTTCAAAGTGAAAATTAGAAAGTAAAGTCAGGGACAGAAAATGCATGTGCCCATCAAAACAGTGACACACTTAAATAGATAATTTTAATACCATTACCCACGTTTTTGGAAGAATCTCTGATTGTTAAGCCAGCAGAGGAAGAGCCACAAGGTAAAGAGCTAAAGAAGTACCTGCAATGTTGTTATAGACTGTTTCTTTTGTTCTTTCCCCTGAAGTTTCAGGCCTCTTCTCTAGAGTTGCCATATAGTAAATAAAAATTCATAATACCAAGTGAAATTTGAATTTCATTATATAATGCTTTGTTTTGTGTAAGTGTGTCCTATGCAATATTGGAGACATATCTTTAAAAATAACCATTCAACTTAACCTGACATCCTATGTTTTATTGGCATCCTATTTTTCTCACATTCAAATACGTAGGAGGAAAGTGGTGGTACTTCTGATGATAAATGGCTATAAAAGAGACCAATATAAAGTTCTGCATAAGAACATTGTCTTTAAAGATAACTCATGGTACGATTATGGTTTGGCAAAGGGAAAAAGAGAACATACTGGAAGATAATGATGGCTTTACATTTTAGAACTTTCTGTACATGACAGGCTTTCTAGAGGGAGGTTGCAGTGACACCCATGTATGTGCACATTTGTCTTTTAACTTTTTCCCGACACTCAAGATATTTTCAAGATTCCATAGTTTCTGGGTGTCGGCTCAACTCTCATAGTGAACAGACACTAGCTTCCATTTTGCAGATTCCAAACTCATCCAACCCCAAGCTCCAGTCCCCAGAACTTTTAATCACCATGAAACGAAGTGTTATAATCAACAGTAATACTGTTTTTTTCTATAAATATACTTTTTTAATTTTTTTAAATAAAAGGAGTTTCATTGCCAATACATTTCCCTAGGGTTAAAAAAAAAACTATTCTCTTTAGCCACTCATCAGACTAAAATTGATGATAAGGTATCATAGCTTTTCAGGCTGACGATGCTTTCCACTTTCCTATGGGATGATTAATTCAATAGAGAATATACTTCCCTTAACAAGTAGGCTTATCATCCAGGACAGATTTATCCATCCTATTAGGGGATTAATGGTACTGTGAATATATCAGGAACTCAAAATGCAGACCTTTCTCTAGAATATGTTATCTACTCTTGATAAACCCTACTTAATTCTACCATATCCCATATACTTTATTTACCTTAAAACAGGATTTAATCTCTAAATATATTACAGCATTTTATCTTGTGAATTTATTTACCATTGAGAAGGATCAAAACAATATGTATGGTAATGACTTTTAGAAAAACTGGTATTTCCATAAACCTGGTGTCAGCTCGCAAATATCTGTGGAGACGGAAATCTCTTAACCCCATTGAATATAATTAATACAATCAGAAGCTTTGTAATTAAGAATAAGAGAATGAATACATGTGTAATCATCCTTAATACACTGGCAAGCTGGCAAGCAAGCTTTTCAGGATTCATTAAAGAGTTTCAGTGATACTCTGTAATAGGATGTGAAAAATAGGATTATTATAACTATGGGCAGTGTTAGGTCAGCTGGCAATAGATCAGTCCAAAAAAGCAGGGCATATTAAAAGGATTATAGATTAGCAATTAGATGGATTCACAAACAAGGAATAGTTCCTTGAGCATCTTTAAAGGTTAACAGAAATAGAATGTCAGTTTCTTCAGTTTATAATCCAGTAGTGTCCAAAGATGAAAGAAGTGATGGAATTTAGGCTATGATCACGATTGACATAAACCAAACCCTCCTTTCACATCAGCATCTGGATTTCAAAGGAAAGAGATCTTAGTATAAGGTGAAGGGAAACTTGTAATATAATAATAAAGTAGTTTGAAGGACAACAGTTTAGTTGTTAGAATTCTGATACATGTCAGAGTCGGTTATTCAGATCTTATATTCAGCAGTAAGCTTCCAAGCATTTGTGAGACCCCATGGTATATGTATCTGAATTCTCCCTTTCTGTGTATGAGAATCAGTGCTGTGCATTATAACTACCACATTCTATTGGAATTTCAGCTTGACACATACTTCAAATTTATCAGTAATATATGGCTATATTTCTGTCTGCCTTATTGTTTTCTGCTGAGATACTTCCAAGTGGTGGTATTATGCAGCTTTTGATTATACCATATATAAAGTCTGGTGTAAGAACCTGTTCATATTTAGGATTTGATTTTTAGTGATTTATGAGTTCATGACTAAGGAATTTGCACCAAGGAGCTACTGCAACTAAACTGTGTCCAGGAAACAGTTTTTCTAAATAACCTTCAGTTAATGATACAACATTACTACTATTCAGGAGCATAGAGTAGATAACACTATTTATGTGGCTTAACAACCAGTGTGAAAGCCTAGCAAATATGCCTGCTATATCACATTAAAAAGGGTATGTGGAACAGGCCTCATGTCTCTGGCATGTAAACCCTATTATTCTGACCTTCAGTTCCTCTGCAGACTTTGATCTTCTTAATTAGGCAATTTGGTACTGTAAAGAAAAAAGTTTAGTGTTTAAGAGCCAAATTCATATAGTACTTTTCTTCATGTGTAAGCTTCTCCATGGCCTTCTGAGCTCTACTCATTGATTTCAAATGGAATTGAGAGCACATATTTCCATGCACAGTTGACTCACACATTCAGGTCCACAGTTCTCCTGTCTGATTTACTACATACAATTGGTGAAGGAATGCAGTCTATGGGCAAGTCAGTCAGAACAGAAAGTTTATAGTCTTGGAGTCCTATTTCAAATTTGTTGAGTCAACTCTTGTCAAAATTGGCATATTTTGTCCTGATGTTCAGTGAATCTAGCACAAATCTTATGTAAGGCATTTATCTGCGAATAATCTGCTGCTCATTTTAAAAGAAAGGAATTTCAGACCTCTGTGGAATCTTGGTATGAGGATTTTTACTTAAGATGTTCAGCTTTCCTAAGAAAGGAAGAGTGACTGTGGACTCATTTGACTGCAAAGGTTCAGAACTCATTCCTCTATATTATGCTGTTAGATATTTGCTACCCAGGGACTCTTCTGACGCTTTAATTTTAAAAAACATTAAAATGTTGGCTGTATAATGCTATATTACCTGAAAATTATAAATAAATAAGTAAATGAATGAATGAACAAACACCAATATAGGTTTATAACAATCTGCTATAATATCACTCAAAATGATTGGGCATTTTAAAGCTTGATTGTTTATAGTTCATGAATGATGCGTGATCAAAACCAAAAGTTTCTGTGATATGACTACCCTTGCACTTTTCACCATGTAAGAACGTATTCACTATGTAAGAACTTGTTCACCATGTAAGAACTTGTTCGTTATGCTTCAGAAGATTGGAGACTTGAGAATTAGGCGTGGGGTTGATTAATGATTGTGCATTGAGTCCCCTATACGGAATTTTATTGTTGTTAACAACCATTTGATCAATAAATATGAGAGATACCCTCTCAAAAAATAAAAATAAAATAAAATGTTCTTAAAAAAACTATTATGGAGATGCTGTAGCTTAAAAAAAAGTTATATTTGCACATGTGGAATTCATATTTTAGAGCCCAGAAGTCCCCCAAAGTCTCAGGTAGTCATGCTCCAGAGCACCTGGGAGTAAGAGGAAGTTACTTATGTGACTGTTAGCAAAGAGAGAAAGGCCACATGTAGACAGTCCCCAAAAGTGAAAGTCAGATGTTCAAACGGTAGGCATGGCCTTGCTATTAAGCTGCTTTTTATCTAGACAAGAATTTTTCTGTATAAAAATATCACATTAGGTAATCCGGTCTATATTTTTGCTATAGAATGGGTCTTATCACTGATATTCTATTTTTATTTTTTTCAGAAAGAGTTTATGAAATATGAAAATAATCTGTTCCTTTCTTTTTTTTGAAGTCCCTGGAAGATTTTAGGATAACTTTCTCAATCACTTTGCAAATTCTTGATCTTTTCCGGTGTGCTTTGCCTTGGTTAATTTTCTGTTGATATTGTATATGAATAACATTGATTTCATAAAGATATTCAGGTTTAATTAGAGTACAGTTATTTTACTTTGGTGATTTTTAAAGCAGTTCATTTTATTGATATCTTCTTTTCACAATTTCTAATTTTACAAATGACCTATACCATCTGATTTCTTTTTTATTTTTGAAATTAAATTTGTTTTTGATTTATGAGAAAAATGCACTTAAAATTAAGATTTTTTTTTGCTCCATATTATTTTAAGTACAGATTCTAAATTTTTATTATATTTCTGTGTGATTTTATATTTTATTCTAGGTTTTACATTTGATTTATTTTTATTTAGGGTTGTCTTTTAAAATTATCAGCAGTTTTTTCATATTCTGAAGTTAATATCTGATTTTATTGTATCATAGTGGAAGAATTTAGAATGCATAATTATATTAATTTTATTTTTAAGATTTCTTTAATGATAAGTTAACAGTAAGGGATTAACTATTTTTGCCTCTCACATGTAACGTACCAGTTTAATTATCAGGTTGGAAATGCTTTATAGGTAGGTTTTACCCTAAATCAATGAGCATATTACAAAAGGAAATCTAGGGAAATAGTTTAAAATTCACCAAATTTCCACTTATCTAATATGACTAGAATGCCATAAAATTTTCTTACAGGAGAAGCTTCATAATTAAATTGTGCAGGATGAATTGATTTACTCAGCACTAGAAGCAGGGAAAGTGTAGGCCTGGCAATGGGAGAGCACATGAAGAGGCACTCAGCATGGAAAGCACCCAGGAGAGGAAAGGTCTAGTATGACCCCAGGTTTCTGGATTGGGTGACTGAGTGAATGGTGATACTCTGAAAGTGCAAATACAGGCAGATTGGGAGAGGGAAGCTCTCAAGTCCACTATTAGCTGTATAACCATGCAATCATACCATTATTTGCATTTTTCAAATGTATTGCAATGTAACATTTTAGTTTGTCCTCACAAAAAAATGGTGCAAGAAGTAAAGCAGTTAATATCTCCATTTTAGAAATGGGAAGATTAATTGATTTGCTGAAGAGGGCAGAGCAACTTAAGAATGATTGAGGAATCAGGTTCTAGTTTCTAATATATAAATCCAGGGCTTTTCCGGCTATACTTCTAGATTGCCACATTGTAACTATTTAACACCCTCCATGCACATGGGTTGTATACTATATTGAAATGAAGTAGATGCTTTTGTGTCCTATAATACATATTCATCTATCTGTACATATATCTGAGAGGAGAGAATTGACTTTCTGAATAATTATATAAATTCTTTTTGTAGATTTCTAATTAAAGTCCTCATTTTCAGCTCCAGGAGAGACTGCAAATGATAGCAAACAAACAAACAAACAAAAAGGTAGAGTGTTTATACCGTGACACTAGTTCTGGAGAAAATTTATTTCTAAAGGCAAGAATTTAGATTAACTGGTGAAATGAAAACCATTCCTTTCATTGCAAATAGCTTAAATCTGTACTCTCATAACTTCCCCCAAGCCATGAACTTCAAAGCCCTCTCAGAGCAGTCCTGGAACAGGTTTCTTATTTTCTGTTTGAACTTTTTAATCGATCTTCTCCACTCCTACTATTCATGCTTTGGAATTAGAAGGAAATATGAATCTGAGTTTTAGCTGAATCAGGAGTAAACAAAAGCTAGGAGCAAGGGTGAAATTTGCCGTTCTGTCCAGCTCTTTTTTAACAAACTCTGTAAAATTCTCTGAGATCAATCTTCTTTGCAATAAACCAGGTTGAGTTAGTCACTTGCATTTTCCAAGAAGTTTGTACTTTAAAAAATGTATTTGTGAAACTACAGTAACAGTTTAATAAGGAACATAAGAAAATTGGTAGTGGGCAGACACACTGGTTCTATTAATTCCATTCTATCTAGTCTATGTATGTATGATTTCAAGAAAATACCTGCTTGTGATGGAGCCCAGTTTGCTGACAATTGTTCTCTGGGAGCAAAATGTTCCCAGGAAGGCATGCTTTATTACTTGAAATTTTATGCTTTTAACAATCTTAGATCTATAAACTGTGCTGGTCATTGAAAAACATAATTTTAATAAATAACCAGAATTACATTGTTGCAGTAGTTCTTTGTGTTAAAAACATCACAATATTGAAATCATGACTACAAAAAAATAATAAATTAAAAAGTAATAAAACTATAAAACTACTGTCTCAAATACTTACTATACATCAGGCATTTTATATTCATTATCTTTGATCTTCAAAAATACCACCCCTCCAATTGCTTAGATTCTTGCCTTTCCTGACCTCAGTAATTACTGAAATTTGCTTGAAGAATATTCCACAAACTTATCCCCTTCTCTTCATTTCTACTGCTTCTATCTCCTTCTAGGCCACTGAATCTACCATTCTCTAACTCCCTTGCTTCTCTTTGTCTTGACTTACTTTTGATTCTCCACATCACTGCCATAATCACAACAGATACCATAGAAATACAAAGAATTATTAGAGAGTTCTGTGGAAAATCATATGCCTATAAATTGAACAACCTAGAAGAAATGAACAACTTCCTAGAAAAACAAAATCTCCACAGTTGACCCAGGATGAAACAGAAAATCTGAACAGACCAATTACCAGCAATAAAATCAAATTGGCAATCAAAAACCTCCCAACAAACAAAAATCCATAACCAGATGTCTTCATAGCCAAATTTGATCAAACATTTAAAGAAGAGCAAATATCCATTCTCTTGAAAGTGTTTCAAAAAGTAGAGGAGGGGGGATTACTTCCAAACTCATTCTATAAAGCCAGCATCACTCTAATACCAAAATGAAAGACAGACAGCACAAGAAAATTGCAGACCAATATCCCTGATGAACATAGATGCAAAAATACTTAACAAAATATTAGCAAATTGAATCCAGAAATACATCAAAAAGATAAACCATCATGATGATGTGGGATTTATTCCAGGGATGCAAGGAAGGTACAGTATTTATAAATCAATCTATATCATACACATTAACAAAAAGAAGGGAAAAACCACATGATCATTTCAATAGATGCTGTAAAATCCTTTAACAAAATTCAACATGCATTCATGATAACAACTCTGAACAAAATGGTTATAGAGGGTAAGTACCTCAACATAATGAAGGCCATATACAACAGACCCATAGCCAATATTATACTTAATAGTGAAGAGCTGAAAGCTTTTCCTCTAAGATTGGGAACAAAGCAAGGATGCCCAGTCTCCCCACTTTTATTCAATGTAGTACTGGAGGTCCTAGCCACAGCAATCAGACAACACAAAGAAATAAAAGGCACCCACATTGGTAAGGAAGAAGTTAAAGTGTCACTGTTTGCAGATGACATGATGTTACACATAGAAAACCCTAAAGAATTCACTAATAAACTACAACTAACAATCAAATTCAGCAAAGATGTAGGACACAACGTTAATACACAGAAATCTGTTTCTAAATACTAACAACAAAGTATCAGAAAGAAATCAGTTAAAAAACTCCATCTACAATTGCATCAAAAAGAATAAAATACCTAGCAATAAACCAAACCAAAGAGGTGAAAGAACTGTAATCTTAAAACTACAAGACACTCATGAGAAAAAGAAGACATCAATAAATGGAGATCTAGCCCATGCTCATAGATAGGAAAAATTAATATTGTCACAATGACCACCCTGCTCCAAGCAATTCACAGATCCAGTCCAATCCCTGTCAAAATAAAAGCAGTATTCTTCAGTGAACTAGAGCAAACAGTTCTAAAATTCATACAGAACTGCAAAGGATCACAAATAGCCAAAGCAATCCTGAGAAAGAAGAACAAAGCTAGGGGGATTACGCTCCCTAACTTCAAGTGGTACTACAAAGTTACAGCCATCAAAACAATTTAGTACTGGCACAAGAATAGACCCAGAGATCAATGGAACAGAATAGAGAGCCCAGAGATAAACCCAAGCATATATGGTCAATTAATATATGATAAAGGAGCCATGAATGTACAGGGGAAAAGACAGCTTCTTCAACAACTGGTGTTGGGAAAACTGGACAGCTACTCCTTACACAAAAGTAAACTCAAACTGGATTAAAGACCTGAATGGAAGTCATGAAACCATAAAACTCATAGAAGAAAACATGCAAAAATCTTTGAATATAAGTATGAGTAATTTTTTCCAGGACACATCTCCTTGGGCAAGGAAAACAAAATAAAATATGAACAAGTGGAATTACATCAAACTGTAAAGCTTCTGTACAGCAAAGGAAACCATCAGCAGAACAAAAAGGCATCCTACAGTATGGGAGAATATATTTGTAAACAACTCATCTAATAAGGGGTTAACATCCAAAATATAAAAGAATTCACATGCCTCAACATCCAAAAATCAAATAACCTGTTTAAAAAATGGGCAGAGGATCCGAGTAGACACTTCTCCAAAGAGGAAATATAAATAGCCAACATGCACTTACATTTGATGAAATACATATATTTCATATATATATTATATATTATAACATATATAATATAAAGATGCTCCACATCACTAATCATCAGGGAAATGCAAATTAAAACCGCAGTGAGAGGCGGAGCCAACATGGCGCATGAGTAGGACAGTGGGAATCTCCTCCCAAAAACATGTATATTTTTGAAAATCCAACAAATACAACTAATCCTAAAAGAGAGACCAGAAGACACAGGACAACAGCCAGACTACATCCACAAGTGCGAGAGCCCAGCGCCTGGTGAAAGGGGTAAGATACAAGCCCTGGCCTGGCGGGAACTGAGCACACCTCCCCTGAGCTCCTGGCAGCAGGGAAAGGGAGCCCAGGACTGCTAAACACCCAGCCCCAGCCACCTGCAAAAGAGCGCAGGCACAGTGCATGCGTGGAGGGCTGGAAACTAGGGAAATAGGGCAGCAAGACCCCTGAGCGGGTTCCGAAGCTGATGCCCCTGTGACAAAGAAAAGCGAGTTCTTTTTGAAAGTCTTAAAGGGACAGGGACATAACAGCTGGACGGAAACAACAAAGTTCACAGCCCAGTGGCTGTAAATTACAGGGAAAACCGGGCGCACTAACCCCCTGGGCAACAGCTCTGAGACCCCTCATTGAGGTAAACAGCCAAACAACCTCCCCCCACTCCATCCATTACCCCTCCTGGCACTGCAAAAGCAGAGAAACAGCCTAAGGCAGGCCCCGCCCCCTCAGAAAGGGAGTTTTCTCCATATGGCCAGGCAAGACACAAAGACCCAGTCTACACGCAATTACCCAACACAAGCCACTAGGGGTCGCAGTTGTCCCAGTAAAGAAAGGCCAGTAGCAAGTGAAAAGTTTGGCCCACCCAGCTGACAGTCAATAGCACCTGTCAACATGAAAAGGCAAAAAAATATGATCCAGACAAGACTAACCCAGACAGCTTCGGCATCTGCTACATCTTCCCCTGAGAAGGAACCTGGGGAGATAGATTTAACCAGTCTTCCTGAAAAAGAATTCAAAACAAAAGTCATAACCATGCTGATGGACTTGCAGAGAAATATGCAAGAATTAAGGAAGGAGAATACAGAAATAAAACAAGCTCTGGAAGGACTTCAAAACAGAATGGATGAGATGCAAGAGACCATTAATGGACTAGAAAACAGAGAACAGGAACGCAGAGAAGCTGATGCAGAGAGAGATAGAAGGATCTCCAGTAATGAAAGAATTCTAAGAGAGCTGAGTGACCAATCGTAAAGGAACAATATACGCATTATAGGAGTACCAGAAGAAGAGAGAGAAAAAGGTATAGAAAGTGTCTTTGAAGAAATAATTGCTGAAAACTTCCCCAAACTAGGGGAAGAAATGGCCTCTCAGACCACAGAGGTACACAGAACCCCCATGACAAGGGATCCAAGGAGGGCAACACCAAGACACATAATAATTAAAATGGCAAAGATCAAAGACAACGACAAAATATTAAAGGCAGACAGACAGAAAAAAAAGGTTACATACAAAGGAAAACCCATCAGGCTATCATCAGACTTCTCAAAAGAAACTCTACAGACCAGAAGAGAATGGCATGATATACTTAATGCAATGAAACAGAAGGGCCTCGAAACAAGACTACTGTATCCAGCACTAAAATCATTTAAATATGAAGGAGGGATTAAACAATTCCCAGACAAGCAAAAGTTGAGGGAATTTGCCTCCCACAAACCACCTCTACAGGGCATCCTACAGGGACTGCTCTAGATGGGAGCAGTACTAAAAAGAGCACAGAACAGAACATCCAACATATGAAGAAGGGAGGAGGAGGATAAGAAGGGAGAGAAATAAAGAATCATCAGACCGCATTTATAATAGCTCAACAAGCGAGTTAAGTTAGACAGTAAGATAGTAAAGAAGCTAACCCTGAACCTTTGGTAACCACAAACTTAAAGCCTGCAATGGCGATAAGTTCATACCTCTCAATAATCACCCTAAATGTAAATGCATTGAATGCACCAATCAAAAGACACAGAGTAATAGAATGGATGAAAAAGCAAGATCCATCCATATGCTGCTTACAAGAGACTCACCTCAAACCCAAAGACATGCACAGACTTAAAGTCAAGGGATGGAAAAAGATATTTCCTGCAAACAACAGAGAGAAGAAAGCAGGTGTTGCAATACAGGAGCATCAGCATATGTGAAACAAATACTAACAGAAGTAAAGGAGGAAATAGAATGCAGTGCATTCCTTCTAGGAGACTTCAACACACCACTCACTTCAAAGGACAGATCCACCAGACAGAAAATAAGTAAGGACACAGAGGCACTGAACAACACGCTAGAACAGATGGACCTAATAGACATCTACAGAACTCTACATCCAAAAGCAACAGGATACACATTCTTCTCAAGTGCACATGGAACATTCTCCAGAATAGACCACATACTAGGCCACAAAAAGAGCCTCAGTAAATTCCAAAAGGTTGAAATCCTACCAACCAACTTTTCAGACCACAAAGGCATAAAACTAGAAATAAACTGTACAAAGAAAGCAAAAAGGCTCACAAACACATGGAGGATTAGCAACACGCTCCTAAATAATCAGTGGATCAATGACCAAATCAAAGTGGAGATCCAGCAATATATGGAAACAAACAACAACAACACTAAGGCCCAACTACTGTGGGACACAGCAAAAGCAGTCTTAAGAGGAAAGTATACAGCAATCCAGGCATATTTAAAAAAGGAAGAACAATCCCAAATAAATGGTCTAATGTCACAATTATCAAAATTGGAAAAAGAAGAACAGATGAGGCCTAAGGTCAGCAGAAGGAGGGACATAATAAAGATCAGAGGTGAAATAAATAAAATTGAGAAGAATAAAACAATAGCAAAAATCAATGAAACCAAGAGCTGATTCTTTGAGAAAATAAACAAAATAGATAAGCCTCTAGCCAGACTTATTAAGAGGAAAAGAGAGTCAACACAAATCAACAGTATCAGAAATGAGAAAGGAAAAATCACGACGGACCCCACAGAAATACAAAGAATTATTAGTGAGTACTATGAAGACCTATATGCTAACAAGCTTGGAAACCTAGGAGAAATGGACAACTTCCTAGAAAAATCCAACCTTCTAAGACTGACCCAGAAAGAAACAGGAAATCTAAACAGACCAATTACCAGCAATGAAATTGAAGCGGTAATCAAAAAACTACCAAAGAACAAAACCCCCGGGCCAGATGGATTCACCTCAGAATTTTATCAGACATAAAGGGAAGTCATAATACCCATTCTCCTTAAAGTTTTCCAAAAAATAGAAGAGGAGGGGATACTCCCAAACTCATTCTATGAAGCTAACATCACCCTAATACCAAAACCAGGCAAAGACCCCACCAAAAAAGAAAACTACAGACCAATATTCCTGATGAATGTAGATGCAAAAATACTCAACAAAATATTAGCAAACCGAAATCAAAAATACATCAAAAGGATCGTACACCATGACCAAGTGGGATTCATCCTAGGGATGCAAGGATGTTACAACATTCGAAAGTCCATCAACATCATCAACCACATCAACAAAAAGAAGGACAAAAACCACATAATCATCTCCATAGATGCTGAAAAAGCATTTAACAAAGTTCAACATCCATTCATGATAAAAACTCTCAGCAAAATGGGAATAGAGGGCAAGTACCTCAACATAATAAAGGCCATCTATGATAAACCCACAGCCAACGTTATATTGAACAGTGAGAAGCTGAAAGCTTTTCCTCTGAGATCGGGAACTAGACAGGGATGTCCACTCTCCCCACTGTTATTTAACATAGTACTGGAGGTCCTAGCCATGGCAATCAGACAAAACAAAGAAATACAAGGAATCCAGATTGGTAAAGAAGAAGTTAAACTGTAATTATTTTCAAAAAACCCTGAAGACTCCACCACAAAACTACTAGAACTGGTACCGGAATACAGCAAAGTTGCAGGATACAAAATCAACACACAGAAATCTGTGGCTTTCCTCTACACTAACAATGAACCAACAGAAAGAGAAATCAGGAAAACAACTCCATTAACATTTGCATGAAAAAAATAAAATACCCAGGAATAAACCTAACCAAAGAAGTGAAAGACTTATACTCTGAAAACTACAAGTCACTCTTAAGAGAAATTAAAGGGGACACTAACAGATGAAAACTCATCCCATGCTCGTGGCCAGGAAGAATTAATATAATCAACATGGTCATCCTGCCCAAAGCCATATACAGATTTGATGCAATCCCTGTGAAACTACCAGCAACATTCTTCAATGAACTGGAACAAATAATTCAAAAATTCATATGGAAACACCAAAGACCCCGAATAGCCAAAGCAATCCTGAGAAAGAAGAATAACGTAGGGGAGATCTCACTCCCCAACTTCAAGCTCTACTATAAAGCCATAATAATCAAGACAATTTGGTACTGGCACAAGAATAGAGCCACAGACCAATGGAACAGACTAGCAAATCTAGACATTAACCCAGACGTATATGGTCAATTAATATTTGATAAAGGAGTCATGGACATACAATGGCGAAATGACAGTCTCTTCAACAGATAGTGCTGGCAAAACTGGACAGCTACATGTAGTAAAATGAAACTGGACCATTGCCTAACCCCATATACAAAAGTAAACTCAAAATGGATCAAAGACCTGAATGTAAGTCATGAAACCATTAAACTATTGGAAAAAAAACATAGGCAAAAACCTCTTAGACATAAAGATAAGTGACCTCTTCTTGAACATATCTCCTCGGGCAAGGAAAACAACAACAAAAATGAACAAGGGGGAGTATATTAAGCTGAAAAGCTTCTGTACAGCAAAAGACACCATCAATAGAACAAAAAGGAACCCTATAGTATGGGAGAATACATTTGAAAATGACAGATCCGATAAAGGCTTGACGTCTAGAATACATAAATAGCTCACATGCCTCAACAAACAAAAAACAAATAACCCAATTAAAAAATGGGCAGAGGAACTGAACAGAAAGTTCTCTAAAAAAGAAATACAGATGGCCAACAGACACATGAAAAGATGCTCCACATCGCTAATTATCAGAGAAATGCAAATTAAAACTACAATGAGGTATCACCTCACACCAGTAAGGATGGCTGCCATCCAAAAGACAAACAACAACAAATGTTGGTGAGGCTGTGTAGAAAGGGGAACCCTCCTACACTGTTGGTGGGAATGTAAATTAGTTCAACCATTGTGGAAAGCAGTATGGAGGTTCCTCAAAATGCTCAAAACAGACCTACCATTTGACCCAGGAATTCCACTCCTAGGAATTTACCCTAAGAATGCAGCAATCAAGTTTGAGAAAGACAGATGCACCCCTATGTTTATCGCAGAACTATTTACAATAGCCAAGAATTGGAAGGAACCTAAATGTCCATCGATAGATTAATGGATAAAGAAGGTGTGGTACATATGCACAATGGAATACTACTCAGCCATAAGAAAAGGGCAAATCCTACCATTTGCAGCAACATGAATGGAGCTGAACGGTATTATGCTTAGCGAAATAAGCCAAGTGGAGAAAGAGAAATACCAAATGATTTCACTTATCTGTGGAGTATAAGAACAAAGGAAAAACTGAAGGAACAAAACAGCAGCAGAATCACAGAACTCAAGATTGGACTAACAGGTAGCAAAGGGAAAGGGACTGGGGAGGATGGGTGGGTAGGGAGGGATAAGTGGGGGAAGAAGAAGGGGGGTATTAAGATTAGCATGCATGGGGGGGTGGGAGAAAGGGGAGGGCTGTAAAACACAGAGAAGACAAGTAGTGATTCTACAACACTTTGCTATGCTGATGGACAGTGACTGTAAAGGGGTTTATACGGGAGACCTGGTATAGGGGAGAGCCTAGTAAACATAATATTCATCATGTAAGTGTAGATTAATGATAACAAAAAAAAAGCATTTCCTGTGTGGTGACCTCCAATGACTTCTACACAATGGTATAAAGGGCATATAAAAGTGTAGGCAAAGGGTTTGTTTGTGTTTATACAGATGATCAAAGCCTAATTTGGCTACCCTGAAAATGAACTAAGATACAATATGAAAAAGAACTTCCAACATCAGCACTCTCTGGAAGACTCATGCCAGAAGATGATCATCAAAAAACCCCAAGAAAGATCCACGTGCTGCTACACGTGTAGATGCACTCATCCCACCGGTTCCTGGACTTCCCATGGGAAAGAAGAAGGAGATATTTAAACTGGCCTGTGCATACAGTAAAACAACAAATTTGACTGGATCTATACTGTTGGAACTCAACCAAGAATTAGGAGAAGTGCAAATTGTAGTGCTCCAAAATCTTACATCTACAGACTATTTACTGTTAAAAGAACATATGGGATGTGAACAGTCCCCAGGAATGGGTTGTTTTAATTTGTCTGATTTCTCTCAGACTGTTCAAGTTCAGTTGGACAATATCTACCATATCATAGAGAAGTTTTCACAAATGCCTAAGGTACCTAACTGGTTTTATTGGTTTCACTGGAGATGGCTGGTAATTATAGATATGCTTTGGTTATGTAACTGTACTCCTATTATGTTAATGTGTGTACGCAATTTAATTAGTAGTTTAAAACCTGTACATGCTGAAGTTACTCTACAAGAAGATATGTCAAAGAAGTAATCAATCTTCCCATGTTTTCTTCTGCCTGCTACTTCTATAGCTTTTCTTCTTCCTTCCTAATTACAACCCCTAAATAGAATTCATGCCTCATATTGAATTTACTGTGTATCACAATTCTTCCAAGTGGTAAAGATACCTTAAGACAAATGCTGGGCATAGAAGCCACAGGGCACAAATATGCAAAGAAGTAAAAAACTAACGTTTTCAAACAATATGGCTTCTCTCTCACTTACCAACTTTACATCTCCCTGTATGGCCCCGGAAGATGACTGGTTAGCCAGAGACGGGTAAGATTACTTAAGGGAGGACCAACCTAAGACAGGCACAGTCTCAGGGGGGCCATCAGGTGAGAAATTGGGGATCAACAGAGGTGAGGCTTAGAACCTCTCCCCTTCTGTTCTGAGAGAAATCTGCTGCATCTGTGGATGTTTTATTGCCCTTGTCTAGCCTAGATTAACACAGAGTCTACAGGCACACACCTGATCATCTACATCTGCTCTCTTACAACAGTAAACTATGTGTTCTACCTTTGTCTTGCGTCTACCTACCACTTCAGCATTTTATTAAAAATAATAATAATAAAGAGAGAAATGTGGTATCCACATATAAATCAAGTATAAAAATCAAACGAATATTCATATTTGAACTGTTTATAGTTCATAAAGCATGATCAAAACTGAAAGTTTCTGTGATGACTGCCCTTGTACTGTCCACCATGTAACTTACTCACTATGTAAGAATTTGTTCTCCACGTAAGAACTTGTTCGTTATGCTTCAGAAGATTGGAGACTGACGAAAATTAGGCTTGGGGTGGATTAATGATTATACATTGAGCATTGAGTCCCCTATACAGAATTTTATTGTTGTTAACAACCATTTGATCAATAAATAGGAGAGATGCCCTCACAAAAAAAAAATTACACCCTTCCAATTGTAAAATAAATAATTAACTGGGATGTAATGTATAGCATAAGGAATATAGTCAAAATATTGTAACAACTTGGCATGGTGATAGCTGGAACGTAGAATTATCATGCATATAAATGTTGAATCACTGTGTTGTACACCTGAAACTAATGTAATACTGTGTGTCAACTACCCTTCAATAAAAAATAATTATCTAAAAAAAAAAACCCACAGTGAGATATCATCCACCAGTTAGAATGGCCACTATTGAAAAAACAAGAAGCAACAAGTGTTGGCAAGGATGCAGAGAATTAGGATCCCTCCTACACTGTTGGTGGGAATGTAAATTGGTGCAACTGCTGTGGGAAGCAGTATGGAGGTTCCTCAAAAAACAGAATAGAAATACCATTTGACCCAGTAATTCCACTCATAGGATTTTATCCAAAGAAAACAAAATTCCTGATTGAAAAGATACATGCACCCCTATGTTTATTGTGCACTATTTGCAATAGCCAAGATATGGAACCAACCTGAATGTCTATCAATAGATGAATGGATCGAGATGATGTAGTATATAAATGTAATGGAATATTACTCGGCCATAAAAAGAAAAATTCTGCCATTTGCGGCAATGTGGATGGATCTAGACGGTATTATGATCAGTGAAATAAGTCAGGTGGAGACAGGCAAATTCCATACCATATTATATTAACTATTTGTGAAATATAAAACAAAGCAAAACAGAAGGAATCAAACAGCAGTACATTTACAGACACTGAGAAGTGACTGGTGGTTACCAACAAGAAGTGGTTGGTGTTGGGTTTGGGAGGGGGATAAAGGAGCTCAGTAATTGTAATCACAGTGTACGTTGATTACATGGACTGCCGAACCACTGTGATGTACATTTGAAATCAACATATGATTGTATATTATGCAACTTTAGTAATAATAAAAAAAGAATAGATCTCCATAACTCCTGGTCTGAAGGAAGTGAATATATTTATAGCCCTGATACAACTTAAAAATTGTTTTCCAATTATTTTAACCAACATAGACAAATGAGAATTACCCATGAAATACATAGCAGTTAAAATGCATGACCTAGATCTATAGTCTCAACACTGATTATTTAAAAATATATAGTATTGAGTAAAGTACTAAATTGCTGGGTGGTAAATACTGTATGACATATATAAATAAAAACTATCATATATGTAAGTAGAAAATGCAGTTAGAAAATATATACACAAATATGTGTCAGTGAGTTTACATCTGGGAAGGGAGAAAAAAGGGAAATAAAATTTGAAGGCGAACATAGGAACTTCAATTTTATCAGTGATGTATTATTTCTTAAAAAGAAGTTAAATTTACAGATGACCATTAATTCTTTTTGTTTGCTGACAATGGTATTAATGTATTTTAGTATTTTTTTCACTTTTCTAAATGTTGTTTTATTTAAAAATAAAAGTATAAATCAATTCGACAAAGAACATGAGCTAATTCACAGAAAAAGAAATATGAAACATTTAAAAATCTCAGCTTACCTAATTAAATAAATGTAAAATAATGAAATAGTGTTTTTATTAATAAGCCAGGCAAAGAGAAAATTTTTGTCAAATAGCTTACAGTAAATTTTTTAAAAAGATTCTCATAAACTGTGGAATGGAAATTTGTGAAGTTTTAAGTTTGGTTTATTATTGTTGAGATTCCTTAGTGTGCAAACCTCATTTGTTCAGCAATTCCAATTCCAAGGATTCACTGTTTAGAAGCTGATACTTGTGTACAAAGATTTGTGTTCAGTAATATTGATTACAACATGGCTAATAATAAGAAAAACTAAATGCATATAAACCCAGAACAGAAAACTAGTTATATACATTCTCGGGGATTAGTTAAAATGTGGTATATTACATCAATTCTGTGAAGTGTCTGAGTGGTCAAAGTTTAAAGGAGGCTTTTTTACTTTATGAATTTCTGTTTATTCTTATTGAATGAAAATTTACCATTTGTAAATTCTAATGTAGAAAAATTACCATTTAAAAATATACGTATTTTTCTATTGTATAATTTAAATATTTTCATAATGCAACTTTTTTGAGTCAAAAAAATTTCCTCTTCTGTGAGTGAGTATGGAATATCTCATTACTGCTATTACAGAAAAATACAGTGCAGAAAGGAAGATGACTTCTTTGATATTTTTTAGATCCTGAGAATGTACTTAAAAAAGGTTTCTACTGTGTCTTCATAGTTCTCTCCACTCAAAATAAAATACCTAAAATCATTGTGGATACTGCTAGTTCATTGCTGTCAGTGAGGGAAATGAGAGCATCTCATTGTAGATTTACGTGTAGGTCATGGATTTTGGTATTGTTTTATGAGAAAGTATAGTCATTATATTAAGGAATTCAATAAATTATACATTTTCAATTATCATTATTATTTAAATTTTATGATTTATTTAACATTTGAATCCTCATTTAATACTTAAGTATTATGATTTATTTAAACTGACAATATTTCATTAGATTTTAAAATTTAACATTAATCAAATTAAATCTAAATCATTAAATCCAGTGTTATTGCAAAAGGATCATGAAGTGTCAGGAAGATGAGGAATGACTACCTTCCAGAATATGTATATACGTGTATATATGTGTGTGTGTGTGTGTGTATACATACACACACACACACACATATATATTGTTTTTTTTCTTTTTACAAAAAGGACAGTGGCTATAGTCATTAATGTTTCCAATAAGTACTTTCAAGTATCAATTTCTAGAATGCGGTGGCCAGTTTGCTTAAGTTTATCTGCAATTAGACTAAAATGTTACAGTCAAGTGCTTAAATTGTTTTTCTGATGACTGCTACATTTAGGTAAAGTAAAAAATATATATATCTACATGCATATAGATATGGATATAAAATCGCTTTTTAAAAATTATGATGTGATATTCTCATATTTATGTATTTGTGTTGTGTGTGGTCACCACATTATTTTGTGTTCCTTAAATACTGCATAACTGCAAATTCATTAGAGCCAGAATTCTTTTCTTTTACAGGGTAGAGAATCAAATGAAATACTGTGGCTTCTTTCCTATCTTATTTTAGTTTTCTGACAAGTAAATAGCAAGTCTTATCAACTTCAGTTTCAGGTCTTAGTTATGATTCTTTATGTAATAAAATATCATTTTTGTGGGGTTTCTTCTTTTATTCTGTAGTCACTGACCTGGCCCTGAAAAACACAATTTCATAGAGCATTTTCTTAGACAGTACTTCCAGAAATGTCATTATAGCACTAGAGAATTGGCATTTTGTGTACCAAGATGTCATTCCTAATAATACTGTGTCTGAAGATGTGAAGCTGGGAGATACAGCTAGCAGGGTGGGGGAGAACAGGTTTGCCTCATCTGTAAATAACAGTGATTTGTGGGATGATGATCTCACCAACAGGGCTTCTCTCCTCCTCCTCGTTAGGATATTCCACAGTACCCAGGGAGGCTGTCAAGAACCCCAGTGGGGACTACGAGTGATGATGGAAAGCTCCTGCTCTGTTGCACATTTTAGAATCATTCATGAACATACTCTAACCCTCTTCATTGCAGAAGGTAGAGATCAAGTTGGGATGGAATTCTCATCTCTCCTTGCTGCCAAGTATAATTCTTCTCTGTGCCAGAGTTCTGCTTACTCTGTGATTCAGCCTAAAACTTTTCAGCGGGCATATTTAGATACTGGTGGAAAAGTTGGGGCCTGTATTCAGGTGGGAATTTGAATTTAGTAACTTACACTATGGTTGCTTTTGCCAAGCTCTGGGGAGAGTTTCCTTGACCATTAAACCAGATAGGAGTGAAAAAATTCAGTTTTCCTTAGCAAAATGATCAAAAAGATAAGGTCCAGGCTCCTTTGAATTAAATGCATAAACCTGCAGTAGCACCACAGTTGTGATCTCATCCATTTTCCAAAGAGATGGAACTGCATATGAAAATGAAATAGGCTCACTGTAGACCAAAGGATAGGGACCTGCTTCAATAGAAGCAGCTCCCGCTACAGGTCAAAGTGTGTAGTTTCAAGGGATTTAGGGATGGGTGGCAAGGTAGGTCCACTACATAATCATTTCTGTAGTTCTGATTAGAAGGGAGTGTCAGTTATATGAAAGCTGTTTGCTGAGGTAAATGTGACCTGAAAAAGGTAATTTTCTGTAATTTCCTCTCCACCTGTCTCTGAAATTTCAGATATTTTTATCTCCTTCTCCAAAAAATGATGCTACTCTTTGTCTTCTGTTTGGAACCAATGACAATCCTCTCAAATTCTTTCACCATTTTTTTTCAGATGAAGGTGTTAGAGAGTTTAAATGATTTGTCTTAAATGGCAGATCTGGTACTCAAATTCAGTTCCATTTTTGTCAAGCTCATGCTTTTTGTTAACATCAATATATGTCCCTCATCTTTTTTCAGTTATAAGTATAGAAAATCCAAGTTAAGCTAATTTAAACAACAAGGATTGTTTCCTAGTTAAAAAACTGAAAACTCCAGAGATAGTGTGTTGGGCATTACTACTAGTCCAATATCTACTGCTACTAGTCCAATATCCAAGTTTCTTGCCTTCTAGCTGTGTCTGAGACTTAAGTGACCACAGATCAAGCTCTACCTGCAACTCCTACTGTAATAGATTCCAAAGTTTTCCATAATGAGATTGATCTCAATGGAGTTTTTCAAAATTGTCTTCCTCTGTGCAACTCTTTGCCTTTTCTGCATCAGCTAAACAGGCTTGGTGTTAGTTAAGTAGCACATACCCTGTGTCCATGTTCTTCCAACTTAAAAGATTCTGGCATTACTCTGTTTGAACTTAATTTTACTAGTTCTTTAACATCTACTTCAAGACCAGCCTCTTCAAGAAAACCTTATGTGCTTACTCTTAGTCTATTTTGATGAATTCTTACAGATTTTATTGGGGTACTATATACTTTAGGTATCAAAAGTCAAATGAGAGTTTAGACTATATTAAAGAAAGTAAGCAGAGAATGAATGTGGTAATCGTCATATTCCACCTAATTCTTCTAAGAATATATCAGAAATAATGATGGTAGCTTTATGTACTCAGTTAATGAGTACTATTTGTCAGCCATTGTATAAATTTTTTGCATATATGAACTCATTTAATCCACATGAAGTATTTAGGAAATGTACTTGGCATTATCAGTATTTCACAACTGAAGAAATTAAGGCAATGAGAGAGTGGGCTACTTGAAAAGTTCATGGAGTTACTAGTAACTGCCAGAACCAAGATTTGAATCCACACTTACCCATCATATTGTATTTATCAAAGGATACAGTTCTTTAAAAAGATTTCAGTCTAATGGTTGCTTACCCAACAGGTAAATATCACAATGGGAAATAAAATAACATAAAACCATTTCAGGATGAAGCAGGACAAAACATGATAAAGAGAAATTTAGGTAGATATGTCTACTGTCTTCAAGTATTATGCATACTGTCAAATTAGAGAGGGATTAACTTATCTTGAATAGCTCCAAAGACTGGAATTAGAAGCATTAGGCACATATTTTTTACTTAAATATAAAAATGCTATTTCTACTTGTCGGAGCTATCTAAAACTAATTTCAAAAGCTTTTGTGAGAGAGCAAATTTCCCATATTTGGAAGCTTTCCCACATCAGATTGGTTAACATCTTCTGGAAAGAGTTTTGTCGGCGGGATTCAAACATGAGAAACTAGTTAAAACATGCATCTTTTAAAAGCCTAAATATTCCGTGAATTCTCTGAGGGTTGTGCCTTCTGGCTGTTGGGAATGGGAGGTAATGAAATGTCATGGTTGTATCAGGATTGGGAAACAAAGAAGTGATGTGGGAAAATAGAAAATAAAAAGGGAGATGGAGGTAGGTATGCAATGCTTAGGAAATGAATAAAAAAGATAAACCATGTCATCTAGATCTGTGCCCAGTGAGGCCCTGCTAGGCAGAGTAGCCAAGGCAGAGATAGTTGAGCCACCAGGCAGCCTTTTTCTGACCTTTCAAATGTTCACACATTTAATGGTGGTTTAGGGTTGGCTTAGATTGGTTGTAATTTTTTTCCTCTGAGACAGCTTTTTCCTCTTTAGTTAGGAAGGCAGAGCTCTGACTCTGTTGTGGAGAAAAGCTATTAAAAGGAAATTGTGGTATATAAAATGGAGACACTTTTTTGATCATATTTCAAAGGATTTGAAGGGAAAGACAAGAAAATCAATACATGCATGGATTCCTTTACACTTCAAAAAGACAATTCTTTCCTTTCTAAAGTCTGTTTCTGGGTGTTCCTACTGTGAAATCAGTCCGTAACACCTAGATTTAATGGAAATTTACTTGGTAAAAGGATAAAATAGTAAACAGAGCAGTGAAGAGTTCAGCTGCTTCTCTCCCTTTCTACCTTTTGACAAGTGATAATATTTGCAATGGTTACCATGTGATCTTTCAATCTGAGTATTTATTATTTACTTATTTATTAGAGGAAGTCTAGCATTCACTTTCAATTCTGAAGCATAGATCCAAATCCTTTTTATTTATCATAATACCCAATAATATTTTGCAGCTTTTTGTCTATGACATAGGAACATTTTTCTCATTGTTACTTTGGCTAATAAAACCATAAATTGTTAAATGTAAAACTTTCACAAAGAGAAAATCACAATAGTAGTAAAATTCCTGGTAATTTATGAGGGCAGATCTGCATTTTACATGCTTGCCAAAGAAAACAAAGGTGCTAATTCAAAAAGATATATATACCCCTATGTTCATTGCAGCATCATTTACCATAGCCAAGATATGGAAGTAACCTAAGTATCCAACAATGGTGAACTGATAAAGGAGATGTGTTATGTGTATATATATGTAAGAAGCATACACACACACACACATATATATATATATACACACACACACACATATATGCAATGAAATATTCACCATAGAGAAGAATTAAATCTCACCATTTGGAATAACATGGATGGACTTTGAGAATATTATGCTAAGTGAAATAAGTCAAAGAAAGAAAGATAAACACCATATTTTTCACTTACATATGATATCTAAAAAACAAAAAAATAAACAGAACAGAAAGCAACTTAGGAATACCGAGAACGAACTGGTAGTGCCATAGGGGAAGAGGTAGGGAGATAGGCAAAATAGGTGGAAAGGATTAAGAGGCACGTATTTCCAGTTAGAAAATAAATAAGTCACAGGGATATGAAGTACAGCACAAGTAATATAATCAATAATATTGCATTAATCTCTATGGTGACAGGTGGTGACTACACTTACTTGGTGAGCATTTTGTAATCCGTATGTAATCCAAATCACTATGCTGTACACCTGAATCTAATATAATATTGTATGTCAGCTATGCTCCAATTTGAAAAAAATCAATGTCTTGAAAATAAAGAATATTCTTTGCTTAAGGGAATTTTCTCCAAACCAAATCTCTTCAAAAATACTACTCTCTTTAATAGAGATAAAAAGGAGGATTCTGCTTCCTATAATTACTCTATGCAGTAAGAAATTTTGTCCTAATTTGCTCATAAGACATAACATGGGGAGATCCTTTGTACCCTTTACTCTGTTTTCTCCGATAGCAATAATTTACAGAACTATAGTACAATAACGAGGGTATTGACATTGATAAAGTGAAGATACAAAACATTTTCCTTACCACACAATTCCTTATGTCATTTTTAGCCACACCCACTTTTCTCCTGTCCCCACCCATTTGTAAACCCCTGACAACCACTAATCATTTCTCCATTTTCGTAATTTTGTCATTTCAAAAAAGTTTTATAAATGCAATCATATGGTGTCATAGTCTACTTGTGTTGTCATAACAAAATACAATGGATTGGATGGTTTAAACAGCAGAAATTTATTTTATTTTATTTCTGGATACTGTGAAATCCAAGGTCGAGGAGTTAGCCACTTCAGTTCCTGGTGAGAGGTCTGGTGTCTCTTTGATACCCCTTATCACTATTCCCACCCTGAAATCCCTATCCTCATGACCTCATCTAACCCTAACCACCCTTCAAGGGTCCCATCTGCAAACACCATCACATTGGGGTTAGAACTTCAACATAGGAATTTTGGAGGGACACAAACATTCAATCTATAACATATAATATGGAAACATTGGGGATTGACTTTTTTCACCCATAATTTTCTGATTTATCCACATTGTTGTATATATAAAGTTTTTTGTTCTTTTTCATTGCCTAGCAGTATTCTTTTGTATGGCATTCACCTGTTTGAGGACATCTGGACTGATTCCAGTTATTTATTACAGATAAGCTGCTATTAACATCTGTGTACTGTTGTTTGTGTGTGTGAATTTAACCATTCTGTTCTCTGGGATAAGTGCTCAGGAGTGCAATTTCTGGGTTATGTGGTAGTTGCATGTTTAGCTTTTAAATAAACTGTCAAAACTGTTTTCCAGAAGCATTCTACCTTTTCACATTCATGCAAGTAATTTTTTGTCACTTCCTGAATGAATTTTTTTTTGATTGTTGAATTTTAGGAGTTTTATATATCCTCATCTTTGGATATGTGACTTACAAATATTTTCTGTTTGGTTGTAACTTGTTTTCATCCTCTTAACAAGGCCTTTAGCAAAGCAGAAGTTGATAATGTTACTGACGTTCAACTTACCAATTTTTGTTTTATGGATCATACTTGTTGTGTTGGGCTAAGAACTCTCTGCTTAGCTCTAAATGCTAAATATTTTTCTCTGTTTTTTATTCTTAAGATTTTATAGATTTACATTTTATATTTAGATCTATGATCCACTTTGAGTTATGTTTGTATAAAATGTAACTCTCAGGTTAAGGTTCTTATTTATTGCTTATGAATGTCCAATTGCTTCATTACCATTTGTTGAAAAAATCTCCTTCATTGAATTACATTGCTTTTTTTTTCTTTAGTGAGAGAATTCCAAATGAAGCCTAGAGTTTAGCTTCCTATCCCAAATTAGTTTTTTTTTGTGTGTGTGTGGTTTTGTTTTGTTTTATTTATTTTTTTGGTCAAACTCTTCCCACACTCCACATGTTGTCATATGCTTTTGTACGCAGACAAAAATACAGGACACAAAATTAGTGACAATTGTCTTATTTTCCCAATAAGTTACCCAATTTACCACTTTCTAACAGGGATATCAGCAACTCTTACATTTAGACTTGTACATGCCTTTCATATTGTCAAAGAAGCAGAATAATTATATAGTTCAAATAGGGTCATTTGGGTTCATCCATGTGAATTGGCCTGTGAGTGGTTTATTACTATCATTTCATCTTACTGCCAAACAGAGTCATGTTTGGCGACTGACCTGACAGTTGAAGTTTGTTTACTGCTGTAATGACTATTTGCAGGTTTGGATCTTGGCAGGTCCGTAGTGGTCTTTGAGAGAGATATCCTTTGTTCTTCAATGCCAGCCTGGCTCCACGCTAGGCATCCTGAGGTTGGAGGCCCAACCCTTAGCCCTTTACAGAATCACTCACCTTGGTAAAACTGAATCTGAGAGTCCTAAATTAGGCCTGGCTGGGGCATCTGCAATGTAACATTCTTGGAAACACTTCCTCCCCTACTTATTCAACTCAGTCCTCCTCTGAGTTTAGCCAAGGAGTTGGTTAAATTATCTTTTAATTCTGAAAACACAAAGGTCTTCTTAAACTCCTTTCCCAGATAATTGGATTGACTCAGTCAATCTAAATCCATTCTTTCAGGGAAGGCAACTCTCATACATACCAAGATGAGGTATTCCTAAACACCAGAAGCAAGTTTTGGCCCTGCTATCACCAAATAAAAAAAAATATCTTTGACAGATACTTCAAATAAAAGTTGTTTTAATCTCTGAAAAGAGGATGAAATAGATACAGGTTCCATACTTAATTAACCTTAAAATCAGTTTTCCCGGTATCTTTGGGGGCTGGTATACTATTAAATCTGTATTATGTTTTCTTTTTCTAAAGCTTATAGTGGGGGAAAAATATTTCAAAATCAAAGGAATGTGAAATTAGAAAGGCAAAATGACCTTCTCAAGGTCATGCTGAAATTTCTGGTCCAGGTTTATTTATAATTTATCTTTAAACTGTTTCACAGACAGGGACCTGCAAAATGCTAACTACATTCCAGGAATTGTTATTCCAATTGAAAGCTCTTAGGAGAGCCATAATTTATTTTCTCTTAGATTTCATGTTCAAAGCCTTTTATTTGCAGAACAGTGAAAGAAAAAAAGAAAATGTGTTCTTGTATTTCACAAATATATAGTATATATAATCTCTGGTCTCTGAAGTTTGTCTTTATTTGCAAGGTCACTTGCTTGCTTTGACTTATCTATGCTTCCTCTTCTCAATCATGGAGATGAATGTCTTTGTAGAAACCTACTTATCTGGAGACTGAACAGGGTAACATATTGTCTTTAGGGTAGAAAAGTTATAAAGAATAAAATGCTACATTTTTTATGTTAGGCATCTGAGGTGGCATTTATTGGGGAAAATTGTCTTTTGTGCTATAGAATGGCACGTTAATGTCATAAAAGTATTGCCAACTTCATGAGTTGGTCCTTTTTCAAAGTCACATCTTCAAAAAAAATCTCAAGGAAGGGTAAAGCAAGCTATTTTTGGGCAAAAATATATTAATTTTCTCATCTGAATTTCTGGCTGTTATCTGTGTAATTACTGGTTTGACTTAACATCAATATACAGGAAATTCTTTAAAATAGTTTTTTTATGTTAAATTGTGACAGCTGCTTTGATTTTGACAGACATCCATTGAAGTGTTTCTGATGCAGTATGACAGTGCCAGCTATGACGTTAATTGCCTCTTTTGTTGGAAAATGCCACATGTAACATTTCAAAGAGAATCCAAACACCAGGATAACCATTTATTTCACTTTGCAACAGAACTCTGAAATACTAGCTTTCATTCTGTCTTCCTCAGTTTCATAATTGACTATTTTAACTATATACACTGATCACATTAGCCAACACTCTCAGTTAACTGGACAGTCTAATCAAGTATGTCTGTTATCAGCAACATATTATACCCTGTCCATTGAAGGAGAAGATGTTAGAGTTGTAAACTGTATTTTATTTTAAGGGTAGGTAAGATTAATTTGAGGAACAAATCCCCATCATTTTCTCTACAAAGTCATAAAATGTGAATCATAGCATCAGATTTGGAGACACTGATATGAATGTGTATAAAAATATGTAAACTAATCACTTCAACTGGAATTAGAGATTCTTGGGTTCTCGCCTCTTTTTTTTTTCTCTTGCGGAATATCTCAGCATGAGTGCAATAGTGTTATGCTATAGTAAATTATTGATTATATGCATTCATTTATTCATTTGTATGTTGATTTAATAAATATTACAAAATCTATTTGGTGCTAGGCCCATTGTAAGCAAAGCAATACTTGGCTATTGCCTTCATAAAGGTTGCAGTATATCAAATTGCTTAAAACTAATACTTAGTTAGTAACATCAAGTGAGCCATATTTTCTTGCACCTGCAATTAACTTTACCATTTGGGATATAATAGTCTTTTATCTAGAATCAAAATATCCAAATTTTAGTTTGGAAGCACTCTGATAATTTTTAACATAATTCTGTTTCTCATGGCTTCAAGTTGTCCTCACCTACCTATTGCTTCAGAAATTGTTTTTTCGTTTTCAAATCCATGTCCATTAATGAGACCACAATGCTAACCTTAGGAAATTGAAATAGCCCTGTCCATTTTTTGATTTGTTATTGTCATGGCCATTCAGAAGAAATAAATAATGGATGTGGCCATACTGTAGTCTGATCACAGGAAATACTTTCACTGAACTGACCACTGTCCTTTGGGTTCAGTGGTGATGATCAGTTGCTATTTCATAATAGCTATTTCCACAGTGATAATGTCAGTGCCTCTACCAGATTTGTATTCATACTGCTACAGTTTTTAAATACTTGTTACCAGTGATGGATGCCATCTGATGTCCTTGGAAGCATTAGCCAAAATATTAAAGTCCGATCTCCATTATTTATGAGGCCACTAGAGAAAAAGACATTTAGAAATGATAAAGAATATATTGATTATCAGATATTATTAAGAGATTAAAGGGACTAAATGTCCTCAATTTGCTGTTTAGAATCTCAGGATATTAATCAGCCCTGAATCAAATGATGCATTATTCACTTGATTACATAAAATATTATCATAGCTATTCAGAGAGAACTGGAGCATGCTTTCAGTCTTGACCCATTACTTAAATATAAGTGATCTTCAAGGTTCTGACACCATCTCTCTTTTATTATCTTTATACTTGCATTGAGCAAATCTGTCTATTCTTATGACTTTAATTATTTTATTGGCTGTCAGGTCTAGGCATCTTTCCTAAACATAATTTCAACAGTTTGTTTTTTATCTTTATATTATTTCTTTATTATTATAACATCTTTGAAATTTAACTGGGTTCCTCCCCAAAATTCTCTTCTGTCTCTTATGTTTCTCAAATTGTTGTGCCTTTCAGTTAAGTAGCATAAAATATTGGTAATAGCTTTATTTATTCCTTCACCCAAGTTCCATCTCTAAGATACCAAAATGGCCAAATTTTTCTCTTCTATCATAGATGTTCTATCTTTCATTCCTACTGCCATGTCTCTATTTCAGACCATATTGTTTCCATATGCCCATATATTCACACATTTGCCTATTCCATTAGTCTTCTACCATGTACTTTTTCAGAGTTCCTTTTATAAGAGACAGTATTGGTCCTATTCCTCTTCTACTGGCAAATCTTTATTAGTTCATCACTCTGTACTCCTAAACCTGACATTCAAGGCTTTCTGCACACTGCAATCTCCTCCTCATTTGTTCTCCCACTTTTACTCATGTTCACTTCCAAACCACTTTCCCCATATACCAGAGGGTTATATTACAGATGTAAATCACAGCAGGTCTCAACATTCTTATAAAACAATGTTGTAAGCTTCCCATTGCTCCTAGAATACAATCTAGCTTCCATTCCCTGCTAAAAGATGATGCATGATCTGGTTCTGACTACATGCCTAGCTTCCTAGACTCTGCTTATACCACTCTATGTAATGTTCTGGGAACTATGTCCTTGACAATCGAGAGTATATGGTTAATGAGGTAATTTTTAAGTACTGACTGGGATGGCAGAGAAAATGTGCCTTGCCAACTTTAGAAGAGGGGTAGGAGAGAATTACACAGAAAATAATTGGTGTAATTTACCATATATACTACTAATACAGAAAACCAAAGTAGTCTGTATCACTAGGAATTTTTATTAGTATGCATCTGTTTTATCACAGTTTGAAAATGGTTGAGTTGTGATTTTCCACATAAATGAGTTTGTATGGATATATAGATATAAATGTGTAACTTAACTCATATAAGCACAGTCAAGCTACGCTACACACATTATACTTTACCCACGTTGTCCCTGTAGTCAGAGGGAGTCATGTTTCTGGAAGACAGACTTCTCAGATTTAAAATAGTCATCTTGGCTTTTTCACAGTCTTAGTGAACTTTAAAATTGTTACTTTGCTCAAGTCATTTTCAGCACCTTTTTCTTGGTATTACTTTTGGTTTAGTTTACCATCAGGAGAGCAGTTTCATATTATAATCATAGACATGATTCCTTGTTTTGTAATTAAATATTTACTGAAAACCTGTTCATGTGTAAGTAACTGTGCATTATGGGAAAGACAGGAAGAAGAGCAAGGGACTGGTTGGGAGATTCCAAAAATACTAGTAGCTGTCTTCTCATGTATTTATATTCCTTCCTTAACTTAAAATTATTTTATGTCATTCTTTTCCCCAAATGGGAAGACTCTTATGAGGTCTTCTAATGAACTGAAATAGAATAAAGAGACAATAGGTTCTAGAGGTGGATTAAATTAGGAGCTTGAAGAAAATCTTTGTGCAGGGAATAGATTGACCCTTACAGAGTTTTCATTGCATTATTTCTTTGTGTGTTTGCTTTATTAGCTGTCAACTGTTGTAATAACTCTGTGTATGTTAAATAGATTTAGTGAAGGGTTTATCATTTTTATCTTGGACAAAGACTGAAATTAAAGGGCTGGTTGGTGATGTCCTGATTTATTAATGAATGTCATAAAAAACTACATTCACTTGTTTAGAGATCCATGAGTTCTAATAGCATGGTATAATATTATTTATAAAATATTAAAAAAAATAACTGAACATCTCTTTTTGAAGTGTACCAATAATCAACATTTACTAGATTTGTGTAAACTGAATAATTTGTGTTACTTAAAAAAATGGACCATTTTATACCAAAATTAAATTAGGAATTTACCACTGAGGAGTTGCATTGATTTGATATACTTTTAAAATCTAAATCCATTATTTTTGAAATGTTTCCTTCAAGGGAATACTCATTTCTTTAATATTTCTAGGATCAACTCCTCTGTCTTTCACAAGTCTCTACTTCACCTGTTTATTCATTCTCATAATTAGAATACTGAAAATTTTACAGGAAGCTCTGTTTTTACACTTATGTGAGCTGTCTTTGTGGATGGTTTAGGGACAGAGAATTAAATCTGCATGAAATCATCACATTTCCCTTGATGCCATCATGAAATTGATACTTTCCCCTGAAAATTTCCATGAAATTACAAAAATTATTGCATCTTTGTCACTGGATATCTTGCTTAGAACTATAAAGGAGACTGAGTCAATCTTTCTTGTACCTCAGTTCCTGATATAATTAATTATTCATGACTCTGTTAATTAAGCATGAGGGAAGAAGGGGTAAAAAAGATGGTGGAGTAGGAAGGCAAGGTGGAAACTTCCTCCCACATACACACCAAGGAAGCAACTACAGTAAGTACAGCTAACCCAGAAAACAAGTTGACTGTAGAATAGACCACCTACACCTGGTGAAGAAGAGAATACAACACAGAGAAGGGAAGAGTGTTAGAGCCACATTCAATTAGGGCCAAAGCAATTCCCCCATCCCAGCCCACAAGTGGAAGAAAGAGGAACGAGCTGGGAGGGGACAGGCACTGAGGAACTCTGCACACCTGGCCCTAAAAATATATTCTGGAAACACCAGTCCACATCACATTGGGTTTTGGTGATTGGTGGGGTTTGGCATCAGGGAATTGGAGCACTCTGTGAGGCTGAGACTCCTGGGGCTTATGGGGACAGGCATGCTCCACTGGTCCCACTGAAACCCAAACCAGAGGCAGCAACTTGAAAGGTTTATTAGCAATGAGGGGAAGGGGCAGTGGGGTGAGGTTTGATAGAGCTCTCTCCACAAGAGAAGGCAGGTGGATGACACTTCCCAAGACTTCCCTTTACCCAACAGGTCAGGCACTTGCAGGCACACCAAACGTTCCATCCCACTCACTAGCAGCTCAGCCACACCATGCTGCTTCCCAACATACCCACCTAGCCCACTCAATCTAACAATGTCAGACTTTGCTGGCTGGCAGGCAGAGGGAGGCTTTCCCAGCTCTCTTGGCCCTATCTCAGCTCAATTTGGGAGGCACCTGTGGGAGCCAGCTCCAAGGACTTTTTCCTCCTCATGGATGGCTAAGCCAGGTGCCACATGTCCACACTTCTCCAATGCTGTGTCATCATCCTAAACACCGTGTTAGCCAGCAGTACTGCCACCCACAAGGATCCAGCTCACAAAGGCTGGCTGAAGTGAGCTGCCATCCATGGGGTAATGAGGGAGACCACTGCCAACACAGAGACAGAAACGTGGCCCCACCATAGGCCACCAACAACAACTGGGGTACCACTGCAAAGGAGAACCAGGCACTGGAGAGTAATGAGTCAAGTTTCTGGTGCCCCAGAATGCCATCTTACTTTACTATTACTTTGTAGACTAGGAGGCATAGCAGATCTATTTAATACAAAGAAAAAAAACCCCAGAAACTATGACAAAATGGGAAAGCAGAGGAATATGTTCCAATCAAAACTACAGGATAAGACATCAGGAAGAGGGATACATGAAATAGAGATCACCAATCTTCTTGATAAAGATTTTAAACTAACAGTCATGAATATGCTCAGTGCTCTGTGGAATAGTATTAATGATCTCAAGGGGGACTTCAATAAAGAGAAGAGTTGAAAAAGTGCCATTCAGAACTGAAGAATACAGTAACTAAAATGAAATGTAAAATGGAGGGAATGAATAATTGATTGCTGCATGGAGAGAGACAATCAGTGAGATGGAAATTACAGAACAGAAAAACAGCAAAGCTGAGGAAAACAGAAAAAAAACTCTACAAATGAAAGGATAATAAAATAGCTGTGCGACAATTCCAACACCTCCAAATGCAACAATACTTACATAATAGAGGTACCAAAAGGAGAATAGAGAGAAAAGGGATAGAGAGTCTCTTTGAGGAATTAATCACTAAAAATTCTGCAATCTGGGGAAGGAAATAGAAACCCAAGTCCTGGAAGCACAGAACTCCCCTAACAAAAGGAACTCCAGGAAGACAACATCAAGATATATAATAATTAAACTGACAAAGATTAAGGATAAGGAGAGATATTGAAAGCAGCAAGAGAGAAAAAAAAGATTATTTATAAGGGAAGCCCCATCAGGTGATCAGCAGATTTCTCAGCAGAAACTTTATAGGCCAGAAGGGAGTGGCATGAAATATTTAATGTACTGAAACAGAAGGACTTTCAACCATGAATCCTCTATCAGAAATATTATCATTCAGATTTGGAGGAGAGATTAAAAACTTCCCAGATAAATGAAGGCTGAGTAGAATTTATATTCACTAAACCAGCATTACAGGATATGGTCAAAGGACTTCTGTAGATGGAAATGTTCTTAAGTCTAAATAGTTTTCACCAATGAAAATAAACCCACAGTAAAGGATGCAGACCAAATACTTACCAAGGAAGTATAAAGTTAAAACAAAACAAAACAAAACAAAACAGAGTGTTCAAATTCCTGGGAAAAAGATGTTGGCATGATAAGTGAGGCAGAAAAGCACCTCCCTAAACCACATATAACATGAAAATACTGCAAATGCAATTAATCCTGAAAGGGCATCCTGAAGACTGAGACAGACTGCCTACATCTGGGGAAAAGCTCACAGAAAAGGGTAAAGTAGCAAAGCCATGATTTGGCAGGACAGAAGCCCACCCCCACCCCAACGCATAGGCGGAAGGAAGAGAAAAAGAGCAGGTAGTGAGAGTAGAAGCCCAGGACTCCTAAACACCCACCCTTGGAGATCTGCTATGGGAGCACAAACCCATATTCCATGGTGCTCTGAAGATCGGTGGGGTTGGAAAGCAAATATAGGAGAAATACTGGAGAGATTGAGATTCCAGCCAATTGTGGAGAACAGGTACCCACAACTGGCCACTCTGGGACAAAAGAAAGGTGAGCACTTTTGAAAGACTTTCCTACAGTTGGAGGGGTAGTAAAGGGGCAAGATTACACAGAGCTTGCTCCTCAGGAGAAAGAACAGGTGGACAAAGTCATCCTGGCACACTCAACCCAGCAGGTTGGGAACTTTTGGGAGCTTCAGGTGCTCCATTATCCTGGCTGGCAATGCAGCGCTGAGGCCACCCACCATGATATGAAGGCTGCCACTACTCCCTCCTGGCTGGCACCAGTTCACAATCCTGCTGTCCCCACCATTGTGCCAGGCCAGCCACAGTGGGACCCTGCTTACAGCAGCTACAAGGGTGTAATGCAGAGAGTCCTTTCTGTGAATTTGTCCCACTGGCCCTGGCAGTGGAGGCAGGCACTGCAGCTGGAAAGCAGGAAAGAGCCCTTTCCTCCTGGCAGGCACTGGTACCACTCATCTGGGACCCCCATTATCACTCTAGGTGCTGGGCAGCTTCAGAGAGTAGAGCTTCTGGGCACTAGAGAATGCTGTCTACACAGAGTTCTTTCATAGTAATCATTAGATATATGAAATGACAAAAGAATCTTGTACAAACCACAATCCCTCAAACACCAGAAAGAGGGCTAAGTGAAACTGAAATCGCCAATCTTCTTGATAAAGATTTCAAAATGAAAATCATAAACATGCTCATGGAGCTACAGAAAAATATTCAAGAGTGTAGGGAGGACTTCAAGAAAGAGAGAGAAATGAAAAATACAGTATCTGAAACATACAGTGGAAGGATTTAAAAAGATTAAAAGTGCATGTAAGGCTAAATAGCTGTCACCAGAGAAAATAAAACCACAGTAAAGGAAGTAGACCAAATAATTACTAAGAAAATGCAAAGTTAAACCAACTACCCGCAAAGTTAGTCAAGGGATACACAGAGTACAGAATATGACACCTAATATATAAAGAGTGGAGGAAGAAAAAGAAGGGATAAAGAAGAAAACCTTTAGCTTGTGTTTGAAATAGCATAATAAGTGAGTTAAGTTAGACTGTTAGATAGTAAAGAAGCTGCCCTTGTACCTTTGGTAACCATGAATCTAAAGCCTGCAATGGCAATAAGTACATATCTATCAGTAGTCACCCTAAATGTAAATGGACTGAATGCACCATTCAAAAGACATAGAGTTACAGGATGGATGAAAAAGCAAGACTCATCTCTATCCTGTCTATAAGAGACTCACTCTAAACCCAAAGACATAAACAGACTAAAAGTGAAGGTATGGAAAAAGATATTTAATGCAAATCATAGAGAAAAGCGGTAGTAGCGGTACTTATATCAGATGGAAAAGATTTCAAAATAAAGAAGATACAAAGAAGAACATTCCATAATCATAAAAGGCTAACTATGCAAAACTAATACTAACAGAATTAAAGGGGGAAGTAGATTAGAACTCACTCATATTGATCTACAGAACATTCCATCCAAAAGCAGCAGGATACACATTTTGCTTAAGTGTACATAGAATTCTCCAGAATAGATCACATGCTAGGCCACAATAAGAGCCTCAGTAATTCAAAAAGATTGAAATTGTATCAGCAACTTTTCAGAGTACAATTTTATGAAACTAGAAAGAAATTCCACAAGAAAACAAAAAAGCCCACATGGAGGCTAAATAACATGCTTCTAAATAACCAATGGAACAATGATAAATTAAAACAGAAATCAAGCAATATATGAAGACAAAGGAAAACAAAAATACAACAGTCCAAAATTTGTTGGACTGCCACAAAAGTGGTGTGAAGGAAGTACACAGCAATTCGGGACTACCTCAAGGAACAAGAACAATTCAGTATAAATAATCTAAACTGACAACTAAAGAAACTAGAAAAAGAAGAGCAAATGAATCACAAAGTCAGTAGAAGGAGGGACATAAAAAATCAGAGCACAAATAAAATAGAGAAGAATAAAATAATAGAAACAAATCAATGAAATCAGGAACTGGTTGTTTCAGAAAATAAACTGATACATACCCCTTACCCAAGCTAATCAAGAAAAAGAGTTAGACAAACAAAATGAAAAACAAAAAAAAGAAATAGTCAGAATGTATGCCACTGAAATACAAAACACTATTATAAAATTATATGAAAAATTATATGCCAATATATTAGACAACCTAGAAGAAATGGGAAAATTCCTAGAAAAATACAGCCTTCCTAGACTGATGAAGGAAGAAACAGAAAATCTGAACAAGTCAATTTTCAGTAGCAAAATTGAATGGTAATCAAAAACTCCCAATAAGCAAGAGTCCAGTACCACATGGCTTTAGAGCTGAATTCTACCAAACATTTAAAGAAGAGCTAATACCCATACTTCTTAACGTAGTCCTAAAAGTAGAAGAGGACCTAATACTTCCAAATTCATTCTGGGTCCAGCATCACTCTAATACCAAACCAAACAAAGGCAGTACCAAAAAGAAAATTTTAGACCAATATCCCTCGTAAGTATAGATGCAGAAATCCTCAACAACATAGCAGCAAACCTTATTCAATAATACATTGAAGGATCATCCATCATGACCAAGGAGGCTTTATTCAAGGAATGAAAGAATGGTACAATATCCATAAATCTGTCAACATCATACACCAGATTAACAAAAAGGATAAATACCATGTGATCATCTCAATAGATGCTGAAAAAGCATTTGACAAAATTCATCATCCATGATAAAACTCTCAAGAAAATGGATATAGAGGGCAAGTACCTCAACATAATAAAGGCCATTTATGACAAAACCACAGTAAACATCATACTCAATGGTTAAAAGCTGAAAGCTTCCTTTAAGATCAGGAACAAGACAAGGATGCCCACTCCCACCACCTTTATTCTACATTCTACATGGATATCTCCATGGCAATCAGACAACATGAAGAAATAAAAGGCATCCATATTGGTAAGGAAAAGTTAAGCTGTCATTATTTTCAAACGACATTATATTATACATAGAAAACCCTAAAGAATCCACCAAAAAACTATTATAACTAGTAAGTGGATTCAGCAAAATTGCAAGATACAGAGTCAATACACAGAAATCTGTTGGTTCCTCTATACTAATAATGAACTAATGGAAAGAGAAATCAGGAAAACAATTCCATTTACAATTGAATCAAAAAGAATAAAATACATAGGAATAAACCTAAGAAAGGAAGTGAAAGACCTGTATCATGAAGAGAAATTAAAGAAGACACCAATAAATGGGTATCTATCCCATTTTCATGGATAGGGAGAATTAATTGTGTCAAAATGGCCATCCTGCCCAAAGCAATTTAGAGATTCAAAGAAATCCCTATCAAAATACCAACAGCATTTTTCAGTGAACTAGAGCAATTAATCCTAAAATTCACATTGCATCACAATGAAAAGTGATGCCCACTCCCACCACCCTGCAATCCTTGGAAAGAACAAAGCAATCCTTGGAAAGAACAAAGCTAGGATATTATGCTCACTGACCTCAAGCTCTGCTATAAAGTTACAGTTACCAAAGCAGCATGGTACTGGCACAACAACACACCTACTGGTCAGTGGAACAGAATAGGGAGCCCAGATGTAAACCCACACATGTAAGTGTCATAGTAAAGGAGCCATGAATATATAGTAGGGAAAAGACAGCTCTTTATTAACTGATGCTGGGAAAAGTGGACAGCTACATGCAAGAGAATGAAACCAGATTATTTTATTAGTACATACACAAAAGTAAACTCAGAATGGAGCAAAGACCTAAATGTAAGACGTGAAATGATAAAACTCTTAGAAGATAACATAAGCAAAAATTTATTGAATATAAGCATGAGCATTTTTTTTCTGGACATACCTCCTTGGGCATGGGATACAAAATAAAAAATGAACAAGTAGGACTACATAAAGCTGAAAAGCTGTACAGAGAAGACACCAGCAAAACAAAAAGTCACACTACAGTGTGGGTGAATATATTCATAAGTGATTTTTGCAGTTAGGGTTAACATTCAAAATACATAAGAACTCGTATGCCTCAACACCAATAAATAAATAAGTAAGTAAGTAAGTTAGTAAGTAAATAAATAAATAAAATAACCCTTTAAAAAATAGGCAGAGGACTTAAACAGACATTTCTCTAGAGAGGAAATATAAGTGGCCAACAGGCATATGACATGATGTTCCACATTGCTAATCATCAGGAAAATGCAAATCAAAACCACAGTGAGATACCACTTCCCACTATTTAGAATGGCCACTATCCAAAAGACTAGAAATAAGTTTTGGCAAGGATGTGAGAAAAGAGAAACCTCCTATACTGTCAGTAGGAATGTTAATGGTGCAGCCACTGTGTAAAGCACTATGGAGCTTTATCAGAAAACTAAAAATAGAATTATCATTTGACCCAATTATTCTATTTCTACAAATTTACCTGAAAAAAATCAAATATCTGATTCAAAAAGATGTGTGCACCCCTATTTTTATTTCTGTATTATTTACAGTAGCCAATGTATGGAATCAATCATGGTGTCCATCAATAGATGAATGGATAAAAGATGTACATATACACAATGGAGTATTATTCAGCCATAAAAAAGAAATCCTGACTGTTGAAACAACATGGATGGATCTAGTGGATATTCTGCAAAAGTGTAATAAGCCTGGTGGAGAAAGACAAGTACTATATGATTATACTTATTTGCAGAAAATAAAAACAAAACAAAACAAAATGAACAAAATAGCAACAGACTCATAGACATTGAGAAGTGACTGGTGGTTACCATGGGAGATGGGTTGTAACTGATGGGTGGTGGATAAATAATTGACAACAGAAACAAATCTTGTGGTATTCAAATATTGCAATTAAAAATTGTGTATCTTAGAAAAATACATCAGAAATGAAATATATAAAAATTAAAATTAAAAATGGTATGGATGGGTTGAACAGAAAAATTACACAGATGAGAATATTAGCTTGGGAAATTCAGAGGAAGGATTTGCAAACTGCAGCACAGAAAGATAAAGATATAGAAAATATGGATGATAAGTTAGAAGACACTGAAATTAGAATGAGCATGTATATCTATTCTACAAAGAATAGGTAAAATATATGAGAGACAATATCAAGGTTAAAATTCAAGACAAAGTCACCAAAACAGATTCAGGAAACCCACTAGATTTAAAAATCCCACACAGGATGAATAAAAAAGTACCATACAAATTATTTAAAAACATTAATTAAACTAGTGAGGATTTTTTCTGAGCCTAAATGACCTGAAGTAAATACTCCTGTTCTCCATAGCCTTCCATATGGGGGACGGGAATATACCTAACTCCAGCCCACTATCACCATATTGTCTCATAAAATGACAGAGAAAACATGAGAATGAACTGTAAAGTTCACAGTTCAGAAGTACAGGCTAACTAAAAGAATGAGAATTATAGGACTGTAGAATGCTTTTCCTACCCCACACTTACCACCACATTACTAAAGCCTTGATTATTTACCTCATTTCCTTCTACGCAGTACATCATGTTTAGTTATCAAGAAAAAATTGAAATATATACTAAAAGGCCAGTTTGAAGAGACAAAGCAAGCATTAAAAGCAGACTAAAGACAGGTATGTTAGTATTATAAGAATATGAATTTAAACAACTGTGATTTTCTGCTAAGGGCTCTAGTGGATAAAAATAGCATGCAACAGATGGGCAATGTAAGCAGAGAGAAGAAAATTCTAAGAAAAAATCAAAAAGAAATTCTATAAATCAAAAAAAACACTCTAAGAATGAAGAATGCCTTTGATGATCCCAGTAAGAGACTGTACATGGCTGAGGATAGAATCTCTGCACTTGAAGTACATGTCAATAGAGACTTCCAAACCTGAAAGCAAAGAGAAAAAGACTGGGAAAAGAAATGTACAAGTACTGTGGGAAAACTACAAAATATTTAATACATGCATAAGATGAATGCCAGAAAGAAAAGAAAGGATGAGAAGATATATTTGAAGTAATAATGACTGATAATTTCCCAAATTAATGTGAGAGACCAAAGTACAATTCCAGGAATTTCAGAGAACAGTGAGGATTAATGCCCAAAATAATCTATGTGTAGGCATATCAAATTAAAGCTACATAGAATCAAAGATAAAGAAAAAAGTCTCGAAGGAATGCAGAGGATGTTAAAAAAAAAAACTCAGGGGGGCCATCAGGTGAGAAATTGGGGATCAACAGTGGTGAGGCTTAGAACCTCACCCCCCCCACTGTTTTGAGAGAAATCTTCTGCATCTGTGGATGTTTTAATGCCCTTGTCGCTTGAATTAACACATAATCTACAGGCACACACCTGGTCATCTACATTTGCTCTCTTACAACACTAAACTATGTTTTCTACCTTTATCTTGCATCCACCTACCACTTCAGCATTTTATTAAAAATAAAAAAAATAATAATAATAAAGGGAGAAATGTGGGATCCACATATAAATCAAGTATAAAAATCAAACGAATATTCATATTTGACCTGATTGTTTACAGTTCATAATGCGTGATCAAAACCGAAAGTTTCTGTGATGAATGCCCTTGTACTGTTCACCATGTAAGAATTTATTCACTATGTAAGAATTTGTTCACCATGTAAGAACTTGTGTTCGTTATGCTTCAGAAGATTGGAGACTGACGAGAATCAGGCTTGGGGTGGATTAATGATTGTGCATTGAGCATTGACTCCTCTATACAGAATTTTATTGTTGTTAACAACCATTTGATCAATAAATATGAGAGATGCCCTCTCAAAAAATAAAAATAAAAACTTACCTACAGAGGAGCAACAATAAGATTTATAGGTGATCTGTTTTCAGAAAGTACACAAACAAGAGAGAGTGGAATGAAGTATATAAGGTGTTTAGAGATAAAAACCACCAACCTTATATTCTTTACTCATGAAACTATCCTTCAAAAGCAAAGGAATAATGAAGACTCACTAGCAGTAGGTCTGTTTTGCAAGAAATGTTAAAAGAAATTCTGAAGAGAGAAACAAAGTGATATAGGTCATAAATGTGAATTTAAATAAGGGAAGCACATCAAAAGAAATAAGTAAAATAAAAATATTTTCTTATTCTTAATTGATCTAACAGATAAAAGTTTATTCAGATTAATAAAAGCAACAATATATTCAAATATCTATACCTATGGATAATATAATAGCTTATGTATGGTTTTATATATATATATGTAAAGTGAATGACAGCAATGATGAAAGGACAGGAGATAGGAATTAGGATTACTTTGTTATTATAAGATAATTTGCACTACTTTTGAAGCAATATAGTGTCATTTGAGAGTGGGCTTGGATTAATTTTAAGTGGACAATGCAAACTTGAGGACCATTAAAATATGTTTTAAAAAATGTACAACTGATATGTTAAGCAAGGAGAAAAAATGGAATCATATGAAATATGCAATTAAAACCACAAAAGGCAGAAAAGGAGCCGATGACAAAAAATAGGAATGAGGAACAAGGGCAACAAATGAAAGCAAACAAATATGGTAAATATTAATCCTGCTAGATCGGTAATCACTTTAAATGTCAATGGGCTACATCAACTAAAAGACAGTGAATGCCAGAGTGGATTAAAAAACAAGAACTAGCTATATGTTGCCCACAAGAAACACAGTTTAAATTAACTACAATTTAAAATTAAAATAACTACAACTATAGATTAAAATTTAAGGGTGGAGAAATATATGGCATGTTAACAGGATCAAAAGAAAGCACGAGTAGGTATAATAACTTCAGACGAAGCAGATTCAGAGCAAGGCAAATTATCAGGGTAATAAGTTGTATTATATAATGATGAAGGGTTAAGTTCTTCAAGAAAACATAACAATCCTTAATCCATATGCTCCTAACAATAGAGGATCAAAATATATGAGGCAAAGAGTGATAGAATTTCAAGGAGAAATAGATGAACCCATAATTACAGTTGGAGATTTCACCACCTCTCTATCAGAAAACTGCTGCCGTTCTCCAGAGGGCAGAAAATCAGTAAAGACATAGTTGAATCCCGCAGGACCATCAATTCAGCTGGGTATAATTGACTTCTATTGACTCAACAGCAGAACACATTCTTCTCAAGCTCACATTCACCAAAATAAATGACGTTCTGGGCCACAAACACACCTTAACACACTTAAGAGAGTAGAAATTATACAGTGTCTGCTCTGAGAGCACAATAGAATTAAAATAAAAAGCAATACCAAAGATAGCTAGAAAATCCCAAAATATGTACAGATTAAACAGCATATGTTTAAATGACACATGTGTCAAAGAATCTCAAGAGAAAAATATTAAGACTGAATGAAAATAAAACCACAACAAAATTTATGGGATACAGCAAAAGAACTGCTTAGAGGGAAAGTATAGTAGGGAATGCATATATTAAAAAAGAAAAAAGATCTAAAATCAGTAATCCATTTTGGAAAACAAAAAATAACAGCAACAAAAAGCATTTAATCCAAAATAGAAGAAAAGAAATAAAAATTAGAGCAGAAATCAATGAAATTGAAAACAGGAAATCAATACAGAAAATCAAAAGCTAGTTCTTAGAAAAGAACAATAAAGATAAGCCTATGGCCATGCTAATTAAGAAGAAAAGAGAGAAAAGACAAATTATTAATATCAGAAATGAAAGGGGGGACATTACTACAGATCTCATGGACATTAAAATGATAATAATGGCATGTTGTGAGCAACTCTGTGACAACAAATGTGATGACCTAGATAAAATGGACCAACTCCTGAAAGACACAATCTACTATGACACACAAGAAGAAATAGACAACTTGAATAGACATATCGATTTGAGAAATTATTAGAGACATATCTATTAGAGAAATAATTAGTAACTTTGAAAACAAAGTACTAGGCTCAGATAGGTTCCCTGGTGAAATCTGCAACACATTTGAGGAAAAATTATACCAATTCTCTACAATCTCTTCTAGAAGTTAGAAGCAGAGGGAATACTTTATCTAACTCATTTTGAGTCTAGCATTACCCTGATAACAGAACTAGATGAAGACATTACAAGAAAGCTACAAACCAAATATCTCATGAACATAGTTGAAAAAATCATTGGCAAAATATTAGCAATATTTAGGAACAACTCTATGAATGCAAATTTGATAAACTAGTTGAAATGTACCAACTCCTTGAAAGACACAATTCGCTGAAAGTCACACAGAAGAAATAGACAATTTGAATAGACTTCTATCTACCTAAGTAAATACATTTTTATTTAAACTCACTAGTTTACAAAGGTTTCTTTAGCATATTATACTGGTGGTTTATTACAGCAAACTGTGCATTCCTGTATATGCGGGATCATGAAACTGAAGCTCAGATGGGACACAGTGATAAATACATAGAGAACAACTTGAGAGATCAGCTGTCTGAAGCATTAATTAATTCATCACCAGATAGATTTTGTAACATACACAAGTGGAATTTCTCATCTTGGATGTACAAATGCTTCATGGAAATGCTAGGGGAGTTTTGTAATTTTGCAGGACTTCACAACTACATAGATTTGATAACCTTTAGTATTCATAAGGTAGAGATCTAAAACCTTAAGAACGGTTTCTGTACTGGACTTTTGACCTTTGTGTTGGGCTATATACAAAAAGAGCTGAAAAGGACCTTGAATATCAGCCAGTCCAATTGTTTATTAACAGGCAAGAATGAAAATCAGCCTTCTCTAACTTTCCAATTCTGTGTGTAATGCCCATTTATATATGTTCAAAGCATTTTACATATCTCATATATTAAAATTATTCTTCACTTGTCTGATCCACTAGAATGAAAACTCACTGTGGTCAGTAGCTATGATGTTGCCATTGAATCTCGATAATATACAGGACAATATATCTAGAATTATAATGATGGTATATCATTTAATATATATGATATATGAGATTTGGTATATATCCATTCCTTCTGTGAAGAATGTGCAGTTATTTATTATTAGATTGTTATAGAAGAGGAAATTAAGATTTAGCAAGATGAATCAACTTACCCAAAGTCACTACACACTTAGAAAGCAGTGGATTCAGGATCCAAATGAAGCACTTTAATTACAGAGCCTATACTATTAATGATTGTTAAACTCCCTATCATAGAGTTGAGCCTCTGTAAATATTGTTGAAAGTAGTTTAAATAAACCTAATTGAGGGAACAGACATGTAAAACAATTATAATTCAGTATACTAACTTATATAAAATCAGTAAACACAAAGTATAATTTTTATGTACTATATCCACTTTTAATTAGTCAGAGAAACTTCACAAAAGGACATTTCGAACTGAAATTTATACTACTATTGTTAAACATTTTTGTTCACATGAAATATAAGAAAACCTTTTGTATATTCCTCAGGATAATACCTTCTTAGGGTCTTATTCTGCCTTTCCAATTTACTTAGTTAGGAATTAGTAAAATATGCTATAAATCATTCTTAATAAATTTTTGACATTGATCCTGTCCATCTGCATTTCTTTGTTCTTTTTTCTTTTTCTTTTGATACTGTTAATTTATAATTACTTGAACATTAGGGTTACTAGACTCCCCCTATTATCATGTTCCCCCCACATACCCCATTACAGTCACTGTGCATCAGCGTAGTAAGATGATATAGAATCATTACTTGACTTCTTTGTATATACTCCCTTCACCATGTCCCTAACCCCCTACATTATGTGTGCTAATTGTAATGCCCTATTTTCCCCATTATCCCTCCCTTCCCACCCATTATCCCCCAGTCCCTTTACCTTTGGTAACCATTAGTCCATTCTTGGGGTCTGTGAGTCTGCTGTTGTTTTGTTCCTTCAGTTTTCTCTTTGTTGTTATACTCCACAGATGAGTGAAATAATTTGATATTTGTCTTTCTCCACCTGGCTTATTTCATTGAGCATAATACCCTCTAGCTCCATCCATGTTGTTGCAAATGGTAGGATTTGTTTTCTTCTTATGGCTGAATAATATTCCATTGTGTATATGTACCATATCTTCTTTATCCATTCATCTACTGATGGATACTTAGGTTGCTTCCATTTCTTGGCTATTGAAAATAGTACTGTGATAAACATAGGAGTGCATATGTCTTTTTCAAACTGGGCAGCTGTGTTCTTAGGGTAAATTCCTAGAAGTGGAATTCCTGGGTCAAATAGTATTTCTCTTTTGAGTTTTTTGAGGAACATCCATACTGCTTTTCACAATGGTTGAACTAATTTACATTCCCACCAGCAGTGTAGGAGGGTTCCCCATTTTCCACAGCTTCGCCAACATTTGTTGTTGTTTGTCTTTTGAATGTTGGCCATCCTAACTGGTATGAGGTGATATCTCATTGTGGTTTTAATTTTCATTTCCCTGATGATTAGTGATGTGGAGCATCTTTTCATGTGTCTGTTGGCCATCTGAATTTCTTCTGTGGAAAAGTGTCTATTCAGATCCTGTGCCCATTTTTTAATTGGATTTTTTGCTTTGTGTTTGTTGAGGTGTGTGAGCTCTTCATATATTTTAGATGTCAACCCTTTATCGGATCTGTCATTTATGAATATATTCTTCCATATTGTAGGATGTCTTCTTATTCTACTGATGGTATCCTTTGCTGTACAGAAGCTTTTTAGTTTGATATAGTCCCATTGTTCATTTTTCCTTTTGTTTGCCTTGCCTGGGGAGATATGTTCATGAAAAAGTTGCTCATGTTTACGTCCAAGGGATTTTTGCCATATTTTTTTCTATGAGTTTTATGGTTTCATGACTTACATTCAGTTGTTTGATCCATTTTGAGTTTACTTTTGTGTACAGGGTTAGACAATAATCCAGTTTCATTCTCTTACATGTAGCTGTCCAGTTTTGCCAATACAAGCTGTTGAAGAGGCTGTCATTTCCCCATTGCATATCCATGGCCCCTTTATCATATATTAACTGACCATATATGCTTGGGTTTATATCTGAACTCTCTAGTCTGTTCCACTGGTCTATGGGTCTGTTCTTGTGCCAGTACCAAATTGTCCTGATTACTGTGGCTTTGTAGTAGAGCTTGAAGTCAGGGAGCATAATTCCCCCTGCTTTATTCTTGCTTCTCAGGATTGCTTTGGCTATTCGGGGTCTTTTGTGGTTCCATATGAATTTTAGAACTATTTGCTTTAGTTCATTGACTAATGCTGTTGGTATTTTGATAGGGATTGAATTGAACCTGTAGATTGCTTTATCCAGGATGGCCATTTTGCAATATTAATTCTTCCTAGCCAAGAACATGGGATGAATTTCCATTTATTAGTGTTCTCTTTAATTTCTTTTAAGAGTGTCCCATAGTTATCAGGGTATAGGTCTTTCATTTCCTTGGTTAGGTTTATTCCTAGGTATTTTATTCTTTTTGATGCAATTGTGAATGGAATTGTTTTCCTGATTTCTCTTTCTGCTAGTTTATCATTATTGTAAAGGGATGCAACAGATTTCTGTGATTTAATTTTGTATCCTGCATCTTTGCTGAATTCAGATATTAGATCTAGTAGTTTTGGAGTGGATTCTTTAGGGTTTTTTATGTACAATATCATATCATCTAGAAGCAGGGACAGTTTGACTTCTTCCTTGCAAATCTGGACCCTTTTATTTCTTTGTGTTGTCTGACTGCCATGTCTACGACCTCCAGAATTATTTTGAATAAAAGTGGGGAGTGTGGGCATCCTTGTCTTCTTCCCTATCTTAAAGGAAAAGCTTTCAGCCACTCACTGTTAAGTATAATGTTGGCTGTGGGTTTGTCATATATGACCTTTATTATGTTGAGGTATTTTCCCTCTAAACCCATTTTGTTGAGAGTTTATATCATGAATGGACGTTGAATTTTGTCAAATGCTTTTTCAGCATCTATGGAGATGATCATGTGTTTTTTGTCCTTCTTTTTGTTGATGTAGTGGATGATGTTGATGGATTTTCGAATATTGTGCCATCATTGCATCCCTTGGATGAATCCCACTTGATCATGATGGGTGATCTTTTGATGTATTTTTGAATTTAGTTTGCTAATATTTTGTTGAATGTTTTTGCATCTGTGTTCATCATGGATATTGGTCTGTAATTTTCTTTTTTTGTGGTGTCTTTGACTGGTTTTGGTATTAGAGTGACGTTGGCCTCGTAGAATGCATTTGGGAGTATTCCCTCCTCTTCTACTTTTTGGATAACTTTAAGGAGGATGGTTACTAGGTCTTCACTAAATGTTTGATAAAATTCAGCAGTGAAACCATCTGGTCTAGCAGTTTTGTTCTTATGTAGATTTTTAATTACCAGTTCAATTTCTTTCCTGTTAATTGGTCTATGCAGATTTTCTGTTTCTTCCTGGGTCAGCTTTGGAAGGTTGTATTTTTCTATAAAGTTTGGCCATTTCTTCTAGGTTATCCAATTTGTCACCATATAATTTTTCATAATATTCTCTCATAATTCTTCGTATTTCTGTGGTGTCCATGGTGATTTTTCATTTTTCAATTCTGATTCTGTTTATGTGTGTAGACTTTCTTTTTTTCCTGATTAGTCTGGCTAGGGGTTCATCTATTTTGTTTATTTTCTCAAAGAACCAGCTCCTGCTTTCATTGATTTTTTTCTATTGTTTTATGCTTCTCAATTTTATTTATTTCTGTTTTAATCTTTATTATGTCCCTTCTTCTACTGACTTTGGGCCTCATTTGTTCTTCCTTTTCTAGTTTCATTAATTTGGCATTGTTCTTCTTTCCTGAGGTACGCCTGTATTGCAGTATATTTCCCTCTTAGCATCGCCTTGGCTGTGTCCCACAGACTTTGTGTTGTTGAGTTATTGTTGCTATTTGTCTCCATATATTGCTTGATCTCCATTTTTATTTAGTCATTGATCCATTGATTACTTAGGAGCATGTTATTAAGCCTCCATATGTTTGTAGGCTTTTTCATTTTCTTGGTGTAATTTATTTCTAGTTTCATACCTTTGTAATCTGATAAGCTGGTTGGTATAATTTCAATCTTTTTCAATTTACTGAGGCTCTTTTTGTGTCCTAGTATATGATCGATTCTTGAAAATGTTACATGTGCACTTGAGAAGAATGTATATCCTGTTGCTTTTGGATGGAGTGTTCTGTAGATGTCTGTTAATTCCATCTTTTCTAATATGTTGTTCAGTACCTCTGTCTCTTTACTTTTTTTCTGTCTGTTTGATCTGTCCTTTGAAGTGAGTGGTGTGTTGAAGTCTCCTAAAATGAATGCATTGCATTCTATTTCCCCCTTTAATTTTGTTAGTATTTGTTTCACATATGTAGGTGATCCTGTGTTGGGTACATAGATATTTATAATAGTTACATCCTCTTGTTGGACTGATACCTTTATGATTATGTAATGTCCTTCTTTGTCTCTTGTGATTTTCTTTATTTTGAAGTCTATTTTGTCTTATACAAGTACAGCAACTCCTGCTTTTTTCTTCCCTGTTAGTTGCATGAAATATCTTTTTCCATCCGTTTACTTTCAGTCTGTATATGTCTTTGGGTTTGAAGTGAGTCTCTTGTAGGCAGCATATAGACGGGTCTTATTTTTTCATCCATTCAGTGACTCTAAATCTTTTGATTGGTGCATACAGACCATTTCCATTTAGGGTGGTTATTGACAGGTATGTAGTTATTGCCACTGCAGGCTTTAGATTTGTGATTACCGAAGGTTCAAGGGTAATTCCCTTACTATCTAATAGTCTAATTTAGCTCACTTTGTATGCTATTACAAACACAATCTAAAGGTTCTTCTTTTTTTTCCCCTCCTTTTTCTTCCTCCTCCATTCTTTATATGTTATGAATCATATTCTGTGCTCTTTGTCTATCCCTTGGGTGACATCTATTTAGCCTTAGGAATACTTCCATCTATAGGAGTCCCTCCAAAATGCACTGTAGAGGTGGTTTGTGGGAGGTAAATTCTCTCAACTTTTTCTTATCTGAAAATTGTTTAATCCCTCCTTCAACTTTAAATGATAACCTTGTCAAGTATTGTATTCTTGGTCCAAGGCCCTTCTGCTTCATTGCATTAAATATATCATGCCACTCCCTTCTGGCCTGTCAGGTTTCTGTTGAGAAGTCTGATGATAGCTTGATGGGTTTTCCTTTGTATGTGATCTTTATTCTCTCTCTAGCTGCTTTTAAAAGTCTGTGTTTATCCTTGATCTTTGCCATTTTAATTATTATATGTCTTGATGTTGTCTTTCTTGGGTCACTTGTATTGAGATATCTGTGTACCTCCATGGCCTAAGAGACTATCTCCTTCCCCAGATTCAGAAAGTTTTCTTTAATACCTCCTCAATGACACTTTTTATCCCTTTTTCTATCTTTTCTTCTTCTGGTACCCCTATAATATGAATATTGTTCTGTTTTGTTTGGTCACACAGTTCTCTCAATTTTCTTTCATTCATAGATATTCTTTTTTCTCTTTGTGCCTCAGCTTCTTTGTATTTCTCTTCTCTAATTTCTATTCCATTTACTGTCTCTTCTACTACATCTAATCTTCTTTTAAATCCCTCCATTGTATGTTTCATTTCAGATATGGAATTTCTTAATGATTTAATCTCCAACTTAAATTTGCTCCTGAGTTCTTGAACATTTTTTTGTACCTCCATAAGCATGTTTATGATTTTTATTTTGAACTCTCAGGCAGATTGGTGAGTTCAGTTTCATTAGGCCCTTTTTCTGGGGTTTGTGAGATTTCGGTCTGAACCATGTTCTTTTGACATTTCATATTTCTGTGTGGTCCTCACTAGTGCCCAGAAGCTACAGTTTCTGGAGCTACTCAGTGCCTACAGTGAGGTTGGGGGCCATAGGGGAGCAGAACTGTGCCTGGGGACATGCAAGATCTGCTTCCTGATTCCCATCTGTGGTGCATGTCTCAAGTGTCAGAGCCAGTGGGCCAAGCACACAGGTGTAAGCCTCTTTGCTTTGCATCTACAGCTGTTGTAGGCTGAGCCTGCTTCTGGCTGGCCTGATGCCAGTGCAGTGACTGCTGGTTAGTGAACCAGTGCCGGCAGGCCAGGAGGAAAGCGCAGCAGGCTGTATGTCACAGAGGGGGATCACAGAGCTGAGTAGGCAGCCAGGCAGATGGGGCACCTGAACCTCCTCAAAGTTCCCAGTCAGCTGGGCAAAGCAGGCCCAGACAGCCTTGTCCAGCTCTCTTTTCCCCTGCACAGCAAGCTCAGTGCAAACCCCACTTCATCAGCAGCCTTCTCACTGCTAGGAAGCCTCTCAAACCACCTGTCTTTCTTTTGTCCCAGGACTGCTGGGTGTGGATCCCCTCCTCTACAAATGGCTGCAGTCTTTCTCTCAAGCACCCCACCTTTCTGAACTTCCAATGTCTAGAGCACCACACAGTGTAGGTTTCTGCTCCCAAAGCCGACCTCCAGGGCTCACTGTTCAGCAGTCCCAGGCTTCCACCCCCTCCCATGCTCCATTTCTTCTCCTCCCACCGGTGAGCTGGGGTGGGGGAAGGGCTTGGGTCCCACCTAATAAAGGCTTTTGTACATTACCCTGTGTTCATGGGGTCTGCTCTGTTCGTGAGGTCCACATGCAGTCTGGTGCAACCTTCTTTCTTGTTGCTGTTTTAGGGTTAGTTGTAGCAATTAACTATATTTTCATACTATTTGTGGTTTGGGGAGGAATTCTCTATCTCACCTTTCATGCTGCCATCTTGAAACCCTCATCTGCATTTTGTTATGCACTTTCAGCTGTACTTTTGTTGTGAAAAATGAATGAAAACCAGAATGAATAATATCCTGTGCTGACTGCTGAGAGTGTAGTATCCTGGTCTTTTTGATTTAGCAGAGTGGGCTTTTGGAATATCCTTTCTTGAATAATGCTAAGGAATTTGAAGCCACTGATGTGTATTTTATATTTTCAAGATTTAAAATAATATGGGATAATGAAATGTATATGTTTATAAAATAATTAATTTTAAGGGAAAGTTTTCCAAATGAGTATTCTTTTTAAACTTTAGCTCTGCATAATACAACTAAATTTGCTGATTTTAATTTTAAAAAGTAATCAGTGTTTTTTAATTCAATTTATAATTTCTCTGATAGTCACTAATGTTTGTCCTGCCTTTTCCCTCTCCCCTGCCTCTTACACTTACTTGGAATTAAAATATGGAATAACATTTAAACATTTCATTAAGGGAACAGTCAAATGCTGAAATGAAACAATACCTCAAAAATACTATTTTGGGGCTGATGTACTATTTCAGTGTGTAAATGCTCTGTTACAGGGAGAACATTTATACAGGTTTTGTGGGTTGTCAAATCACTGAAATAAGAGATTTAAATTATCCATACCATTTCACACTGCTCCCCACTCCCAATTTTTTAAAAAAAATTATATCCTTTAAGACATACATACAAAATAATCATTTGTTTCTTGATTTGGAGATTTCCAATGAAAAAAGATTTCCAATATTCCTAGTACCCAGAACTTTGCTTCTAATATCAACCTCCAAAAATGGCATTATGCCTCTGTGGAGAAATAGCTGATACTAGAAATGGGATAGGAAATATACAAGGTGAGCCTAGGGCATCTTCTAGTACCAGAAAGTAAGGAAGTGCTCACTTCTCCCTCAAAACAAACAAAATCAATTAGGATAGAGGTATGTCCAAGGACACAGGAATAAATTGACAGAGCTCCCAGTGGCCAAAGCTGAAATAATTTGAGCAATAAAATAATTAACTTACAAACCATTAGTCTGTATTGAATTAAAGAAGTGAATGAATCAATAAATAAATGGGGAGAATAGACAAATCTTCAATGCAGAAAATGTCCAAGTATTTTATGTAGATATTTATCCCTTTAGGAGGTGAAACATAACTCCCACTCCTTTAATGTGGAATGTGCTTTGTGACTTCTTTTCAAAGAGTATAATGTAGAAAGGGGAGAGAAAATAACAACTTTATAGTGGAGGACAGTAACAAACACTATCTTAAGCCAGGAAATAAAGGTCGATATCAACATTAAAAGGTCATACTGATAGTACTAACTCTTGTTACGGTGTGATGAGAATGATACTTTACCTCTGTAGGCTTCTTCCCAAGAACAAATCACCCCACTCTACTCAGGATATAATAAGACAAAACTGGGGAAACAGTCTGAAAAATACCTGACCAAGCCCTATTCAAAACTATCAAGGTCATCAAGACAGAAAAAGACAAAAAAATCTGTGAAACACTATCACAGCTAAGAGAAGACGTGACATTTAGAAGTGGTATTCTGGATGGTATCCCAGAACAGGAAAATGACATTAGGTCACAACTTAGAAAATATGCTTATAATATGGGCATTAGTTAATAGTAATATATCAGTATTGGTTCACTAGTGATAATAAATGTATCATACTAATACTGTAAAATATTAATAATGGGGTAGCTGGGTGTGACAAGTTCAGAAACACTCTGTACTATCTTTGAAATAGTTTTGTAAATCTGCAACTGTTCTAAAATAACCAAAGTTTGTTAAAAACTATCTGAGGTTTTAAATCAGGTTAGGGGTTCCACCAGGAAATCCTGGAAAACTGAGGGTCATCTTTGAATTCTTTCTATCATAGCATCCATCAGGGAGTCTGTGGTCTTTTTATACCTTATGTAACATATACTCTGCCTCTAAGCCTTTGCATGCTTTTTCCCTCTGCTTGAAATGTGCTTCTACAGCTGCCTCTTCACTCCCTTGCCAGCATATTTGCTCATATTCAAGATACACCACAATGTCAACTATCTGGTAATGCTATCCTTAATTTTTATCTAAAATTCAATCACCAAATTAAAAGGTACAAGAATCATCTAAAAAATTTATAATTATAAAATGATGAAACTTGAGAGACCAAAGATAACACCTAGTTTCTTTTCAGAGGCACTGAATAGGTAAATCTGCTTTCCCAGTCTTACATAGTAGTCCAGGTAAGAAGCTTAGTTTCTTGGTCCAGAGATATTCCTGCCAGTCTTACTGTTTCTCTAAAGCTAAGTGATTCTCTATTTCTGATTAGTAAACTCATGTTTTAATTCATAATAACTGCTTTGTCTTTCCCTGAATGGTAGCCTTATCTGGATAAGTGCTAGTAGATATATCAACTTAAAGTTCTACCTTATTTTTCCATGGAGGCAGGTGTGTAAACAGAGACTTTTTCCTATCGATAATCCAGAATATTTCCTAGGGTAGAAATATTTTTATAAAGGGAAAATTGACTATTTTTAACATATTCATTATAGAACATATGCCAGATTTATAGCATTAACCTTATGCAATGTGAAAGAACTTAACAATCCTTATGAATAAGTGATATATTAAGACCAGTTTCAATTCAGAGTATTTGACTTTAATTATTCAGTATCAATCAATGTTAAATAGTACTGAATTCTTTAAGAGGCACATTGTTTTGGAGACTTCATGCAAGTGTGGGTGTACATATATATGAAGTTTACAAACATGTGCATGTGTGTGCACATGCACACACACACACACACTCAGCATTAGAAGGGCATTTACAAAATAATTGAAGACAATGAAGCCTCGTATCCAATAACCCATTATTACCTGATATAGAAAAGGTGCTCTTGACGAAGCAAAGAGTGCAGAGCTTGAAGGTCCAAGTTACATATCTAGATGGTGTACGAGGATGTTGAAATCTGCATCTGCAAGTAAAATACCAGCATTAGTTGCTCTCTCTCTGATTTGTGATAAATGAATGCAGTGACATAGTCGTAGTCGGGATCGTAGGCCTTTTACCAAAGAACTGGAATTTAGCCCTGAATTTTCTCTTTCCTCTTTAGCCCTGAGTTTTTCCTTTCTTTTCTTGAATTTCCGTAATGGCCAAATACTATGGCAAGAAATTATTTCAAAACTGGTCTTTGACTGCTTCTAATCAGATTAATTTTTGTACTGTCTTCCTGCACTGCATTTCTTTTACACTACAATGGGGAGAGTGATGTGTGCCAACACTTAGCAATTAAGGTGGGTAAAAGAAGTGGTTCTTCCATAGTGAGAGCATGAAGGCCATAAAGCTCAGCCCATGCCTATTGTGTCAGCCATTTCTGGGACTGTGCTTAATCTAGAAGTGAAACTATTTGAATTATGATGAAAAAATGTCATGGCTCATGGGATATGGTAGATAATGATAATGAGCCAAGGCTTGTAGCCTGTCTGTGCTGGCTGGCTGGTTTGTTCTGACGGGCTTGCTCTTCTATGCCTGGAGGGTTAACATTAGTATTTGACAGCATCCCCATGAAACCTCACTTTGCAATGAGCTAGGGCCTAGAAACCAGCCCCATCTCTTGTGTTTATGTGATGTGTGACTGTAAGGGACTCATACCATTTTAGGAAATGCAAGGGACCTTGCTTAAAGCTTGTACTCCTGAAAATAGTTAAATGAGAGGATGCAAACATCTCCACTTGAAATAAGACTTTTTTTTTTAAGTGCCATTATTAAACTCAGCATGGGACACAATGTGAACCAGGATCTTCATCAATCAGATTAACTACTTTCCAAGATGAAAACAGACGAGGCACAGTGTGAGGCTGAGCAGATATTTATCAAAAGTCATATTAATAACTACTTTCAGCTTTTTCCTGACAGTTTCATCTGAGGTTCCATGTTTAACATTTGAGTATCATATGTTTTTGTCAGGATGAGGCTGCTAAGAGCATCAGTTAATTAATTCCTTTGAAATATGGTTCAGAAATATAATAAAGTAGTTTTCTGTAAAGCCACAACTGGTAATGGAAAGCAACATTCTGTAGATAGATAATTTGTTACTTCAGAGAGAAATTAAAAACAAAATGTCTTTTTGGGCCCACCTAAGAATATATTCAGATATATTTTTGCAAAGTGGCAGCAAGGTATATATGCATTTATATATGTATGGGTAAAAATACATATTCAGTATTCAGTATGCATAATTGCCAACCTAGCTGAGATATTCCTCATTTACATGCTAGTGTACAGTCTAGTACAAAAAAGAAATGGCCTCTTTAATTTACTTTATCTAAATGGGCTGTAAATAGAGCAAATTAAACTTGGAAAAATAGTTTTATATTATTAAGATTATCAAATATACTTTAGTGTTTGAGAAAATTAATTTCGTGGGTTAAAAAAAAATCTCAGCTCATGAAAATTAATACTTCAAGTAATGCAACTTACAGTGTAGAAGAAATTTGTACCTTGTCACAGCCAAATGTAGGCTACATATATTCAGGGACATATTCTGCCGTCTCTCCTTTATGCAGAGCACGTCAAAGGCACGGCTAATGTAGTTCTCATTTCAGTGATGTAATATCGGCAAGTGGCAATCAAACAAACCACAGTAATCTCGAGAGACTTTGTGTATGTAAGATGTCAAGCCAAAGTGGGAAATAAAAATTGCAGGTGTGTGTTGATGTGGGTTATCTCATGTGGGATAGTTCTTCAGTGTGGAGGCATATTTCCTATGAATTATTTAGATTGAGCTCTCTGTTACCTGAAGTTTCTCATTACTCCTGTCTGCTATCTGTGATCCAAACTTCTGACAAGTCTGTTTCATAAATTCTTGGATGAGATGTTCCACTTTGTAAAACACTTGGACTAACAAACAGGGGCTAATGGGAAGTGGCATGACTTGGGGGAGTGAAAGCTAGTCTGGGAGTTAGGAGGCCGGTTTAGGCAATATGACAAAGGTGCCTTGTCCCTCTTGACTGTGAGTGATAGCCCTCAATTACTGTGATCCTGCCTTACAGGCTAGGATTATAACCTTACTGTTGTGATGTGGGTCCATTTTATTTTGCTTCCCTTGTCTTCTGTTCCTTATTCCTACTCCAGGGTAATTTATTTTTTCTTCTAATTGATTGAACAAAAAACATAGGAGACACTGATGCTTAATCAATTTTTACTCAGTCTTCCAGTATAGAAGTATTTTCCGTTTTGTGGTCTCATTATCCTATTTTGTCAGCTGGGATTTTAGAGGTCTTTGAACTGCTAATCTCTTATAGAAAGCTCACATCTCAGTTCTCCAGATACACACATGTGGGGTGATTATAATTTAACATTGCCATGGAATAAACAATGAGGTTAAACATTTGTAATATTCTTAGAGTTTAAGTCATTAAACAGAAGCTTTTCAAACCTCAGTGGTCAGATGTTTTTTGAATCGCCCCTTTAAAATAGATAATTATAGTGTTAAAATATTCTATTGTGTTGTACTTTTTAAGTGCATCCACATATGGTGTCTAATTTCCTCCCCAAAGTGGACCAAGATAGGACAATTTTTGAACATATGAAGGCAGAGGTGTCACAGTGGAAGGTGAGCCTGGAGAGAGACTGGGCTGTCTGAACCATGTACAAATGACACAGTTGTCCCTATTTTAATCATGGAGCCACAGCACCTGTGAGGAAAATAGGTGCTAAAAGAATGAGTCAAGGGAGAAGGTGAGAGAGGACAGGGAAAGGTGAGATTCTGCACCTTCCCTAAGACTGAGACTTCTCAAAACGTAGGACTTTAAAAAATGAAACAATTCTTTCTAATTATATGGGTGATTAATTCCAATTGATTTCTCCTTTCCCTACCATCCTTTTCCCTTTTTTGTGGTATGTTTCACTAAATTACCATATGAGTTTCTGTTACAAATATTTAGCTTATGGTAACTTGGAGTTGTTGTAAGTCATTCATCTGCCTTGTTTTGTGTTTGTTTCTTTTTTTTCTAGGGTTCCTTTTAAATCCTATCTAGTCATTTGTTTCATGTGTTCATTTCCTTTAAAATTATTTTTCTTTTAATCTTATTTATTCTTACTGTTTATTTTTCTTAACTTCTAAAACATTAAAATGGCTTAAATTTGTTACCTGATATTATTAAAGTAAGAACAATCTATTTCATATTTATTTATTGAATATTTATCATATACTAGGCATTATCCATTCATAATGTATGAACTAGGTTCAGTTTAGAACCATCTCTGAGCCCCTTTACTGGTTTGTTTGTTATTCTCAGTGTGAGATTGAATATTGTTTCTGATGGCTTTCACCGTTTGTCCTAGTTTACTAAATTTTCTGTTCATATCTGATGCCAATTTTTCCTTGAGGTGTTTATTTTCTTAGTGTTAATTTAAAAAAACCCTTTAAAATTTTTATTTATGTATAAAATCTTTATATCTTTGTGGGGTAAAATTGCAGTATATCCAGAATCTTTTGCTTGGCCTTGGCCATTTACATATCAGTAGGGGTTTCTTCCTGCAGCCTCTGAGACAAGAAGTGGAGAGGGGCAGGTCTTTTGTCCGCTCTGTTGCATAATTTGTCTGGCACCTGTCAGTCACTGGGGATCCGCTCAGGGACTCTCTCCTAAAAGGGGCAGGTGGAGAGGTGAGCGCATGTGGGGACACCAGGATGGGAAAGACAGGGGAGCAAGAAGCGGCTGGTAGAGGGGAGGAACGGCATCTTGAGCAATAAACGGGTTGCTCCCAATCTGTTTTTCCCTAAACTGCTTTTGGTCACACCAGTTTATTCTCCCTGGGCCAGGAACATGCTTTTCCTGGAGCTACATCTGGTGTTAGTCATCAGGACCAGTGAACCCAAAATCTGTCTTAATGGGGGAAATGTTTGGGCGGGCTGCCCCTAGAAATGGTGGGGAGACACCCAGAAACCCCCTAAGGATGGTGGTGAACCCCCTGGGAATGGTGTGGCTTCACCTGGGAGACATCCCCATCCATGGGGCTTCCATGCAGTAAGTACCCAGTTGGGACTTACTCTAGGGTAAAGTACTTCCTAGCCAAGTGGGCCCCTCCCCAGAATTGGAGGAGGGTGAAGACACCAGAAGCTGTAGAATTGGCCCTCCAAGAGGTAGGGGGAATACTTAGTGGAACTGAGCAGCCACCCCACAGCAGGAATTGTGGGGTGGCTGTTTCTTGAGGTATTAGAAAGAGAGAGAAACACTTTGGTGTCATTTGGATGAGCTGGGTGATCAGTTATGAGATGCACTTAAGAAGGAAAGACAGTTATTGACAACTGAGACTGTGCTACTGAGAGACATGCTAGCAGCAAGGGAGGAGACAGAAGGAAAATCTGAGCTGCAGGAGGGCGTTTTGGGGAAGTAGTGGTGCCTTCATCCGAGGTGATGGTAGAGGAGACCATGTAGGAGATGTTGGGGGAGGATGAGGCAGTGGGGCCAGAGGCAGAACTGTTGCCAAGGCCACCACCTGAGGCACCAGCCCCACCATATTAAAGACCCACCTGGTTGTAATTAAAATAAAAATGCAGCACTTGTGGGTTCCTCAAGGGGAAGAGCAGTCTCCTCCCCAGGTTGTGCAACACTCCATGCTCTGCCCCTATGCCCAGGATGAGCTGGTGGATTTGTGCATCCGTTTTCAACAGAAGCCCTTGAAACCTCTGCCTACATGGCTTTTGTGTTTTTGGGACTTAGGGGAAGAGAGCATTGTTCTGTCTGGGTCAGAAATGGCTAAAGTGGCTTCTCTGACAACCTTCTTAATTAATATTTATTAATTAATACTATTTACCAGTCATTGTACTTTTCATAAATGTTATGTAATTTTCTTGATAACCCTATTAGAGAGTCATAACAAGGTGTGGCGGTATATATATATATATTTATACACTTCTAATTTTGAAGCCCATGTAGTTAACTACATTTTGTGCTACCTCCCTATCTATGCTAAAATTATTTCCCCCAGGCTTTTACTTTTAACTTTGTTAACAGTATCTTTCTCCATAAAAATTGTTTAATATTTATATAGTCAAGTCCATTCACATTTTCCTTTAGGGTGTGTGCCTTTGCTGTTAAGCTTAGGGAGTATTTACCTACTTCAATATTATATAAATATCACATATATATTCCTCTAGTGTTCTAAACTTAAAAAATAAATTATAATTACAGGTCCTTTTATAAAGCTTATGAAAGATAAAGCCTCTCACTCAGAAATATGCACAAATGCTTCTATATAAAAAATTTTGCCTGCCACTTCAGGGAGACCATGGAATTTCTAAAACTTGTGCCTCGAGGTCAAAGGGACACGTTTTACCTCTTTCTTTAAAAGGAAAAATCTTTTAATTTTTTGAAATGCATTTTAGGTAAGTATTATGGTATAAATATTGTCCCCCCACCCTGAATTTGTATGTTGAAATCCCAAGCCCCAGAGCGTCAGAATGTGACTGCATTTGAAGATAAGGCCTTTATAAAAGGTAATTAAGCTAAAATGAGATCATATGGGTATGCCCTAAACCATCCTGCCAGGCAGTCTTATAAGAAAAGGAGATTAGGACAGAGATACCCATAGATGGGAAGACTGTGAAAACAGAGGGAGAAGACTGCCATCTACAAGTCAAGGAGAGAGGCCTCAGAAGAAACTTACATTGTCAGTAGCCTCATCTCATACTTTCAGCCTCTGAAATTGTGGGAAAATTTATTTCTGTTGTTTAAGCCACCCAGTCCCTGGTACTTTGCTGTGAAAGCCCTAGCAAACTAATACAATGAGACAGGAATCTAACTTTGTTTTATTGTTTTTTGTTTTTTTTTTTTGCAAATGAGTTTATCATCTTAATACCATTTATTCAATAACACATTATGTTCTTAATCAGAGAAGTCACTTAAATCATATTCTAAATTCATACTGTGTGTGTAAGGTGTGTATATTGATCTAACGGTTGTATATACATATATATATATATACACACACATGAACTTCTTATTCCACTTCACTCATATGCTAAAAGCATATGTCTTGAGTTATCCTTGTTTTTGAATAAGCTACAGTTTAAAGAAAAACAAGTCTCACATTTCTCATTATGTTTTGCTCTTTTATATCTTATGTGACAAAAGAACTGTAGAATTGTTTTTCATATTCCAAGAAAATTCAGTATTTAGTTGGGGAGGATTGGATTACATTCATTGTTTCATTTGAAGAGAGTCAATATCTTTGCAATACTTAATCTTTAGATATAGCATAGTACATATAGCTCTATATTTGTTGTGTTTATTTTTTGTCCCTCAGTCTGGTTTTCTAGTGTTCTTCTGATGTTCTCACATATTTCATGTTTTCTTTATTCCCAGATGTTTCATATTTCTGGTGGTATTATTAATAGAATTTTCTTCCTATTTTATTTTCTACTAGTTTTTTGTTAGTATCAATAAAGCCATTGATGATGATGAACACGATGATTAAGTGTCAATTACAGTCCCAGGTTTGTCATTATCTCCCCTTATTTTATTTTCCTTAGAATCATTCTTCTCCTTTTTCCTTGTCTCCTCCTTCATATTTATTTTAGAATTCAAATATATCACAGTTATTAAGAGACATTAGGATAGGTGTTCCCAAGTGGTTTAGCTCTTAGTCTTAGAAGAAAACCAATCCTGGAATTTTTAAAGATTTTTAAAAATCCCCTTCCTTAGAGTATTTTTAGTCTTATCTGTATTAAGACCAAGAGATACCTCTGCTTAATTACACTTATGTATGTGGACATCACATACTCCCGTGCTAGATCCTGGCACTTTTTCTTTTCTTCTTTTAGGCTAAATCACTAAAAGGAATGAAGGTTGACAAATTTTTGTGTATCTGTGACACTTATTTTTACCTGCTTGTCTAATTCATTTTTATCCATTTTATTGTGTTTTCTTTGCTTTTATATCCTTCCTCCTTCCTCTACCCTTACCACATACATATGCACTCTCAAACTTTATTAACATTTTTAAAACTAAGGCTATCACTCAAATACTTAACTCTTTCACAAGCTATTCCTTCCCTACTTAAAAGACTTCTGCATTCTGTCTACTGGACTCTTTTACATGAGATAAACCGAAAGGCCTATTTGGGAAGACTGTGGGTGCAGTAGAATTGGTTACAAGACAAGAATGGTAAATAAAACAAGTCGATTATTTATGTGTGTGGGAACATGGAGGGAGAGTCAAAAAATGAATTAGTTTTGTAATACTGAAATTGAATTGTTTGGAAGCCTGCAGAGGGCAGTTGGAGGTATAAATTTAGAGGTTAGGAAAAAAGACTGTCTAATGGGGAGTCATTTTCAGTTTTTTGGCTCCCCTCATTCTTGTAAAAGGCAAAGAGTCACAAAATTTACCTTTGTAATATTTGTAACATTTCCCCAATTTTTAAAATTATTGTTAATATACAGACTTATGTAGATTTCAAATGTATATCACAGTGGTTAAACAGTCTCTGTGATCAACTTATATTGTGATTGCAAAATATTGTGCCCTTTTATCCCCCTCCCTCTTCCCTTTGGTAGCCACTAGCTATTTCACAGATAAGTGAAATCATATAGTATTTTTCTTTCTCCAACTGGCTTATTTCACTGATCATAATACTCTCAAGATCCATCCATGTTAAAAATAGCAGGATTTCTTTTCTTTTTATGGCTGAATTATATTGCTTTATGTGTATATACCACTTCTTCTTTATCCATTCATCTATTGATGGACACTTTGGTTGCTTCCATATCTTGGCGATTGCAAATAGGGTGGCAGTAAACATAGGGGGTGCATATATCTTTTTGAATCAGGCATTTTCTTTTCTTTACATAAATTACTAGGAGTGGAATTACTGGGTCAAATGGTATTTCTATGTTTAGTTTTTTGAGAAACCTCCATACTGCTTTCCACAGCACTTGTACCAATATGCAGTCCCACTGCCAGTGAAGAGGGTTCATATTTCTCTACATCCTCACCAGCATTTGTTGTTTCTTGTTTTTGTATAGTGACCATTCTAACTGGTATGAGGTGATATCTCATTATGGTTTGAAATTTGCATTTACCTGAGGATTAGCAAAGTGGAGCATACTTTCATGTGCCTGTTGGCCATTTGTATTTCTTCTTTGGAGGAGTACCTGTCCAGGTCCTCTGCCCATTTTTTAACTGGGTTATTTGTTTTTCAGTGTTGAGGTGTATTAGTTCTTTATATCTTTTGGATATTAACTCCTTATCATATGAATTGTTCTGAATATATTCTTCCACATTGTATAATGTCTTTTTGTTCTGCTGATGGTGTCCTTTAATGTACAGAAGATTTTAGTTTGATGTAGTCTCACTTGTTCATTTTTTATTTTATCCCCCTTGCCTGAAGAGATGTATCCAGGAAAAAATTTGCTAATGCTTATATTTAAGAGATTTTCACCTATGTTTTCTTCTAAGATTTTATGGTTTCATGACTTACATTCAGGTCTTTGATCCATTTCAAGTTTACTTTTGTGAATGGAGTTAGACAATAATCCACTTTTATTCTCTTACATATAGCTATCCATTTTTGCCAACAGCATTTGTTGAAGAGGCTGTCTTGGATTCCCCATTGTACATTCATGACTCCTTTATCATATATTAATTAACCATATGTGCATGGGTTTATATCAGGGCTGTCAATTCTGTTACATTGATCTATGGGTCTGTTCTTGTGCCAGTACCAAATTGTTTTGATTACTATGGCTTTGTACTACAGCGCAAAGTTAGGGAGCACAGTCCCCCCAGCTTTATTCTTCCTTCTCAGGATTGCTTTGGCAATTTGGAGTCTTTTGTGGTTCCATATGAATTTTATAACTATTTGTTCTAGTTTGTTGACATTCTTCAAATAAGAATGTTGGTATTAGTATTTTGATAGGGATTGCATTGAATCTGTAAATTGCTTTGGGCAGGATGGCCATTTTGACAATATTGATTCTTCCTATCCATGAGCATGGGATAGATTTCCATTTATTGCTGTCTTCTTTAATTTCTCTCAAGAGTCTCTTGGAGTTTTCAGAGTATAGGTTTTTTACTTCATTGGATAGGTTTATTCCTGTGTATTTTATTCTCTTTGATGAAGTTGTGAATGGAGTTGTTTTCCTGATTTCTCTTTCTATTTCATTGATATTATATAGGAATGTAAGAGATTTCTGTGTATTAATTTTGTATTGGGCAACTTTTCTAAATTCAGTTATTACTTCTAGTAGTTATGTGGTGGATTCTTTAGGGGTTTCTATGTATAATATCTTGTCATCTCCAAATAGTGACAGTTTAACTATATCCTTATCAATTTGGATGTCTTTTATCTCTTTGTGTTGTCTTATTTCTGTGGCCGGGACCTCCAGGACCTCCACTACTGTGTTGAATATAAGTGGGGATAGTGGGCATCCTTGTCTTGTCCCTTATCTTAGAGGAAAAGCTTTCAGTTTTTCACTGTTTAGTATGATGTTGGCTGTGGGTTTGTCATATATTGCCTTTATTACCCTCTATACCTATTTTGTTGAGAGTTTTTATCATGAATAGATGTTAGATTTTATCGGATGCTTTTTCAGCATTGACTGAAATGACCATGTGGTTTTTATCCCCTTTTTGTTAATGTGGTGTATGATATTGATTGATTTACGAATATTGTACCATCCTTCCATCTCTGGAGTAAATCTCACTTGGTCATGATGGGTGATCTCTTTGATGTGTTTTTGCATTTAGTTTGCTAATACTTTGTTGAGGATTTTTGCAACTGTTTTCATCAGGCATATTGGTCTTTAATTTCTTTTTTTATGGTGTCTTTGTCTGGTTTTGGTATTAGAGTGATGCAGACCTCACAGAATGAGTTCGGAGCTATTCCTTCCTCTTCCACTTTTTGGAATACTGAGAAGGATGTGTATGAACTCTTCTTTAACTGTTTGGTAGAATTTGTCTGTAAAGCCATCTGGACCTGGTATTTTGTTTGTTTGGAGTTTTTTTTATTACCAGTCAGTTTTGTTACTGGTAACTGGTTTGTTCAGATTTTCTGTTTCTTCCTTGGTCAATCTTAGAAGTCTGTATTTTTCTTTGATATTTTCCATTTAGGTTGTCCAACTTATTGACATACAATTTTTCATAAAATTCTCTAATAATGTTTTGTATTTCTGCGGTATCTGTTATGACTATTCTCTTTTTGCTTATGATTTTGTTTGTATACTCTCTAATTTTTACTTGATAAAAATGCTTAGGGTCTTATCTATTTTGTTTATTTTCTCAAAGAACTAGCACCTGGTTTCATTGATTGTTTTTTTCTATTGTTTTATTCTTCTCAATTTTATTTCTGCTCTGATCTTTATTATGTCTGTCCTTCTACTGACTTTGGGATTCATTTTTTCTTCTTTTCCTAGTTGCTTTAATTGTGTATTTAGATTGTTTATTTGAGATTGTTCTTGTTTCTTGAGGTAAGCCTTTATTGCTATGTACTTTCCTCTTAGAACTGCCTTTGCCACCTACCACAGATTTTGGTCTGTTGTGTTTTTGTTTTCATTTATCTCCATGTATTGCTTGATTTCAGTTTTTATTGTTCATTGATTCATTGATTATTTAAAAGCGTGTTTTTAGCCTCCATGTGTTTGTAAATCTTTTTGTTTTTTTTGTATAATTTATTCTTTCAAACCATTGTGGTCTGAGAAGTTGCTTGATACAATTTCAATCTTTTTCAATTTCTTGAAGCTCTTGTTGCCTGGTATGCAATCTATTCTGTAGAACATTCTGTGTGCACTTGAGAAAAATGTGTATCCTACTGCTTCTGGGTGGAATGTTCTGTAGATATCTGTTAAGTCCCTTTGATCTAATGTACTGTTCAGTGCCTCTGTTTCCTTATTTATTTTCTGTCTGGTTGATCTGTTTATTGATGTGAGTGTTATGTTAAAATCTCCCAAAATGTATGTGTTGCAATCTGTTTCCCCCTTTAATTCTGTTAGCATTATTTTTTACATATTTAGGTGCTCCTACATTGGGTGCATAGATATATATAATCATTATATCTTCTCATTGGACTGTTCTCTTTATCATTATGGAATATCCTTCTTTGTCTCTTGTCATTTTCTTTGTTTTGACATCAATTTTGTCTGATTTAAGTACTGCTAATCCTTTTTTTTCTCCCTATTATTTGCCTGGACTATCTTTTTACATTCTTTCAATTTTAGTCTATTTCTTTGGGTCTAATATGAATCTCCTGTCAGAATTGTATAAGTGGGTGTTGTTTCTTTTTCCATTCTGTCACTCTAAGTCTCTTGGTTGGTGCATTCACTCCATTTCCTTTTAAGGTGATTATTGATAAATATGTATTTATTGCCATTTTATTAATTGTTTTCTGGATGTTTTTTATAGATCCTCTGTGTTCTTTCTCTCTTACACTCTTATTATTGATGGTTCTCTTTAGTATTGTATATGGATATTTCCTATTTATTTGTGTGTGTATTTATTGCATGTTTTAGTTTTCTGTTTACCAAATGTTCAAGGATAGCTTCCTTATTATGTAATAGTCTGTCTTAAATTGCTGATTGCTCTATATCAAATGCAATGTAAAGGTATTTTTTTTCCTTCTTTCTTCTCCACATTTTTTGTATTTGATGTCATAATCTGCACTTTTGTGTATCCCTTGACTAATTTTGTGTATAGTTCATTTTGTTTCCTTTGTTTTGTTTTAATTTCATACATGCTTAGTAATTACTTGGTCTACTGCCTTTCCCTTGGGTTTATTTTCACTGGTGAATGCTACTCAGCCTTAGGGACATTTTCCTCTATAGCAGTCTGTTTAGCATATCCTGTATGTCTGGCTTATTGGTGGCAAATTCCTTCAATTTGCTTATCTTTAAATTGTTTTATACCTGCTTCAAATTTAAATGATAATCTCACTGGGTAGAGGATTCTTGGTTGGAGATCTTTCTGTTTCAGTACATTAAATTCATGATGTAACTCCCCTTTGGCCTATAGAGTTTTCGCTGAGAAGTCTGCTGATATCCTGATGTGATTTCCTTTATAAGGGTTCTTTTTTCTTTCTCTGACTACTTTCAACACTCTCTCCTTATCCTTGATCTTTGCCATTTTAATTATTATATGTCTTAGTGTTGTCTTCCTGGGGTTCCTTTTGTTAGGGGATCTCTGAACTTCCATGATTGAGTATCTATTTCATTCCCCAGAATGGGGAAATTTTTAACAAGTATTTCCTTAAAGAGACTTTCTATCCCTTTGTCTTTCTCTTCTCCTGGAACCCCTGTTATGCAGATAACATTTTGCTTGGTTTGGTCATATGGCTCTCTTAACATTCTGTCACTGCTAGAGATCCTTTTTTCTCTCTGTTCCTCAGCTGCTTTTTTCCCCTGTTCTATAATTTCCACTTCGTTTACTGTCTCCTCTACAAGTTCTAATCTACTTGTGAATCCCTCCAGTGTATATTTCATTTCAGACACTGTATTTTTCAGCTCTGAGTGGCTCTTTCTCAGGTTTTCTCCTTGTTAAAGTCCTCCATGAGATCTTGAATCCTTTTCTGTAAATCTGTGAGCATGTTTATGACTTTTATTTTACAGTCTTTCTCAAGAAGGTTGTTGATCTCTGTTTCATTAGCCCTCTTTCTGGGTTTCTGTCTTCTGGTTTTGTTTTTATCATATTCCTCTGCCTAATCATTTTGTTGGAGTTTCTGTGTTTCTTCCATTGTAGTAGATGTTTCTACTATGCTTTCTAGCTACAGAGTAATACCTTTATGAAGAAGGCATGCCATGGTGCCCCAAAGCTCAATATTCTTTACTGTCGTCTACTTTGTGGGGGCCCCAGCTGTTGACATACATTGGGAAGGGCTGCCTTCCTCTCTGGTCTGTAGTTGTCCAAGTCTGAGCAGGCAGATTTCTTCAGCTTCTTCCTTTGTGGTCAGCTCAGGAGTCTCAGTTGAGTTCACTGTGGGCTGGAAGTCCTCTGCCTGGCCTGCAGCAATGGCATGGCTTCAGGGTTAATGGAGTGGATGGAGTGATGTGCAGCTCTGCTTCTGCTAGACACACAGCACCTGGTTTGACATCTGAAGAGAGAAAGGAGCTCTTGGGGTTGGCTCTGCAGGTACCTCCCTGGATAGGCTGAAATGGAGTCAAGGAAGCTGGGAGAGCCTCCCTCTGCTTGCCAGGCAAGGTCTAATGTTGACACTGGGCTAAATGGTTTGGCTCCCAGCAGCGTATGTAGGGAAGACCCTCTGGGCTGTGTTGCCAGCAAGGGTGTTGGAGCTTCTAGAGCTCCTTAGAGTTCCTAATCTGTGGGGCCAAGGAATGACTGGGGATGTATCCTCCACCAGCCCTTTCTCCTGAGGAAAGAGTTCTGTCTAACACCCCTCCACAAGTGCTTACAGATCTTTCAAACGGCCACCTCTGCTTTGGGTCTCAGCACTGGCAGAACATGTCTGCCTCCCACACTGGCTCGAGTCACAGCCTCCCAGTGTTCTTTCTTCCTTTCCCTGGTGTCCAGTCCCACTAATCACCAGAACCCAATGTAATGTGGTCTCATGCTCCCAGAGATAATCTCCAGAGCTAGGTGTGCAGTTGCTTCTGGGCTCTTACACCCTCCCCACTGCATTCCTCTTTTTCCTGCCTATTGGGTGGGATTGGTGAAGAGTTTGCATCCCTCTCGATCTTGACTTTGCCACTTTATACTTTTCTGTGTGGTCTTCTCTTCCTCAGCTATAGGTGGTCTGTTCTGCAGTCTTTAGGTCATTTCAGGTTTAGGTTTATTTCTCTATTTTCTTCTTTTACATGTTTTTGGGAGGTGGTTTCCACCTTGCCTTTCTATTGTGCCATCTTTATCGAGCTCCCCAATATCTTTTTAAATTTATATCTCTCTCCCATTATGTTGCAACCAGTTTTTTTTTATATATTGCAAATGTTTTCAAACTCTTCTTCCTTTCTCCCTTCTATTTGGCTCTCTTCAGACTTGTATCAATATTCAGTATACTTATTTGACAAGAAACCTTGCTATAAGTTGTTTGCAAAGTAAAGTCTATGCTTTTAAGCAAGAAATAAGTGCCTCCTTAATCCTTCCCTTTCTGTACATGTGGACTGGGTTCCTCTAGCTTACTAGGTTATTCTAGTTTTGCAGCTATGAATAAGACAGAATCTCACCACACATCATTCACATATCATGGAGATGATCTCACCTCACATCACTCACATATCATGGAGATGTCAGAAAGGTTATTGAAACTTATAATGGCTTTCAACTGATTTCTTTTAAAAACTGCTTAGTCCAGAAATCCTGTTCATAAATTAAATGAAGATTTCTCCTCAGATTCTCCCCTAAGTGCTTATCTTCCACACCCCATCCTATACAAAGTTCTGCCATTTCCTAATTGAGATCTAAAGTGAGTTGCTATTTCTAAAATTCTGTTTTCCAATTGCTTTAAGCAAGCTCCAATTTTCACATAGTTGTTTATAAATTAAAAAATAGTTTTTATTTGGTCAACAATGGGGTTAAGCAAAGATGTTTGCAAAAATAAAAAATACAAACATAGAATTGGTATGACTGATCAGTCTGTGACTCACTGATAAATTACAGTAGAGCAGTTTTGTATTACTGTTGCTTTTTGTGTTTGCTTTTCTCTCATGTTTTGTATTTTACTTTTAATCTGAGAATTATCCTGTTAATATCAATATTGCTTGATTTATGGAAGTGCTTTCTTATTTTAAATCAGATTGTATTATTTTACTTCTCCATCACATATTCTAGTGATAAAATAACCCCAAATACATTAAATATGAGAATTTTTAAATAAATTGAGAATACAATAGCAAAAAATTTGTGCTCAGTACATAAAACATAGGCTTTAAAGAGTGTGCACAAAATAAACTATAACATAAGCAGATGCATTATACCAAATAGCACATATTTTAATTAATAGGTAGATTTATTTAGTTATTTTCCTCTTTATTGATTATATAGGTTCAACCTGTGACCAGACATTTAAAGCATGCCATGGCTATGTAACTAACCTCAAAGCCAATAAATGTTTTTTTCCAGTATTTACTAAAATGTTTTTATTTTCTTTAAAATTTCTACTTGTCAGTACACTTATATCAAGAAAAATGCATACATTGATAGGAACAATGAAATGTTAGACAACGATTATATTTTCAGTTCTCATGCTGGCATAATCTTTATTGAGAGAGTCAAATGTCAATATCCAATTTCTTATTTTTGTTTGATCAGTTGGCCATTTTAAAAACATTTTAAAAAGACGTCTCCTGTTCCCTTTATTGTGAAGAACCTATAATAGTGTAGTATTACAAGAGACAATGAAAGAGTATTTAATGAAAGATTTACTATGGTGAAAGAATTGTAAAAATGAGACTAGTATACACACACCTCCATTAGCATGGTTAGCAGCTCTCACTGAATTGTTACTGTGCTAAGAAATCTTCATCAAGTTTCTTTATCTTTTTACATATCAGTTTTTCACTTGTAAAATGGACTTAATCATAGGGCCTGCCTGTAAAATTATTAGGAGGAAGTGAAATAATGCATGTAAACACTTAGCTCATATATTTTAAAAAGACAGCTCTTTTGTTATTTTTATTCATAATGGGAATCATAGTGATATGTAACTCCCTAAACTAGGCTTTGGATCCATTATGCTTGTTACAGTGGTGACCTTTTGGGTTGACAGTGAACACTGGTACTAGTGAGAGTCAGTATGGCAGTTGAGATAAGGAGCACTTAATTTGGAGTTAGCTGATTTGAATCTGGGTTCTCTCATATATAAAACATGTGACCTTGGATATGTTTCTTAACTTCTGTGAGTGTGAATTCCTCAAGTGTATAATGGGGATAAAAATAATTACCTTTCAGGGCTTGAATAAGAAATAAATTACAAAATAATTTGCTCAGCACAATGAGAAACATGTAAGCCTTGAAAATCATTGCTTCTTTTTCCTGTAAATCATAGGGGCTCATTTAGGACAAACACTCAGGGCTGATTCTTTGTCCACATTGATATGAATTTACTGAACTGATACTATTCAGTTTGAATGACTTGAAACCATTTACTAAGCGGTCAGTTGAACAGGTGCTCAGCTATTGCATTTATCAGTGGAAAGGGCACAATAGGCAGCTCATCACCCATGTGGTGACCTGACCAGCTAGAAACACCATTATAATGTTTTAGTTTTTATACAACTGATACTTTACAAGTGATTTTCTCATGTGAACTTTGTTAAATTTCTGTGGGGGTGAGTAGAACGAACAAATGAGGAAAAAATACTGAAATAAGTAAATGGCCTTACTTTGCCAGTGCCTTATAATTTTTCTAGACTTCCATAGCCTTGGTGTAGAGAGCTCATTTTTGAATGTTAAATGTAGTTCCTTCAAGGGAAAATGGAAAAATTTAGACCTTCCAATGCTAATAGTACCAAATCTCATGACCGTCTTTGTGCTCTCCCTTCAAGAAACCCTCCCCACACCTGGCCTCCTCTGTAAACTGTGGACCTGCATTTTCTGGAAAAGTCAATAAAGTTAATAAAGTTAAACCCATTCTTCCTTGGTCTTTGACTTGAGTATATTAAAAAGGTATGACCTAGTGTTAAGGCCGTGTATCTTCAACTGGAAGGCCGGACTTCATCAGTTTAATGAGCTCAAAGGAACCACTGCAGAGCAATGTAGAAGTGATAAATAGGAATGCTGGCATTCCCTAAAGGAAGGTGATGTGCATGGCTCATTCTCTGGTCTGTGTCAGTCCAGAGTTGAAAACTAGCAGACCAGATGGTTGCTTGGTAGTGATGGTATCTATCATACAAGCGAAGAATTATTTTGCCTTTTGTTTATCATTTCAGATGGTTCTATTTTTTTTGTATTAATAGCAACAGCAGCAGTGGTAATATTTTTAATAGTATTTTCTTGGGGCTAGTAGATGAAAAGAAACTCTTTAGAATAAATTTGTTAGCAGAATAAATCCAAATTATTCCTGCAAGGAAATTATCTGGGTTATATAAATCTGGGCAGAGCATCACTTGAATAGGTTTATGTCTGCATATTTAGGGAGGGTGTCTGGGAAAAGAGAAGGTGGAGCTGCTTTGGCAGAGCAGGAGTGGCCAAATGATATGTCATTCTTACCTCTTCCTTCAAGGTAGAGCATTTTGTGGCTTGAGGCAGGAGTGGTGCTGATTGATCATTGCAAGCTTCACTGGCGTTGATGCAATCTAGATAGCAGAACATATTTTTTCATTTTTCTAAACATGTAACATAATTAGATAATTTTGTTTGTATTTATTATAATTGTGCTACATTCCATTATGCTTCAGGGTGCAATAAACTTGAAAATGCCAACAATCAAGTATTTTAAATCACTTAAAAATCAGCAAAAATCAAAGTCACTTCTCTTTCTACTAATCCACTGTTAACAGTTTCAACTTAGAGTATTCTTGAGCCTGATCAAGTTTACAGGGAAACATAATTTTGAAAATACGAGAAAGTACTTTCAGGTAGCCTTAAGTAAATATTAAGCATGCACAAGCTAAAACAGGTTAGCCGATTCATAGTGCAATGACTTGCATCCAGGACTATGAAAATTCAATATTTTTCATTAAACTTATTTCTCCTAAGTTAGAGAATTTGAAGTCAGATATTTAGCTCGCCTGTGATCCATAATTATCTCTGACAGTAAGACCAAGAAAAATCAAAAAGAAGAACCCATGTCCCATGGCATCTTTAAAACTTTAGGTAAACCATTGTACTTTATATATTATTTTATATCCTTTTAAAAATTTTTTGTTTTAGCTATTCCTATTTCAGTAAATACATAAATTTGATGTTATATTTTTATTTATATAATATTTCATTGCAAGGAGGTACCATGTGTATTACCTAATGCTGGAAATTTAGATGCTTTGTGTTCGCTATGATAAAGAATTGTGAAACAAATATCTTTTTCACTAAATGTACGAATTTCTGGTGATTTCCTTGGGAATATTAAGGTAAAATTGCCAGATGTCATTGAACAATAATGATAAGATACATTTTTAGATGCATAAATATTGCTGGACAGGGCAATATGAAGTTGAGCCATCATTTTAAATTCTTGTGAGACACAAATAGCTAAAATAAGAAAGAAAGTGGGGACACTACTACCAACCTTCCAAACATAAAAAGAACTTTAAGGAAATTCTATGAACATTGTACATCAACAAATTAGGTAATTAGATAAAAGGGACAATTTCTTAGAAGCACAAATAGACATATTAAAGTAACTCAGGAAAAAGAGCCTCAACAGAGCTGTAACAAGCAGAGCTACTGAACAAGTAATCAAAAGCCCCCCAATAAAGAAAAGTCTAGGACTGGATGGTTTCATTGTGAATTCTATAAAATATTTAGTAGAAAAGGAGGAATCATTTCTTAATTCCTTCTACAAGGCCAGCATTACTTTGATATCAAAAGAAAGAAAATTACAGACCAATATCCCTTATGAATATAGATACAAAAATCTGTAAAAAAAATGCTAGCAAACCAAATCTAGCAGCATATTAAAAAATTGTATATGGTCACCACTTGGGATTCTATCCTTAGAACACATTGTGATTCAACTTAAGAAAATCAATCAATGTAATACTCCAAATTATTAGTGTGAAGGAAAAAGGCCCACATTATCATCTCAATTGATATGGAAAATATACTTAAGATAGTCCAACACCGTCTCATGATAAAAACACTTAATAAATTAGGAACAGAAGGGGATTTCCTCAACATGATGAAGAACATTTATGGAAGAACTATAGCTAATATTAAACTCAATGATTAAAGTCTAAAAAATTTGATCTAAAATTAGGAACAAGCCTTTTCTGTGTATATAAATGGAAAATCTAATTCTCAAATTCATATGGAATTGCAAGGAGCTTCAAATAACCAAAACAAAATTTTAAAAGAACAAAGAGGACTCACACTTCTCAAGTTCTAAATTTACCTCAAAGCTACAGAACACTGTGGTATGGGGCTATGTCTATGTATTGGTCTCTAGACATATAGACCAATGGAATAGAATTGAGACTCTAGAATGAAACCCATACATCTCTGTTCAGTTGTTTTTTGACAAGGGTGCCAAGTCCATTGAATGAGGAAAGAACAGTCTTTTCAACAAGTAGTTCTGGGACAACTATATTTCTGCGAACAAAGGAAATGTGTTGACTCCTACCATACATGATTACTCAAAATGGATCGATAACCTACATATAAGTGATAAAAACTCAGCTCCTAGTGTCACCCCAAGTATGAATGACAAAAGAAAAAATTAGATAATGGACTTCATCAGAATTAAAAACTTGTGTATATTAAAAGACAGTATTAACAAAGTGAAAAGACAACCTATGGAATGAGAGAAAATATTTGCAAATCATATATTGTTATCTGACAAAAATATTTACAAGTGATATCAAATATCTGATGAATATCCAAAATATATAAATACATTTAAAAGAATTCCTGTAAGCCAACACTTAAGATAGAAGAAGTATTAGTCAGACAGTATTGATTAACAGGATGCAGTTTCTGACCAGTTCAAACCAACTGGATTCACAATGGGGAACAAAATGACCTACGTTTACTCCAAAGCTCTTAACCTACTAAAATTCACATCCCTCTGCACCATGACAGTTCTGAGGCAGACCACCTAAGTATAGAAAGAGGGTGGCATTCAAATTCTAGCAAAGCCCCACTTTTTCTCAGAAATAATATTAATATTCCATCCCCTGCTTAACATTGCCCATGAAACTGCCAAACTCAGCCTTTATCAGTGCTGCTCATCTCTGGAGAATGCCTATATTTTGAGCATACACTTTTGCTTTCAATAAACTGCCACTGACTTCTCCTGTCTGGCTTGTTTGTGAATTCCATCAGTTCCACCAACCTCAAGAGCAGTGATTGTGTGCACTGTGTGACATGACTTTCTCTTTTTCTCTTGACCTAAGGGTTGTAATTAGTTTCCTAGGTTATTAATATTAATGTCTGAATAACCTCATTTCTCCCATTTTTCTCCAGCCTTTCAAATACTTTAACTGTATTAAACTCCCTGGTTGAATGAGTGTAGAAGGATATACTGTGCTGGTTATTCTACACTATATCCTCTCTGTGGTATTGCAGGGAGCTAGAAGTAATTATCAACAGACTTCCATGACAGTAGGTTTCTGGTTAAATTCTTCAAAAGGGAAAACCAGACATGATATTAGAAACTGGGAAAAGGGGAGAAATGATTTTTATCTGCTCTGGTAGAGTCTCAGAAAATAGTAACTGAGAATGGGTGAGTGCAGGCACCTGGCTATCTGCTTGGGCAGCGTGTTGCTGTAGTCTGAGAAGTGGCAATAGCAGTGCATGCAGCAGCCTCAGCAGCTCAGCCCTCGGGGTCAGGGAGCCCACAGCAGCAGCGAGTGCTCCCTCAGTCTCTGGCAGAGTACTCAAGGCTCCAGTTTTGGCTGCAGCAGTGACACTGATGGGCTCCTGCAGCTTCTGCAGTGCCTTTGGGTGTTTGCATCCACGGTGGTGGTTCCTACAGCAGATTCAGCAGCATAGCAGTCCTGGGCTCTCAGTTACATTATTTTTCCTTGTATTTTTCTATTCTAAGGAGTTGTGTCACCTTCCCACATTTCCTATTCTCTGAATATTGTAATTTTCCTTTTATTTTGCTCTTAGCCTTTTCGTTATTTTTCTATTTAATGCCCTGTATTTCAAGCACTTTGTATGAAATACCTAGAATGATTTGTTTTCTCTTTTTAACTGGACACTTTTCACATTTTAAAATGGTAGTATATATATTTTTTTATGTCTAGCTTTTACTTTTATGATAAAATTAATCATGTTGATAAATGTACCAGTAGTTCTTTATATTATGATAGAGTAACATTACACTAAATTTATGAATTACATTGTATAACATTGTATGAATAAATCCCAATTTTTAAAATCCATTCTAATATCTGGTTTATTTCCAGTTTCTAGTTCTAGATATTATGGAATTTTTGTTACAAATATTCTTACATATGTCTTACTATATATATATATATATATATAAGAATATAAATAGACATTTCATTTGGATATACAACTGGAATTGAAATACTGGTTTGTGACTGTTGTATATTACTCTTTGGCATATATCACCAACAGTTTTCATAACGAATGTACTAATTTTTATTTTCATCAGAAGTATACTAGGGTTCCAGTTCTTTCATATTCTTTCCAATACTTAGTATTTGTTCTCTTATCTACATTAGTGCCATAAAAGGAGAAGAACATTGAGTTTTGTTAGAAATCATTGATTTAGGGCAGACTAGGTGGGACAGATCAACTTTGCTCTACTCACCTCAGCCAACTTGAAGAATAATGACTGGAACCTGACATTTCACTAATTCATATGTTTGGTCGCTGATGCTGGGATCCCAACTAGGAATGTGTCAGAAACACATAAATAAGTAGTACGCCTTAACCATGGGGATGTGTTCTACGGCCCCCAGTTGATACTTGAAGCTATACACAGTACTGAACCCTATATATACTATGTTTTTTCTTATACACATGTACTTCTGACAAGTTTTTTTTTATTTTGGTATCATTAATCTACAATTACCTGAAGGACATTATGTTTACTAGGCCCTCCCCTTCACCAAGTCCCCCCCCCCCCATATGCCCATTCACAGTCACTGTCCATCAAAATAGTAAGATGCTGTAAAATCACTACTTGTCTTCTCTGTGTTGCACAGCCCTCCTCGTGCCCCCCCAACACTATACCTGCTAATCGTAATGTCCCCTTTCTTTTCTTCCTGCCCTTATCCCTCCCTTCCCACCCATCCTCCCCAGTCCCTTTCCCTTTGGTAACTATTAGTCCATTCTTGGGTTCTGTGCTTCTGCTGCTGTTTTGTTCCTTCAGTTTTCTTTTGTTCTTATACTCCACATATGAGTGAAATCATTTGGTACTTGTCCTTCTCCGCTTGGCTTATTTCACTGAGCATAATACCCTCTAGCTCCATCCATGTTGTTGTGAATGGTAGGATCTGTTTTTTTCTTATGGCTGAGTAATATTCCATTGTGTATATGTACCACATCTTCTTTATCCATTCATCTACTGATGGACATTTAGGTTGCTTCCATATATTGGCTATTGTAAATACTGCAGTGGTAAACATAGGGGTGCATCTGTCTTTTTCAAACTGGAGTGCCGCATTCTTAGGGTAAATTCCTAGAAGTGGAATTCCTGGGTCAAATGGTATTTCTATTTTGAGCGTTTTGAGGAAACTCCATACTGCTTTCCATAACGGTTGAACCAATTTACATTCCCACCAGCAGTGTAGGAGGGTTCCCCTTTCTCCACAACCTTGCCAACATTTGTTGTTGTTTGTCTTTTGGATGGTAGCCATCCTTACTGGTGTGAGATGATATCTCATTGTGGTTTTAATTTGCATTTCTCCAATGATTAGTGATGTGGAGCATCTTTTCATGTGTCTGTTGGCTATCTGAATTTCTTCTTTAGAGAACTGTCTATTCAGCTCCTCTGCCCATTTTTTAATTGGATATTTGCTTTTTGTTTGTTGGGGTGTGTGAGCTCTTTACATATTTTGTATGTCAATCCTTTATTGAATCTGTCATTTTTGAATATATTCTCCCATACTGTAGGATACCTTTTTGTTCTATTGATGGTGTCCTTTGCTGTACAGAAGCTTTTCAGCTTGATATAGTCCCATTTGTTCATTTTTGCATTTGTTTCCCTTGCCTGGGAAGATATGTTCAAGAAGAGGTCACTCATGTTTATGTCTAAGAGATTTTTGCCTATGTTTTTTTCTAAGAGTTGTATGGTTTCATGACTTACATGCAGGTCTTTGATCCATTTTGAATTTACTTCTGTGTATGGTGTTAGACAGTGATCCCGTTTCATTCCCTTACATGTAGCTGTCCAGTTTTGCCAGCACCATCTGTTGAAGAGACTGTCATTTACCCATTGTATGTCCATGGCCCCTTTATCGAATATTAGTTGACCATATATGTTTGGGTTAATGTTTGGAGTCTCTAATCTGTTCCACTGGTCTGTGGCTCTGTTCTTGTGCCAGTACCAAATTGTCTTGATTACTGTGGCTTTGTAGTAGAGCTTGAAGTTGGGGAGTGAGATCCACCCCACTTTATTCTTTCTTCTCAGGATTGCTTTAGTTATTCGGGGTCTTTGGTGTTTCCATGTGAATTTTTTAACTATTTGTTCCAGTTCGTTGAAGAATGCTGTTGGTAATTTGGTAGGGATTGCAACAAATCTGTATATTGCTTTGGGCAGGATGGCCATTTTGACGATATTAATTCTTCCTAGCCAGGAGCATGGGATGAGTTTCCATTTGTTAGTGACCTCTTTAATTTCTCTTAAGAGTGTCTTATAGTTTTTAGGGTATAGGTCTTTCACTTCCTTGGTTAGGTTTATTCCTAGGTATTTTATTCTTTTTGATGCTTTGTGAATGGAATTGTTTTCCTGATTTCTCATATATTAGTTTATTGTTAGTGTATAGGAAAGCCACAGATTTCTGTGTGTTAATTTTGTATCCTGCAACTTTGCTGCATTCAGATATTAGCTCTAGTAGTTTTGGAGTGGAGTCTTTAGGGTTTTTTATGTACAATATTATGTCATCTGCAAATAGTGACAGTTTAACTTCTTCTTTACCAATCTGGATTCCTTGTATTTCTTTGTTTTGTCAGATTGCCGCAGCTAGGACATCCAGTACTATGTTAAATAACAGTGGGGAGAGTGGGCATCCCTATCTTGTTCCCGATCTCAGAGGAAATGCTTTCAGCTTCTCGCTGTTCAGTATAATGCTGGCTGTTGGTTTATCATATATGGCCTTTATTATGCTGAGGTACTTGCCGTCTATTCCCATTTTGCTGAGAGTTTTTATCATGAATGGATGTTGAATTTTGTCAAATGCTTTTTCAGCATCTATGGAGATGATCATGTAGTTTTTGTCTTTCTTTTTGTTGATGTGGTGGATGATGTTGATGGATTTTTGAATGTTGTACCATCCTTGCATCCCTGGGATGAATCCCACTTGGTCATGGTGTATGATCCTTTTGATATACTGTTGAATTCTGTTTGCTAATATTTTATTGAGTATTTTTGCATCTACATTCATCAGGGATATTGGTCTGTAATTTTCTTTTTTGGTGGGGTCTTTGCCTGGTTTTGGTATTAGGGTGATGTTAGCTTCATAGAATGAGTTTGGGAGTATCCCCTCCTCCTCTATTTTTTGGAAAACTTTAAGGAGAATGGGTATTATGTCTTCCCTGTATGTCTGATAAAATTCTGAGGTGAATCCATCTGGCCCGGTGGATTTGTTCTTTGGTAGTTTTTTGATTATCGCTTCAATTTCGTTGCTGGTAATTGGTCTGTTTAGATTTTCTGTTTCTTTCTGGGTCAGTCTTGGAAGGTTGTATTTTTCTAGGAAGTTGTCCATTTCTCCTAGGTTTCCCAGCTTGTTAGCATGTAGGTTTTCATAGTACTCTAATAATTCTTTGTATTTCTGTGGGGTCCGTCGTGATTTTTCCTTTCTCATTTCTGATACTGTTGATTTGTGTTGACTCTCTTTTCCTCTTAATAAGTCTGGCTAGAGGCTTATCTATTTTCTTTATTTTCTTGAAGAACCAGCTCTTGGTTTCATTGATTTTTGCTATTGTTTTATTCTTCTCAATTTTATTTATTTCATCTCTGATCTTTATTATGTCCCTCCTTCTGCTGACCTTAGGCCTCATTTGTTCTTCTTTTTCCAATTTTGATAATTATGACATTAGACCATTCATTTGGGATTGTTCTTCCTTTTTAAAATATGCCTGGATTTCTATATACTTTCCTCTTAAGACTGCTTGCTGTATCCCGCAGTAGTTGGGGCTTTGTGTTGTTGTTGTCGTTTGTTTCCATATATTGCTGGATCTCCATTTTGATTTGGTCATTGATCCATGGATTATTTAGGAGTGTGTTGTTAAGCCTCCATGTGTTTGTGAGCCTTTTTGCTTTCTTTGTACAGTTTATTTCTAGTTTCATGCCTTTGTGGTCTGAAAAGTTGGTTGGTAGGATTTCACCCTTTTGGAATTTACTGAGGCTCTTTTTGTGGCCTAGTATGTGGTCTATTCTGGAGAATGTTCCATGTGCACTTGAGAAGAATGTGTATCCTGTTGCTTTTGGATGTAGAGTTCTATAGATGTCTATTAGGTCCATGTGTTCTAGTGTGTTGTTCAGTGCCTCTGTGTCCTTACTTATTTTCTGTCTGGTGGATCTGTCCTTTGGCGTGAGCGGTGTGTTGAAGTCTCCTAAAATGTATGCATTACATTCTATTTCCTCCTTTAATTCTGTTAGTATTTGTTTCACACATGTTGGTGCTCCTGTATTGGGTGCATATATATTTATAATGGTTATATTCTCTTGTTGGACTAAGCCCTTAATCATTATGTAATGTCCTTCTTTATTTTTTGTTTCTTTCTTTATTTTGGAGTCTGTTTTGTCTGATACTAGTATTGCAACAACTGCTTTTTTCTCTCTGTTGTTTGCATTAAATATCTTTTTCCATCCCCTGACTTTAAGTCTGTGCATGTCTTTGGGTTTGAGGTGAATCTCTTTTAAGCAGCATGTGGATGGGTCTTGCTTTTTTATCCATTCTATTATTCTGTGTATTTTGATTGGTGCATTCAGTCCATTTACATTTAGGTGATTATTGAAAGGTATGTACTTATTGCCATTGCAGGCTTTAAGTTTGTGGTTGTCAAAGGTTCAAGGTTAGCTTCTTTACTGTCTTACTGTCTAACTTAAGTCGCTTATTGAGCTATTATAAACACATTCTGATGATTCTTTTCTTCTCTCCCTTCTTATTCCTCCTCCTCCCTTCTTCATATGTTGGGTGTTTTGTTCTGTGCTCTTTTTAGGAGTGCTCCCATCTAGAGCAGTCCCTGTAAGATGCCCTGTAGAGGTGGTTTGTGGGAGGCAAATTCCCTGAACTTTTGCTTGTCTGGGAATTGTTTAATCCCTCCTTCATATTTAAATGATAATCGTTCTGGATACAGTAATCTTGGTTTGAGGGCCTTCTGTTTCATTGCATTACGTATATCATGCCATTCTCTTCTGTCCTGTAGGGTTTCTGTTGAGAAGTCTGATGATAGCCTGATGGGTTTTCCTTTGTAGGTAACCTTTTTTTTTTTCTTTCTGGCTGCCTTTAATTGTCCTTGTCTTTGATCTTTGCCATTTAATTATTATGTGTCTTGGTTTTGCCCTCCTTGGATCCCTTTTCATGGAAGTTCTGTGTACCTCTGTGGTCTGAGAGGCCATTTCCTCCCCTAGTTTGGGGTAGTTTTCCGCAATTATTTCTTCAAAGACACTTTCTATCTCTTTTCTTTCTCTTCTTCTTCTGATACCACTATAATGTGGATATTGTTCCATTTTGATTGGTCACTCAGTTCTCTTAAAATTCTTTCATTCATGGAGACCCTTTTATCTCTCTCTGCATCAGCTTCTCTGCATTCCTGTTCTCTGTTTTCTAGTCCATTAATGGTCTCTTGCATCATGTACATTCTGTTTTGAAGTCCTTCCAGAGCTTGTTTTATTTCTGTATTCTCCTTCTTTAGTTCTTGCATATTTCTCTGCAAGTCCATCAGCAGGGTTATGACTTTTGTTTTGAATTCTTTTTCAGAAAGACTGGTTAAATCTATCTCCCCAGGTTCCTTCTCAGGGGAAGATGTAGCAGATGTCGAAGCTGTCTGGGTTAGTCTTGTCTGGATCAAAGTTTTTTGCCCTTTCATGTTGATAGGTGCAATGGTGAGCTATTGACTTCCTGTCAGCTGGGAGGGCCAAGGCTTTCCACTAGCTTCTAGCCTTTCTTTACTTGGACAACTGCGACCCCTAGTGGCTTTTGTTTGGCAACTGCATGTAGATTGGGTCTCTGTATCTTGCCCAGCCGGTACGGAGGAAGCTCCCTTGCTGTGGGCGTGGCCAGCCTCAGGCTTCTGCTCTGCTATGGCGGGGCCCCGGAGGGGTAATGGATGGGGGGCTGTTTGGCTGTTTACCTCCATGAGGGGTCTTAGAGCTGCTGCCCAGGGAGTTAGTGCTCCCAGGGTTCTTTGGAATTTCCAGCTACTGGACTGTGACCTGGGAAGCTTCCATCCAGTTGTGGAGTCTCTGTCCCTTTATGACTTTCAAAAAGCACTCACTTTTCTTTGTCACAGGGGTGCCAGCTTCGGGACCCGCTCAAAGGTCTTGCTGTCCTGTTTCCCTAGTTTCCAGCACTCCACACATGCACTGTGTCTGCGCTCTGGTGTGGATGGCTAGGGCTGGGTGTTTAGCAGTCCTGGGCTCCCTCTCCCTCCCTGCTCTGACTCCTCTCCTCCCGCCGGGTGCTGGGGTGAGGGGCACTCAGTTCCTGCTGGGCCGGGGCTTGTATCTTACCCCTTTCATCAGGTGCTGGGTTCTCGCAGGTGTGGATATAGTCTGGCTGTTGTCCTGTATCTTCTGGTCTCTCTTTTAGGATTAGTTGTATTTGTTGTATTTTCAAAAATATATATGTTTTTGGGAGAGATTCCCACTGTCCTACTCACGCCACCATCTTGGCTACACCCCGGCCACTTCTGACTAGTTTTAGCTGATAATTTAGGCACAGTAAGATATTAATAGCAATAACTAATGTTAAATAGAAAAAGTTTAACAATACAGTCTAATAAACATTATGTGAAAGTGGTCTTGCTCTCTCTTTCTTAAAATATTGTACTGTACTCACCCTTATTGTGATGATAATGAGATGATAAAATGCCACCTGATGAGATGAAGTGAAGGGAATGATATAGGCTTCATGACATAGTGTCAGGCTACTGTTGACCTTCTGATGATATTATGTCCCATGTATGTCTTTCACTTTTTCCTTTCTTTTTTTACAGTTATTTGCTTCAATCTAGAAGTTTTTCTTCTCACCACTGTTTTCAGTTCCCTAGTCCGCTCTTAAATACATCTTTTGATTATTATTTATTTATTTTCAATTCCATCATTGCCATTTGATTGCTGTTTATGGATTATAACTCTTCAGTGACATTTTATATTGTTTATTTATTTTAGGAACATGTTAATAATTTTAAGTCCTATCATCTAAACTGTCAAGTGCAGAGTCATTAAGGTAATGAGAGCTATAGGTATTGTTAGGAGAAGGGTGGTGCTATATGGATTTCACAATGTGTATTATTATTACCATGACAAGTCAATATTCATAACAAAACTCAAACTAAATTATGTTCTCTGATCATACCAATATTTGGATTTTCTAAGGGATTCATTTTAGTATGTGCTTATATTTTAGTTTTTTACTTTCAGTCTTTTGGTCCTTTTCCTGCTACAACTTATATTTTTCAATCAATGCTTAATGTTTTATGTGAAATAATTGTAGAGCCTCTGGATAATGGTATAGTCAGTCCTCACTATTTTTGGTAACTATGTTCCATAAAGTCACTGCATCAGTGGATATTGAATGAATGCCCCTGGCGGGAAACTTAAGATTAGGTTCCTGGGGGTCCCTGGTCACAGTATTATCATCAATCAATATATAACTTGTTTTATGGTGTTTCTTTTGAAAGAGACATTATTTAATATACATTGTTGATTCATTAGCATCGAACTCACAGCCAATAGCTAACTAATGCCTAAGTGTAGCTTATCTAATATGTATATTTTCTCCACTTCTCCATAAGGTAAACACAGCCCTCTTAGGAATGCTTGGCAGCACTTGAGCACTTTGCTTTGGGCTCATTTTAAACAATGAAATCACAAAAAAAGCCAAAATAGGAAAAAAAAATCTGGCACTAAATCAGTCAGGCAGATTCCACTGGGTCCACCTCAGTGGAAATGTGAGCACTGGCAACTCAAATTCTTCACCTCCCTGTCCATATCCACAGTGACTGTGAAAACACTCTAAGCATTGATTTTGGGGGAGTTGCAAGTACCTTTTAGTGAGTAGTCAAGATTTGCAAATATGGAATCCTTGAATAATAAATATTGACTACATCTGTGCAGGATAGAGTTTAATTTTCCCCTCACAGGAAAATTATCTTTGTCCCATTAGTGACTGAGTTCATTCTAGGATTTCAGTTAGAAGCATTTAGAAGTGCTCTTTTCCTTTGGTGGACTTTAAACTCCAATTTTTGTCTCACACATAATATATCCAAGATCTCATTTTACCCTCTTAACAGCTGTCTTTTACACATTTACCTAGTGCATGTATAGCTTAGGAATCCCCAGCTGCCTTCAGAGGCAATGGTATGAAATATTAAATATTGGACTCTAGTCCTTATCTCCAGCATGATCATAGCTCCTATCTTTCTTCTTGCTTCATTGGAGCCTCAAACACCAATTTTTGACTTCCTAACTCGGTAAGATTTCAGCATCCTCCAAGCCACAACTTTTTGTTTGAGCTCTGTGCCCCACAATGCAAAAAAATGCCCTAAGGAAAAAAACAGTGATGAATATAGGGCTCTCCTCAATACATGTTATTCTTTTCTCTAGGACCTTGACCTCTCGAATTTTGAGTGCCTTCGTTGCTTGTCTGTGCTTCCAAAGGAATGTTTTTGTATTTTTCCAAGTTTACATTTGGAATTGGTGGGAAGGTTAGTCCAATACAAACTATCCTTTTTTTTTGGCTGATAGAACCAGTCTGATATATTATTTATTTCATGCATAGTGAATAGACATTTAATTTATTTACCAAATGGTTTAAGATTATTATTTAAACATGTATTTTAGCACCTCTTGTGTGCCAAGCATTTGGGATATAGCAGAAAGTGCATATAATGACTGTTCTCAGGGAGTTCAGCAGCTAAAGAAGAATACAGAAAAGTTTTAAAAAATAACATTGCATTATAAAGCAATGAGAGCAAAGATACATTGAGCTGTGTACTAATACATGTGGGGACCACTTGTTTGGAACTTGTGAATTCAAGGAAGAATTAATAGGAGAAAGGGCATTTAAGTGTCATTCTGAAAACTGAATTAAGTTTTTCAGGTGGGAGGTAGAAGGATTTGGAGAAAAGGGTAAGAAACTTTAGCAAGGAAAAATAAAGTTTATTAAACATCCTAGAAGAAAGAACTGGTCTTTAAAAGAACAAACATGAAAAATATGCCAAAAAATGACAGATGAGGTGAAAGAAGAGATTGGTCACAACAGTTCATAAGAAGTCTATCCTTAGATCAAATTGATTCATTTAAGAGTAAGAATGAGCAATAGTATAATTTTTGTATTTTAAAGTAATCATGCTGGTTGCATTGTTAACAATGTATTTAAGTAAGATTAGAGTTAGGAGACCAGATAGGAGCTTAGAAGAGTAAATCAGATGAGTCAAGACAATGGATTAAAATATTTATTTTACACGAAATATATGAAGATAGTTTATTTTCATTATAAAGAATTTGAACAAGACAAACATGTATGAACATATAGATTATGAGTCTTCCTGCTCTCAACCTTATTTCCCAGAGTTACCTACTATAACTATGGTGAATACCACTCAATAATTTTCTTACCGTATGTATATGAATGCATAAAACAATATTGCAATTTAATTTTTCCCAGGGAAATAACTATTTATGAAATAAAAACTTCATATCCATTGATCTTAGAAATAAAAGAGTTCAAAGAAAAGAGAATTGCTTGAAAAATGATTTAAAGATTACTATGAAGGAAGGAATAAACAAGGAGCTTTGGGAGGAAAGTAGAGGGAAAAGGAGAGAGGGAGGAAGGGCAGGAGGGACAGGGAGACAGACTGAAGGTGAGGATGGGAAGGAGAAAATAAATGACAGGCCAGAGAATTTGAGAAAACAGAAATGTCTCATGAGGGTTACTAAATTATTTTCTATTTTGTATGCAATATTTTCCCTCCTATTTCTCTACTGAATCTTTAGTAAAAATTTGTCTTGAGATTTATGATATGGGTTTAATTTATGGAATGGAATAGGGAAAGTTAAATGTTTTGGATCTTGTCTCGACTGAGGCAAAAACAGTATGCAAAGCACAATCCCTCATGTGGATAATATCTATCTATGTATTCTGTTCTAAGCTTACATATCTATGTCTGTACCCAAAACCTAATATAATCTGCACGTAAATATATGCATGTACACATATATATGAATCTATGTGTATATTATATGGATATAAGTGTGTATATCCTGTTCTACATCCCGTTCTTGTGAAAGTTGCTTTTCTCACCATATATGACAGCCATCTATGTCCCTATATATATCTCAGTTTATTTGAATTTTTCAAAAGAGTTCTCATGATTCCATGACCTTCTCATAATTAATGTAGCCAACTGCCTTTTGTTGACTATTAAGTTTTCTATATAGAAAAATTCTGGTCAACACTCACGAAGAACATTATTGGAGGAAATTCTCTTTTGCATACTCATGTTAAATTCTAAAGGTTACATAAAATATCTTAAGTATATCTTCATATGGTATAATTAATCATGGTAATCACAAGATACCTTCGTGTTTATTTGAAGATTTCATTATGTGCTGTGAATGTGATGTTTAGAAAATCTTTACTTATCTGTGTTCCCACCAGAGGTATTTGAGAGTGCTGAGCCTTTTCTAGTCTGGACGTGTTAAGGTTTTGATAAAAATGTTACAGCAGTGAAAACATTTCCTTCTGAAGGCCATAAAGTTGCGTCAGAGGCAATTTATACTGCCTGTTTTCTTGTTAGTTGCTGCATCTTTTTCTCAGCTGGAACATATTGAGAAAGCTTTTCTTTAGCAATCTTATTGCTGGGTTAGTTCTTGAAATACTTACCCTTCTGGCATGACAAGACACTCAATCGTTGACTTACATGTTTCTGGTTCTCTGTTCATATGACGGCATTTTAGTTTGTATCGTTCACGTAGTTCCAATACCTTGGCTAACCAGGGAATAGCACTTGCAGTAATGACTTGGAATCACATCTTGAGTAAAACTAGGTAATCATTTTAATAAAGTTCCTCTCAAGAGTGAACTTAATTAGGATAACATTTCAGAATTAGTCTACAAATTTTATATTTATAAGCATGTTTATTGAAACTGAATACTAAACAATATAGTAGAAAATTGAAATTGCAAAAAGAGCATTTCACTAAATTGCTAGTAATATTATAAAGCATTTATGTGAATCATGTATGGCATGTAGCTGGCAAAATATTATTAAATATTTAAGATGTAAACATTAAAACATAGTTTACTATACATATGAGGATTTACAAATATTTAGCTTAAGTATTCAACTTCTTAAGGGAAGAAATTACATATTTTTAAGAAAATTTGAAATTTGGTCCAGAAAAACTATATTAGATAATTATTTGTATTCTTTATTAAACAGAGATATAATTTCTAGAGAATGTGTTCATTACTGTACTTTTTTTTGTTTGGCATTGTACATTTGGTAATTTACTATTTTCAGAATCAGTATATTGTAATGCTGTTTTACTAAAGAAATGCATTGCCTTAATTAAAATAATTTACTAGTTTACAAAACATTAAGAGAATTTGTCATAAAGTAATTAAGTTTTATTAAGAAGATACAATGGCTTCCATTAGGAAGTCATTGGTTATTGGGCAATGAGGATTCCTTGATCTCACAATTCATTTTTCTTTAGAATTCATTTTCTGGAAGAAGTGATATGAAACACATGAGGCTTTAGGTCAAAGCCCCATCTGACTCAGTATTGAATATTAAAGACTTCCTGAAGTATTCAAATAACTTGGCCCTGAAAATTATATCAGAATTAATTTATACAAGGATGCAAATGAGCTTAATAGAAATGTAGTTTAAACACTTAAACTTTTTTATAATCATCTTTAAAATATATTGAATATGTTAATTAAGACATTAGAAATTTTATATTAAAAGATTTACCATTCAAAATTTCAACTATTCATGAGAAATCTTAAATGACTATGAGCAATCTGTCTTGTTCACCACTGTGCCTAGAGTGCTTATTTAGCACAATCCTTTAGCCATACCAGGTGTTTAATCATAAATGGGTACAATAAAGTGATGTAAAAGAACTAGGTAACCTAGACAACCACTTAGCATGTGCATTTAAGTAATGATTTTAATCCTTCTAATAATGCCTTAGTAGTTATTCTTATTTCCATTTTCTAGGAGAAAAAAGATAATACAGTATTTGCAAGTTACAATTTATTGAATTTTCACTTAAGTAAAATTAACAACTGCTAGTATAAATGTGATTAGTTGAAGGAGTAACTAGTGTATATTGCTTGTTTACCATGCAATTGGAACTGTTTTAAATTTTTACAATTAATTTTCATGTTAACTCAAAGACAGATGCTACTAGTCCCTCCAGTTTATACTGTTATGAGTCAATATTTTAAATACTTTTTCTGTATACATAATTAATGCAGAGTATACACTTTTGAAAGAATGATGAATTTTCTCTTCTGTTAAAAGTATAAACACTTACTATAAAAAGTCAAAGTAGTCCAAGAAATGTAATGGAGAAAGAAAAAACAGAAAGCATCTGAGATGTAATCATTTGTTAACAATTGAGTAACATTGCTCCAGGCTTATCTCTATGAAAATATAAAGGCATATAGGTAGAACTAATTTTAAAACCTGGGATTGTATTATACATGATTTTAATGTAAACAATTAAGAAAAATGTACTTTTACAAAAGGAAAATAAGGCCAAACTGAAGAAATTTCTAAATTTCTGATAAGTATTTCTTTATAATGAAGAAATTTCTGAACTTGTAAAAGAAATATTATGAAAACCTTTAAGGTTATAAATTCCTTGTGTGTTTAATATTTCAATTTTAGGCTGTATTGAATACTTGACAAAACAATGAAGATATTATCTCATAATTCTTTTTCCATCTCTATATAAAATTTTTAAAGTATATTTTTATTTTCATATTGTTAAGGTACGTACTTATTTGCAGTTTTGAAACTTTAATTATTTCTTTTATTGAGTATTAGGTTTAGAATGATATGTATCCAAAATCTATTTAACCACATCTCCATTCTAAGATTTTTTAAATTTAATTAATCTATTTGCCTATTGTAGCTTATCGTCAAATACACTTTTCACATATGCTGTATTCCTAGTGTCCAAGTTTGCTAGAGAATTCCTATTTGTTGTTATATTTTTAAAAGACAAATTGCCTACATATATTTTTCTTGTGCAACTATCCTTTCAGAAATATTTAGATATTATTCTGCTGTACTCTGCAGTTGAGTATTATTATAGAAGAGGCTAAAGAAAACATTGAAAGAATATTTGTATATGATTTGCTCTTTTGCCTTTAAGTCCTCAAGTTCAGTTCTTTGGTATCAGAAATGTTCTTCACTTGTGTTTTTAAATTTTGGCCCATTTATTTCATCTTTCTGTTTTTCTTCCCAGTCGCCCATATGTACTTTTTCTTCCAAATAAAATATATTCTTTGTAAAATATCTTTAATAAACATATATTCTTTATGATATTGAGCTGGATATCATATAAATATTGAATATAACAAAATAGGAGAAAGACTGGAATAACTGGCTAATTAACTTCAGTGTTCAAAAAAAAATAATTAGTTTTTATTGGGTTAATATCATTTGCTTTACAAAGAATAAAGTATTTTTTAGTTCTTAATCAGTTCTTAATGACATAAACCAAGCTGAAAGCAATGTTGTTTCTTAAATTTTGTCTTTTTTGTTATATCATTTATTTTTATAAAAACATATGTATTTAAAATGGTGGTAGAGCTCTGGATTAGTGTATTTTAGCCACTAACTTTTCCAAAGCTTTATTTCTATGATTTGAAAGTTAGAAGAAAAATCTTAAAACATTGAGCCATCTTTGTGATCCATGCTTATTATGGAAGAATTTATTTTATTTTTTTATTTTTTTATTTTATTTTATTTATTTATGTTTTCATTTTGATATCATTAATCTACAATTACATGAGGAACATTATGTTTACTAGACTCCCCCCTTCACCAAGTCCCCCCCACAAACCCCATTACAGTCACTGCCCATCAGTGTAGTAAAATGCTGTAGAATCACTATCTGTCTTCTCTGTGTTGCACAGCCCTCTGCGTGCCCCCCCCCCCACATTATACATGCTAATCATAAGACCCCCTTTCTTCTCCCCTCCTTCTCCCTCCCTTCCCACCCATCCTTCCCAGTTCCTTTCCCTTTGGTAACTGTTAGTCCATTCTTGGGTTCTGTGATTCTGCTGCTGTTATGTTCCTTCAGTTTTTCCTTTGTTCTTATATTCCATATATCAGTTAAATCATTTGACACTTGTCTTTCTCCGCCTGGCTTATTTCACTGAGCATAATACCCTCTAGCTCCATCCACGTTATTGCAAATGGTAGGATTTGTTTTCTTCTCATGGCTGAATAATATTCCATTGTGTATATGTACCACATCTTCTTTATCCATTCATCTACTGATGGGCACTTAGGTTGCTTCCATTTCTTGGCTATTGTAAATACGGCTGTGATAAACATAGGGGTGCATCTGTCTTTTTCAATCTGAGCTTCTGCATTCTTACGGTAAATTCCTAGAAGTGGGATTCCTGGGTCAAATGGTATTTCTACTTTAAGCTTTTTGAGGAACCTCCATACTAGTTTCCAAAATGGTTGAACTAATTTACATTCCCACCAGCAGTGTAGGAGAGTTTCCTTTTCTCCACAACCTCACCAACATTTGTTCTTGTTTGTCTTTTGGATGGTGGCAATCCTTACTGGTGTGAGGTGATATCTCATTGTGGTTTTAATTTGCATTTCTCTGTTGACTAGTGATGAGGAGCATCTTTTCATGTGTCTGTTGGCTATGTGAATTTCTTCTTTGGAGAACTGTCTGTTCAGCTCTTCTGCCCATTTTTTATTTGGATTATTTGCTTTTTATTTGTTGAGGTGCATGAGCTCTTTATATATTTTGTATGTCAACCCTTTATCAGACCTGTCATTTATGAATATATTCTCCATACTATAGGATACCTTTTTGTTCTATTTATGGTGTCCTTTGCTATACAGAGCTTTTCAGCTTGATATAGTCCTACTTGTTCATTTTTGCTTTTGTTTCCCTTGGCTGGAGATATGTTCATGAAGAAGTCACTCATGTTTATGTCCAAGAGATTTTTGCCTATGTTTTTTCATAAGAGTTTTATGGTTTCATGGCTGACATTCAGGTCTTTGATCCATTTCAAATTTACTTTTGTGTATGGGGTTAGACAATGGTCCAGTTTCATTCTCTTACATGTATCTGTCCAGTTTTGCCAGCACCATCTGTTGAAGAGGCTGTCATTTCCCCATTGTATGTCCATGGCTCCTTTATTGTATATTAATTGACCATATATGTATGGGTTAATGTCTGGAGACTCTATTCTGTTCCACTGGTCTGTGGCTCTGTTCTTGTGCCAGTACCAAATTGTCTTGATTACTGTGGCTTTGTAGTAGAGCTTGAAGTTGGGGGATGAGATCTCTCCATTTTATTCTTCCTTTTCAGGATTGCTTTGGCTATTTGGGGTCTTTTGTGGCTCTGTATGAATTTTAGAACTATTTGTTCCAGTTCGTTGAAGAATGCTATTGGTAATTTGATAGGGATTGCATTGAATCTGTAGATTGCTTTGGGCAGGACGGCCATTTTGACAATATTAATTCATCCTAGCCAAGAGCATGGGATGATTTTCCATTTGTTAGTATCCTCTTTAATTTCTCTTAAGAGTGTCTTATAGTTTTCAGGGTATAGGTCTTTCACGTCCTTGGTTAGGTTTATTCCTGGGTATTTTATTCTTTTTGATGCAATCGTGAATGGAATTGTTTTCCTGATTTCTTTTTCTGTTAGTTCATTGTTAGTGTATAGGAAAGCCTCAGATTTCTGTGTATTAATTTTGTATCCTGCAACTTTGCTGCATTCAGATATTAGTTCTACTAGTTTTGGAGTTGAGTCTTTAGGGTTTTTTATGTACAATATTATGTCATCTGCAAATAGTGACAGTTTGACTTCTTCTTTACCGATCTGGATTCCTTGTATTTCTTTGTTTTGTCTAATTGCTGTGGCTAGGACCTCCAGTACTATGTTGAATAACAGTGGGGAGAGTGGGCATTCCTGTCTTGTTCCTGATCTTAAAGGAAAAGCTTTCAGCTTCTCGCTGTTCAGTATGATGTTGGCTGTGGATTTTTTTATATATGGCCATTATTATGTTGAGGTACTTGCCCTCTATACCCATTTTGTTGAGAGTTGTTATCATGAATGGATGTTGAATTTTGTTGAGTAGTTTTTCAGCATCTTTGGAGATGATTACGTGGTTTTTGTCCTTCTTTTTGTTTATGTGGTGGATGATATTGATGGTTTTTCGAATGTTGTACCATCCTTGCATCCCTCAGATGAATCCCACTTGGTCATGGTGTATGATCCTCTTGCTGTATTTTTGAATTTGGTTTGCTAATGTTTTGTTGAGTATTTATGCATCTATGTTCATCAGGGGTATTGGTCTGTAATTTTCTTTTTTTGTGGGGTCTTTGCCTGGTTTTGGTATTAGGGTGATGCTGGCTTCATAGAATGAGTCTGGAAGTATTCCCTCCTCTTCTATTTTTTGGAAAACTTTAAGGAGAATATGTGTTTGGTCTTCTCTGATTATCTGATAAAACTCCGTGGTAAATCCATCTGGCCTGGGGGTTTTGCTCTTGGGTAGTTTTTTGATTACCACTTAAATTTCATTGCTGGTAATTGGTATGTTTAGATTTTCTGTTTCTTCCTTGGTCAGTCTTGGAAAGTTGTATTTTTCTAGGAAGTTGTCCATTTCTTCTAGGTTTTCCTTCTTGTTAGCATATAGTTTTTGTATTATTCTCTAATAATTATTTGTATTTCTTTGGGGTCCATCGTGATTTTTCCTTTCTCATTTCTGATTCTGTTCATGTGTGCAGATTCTCTTTTTTTCATAGTAAGTCTGGCTAGGGGCTTATCTATTTTGTTTATTTCCTCAAAGAACCAGCTCTTGATTTCATTGATTTTTTTCTATTGTTTTATTCTTCTCAATTTTATTTATTTCTTCTCTGATCTTTATTATGTCCCTCCTTCTGCTGACTTTAGGCCTCTTTTGTTCTTCTTTTTTCAGTTTCAATTATTGTATCTTTAGACTATTCATTTGTGATTGTTCTTCCTTCTTTAAATATGCATGGATTGCTACATACTTTCCTCTTAAAACTGCTTTTACTGTGTCCCACAGAAGTTGGCGCTTTGTGTTATTGTTGTCATTTGTTTCCATATAATGCTTGATCTCTATTTTGATTTAGTCATTGATCCATTGATTATTTAAGAGCATATTGTTAAGTCTCCATGTGTTTGTGAGCCTTTTTGCTTTCTTTGTACAATTTATTTCTTCTTTTATACCTTTGTGTTATGAGAAGTTGGTTGGTAGAATTTTAATCTTTTTTAATTTACTGAGGCTCTTTTTTTAGCCAAGTATGTGGTCTATCTTGGAGAATGTTCCATGTGTACTTGAGAAGAATGTGTATCCTGTTACGTTGGGTGTAGAGTTCTGTAGATGTCTATTAGGTCCATGTGTTCTAGTGTGTTGTTCAGTGCCTCTGTGTCCTTACTTATTTTCTGTCTGGTGGATCTGTCCTTTGGAGTGAGCAGTGTGTTGAAGTCTCCTGAAATAAATGCATTGCATTCTATTTCCTCCTTTAATTCTGTTAGTATTTGTTTCACATATGTTGGTGCTCCTGTATTGGGTGCATATATATTTATTATGGTTATATCCTCTTGTTGGATTGACCCCTTTATCATTATGTAATGTCCTTCTTTATCTCTTGCTACTTTCTTGGTTTTGAAATCTATTTTGTCTCATACTAGTATTGCAACACCCGCTTTTTTTTTCTCCCTTTTGTTTGCATGAAATATCTTTTTCCATACCTTGAGTTTTAGTCTGTATATACATTTGGGTTTAAAGTGAGTCTCTTGTAGGCAACATATAGATGGTTCTTGTTTTTTTATCCATTCAGTGACTCTATGTCTTTTGATTGCTGCATTCAGTCCAGTTACATTTAAGGTGATTATTGATAGCTTTGTACTTATTGCCATTGCAGGCTTTAGATTCGTGGTTACCAAAGGTTCCAGGTTAATTTCCTTACTATCTTAGAGTCTAACTTAACCCACTTAATACGCTGTTACAAACACAATCTAAATGTTCTTTTCTTTTTCTCCTCCTTCTTCTTCCTCCTCCATTCTTTATATATTAGGTATCATATTCTGTATTCTTTGTCTATCCGTTGATTCACTTTGGGGATTGTTAATTTAATTTTGCATTTGCTTAGTAATTAGCTGTTCTACTTTCTTTACTGTGGTTTTATTATCTCTGGTGACAGCTATTAAAGCTTAGGAACACTTCCATCCAAAGCATTCCCTCCAAAATTCATTGTAGATATTGTTTGTGTGAGATAAATTCTCTCAGCTTTTGCTTATTTGGAAATTGTTTAATCTCTCCTTCAAATTAAAATGATAATCTTGCTGGATAAGGTAATCTTGCTTCCAGGCCCTTCTGCTTCATTGCATTAAATACATCATGCCACTCCCTTCTGCCCTGTAAGGTTTCTGCTGAGAAGTCTGATCTTAGCCTGATAGGCTTTCCTTTTTCTGTGATCTTATTTCTCTCTCTGACTGCTTTAATAGTCTGTCCTTATCCTTGATCTTTGCCAATTTTATTACTATATGTCTTGATGTTGTCTTCCTTGGGTCACTGGTGTTGGGAGATCTGTGGATCTCCATGGCCTGAAAGACTATCCCCTTCCCCAGATTGGGGAAGTTTTCAGCAACTACCTCCTCAAAGACACTTTCTATCCCTTTCTCTCTCTCTTCTTCTTCTGGTATCCCTAGAATGCAAATATTGTTCCGTTTGGATAGGTCACACAGTTCTCTCAATATTCTTTCATTCTTAGAGATCCTTTTTTCTCTCTGTACCTCAGCTTCTTTGTATTCCTCTTCTCTAGTTTCTATTTCATTTTTCATCTCCTCCACCATATCCCACCTGCTTTTAAGACCCTCCATTGTGCTCTTCAACGATTGGATCTCTGACCTGAATTCATTCCTGAGTTCTTGGATATCTTTCCGTACCTCCATTAGCATGTTGATAATTTTTATTTTGAACTCCCTTTCAGGAAAAGTCATAAGGTCCATGTCGTTTAAATCTCTCTCCGGGTTATATTAATTTTACTCTGTACCAGGTTCCTTTGGCGTTTCATATTTGTTTACGGCGCCCTCTAGTGTCAAGCTCCACTCTTGAGCTGCTCAGCCCCTGAAGCAATGTCGCAGATCTCAGGGGAGTGGTATTTGTGCCTTGGGGGAGGAAAGAGTTGTTTCCTGCTTCCTGGCTGCTGTGCCTGTCTCCCTTGCCTGAACCAGTGGACGGGTCACACAGGTATAAGCTTTTGTCCCAGAGCTGCTGGATATGGATCCCTGCTTTCCACAAGCAGCTGGAATCTCAGTCTCTCCAGGAATTCTGCTTGTATTAGCTTTCCAACCCCGTAATCATGTGAGTATCATGAAAGCACCATGAAATGTAGGTTTGTGCTCCCAGAGCAGATTTCTGGAGCTAGGTATTCAGCAGTCCTGGGCCTTCCACTCCCTCCCTGATCCGTTTCTCTTCTTCCTGCTGGTGAGCTGGGGTGATGGAAGGGATTGAGTCTCACCTGGCCACAACTTTGGTATGTTACCATGTTCCATAAGGTCTGCACTTTTCTCCAGGTGTATTTAGTCTGGTGCCATCCTCGTTCCTTTTGCTCTTTCAGGATTAGTTGCACCAAGTATATTTTCTAATTGTATACCTTTTTAGGAGGAAGCTTCTGTCTCTCCTCTCACACCGCCATCTTTAATATTATGGAAGTATTTCTATGGGATAAATCTTTTCTCTTTATCTTCCGTCTTTTGCTTCCAATGACCTCACCAATGGATTTTTTCTTATAGCATTTTAGTTAAGGGATGTTTGTTTTCTCATCCTTCTGCCATAAATCTTTGCATTATCTTAATATTATTTGTTAATCTCTAGCAAATTCCAATTTTAGTAGCATTTCTGTTCTCTATACAGCTCAATTTCTAAGAGGTTAAACTCCCTAGAACTGCCCTGATACCTATTCTTAGAACTCAATGCTATGCTCTTCTTTCAATTCTATAAACTGCATAATATACTACAAATATTTTTATTTCCTTTCTCCTTTCTTTTTTCTTTTTCTTTTTTAAAGTTGGTTTCTATTGCTTACAATAAAATAACCATTTGCAAGTAAGAGAATAAAATGATTCCCCAATCCTTCAAAAAATTCCTGATCCCTGGCAGAAAGATTCATGGATGTTTACAAAGTCATCATGAATTGTTTGTCTGGATTTTTATGGTCATTTTACAAATCCTTCTATATAAAACCTTAATTTGATCTTTACTGTTGCTCAATCTGTTCTTGGAATGAAACTTTTCCTTGTATTAAAACTTTTTAGTAGTAAATATTATTAATAGGGAAAAAGTGAAATAGAGATTTAAAAGTGAAGGATATGATGAAACATAGCAGAATTGTAGTTTTACAGCATGGCTTGGGAAAGGCAAAGGAAGTGTCTCGGAGAGAACAACTCAAAACTTCGTGAAAGGGAACCCAGAAGGACATGTGGAGTATTGTCACATCCTAATGTGCTAGAGGAGGAAGTCATAGTTACAGTGTGAGTCTATAACTAGCATATCAGCACATGACCAGATAAACACCATGAATCCATAGGATACTACTGCTATCGCTCTGCTCACCCAAGATAATGCAAATATTTTAAGGAGTCTGCCCTATATCTAACATCCAAATCACTCTTCCTCCAGAGGCAGCAAATACTGGAAGCATTCTTTAAAGCCTACTCTTTACTTAATAGCAAAAGGAATTAGAGAAATCCACTTTTTTTAGGGCTTTAATATTATGGAGAATTGAGTGAATTTTCTGTTCATTAGTTCTATATTTCAAAATATGACTTGCAGTTTATTTGAAGTTAACTCTATATAGAAATACCAATGACAGTTTCTTTTTAAGAAATCTCCAAATTTTGTATTTACCTAATGGTAACAATTACATTTCTATTACAAAACAGTTCTAACTTCTACCGTTTGATTTGGAAAAAAAGGAGTAAGTATACTGTTGGAAACCGGCAGTTTGTTGGGATGAAAATTTTAAAGATTTGGATGCCAAATGTTTTGTTTAGTCTTATGCTCAGCTATTAACTATGTTCCAAGTAAAAGATCTTTACAAAAATCTTAGTCACAGTATAAAGGTCCCACAAAAATATACATCTATGTCCTATCTAGACAACCTAAGACATACAAGACTGATAATAGAATAATAAATGTGTAACAAAACACCCAAGAATTTCCTAATTGGCTGTGTTCAAAAATGGAAATCAGTTTAAAGCAGTAAAATCATAGCAGGAACCAGGACCTGGCAACAGGTAGATGTATTTCCTTTTTTGGGCTGAATTGTATGCCCCCGTATTCATGTATTGAAATTCCATCCCTCAGTAGCACAGAATGCAATCGTATTTGAAGACTGGACCTTTTAAGAGATACTTAGTTTAATGTGGTTATATGGGTAGCCCTAATCCTTCTGACCATGTTTGGAGATAAGAGTGTCAAAAAGATGATTAAGTTAAAATAAGGCCAGTAGGATAGGGTTGTGTTCCAGTATGACTAGTGTCTCTATGAGAAGAGAAAGAGAACCAGGAGTGAATGCATATAGAGAAAAGGCCTCATGAGGACACACCGAGGAGACTCCAACGAAAGGTCTCAGAAGAAACCAAGTGTGCTGGCACCTTGACCTTGGACTTCCAGCTTCCAGAACTATGAGAAAGAAATTACTGTGGCTTAAGACACCTAGTCTGTGTCATTGTGTTTTGACAGCCCTAGCAAAGCCATACAGTTCCCATCTCTCCAAAGTTTTCTCTTTCATGATAGTGTTTTTACCCTCACGTGGAACCACAGTATTGTCAAACCACTGTTTATAGTGTAGCTGTTTTTTTCTAGTTTCTAAGCATCTAGTGTAGCACAGCCATCATGCATATTAAATTCATGCTGTGGCTTAACTATTGCTGTATTCTTTAAGAATCCGATCCCTAATTCTACAATATATGCTTTGATTTTTTGTGGTATACTAAAAATTCAAGTGGATCCTGTTGAAACTCTCAGCAGCAGAGAAAAATCTAGCAAAAGAAAAATGTTTTGCTGAATTAAATTCATGGTGCTTACATAGCTTGAGAATATACTCCCAAAGATCTCTAATATATTTCAGTGTTTTAGTAGCCTACAAAATTTTCCAATATGAATCTTTGGCTGAATCATTATTCTAAAGCCTATACTGACCCCAAATATCATTTGGATACTGTATCTTCCTAGCTCAATTAAGTGAAATATAGGTGTATGAAATAGAAAGTTGGTTGAATTCAGTCTCGGAGGATTTGGTTTTATTTATCTACTTCAAGTTTTGATTTGAGGTTATCAGTGACTACTTAAAAATTACAGGTAGTTTGTACTTCCAAAGTCTGATATTTTCCATTAAGAAGGAAATTGGCCATTACTTTCACATGAATAATAGACTCTGATAAGCATTTACCCTTTGCAGTTAAGACCCCTAAATTCAAATATCTTGTGGTATTCTTTAGACTGAATTCCAACCATATTTTCTTACAAAAAGTAGACATAATCAGAAGGTACTACCCCCATGATTGTTAACTACCTTTTGTGACAGTTCTGCCAGTCAGAACTGGCCTACTCTTGGATATGTAAATAGGTTTGGACTGAATGGAGGTTGCCATTCTATAGTTTTTACTGTTTTTAGAAACACATAAAAGAAGTCACCAGACAAGCATGTGAGGATGAAGAAAATCAGTAATGTTGAGTGTCTAACTTGAGCCAGGCACTTGCAATGAACTTTTTCTACAGCATTACATTAATCCCTCCCAGGAACCTTTTCTAAAGCAGGTATTTGGATCCCTAGTTCAGAGAAGAAAGGCTTAGATTTGGCTAAACTATTTATCAAATGGGTATCTAATGCTATCTCAAAATCAACTCTAAAACCATTTTAGACCAACCAAGTCACCTGTCTCTTGTGAATTTTTGGTAAACCACTGTGCTTGCATTGTTCCTTGTGACATTTGATGTCATTGTGAGCACTGAAATACAGCACTTTCAACAGCAAGTAGCCAAACCAAAGACAAAATTCTTACATAATGAACATTTGGCCAGAAAAACAATGTCAGATGGACCATGAGTCAGCACAGTTTTTTCCCCCAGTACACAATCTGAATCCACTAAATTTTGGGTTCCTCTGTTAAAACTGTTTTTGTTCTGACCAAATTATTCCACAATTGTTAAGTAAAAACAGTTACATTCTGAATTATGTGATACTTTTTCTTGTGAAGGAGTTAACTGGACTTTAAAAATACATAGGGAAAATGTTTATCTTATAGTTTGGGGTTTATAAAAACAACAATAATAATTTATTTAGAACCCCAGTGTTAGGCATAAAGCTAAGTGATTTCACACATGTTAAGGATAGAGAGGCAGAATAACTCATGTTGTTTATTTGAGAAACAAATCCTGTATGAGTGGATCATTATTAATATGTAAATTCACTATATTATTGCTTTACTGGCACATTCCTTTCTTATTTGTCTCTTTCACAACTCAAAAGAGAATCATTCAAGACAGTTACTTGTCATTCCTTTTTGACAAGACAAAAATGCAAAGAAAGAAATGAAGGAAAGCATTTGCTTGTTCTAAGAAAGCCTCCTTTAGGAAGCTGAAAGGGATTGTAATTAGTTCTAAAATACCATCTTATATCCACTGTGCATATATTTTTCACACAAAAAGAATTGAACACTGGAGACCAAAGGGCTTGAAATGTAAAATGTTGCAGCTAAACTCCATTTAGAAATAGTTGTAATGCAATTCCCAGTTGCTGGGTTGATTTGATCTTCTTATCTTGGAAAGAAACTGAACCCTGAAACATCACTGGTATTTTCTAACTCCTCTCTGATTATTGTTATAACCTGACAGTGATTGATTTTGAGTAATTATCCTGAAAAATGAATTAGATTAAAAAATAATCTTCCTGATTACAGCGGAGTCTATTCTATTTTTATAATTAGTCCCTTTTTAGAAAGAATGATGAGATCACATTTGACTAACACAGTGGATTTCTTATATACTAACTTTACTTTGAAAAAGTTGACTTTACTTTGAAAAAAAAACTCTACAAGTTAAAGACTAAATTTTTAGTAAAATCACAATCATGTATAAAATTTTTCTGGAGGAAAGGAGCATATAATTAAAGTAGGATGAAAGTCAGAATCAGGGGCCCTGAAGTATATTCTTAGTTTAGCCGCCAGTTATCTTTGGGAGCCCAGATGACCTCTGTGGGTCTGATTTTCTGCATCTGTAAAATGGAGTTCAACAAGATGCCCTCTAAGGTCTTTCCCCTTCTAACATTCTGTTTTTATGTATTATGTAATTCCATTTTATGTAAATTAATGGTCCATTTTCCATGTAGGGCTCTAAAGTAACATTGGAGAGCAATTAGAGAGCGTAAAGCAAGACTAGCTAATAGGGGAAATAATAGTTCCTTTATGTTTTGTTGCTTATAGGAAGATGCTCTCTAGAGTAGTGCTTCTTAACTTTAATTTGCATTCAGATCACTCAGGGATCTTGTTAAAATGCAGGCTCTGATTCAGTAGGTTTGAGGAGAGGCCTGAACATATGCATTGTCACTCTTTACCTTCCTGAGAGATGTCCTTGCTGGTAGTTCCAGAGCTCATTTTGAGTAGCAAGCCCTCTGATGGTAAAACTTAAGTATACAGGAGAATCTGAGGAGAGGTTAAAAATTCAGATTCCAGTATTAGCTCCAGAGATTGGGACGGGGTCACAAACTGAATTCTTAATACGCATCCTGTGAGATACTGATGCCAGTGGTTCGGGAACCAAAACTTAGTATGTTTGAGAATCACTAGCATAGAGTATTGGTAGAAATTTATCCACTAGCCCTTCTGTATTTGGTCTAGGTTCTCTTTTCAAACCCAGCTACTGCCTACTTTTATTACTGCATATGTTTTCAAAATAACTTCGCACAACCAGTTCTGTGCTTTACTTGTAGTAATCTTTTCATTTCATGAATCATCTGTTGCCTAGTTAAAATGGCAGTAGAGTGTTTAGGGCTTTTGTTTGTCTGTCTTTGTTTCTTGAACTTGAAGTCAAGGGATCTTTCTACCTCTTTACCAAGTATTTGTGAAATTGCCATAGAGAAGCATGCTGTAGTGGAGAGAAGACCATACTAGAAGTAAGAGAGCCCAGACTCTGATACTAGCACTGCTAGCCATTCATTCATTCATTCATTCATTCATTCATTCATTCATTCATTCAGTGCTTTCTCATTCCTGAAACTGGGACATTTAGGACATTATCAGTTAAATTAGTCACTAAGTTGCTAGTTAAATTAATAATATATGCTCAACAGCATAGATTGCCTAATGGGGTTTCCAACACTAAATATAATGGTTAGATTTTAGAGGGGAAAGTGCTGTAATTCACAGAATGCTTTAAAGTAGTCTCTGAAGTTCTTTGATCCTAAGTAAAATATTTACCCTATTTCATTTGTGAGCATAATAGAAAATAAGAGGTTAATGTGTAAACTGGAAATGGTATACATGTGACCATGTACATGTAATTCTGTTGTTAGTATGGAAAGCTTGCTAAATAAACAGTCATTTTCATTTTAGAGACTGTATAGTTAATGTTCTCCATAGAACAGAATCAATAGTAGATAGAGATATATAGATATAGATAGAGATAAGAGGAGATTTAGTATAGGAATTATCTTATACACTTAAGGAGACCAACAAGTCCCACAATGTGCTGTTTGCAAGCTGGACAAAGAAAGCCAGTAGTGGAATTCAGTCTGAGTCTGAAAGCCTGAGAACTGGGAGACCAGTGGTGTAAGTTTTGTTTGGAGTCCGGAAGCCAAAGTACCAACACATCTAAGAGTAAGAGAAGATGGAAGCCCCAGATCAACTAGAGAGAGCAAATCTGTCCTTCTTTCACCTTTTTGGCATGTCCAGTTCCTCAGCAGATTGGATGATGCTGGCCCACACTGGGGAGGGCTGTCTGCTTTACTTAGTTCACCAACTGAAAAACTAATCTGTTTTGGAAACTCCCTCACAGAAAGGACAAGATACAATGTTTAAGTGGCTACCTTAATCCAATCAAGTTGACACAAAGAATTAACCATTGCAGGGATGGAGGGAAAAGAAGGTCAATATTTAGACATAAAACTTCAGGTAAAAATTTAGATATAAAAGTTGGCAAGTTATACTAAAAGACTTAAAAAACTTATATGATTCAATGATTTTTCTTTGGGGCATCTAGGCCAAGAACCTTCTGTTACCCTTCTCATGTTCATGTTCATCTGCAGTGCTTCCTTCAACAATATCTATTTAGTGGTTCCCAATGATATGCCAGAAACTGTTCTAGAGTCTGAATATAAAGTAGGGGACAATAAAAGCAAAATTATCCTCAAGTATATCTCATTATCCTAATGAGATACATTCTGAGAAGAGATCAAACAAATAAGAAAATTAAACTTTTTAGTATCCCAGCTGGTGGTGATGAAAATTTCTATGGAAAAAAAGCAGAAAAAGAGAATGGGGCATGTTGGGAGGAGGGTGATTGTAATTTCTTAGGTTGGAAATGCTTCATTGAAAATGCAATATAGGATCAGGACCTGAGGAAGGCAGAGACTGAGCTCTGCTGTTACATGGATTTTATCCTGTTCTGACAGAGGCAATAAAAAGTACAGATGCCCTCATCCATGTGGCAAGTTCAAAGACCAGCCGAAAGATCAACATGGCTGGATCACAAGAAGGAAAATTGGGGAAACATATGGTTGAGAAATTTTGTATGACATGCTAAGAATTTCGGCTTTTACTGTGAGTGAAATGGGGAACATGAGCAGTTTTGAGTAGATGCATAATGAGCTATAATTTCCATTTCAAAAGGATTTTGTGTTAAGAACAGATCCTAGGAAAGAAAGATGAGTCAGGAAGATGAGCTACAATAGGTATTGGTAAATTACAGCCCATAGATCAGATCTGGCCAGTTTCCTGTTTTAGTAAATAAAGTTTTATTGGAACATCGCTACATTTATTCAGTTACATATGGCTAGCTTTCACAGGGTGGCAACATTAAGTAGTTGCAAGGGGACATTATGGCTTGTAGTACCTAAAACACATATACTATCCAATCCTTTACAGAAAAAAAGTACGCACTCCTGAACTAGAAGGTTATTGCAATAATTCAAATGAGTGATAATGGTGGCTTGTATCAGGGTAGGAGTAATGGAGATGAGAAATGTTCAGACAGTATGTATTTTGAAGGTAGAAACAAAACTATGTACTGACAGAGGAGAGGTATAAGAGATAAATAGTAATCATGAATGACTTGTGTTTTTTTTTTTTGCAAAACAGTGGGAAAGACATAGTATTTATTTATTGATTTTCAAAAGATCAATTGATCAACATAATTGACTTTAGATTGTGAGAAGGGCAGGTTTGGAGTTTTGGAGGTACAGATCTCGAGTTGAGTCTCTGACACCTGACACATCCCAACAGATATGTCCAGAAGGCAGCTGCACATCTAAGTTGCAAGTTCATCAGAAAGGTCTGAGTGACATAAACTTGGAAGTTTTCAGCATATGAAATTCATGGCTGAGATCACAGGGAAATGATGGTACAGAAGGGTGAAGTTTTAAGTTTAGAATTGAGGCTTGGGGTTTTCAAGTTTTGGGAGGTCATGCAGGTATTTTAAAACCAGCAAAGTGGAATAAGAAGGAACTAATAAAGTGGGGAGAGAAAGAAGAGCAAATGAAATCCTTGATAAACAGTGAAGAGAGTATATATCAGGGAGACCATCACCAGTCTACCAGTACAGCTGGTCTTTTAGGTAAGATGAGAATGGAGAATTTATTATTGGCTTTGAACAATGTGGAGATAGTGATAACCTTGTGGGAAGTTTTGGTGGCATATGGGGTGAAATCCTGACTGGACTGGATTCAAGAGAGAATGGGAAGAAAAAATCTGAAGACAGCCTATAAAGAAAACTGTTCAGAAATTTTCCTCTAAAGGAGAGCAGGTAAGGTAGCAGAAGGATGTGATATTAAGGAATTCTTTTCCCCCATTTTTTTTTAAGGTGGGAGAAAAAGCAGAATGCTTGTGTGCATGCTTTTGGGATAATTTCGTCAAGATGGAAATAATAATATGCAAGAGAAAGAAAAAAATTCCTGGAGTGATACATTTGAGCAGATGTACATGTGGAAGGGATGTCCCTTAATGAAAGCACAGGCTATTCATCCACAGTAACAGAAGGGAGGGCAGAGTATATGGACACAGATACAGATAAGCCAGTGGATGTGATTGTAGCAGCTGGGAACATTTTCTTATTATTATTAGCATAGGAAGCAAGGTCAACAAGCTGAAGGATAAAACAGAGAAGAGGTCTTGAAGGTATGATAAAGGAGGGAGGAGTAGAGGGTATATATTCTTTAAGAGGGGGGCAAGTGCATAGATGGCAGAAATAGAGATTCTGCGTAATACTAAGAGCCAAGACTTGCAACAAAACATAAATTTTAGCAATAATGTGAAGTGAAAATATTCTAAATATCCAACAAAAGGATACTAGATAAATACTGTTTTAGAACTTTCAGTAATTGGAGTATTGTGCAATCATTAGAATATATTTAATAACATGGAAAAATCACCCCAATGTTTCTGGAAAAAGATTACAACTCTGTATGTTCTAGGCTATTAGGATCATGACTAGACAAGTGGCATAGATATTAAGACTCCAAGGTCACATTACTGGGAAGTGATGGCCTGTATTACACCTCAAGTCTATCTGATTTGAAACTGATTACCACACAGCTTAAATTTGCATCTCAAAAACCTGCCTCACATAGTTAATTGAAATTTAACCTTTTTTTTAAACCTCCAAATTTTTAAAAATAAAAACTACAACATATGTAAGTATCATCCATCTTCTACTTGAATTGTTTCAACTGTAGTACATAACTTTTCATATAAACTAATTTCATTTTTTTATATATATAAACTGTCATTCATTATCTGAGCCATACCTTTGTCAACACATTCATTAGCCAGCTTTTAGTCATTTATAAACTTAAGTGTTCCAAATTCATGCAAATTGCCAATATCTTTAACATGCTAATTCATTTTTGAAAATAGTATGTAAGAATGATAGACTTACGGAAGCATCTTTGAGCAATATAAGAGGCCTTGGATAACTAAATAGAATGAATGTTACTTGAAGATGGATCATGAAATAAAATCCAAATTTAGGGTGGGTCACTCCTCTGTCATCACTCCTCTGTCTTCACAACCATTCTTTAACAAAAATGATTTCAAGTTTTAGGTTTTAGCCTCAAAAGACTTTGTAAGTTTTCTCCACACATATGACTTACCTCTGGTCTCTAATAGCTAGCACTGAGATGGTCTTACCTCATCCCATGACTATAAATAATATTTACCTATATGCTGATGACTCCCAAGTTCACATCTTCTGTCCAGATCTCTTCTCTGAGCTTCAGTCACATATATTCAGCTGTTTTCCTGATGTCTCCCTTAAGATAATTAAAACAATACATTCAAACCAGATCATTTGAGCTTTTTGCCATATATTTGAGAATAAAGACTATTTCAGCAATTAGACTGCTGACATTCCAGAAAATGTTGACATCACTCTGAAAGGATGCATGGTTATTTTCAGAGACCCCAGAGGATCTCTGAAGAGGAACTTCAGTAAAATCAGTGTAGAATTCACTCTCTTTTTCACCTTGAAAAGAAGAGGCTACACATTGACAAATGGTGGGAAACAGAAAGGAACCTACTACTGTTCCCGCTGTTTGTAGTCATGCATTTAACACGATCAAGGGTGTCATATTGCTCCCATTCAGGATGAGATTTGTGCCACTTCCCCATTAACGTTGTCATTTAGATCGAGGTCTGTTGTTGAAATTAGAAATTTCTTTGTTGAAAAGTACATTTGCAGGGCTTGGGTTAATCAAGGCATTGTTTCTTCAGTCTCTAAAGTCTAGAAAGATAAATTAATTCTTGGAGGAAATGACATTGAACTTATATCAAATTCAGGTGTTTTGATTCAGCAAAACACAACAGTTAAAACAAGACTATTAGAAAAATTGGGGATATTATCCATATCCCTGAAAAAGAAAAAGTTTAGCAGCCTGATGAATAAAGTTTAAGAGTTGTCCAGTATGGAAACAACAAGATGCAGGATGATTCTAGGACCCATTTGTGATGTTTTAAAGGTCCAATAAAAGACCTCTACTGAAAACAACAACAGAAAAACAGATAATCTATTTTCCCTCTGTACTTGCAAACTGCTACCCATTTTTGTACTGGAAACATAATTTGTTCAAGCCAAGAATCTTTCTTAATTTCTCTCCTTCTTTCTAAACATTTTCTCAATGAACAAGCTTGCCAGATCTGCCTCCAAAATATATTCAGTCCTTCTTTCTCTCCCTTGCCACATCCTAGTCCGAGCCTCAATCATCTCTCACCTGTATTAGTACAATTAGTTCAACTAATTCTGATGAGTGAGTGTTTTCCCATTTCTTCCTTCTGACTCTGGAAAGCAAATCTTTTTGAAAGATCATTTAGATCATATGATTTCCCTATTTAAACACTCTAAATGACTTTCTGTTGTGATAGAATAGAGTTGAGAATTTCCTATCCTAATCTATGTGATACTACATGATTTGACTTCTGTCTGGATCTCTATCCATCACGTTCCCCGTAGCTCTTTCTTCAGTGGTGTTCTTTGCCTTTTTTGAAGATGTGGACAGTGTTAGATCCTTTGTCTCCACTTTCACCTGACCTGGACCACCTTTTCATGGATCTTCTTGCTCTTTAGATCACAGATGAAATGTCATATACTGAGTCATGTTTCCTGACCACCCTATCTGGTATAGATTCCTACTGTGAATTTGTATTTTTTCTATCAAAACACCTGCTTATTTTTCCTACAGAACTTACCATAACCTTTGGGTATCTTGTTTATCCATGTGTTTTATTGTTTATTTTGTCTCTCACCAATTTCTCATAGTTTGTCACTGAAACCCCAGTGCCTGTCACATATCAGATTCTTAATAAATACTTTTTGAATTAGTGAATATACTATTTTCATTCCTTGTAGATGCTGTACTTCACTCTTAGTTTATAAATTCATTAGTTTCCATGTGCAGTCCATTGATGTTTAGATTGCAGATGATAATTGCCTGCTTAACACTTCCTTATTCCCTACTTTTAGCATGAAAAGATTATTTTAAGTGATTTCTAGAGCCCTTTGGTATATCCAGCTTCCACATCTTTTTTTGCCTTCTTTCTCCCTGACTGATTCCAGTGGGTATATAGGGAAGCAATTTAGCTGGGTACCCCCAGCTGTTCCTCATTTTCACTCAGGTTCTTACCTCTAGGTAGATGCTTTCCCCATTTAACCACCTCTGAACAATTTTAACATTGCACAAATCAAAATGCAAATTACAAAGCAGAAGGGGTTTCCTCCTCCTCCTACCATTTGCACAGCCTGTCTACATAAATTTGTAGAAGGTAGTAAAGATAAGAAAAAAATTAGTTTAAATCAGGGGAAAAAGGGTTTAATCCAAAAAGCTCATCTCAAGTGACTGAAATCACAGCATGAGTCAGTCACTTTATTAAGATGCTGCACAGCCAGCTGAATAGATCATATTTTTTATATTACCAACCATGCCCTTGGCAAATAAACATGACCATAGCCACTCAATTTTAATTTTAGAGGTGCCATTTCCAAACTTTCAGTGATCTTTAACACAAATTCCAGGATCCCACAGAAAAACATAATCAGAAATCATATCATGTCATACCTCAAACTTTTGCACTATAAGTCATTAAAATTAAATTGTCTTTGGAGATTTGGTGAATTTATGCATGAAACATCTACTTGGTTATGCTTTTGTGTTAGAAAGACACTGGTCTTTGCTGGTCAATATGTTGGTCTGTATTATCCTGTGTAATACTTCCCCAGGGTTAGAAAACAAGTTCACTTTTACTCTCATTTAGCCTTCCTTTGTCCATCTGCAGGCACTTAAGGACCTAATGACCTTGTCTTTGTCAGGGTTCTCCAGAGAAATAGAACTAATCATACACATGTACACACACATATGCATACCTACATACACCGTAGCTCCAGGAAAGGGAAGAGCAGTTTGTAAGCTTAGGAAAGTGAAAATGAAAGTAGCTACTCTCCTTGCCAGAAGTGAGCTGGCTGGTTAAAGACAGAAAGTGAGTGATAATCCACTCTCAATGCTCCTCTTCTCTCCTTCTCAGTCTGCAACATCATAATTCCAGCGATAGAAACACCAGATAATTTTTCCAGGCAGTCTAGAACAAGGATGTTTGTTTTTCAGTTTCCTAGCTACATTTGGAAAAGTTTTTTTGTTTTTTTTTTTGAGAGGGATCTCTCGTATTTATTGATCAAATGGTTGTTAACAACAATAAAATTCTGTATAGGGGACTCAATGCACAATCATTAATCAACCCCAAGCCGATATCTCAACAGTCTCCAATCTTCCGAAGCATAACGAACAAGTTCTTACATGGTGAACAAGGTCTTACATAGTGAATAAGTTCTTACATGGTGAACAGTGCAAGGGCAATTATATCACAGAAACTTTCGGTTTTGATCACGCATCATGAACTATAAACAATCAAGTCAGATATGATTATTCGTTTGACTTTTATACATGATTTATATGTGAATCCCACATTTCTCCCTTATTATTATTATTATTTTTTTTAAATAAAATGCTGAAGTGGTAGGTAGATACAAGATAAAGGTAGAAAACATAATGTAATGCTGTAAGAGAGCAAATACATTTGGAAAAGTTTTAAAGCTTCTCTTAGAGGGAACGCCTGTGCAGTATGTGGCCACCCAAGTGCTCTGTAAGGCAGTAGCATACCAAGTTGAGAAAGGGCAAAGAGAGACTTCAGTTTCCATGGGACTTCCTAGTTTTCCTATAAGTCTAGAGAAGGAGGCAGTAGATAGCTGGGATGTGGTCTGGTGTGGCACCTCACACCAAAATGTATCCAGTTTGGTAAAAGAGCCCCAGAGAAGGGGAAAGAAGAGGAGATTATGCCTCTGTGGTATCCACAGTGCCATGCAGCTGTAAGCAGGGTGCACAGGTGGTGTCTGAAGCCCATGGACTGTACCACTTGGAGTGTAGTATTGTGCCTAGCCAGATGAGGTAAGAACATAATTTAGGAAACTGGACATAGATTTCACTTGGTATAGACATCAACAGCTGATGCCATCTGGGCATTAGAGCAAGGGGTATTGTCCTGGAGCCTGGGATACTTCATAAGAACCTCTACCCAAGGAAATTGAAGGGTATCTCAAGAGTAGTGGATGATATCATCTCTGAAGAGTATTTAGTATGAGAAAAGGGGGGCATAAAGCAGAGCTCTGAAGTTTGAATCAAGGGTACCAAAAGAAGAGAGTATTAGAGAAAGGAGTGTCCAACTCTACTACTGCCACCAACTAACCAACTAATGACCTGTAGTACCCTTTCCTCTTGCACTGAATTCAGTCTAAGCGTTTGATAAACACAGAAAGTTTTTGTGATATTTGCTTAAGAAGGAGTCATGGTTATAACTCTTTTTGCTGTTTGTGAATTTCTTGGTGTTGTTTTCTCAGAGTGCAAAGGGCTGCTGCTTTGTGCTTTCCATTCCTGGGGGAGAGGAAAAGGGGAAGCTCAAAGGGGGAAGGAGATGAAAACACTTCCAGCCTTAGGCAATGGGTAGAGGGAGATGAATGACTTTTCTAGTTCTTGGTGTTGGGTCAACTGAAGAGCAATATTCTTTGCCCTTTTCAAGAGTTTGGGGGAAATTATATGTAAGGAAATGGGAAGGAGAATGGGGATCACTTTGTTGGTATCGATTTTGAACAGCTAACAGCAGCTAATATTTTTTGAGTCCTGACTATGTGCCAGACACTTAGGGTGATGGAACTTAAATATCTCATTGAATCCTCACAATTTTCTGAGATAGGATATGTTTCCTTTACTTCCCCTTTATTCAGAATAAAGACCGACTGATCTAAACTCCTCACTCTTCCATTTTTAAGGTACGTGATTTTGTCAGTTATTTAATCTCTTGTGCTTCAGTGACCTTATCCATGAAATTTAAGTGATCATGATGATCCGTGAGTGATAATGATAAACCCTTCTTCACTGAGTTGTTCTGAGGAGCAAATGAGTTAATGTTTATGAAATGGTTAGAATCTCACAATGAGCAAAAGCTAAGTGTCTGTGAAATAAAAGCATGTACTCTTTCCACCCCTCCAGCCCAGAACTATGTATCAGTTTTTTGACTCCCCTACTGGAAATATATTTTCCCAGAGCAAAACAATCGATTCTAATTCTTATAATACTGTAATTCAAATAAATCACAGATTAAATAGAATTTTGTGGACTAAGAAATTAATCTCCAGGCATCATAGAGAACCTGGAATATATTTTCTTACAGAAGCAAAAACTAGTATCAGAGAAATATTTCTTGTGGGGTGGGTTGGAGATTTCTTGTCAAGTAAGCACAGGAAATGGGAAAAGAGAACTACCTTTCAGTGAGTTATCAGTGTGATAGGTTCTCCATTCCTATTCATCTGGTCAGTTTAATTGCTTAATATCTGGAAATACTCCTAGGATCCACAGCAGAAGAATATCTGTATGTTCAAGTAAAAGGCCAGGGGCAGTTGCTCTTCGGCCCCATGAACTTTTTTACATGCCAGTCTTCATTGAATGGAAGGGAGGGACAGTGCTTTCTGAGTAACTGAAATCATTTGAACTTGTATTAGACTGTTGTTTTGCTTTTGGACTGCTGACATCTATTTTCCATAAAACCCAGAAATTCCACTGCCTCAGCCATGCTTGCAAGTGTCTTCTACTATTCATGTCTTCCTTACCAGTTGAATTCTTATTTATGAAAATGCTTTGAAAAATAAAAAGCAGTATAAAACATTATGTTTATTTTTATTGCAACAGTGTTATTTTTTATGTTTAAGAGCTCTACTGGGCTAAGAAGCATTGAGTTTACTTACCCTAAAAGTAGGAAGTAGCTTGAGAAATTACCTAACCTTGAGAAATGGGATGGTTTTCCAGCATCTGAAATACCTATCCTGATTGAGGATAGGGTACTATGAAGGTCAAGAGAAGAGAGCATAAATTGGTTAAAAAAATAAGTAGATCTTTGAATAAATAAAATATGTTTCTATCTTCTGGAAAATCTCTCAAATGCCCAGAACATGTTCAGTAACTCCTAATAATAATTCTTAAATATCAGACTTGATAGCATGAAGACGAGTAAACATACATCATTTTTTCAGTGACATACTCAATAGAATAATTTCATTAAAAACAAATACCATAATGCATAAACTTTATACATCATTGCCCCAAAACATGAACACATTAACAACTTTAATGAATTAGTCATATTCATGAATTATTACAAAAAACATGTATATTTTAGGTTTCTGCACATATGTGTTGCCTCTAAACAAGATATAGTAAGTTCTTAACAGTTTAATGTGTATGTGAGTATACTTGGGGTGAATTAGGACAATATCTTGTTATCTTCTCTTTAGGCTTCCAGTTTACTCTACCCCAGAGAGGAGAGTGATGTGGGGGTATTTATTCCCCAGGGTGTTTCTCTGCTGACTTGTGATCAGTGGACTCTGTTCTTATAGGAAAGGCTATAACTTCCTTCAGAAAGCCCTCACCATTTAGCTATCTTCCTTAGTGTCCAGTAATAGCTTGCTCTCACTGCCTAGTAGTTTTTCCCTATTACTACTAGCTTTAATGTATTAACACTATCTGTTGATAATTTCTTTAAACTTTGGCACACCCTTGGAAATAATCCCTTTATTAAAATCTCAGATTACCGCATTTGAGTGATCCATCTGTTTCCTGACTGATCTGTTACAGTTTAAGGAATGGATTTCCAAGAGTACTGAGTTTCGAGGTAATAATCTTCAATGACAACATTATCTCTTGCTTGCTTTGTTGAAATAGCCTCCTTCTGGCTTCCCTGCTTCTACCCTTGTTCCTCTAAAGTCTGTTTTCAACAGAGATACCAGAGTGGTCTTGTTAAAATGTAGGAAGGATCAGATCATTTCTCTGCTCAGAGCTCTTGGGGGGCTCAGATTTAAAAGTCCAAGCCATCTCCAGATTTTCCCGGACAGTCTTCCCCGGTCCCTGGCTCCTTTACCTCCCTGCTTCCATCTCTGTAGTAATCCTCTCACATTTTCCACTGCTCTAGACCTTTCACTGTTTCTTAGATCTTAACACTTGCTATATTCCCAGTGCTGGTAATGCTTCTCGTGGCTTCTTCAGTCACCTGTCGAACTTTAGCTTCTCAATTTGGGCTTTCTCAAAACCATAGTTAAATGAATTCTCATCCTGTCTTAGGTTTCCTTAAACAGTCAATGTAAGTGTAGGAACTTACTACAGAGTGACTGACTAAGTGAATGGGTACAGATTACTCACTGGTGTTCAGTCACATTTTCTTCAGGTTGCATTTACTTTGGTTGCAATGTAGTACTGATTAAACTAATTAAATCAATCTAAGAAATTGTTGAAATGAGCAGTTCTATGCTGAAAATTTCACTCCTGCCTGATATCTCTTTTTAATATACACAAACAGGCAAATTACAAATCTTAATTTACTTTTAAATCAATTGTTGAGTGTAATGCCAGTAAAGTGAATCAGTATACCTAGATTTTTGAACTAGCTCTACTAGTAACTTACATTGTAAAACCTCAGGCAAAGTCACTGTAATTCCTTTGTCCTCCGGTTTCCTTAGCTGTAAAATTAGGGGATTAGATGATTCCTAAGTTTCATTCTACCTCTGAAATTCTGAGATGTGGTTTTATAAAATACCTTTTGAATATTTGTTTATACATTTTTAAATGTTTATACATTTAAAACTATAAAAGTTATAGTGTAATAAATGCCAAGTATTACTGATAAGTGACTGAAGGAAGGACATAGAACTTATATAATTTGTCTTTTTTCTTCTTTGCCAACAATATATCACTAAGTCTCTTTCTGGAGGAAAAGAATGGATAAAATAATCAGGTGACTGGTGACTAACCCATTGATTGGGGCCAAAGTGTAATTTTGAGTTGACTAATTTTCACCAATATATTGAGAATATATTTAAATATATCATGACAGATGAATTATTTCAGAATTTCAGGTTATTTTTCAATAGGCATTTTTATCTTTTATATTTCTAAAAGTTTATTAAGTACTGTCTCACAGATTTCCAGATCCAAATAAAGACCTTAAATGGTCTTAAATGAGTAGTTAAAATCAAAGATGAACCTTTTATATTTGATATATTTTTCACCTTCAGGATTCAAAATTGACTCCTGAAAAATTCATATACAATTTATAGAGGTATCCAGATGATTCTTTTGATCTGTTTGGGGATCTGAAAATACAAAGACACAAATTTCTAAATTTTTTCAGTACCTGTATTGTGCCAACACAGCAAAAATCAGATGCTATTTATCACCTTTGAATTTTCACCACCAGAAATGTCATTAATTCTAATGATAAAATCCTATTATATCTTGCATGGAGTTGACCTTTTGAGCTCCCAGGAAAAATGTACCATATAACCAACCATAAGGTGGTATTATTGTTACTTGGAAATGAAATAGAATTTCTTATCCTTTCATAATAGTACAATGGACAAAAATACTTGTATTTCCTATAATTTCTTTCTCTGTGCAAAGTTTAAGTGCAATATTCACTTTGAAAATAAATATTTCTGATGTATTTATGTGTAATTTTTCTTTAAAATTACTGGAAAGTAAAAACAAATAAATATGCACAATTATTTACATGTTTTTAGTAGATAGGGGGAAATCATGCTTTTCTTACACTTACTTTTTTATCTGCCTCAATAAAATCTGAACTAAAATCATTAGTTACAAATATGCTCAACCCCATAAATGTCTTATTGTCTTAAAAAATAATTTTCCTATCCTGCATCAATTCATCTTGATTATGAAGTGAAGTCTCAACTGAGTAAAAGATTCAGTGTCTGTTTGTCAGACATTTGGACAGTGGAAAATTCTTCTGTTTGGAAAACAAAGAACTCACAATTTGTAGCCTCTTATAACTTGATGATACTTGTTTCCATCATACCATTTTACTTATTGTACAATACATAGGAGAATGCTTTCTACTGGCTTCAAACGTAGTGTTACAACAGGCATCATTCAAAGAAAATGCTCTCTACATGCATCACAATTTCTTCTTCGCTGCTACCATTTCATATACACTTAGATGTTACATCCATCCTCATTAGGTTCTACTCTTCCTTTTGGACAAGCTATTCCCAACAATCTGTGAAACCAGTTCTTGGATTTAAAATGTCCTCTAAACATTCATTTGCACTGCTTTTCCTTCTATGGTTCCCAATTAACACCAGCGTTTTTGTTTGCTTGGAATAATATCTCCTACATTTGCTTGAGCCAGTATAATGTGACATACTTTATGGGTAGGAGGCAGCAAGCAATACAAAAGGCCCCATAAAGAGAGGGCATTGCCAAATACTGGATTTAAAAGTAAGTAGAATCCCAAAAAGGATTTTTAAAAGCATTTTAAATTATTTCTAGATGCTTAGAGCATAACTATTGTGTACTTCTAGTCACCTACCATTTAGTACTTATAAAGCGCATTTCTGTTTTTCATGAAACTTAAATATTCTGATATTATTTCTATAATTTCACAAGACTTTCCTCAGAGAAAGTATATTGCAAATTATAATTTTATCTGATATGGAAAAAGGGACAATGACACATTTATTTGAGAGATTGCATGATATGGTGGGGTACAAACCATGAACTAGGAGACAGAGATACGGATTGCCTTTTGGTGTCTGTCACTTGCTACCTTTGTGACTAAGTGAATTCTGTGGTTTTTATGTTCGTTATTTTTCATTCTTGGCAGTAAATGAAATGGCTGTATTGCTCCACCTTTTATGCTATTTGAGAGTTTATTGGTAATGTGTGTTAAACACTTTCAAAAGATAAACTGTTTTAAAATATTACCCTTAAACATCATTTAACTGTGTATTCCTGTCTTTATACCACCACAGAGTCAACTTTCTTCCCCCACACATTGCACCTCCTTTTATATATAAATACATAAACAGTTGAAAACTCCTTCTCTGGGACCACAATTCCAGCTCTCTCTTCTTATCTATTGATTTTATTTTTTTGTCAGAGTTTGTGCCAGTAATCTCATGCCACTTAAAAAAATCTTTAAATGATAGTGTCACCAATAAATAATATTAACAAAGCTGCTGCACATCCTTGGCTGTCAATTTCAAGATATTCACACCCAATTCCACTTATCTTCATACAGATACATCTCAAAATAGCCTTTTCTGAAGCTTGTGATCCACTAGCTTAAGCCAAATGCTCATTCCCTGTGCAAAAGTATCTTTCTTTTTACTCCCTTATTTTTTCATTCAGCCTTTTCCATGGATAGGTCAATTTTCTCCCTGTCATAGCTCCTGTTTCTGTGATGACAAACTTTAGATGACATCACATCTTATTTGCTGGACTACCACAGCAACTACCGCTACACTTACTGATTACTACTCAGTCTATTGTCTTCTCATGTATAAAAAGCAGTGGCAATAATCATACCTAGAGTTTTTATTTGGAAAAAGTTAGTAAATAAAATATAATGTACATGTAAATTCCTTTTCTGCCCATGTATATAATATTTATCCTGAGCACACTGAGTGACAGATGGCTAGTATGTTTGTGTTCATAAATACTGTGTACATATAAATACATGCTCATGTATGGATTTATTTATGTATGTGTGTATACATATATTTTGTTCAATTTCTTACCTTCTAGTAAGTAGTCCTAATACTAATTACTACTCTAGAATTCTGAAAGGTAGATGTTACTGTCCTCATTTCACAGATAAAGAAATTGGCTGTGAGAGCTTCTAACTTCCTTGGAATGACTCAGCCAGAGATGATGTGAGTGTAGAGTAGCCTCTTACTTCTAGTCTCCTTTTGCACCCCCAAGCCTGAAAATAATTCCTGCATCAGCTCTTTTAATGAGATGAGACAGGACATCATTTCCCTACTTTGGAAACTTGAACAGAGTATGGCCATTTCCATTTTTCACTCTGAGAAATAGGTAACTTGTCCTATTTTAAGTCTAGTGACCAAACGTCCTTGAAATACCTCTCACCCCACCCAAGTGTTATCAACATTCAGTAAATGTTTCCTCCTTTGTGAATTGAGTTAAGTAGATACTCCTTGAGAATGTAAGAATCCCTTCATATCAGTTTAGATGTGTTTTAATAAAATTGGTGAAATTCTGTTATCTTACTATATTGAAGGACAAAACTGACACCAGTAGTGGCAAATGATCACCAATGAATTGAAAATTTTGATGGGCCAGTTGGTTCCCCAAGCACATGATACTCTGAATATTTTAGAAGTGACTTTGTTTCTCTAGATTATCCATAAATGATGACACCATTGTACAAAAGAGAATCATATTTTCTTAGGTATTTCTGAAATATACTTTATAATGTATTACAGGAAGAAAGTTCTTACATTCCTGGCTACCCATTTCCTGAAACTTAATACTTACTCACCTTAATCCAGTAAATTCAACATTCTGTAAAATAAATTTACTTCAAATGAGGAGCACTTTTCTATAAACATCCATGTGCATCATTTTTGTTCTCTGGTGAGTCTGACTTTATTGCTCTAAGGAAATATTCCTTGATTTCATTTGTAAAATATTTCTGAAGAAACAAAGATGGCTTTGAACATGTTTTCACTTTTCCCCTTTTAGTGAGGTTATGGTGCTTTTTAGCAGTCTTTGGATGAATTTCACCTTTCCTTTTTTTGTCTATTTCAGAGAAAAGGAGCTTTTGAAGAGCCTTTCTTCTTCTTCTTTTTTAAATTATATCTAAAGCTTCTCTTGTACATAAATGAAATTCCCATTTAATACTCTGGATTTTCACTGGGAATAGGCTGTGCTTAGTGCAGACAGAAGGAAATAAACCTATCAATAACTATTCCTATTCTCCACAGGAACCTATGTCTCTCCTGCTGCACTGCACACCACAGGGACACAGCAGAGTCCCAATTCAAGCCCAGTTCGCTCTGGGTTTAGGGACTATGTGTGTGCATAAAGTTGGTGCCATTTCCCTTTGTTTTCATGAGTTATGGGTTCATGAAGGAAGTTCCATGGAAGAAGAACATGCGTGTATGTGAAAAGCCACATTGTCCTTCACCTATTCTATGCCATTCCAAACATACTTCACCAAGGATGCAGAAGATGCTTTCAGTCTTTCACTGTAGTGATTCTCAAAAGCATGAGTCTGTTTCTCCACTTGTAATTTTTACAAAAGAAACCGAAAATTTAAGAAGTGTTTTTATGGGATGCAGTTATCATGCTATAGCTACCATACACTTTCTGAGAATAGCTTTCTGGTTTTCCTTTTTGATAAAGAAATGTATTCTTCAAGTTACAGCTTAGAGTGTGAGTTCTTGTTCAGTGACAGTTCTACTTAGGGTGCTCATGTTCCAGAAAAATATACTAACCATGGTTTGATTTTAGAAATTAAAATATGATGGGCTATTGATTTTTATTTTTAAAAAAATGTAATTTCAACTTACGTGGGAATAGCCCTTATGAAGAGAACATTTGAGGCCAAGTTTCAGGAGACCTACTGAATAAAATTCAGTTAAATAATGACAGTACTTCACACAAATACATGGCAGTGTTAAGTGAGGAACTTTCAGTTGTCCCACTTTTCAAGATTTAAATGAGTAAAAACTTATATTCAGAGAACTAAACTACAGAAAAAAGATGCTACAGATCTGTGATAATGGCTAGAGACAGGAGACGAAAAGACTAGATAACATTTGAAACTCATGCACTGGGCAGTGGCATCTTCCTTCTCCTACCTGTTCTTCTTGCTTCCTGTTACCAAACAAGTAAATAAAAATACTCTAATTGTACATTTTCTTACCAATAAAGTCTTCTGTAACTCTCTAGGAGGAAAAAACAAATTATAAAAATTTCTTTGGCTATTGAAGGCTCTGGATCATGTGCTCCCAATTTACCTTTGTAGTAATTTTGACTTATTCTACAAAGAATAAAACTTCTGCTATCAAGTGGTTCTATTTGTTAATTGCCCAGTATTTTCCCTTCACTTTTGCTTTGGTTATGCTAGTAATGTAAGCCTCAATGCACACACCTGCCCTACATGAGCACGCCTTGTGCCATAGCCTCAGTCAAAGCCCACTCTCTTCCTCGAGCGTGTTTGATTTCAACCTCCAACATGAGCCTTCCTGAACTCTCCCAGTTCATTCTCCTGTGCACTTGTTTTATATTATTTCTGGTACTTATTCTATACTACTTAATATATTTCCATTTACATGTTTACTCATTTACACTTTTCATTCTAGGGAAAGGGGCATCAAGGTTTTAACACCTCTGAATTCCCTCCACTCTTAAGGTGAGATCCTCTAGCAAAGATGTGGATGAAAGAATAAATTGCTCTTCACTGCCCCTGAATAGCTTGATTCCATTCATTATAAATGAAAGACAGTCTTGTTATTTTATAGTTTATAATTTATAATGTGTGTATACTACTAAAATCCATTTAGAAATTTAGTATTTTCCAAAAAAATAAGGAAGGATTAATTTTACTGGGTTTCCCCTATCCCTTCTTCATCTGCATCTCCACTCATACTTCATGTCACCTTTATTTTTAAATTACTCTTTACCACCTTACTGAATTTCTCCACTAACAGATTTTCAGTGGATTCCGGTGTTTACAAGGCAATGTCCCATGATTTCAACCAACCCTTTCAATCTTATAGTTGCTCTCATGCAACTCTCCTCCCCCACCACTTAGGAATGTTAGGTAGAAAGATAGACAGGAGCAGCCAGAAAAGGAGAAGCTAAGACTTAAAGAAGAAGCCACCCAAGTGAGGTTCAAAGAAAAAGGCACGCAAACTCTGCCCAGGTCAGGGGTACCTTGTGAAGACAACAAAGGCTTTGCAGGGAGATAACTTCCTCCCCAACCAGAGCCCAACAGGGGCACAGTCAAACGGAACTAACTGCCCAAATCACGCCTTAGCGGGGCAAAAGGACATGCTCACTGAGAGGGAGGCCTATCTAGAAAGACCTGTAAATCAAATAGCCCCACCTTGTCCGTCAAAGAGGCATGTCCAAACTAGAATGCAGTATATAAGCCTCCTGCCTAACAGATTCGGGCCTTTGCCTACCTTGACTCTGGCCCCTCCTCCCTTGGAGTGTATTCAAATAAAACTTTCCCTCCGCTTCACTATTGTGTGTCTGCCTTTCAATTCTTTGTTGTGGTGAGACAAGGACTGAGGAGAATAAACTGAACCCATAACAAAGCTACTTAGTCTCTTCATCTTCACAATATAATTATTTTTAGAACGTATGTATTTCCCTCTAAAATAAGGAATAAGACAAAAATTATTTATACCCTTATTATTTAACATTGTTCTGAGTTACCAGTAATTAGTAAAGAAAAAGTAAAAGATATAGAGATTGGAGAGTCAAATGTGAAATGATCATATATCAAGACAGCTTGAGCAGCATTCCTCTAGCCTTAGAGTTGAAGGCAACTCAGTCCCCATCTAGATTATGAATCAAGAAAGCAAGGGTCAAAGATCAGTTCATTTGCCATATCCTCTTAGTTTTCAGTCTTGAGGAGTCCTATAAATACTCTCTCTTTTGGATATTGATAATTTTTTACTTAATCTGGCGGTTTGAAAGTACTGTAGTGCAATGATCTAAATGTAAAATACTAAAGAAAACAGAGAGATATTAGTGAGTGGTGGTTTCAGAGCCTGGGCATTGTGAAATTAGTGACTCAAATCTGAATTTCAGCTTTGCCAACAGCTGACTGTATGACTCTGGGATAGTTTACTTAACCTTTCCAAGTCTCATTTTTACATCTAATAAAGGGAAGAATCTACTTTACCGTGAGAATTAAAAATTAGACTCTATTTGTGAAAATGTTGAACACCTTGCTAACACATAGTGTATTGAATAAATACTAGTTTTAAAATGCAACCTTTACTTTTCTAAAGTTTAGAAATATTTTAGTTTTCTCAAAGATCTAATTCCTGATGGAAAATTGTAAGGGCAGGTGCCTTGCTTTTACTTGTCCATAAAATTCATCAAAAATCTCCTGTCATTCATTGCTCAGAGCATTGTATGTAGTAGTGAATTTATTTAAGGGTCAAGAAAATAGTTAATATCCCACTATGTTTTGGGAAGAATTGAAATTTGTAGGTTATTTCAACTTCTGAATTAAGCTTAGCAGAACTTTAATTTCATGGTTTTCTTATGGTAATCAAACAAAGACAAGCATTTATTCAGGGTGGTACCTAAACTCAACCAAATATCCTAAAAACTTTCTCCCTTTCAGATTCTTTTGTAAATCTTAGTAGTTATAGATGATTATTTGAGCTTCTCACTTATAGTCCATGTAATCTCATCGATGTGGTATCTGGAGAAAGTCACAGTTATTTCCTACAACCCATCCTTTTCATACATAAAAAGGAAATAATTAACCTGGCTGCCAAAGTGTGATGGGGATTAATTGGGCATTTATAAAAGTCTTTAAAGATACAAACTGCTGTAAGGGTTAAGTTTTTCTTTGCTTGTTACATTATTCATAAAATGTGGAGATTTTCCAGGAACACTATTTAAACTGTTGGGATATTATTGCTCAATTGCAGGAGATAATTAAAATATATGGCATCTTTATTATAGAATTTCTTGGTAAGAATCATAGCTCTTTTAATTAGAGGAAAAAGGAGAGGTTAAAATCAAGTTTCATTGATTCTTAATGATCACACAGCAGAGGTGTTTCTTTATGAAAGTTGTTACAAATTAGAAATTTAGAACCCATGAATCCATGTGCATTAGCATCTCCTTAATCTTATCAAAAGAGTGAAAGAGCTGGCTATCCTTTTCCTCACTTCTAACCCGTGATACTGTGTTTCTAACACTGCTTTCCTTTGGACAACTTAATAGTTTTCATTTAAGACAAAAATCTCAGGAAGTTTAATTATTTGTTTTCCCAGTCCATACAGAAGCTCTTGGAACCAGCACGAGAACGGGAGAAATGTTATCTGATACTATAAGAGTGGGTGGAAACAAATACCTTAGATTTCAGTGTGCTAGATGATGGTCCTGCTACTGCATTTAATGGCCTAAGGAATCAAGGACATGAATGAAATTCTTTAGTGGCATATCTATCAACAGTAATGGAGAACAGAACATTTGTGAAAGCTATAGCCCTTGAAGGGTCTAGTTTCATATGTAATATTTTCATATGGAATACCTTTTTGTTTTATAATGCTGTTACCATGAGACTGTTGTACATAAACTATGCTAAAAAATAATTCTATAGTTTATTATATAAGAGAAGAAATAGCAAAGTATTTTTTAGAGCATTCCTATAGTAGCCCAAACCTAAGCATAGATGGTGCCCATGAAGAGTTTCTCTCCAGTTTTACAGAGCCAAATGATTCCCTGATCAGCCAAGCAGAAATCTGAGAAAGAGAAAGTGTGTCTGTGTGTGTGTGTTGTGGACATTAATGTGGTGAGGGAGACATTTTGAGGTAGTGGTGGAGGGTGCTCTTGGGTCTTTGGAAAGGCAGTATTGTGGGTGGATATCAGACCTTTGAGTTTGAACTCATATTGACTTAGCTTCAAATCTAAGGTCCACTATTTACACATTTGGGGGGCCTTGGAAAACAACTCTGAAACAATTTCTTATGTAGAATGGAGGTAACAGGAGTACATATTACATAGATTAATTGTTAGGAAGTTTTGTGTTTATATTAAAATAATTAACAGGGCGTCTAGTAAGCATGGAGTAAAAACTTAAATTTTAGCCATTACTATTATTATTATTACTCACTGTTAGCATAATAGTTCTATTAATAGCTTGAAAACCATGATCAATTTATATTTGAGCAGCAAAGAACAAAACTAACTCTCCATCTGTCCTCCCCAACTTCCCCATCCTCCCCACACCAATCTCTAAATGGTTAAACCAGTGATTCTTAACTTTATTCCAAGCCTAACAATGGGACAGAGCATACCTTTCCTTGCTTGGACTCACCAGCTAGTACTAAGGGGAAAGCTTCTCACTGGTAGGTAGGAGAAAATGGGGTAAGTCATAGATAGCTATACTGGGTTTCTAATACTCATTCATTACTCTTTGAAAGCCTCTTAAGCACAGTACTTTTGGAGGAGGTCATGGAGAGGACACTACCACGGACTGACCCTCAAGCTGAATGTGCGCAATTGGAGGTTCCCAGTCCCCTTCCTTGTCCTTGGAATTTACATTTGACCAACCAGTTCCACACTAGGAGTTGTTTCAAGGACTTACCTTTGAAAGAGCCATGTGTTGCTGAGACTGTCTATGTGACTGAATGCATGACTGAACCCAGTTAAGACCTCTGTGTATACTTTTAAGATTTGGGCTGGCTGGTGCAGAGATACTGTCTTGTGGCTGCCCAAGACAAGCCTTGCTTTTTAAACCTGCCACCTACCAATCTGGAGTAGTCTGCTTCTTTCTTTGGTCTCTCCTTTCCCTCCACATATGGCGGTCAGTTTATGAACTAACAAACACAACATGAGAACTTTGGGAGAGTAAGAAATAATCTTAGAAGTAAACCCAAGGCTGAGCTTTTAAAAGTATTTTGAAAATCCTTTAAAAACTTCTTGGACATTTATCAATTCTGGTATCTCCCTTTCACCTTTTAATATTCATATTGAGTATGCAAAGAACCATTCTGGGGCTGATGACTGGATGTAATTCTAGAGTCAAGATCCATTGTACCAAGGCACAATTCCACAAGCCATATAATTGGAGAATCACAAGTAGGTGGCCTGTTAAGAGCCCTGCAGGGCCTTTAGGGTTAGGCAGAAAAATAGGAGCAGGTGGAGGGAGAATAGGCCAGTAAAGTCCACAAAAGGGACTCAAAGAGTTAACCAGATAAAACTAGAGAGCCAAAAAGGACTCACAGAGTTAAGGAGTTAATTAGTTGAAGTTTCAAAGACCAGGAGTAACTTAAATATCCTCATATTCCCCAGATAAAGAAAAGTATCCGAGCACAGCAAGTATAGGAGCACAGCCCCTGTTTTCATTGTATTAATTAGATAATGCCATTGTAAAATCTATTTATCCTGCAAAAAAGGCCCAGTTTATTCTTTAACTTAATCTATATGCTCTTTTTACCTCTTCCTCTAGCCCCTAATCAAGTAACTTTGTAACCAGGGCAGGAGACAGACCTCAGAAGTATAAATAGACCTATATGGACAAAGAATGCTGAAGTCCCAAACCAACATAGTCACCTAAATAACCCTATTTTAAAGATAAAACTTCAAAGGAATTATGAATCACCTGTGTACCTCATGCCTCATGCTGACGCTTACCTAAAAAAGCCCAATAAACCCTAGACCCCAAACCCTTCAGCAGGCTTTCTCTCTGAGGTTGTCCACATTCACCTTTCTTCGAGTGTGTCACTCTCTCTGTCCTACTTCATATAAGTAGGGAGGGGCTGCTAAGACTCTGACTTGGGCTTGCAAGTCCCTGTTGCTTGGGTGATCTGGACAGAACTGCGGCTATATGATCATGCTCCTTAGTAACCTGCCTGAAAATCACTTTTCTTTGCCTTTGGGAAGTTCTCAGAACATAATCTCACTCCATCCAGTGCTCTGTGGCTCCCCCAGCTCCTGGGGCATTAGGGACTTAGTTCCCATGCCTTGCAGATCTAAGGAGACACTGGGTTCCAGGTGACACTGGCTTTGGGAGTTGGCAGGGGATTTTGCCCTACGCTGAGTAACAGTTCAGTGAGCTTCCCTTTCCTCCCTCCATTTTTCCTTCCTCTCTGCTTTATTCAAATAAATCTGCCTTTGTCTACCTTGACTCTGGCCTGCTCTTCCTTTGGAGTATATTCAAATAAAACTTTTAATTCTGTTTCACTGCTATGTCTCTGCTCTTCAGTTCTTTGTTGTGGTGGGGACAAGTTCCTTGTTGCTGCGGGTCACCCAGGCGACAGGGACTTGCCAGCCCAAGTCAGAGCTCTTAGCAGCCACTCCCTACTTACATGAAGGAGGACAGAAAGAGTGACACACTCGAAAAAAAGTGATTGTGGGCAACCTCAGAGAGGAAGCGTGCTTAAGGGCTTGGGGTCTGGGGTTTTATAGGGCTTTTTGGGGTAAGAGTCAACATGAGGCATGATGTATACAGGTGATTCATAATTCCTTTGAAGTTTTGTCAACCCATCCAACATTAGGAGGGTTGACCTTGGAGCCCAAACACCTGTAAAATCAGCTTTTGTCTCCTACTAGACGGGGTCCTTCAACAAGTTTCTTAAGCTCTCTGTGTCTTAGTTTGCTCATTGTAAAAGATGAGAATAATTAGTTGTTACCTCATAGGATTTTATAAACATTAAATGAAATAAAAGATACAACAAGCTAGAATAGTGGAACTGTTTCAGCCTCATAATAACTGTTCAGAAACATAATAATTATTGTTATTATGTTGCCTGTGGCAAGGGTATACCCAAGTACTATATTAACAACCAGCTAATTGAATGAAGGCATTATATGTAAGAGTGATCCTCAATTTCCTTATATCAGATATGCTTACGGATGGAGGGGAAACCACAGGGAAACCATTAGTTGTGCAGTTATGCTTACTGGAGAAATCAGTAACTTCAGCTAATAGTCATACCTTACATTTCTTTAGGGCTTTATAGATTATAAATTTCTAGGTATTATGCTTGGCAGTTTGCAAAGAGCTCCACAATTGTTGTGTCATTTAGCTTTGGCAACAGTCAGGCATCTCTGGTTATTATCTTCATGTAAAGAAAATGAAGCCAAAAGCAGTTAAATCATCCAACCCTAAACAAACACTAGTGCCAGTTAGTATAAGTCTAATAAAATGACAAAAAGAGCTGTGAACCACATGGTGTGCTGATCTTTTCTCCTGTTTCCCTGCCCCTCCCGCTCCTTCCTCCTTCCTCTCCTTCCCTCCTTGCTTCTTCCTTCCCTCCTTCCTTTCTCCCTCCTTTTTTTCCACCTTTCTTCTTCCCTCCAAATCATGGACTGGACGTGACCAAGCATCATGCACTGTGCAGGGTGCTGGTATGTCATCGTGAGTACAGACATGATCCTTCACCCTTTGGAGGTAATGTTCTGGCATCAGAGTCAAACAAGCAAGCAAGTAGACAAATCTGTGAACCTAATGACTACAGATTTTGATACTATAAAGAAGCAAAGTGAGGCAGTGTGATACAAAGTAATGAATTGGGAGTGGGTGCTGCTACAGGCGCAATAGTCAAGGTGTACTGCTCTGAGGAAGAGGCCGTCTGAGAGCTGAAGGAGGAGAGCCTGTCACGTGAGGAGCCTGGGGAGGTGTGTAGGTGTGTTACAGGCAGAAGGGCACAAGTTGTTTTAGGCTCCTGATGCCTTTTAGGTTGAGGTACTAGTATGAAATCTGGAATACAAACCCTCCAAGGAGCTGAGAGAGTCTCAGGATTGTGCTCACCAGTCTCACCCTTAAGGTCTGTTAGTACTTCATTACATGATTCTAGAAGGGAGTCCACAATTTTCTGTTCTGGAGGCACCATCAGCTATGACAAGTGGGGCTTACCTTGGGTCAATTAATGGAGTCTCCAGGTATGTCTTCAAAGGCCCTTTCTTCTAACTTCTCTATTCAAGGAGTGTTTTATTTTTTTTATGTTTGTTACAAGGATGTTATTTATTTTGTTTTTTTGCTGCTTTGATCTCTAGAGTTCCTTGTAGGACCACTGATGAGATTCTTACTTAACATGGTCAACATTGAAATATAGAATTTTCTTTCTGGTCTGGTATAGGAGATACAAATCTTTCAAAACATCATACTGATCTGGACAGGACAAAAAAGAGATCTTATCCCCCAAAGGATGTAGTGAGCAGCACAGGGCCAGATGCCAAAGATAATCTCTTTGGCTTTCTTCTTCCCCAGGAGTGCAGTAAGCAGGTTCCTTCAGTATATATCCGCCAGGATACTATGAAGATGCTAAATGAAAACACCTTTAAAATATCTCCATCTGTCAATAAATCCTCGGGCTTATAAATCTGCTGGTTATGACATGCTGTTACTATGTGACTTACATTATTTGTTTTGTATAGCCTAAGCCAAGCTCTTTAGCATCAGGTACAGAATGCCAGAAGATGCTAATTTATTACATTTAAGGTTTCCTGCAGGATCTTTGGTATTTCCCATGAGACATCATCATGTACGTAGCTTTGAATGCAGAGTGATGTAATAAAGCAGGATAAAATATGGCTGCAGAATACAGTGATGGCACCACGGCAGGCCTCTTCAGCTTTTTTCTTATTGAAAATTCAGCAGGACTATTAAAGTGTAATGGCACAGAACATCTTGTTTAAAAAAAGAGCCACAACCCTGTACGGTATCCTTGTTTATGGATGATATTTATTGCTTTTGTATTCTTATTGTGTGCTTTTGAAGCCAACTGAAATGCAACGGCTAATGAAACCTCCACAGTAACACATTTATTCTTCCCTCCCCCAAATGAGTCTACAAGAGGTAAATGACTTACATATATCAAGTTCTCAGGTTTTATTGTTTTGGGTTAATTTATTCACTGTAATTTTCTTAATGAAAGTAATGACTCTTACACTAGTTTGTACATTCACATACTACAGTTTTATTAAATCATACTGGGAAAGTTCACAATGACAGAAGGCCCTAAAATAAAGTTCCATGTTGAGTCAAATATGTAAGTGCAATCCTCCTACCAAATATAAACACTGTATATTTTTTCTTTTCTTTGTGCTTAATTTCAGTTCATCAAAATTTAAATTTAGAGCAGTCCAGGAACTAACATATTAGTCATATGTTCTATTACATAATTGTTAAAAAGAATACTTGTCAGAATTATCAAATTTTCTTTAACATTCAAAGTTCATTGATACATTTCATTGATTATGACGTCCTAAAGCAACCACCTCAGACTTTTATTCTCATTGTTTACATTTCTGTGAACATTTCAACTTTAAGCAAAAGCAAACACTTTTTTAGGATTATCAAAATTCTGGAGTGGGTGAAAATAGAAGCTTTCAGTGTACAATTAATTCCAAACTATATGCTAGAAAAAGAACAACAGCAAAAAATGGAATTATTGTTTGATAAAGCAACCTAAAATATTTTTTTTAATGTCCATTCCTTTTCATATGTCCGATGCCTGGTACTAGCATGCAACCTAGGAGGCTCTCCTCAAATTTTACTGAATGAACAATGTACTAATACTTAACCTTCTGTTGTCATCACTCTTACTCTGTCCAAAGAATAGTCCCGTTCTTCTCAATTTGTACTCTAATCATTTATTAGAAACTACTGCTCTTATTGGGACTTATCTTAAAATTTTGGGAAAATCTTTGTAACAGTCTCCCTTTAGGAACAAGTTCTGTCAGTTTTACCCTCAAAATACATTTTCAAATATGTTCCTTTCTTTCCATCCCCACTGCATGCTTCATTCCTATCTTTTCTCAGTCCTTATGGCAAATAATCTTCAAATTGGCCTTGCCAGTATCTTCTACTTCTTAGTCAATCCCTATATGACAGTCTATTTGTCTTCCTAAACTGCAGTCATGTACTCTGATCATGTAACTTCACTGCTCCAAAATTGTAAAAGTTCCTTATAATCCAAATTCCCTAACCTACCTTGTAAATCTAAGATAGAACACCAGCTTACCTTTTCAGATCTTTCCCATCACTTCTCCTCATTTATCTTATGCTACAACCAGTCTTGAAGTCTTAGCTTCCTCAGAATCCATTACCTGTGACCAATTTCCCAACTTAAATTGCCTTCTTGACCCTTCAAGTCCACCATTATAGCTGAGGCTCCATTCAGCTTTCGTTGATAAAACCACTGAAAAAATATTTCCCACAACATCCACCCATCCCCGAACAATGGCCTGGCTGAATCTTCTTTAGATCTATTGAAGTATTAACAACAAACTGCTTATCACTGCTGTGCTTTAAAATATTTGCCTTCTACATTAAAGCCCCTGGAAGGTCAACCTCTTGTTTATCTCTTCTTTAGTCTTTTATGATGCCAGGCACAAAGGCATGCACATGTTCAGTGTTCAACAAACATTTGTTGAATTAAATTGAATCAACCATAAAATACTTTACACTTTTAAAAACTTCAATTCTCCATTTAATGTCTGCAAAATAGCCCCTAACTCCTTTAATCTCTATCAAAGCCTTATATTCTGATTTACAAGTTATTTTAATTGCTCTTTCTTGAAGCATAAGAATAAAGGAAGTGGGGAGATGAAAGAAATAGAAGTTGTAGATGCTGTGAAGACACCCAGTAAAGTGAATGTAGCATGTGACCTGAAGAAAAAAGAAATCGGAGAGCTCCTGGTCTCAGAGGGCTTGTGCATGCTTCCTGAAGTGGAGAGTGGTTTTATCCATTATATGAAAAGCATTTATCACATGGTCAGCCTTTCCATTTTAAAGAAAATATGTTTTCTGAGTTTACAAAGGCACTTTCTTCCTAGTACTGATTTTCCATCCATGTGGCAGCAATTTTAAGTTCATCTCTGAGTGACAGCTGATGTTGCATCAGTGCGAACTAGTGAATGATAGTTTTCCAGAGAAATAGCCAAGAAACCCTTCAAGGTATCAAAAAGCTTTTGGTGAATTATCTGTTTTTGATTTAAAACCCTGTAAGAAAAGGGCTTTTTAAAGATGTCATGACTTTCACTGTCCTTTTCGTTCTCTATCCCTGGATTAAGCCTGGGGTATTGATAGCATAGTAATGGTTGCATTCTTTGTGTTCAGGGCAGAGGGTTTTCATTTCTTTATAAAATTAATTGTTGATGTTGTAGAAAGGATTTTTTTAAAGTCAGCCTTTGCATTTTGATCTTCAGCCTAGTTTGACACCAACACTTTTGTTTTTGTTTTTATTTTTATTTTCTGGATGATAGAACTGAGGATTGATGGAAACTTTTTTGCAAACTCAAATGCACCCATAGAATCTGGGATTATTGCCAATCACAGAAATGGAGGTGATCTTAAATATGAAGTTAAATCTCCCATTTTAGCTTACTTAAGTGTTTAATTAAGCATATGATCGGGCAATTCTTATATTCAGTGGGACTCTCTTCGGGGTAACAGTATGAACCTGTATTTATTTGATAATCTGTGCAATTGAAGTCAGACTTCTCCTGATAATAGTGACCATTTATTTAATGTTTAAATATATACGCCCTGTGGTTAGTACTTTACATACCCTCCTGAGAAATAATGTATAGATATTTTGATTTTACAGATGAAAATATTTAGGTTATATAAGTTGCTCTAAGTTACATAGACAGAACCTGGATTTGTATCAAGGTGTATTTGATGTCAATACCCATGCTTTTAAGCACTCCATACTACTGATTCCCAACAATAAATTTTCAAGTATTTAAACCATGATGATGTAAACAACTTTCTCTTCTCTTTCTTTTAGTTTTGCTCATGAGAACTTCGGCTGTTATTTGTTCATGTTATACGGCAATGATACTCTCCTCCAAGTAGTAATACCAACTGCTGTCGTTTGGGTTCTTATTTTATGATCTGATGGTTAATTGGACCTACCACATACATTACAATCATATAGGTTTCACCACCATAAAGCATTAATCTGTATTTTCCCATCACCAAGACTCCTTTCCAATTTTAGATGCAAGTTTCAAGGGTTGGTTTATTTTCACGTCTTTCCTTTTGCTTAGATTGCCATTTGGAGAGCAGACTAAGACTGTTCACTTTCAATGAAGTGCTCTGTGATGGGAAAACTGAAAGCTCGATGGAGGTTTTCCATGATGGCAAAGTCTGTTCTTTCAAAATGCTTGAATTTGGCATTATCATACTTTTTCTTGGTTAATCTTATTGTTCATATGACTGTCTAGTTATTTGGAAGAGGGTTTTTCTTTTTCAGCTTCCCACTCTATTATTTTTAGGGGATATCTCTATAACTATGTAGATGTGATTAAAAATCATGTGAAAGAACATATAAAGCCACTGTATTCTTTTTAAAATGAGAATTTATTTATATGTTACGTACTGTGGACCATCAGTGGCTACTAAGACATAGCCTTAGCTTGCTTTCCAGAATAGTAGAAAGAAATTTACATGGTTATTATATGAATTGAATGTAAAGAGGGTCATAAAAGAGTTCTAAATATGGGTTGTTGGATTTCAGAAAGAGAAATTAACTCTGCCGAAAGTATTGCCGGAGAATTCCTTGGAATAGGTGGCATGAGTTTGTTTTCTGTTTTAATTTTCCAATGAAAATATGTTAAATTTACAATTAACCTAATTTCTACTTTTTTAGAGTAGAGCAGGTAGGATTTTGAAAGTGGATGGAAGGTGTATCAAGGTAAACAGTATATATTCTACTCATTTAAAATACAAAATATAAATTTTACCTTGAAAAATATAACACCTGAGTTTTACTAATAACTTTTCTAATATCGTGATAATCAAAGAAGGAAGAAAGCAGGAAAGGTAAGGCAGAGGGAGGGAAGAATGAAAAAAGTGTAGCAGAGAAAAGGGAAGCAATGGACAGTATTTTGGCTTCCCCTTTTAACCATAACAAAAGCTGAAGTAGGTAGCTGAAATACAGGAATATCTATAGTTTCACACAATTTCAGTGTTTCCTCCTCTACTGCTAGTTGGTGTCTGCATGTAATCCAAGTTTCTCATTTACAGGCCTTTTCTAGTTGATAATTCTTTCATGTGTACCCAATCCTTTCCTTCAATAAGCAGAAAGAGATGGGAACCTTTCTTTCCAAGTAGTTCTTGGTCATTTAACTCTTAATGTACTTCATTCTAGAGAACAATCCAATTTCTATTCCAGGAAGTATTAGCTTGCTTTCAGGTGTCTAACAATTTTCTAAGAACCAATTTTATCTTGTCATGGTACTGTGTTGTGCAAATGATAGTTAGCTTATAAATGACAAGTAGTAATATTATAGTGTTTTCTATGCTATTCAGATTGTGAACAGCCAGAAACATCATAGAGCTAGTCTGCTATTGTAGTAGTAAAATAAATATTTTTATTGAAATGCATTAAGTGGTTGGGGAGTCATACATTGAAATAAAATAGAAAAAGAGTACTTACTCAGAGATAAATTTGACAGGGGAATCTCATTGTTAGTTCTACATAATCATAGTATAGAGAATGAGAAATCCTTTGAAGGAATTTACAGCAGTGGTTTAACATTGAATGATTGTAATAAAGTTTGAAAGCTGAACATTTTACCAGTTTTTGAAGGAGACTTGATGCTGCTTGGACTGTCTGGATATAATTCAGCCTCTTGAATTACTAATGTGACCCAACCAAATCCCAGAGACCTGAAACAATAAGGAGCAGTTCCTTACCCTGTGCTGGCCCAGAGAGGATGGGTGTGGAGACGCAGCAAACGTTTACTTCATGGTGTTTGGGAAGAGGGTGGGGGTGGACATAGTTGTCATGATTTCCCGTTGTAGATACAGTGATGAAACATGAGAAAAGGGTCTAAGTGTAAAATGAATCTTAGACATACTTGTGGATTTCCTGTTATTGAAGGGTGGCTTTTGTCTCCCAAATGAGAAGCTGTGTTCAAATCTACAATATCTTTTTGAATAGGAAACAATGAATGAGAGGTGGTTATGATTCAGACAATGTATAATTATCAATAATATAATAATGTTATTGCTGGCTTCTGGATTATTGTTGTTGATCAGACATAGTAAAAATACAAACATTTTATTTATTTTTGTCTCTAAGTGGATAATGAAATCCAGGTAGGTTCTAGAATAGTCATGACAAGTATTAGGATGATTTCCAGTTGTGCTTAAAGTGAAAATACAATGCTTATTTTTAAAACTTTTTATTGAAAGTTTCAAACAAAATGCAGAGCTTCATACATATCAACATTCTTTTAGTAAGTCATTGGCATTATTACCTCATGGAGATATTGGTCTAAGAAATCCTAAAAAATAGCTTTCTAATTTTTTGAGAAGACTATGAAGGTTACAAGGCCTTTAGACCTCCTAATAAAAATATTTTATTTTGATTTATTCAATCAGCATTTAATGGATTAAATGTTTTAGAATATCAAAAAAAATCATATGTTCCTAATGGAATTTGTAAAACTTTGCTTAAGTGATCATTGCAAAATCAACAATCTCAGCAAATCAACACATCCCCTTGAGGTGCATAATAGAATATTCCATCTTCAACACATCTTTAGGCTTAAAGATTTTGAGTTCCCAAAGAAAGAGAAGACCTGGAGCATGTTAATTTGACCTTTCAGAATATGCTTTTGTTCCTTTTCATGCCAGTGCTAAATTATGTTTTCATCTTTACTGCAGTGTTTCATGCAATTTATGCTCCAGCTACACTGATAATTAACTTCCCCCCCCAAACATAAGCATTTTTAAGCTTCATGCTATATTCCTGCACTCTCTGCATGCTCCTTGGTTTGTGAAACTCTGAACCTTGGTGCCAGGTGTGGACTCTAAGTGATCTACTATTAATGCCAACACTGTTGCCTTAGCAATTGATTCAGAGATGAACACATGATTTAAGATGACCTACTCAAAAGGAAGCCTGGTTCCTTTGGTCAGAAAGTTGAGAGAGAGAAGCTTTTCCCTCTTTTGAATGTGAGTAAGGAATAATAAACTTTATCCTTCTGCAGATGGCTTACCTGTGGTAATTAAGGCATTTCTGAAGTAAATTTGGGGCTGTTTCTGTTATGAAACCAAGGAGTTTAAATTGGTATAATGAAATGTGTTACCTTCTTTTTAGACCTTGCATGACTTTTCTATAAATACCCACTGCTTTAAGAACATACTCTTCTTAATTCACCAGTTATGTATAGAGCTCAGGAGAGAGGTCTGGGATGGCAATGTAAATTGGGAGTGAGTAGCATATGTGTAAATGAAGGCTGGAAGCAGGATGACATCACCAAGGTAATGGGAGCAGATAAAAATGAGCAGAGACTGATCCCTGTGCTATGTACACCATCACAAAAAAAAAGATAAGATAGATGAGAAAGATTCTGCCAAGGACACTGAGGAGGAGGAGCAGTGAGATAGGAGAGCTAAGAGAGTATGATGTCCTGTAAGAAAGTAAATCAAGGTGACAAGTGAGAAACTATGACAAATAGAGCAGAGAGGTGAAATAGAATGAAAATTGAGAAATAACATTAGATTTAGTAATGTGGAAGTCACTGGTGACATTGACAGGAACAAATTTGATGGAATTTTGGAGGCAGGAACTAATTAGAGTTGGTTTTCAACAGAGGGGATGGAAAGGTAGTAGAGATACCAAGTACATGCCTGGTGATGTTAACACCATTTGGTTGCTTATTTGCCATCTAAACAAAACATTCATCTAGTATCATGGTCAAGACAAGAATACCCAGGGAATTTCTCTTTCAAAATTCAAATCGTTAATAAACACCATGATGTATATACTTCCCTTAGTATTGCTCAGAAAGAATATTATATTGAAATGACTGGCTTAATGTAAAACATCTAATATTTTTTTTGGTTAGTTCACTTTTAACCTTAACAACAGATTTAATGGAAGTTCAAAGGGACTTTGTACTTACTTTCTATCCACAGGAATATGGTACAGACTCTTAAAATAAATGCACTAACACATATCTGAATATTATCCCTGAAGCTACTTCACATTTTCTAATATTTTCCATACATTTTCTTTGAATAAATAGTGAATCGACCAAAAAGCATGATCTTTTCACTTCTGTTTTTTAACATGGGTTTAAATCCACATATTTCATGTCCTGAGTCTGTTGTTCTGACCCAGAGGCCAATTAATGAAAGTTTACCATCATGAAAATGTACTAGTCAAGCCAAAATACACACTACTCACTCCTTGGTATTTGCCCAAATGAATTGAAAACTTACATCCACACAAAATCTAAAACAGATTTTTATAGCAGCTTTATTCATAATTGCCAAAATGGAAACAATCAAAAAGTCATTCAGCAGGTGAGTAGATACAGGTAAACTGTGGGACATCCAAACACTGGAGTATTATTCAGCGCTAAAAAAGAAATGAGCTATCAAGCCATTAAAAGACATGGAGAAAATTTGAATGCATACTGCTATGTGAAAGAAGCCAGCTTGAAAAGGCTACAAATTGTATGATTCCAACTATACGACCTTCAGGAAAAGGCAAAACCGTGGACATGCAAAAAGATCAGGGGTTGCCAGGTGTTGAGAGGAGGCAGGGATGAATAGCTGGGGCAGACGCCTTTTAGGGTGATGAGTCTCTTTTGTATGATACTAAAGTACTGGATACATATCATTATACATTTCCCCAAACTGAAAGTATGTAGCCATGAGAGTGAGCCCTAGTGTAAATCATGGACTGTGGGTGAGATGGTTGGTCAGTGTCGGTTCACTGATTGTCACAAATGTGCCACTGTGGTATGGGAGGTCGATAGTGAGGGAAGTTGTGTGTGTGTGTGTGTGTGTGTGTGTGTGAGGACAGGAGTATATGGGAACTCTTTGTAGTTTCTGCAAAATTTTGCTGTGAACCTAAAATTGCTCTAGGAAATAACTTTAGTAATTAAAACAATAAGCCACAACAGCAGCAAATGTATACATGATTTTCGATGCTTGCCCCGCTCCACCTGTAATGGGGTGTATTGGATTTCCTTTGGAAGATTGAGAAAACCAATTGGTGTTCTCAAAACAGTTGCAAATGGTCAATTTTTAAAACATGTAGTTGTATAAAGATGAATCTTGCTTTTTTACTTTCATTTTGTAGGGACTGTATTTCTCAGCTGTTTCAGGAACAAAAAATTCTCAGTGTATATTTGTATGCCACCAACTCTTCCTTAAAACCTAATTGCTTAAGAAAGACCCCATAGTTTTAATGAGCAAGTGAGAGTTACAGTACATGGAATTAACTGCTATGTGTGCAAAGGGAAGCTCAGTTATGGACCCTACTCATGAACATTACATGATGCTCTAGATGTAGACACTGTGAATCAAGGTCTCAAAGGGTTATCTAATGTAAATTCTATCTTCCTGTGTGATATAAAAGAATAGGGATTATACTTTCCTTGCTTTGGGGAAATTATGGACAGGGATGTGAGATAATTTAGGTATCAATATATCTAATACTCCATGAAAACCTCCTGAGCTATAAATATCCTTTACTGTATGATCATCTTCATGTTAGTTGAATATGGATTTAGCAACTGCTCAGAACAAACCTACAGAGTTATAGACTTTCTGCAGTGTTACTTGCTTCCTGTTCTTTCAGAAAACATGAAATAACTATAATTAAAAAAAATCAACACAGCAAGGATTCCTAGGAATCATCCTTTCAGTCCCACTCCCAGGCTTATCAAATCTCTGAGGACTTTCTTACCCTGTTTAAAATTACTAGTCATGTCATTTTAGCACAATATCAGTAAACACTAGTATGCAGCCACCCTGGGATTAATAAGATTGGGATTTAAGAAAAAAAAAATTAGCTCCAAAGGCCCTGGTGTTTTCCTGATTAAACGGGAAAAAGGGCTTTAAAATGAAGCCAAATGAAGGCATTGAAAGTTGAAAATAAACAATTACTAACATTATAGTTTTGCTTTCTCTTATTTTATTTTCAGTTAATAAAGAACATAATCTATTTGTACTTGCTTTTGCCTTAGGAGTTAGAGGAAGATAATGAAAATATTTTACTATCTATTTTCAAATTATAAGCTGTTGTTGCCAAAGAAAGTCAAAACTTATGTATATTATTGCATTATTGTTCTCAGGAGACTGCAGTCACCATAGTGATTGTAATTACATGGCCTCATTAACTTTATACATTCTACCTGTTTTGGGGGGTTCACATTAAGAAAATTTGCATATATAGGAAATGAATGTCATTTGCAGGGAGCTAATGTCATTAAACATTTAGGCAGTCCCTATCAGGCAAAGGGTTTCCACTGGGATATGCTTTGCAGCATGTCCTTTATAGTCATTGTGGACACAGGAATCTATTTTCAAACCCTAAAAAGAAAGCCTCTTTCAGAGGAAAATATTAGAAGGCAGCATCTATTTAAACAAATCTAATATATGACTAAAATTTCAAATTACTGACACCAAGATTATAAGAACACACAGGACAATATGGTTTTGAAAAATGCAAACACTGAATATTTTTGGGCTCTTGTGCCATATGAATGTGTGTGTGTGTGTGTGTGTGTGTGTGTGCAACTTGAGAGATTGACATGTATTTGAAAACACGTTGGTACTTTCCTATTTTTATTGACTGGTTTAATATGTTAACCATAAAAAATATTTTTTAATTCTAATGTAATTCCAGGTGAAGAAATCAAAAAGAAATAAAAGAAAGGGAGTGGACTTCTTGATAAACAAATTCAGACTTAATGATTATGATTACTATAATGCATATATTTCAGACATTACAAAGGCTAGATAATAAAAAAGGGCTTCATATACATTTTTGTTTGGAATAGGTAGAAGTTTTTTTGGTAATGTCAGAGTTTTGGTGAGTCTAATGAGGAAAATCTGCAAGTTGGAAGGAGATGAGGAATAGGTACTAATACCCTCATACTGGGGCCCCAGCACCCTTCAGGGAATGCTCAGAAATTCTTGTCTCTAATTTCTGTTTGCCATACTGAGATCAATATCAGTTATTAAGAACAATACTATGAACAGCAGTAAAACACTCCTTATGTACATAAGGAAATGGGGTGGTATTTGGTGTAAAGCAGGGCTATAGTAATTTCTAGGGACCTGTCTTCCAAATAAGATTTGAAACAATTCATGATTTCTTTTTAGTTATTTAAATTCATAGTAGTTCACAATAATAGGGAAATTATATGTTTTCTGGCACAAAATTACATCCCAGGGAATTACATTACACATGTAAATTGTGGTGGGTTCTTTTCAATCTGTACCTTTTTGGGTTACTTAATTCTTTAAGAGAGGTGATGTATGTCATTATTGAAGAAATCACTTTATAGATGCAATTCACATAGATCTCTTTAATTAGAGTTGAAAGCAATAGAGTGAACAATGACAGAGTTCAGAAATAGCTGAGAAAAATAAATCCTTTTTCATTAAATTATTCCCATACCTTCTGAATTTTTCTCTGCCTGATTAAGAAGTTTATGAAATTCATGTTAAATATTTTAGAAGAATAAATACATTGTGTAAATGAATTAAAATATACTTTTTCTTTTATTTTCTCCAAACCATTTTGACCTCCTTTTTTAGGGTAAGCTTTCCTAGCGTGAGGTAATCACCTTTTGGATAAAAATTGAAACATTATTTATTGGCACAATATTATGTAAGTTAATTTATGCCTGCTTCTAAATGAAAAGGAACTAAAGTCAATTGGTTTCCTATTAAATAGGCTCTGTACCTGCTATTACTACCTGTTCAGATTTTTGGGGTAGGGGGAAACAAACACAATGCTTCTCTAGATTTTTCTTTTTCAAAATAGAATTGTACTTTATGGTCTCACTCCAAGTCCACCAACAATTACTTATTTTGTACTTTGGAAACAAGACAACTCTTTAAATAATAACATGATTAATTTTTTTATTGTGACTACTGACAAATATTGATTGGATTACTCAAGTTTTTGAACATTTGCCCTTTTAGTGTGTGGCAACACTGCCTGTCCCCTAAATCATCTAGGAAACTAGATGTGATTATCTCACCGGGTATATATATATATATTCACCACAATCAAGCAAATGAATATAGCCATCACTTCACATAGTTACCATATTATTAATTTTGTTGTGTATGGTGAGAACATTTAAGACCTAACCCTCTTAGCAAATGTCTAGTATACAATATTGTTAACTATATCACATTTCTGTATGTTACACCATAACTTACTCTTCTTGTATAACTTGAACTTTGTATTCTTTGACCAACCTCTTCCCATTTTCCCCACACGCTTGCACTTATCAACTGCCATTCTATTTTCTGCTTGTAAATGTTTGACTGCCTTAGATCCCTCATGTAAGTGGAGTCATGCAGTATTTGTCCTACTGGGTCTGGTTAATTTCACTTAGCATGATGTCCTCCAGGTTCATCTATGTTGTTACCCATGTCCAGATTTCCTTCTTTTTTTTTTTCTTTAAACATCTTTACAAATCTTTTATTTCGGTATTATTAGTGCACAATTACATGAGCAACATTATGGTTACTAGAGTCCCCCCATTATCAAGTCCCCACCACATACCCCATTACAGTCACTGTTCATCAGTGTAGTAAGATGTTATAGAGTAACTACTTGTCTTCTCTGTGTTATACTGCCTTCCCCATGTCCCGCCGCCCTACATCATGTGTGCTAATCGTAATACCCCTTTTTCCCCCTTATCTCTCCCTTCCCACTCATCCTCCCCAGTCTCTTTCCCTTTGGTAACTGTTGGTCCATTCTTGGGTTCTGTGAGTCTGCTGCTGTTTTGTTCCTTCAGTTTTTCTTTGTTCTTATACTCCACAGATGACTGAAATCATTTGGAACTTATCTTCCTCCACCTGGCTTATTTCACTGAGCATAATACCCTCTAGCTCCATCCATGTTGTTGCAAATGGTAGAATTTGTTTTCTTCTTATGGCTGAATAATATTCCATTGTGTATATGTACCACATCTTCTTTATCCATTCATCTACTGATGGACACCTAGGTTGCTTCCATTTCTTGGCTATTGTAAATAGTGCTACAATAAACATAGAGGTGCGTATGTCTTTTTCAATCTGGGCTCCTGCATTCTTAGGATAAATTCCTAGGAGTGGAATTCCTGGGTCAAATAGTATTTCTATTTCAAGTTTTTTGAGGAACCTCCATACTGCTTTCCACAATGGTTGAACCAATTTACATTCCCACCAGCAGTGTAGCAGGGTTCCCCTTTCTCCACATCCTTGCCAATACAAAGCTAAATTTGGAACTCTATAGCTAGAGTTGTAAATTTGGGATATAAAAAAATTTTGGAATATATGGATGCTACTTAAAAAACACAGAACACATATTACCTAGAATGTGTAAATGGAGAAAAGAAGAACACATGAGATGGATTACTAAATACGTATAACATTGGAGGATAAGAGGAGAGAAATTAGCCAAAAAGTAGTCTGAGAAATGATAGTAAGGGAGCTAGAAGGAAATCAGAAATACAGCCTAGCAGAAGATGATGGTTTTTTCTTTTAAGAGAATGACCAACTGTGTCCAGTGTTAATAATGTTAAGTTAGGTGCACATAGAAGAGTGTTCATTAAGTCTTGCAACTTGAAAGTCAGTGATGGGCCTTGCAATTTTGACCAGCTGATGGACATAAAACCCAGAGAGTGAAGTGGGTTATGAATGAATAGGAAGTGAGAAAATGGAGATAGCAAGTATAAAACACTTTTTCTGAGAATTTTGACTGTTAATACTAAAGAATTAAATAATAGCTGGTAGGCTCAGGTGGTATCTGGTTTTATGCTACTTTGAGCAAATTAGGAAACAAGTTGTTGGTAGATAAATTAGAAAAAAATGCCCTGTCTGTTCAGATGGAGTTATAAACCAGGGTACGTATATTGCAGAGAATGCAGACTAGATTTCAGCTCCCATGCCTTCCTCAGTCAGAGACTTTGGGTAATACAGTCCTGCAGTGCATAGGAGAATGAAAATTTGTTTAAGATGGGTGAGTATTATGCTGTATTTAACTTATGTACCAGTTTCATAATCTCTACAGACCATACTCACTAACTGTTAAAATTAATCTTAATCTTTTGAGCTCCAGCAAAGGAATTTGGTCTTGGGAATACTCGGGACAGGAGTCTGGAGTCAACTCTGGGAAGTTGAAACATGTGTTGGTTCTTCACCAGTGAAGGTGTCAGTTTGCTGCTGGTAAAGAGAACAACAGTGAGAACAAGACAATAGGAAGTGAGTCAGTTCCAGATTTGAGGTAGTGACAGAGCTGTATTCATTTGATGACAACTTTTCCAGAATCAAGGATGGTGTTTTCATCTGTATTTCCAGTACTTAGCAGGGTGCATGCACAGGTAGGTGTTCCATCAGAGTTTGTTAAATTACACTGAAACTGCAAAGGAAGAGTTTAATAGCCCAAAATTAAGCAAGTGTAGATGACAGGCTAGATAATGAGATAGACATCAAGAATGGTGGTTAATAGGTACTGGTGTTTAAGTATATAAGCCACAGGGAAATCTACTTTCCTGAAGAACAAATAGAGTAATGCCAAGTGAGATATTCTCACCGAAATTCCCTTTATCCCTAGTGGTTCTTTCCTCATGTCCTTTCTTAAGAGGAAAGCATTGAGGGATAATATATGAGAGGGATTATACTATAGATTGTCCTTTTCAGGTAAGTTGGTAGTGTGATCGACCAAAACAAACATGTTGGGGTGGCTCATACTCATTAAAGATTTTTATTGGTAGTAAGCCAGGTGGGTTTGACACTCAATCAGGAAGTGCCATCGGTAAGCAATAAACAGACATCCCCGTGTGTAGGAGGGCATAGGGACATATGGCAAGAAAGCAGACAGGGATCCTGATAAGTGAGAAGAATGCTGAAGCAAGCAGGCAGGTGTTTGCCATTAACATGGTTGTACAAGACAGAAATGTGTTTACCTTAGGAACAGGATTAAGGGCAAGACCAATGAGAGTATGGTAAAAAAGGGACTTCAGAAATTCAGTAAATGGCAGTTCATTAAGGCAGAGACTCAGACTCAGACAAATGCCAGGGAACCAGTCAGAGTGTGACTATAGTCACAGAGAGCTTGATTCTAATTTGTTTAAGTTTTATTTTATTCATTTTTATTTTTTATTTTTTACTTTGTTATCATTAATCTACAATTACATGCAGAACATTATGTTTACTAGGGTTCCCCTGTCACTAAGTCGCCCCCCCACAAACCCCATTACAGTCACTGTCCATCAGCATAGTAAGATGTTGTAGAATCACTACTTGTCTTCACTTGTTGCACAGCCCTCCCCGTGCCCCCCCTAACATTATACATGCTAATCATAATACTTCCTTTATTTTTCCCACCCTTGCCCCTCCCTTCCCTCGCTTCCTCCCTAGTCCCTTTCCCTTTGGTAACTGTTAGTCCATTCTTGTGTTCTGTGATTCTGCTGCTGTTTTGTTCCTTCCGTTTTTCTTTGTTCTTATACTCCACAGATGACTGAAATCATTTGGTACTTATCTTTTCTCCGCCTGGCTTATTTCACTGAGCATAATACCCTCTAGCTCCAGCCATGTTGTTGCAAATGGTAGGATTTGTTTTCTTCTTATGGATGAATAATATTAATTGTGTATATGTACCACATCTTCTTTATCCATTCATCTACTGATGGACATTTAGGTTGCTTCCATTTCTTGGCTATTGTAAATAGGGCTGCAATAAATATAGGGATGCATCTGTCTTTTTCAAACTGGACTGCTGCATTCTTAGGGTAAATTCTTAAAAGTGGAATTCCTGGGTCGAACAGTATTTCTATTTTGACCTTTTGAGGAACCTCCATA